>NC_084761.1:24312500-25562500 GCF_028858725.1 Colius striatus
AAAACTGCATTATATCAAGCTGGCCAACTTTTTTCTTGGGTTTTTTTTTGTTTGTTTCAGAAGATGCAATTGAATGTAGCATCTACACAAATTTTGGGGGTTCCAATGTTATCTTAATCTCTTAAAAAAAATAATACCACTGTCAGCATCACTGACAGAAACAATGGTAGCTTTAACTTCTCATCCAAATCCTGCAGACTCTTGGCATAATTAACTCACATATGCTTCTTTTACCATCAACTGAAGATCCAGTTTTGATTAATCTTTATCCCTATTAGAACACATTGAGAACAATGCACCACAACCTATCAGCCACCTAAAGTGAGCTCTTGCCAGGGGAAGTTTGGATACCTGAAGAGCTGTGGCTCTGCATAGAGGGTTTAGCCTATTACAAAGTCAGAAGTCACAAAGCCCTGCAGTGTGGACTGTCAGGCTGTGCAGTTCAGCGTAAGGTTGGTTCATCTGCCCCTGTATCACAGTCCTGGAAGTGCGAGTACTAGGGAGCACGATGAAGGAATACAGGAGATGCTTGGAGACGTGCATTCAGGACAAACCAGATTTATTAGCCCAAGCTCCGTGCTTATTGCTGCCGTCAGGAGAAGCAAGGAGGATGCTGCAGCTAACTTCAGCAGCAGGGTGAAGTGAATATAATAGAGAGTAAATCCTGCCAATTTTTTCAAACGTGGCTTGGCTAGAGAACTGTTGGGAATCATTATGTTATAATATATTAGATGTGCTTGAACAAGTTAAATTTCTTGTTTTCTTGGACAATGAAACAATCTTCCTTCTTTAATGTATTATAAATTACTGTAAAATACAAATTGAGATATCCTGTTGGTATGTGGTGTTTCATTCTGGTTTTGTTTGGTTTAGTTGTTATGCCTGGTTTCTAACAAAGCATAACTTTCAGTCCACATTCATGACAGCAACGGCCTTATTTGAAACAGCAATTCTTTTCAAGGTGCCTCTCAGGGTGATGACCCTTAATTCCAGACATCCCAGATTTGATTAAAGCCACATGAAACGAGTTCATCTTTGTAACCCTGCACTAGTATATTGTCTGCTTTCTTCAAACACACAAAAAGTCTTTACTAAGACTACACTAACTCATCTTCATGTCGGTCACATTCTTTTAAACCTTATTCTCTCTTATAGTTCAAGCCTAAAACTAGTTAGAGAGTTCTGAACTATACTAGCAGCTAGATCAAAAACAAGATCTGCAGGGAGGTTGGACTAGATGATCTCTTAAAGTCCCTTCCAACCCTACCATTCAAAAAAAAAAAAAAAAAAATTAAGATCAAGAATGAAGTACAGAGTGTCACATTAATTCCTTTAAGAAAGAACCCTTTGGTGAGATGTTTGTTTTACCTATTATATGTATCCTATATATGTATCTTTCAAGTAGAATAGAAAAATCCCAGTATTTATAAATAAAATGAGATTCTCAGCATCTCAGGAGTAATATATATCCACTTTGCTCTTTTTTGGTTTATTTCCTACAAGATATCATCATGTACAGCACATAGGAGGAAGCCTCTGTAAAGCTTTGTCAGACTAGTTGGGGAAGAAGGAACGTTTCAGTGTTGCCTCTGTGAAAGCAGACATCTTCCTCTGTGCCCTCCCGCAACACCAAAAATATCTGCTGTCAGCAAAGACAACTATTATAATCATAAGCATTACTCCTGAAAAGGAGCAGAGTAATTTTTCTTTCAAATCCAAAAACAAAACCATAATTTCCTATAAGATGAGATTTCCCATTCTTCTTCCTCAGAAGTAAACAACTACTATCTTCCCTGGGATTATAAGGAGATGAAACTATATCATAGTCAGTGATTATTCCTGTCCCTCACAAAAGTAGGTGGCTAGAAGGGAGAGAAAAAAGGAACAGAGAATGCAAGAGCAAAACCACAAAGCACTTTGGGGAATCGGAAGTTATTGAAATAAAAAAAAAGGAGAAGGCACACACAACTGCCACCACCACTAGTAGCTCTACAATCATTAAAGAGGAACTGTGAGGAACTGCCCTGGATTTATCACTCACTTTAAGACACGGTGAACAGATATGATATGGGGCTGTTTAACAGAAGACAAACTATGACTCTAATCACATTATTATAGTGATACAAAGCACCTAAACCCAAACAAAAGCCCACTTTTTGTAATTTCTCCTTGTCTGTGAATGATCCCTACCTTCAATACTGCTGTCTTCTTTTAGTTTAGAGGTCAATAGAAATCCTGGTAGTTTGATCTCTGTCTTGCTCTCTCAGGCTTTCACACATAGTCTATTAAAAGTTGGTGCAATCTTTAATGATTGGAAATTCAAATTGCAAATTTAAAATTCAAATTTCAATTCCCAACCACCTTCTCTTTTCTTCCAAATCAGCTGCTTTGATCAAATACAGGCCTTGTATTGATTCAAGTCTTCAAAATCTCTCTGGATATGACTCAATCTAAAGGGTTACTTGCGGAAATTGATTAATAATGATAGCTTTACTTTTCATACCCATAGTCACCTCTTGTTACTCATCTTTCCTCATCCTGGAAAAAAGAAAAAGTCAGTGCTAATTAGCACTTACTTTTTAACAGATAAAGAAATCACACATTTCTAAAGTGTTAAGTGTCAGCAGATCCTCAACTCCATCACAGAACCATCACTGTTCAGTACTTCAAGAAGAATCTAGAGTATAAAACTTATAAAATAATGTGCAAGTGATCCTCTAATGTGATAATATCAAATCTATTATAGCTGTTGTTTCTGGTTTCTAGTTAGCAAACTAATGCTGAATGCTATTTTTTTTACTTGAGAGCATGACATACTGTAAGTGCTTTTTTGACCTTCACAGCAGCTTTCCACTGGTGATTACCTGCAATAATAATCCACTTCCAAACCTGTTTAGATTAATTAGAGCACACAGAGTAAATCCTGGTCTCTGAATATATTCAGCATAGCCTCAGAAATTATCTTAAACATCCCCCACAAAAGTTGTCAGACATGAATGCCTCTTCTTTAAAGAAGTTGCAAACAGAACTTTCAACTGATAAAATACTAATCAAATTAGATATTTCTGATGTGCTTTCTGTCCATAGATCAGTGGATGTTTTCATTCACAAGGTTGTGAAGTGCTAATGAGCCCCAAGATTAAAAGTAAAATCCTCATATAAAAAGTCCTAAACATAATGTATCCACTAACATTACAATATAGTGTATAAATCAGTAAATCCTCTAATAGTTCAAATTCTAGCTGCAAAAATAATTCTGTGCATTGAATTATGAGACAGAAACCCACTGTGAGCCCTTGAAAGCAATTCAATCTTACTAATTTTGCATCAATGTAAAGAGCTTGTAACCCTGCCTGAACATCATATTCTAGATCTAAAAAAAAAAAACCAACACACATTGAAAACATAAAAGTAATTTAATATTGTTTTTTTAAATTGTGGTTTTGCTTTCTTAGGAAGAAAATGTTCCTGTGGGAATCACCTGAAAGAATGGCAGATATCCATAACATTTAGTACTGCATTTTATATAGTAGTGCAAAATCTTTTCACAAATATACTGGGTGAAAGTTAGCTCAGTTTCAAATAAGCCTAAAATTTCTTTGTTGTTTCTTCAGTTTTCATGTGGAACCAAGTGAAACAGAGCAATTTTGACTTTTGCAAGAAGATTTGGTTTAGCTCAAATTCAATGTGAATTTCCAAGCTTATAAGCTGTTTACATGGACATATACACAGAAGGCAGAACTTAAGTTTCCACAACCAAGCTTCTGACTTTGAAATGTGAAGTTAGAAACACCACATACTCTTAGCACTTCTTAACTAGAGGAAGGACAAGTATCATATATACCTTCCTCTTTTAAACATCTGTAAAAGATAAAGCTACTAGTATTAATTCACTACAGTATTTGATTTCTTAAATATTAGCATTAGTCATTTTTGTACAGGATATACAACAGCAACTGCATCATATACATACGACAATACACATGTATGTACTGTGTAATATAAATTAGCAATCAACAAAACATGGACTCTTGTGCTGTGCATATGTATATAATAGACTAGTTTTCTCAAAGATTTTTGGAAGTTTGTTTTTTCATATCTTTTTGGACTCAATCTACCACTCATAAGTATTGAGTTATATACTTTCTCAGCTAAAAATGGCATATAACATGCACTGAAAACAATCATGAGCCAGCACAGTGCTCAAGGACATAGCTTGTAAAAATACACAAGCATTAATTAATACAAAGGAGATCTGCTTAGAATTAGATTCATGCTGATACAGTTGGCTGAACCACAGCACATATAATCGTCAGCCAGTACAAAATTACATTCCTATGAACACAGTGAAACATTAAAGAGAGCCAAAAGAGTAAAAATTTCTTTATATGGATATTATTGTCACAAAATTGAACAATTTTATATGACCATATGAAATCCTACAACTTAATGCCAACAGCATTTGTTATACCAGTCCAAAGAGAATAGACACTCAGCATCTAAACACATGGCTCTTTTTTTTGTTTTGTTTCCCATTTTGCAAGAGAATCATATTTTGAGTTCTAAATTTAATCTACTAAGGTGATTTCAAGTGTTAGACTTCTGTATATACTACTGAAAGAACGGGATAGAATAAAAATTACACAACAGCCTACACAGACCATTGGAGAATCCTAGGGACAACAGAAAAGGCAGAAATGGAGATGTGGAAAAAATAAACAGTAAAAAATCACAATGGTTATTTCACACATCTTGTTCATCAGAACAATAGCAGGAAGGTTTTATCATCTCTCTTTAATGTTCAGAGATAGATTAATGTAATGTACAGAGCTCCATGACAATATAGCGACATCTGGAGTGTGGTAGTGTCCTCTCCTTAAGAAGGAAACATGCCCTTTTCTTAATTTTTTTTCCCAGTAATCTTTTCTGAAACAGTTATGCCAGTAACATTTTTGGTTGGACTAAATCCAACCTGGAATAAATCAACTACCTAGAGACTCAGTGCTCAGAGGCTTGTCACTCATCTTCTCCCATCTTTTAATCTACATGTAGACAAGATTGGTTTTTTGTTTCTGGGAAACATAGGTTAAAATAACAATTAAAAAATTTAATGTTGAATATACAAATAGATAATAAGATATCCTGGGAATGAATGT
Source organism: Colius striatus (assembly GCF_028858725.1). NCBI lineage: Eukaryota > Metazoa > Chordata > Aves > Coliiformes > Coliidae > Colius > Colius striatus. The sequence goes on from NC_084761.1 coordinate 24,317,657, forward strand.
ACCCCATGAAAGATAGATGCAGAAAGGGAGGAAAACTGAGCTGAAAGGACTTTCTAGCACCAGGAGATTCTAGAGAGTAGGTAAAAATGATACACCCATGCTAAAATGGTAGCAAGTTAATAACCTTATCCCTGCACAGGGAACAGTGGTTTTCCATCAGCCAAAACAAAAAAGGATAAAAAAAAAAAAAGAGATTAAAAACATGAGGCTTAGTAAACTTTAAAAGCCAATGTAGATGAAAAGCATTAAAAATTATTGCCTTAATCTTATATGTGTATCACTTTCTACAGAGTTCAGTGAGTGATCTTACATCAAAGAGAACTAGAATCAGGCCTGCTTTCTGGCAGCCCAGTGTCTGGCTCAGTCTTAGCTCCTTGTGGATTTACATGAGCGCTACATCCCACATTGGATTGCCAGTTGTAAGTTTACCTTTTACAGCAGTGAAGTTTTAAGTTTACCTTTTACAGGCCTGGAGCTTCAGCTGATGTTCAGAAATCCCTTGCACACACAAACTGTTAAGCACTGCTGAAGATATAAATCTGGACAGTCCTTCCAGAGGATCTTACAACAGTGCTGTTTCTAAGGCTGGGTACCAAAAGGGCAGTTACATGCAAAAATGCAGGCAGCAAGTAATGTTAACGACAATTATTTAAGCATGGAAAATTATCAGAACGAAAGTTCATATAAGAGTTTTGAAAGGGCGTATAGGCCCTGAACAGAATGTGAAACTACTGTAAATAGAGTGGATTCTGTTCCCATTGTAGCCATTGCAAGCTTTTGCCCCATATTGCATGTCTACTTAGATCTGATTTATCTGGAGAGAAAAATCAACCAAAAACCAACAAAACCCCCACTATTGAGCTAATGAGGACTTTTGTACACAATGACTTTAAAGTCTTCCAACTTGCTTTATTCCTTGACGTGATTTATGGCTTTACCTCCTGCTGTAGCTTCAGTGCACCACAAGGAACAAGGCTTCCACACAAATTGAATCCCATTTATTTGTCACATATTTAGAGAACAGTTTCTTGGGGATCTCCTTTCTGTTGTTCAATTTCCCATTTCACCAAACATTGTCCAAGTACTACTGGGATGCATTCAGTACAATTTTACTACTTAAAGAATATATTTCTTTTATCAGTTTGTACAACTAATTTCAACTTTTTGTGGAGAATGTTACAGATAGTAAACAGTAAGTTCCACTCTGTGGCAGCAGAATAACAGTAACAATTGTAGTCTTCTGAAGACATGTGTGGGTGTCCATGCACTTGTATTTTTCTATACTTACTCCTCCTGATAGCTTTAGGTGTGATAAGCAAGCAAAAAAGTCATCAAATATCTTTATCATCAGAGTAAGTCAGTTATTTGAAACTAAGGGAGATCCCAGTGCTTTCCTCTATAACAGAAAAACAAAACACAGGTAGCACTAGTAAGATCATTCACTGTAATGACAGAATATTAAAGCACATATTCAATACCTAGTCTATTTACCTTAAGAACATATCACGAAAAAAAGCACTTGAGGGTAAAATGCAGTCTAAGGAAAAAAACTCTAATTTCATCATTAAATAAAACCAATCCAACCTGTTTAAAATAGACAAGTAGGTCCACCTAAAAGAGGGTATCCCCATTCTTTATGGAAAAATGAAGGAATGGAAAAATGATCTCTTAAATCTGTTTTATTCAGAGATTCCAGGATACAATAAAGTTCATATCAATAACATCCTTAGTAAAAAAGAAGAAATATAGGCCATGAGGTACATGGGATTGAAGTGACTGTAAGTTTGTATTTTAGGATAATGCTCTCCAAAGACTTTTTGAACATTTCCTTGCTTGGCTTTTGTACAGTAAATACGCTGTGAGATTTCAGGCTGACCTTTGGCTTTTGGAAATGCTAAGCCTGTGCTTGCAGAACAAGCCTGAACATTTCAGCTAAACAGAAGAAGGAAAAACAGTGAGGAATGTTTTGTTATGGGGCTGGCTCATTTCTTCTAAACAAAGGAAATACTGATGATTCAACAAAATTTAGCTAGAGATGCCTTAAGTGGAAATTAAGGAAATGTTTTATCTGATGATCAAAATCTAAGGGACATTGTTCAATAGATGGTTGACAATGTTTGCCATTACACTGATGGTAAGCGAAAAGAGATTTCTTTTGCCCTGCCTTTTCTTGGGTTTCTGCATGCAATGCATTTTCCAGCTGCAGGTCAACTCCAGCTTATTATCCTTTACATTCTAGCACTCTGACATAAATTCCTGATGAGTAAATGCAGTGAAGTCTCATTTACTTACTAGGTGCAATATGCTGTGGAGAAACACATAACATTCAAGGAAACTATCCACAGGGTCATCCTGATGGTCACCAAGCTCCCTGCTGGAACTGCACTGGCAACTCGTCTCTCCCAGGCTGTACTGAGAGACAGAAAAGGATAATACCTGCCTTTTGCCCTTCTTTGATCATCTCTTTACCTGTAGAACAGATTGTGAGATGTATGCCAATGTCTTAATGAATATTTATCTATTCCAAGAAGAAACATCCACAACTAACAGCTATTTTTCTCTCAGTAAGAAAGTTCAATCCTTTTGAGTTCTCACAAGTCTACTTAAAACTCTACTAAAATTAGAATGTTGTCTTTTTTAATTCATCACCACTCCGATAGCTTAGGCTGAGACTGAGACAATGCCAGTAGTCTTCAGATTCACTTTTCCCAGTAGACTGCTTTAAGGGACTTTCATACTGGGAGAGATAACTAATGTCTTGTTTATTCTCATATCTGGCTTGGGACAGCAGACTTTGAAAAGAAATAGAAGAGTTACTTGTTTATGTTAAGATATAGCCCTGCTCTAAGATGTCATCTCATTTCTGATTTCTTCCATAAATTTAGCTCACTCAAAACCAGATGCTTCTTATTCGGAGTGATTAATTGTAATAAAACTTCATATCTGTGTTTAAGGTTTCTCACTTCATTTCATTTGAGTCTGAAAACAGACAAGAATGAAGTGCAGAGAGCAAATATTTTTCCAGAAGAAAATGGAATAAATTTTCAGTTTACAATCTGAAGAACTAACTCTGAGCTCTTGTAAGCATACTACTGTAGGGCAGTCAAGATTGGCTTGAACTTCTCATATTGCCTTTGAACATTACTGAAATAATTTGTTATTAAAAACTCTTAATACTTTGAATGGAAAAGTTTCTGCACACCACCTTATTGCATGTTAGATAACTGCCTTCATGACATTGCTTTTATAATTTACTTATTATAAGGGCAACCTCTTTAGACCATATTTGTTCCTTATGATACACAGCCTTTGAGACTGGAATAACTTTCTGAGCTGAAGTTGAACAATAGGGTGTTAAAAGAGGAGCTCAAAAATCTCAACTAAATAATTTTTCTTGAACTGTGGGTTAAAACCACCACCCACATCTCCCCACCACCCCATGTTGCCAAGTAAAAATAGGTACTGAAAAATGATAGAGTAATTGTCATTTTGTACATAAGGGGAAGCTTGTCAAGAAATAAAGATATTCACAGAAAGTCGGGTGGCTGGCATGGGTCATCATGAATTTTGAGTTACAGAGAAATGAGAAGCAGGGTTATAGAAGAAAGAAGTCTAAGGGCCTTGAACCTGATTGAGATCACCAACTATAACAGTCAGAAATAGCAAGCTCTGGTGTCTTCTGTGTGTTAACTTAGTTGATTTCCTCATTTTCCTCAAATTATGAATTTGAGCAGATGACGATTATGAAGGCTACATAATCCATACAGCACAGTGTGCATTCAGGTATTTTCTCTTTTTGTAATGTATCATAAGGCAAGGAATACTTCAGAACAATCACAGAGCTAGAGGATAATCTGATAAGAATAGATAATTAGTGTCTTTTGAAGGTGATATCACTGGATGTGAAGCTACTATCACAGCCATAAGGATAAAATAAATTTATCTACTACTTTTTTTTTGGATGTATCTTCAAGTATTCATAGTTTCAATTGTATGCATCATGTTTGAAACTGGTACAGTCATTCTAATGGCAACTGACAAAATTAAGCTTACTTAATCTAAGTCAGTCAGTTAGCCACCTAAGTAAGTTAACCATCCATGTAAGACTGGTTGCTACCTGGTGTGTTACAAGACATTTTGAGAATACATTTTAATAACAGCTGAACTACAAGCAAATGTTAAAAGAATCCATCTTGTATGTAATTAATTCTCCTCCCTTTTTATGCGCTATGCTTTTTATAAATACATAGATTCTATTACCTTATCCTAATAGGGGCTTAACCTGGAGAACAGAGCTGGATGAAGCATAAATCTCTGATTAATCATAAATAATTGTAGAGAAATAATCTAGCATTTCATGGTCCACGTGCACTTGTGTACACTTGAGGAGCAGTACATAACGTTCTTGAACTTATTTCTCAGAGCTGAAGCTATAGTTTATACACACACAATGACTACCTACAAGTATCATTAATCTTTTAGAAAACCTAATGTCATTTTGGTACCAGATAGTCTAACTAGGAAGCCAGTGCTGCTGTAGTGACACAATACTTTTCAGAGAACGTCTAGATGCAGTAAATGATAAAGTAAACAGGCAACAGTGTTAAATAAAATATTGACCTTGCTTTACCCGTGCCAGGAAGCATTTTGGTTTCTTCTTATATCTCACTGCATAAATACAGTATCAAGAAGAGACTTCCCAACAGTTTTTTGTGTGTGCCTGTTTTTTCCTCAATATTTTAGTCTTGATCTGCTCTTTCAGTGTGTAGGGCCTCTTCAATAAAGATGACTCATAATGTTGAAGTACTCTCTAAATGCAAAGTGAACAGGCATCTGCAGGGGATTAGACTGACATCAAAATCACTACAGATAGTGATTAGATTAGATTAGATATGAACTTTGGTCAGGAAAGAAATGAAGCACTTCTTCACTGAATCATTCTGCCACTTAACACACATTACCCATACTTTCAAAGGTAATTATATTTCCAAAAGCAAAAGTGATCTGAACACATGAGGCTAGATGAAAATTACTGATAAAGGCACTGGGACCTAATGAGTTTCATTTTTTGTAACCAGATCTTGTTATAGTCACCAACAGGCCTGCTAATGCAAGTGGAATAATCTTTTCAAGATGATTGCAGAATCTTCTCTAGCACAGAATATAGCTTTCTGCATTGATGCAAAAAGAACAGGAGATATCATAGTACACTGTCTCCTGTCGCTGTTTCCCTCTTCTGTAAATCAGTCTGGACCTCATGGAGTCTAAAGAGCTCTGTGCTTTAGAAAGAAAAACATTTCTCTTCTATCATGTTGTTTTTCTTAAATGCAGAAGTGATCAGCTTTGTCTGTCATTTTCAAGGGTCCACGTTATAGGTATGCTTTCTCTCAAAATGTCTGAGATGAAATAAGGCTGTGTTTAGAGCACAATTCAAGACATGCTTGTATGAGCTTTTTCAGCTACTGTGCCAACTACAGACCTGGTAAGGTCCTGTAGACTAGCCTCCTGTTTTTTCCCCCTTTCCTGTAAGGCTGTTCAGATGGTTGCAAGCATTGATCATAGATGTGTGGGGCTGTTTTCTCCTTGAGAGATTACATATTCCACTGATCTGAGCTGAAACCACCCCAAATCCACCAACAATGGTTATGACCTCTTGCAACTAGACTTTGTCAAAAACTCATTCATCATGAATTATGTAGCCAGAGTAAAAATTCACTTGAGAACCACTGAAAACCAGCACTTAGTGCTAAGGATTAAATAAACCCAGACAGAAATTTCCGTAGTCTTCTATAATACTCCAGTGAAGGAATTTTCAGGAACCCTAATTCAGCAAAGTCTTTCATCATCCTCAGAAACATTGAGTACGCAGGCTTAAACGTTCTTTGTTGCAAAATTGATTTCTTGCTGGTTTTAGCCTACAAACAAGAACAACCAACTGCACTGCCTTTTTAATAACAGTTTTCTGCTGTGGAGTCCTCCCTCCCATCATCTCTATAGTTGATTTTTTTTCTGGGTGTTTTTTTTTTTTTTTTCCAAAAGAGAAAGACTGAATACACTAAATTCCTCTACAGCTTCCTCATAGGTCATGCTTTCTAACTCTTTGGCATACTTGCTGATCTACTTTGAACCCTTTCCAATTTGCCCATGTCTTTCTGAACTTTGTAGAGTACTCACAGCACCAAATAAAGATGAATAATTACCTCCCCTGTTCTACAGATTGAGCTATCCTATTAATATGGTCCAGGATCCCATTTCCCTCTTTTCTTGAGGAAAAAGCCCTCTAAAAAACAAAAAAACACCCCTACCACCTACCACCTACCTCCTACCTCCTGCCCCAATCTTCACTTATTATATTTAGAAACACACTAAATGTCCTCCAGTACCTTTGCAGCTGAACTGGCATCAGCAAGACACTTCTTATTTTTATAAATTCCATTTCTCTTTCCCAATTGGAATGGGATGCATTAGTCTAATGAATTGTATCATTTCACTTTTTGTCTTCCCATTTACCAGAGCAGTTCAAATGTGTCTCTTTCATAATGCAAACAGCCACACCTAGTGGGCTCTCGTTAGGCAATTTTATGTGTATATTCTTTCTTCATGAAAAAAGTCATAAAAGAGGATCCATGACATAAGCCTATAATACTGTTTGAATGTAAATTGTTACTTACATACTGTTTTTCTGAAAGAGCTAACCTTGCAAAGTGCTGCCAGACAATAATTATAAATGCCTTCAAATGCTTGTAATAAGAATTCTTCCCTGGTATCTATGAACACAACATTAATAGTTTTCCAATCAAAGATGGAATCCAGTTGTAATAAAGTGTGGTATGTGTTGTGTAAGGAAATACAGAAACAGATCTCACAGGAGATCTGTCATTAATGATAATAGCCAATTTTCAATCCCATGGGGATTTTTTCCTGCCTACAGAGATTTGGTGAAAGTTCTCATGTCTCTACATCAAATAACAAGTGAGAAAATAGAGAAGCACAAAAAAGAAATAAGTTGCATGAGAACAGACTTAGCGAGGACAAGAAAAAAAAAGAAAAAAGGAGAGAAAATGGAAAATGTCCCTAACTCAGCTCAATCACATTTCTTATTCTTACTGTTAGTCTAAACAGACTGTAAAAATCATATTAAGAAATGTAAAAATGGTACTGACTGAATAAGTAGCAATAATTTTACTGTGCAATATGAATGTGATCTACCTCCCTCAGAAATTACTTAAGATGGCTTTTAATATAGCTGCTTAAATATTCATGTAAAAATATTGCTCTTTGGAAAACTGAGTTTTAAACTCTGTGGTCGATGAAGAATGTCCGTTTTTTCATGAGGAAAAGTCCCAAGCTTTCTGGGTTTTTGACTGAGTTTTTGTTTTGTTTTGTTTTTTTTTTTTTTAACCAGCTAGCTCCTCACCTTCACTGACTGTATTAACATTTTTATTTTTCTGTTAAGAAAATATTCAGATATGGAAAACTACAAAAAAAATCCACCCAGGAATGTAGCTGCCGATAGCATCATTTCTAAGTGCTTGGTTTTACTTTCCCTGAGTTTTAATTTTGGTCTTATCTCCCTTTCTTTTTACCTATGCCTTGTTTCCCTGTTCCCTTCTGCAACATATCAAGACAACAACTAAAAATTCATAGAGTAGTTTTAAACTACATATTCAGGGTAGCAAACAGTACTCTGGTCTGCAAGCAACAGTTACTTAACAAATTTTCATAGTTTATCTACTTGTGCCTGTATTGGGTTTATTAAGTAAAAAAAAAAATCATTGTGATATCTATACAGGTTTGTAACTTTGTATGTGCCCTACAGTGGCCAATTCTGACAGGGAATGACTAGAAAGTGTAATTGTATGGAAAGAGAGTCCTAACTTTCCTATGATCAGACATTTTTATTTTTCTATGTAGTGGATTCACTGCCCTCTGCTGCTTGAGATCAGAGCAAAGCCATCGGGGAACAACTTCTCTCAGCGAGCTAACTGAATTGCAAAGCCTGTAATAAGAATACAGTAGTCTCATCTGCTTCTTAAGGAGAATTAAACTTTGTACTAGTGGTAAAGCTTTCTGATAGAACAACATGTCATGTGAGTGAAGGTCATCATTATTATATCATTAAAGTAAAATGTTTCAAGTATATTATATTGCTTTGCACAAAGAGCACAATATGTATGTGTACCTAAGCAACAGTAATTATGAAGAAATTGAGACATTTAGGGTCTTGGACCTTCAAGAATGTTTAACATTTAAAATCCCATCCTGACTTCAGATCTAATAGTAAATGAAGATCTAGTCAATACATTCATTTGCTGAAACATGATCATTTACTTAAAGTAAGACGTAGTCAGACTGTAAAAGGTACCTAGACAACTAATCAGATGTCAACATCTGAAAGCAAGACTTTGGATGTGTCCACATAGCACAATATAAAGTACGTGGTCCAGCTCTGGACAAGCTCTTCAAACCCCACTAAAATAGTGTAATATCTTACCTTACTATAAGGTAATATAACTTGAGATTGAATGGTAATGTCACCATTCTGCTTTTAATACATAAGCTAGCTTGTTCAAAGAGATATTTGAGCCTTCTGGTGGTGATCAACATGATACATAGACTCAGATGTTAAAAGGGCAAGCAGCTTTTGAATAGTGTATAGCATATAGTGGGATTTTCAGCACAGCATAGACTGTACTGAAAAAAAGTGTGACTTGTGTATAAGATATATTTAAGACATAATGGTACTTAGGCCATTGAGCTCATAAGAAGTATAACAACAGTAAGAAGGGCAGGAACGAGGTGAAAATGGCAAGCATATTTTTACCTCAAGATAGCAGCGGGTGACAATGTCATCATAGCTATTCCAATACTGTAATTTCACACTGCAAATATGCAAATCCCAATTCAACAGCTTGTTGAGCACTTCTCACTGTTCAAAATATACAAGTAGCGTCACACTGCAGCTTGAGATGTTCTAGTGATCATAGTCACTTGCCAAGAGAAACTGATAAGGAAAACAGACAGCTAATACCATTCAATTGTTAATCCTTATAAAGCACTCTCCACTGAGGATTAGTGTTTTGCATTTTTTGTGGTAAAAATAATTTCATTTTCAGCAACTATCATACACTCACTGGCACTGCTTCTTAAGCAGACATGTTCAGATTGTATTTGGAAAACTTTCCTTACATCCATTGAATGCTGCTTAGTCCCTGCTAGGTAGGTATCAATCTTTCTTCCCTCTCCAGATACTGTTTTTACTGTCTTTGTAAAATGCAGGGCCTTCTCCCTAGACATTACTCTGTGTCTTCGCTGTACATGTGGCTGGTGAAGGACAGTTTCAGTTGTTTTCATCATCACTATCAGACACTTCAACTACCTTCTATTTTGACACAACACCTCCTAAAGAGCCCATTTGAGATTAGTTATTGTCCTCCTATCAGTTACAGAATACATGTGGTTTGCATCCAGAGCTCTAACATGGAAATCTGTATACTGGCACTTCTTAAAAAAAATATTACTATTATACACAAATGATGCTTTTGTTGCCAAAGCCACCATGGCCATGACCACCTACACACAACCATTAACACCATTATTTTCTTGGTCATCTCAAAGATACATACAGGAAACTCTCTGCCTTGAGGATTGTGCCATACAGAGAGTAGACAGCTATTTCTGCTGCCATACTAATAAATGGTTTATAATATAATTGTCAGAAAATAAAGAAAAAAAATACTCCTCCATATAAGGAAATTTTGATGCTCTGTCTAAATATTTAGTACTGCAATGGCTGAACATGAAAGTAAACTCTTCAGTAAAATCTCAGAATAATGAATTCCGGATGTATACAGTTCTGATATACAGTTTTTCTTTAAAGGAATATGACCATTGTATTAAAAAGAAAAGAATGATTACTTTATAAAGATCAAGAAAGAAGTGAAACTACTTAAAGTACAATTTTAATTGCATCAGCTATGGTTTTATATTTATGATTTATGATAATGGCACATAATTTTTAACATATTTTTTTCAATACCACAGAAAGCAAGAATAGTGGGCTGAAAGGCAAACAAATCCCTAAATTTACTGGGCATTCATTATATATGATGCTTTCACATATAGTTTTAATAACAAACACATATGAGCACATGCAAACACACATTACTAAAAGGAAGTAATTAAAGATCATATCAAAGTCACACATTGGAGGGGAGAGGGGTGGGAAAAAAAAAATCCAGGATATAAATACCAAAAAACTCTTCTGCTTTTCTTAAAATGAATTTTCATATTAATCAAGAAATTATCAGAAATTTTTATTTAATCTGAGACAAGAATTTTGAAAGGGTGACTACTTGAGAAGTGAAAAAGAGTTATTACAATCTGGTTGCAGGAAGACTACCAAATATAAGACTCATGAGTAACACACTTATCAGGCTGGCCTCATAAAAACTGAGTAGTCTTCCTTGACACTGAGGCTATCTAATTCAGAGTGACTATGGAAAGTTTTGAGTTTCACCTTTCTGGATGACAGAATATAAGCAACCCCTCCTGGGGACTGTATACCGCTGACCATCCTTGGGTTTTTTTTCTTTTTTTAAAATGCTCATCTGCCCAAATTACATGGTTCCCACCATTCTATCATCTTAAATATCATAGTATTGAATATAATCAAAGAATTACAAGCATTGTCTAGACAGCTGCTTTTTCAAAACTTAGAAGTACTTAATAAAACCCCAAATATTTAGCGTTTTCCCTCAGTCTCATTTCTTTTACTGAGTTTGTTTGACTTTGTTTTGAACTCTTAGAACAAGTACTATGGCAAATATGTTTCTAGGACAGCTACACCAAAGGTCTCCAGGATCAGTAATATGTTTACAAATATTTTGGAAGTTAGTGGCTTTTCAAACAAATCTTTATCCTTAACTAAATTCAGGCTTACACAAACACATACAGTACAGCTGTTTTCTCTGACATTATGCATTTTGTACTGCTGAGTTAACCTTAAGCTATTTACAGTAGGCCTGATGAAATCATTGTACTTACAGACTGATGGTGTTTGTTTACAGCATAATGGTATTGCTTAATATTCTGTTTCTCCTACAGCAGCATTTCAGAAAGATGATGCTGTTTTTTTTCAGATGGTTAAAGAGCAGTTTGGGCTTTCCACTTCCCTCACTATATTCTTTAAACATTTTTTTTCCTTTTAATTTGTTGAATATGTTATTGTCTGACAAGCTATGCACTGAAAACAGACATATGCTTATCTTGAGATTCTTGACAGATAAACATTAGAATAAAGTGAAGGAAAAAATGCAGTCAGTTTCTAATGGTATTCAATAAAATTTTGAAGTTAATATAAACAAGAGTTTACAAATAAGATAGAAAGAGAAGTCAACCTGAATGATCAAATATGTATCCTTGTACTCACCATTTTAGATGATCAGTTGATGACAACTACATTTCAGGTCTGAAGATATGACACCTTGGTTTTTATCTCTTTCAACTTTTTTTCTTCAACATAACCAGCTGATATAGGATAAAAGCTCAAGTGATACTGTAAACAAACAAAAAGAGAGCTTACCTCAATTAAAACTTCCCTTCCTCTGGTCCAAAACTTAACCTTGGAGCTTGCAGTCATTTATTATTGCTTTAGACTAGGGATCTGTATATTAATGTATTTGTATTTACATTTTACAAAAGGAAACAGTGTAATAGACTTATGTTGTTATTAAACAGTGTTTATCAAATGGAAGGTTTCTGTCTATTTAGCAATTGGCAGTTGTAACCTCCCTCTGTACAACAGCTAACAAAATGAAAACAGACAATGCAAGTGCAAAACAGTATCTTACAAGTTGAGCATGAAACTTCCAGTGAAAATCACACTCAGAAAGTTAATTGAGAATACATTAAGAGAACTGACTAACAAGAGGTACAATATTTTAACAAATATCTTTTCAATATAATGAAATTGCTAGGTTTACTAATAAAAATGACAAAGATAAAGTTCGTTGCCACCTGAATGCATAGCCAACAAAAGTCAGAATTAACTTGTAAAAGTTCAACCAGTTACTTGTTCAGGAAACAGTGTAGAGATTTGTTTAATCCCACAAGGAAACTGATCAGGAACTGGGGAGAGGCAGCCTGGGATTCCTGCCTGAGACAGCTGCAAAGTGGATCAAATTTGGAACATACCTCTGCTGCAGAGTAAGCCAGCAGTACTGATGACATTTAGGAAGGAAGAGAGGACTGCCACGGGAAGATCTTTTCAGTGCTTTCTCAGTGAGGCAAGGGAAAGCACAGAGGCACTTCGTAGGAGAAGAAAGTTTCAGCTCAAAGCAGTTAGCTGCTTTGACACAGACTAGGGAGGATGAGGAGCTGTTTTTGTGGTGCTGCCCCAGGAATATGCCATTGCAAAATGCCCTTACCAGAACCATATTGTACAGCTACGATCAAGTTCCTTACACTTATTATGAACAATCTCTTGCAATTCCTGCAATGATCTCGAAATGTGTATAGCTCGTGTGCGGCTCGTACATGTGCTAATGACAAAGGAGGAGCGAGCACTGCTCTGGCACGTTTGCACCCAAACAAGCGGCTATGCTTCCCCCGCCGTTTGCCGCTAGGGGGTAGTGTCGCTCCGTGGAAAAGCGCGGGACGGCGGCCGCGCTCCCCTCGCTCCCCTCAGCTCTCCTCGCCCGTGCTGGCCGACTCTCCACAGCTGCGCTCCCTGCGCTCGCCACACAGCAAACATCCACGACGACGCCACTAGTGACATCCAACCGCCGTGCTCCTGCCCAATATTCAAAAGTAGGGTGGTTAGTATACAAAGCTGATTCCACCAATAAAGCTGCTAAGGTACTGTCTGCACAATAGTTTGGCTGGAGCATGAGTTCCCCGAAATACCTGAAGTGCTTCTCTTACTTATAATAATAAGCCAGTTCTAGCATGCCAGTGTATTCAAAAGCATGCACAATGTCAACAAGAGGAGGCTGAAGGGAGACGTGATCACTCTCTACAACTACCTGAAAGGACGTACTGGTGAAGTGGGCGTCCGTCTCTTCTCCCAAGTAACAAGAGACGGGACAGAGGAAATGGCCTCAAGTTGCACAAGGGAAGGTTTAGACTGGAGATTAGGAAGAACTTTTTTCACCGAGAGGGTTGCTAAGCACTGGCACAGGCTGCCCAGGGACGTGGTGGAGTCACCATCCCTGGAGATATTGAAAAGCTGTGTTGCTGAGGTGGTGAGGGACATGGTTTAGTGGTGGGCTTGGCAGTGAGAATTAGTGGTTTGACTATATGATCTTAAAGGTCTTTCCTAACCAAAATTATTTTATGATTCTGCATGACATGAGACTGTCGTCTCTCCTTATATTACTAGAAAGCAGCCATCACTTCTAGTTACTGTGGATTTTTTCACCCCTAATTCAGATATTTCGGCCGTTGATAATTTTGCTCGCCTGAAGCCAAACAAGCTATGTCACAGCTAGCTCAACAGTATAAAAACAAGATTAGAAGTGCAAGACAAGTTAAGATCAGCATCAGTTCAGTCCTGCCTCCAATTTAGAATTCATCATGGCAGGTGTGTCAGACTACAGCAGAAATTCACCCAGTGTGCTTAATTTAGTTCTGTTACCTCACCTAGTTCTTACTCAAGCAAAACCATATTGGCCACAACTGTTGTGCTAACACTGGCAACAAACATTTCTAAAATGAATGTTACCTGGGCTGTATCTGAAAGTTTGACCAGGTCAGAAAGTCTCCTGTTATTCTTAGACAAATTATTGCCTGGAAACCAAATGCAGTTTCTAAAACTGCAGTAGAAATTACACTGAGAAAGTTAGTTGAGAACACAGGTTTAACTAACTCTGTTCAGACCTTTTTCATATCCATGAATACAAAAATAGGGATTAAGGGTAACGGTGTTAGGTGTTTGCTGAATTATTGTATGTGAGGGAAAAATAGGTTTCAGAAGAAGGCTCCCTAGCAAGCCAGAAGTTCCGACAGTGCTCTGTTCTTTTGCCGCTGTGACTGCTGTTTGTAGACTACCTGACCACTTTATGTGATTGTTTTTCTACAGCACCCTATCAGTTTAGGTGCACTTTGTACACAGGATAACTAAGTAAATTGTAGTTGGAAAGCCTCAATCTGTTAGATCAAGTTTTACCTAGTTTCCCATGAAGGGCATGACAGTAATTTGTTGGGTTTTCCCAGTGTTGCCACCTGTTAACATAGTAAGCTGTCTTTTGGCATTGAAATATATTTGGAACTACCTCTTCTTTCTTGCATCATCACTTGTGAAAGAGCCTTCTCTGACATTTTTAATGGCTAAAGCAATTGTTTCAAGAAATTTGAATATTAAAAATAAACAACTGTGTCTTCAGTTCTCATCTCAGTTCCTTCTCCTCCCAAAAGACATTCAATTTGTGTGTTTTCCAGTTTTACACAAAAATTTTGTCCTCCACTGAGTAAGAAGTATTCTCATATTATTAAAAAAGCAACAGTCTCCCCAGCACAGCCTTATATAGCTCTTTGAGGAGAATCTCTCTCTAAAAATAGAAATCTTTGACATTGAAGCTCCAGGCAGCATGGAAACTGTTGCATTTCAAGCTGAAGCTTTTTGGAAAGTGCACTCTGTATTTCTTTTACAAGCGTCTCACAAATGTGCAAAATGCACGACCTGTCCTGTCATGAACTTTGAGTAAATGAGATTTTGTTTGCAGCCAGTGCTGTTGCAGCATTAGCTTCTTAGAAATACCCTATAAAAAAAGAATGCAGCACTGGCAAAAGGTGCTGGATTTACAGCTCTGCAAAAGTAACACTCTTTCTTCCCCCTGCCCCCCCCCGGCCCCGGGCCCTCATACACAACTGCCAGCCTTTCCCAGACTGCCTGACTGGGCACGATACCCTGAGTTAAGCCCAACACTTGCACTGAGGATAGAAGGACAGATGAAAATGAGCAAACAGAAATCTCGTATGTCAATGTGGCAGATTTTCCAGTTCTCAGGCAGGCATTCCTCTCAAAAATACACAGAAAAGAAAGGGCAGGATGAACACACATCTTCTTGGTCCAGCTTTTGAAAATGCTGACAACTTGCTCTACTGAAGTCAGGAACAGAAAAAGCCAACTCTGCCAGCATGCCTGAATTGGAGACTGTAAGCATAGGAGGTCTAACTTCAGAGGACTAAGTCCAGGATTATTACACAAAGCTTAGCACCTCTCTGTCAAACTTGCTCAGACACGACTGTGCAAGGGCAACAGCCACAGACACACTATTGACATGGGAGAAAGAAATCGAGCTCAGCTTCCAGAGTGATATTTCCTCAGTGTTCTGACTGCAATGATCTATTTGCCATGTCAAAAAAAAAAAGTTATTTGTCCATCACTGTAATATTCCTCTGGCAGCATATATAACATGAAATTCAACGTGCTGTTATTTACAAATTAACAAAGACAAGTAGGTACTGACCTTAAAATCTGAATGAGGAGATGAGTATACGATTCTAGCCCTTAAGAGAGGATCTTTCAGCCTTCAGTTTCAGGGCAAGTCTCATGCTCTACTTGCAAGATACTTAATTTTTACTCTGGTTGGCCTCACATTGGAATTCTGATATATAGCCTAGCACAGTATTTTATTTAAGAGCTGAAAGCCAGATCAAGAATACTAATCTCCACATAAATTTTACGAAACAGGCACAAATTGACAAATGGGTTCAAGGATTGCCTACACAAGAAAGGACTGAAGGGGCAACAAAGTAAACCTTTGCAATAGACATGCATATTTCTATTTATTTTATAATTATTTTGGATTAAGAGCATTTCGGACTAATCCACTGAAAAACAAGGAACAGTTTTGTGTGACTGTTTGCATTGATTCAACTGTGACTATTTTAAAGCTTGATCAAGTTAAGTTAAGGTAACTTCTGAATATATTCTAAGCCTAAAAAAAAGTGAGACTCAGATAAGGAAATCTTCATGACAAATTATGGGCTTTAATTGTTTGATTAAAATCACAGGTCTATAATTTACTCAGTGTTGTTATCAGGCAAGCGGCAAAGCCCACAGAAGAAACATTTTTGTCTCCTACTTCCCTGAAGGCTTTGGAAACATCTCTTGAGAGTCTCCAATCACCTTTTACAGACACATTTGGGCCTCCAGCACAATCCCAGAGACTATGTCTTCTCTGCTGGGAGAGCAAATCAGCAGTAGAGCACTGACCTCCTCTGACAGGCATGGATAGCCTTGGTGTATATCCACCCTTTGGGCCACCATTTCTGCTTTCCTGGATAGCTTTATCTGAGCTACCAGCGAGAGGTGAGGCTGCTGGACATCAAAATTCTCTGATGAGTCACAAAAACAGACTGTCCATGACAGCAGCCAGGCTACACTGGAAGACCTCTACATGAACCTATGTATTCGCATTCACAAAACATTCACCTGGTTTGGCAAAGCTTTCCTTTCTAACCACCAACATGGGTTGGCCTGATACTGCCTTCAGTTTTAAAATGTTGTTTCAAAACATCACACCTTAAGCATGAGGGATGCTAAGTAAATTAGAAGACTATTAACTAAGTTTGCATGCCTTGTTTAGTTTTTTGTTTGTGTAAATAATGAGTTCTGGAAAATTTGTCTGAAACTTTATTTTGTGGCCAAAACTATTAGCCAATATAAATTCATTCATAAACTGCCTAAGATATGAGGAATTGAGCAAGTAGAAAAATGTCAGGGAATATTGAAATTTGGGAGTGGCGAAATAGACAATTCTGAAATTTGGGTAGCTGAGAGCTTTCCAGGGAAGAAGAGAACCTTGAGTTTAGCTGAGTTCCTCATTTTGAGAAGTGAAAGAAATAGAAATAGTTCAAGGGAGAAGAACATGGTGGAATTTAATGTGAAATCCTGGTAAACGAAGACAGCAGCTTTTACAGAGGATTGTTTTCCTCAGTCTAACTTTTTATTTAGTTGATCAGTGCAGCTAAAAATGACTATAAGTAATAGAAGCTGGAATTCAGACCCTACATCGAGCTTTCAGCTGAGTTTGAGCCACTGATTCATACTTCTTGAATGACTCGGAGGTTTGTGCTTTCCATTCAAGATTAGGTTTTGTCCACTTTATTTGTGCACAATACAGTAACTGCTTAATGTATTTAACCTAGATATTGAGCTTACCAGATGCTTGTGTGATTTGGTTTCTTTGAACAATTCGACTCCATTGTGCTACATGTAGCTCCAAAAGTCCCCCTACCCTGTAACTTGAGACCTGTTTCAGCTGTACTGAGCATTGTACACGCAGAAAGTTCTCATAACAAACATAGTAACACTGCTTTCTCCATTGGAAGGGAGGCAAAGCTTCCAGTTACCTCTTCATGATCCTTTTAGTGTTGACTGAATTGCTGTCTCGGCAGTGAGGCAAGTAGCAAGAAATACATCACTGGGCACACATTTCAGTATAACCTTGACATCATTGACAGTGACAGATACGGCCCTCGCTGAAACAGAAACCTGCAAGACGGCATTTGTTTCTTCTTGCTGCCTTTGCTATTCCTTTTGGGAGGATGATCATATGCCATGCTTGTATATTTGCAAACTCATTACATAATGTTAAGGGATTGTCATAAACAATACCATTTCAGGGAACGGACTGAGGAGACTGAACGACTATTTCCTTTGAACTAGCACTAGAGCAGTTTTGCTTTAAGGATTAAATGTGTTGCATCATATCTAGATTTGTAATGAAAACTCTCCCTCTCTCCTTTCCTTCTCTGCCTGTTCCCTGACCTCCACTTCAAGAGCATTTGGGCAGATGACCAATGGAGTGAAAATAAGACATGGGAACCACACATGATAGAGTAATTGATACAGGATACGAAGCTAGGAATGAGTGGGTTTGACAAAGTGTACGCTTGTAGCTGAGTGGTTCATTTGCCTGCTAGTAGGATGGATTTATGGCTTGTGTGTCACTAATTAAGAAGCCAGATGTCCCTCTGCCCCCACCATCCCAAAACCCCATGTCCCTCATGTGTCCCCCAAACCATTGCTTACTCTGAAAAACAGATCACAGGCCATATCAACAAATTACACAAACATGCTTTGGGCTGAACTGTAAAGTACAAAGATCTCCAGCAAACTCTCCCTCCAAACTCACTAGTCTCACACAAAGATAAAAAGATTTTCACATCTCAGCACCCTTCTTATCATAGAATTATAGGAGTGATTTAGAATCAATGAGTAGCACTGAAGCCCTCAAACTATCCTCAACCTAGAAGTATTTCAACGAAGTAAGTCCTTAACTTGGCAACAACTCTGCTTTAACCAAAGACTGTAAGATGACCTCTCAGCATTTACTGCTGTATGTGCTAGTGCCAGTTGTAGCCTTGGCTCTGTAGCTTGTAACCCCAACTCTAATCAAGATCGAGGGATGACCCATCCAACCTCCACCACAGATAAATAAGTCAGAGCAAATTTTATCCTAATTGATTTCACAGCTTAAAATTACAAACTTTTATCAAAAAAAGAGCCCAGCTTGGATCCACATCCTCATCCTCCCATTTTTGTAGCTTCCACTATTGAAACGCAACAAACAATGGGCATGCTTACTAACCGCGCCAGGCCCTAGAGCTCTGCCAGCAAGATCCACTCCAAGAAGGAAGCTCATTCGCCAGCTGATGTCCTAACTCATAACAGAAAAATATGCCTGAGTTTAGGCTGATCTTCCAATCCTGGTCAGAGTCTAGAATGTTAGTTCTACACAGCCACCTGTAACTGAAAACAGTGTCTACATCATCTTTTACTCTTCAAGTGACATCTGAAAGTTTGGAAAGCTATCACAACAGGTGTTTGGATAGCTGATGTTGATTTTCATTATCAGAGGCCTAGAAAAATCAAGTGTTGTGTCAGTGTTTTAAAAGTATAAACACCAGTAATTATATATTCTTATCTCAGCTCTAACTATTTTAATGGAAGAGTCGGTATGATGACTCAAAGAATCAGGAATATGCAAACAATATCATGGAAGATTGCATATTCAGGTTCTGTCCCAACACGGTTAACTCTGTCAAGGAAACCTGTAATATGCTGATGTAACACGGTTTTTTTCTGAAGGACTTATCACAGAACTTGTCTGAGAAATTTAAAACAGCTCATTACTAAACCACCAAACAGTATGCATTCAGTTTGTTCTAGTGTACAGTTAAAACCATATGAATGGAGTTTAGAGTTGAACACAGTTGCTTGTCATATCCTCTCTTTGTCTCCTCTCTTTTTCCTCCATTTTCCAAGGACCTGCAGCTTCTCTTCCTTTGGGATGGTTGTTGCTGGCATGGTTCAGGCAAACCTGTTTAGTATCTTCTTTTGGTATCCCACTTTCTAGTTCTGCAGCTAGCCCATACATCTTTGTTTTACGGTACTGCGTGATATGACACAAACTCAACAGAACAGACTAAAATATATCTCATATCATTTACCTCAGAGTTAAACAAAGAGGAAGCATATTTCCACTTTTCCCTTCTTCCCTCTTATTTATGGAGAGGAACATAAAAATAATCTGATCTTTTTAATTTATTTTTTTTTTAAAGAAAGTGAACTGCAGGTCTGAAAGTGCTTAAGTTTTTAGTTACTTCTCACATACCTTTGCTGCTTTCCTCTAGCAGTCTCAAGTCTGGGCTAGAAATGTTCTCTTCAGAACAGTGTGCATATACCCTACTTTTATGTTAGAACCACCAGAAAGTACTTTCAGATGACATTTTTTTTTTCTTTTTACCTTTTATTTACCTGTCCTTTGAATGCAATTTTGGTATAAGAAATGTGACACTTTTTCTGCTGGAAACAGCTAGTGCATGGTCTATAGGACCACACCAACAGTGCGAGTGTAAGCAGTTTGTCTGCTGTACCAGTGATAAGAGTTCAGATCAAGATTAGGCAGTGGATATGCTTACCAGAAGGACTGTCTATTGTAATACTTCCAATGTTGCCTTAAACTGTTCAGTAGTAGATAATACAGATATTTTAATTCTTTATTTATTTTCCCTTAACCTTATCACCACAGAAATTCTTTTCTCCAAGTCATAAGCTATACTGTAGTCAAAAGACTTTTGATGCTACCTACATACTGAGGCATTTATTAGAGATGCATTATTTTCTCAATCCCAAAGAAGCACTGACAGTTCGATTGTATCTCTGCACAGAAGGCAGTGGGAAACAAGAAATGAAAATTTAGCTACAGTCTTTATAGAAAGATCAAAGGATTTAAAAATAAGTCAGGAAGCATATAACCAGTCACTATTCAAGCAGGGCAAGAAGAAGAGGGGGATGGAAGTCGAGCAGATAATGCACAGCCACACTATTGAAAGGCAATGTAATCATTCCTCTTGTCACATATTCACCAATTCACCAGCAGCACTAGTGAAAAAGAAATCAGTGTAGCATTTTAGTTTTGACACATGAACTACCAGTATGCAGTGGCACACCCCAAAACCCAATAATCTGTAGCCAGGCTATATGGTAGATGTGTTGTGTGAAATGAACAACTGACTTTCAGAGCTGCACCCAAGCTCGCTATTGGGAAATCTGCTGCGTCGCCAGCATACCAGATCAATATTTCAGAGGTCATTATCTCATCCCTTCTTCAGCTGCTAACTTTGGGTTTCTGCCAAAGAAAGTCAATCGCTAGCAAGATGATACACTAGTACATTAGGCAAAGCTTTTGGGAATTTCGTCAGGCTTTTCTTCTCACTGAGATCAGTCTGTGCTCTGGTTCTAAAAGGCATAAGAGCTCTGTCAATATATAAATGGTGAAACGTGTCCTTTAACACCCCCACAACAGTGTGTTTAAGTTATATAAAACCGCATTTGTCAAATATACTACAAAGAGAACCGAACCTTCATGTAAGTTCTTTTCACATTATGAGAAGAAGGAGACAAGAGTTATCAAGCTGAAAACAGTATGCTCAAGAAGTGTGATTTCACATGTACGGTGTAGCAGGAGGACTCACTGGAGACAATTAAATGATAAGTAAGTCAATAACGAGATGGTACCATCACTCCTCTGCTAGAATGTTTTATGAACTTTTACATGAGGAAACCATGATTAAAGTTTTGCTTTAGCTGTGAATCAGTAAGTAAAGCAAGAACCCTTTTGGCAATTGGATCAATGGGTTTTAAAGTTAAAAAGTACCTTCACTTTATGTAGCTTAGTATCCTGTATCATGTATTTTGCCATAAACTACCATAATACTGTCACACTGTTCAACTTTTCTAATGATGATCTTGGTGGTAATCAATGGCAGCACTCTCATCAACTCACAGAATAAAATCCTACCTTACCTTTGGGAAGGCTTTTTTGACTTGATCCAACAGTTCAAGAATTCTATCAGATGCTAAAGAACATTAAGTAAGAAAAGTATGTCTGAACTTATCAACTCTTTTCTCCTTTGATCTCTCTAATGTTATACCTTCTCATTTTAAAATCCATTTAGAAATACAACTAGCTTTATAGACAGACATGAAGCCCATCTCTACAACAGCAAATGTGTCTAGGAACTTTCCCTTCAGAGGAGAAGCAGAAAAGAGTGTGCTGAACTGCCAAATTCCCAATATCATCATCCTGCGACTGGGATGAATTTGGTGACAGAAAATATTTCTGTGTTTACCTTACAAGCCAAAGACACTTCGTTATTCAAAACTTCCTCTCAGGAAAAGCATTCAGGAGATAGCTCAGAGGCATCTTTGTTTAGCCTAATTAATTGACAGACATTTGAATGGTCCCATGAGTCTTACATGAGTGCAAATTCTACATAAACTCCCCAAAGAATGGGATACAGCAACTTTAAAGAGAAAAACCCAAAAACTCTATTTTATTGTACGTATACTATCTATATTTATACTAGCTAAAGTCACAGCACTCCAGTTTTAGCTTCCAACATGCTCTAAGGGGTTAGGCTCCTTACGATATATGCATATATTGAGAGGAGGAAGGGAGGGGCTGGATCTCACACTCCTGCTGAATTTACCTTGTCTGAAGGTTTTACATTGTGGCTTTTACTGTGTTTGAGTTTGAAAGCAAGTAGCTTGTCTGATGGCCAAAAATGCCAGGCCTTCAGTTTAGACTAGAATGTGGTGTTTCTAATGCATTTATGTGGACATAAAGCCCAGACTGAGTTCTAGGCAAGAACATTTCCTCAGTATATGGTTTTGAAAACCTTTCCAAGAACTCCTAAACTATGTTACTGTCATTTAGTTAAATCTATGAGTGGCTCAAATTCCCTTTCTGAAGATCAGATGACTCTTTTCTGTCTGCTCATCTCTACAAAGGCAAATAAGAACACAGAGGTCATTCAGTTTTCTGCATGTATGAGTACGGGGTCTGAGAACCAATCGCAGCTTGCCCTGTTTCATTACCCTGACATGGAGGCTAGGAAAATGAAATATTTTCTGGCCTTAGATTTTCCCAGCTGACTATCTGAATCATGTAATGATCTCTAATATCCATGTTTCACCTGTGACTTTCACAAACACAGTAGTAAAGAAATAAATTTTAGATAAATTTAGTTGAAGTGTTTGAAACGTTGTTTAAAATATGTGAAAGAACTAGCAAAGTAATAGCTGGGAAGATTTTGCATTCTTGATGAAGATAGCACTGTTATCCTGGAGTTGCATGTTAACCATGAGAAAATGCAGAGTGAGCTCAAGAGCTGAATGGCTTGTTCATAGACACATTAAAAACACTAAAGTACATGCTAACTTCAACAAGTCTAGATTTATCAACCAGTACAACAAGCAATCTAACTTTATCACAGTTTTAGGGTTTTTTTTTTTCCTTTTTACTTCATTTTGCCTCATTATTTTAAGGATACAACTTACAAATCACAGTCATGACTTAGTGTCCAAATCGTGATGCAGGTCAAAGCAACTTAAATAGAGTAATTCCAACAAAGGTCTTGATTCCTTGTACAAAATAGGATCTACAGGCTGATTGATAGGCTACATCTTTGTTTCCAGAGGTGTCAATTTAAAGCTGGAAATTGACAGCTTGTTTTCAGATAGTTGACAAAACAAAGACATTTAAAACTGTAACTATAAAATAAACTAAAACCGCTAAACCTACATATTTTACACAGTGGCAGGTTTAGAGAAGGGAGACAAAGACTGGATCCTTATGGATAGGAAAGGACACAAAAAGGCTTATGTCACTGACTAAATTTTGTAATAGATGGCTATATAGCCAGAGAACAGAGAATTAATATCTGAACCTCTGGATAGGTACTAATATCTATATGAAGTTTATGCAAAGGAGAAACAGGTAATTTTTTTCTTAAGACTTGTGTTGATACAGTCCATACTATAATTTAAGACGGCAAAGCTTGGAGATGGAAAGAAAGTGTTAAAAGTTAAATATGTTTGGATATTCTCATTATAAACTTAATGTTTTTTTAAAAAATAAAACCAAAACCCAAAACCACAAAAAGAAGGGATATGAGTTTGTCACTGTGCCACTTCTATTAATTATATGACTATAGAGTACCTCCCACGTGTCCCACCACCTGCTTGGGAAGGTTTAGATCATTCCAGGTGGAAGAGCTGATGCTCTGGACCAAAGAGCACTGGCAAATACTGGGTTGAACTAAGCTGCAAGCTGAGACCCAAGATTCTAACTTAGTAAGATCAATGATTTCAAGCCTGAAGTCTATGAGCTATTTAAAGGATCTACAGAGATCCCTGAAAAGCTCAAACACATTATGAGGTAGGTTTAACTTACAGTAAAGATGTTTCTATCTAAAACCCAAAAAGCTTACTCACTAAAGGTTACTTTTTTGGTCTAAATGACCACACATCCTGTTCTATGCTCAGACCTGTAAACAATAATGGAAATGGATAACTGATCTACAGAACTCACCTTTGCCTGGTAAGCCATGCTATTTTAGGCAACATGTTTCATCGCAACAAAACGTGAAGCCAGCCATCAAGGCTAACACCAAGAACTTAGATATGTAAAGTTAACTGAAAGCAGCTTCAAGACTTGAGGGCCATATAATGGTTCAGAAGATACATCAGGAAACACATAGGATATTAAACTGAATAGGCTCTTTCAGAAGTGATCCCTCAATGAAAGAAACTACTCTGTCTGTAAGAGCAAGGGATCTTAAATAGCAGCAAAGGGTATTTCCACTACATCCAGCGGCCAAATTTTCCATTCTGTTGTCTAAAAACTGCTGGAAAACTGAAAATGCATCAGTAAATAGTTCTGATAATAACTCATTGTTTCTAAAGCTTGCTTTGAATTGAGAATATCACTGTGAAAATATACATGTATTTTAAAGCTACAGAAGTCTTACTTTAATAGAGAAAAGTTTAGACTAAATGGATTGTGCTTATGCTCAGATTGCCTATTTTCTCAGACTGGTTGTTCAGCCCAACTAAGCAATCGTTGAGCCTGATTCCTTAGTCCTACATCTGAAGCACATCACATAGATGCACATCGCAGATACAGGTGTGCACTCCCAGCAGCATGCCAGAATAAGATTAAGATATATGTCATCCTTTCCAAAAGTCACTGGTAAAAGCAAAACTATGAAATGCCCTAACAATTTCTTAGCTGGAGAACCAGGACAGCAGAGTGGCCTTAAGTTCATTTGCCTCACTTTAAACTACAACTCATTGACCTCGTTACCAGATTCAACATACCTCAACTCTCTGATCTGCTTATTATAGGGCTCAGACACAACCAAGATCATCAGTTGGTAAGTTGAGCCCCAGTTGCTGTCTGTGCATCCACTTGCAGCCACAACAAGTAACAGGTGCATCTACTTCAGCTTTTTAAAAGCTTCATCAGGACTACAGTTTTTGAAGCAAGCTTCCCTTTTATCTTGATTTACCATACATTGTTACATGTCATTGAACAGTTTTGAGTTGTATAAACTAAACTGCTTTCAGATTAAATCAAAGGAGCAGAATACCTGCTACCTGGTAAGGAGCCTCCAGGTGACAGAATGACTAAAATCACAGCAGCAAACACAGCATGAAACATTAGCTTTCTCTACAAATCCCCTTCTTTGCCCCACACTAACATGCACACAACTACGGCGTATCCCTGTTTACTCATCTTTCACTGGTTTGGAAACTCATTGAAACTGCCACATGCTGCAGGCATCCATGACTACTCCAGTCCAGCAGCATCCCACATCTGCCACCAACCCACAGTGAGTTACTATCCCACACTTTTCCCCTCCACTTATGTATGCCTTTGGGATGTGATCTCTCATCAGTACATCACAGCATCCAGACTTTACTCACTTGCAGCCCAAGTCTTTACAGAGCCTCCTAAGACAGCCACTAGACCCTTGTTGCAGCAGCTGTGAGTAGGTGCCAGGTGAGGTGGTAGAAACCCTCCATCAGCTCTTGTGGCCTTCTGTCCCAGGGAGCAGTGTTGCTGCTGCTGCTTGTGCAGGCTCCTGGTGCCTCTGTAGTACTCAGACAACAGAATGCATCCAGGCTAAGTTCTTCATAAAGGATTTTCCCCCTAAGATTGACATCTCTCTGGATATGAGGAATTGCTCAACACTTGACATTTTAAGCAGCAAGGGGCCCTCCAGATCGTGGGAAGTTCTGGATATAGGAATAATCTGGGAACAAAAAGAATTCAGGTAAATTGTCTAAGGAATTCAGCACTGTTCTTCACATCCTCTAGGAACAATGATCTAAACACCTGAAATTAGACAATATTGTAACAAATATCTCAGAATAACTTGAAGTCTTTATGTACAAGTGTTTACAAAGAGCACTTGAATACCATGAAAAATTCATAAATCTAAAACTCCTTGTGGGCAGAGCATCGACTAAGGCTTCAATTCCAATACACCTTCTTCTATGACTTCCTTAAAACTTTTGGCATCAAGAGTAAATATTTCCATTGCCATTTCACTGGAAATCTTTTGATTGGAAGAAAACTGAAGCATTCTAATGAATAAATGAATAGTAAAAAGGAAGAATCCTGACTGGGAGGAAGCATAAAAGCACTAGAGGTAGCACCAGGGTAGAGTGGGCTAAAGCTCTTCAACATGATGTTCACGCTGTTCAACATTTAGTGTCCTGACAGGCTCAGCACTAACAGTATGGACTTAGCTTCCCTGTTATATAGGTATTGTAAGCATTGAAAGATTAAAAAAAAAAATTAAAAAACCTACAATCTTATTATTTCTAGTAGTGAGATCCCATTCACAAATTTTACAGGAAAAAACACGTTTCTAAAGAAAACTCCAGGCCACAGTAGATCAGATAAACAAGCAACCAAGGGATCCTGAGCTGCACTATCAAGTGAGAGCAAGCACTAGCTTTAGAAGAATCTTTTCTGCTTATAATCAAATCTGCCTTGCTTTAAGTTCCAAAGAACTGGATAAAGGTTTCTTACTGTCCCCTGTGAGAACAAGTTGTATTTTTGCTACGAAAGGCAGCTTTTGTTGTGGGCTTGATATAGGCTTTCTGCCGAAACTGTCCACTAAATACAAATTCTACCAGGAAGATCCTGCTTTCCAGAAGTCTTGATATTTGTTGTTGTTGTTTTGTTGGGCTTTTTCCCAGAAATCTGAAAGTTTTTGGTTTACATTAGTAAGTTATTTGTTCATTTTTGTGGGTTTCCAGCAAAGAAAATGAAATAAAACCAGAAACAGTTACAGTTTGCCTCGCGTGGCAGTCTTCATATTGCTGAGTAACCTGGTGATATCCTGAGGCTAAAATAACATAAATGATGATGGTGTATTTCTAACCTAGCAGCACAATATTTCACAATTGTGGTCTACAATTCACAAGGCAGCAAAATGGCCTGAGGGGCTCTTTCAAGAACTTTAAAGAGAAATTCAGTGCCATTGTCTATTTTCTTCGAATGCTACCAAACAGTCTGTTTAAAAAATTACCAAAGTGGCTGAGCTGTCTATCAACTCATTCAGACCTGTTAATGCAGTACATTTGTACTTTTGTTTTTTGACACAGATTACTGAAGTTATGCAATGGGTAACAGTTTCTCTCCTGAGACAGCTCTAGTGGTAATCTATGACAGAACTGATCCAAAATTCTCAGATATTTAAAGAAACTAAAACAAGTTTATTCTTTACAATCACATTATGCTATTTCAGAGTTCACATGTTGCTATAATTGCTGCTTTTTGAAAAAGACTCACTCTAAATTCTTCCTGGCATCCACATTAAATACTAACATTGAGGCCTAAGGTGTCTTGCAAAATTTTAGTAGCATACCCTCATATTTAAAAAAAAAAACAAACCAAAACCTGAACACATTCTTAGCACATATATGAAGCACAACATTCCAAGCAGTTTCAACTGTCATTTCTTCCCAAAGCACAAGGATGTTTATGCTCTTGCCTAAGGGGAGATAAACAGAGCAGCATACCACTCCATATTTGTAAATGGTAACTCTGCAAGGTAGAAACTGGCTTTTATATGCACCAGGCTTCTGTTTCTTCACAACTGAAAAAGTCACAATATGACATATGGATACATTTAAATTGAAACAACAAAGATATACGGCATGGCCACAGAAAAATGTACTGTCTCATTCTTTATTCCACATATTATCCTGACATGAAGAAACTAGTCAAAATTGCCTCCAGAAATGCATCTTATTTATCAGTTCTGTGATCTACTCATACATTTGGGGTAATTCCATGAGTCTGGTACAGTGGCACCCTCAAGTCTGGTGTGTAACAGAAGTAGCTTTCCTAGAGCTAGTGGGAACTGACTCTGCCACTGTGAGTGTGGTAGAACTATACTAATTCTTTATCTTTTTCCAAGAAAATGCTATGAGAACTAATATGGACAATGTCTTGATCCACCAACTACATATCTTATAAGGCCAAAGTACTCTCACCAACAGGTAGAAAACTGAGAGCAAAGAACCCAAGGACAGCCCTTTTATGTGTATGTATCGTTCTAAAATAGACTCCTGCAATCATCTTGGTTAATATAACATACTGTTTGCCAAATACGTACTTTAAAAATAGCAGACAACTGTATGGCATACCTTGAGTGGTGTTAAAGCTGTCTAGGTTTTGTTATACAAAGACTATGATAAGTTATAACATGCTGCCAGTGGAAAAAGAAGTGAAACAGCGAAATACGAGCTGCATAAGATTCTTGAATGAGTACTTTACAGGGAAGATTAAACCCTAAGAGGTGTGTCTTAACTTTAATAAATCCAGGTACTTATTCAGATGACTAAACATGGATTTAGGATCTCCAGTGATTCAGATGTTTATAGGCTGGCAACTAAACCTACAGTTGGGCATCTAAGGAAAAGTGTCCAGTATATCAGAAGGCTGTATACCTACAGCTCTAACAACATATAGATAATGGCATTTTGCTTCAGGAGCCTGAAGTTATAACACTTAAAATGTTGGCATAGATTTCAGCTCTAATAGTGTTTCATTTTGAGTGAAACTAATGAGATTTTTTGCATTTCTGCTAAACTCTGATTGATTGTTGTCCTAAATTTCCATGTCTCCCCATTCAAATACGAGTCTGTTTCACATCTAGCTCACAAGCTCAGTAAAGCAGAAATGTTTGTATTTATTATTACTGGCTAGAACAGCATTAACCTCACTGGGACAGGTTATTAATTTGGGTTACTAGAAAGTTGTTAATGATCAATATTACCAATTCTTTTCCTTTTGTACAGACAAAAGCGAGCTGAGGACATGATTGCTGCTGTTTTCAAATGAACACTAATTGTGTGATTTGGAATTTGTTTTTAACTCACTGCAGGTTCGCAGCAAGAGCAAAGCAGCTAAGGCTGGACTGTGTGAGGGAGATGAGGTGGTGTCAATCAATGGCAAGCCTTGTGGAGACTTAACGTATGCTGAAGTGATTGTTCTGATGGAAAGCCTGACTGACGTCCTGCAGATGCTTATCAAGAGGTACAGGAATGCTCAGAATGTTGTGGTGCAATTCTGCTTAGTGAACCACACAGAAAATGCTGGTTTTGAATGCACTCATTCTTCAGACTTATACTGTGAGCTTCTGATAGTCCTCTTATTAATGCCTGCAATTCTGCTTGTCTTTATGGAAAAGACAGAGCATTTGCTCTGAAGGAAGTAACGTATATAATTTGAATGGCACAGTTCAGGCACAGAATTAAGAGTACAGTCTCCAGCTGTAACGATTTTATTTCTTATTGAGTATTCTTAATACTTACAAGGTATCCACTACCAGATCTGCATACTGCAGAGTTTTAAGATCAATTTTCATCCCGCTCCTTTGAAGTAGTGAAGTGTTGTTATTCCCCATAGATAAGGAAGTGAGACTTACAAAAAGCAAAGGCTGTATAGATGGAGAAAGTGTTACACAGATATGCCTTGACGATGACATGGCAAATAGTCTTCTTGGGTGGCAAAATGCGTTAGTAGTCAGGAGGGGGAGAGGGTCTGGAAATCACAAATTCTATTTCTGTAGCTGTTATCACTTCACTAGACGAGGTGCAAGTCCCAGCTCTCTGCGTCTCAGCTTATCCATTTATAAAATGGTGCTACTGATTTTCTGTTTTCTTTGAAAATGCTTTGAGCTTCTTAAAGTAGAGAACCCTCATCTAAACTTGCAAGCAAGCCAGCATTACTGCTCATTGCACACCAGTCTATTGCAATGACCATTTTGTAATTGTTACCAATGTGATGCATGCAATCTTGAGTTCAGAATCACCTACCGTAAGAACGCTCCCTAGACTTTGTAAATTCAGGCAAGATGAACTCTTAACTACCTCCAGTGTGGGTAAGAAGAGGAAGAAAAGACCCGATGAAACTTCCATATTCCTTGTAAGGACTTACAGCTCCCTCCTGAGCTACTGCAGTTCCCTGTGTCTGCTCTCCTACAGGCAGAACCAGGAAGACAAAAAGGGTCAGGATTCATCAAAACAGCCAACAGAGCAGTGTTACTGGAAAGGCTAAAATTACTCTGGTGCAAAACACACACTTGTTTCTGGTTAGCAGGAATATCTAAACAGCATGTGAAATTCCTCTGCAACCTGCACGAATGAACTGTCCTAAAATGCCTAGTAGTTCAAAGTTACAATCTGCCTCAAAAAAAAGATGCTCTCAAGGAGTATTCATTAGACATTTTGCATGGCCTGTACATATGTGTTCTTGTGGGCTGAGTAATGGATCAGTGTGATGAGATCAGGGGAAAAACAAGAGCTGAGGTTACAGCTTACCTTCTCCATAGTGCATAACTCTTGTATCTGGTTCAGCAGTTTACCATTTGAATGCCTCTCATGTGGTATGTGCATTCTTATGTTTTTAATTAATAAGATGACTACTGGAACTGAACTTGTAAAAATGGTATTTGTGGCTGACCAGCTGTCGTCTTTGCAGCCATAGAAATAGCTCCATATGCTTTGATCCCTGCCTGTTGCTGGTCTATAACAGATACTTCAGTTGGTCTGAAGGCCAGAGTACGCTCTAGCTGAAAGTGACAGCACATTTCCATTCACTCCATTGCCCCTGCTTAAATGAACAGTGAAAAGCAAGACATGCCCTAAAAATGAGAACCAAACCAGAATGTTTAGGCTACATAATTCAGTGATTCATGGAATGAAACTGTGTCTATTAGAAATTTTAAGAAAGTTGCAGTTGCTTGATGCTCTGAAAGTGACTAAAATGTTCTAAACCTATGAGATTCTAAAAAGACGAGATTCTTTGAATTTCTTCTCATCAGCTCATCTCTTTCAACTCCCAGCCCCAAATGTCAGTATCTTCCAGGGTATGGGAAAACAAACTAAAATACTTCTTTTCTCCTGTCACCTTTTTGTGAGTATTAGCTCTCTGAGTGCTATCACCAGAAGGATTTTTCAGGAAGTGTCTTAGTATCCTCTGAGAGCAACGCGAAGCAAATCCTTCCTTTCCTGAGCAGCCATTTGTTAGTAGCCATCCCAACAAAACACTGGAAATCATGAGGAAAGAATAATATCTAATTAAAGTGGTGTTCCAGTGGTGATCTTAGCATCCAAGCATCTTTTCCTGGCAGGGAAGAACTTTCATCCTTGGGAAGCTTCTGACTGCTCCGGATACATTTGTGTGAAGGATGAGATTTTCATAGGCATTCATTGTTGGCCTAATAATCTGCTCTTATTAAGCTTACTTGGAGAAAAAATGGTATTTTAAAGTAGTTGTTAAAATGCTCCTTGTCCTCTGATGACTAAAAAAGGTTTTCCCAACCCCCTGTGTACACCACAGTCAGTTACTGTCCAGTGGTGCCCAAAAAAGCTTCGCTTTACAGGATCAGAGGAAAGAGACACCCTGCAGGGCAGGCACTCTCCAGATGCCATGTGGGGGAGCATCTTATTGACCTTCCCAGCAAATGCTGAACAGATGTATCCAAGAAACATTAAGAGTAGGAACAGAAACAGAAACATTAGCCTGCCCTTTTCACATTAGTGTTAGCAATTCTTGGGCTACTGCTGAGTGTAGAAAGGAAATTTCTAGGGGGAAGTAGGGAGTGTGCTCAGTACATACCAAATGAAATGCACCATGTAGTAAAATGCACCATGGAGTAAAACATGACTCTGCGATCAACCCTGCTGTGCTGATTCCATGAGTTCTGCTTCCTTCCTGGAATAACACCATAGATGTTGTTCCTGCAATGAGCTGGAAAAACCTGAAACAAAAATAATAATTTGTCTAACAGAATCTTAAATGACAAAAAAGAGATCAGACCCAGGATTCTGCCTCTTGACACACTGATACTCATTTATGTCTATATAGAGTAGAAGTATACCCATAAGTAGCAGGGGCCTTTTAAGGGGGAAATCTTTCTCTCTCACACATACACACAATCACTCAGCTACCAATAAAGGCTAACATTTAGCTGGCCCAGCCCCCAGTGTCATATTTTACAAGGAAATGTTTACAGATTTCTGTAATTTATCTGTACTTAAGAGCAGTACAATTGATCATCCACATAGCATAATATGATGGAATCCAGCAGCACTCACAAGAGTTCACTAAATTAAAATCTGTCTGATCTTAACATAGCTCCATATGCGATTTAATGGATGTTATTCTTTTTGTGCTATTTGAGGCAAACCCAGATTGCTGCAAACAGTATGCTGCATGCTAGAATAGTAAGTGATGTTGAAGTTTCTCAAATGCACTAACAGATTTACTTATTCTGTCACTTCTTCCAGCCTTTCTTTGTGGGGGAGTTCTAAAGTTTCAGAGTACCTGGGGCCTGCTTTTGATTACAGAAATCTCCATAATACTTGATATCAACACTTTACTGAGGGTACCTATTGCTTCTTTGTCTTGAAAAAGTGCTTTGCCATCTTCTAGTCAACAGAAAGCCTTAATATCACGCTACATGTACAGAAAATCTTTCTTTGTGAATTAATAGTAATCATTATGGCCTAGAATACTGAAGAAGGAGCTGGAGTGTGCACTGGGAGTTCTAACACCAGTAAAATCACCTAACTGGGCCAGAGGAAAGAATAGTTTTTAAAAAGGAGCTACACTAAGGTATATAGCAGGCTTCAGGATTTCAAAGTAATATCTGACAGCTAGAAATCTATGATTTCTAGTAACTAGGGAATATTGTATAGGTTCACTACCCTTTTACACCGGATCACTGGAATAGGCCCAAGATGTTTTAAATATTCCATGATATATAAGGATGATAATCCTCACAGGAAATCTTCAAATGTGTATTTTAAGTATTCATTCTCCTTTCTCTGATTCTCAGCCAGTACTTATTTGTTCCTTAGAGACGAAGTTATTTGGGACAGGAACTATATATGAGGATGATACCTAAAACAGTTGCAGTAGTAGCTACAGACCCAAAAATGAACTACTCTTTTGATGTCATATAAAGTTAATTTTCTCATGCACGTGTGAAACAGGAAGAAATGTTGCCCAGAAGTCTCAGCAGCATTTGTTTCGAAGCACTGCCAAAGAAATGTGTTTGTGAAAGCACACTGATGTTAGGAATGATATAATTCAACATTGCAGAAGGATGGCAGCAGGGTTACAGTGCTACCACAGTGGTGTAATGTCCTTCTTAATGAACCCTTCAAGTTGAAAAATGTTGAAAGACACAAAGATGTTTCATTTTCGGACCTGTACATTCTGGGAAAATTTCTCTACTTAAATGAACCTGCCAGAAGGCACTACAATTAATATAAGGAAAAAATACTATACAGAAATTTCTTTTGTAACTTTACTTACAATTGCTGTATTTACATTACTGTATTTGAATTACTTGTTTATGTATGTGCAGATCCTCCAGTGGGATAAATGAAACCTTGAGTGCTGAAAGAGAAAATGGAAAGCAAGATAACATAAAAAATGAGGACTATAGGGAGAGTGCTACACTGCAAATTAACACAGCGAAAGAGATACTCCATGGAGATTTATGCATCACAGAGATATACAGTGAGACTCACCAGGGAGCAGGAGACAGCAACACACACTTTTCTGCAACAAAACAAGAGACCACACAAAGCCACAGAATTACTCCTAAAGTGATAGGCACCTCTAAACCACTTGTGACAGATGAGGCTGCTTTCAGAGGGAAGACAGAAGAAAGAAGGCCAGGTACTATGGTTGAGCTGCAGTTGTCACTCTCGAATGATGCGCACAAGGGCACCAATGCTCCTGCTGTGACTCTCTTGGGAACAGAAAAATGCACCTCTTCAGGAAGAGGACATAGTGTACTAGATGATGGGACTAGCCCTGTAATTTCCATTCCCCTGGGCACGAAAGAAGGCAACATCCAGTGGTCAAGCAAAGTAGTCCAGTTTTCCAGTAGCAAAGAGATCAAGAGGATCCAAGGTGCAGATCCATCTCTCCCCAGGGTTGAGGTGATCCTAGACTGTTCAAACAGGGACAAGGAAGCACCCAGGTCTCTAGCTGAAAGGGGGTGTGTTGATTCTCAAGTGGAAGGAGGGCAGTCAGAAGCACCTCCTTCCCTTCTCTCCTTTGCAATCTCATCAGAAGGCACAGAGCAGAGAGAAGACGACCAGCATTCGGGAAAGGATCACAGACCTCACAAGCACAGGGCAAGGCACGCAAGTAAGTATGTCCCATTTAATCATTTGCACTGCCTGAGGATATCTTTTGTAACTTTAAACATGATTTCAGAATTTAGGATGCATTAGAAAAAAAATGTTTAGAGGTTTTTTTCTGCAGTTTTCTAACTTTCCCTCTCTTTTTCTTTTAAACAACGTTTCTGTTCTTGCTTTATATACAATGCTTATGGTGATGACCCAAGAGTACACCCATGCCTTAACTGTGCTGAATAACTTCGATCAGTAGACTTCCGCTTTGAAATTGTCATGATTTTGTCCAACTAAAAATACTTACATCTCCAAAAAGGGCTGAATTCCACTGCTCTTCTAATGTAAACTCAGAGAAAATCTGTAGAATATTAATGAAAAAAAAAGTTGCTTACACGTGTCAAAGTGAATTTCATGGATTTCTCCTTTTATAGCAAAAAAATTATGTTGTCATTTGCATCATTTAAAATCAAAGCCATGACACTGCTCTTAAAAGTTAATAAAACAGGCTAGTAGAAAAGCTTAATGCTGCCTGCAGAAGAGATTTTGACAGACACTAGCATGTGTATAACTGTTACATGATCCTTTCAGTTTTGTCACTCTTCTCCAGACTGTAAAGTGAACATGTTATTTCTTCTGACTTCCATATCCAGAAGTTAGCTTCAAAATGTATCCAAGAAGTTTACATGAAAGTAATATTGCAACTGGATCCAATATTACTTAACTGAGCGTAGATACGTATGATTTATTGATTTATTTGTTTATTGTTTTATTCATTTGGGACCTTCTATTGGTTGCTTGCTCTTTCCCAACAATGTTAAGAATCCTGTCTGGGGATTTAGTAGCTGTATGTCAAAGGTGCTTGAATGTGTGCAGTGATATACTGTAGCAACAAGCTATCTTTCATATGCAGTGTTGGAATTAGTCTGCTAACCCACTGCTAATTCCTCTGGAAGTGTATTTTTAGCATGATAACCATTTGTATCTTATTGGCAAGTGTATTAAGCAGTTACTTATGCCTAAGTGTTTGTATGTAACCCACATATTTTTGGCATATTAAATGAAGCATAAAAGAAAAGTGCACATGCTTTACATTTTGGCTGTGAGGTTAGAATCACCTGTGGGACAGGGCCTGTCTTAGAGAATTACTTGCAGTGTCTGTCTAATAAGGCAAATGCGAAAAGAATGACCTACATATTACATAATGAACTCTTCTTTCAAGCAGGACATAGATTCTGTCCTTTTCTCATCTGAACTATGACAACCTCAATTCCTTCTAATCTACTGGCAGGTCATTTTCCTTAGCAACCACTGATTTAATCTATAAAATGTTTGCTTTTATTATTATTATTAGTGCTAGTAATAGTAAAATCCTACTTACACATTAGAACAAATAACGAAGTGTAGGGGAATAGTCTATGTGCAGCAAATACGACACAAGAGTTTTGTAAAACTAAAAGTTGTAATGCAGCATTGAAGTCTAAACTAGAAAAGAACATTTATTATAGGTGTGTAATCTCTTCAGCAGAAAAGTTTTCTGTAAATAGTAATCAGATTATATTTACCTGAACAAGTAACATTTCTGCTGCCATCTTTTGAAACCATTGATTAAGTAACTATCCAGATGAATAAAGAAAAAATACACTAGCAAATTAAAAAGTTTCAGTTTTTGCTTTCTACAGAACTGTATGGGTACCTGCTGGACTCCCTTCCCAGAAAAACACTCAATGCTGATGCAAGTATCTTATTTGAAAGCATAGAACTAACGTGCTTTCTGTTTGCAGAGGCACTATAACATTAAAGCCTATAGTTTTGGAAAAAAGTAGTCTTCAGTGACTATTTCAAGCACTTGGATCATCAAAGCAGTGAGCCAAGGATTTTTTTACTTGGCTCTCACAATAAAATATCACAAATCACTACTTTGGGTGCCATGCTCTTTTCTCTTTTATAGGTTCTTGTGAGAACCATTGGTCCTATCATCTGGCATAATGGCAAAACTCCAATTGCCTTTAATAGGAGAAGTATCTGACTCCATCTACTGACACGGCTAAAAGGATCATTAATAGAAAATACACCACATGTCTTTCTTGAATGAGTTTGCTTTATTTATGCTAGCAAAAGATACCAAATAATTTACTGCTCTATTTTCATGTATGAGAGGCACACTTTTTCCTTTTGAAGTCAGGTGAAGGAGGACCATTGATTGAGGCAGGAAAGGCTTTAAATTCTATCTTTTCAAAAAGGAGATGCTATTGAGGCTGTCACTCATGAGATGCAGTGGTAGAATACAAGGAAGGGAAAGAAACTGGGACTAGCATTGACTTGCACTGCCCCCTGAGGCACATGTTCCATCTCACATAACAAGAAAGCAGTCATGCTGATGCACAGTGCATCTATCAGCTTTACAGTTGCATCTATTCCTGTTCCACATGACTTGATGAAAACCAGTAGTTCATGCTTTAAGAAATGTGTAGGATTGATATATGCTAGAGCATTCTTTTGAGAAGTTAGTTGAGCCTCCTTGATTCAGTTCTTAAATGTGTATTAATTCTTGCTGCTTTTTCAAAAGAAATACTCTGGAGCTGATATCCCATACAATTTTGGATTATGTTTCAGGCAAGTAATGACTGTTAAAAGACCGCAACCTGCTTTCATTGAGTATCATAGACAAACTCCCATGCCTTCTAAGGAGCTGAAAGTTAATGCTAATAGCTTCTCTGTATGCCTGTGTGGATGTACACTTGCTTTTAAATAGTTAATTCATAGACTCATACTGACTTCTAGCAACAGTATACATTTTGTCATTCCTAAAAGCAAAATAAACACATAAATAGCAGAAGCTGGTACCAACCTCAGACGGAACATACTCCATTTCATTTGGTCTCAAATGTTAAGCAGTCATGGGTGTGGATGGCTGGAAATGTCTGATCTAAGCCTAGGAACTGTGATCAAACACTTGGTAAATGCCAGGCCACAGAAATGGAGTAAATGAGAAAATATCATCTGCCTGTTGCTGCTGAGATCACTTATGGGAACACACATCAAGAATATTAGAACTAAAGACACACATTGAACTAAGAAAGTCCAAAAGAAAGAGATGGAGCCTTTGAACTTGCATGGGCAGGAGTCTAGGGAATTCTGGGTACGGAATTTGCAAGTGAGTTGATATTGTGGAAAAAGCTTAAGTATAATGACTTCTCCATACAAAAGAAATGTTTTAATATGGGGGAAGGGTATATTTCAGTACAGATAAATGAAGAGCTATTTGTTGATAGTCTCTTCATATTTTTGTGGGCTGCATATAATTATATGTGCACTTCAATTCTTTCCACAGGGCTCCGGAGAAGTGAGAGTCTGTCAGAGAAACAGGTCAAAGAAGCCAAATCTAAATGTAAAAGTATTGCATTGCTGCTGACAGCAGCTCCCAATCCCAATTCCAAAGGGGTGTTGATGTTCAAGAAGCGTCGTCAAAGGGCAAGGAAATATACTTTAGTCAGCTACGGTACCGGGGAGTTAGAACGTGACGAAGACGAGGGTGAAGAAGGTGAAGGTGAAGAGGGGGACAAAGAAAACACTTTTGAAGTGAGTTTGGTTGCAACAAGCGAGTCAGAAATAGATGAAGATTTCTTCTCTGACACTGAGAACGACGGTAAGATTGTGACGTTTGACTGGGATAGTGGTCTACTTGAGGTTGAGAAGAAGATAAAAAGTGGAGAGGAGATGCAAACACTTCCAGAGAGCACAGGTAAAGGGGCCCTCATGTTTGCCAAGAGAAGGCAGAGGATGGATCAGATTACAGCTGAGCAAGAGGAGATGAAGGCAAGTACAGTGCATACAGAGGAAAAAAGGGAAGCCACCATGTCTGACAGCTACCAGAAGGTAAGCTCTTCAGTCTATCAAACAAAACAGGAAGAAATGTCAAGACAGCAGACCTGTGTGAGCAAAAGTTACACAAACGTGAGCCAGAATCATAGTAAAATGATACAACAAAATGGTTTTGGCTTAGCTCCAGACACAAACCTCTCTTTTCAACCCGCTGAAGCCCAAAAAGCAGCATCTTTGAATAAAACAGCTAAACCCTTCCCTTCTGGGGTTCAAAACCGAGCAGCTGCACCGTTTTCACCCATAAGAAATGTCACTAGTCCTCTTTCAGATATACCAGCCCCACCTCCTTACTGCTCTATTAGCCCACCACCTGAGGCTTTATACAGACCTGTTTCAGCTCCTATAGCCAGTAGATCTGCCCCAACTGTGTGGTCACTTACCGAGCCAACAGAACATATAGCATCGAGAGATGAAAGGATTGCAGTGCCAGCCAAAAGAACTGGGATACTGCAAGAGGCAAAGAGAAGAAGCACTTCAAAACCTATGTTCACTTTCAAAGAAGCACCCAAAGTAAGTCCTAATCCTGCCCTATTGTCCCTTGTACACAATGCAGAGGGCAAAAAAGGTACTGGAGCTGGTTTTGAGTCAGGACCTGAAGAAGACTACCTCAGTTTGGGAGCAGAAGCTTGCAATTTCATGCAGACTCAAGCATCTAAACAGAAGGCTCCTCCTCCTGTTGCTCCAAAGCCTTCACTCAAGGTCTCTCCTACTGCTGGTACTCCTGTTTCACCAGTTTGGTCACCTTCAGCTGTGGCTTCTAACAAGCCTCCTTCCTTCCCAGCACCAGTCTCACCTCAGGCAGCATATCCTCCACCACTCAAATCTCCACAGTATCCTCATTCTTCTGTCCATCCCCCAAGTACTCTCAACCTAGCTGGTCCTTTCAAAGGGCCTCAGGCAACGCTAGCGAGTCCAAACCATACACCCAAGACACCAGTCACACCAAGTGCTGGAGAAACAAAGCCACCCTTTGAGATGCCACCAGCTATGAGTGGAAAAGGAGCACAGTTATTTGCGAGAAGGCACTCCCGAATGGAGAAATATGTGGTAGATTCAGAGACTGTGCAGGCAAACATGGCACGAGCCTCATCTCCAACTCCATCTTTACCAGCCTCTTGGAAATATTCATCTAATGTCCGAGCACCTCCACCTGTTGCTTATAATCCCATCCACTGCCCATCTTATCCTCCTGGTGCTATTAAGCCTTCCTCTAAGTCCACTGCTGCTAACAAAAACACAAAAAGAAAACCTAAGAAAAGTCTCAATGCCTTGGATATTATGAAACATAAACCTTATCAACTCGATGCATCTTTATTTACTTTTCAACCTCCTAGTACTAAAGAAAATCTTGCTATTAAGCAGACATCAAAGCTGTCCACTTCAAAGCAAGCTCTACCTTTCAGACCACCTAGTGCTGGCTCTCCTCCTCATGGCCGGGCATCTTCAGTGTACTCCGTGCCTGCCTACAGTTCACAACCCTCGTTCCAGTCAAATGTCTCTATCCCAGATAATGAATCATATTCACCTACAAGCTACTCTGCATTTTCTAAGCCAGGAACCACCACATCCTCATTGTTTACTGCTCCGAGGCCAAAATTTTCAGCAAAGAAAGCTGGCGTCATTGCACAGGTGTGGAAGCCATCAATTATTGAAGAGTAAACCCTATAGCTGAAACTTAGTGTCCGTTTTGCTGGCAATCAATTTTGTTTGCAGCGGTAACCTGGCACACAAACAGTGCCAATAGTATTCCTTAACTTAATAATATCATATGTATCACCTCAAATCTGGGTCCAAAATATTTGAACTTTCTTAAGGAATCAAAATAGATACAAATTTGAGCACATTTATGCACATTACCAGACGCTTTATGCACATAACATCCTGAAATGAATATATATCATTCTATTAAGTAAGCAGGACACTAGGTTTTTGCTTTAGGACTACTATAACAAACAACAGTAAGCAATATTCCTGATGTGTCAAATTAACAGAGAAGAGCTTTCTTTCTGCCCTCCTCCCCAACTATGTTCTAATGACCTAGGAATTTGAGGACTTTTTATTTTTTAAAAGAAGTGCCTTATTAAATGATATTAATAGTAATATGTATTATTAACACAGCATAAAATAGATACAGTATTAGACTCTGATTGATCAGCAACAAAATACAACTGGATAGATCTCTGGCCTGCGCAGAGCCTCACTGAATGTAGTCAGAATCTGTCCTGGCTCAAAGGTCCTTCCAAAGGCATCTGATTGATCAGCCAGGGGCTTAGTTTGTAAGCTATGTGGATCAGCTGTGATCCAAAATAATAAATTGCCTCTGTGATTTCACAGAGAATGTGCTATAAGAGATGCTGGAGTGTTACAAAGACTAAAAGAGGTGGAAAGACAGCTGGAAAAAATTTTAACAGATTTCCCATTTTGGGGAAAATTGACTTCCCAATTGCAGACATATTTTTTTAGCCAAAGTTTGCCTTGAATCCAGCAAGTAAGATAGAAGTCAGTAAATCGAAATTATTGAACAGTCAGAGAAGTGAGATGGGTTTTGCAGCTGCAATGTAATGCAATAGTTTCTTGTGAAAGCACAGTGATTGTGAACTGAAGGGATATATATTTTCAAGAGTACTGATTCTTGCAACCAGAGTAGTATATGCCAAAGAAATTAGCACTTAACAGTAAATCATAAATATGACCATGTCTTCCTATTGGTCTCTTGTACACATTTTATTATTTTCACTTGGGGCTTTACAGTGTTTCTTTCCACTTCAAATCTTTTTACTCTGTTCTTATATTTTCACCTTCTGCTTATATTGGGGACTAAGGGTTGAAATACTGCTACTGTAGCAAATTCTTAAGAGTCTGTGGTCTTGAAAGCTACTGTATAATACAGCAGTGAATATACAGCCTTGCTGAAATCAAAGAGCTATATTTGAATATTTTAGCATGTTTTTCAGTAAGCAGTCCTGTTAACATCACTGGTGTTATGTCTGAAATAAGGTGTTGTTTCACACAACTAAGGGTATCAAAATCCATCCCGAGTATGAAGTTA
The DNA here is from genome assembly GCF_028858725.1 of Colius striatus. Classification (NCBI taxonomy): domain Eukaryota; kingdom Metazoa; phylum Chordata; class Aves; order Coliiformes; family Coliidae; genus Colius; species Colius striatus. Next base: position 24,358,627 of record NC_084761.1, read on the forward strand.
AAGATTATAGCATCCCTCTGTGAATAAAGGTGGCAGAATCTGTTGATATATTTGTTTAAACTACCACTCAGATAGCTACAGACCAGATTATGGACTTTTTATATCATAGGAGTTTTAGTAGAACTATTTATCTCGATGAAGAAAACATTCACCAATATGAACAAAATCTCCTTACCTTGGCTGTTGGTAACTCAAATAGCAATCAAAGCGGAGGAGCACGTACATGCAGAAAGCAGATTGCAATTAAAGTCTAATCAAGCCAATAAAAATCGCTCCTTTGAATTTTGGACCTCCAAAATCTTACTCTCTCCTTTAGATTTTGGATTGGGATACTGTCTGAACTAAAAGAAAATGACCAAGTGTATCCAACACCCTCTTGAAACTCAGAAGAATGGTAGGAAATTTAAAACAAACAAAAAAAAAAAAAAAAAAAAAAAAGAAAAAACCTCAAGAAATAATTACACTGTATTTACCTGGAAATAGAAAGTAGCAATATTTTAATCCATTGGAGATCTCCCTTCTATCTGTTTTCCACTATCAATATCTGTACTTTTCTTCTCTCATTAAACTTGTCCCTTTCCTCTCTGCCTGTTTGGGTTTTTTTTCCTTTGGTTTGGTTGCCTTTGTTTTTTTTTTTAATTTCACTTATATGTACAGAGTGACAGTGTATTATAAGGGGTATCTATTTTCTGTGCTATGTCATTAATATGAAATCTCTTCCCTTCCCTTCCCTTCCCTTCCCTTCCCTTCCCTTCCCTTCCCTTCCCTTCCCTTCCCCTTCTCTTTATGATTCTCTTTTCTCTTCCCTTTCTTCACACCTTCCTTCCCCTCTAGTAAAAGTTACATGCACTGTTTTAAGTAGAAGTTTAAGATACTGGCAACTACTTGGAATGAAAGATACCCTACAAAAGATAAGCAGTGCTGCTAGAGAGATACATAGAAATCCAATAAGCCTCATATTGCCTTAATGTTTTTACTGACAGCCACTGCCTGTAAAATACATCTGTAAATTATAACAACATTTCTGTACTTTTTCACCCTATCACCCCAAGAATATTTCTTTAGTGAGATTTTTAGCAGTTTTGTACTTCCACCACAAGCGTTGACTTTGATGCATGTGGCTACTAACAAGACACAGCAGCATACACAACATGGCCAACAGTTCTATCAGCCTCAGGTCAGTAACCTTTGGAATTCATCACCAGCTACTGAGTATCCTGTGTGAAATATGGGGATTACTGAAATCTAACTTCTAGCATATATATATGCCTACAAGACATATCACTTTCCAAGTAAGAAATATTAAGCATTATTATTCTAATTATCAGCAGAAGAAACAAGAGGTAAAGCTGTGACATCTTCTCATGCAAAGGAAATTAGCTTTCCAGAAAGACAGAATAGGAGCTAGAGAAGAGCTGGGGACTGAAACAGAACATTTCAGTTTCCCGAGTCATCTATCTAGAAGTAAATTCACCCGAAAGACAGAAATGTCTAACTGTCATCTTTAAAATAATTTTGCTATTTCTTTTGCTTTCAGCAGAATCCAAAAGTTCACTTAGGAAGTCAACTAAATCACATGCACATTTACAGCAATAAGAAAAAAAATAGCTTTTGTGATAGCAATATAAAATACAGCCATTAGCTTATCTTCTCTTTACTTTGCCCAAAAGAAAGAGAAGTGCATCTATGCTGAAAACTTGGATTTAGATCACGTTTGGATTTTACTCAAATACAAGTAATTCATATGGCTTATAGCAATGACAGAAGGACTTTTTTAAAGCACCAATAGGAGCGAAAAGCAAGACCGCCAGTGACACTATTCCTCTTAGCTAAGATCACTTGAAAATCACACTCAAAGTCCAACTCTGAATTCAAATTCATATCTACATGTCATTCTACATGCATAGTGCTTGGATCCAACTTGGCTTCAAGACTTTCTTTACTAATCAGGTAAGTCTGTAATTCTTATTACTATTTCAGAAGACTAGCCTACCTAAAGTAAGAGCTTTATCCAAAACATAATCTCTTGTGAAGCAGATACTTAACGTTGAGCTGTTCATTGTCATCAGTTCAAATTAAAAGCTAATGATGACGTCAAACATTGCTGGAACATCAAGAAAATTAACAGTTTGTGTAGAGTGGGCCATCTGAAATTTCACTTTGAAAGGGCAATGTGTTTTAATAAATGATTTCCTGGAAAAGCTACTGGAATTATTTCAATATAATACAACAAGGCTATCAAGATGCAATTGTTAGGTTTACTATGCAGGCATATTCAACAATGAATTTTAGGCCACTCCTATTAACAATATTTCCCGTATGTTCACGTTAAAATATGACTGTGTTTTATGTTGTTTTTAGGACATTTAATTATAGCACACACTGGAGGTATTATACTGAACCAGTTTGGATCTCACATCTTAGACAGACTTTTCATGAAAACAACTCCCTCAATCAGGTGTTTAAGTACTTTCAATTTCTGATTCAATTATAAACCTATTTTTATAAAACCTGAATTGAAGAATTTTTTAGACAAAAAGTTTAAATTTCTGTTGCAAAAATAAAAGGTAAAATTTAGTTCTGGAATAAAGAACTGCTAAACTTCTCCATCCTCCACCCATTCTCACCATCTGCCTACTCAGCAAAAGATAACATATTATGAAAGAAACAGGAAGATATTTCAATGATTGTTTTTCTGTAGGAACATTTACAGAGCAAATATTACCATCTGTTGCAAGTAAGAGTCCTTCTTTTGCTTTCTGCTTTCTTATGGAAAAAAATAACTTTGCCAGTTTCCTAAATGATGTGACAACATCAGCTGACAATAAGCTGCTTGTTTCCAAAAGCACTTGGCTGATGGCACGGGACTTCCTAACACACTCATATCAAGACTTCCAGTAGGGAATTCGCACTTCTCTTCTAGATACACTGACAAGTCACTTTGGGATCAGTCACAAAAGGAGGTTTCACACAATTTTTGTCTGAAGCCTTCTTGCACTGACCATAATTTTATATACATAGTTTGTTGGGTTTTTTAAATTTATTTTGTATACATAATTTTATTTTATATCACACAGTCTGGAGTCAAGACACAGAAGCAGTCCCAAAGCTGCATGACTCATTTTGCTTTCATCACAGCAATCACGTGGCAATCAGTTTATTTTCTTTTTGGCAGAGTGTTGTTGTTATTCACACTGAAAAAAATGTTCATAATTCACACAAATTTGTATCTGAAGTAAAGAAATACTAAGAGGTGGAGGTACCAGCAGGCTCCAAAAATTAGGAAGTGAGGGACCAGCATGTGAAAATTAGTGCTAAGTGGCAGAGGGACAATTTTTAGAGAAAAAACTACTAGGACTAGAAGGAGACAAGCAGTGGGGAGAAAACTCCAGAAGACAAGCAGAGACTGCACAGGATAAAATTCCTATCAAAGGTTCACAAAATACTGAAGGTACAAGAGAAGAAAATAATCAGCAAGAAGAGTTCAATTACTCTGCAGAGGTGGCTGACTATTTCCAGCTTTTTGTTGAATTTTTCTAGATTATTCTTGAATGACAGAGTGATCACATCACTGGGCATTATTTTTTTCCTCTGCTACTTAACAAAAAGATATTGTGAAAGAACTGAAACGCTAATACCCAGTGAAAAGAGAAAAAAAAAGCTTTAAAAAGAAAAGCAGGCCCTATCAATAGACTCTTGCTCTGAGAGACAACAGATCTACAAATAGTTTATTCTAGATAGATAACTGCTCCTATACACAAGAGTTTTTCAAAGTGTTAAGGTGAAATCTGATAAAGATTATAAGCAATTACAAAGAGAACTTGACAAAAGATGATATGATCTGGGAGCTGCACTGTTTATCAAGCATCTGGGAAATCACCTCAACAAAGGACCACCCTTACCACCACGCTCTGCTGCTGAAGCATCTCTGTGAGGAATCCTCTGTACACGATGAGGTAGGGAAACACCAGTGAAATGACAGCATTCTTCATGACTAACAATTTGCAAAATCTTTCTTCTCTCTTTTTCCAGGATCGTTTTCCAGATTTTGTATCTTTAAGAACAAAAACTGATTGGTTCTAAAAAGATCCGCTCTTCCAGTCTTGCCTTTTTAACAAAACATGATACATGTTTCTTTGCCTGAAGTCAAACATCTGGGATTTCACTGATCACTTTGGCAGTTCGGTATGGCAAGTGCAAATCTTAATTACACAGCTTGGCACAGCGTTATATTATAATGAGTCTACTTAGCTTGAAATGGAAATATTACACAAAGAAGAAACTTGACAAGATCTTCAAAAACCTGTGGATTCAGAAGCTCTGAATTACTCACTGTTGGTAGATTTCTTGGGAAAACATTTGAGCCTGTATGATTTCATAGCACACTTTGTGCCACTGCAACAACTTCACAGTAACTATGACAATGGCTGTTCTTACTTTATAGTAAACATTACCTTTGTATGTGATTACATAAGGGAAGAGTTGGAAACACTCTAGAGCTATGTTTGACAAGTGCTTTTCAGGCCCGTTGCTTACTACAGGAAGCACTTTAGGTTTTTTACCAAATGATCTTAAAAGTAGGAAAAATCCTGAAGCTCTGTGAAATAATCTGTTGGAAGGATCTCTACAGAAGCACACTGAAGTTTCTTCAGAAAACTTTCCACATACTACTTAGCTGCTAGTTTGGCTGATGTCAAAAAGTGCAGAGATGTGACTGAGAAAAAATGAGAAAAAAAAAAGTTGTGATGGCACTCCATTAAAAACTGAAAAGATTAAGAAATGAGAGGCAGCAACTTTTATTATGATGTAAATCTACACCTACACTGTATTCTGTTGCACAACTGTGAGCATTTCAGTTGTACAAAATGACAAACTTTTCTTATCCAAAGATTACTTTCAGAGAGGTGATTGCTTGACAAATCGAAGCACGAACTGGAACCTGTACATTTAATTATGAAAAAACAATATTAAACACTACCATTTGAATTACAAAATGAGACACGTGAAATAAATATTGCCTGTATCAGCTTAATCCAATCCCATTGGGTATTTGAAAAACATCTGTAACCAAGTCATCATCTGCTTTTTTTTTTTTAGAATCTAGACTCTATTCAGGACACAGAATGCTACCACTTATGTGACAAATAGCTCTTTACTGTTTTGACATCGTTCTCTGCTTAGCACCATTCCTTACTTAATGCACACTCTTCAAAGTGTTGTCTTCAAGCAGAGTTATTTCTTCAGAGATTTTTTTTTTGTTAGCATTCAAGTAATTCAGAAACTATGCTTCATTTTTACATTATCACATTCTACAAATGAGAAAATAATGCACAAAGTGTGTAGCTCTGATACCAGCACACTCAGCAGCCTTGAGCATCCAAGACCCTTAGCATCTTCAGAGTTCAGTAGCATTTGAACTAGTTCATAGAGTCATAGAATGGTAGGGGTTGGAAGGGACCTTTAGAGATCATCTAGTCCTTCAGAAGCAGGTTCGCCTAGATCAGGTTGCACAGGAATGTGTCCAGGCTGGTCTTGAAGACCTCCAAGGAAGGAGACTCCACAATCTCCCTGTGCAGCCTGTGCCAGGGCTCCCTCATCCTCACACTGAAATAGTTTTTTCTTATGTTTAAATGGAACTTTTTGTGTTCCAGCTTCATACAACTATCACTACCATTAGTTACTGTATTTGAACTAGTTATTGTATCCAGGTATGTGATCCTTAAAATCAGTTTGTGAGTACTGCGAGACAATAGGTCTCCAGGCAGAAGCCCAGAAAGGGAATCCTCAGTGACCAGTTATGAAATCCAATCAGTGAAAGCACCTTTTGCACAATATACTCCTTTGCTACATAATCCTAGTATTTCCTATGTGAATTCCTGAAATGGCACTGGATGGGGCAGAAGTCCTGAAATTTAATTATGCATATGCACTGGGCAATGATGCTTGCATTTCATCGCTTTTGAGTACTTGACCTTCCAGCTTCCTTAACATTGCTTCAAGGCAGCTTTGTATGTTTAAGACCCAAGGGTTTTCTAAGAATAACAAACCAAACCCTGCAATACTATCATGTAGCATACTGTAACAAACAGGGTCCTCCAGTGTGGCTTGAATCACCACTGACAACTGCCATTACACTGCTGCAGTAACTGGCAGCAAACATATGTTAACATCCCGGATGTGAATGTGCATTGGGAGGATAATGCAGGTTTCCAATGGGGCTTCACAGTCTTCTGACAGCAGAGTTACTGGAAGGACAAACTCCATCCCTCTGGGAAATAAATTTCTCTGGGACTCAGAAGGAAAATATATAGTAGCAGGCATGGGTTCTTTTCCCCAAATGTACCTTCCTTGTCCCATTTCTTAATCCTTTTCTTTTCCTGGTCTCTTCATTGTGGCCTCATCACGAGTTACATGGGTCAATTTTCCATTCCTTAAGCTTGTCATCCAGGAACCTTGGCCATTAGGTCCTAGACTCATCACTCTCCAACCCAGTACTGAATACAGATTTTTACTTTGGTATAAAGTTTAACAAGCTTGTGGTTTTACTTTGTCCAGTCTCTTTGTTCTTCCCTTTTTTTCTACCGTAATGAAAGTATGCTTCTTGCTCACCCTGTATTCAAGTCAGATGTTCTCCCCTTTGAGGCTGCTTGGGCTCAGACAGGAAGTCTTGGGGTCTGTCTAGGGACAGCTGTGCTCTGCAACGCATTTCAGTCCTGAGTGTGAGGCCTCAGGTCTGGACCTGAGAAAAGACATGGCTATGCACCATACACCTGGATGCACAGCTCTTTTGTGATCAAAAACCCTGCTGTGCAGCCAGTACAGGAGCTGTGCAACACCCCAGTGACTTCTTCATCCTGTGGGGATACACATAGTCTTCAGTTTAGACAGGAAGAGAGTGCAAGGACAGTCCCCTTGTTCCCCCATGTAGTATCCAAAACCATCATAGCCTACAGCAGCTTAGACCTGTAACAATGAATACAATCCTCCTGCATAACAGAATATTATCACTGCTAACAGAGTTCTCAGGAACTAGCTGTAAAAAGCAAGGTGCTCCTATTGAGCCTACACAAGGCTTTCATATGCAAGTTTGCATGCATTACTTCAGATACAAAGATCAGTCTAAAATCAGTTCTAAAGTATGTAGTGGTAGCACATTTAAAGGAAAAGAATGTTAGAATTTTTTGTCATTGACATATGTTTTCCCTACTCTCACTCTTTGAAACTATATTTGGTTGAAATATATCTGAAAAATAGTTGGATCATTTAGGATGAAGTAAATAAGAAAGCAACAAACAACTAAAACTGAAAATTTCAGTTTAAAAGATTTGATAAGAATGTTATATGGAACCGGATAATTTGTCTTTTAGTTGGGATATGTTCAGCAACAATAGTGCTATTGCCTTAGAGTTTTGCAATATAAGTAATATTTCTTTTCTTTGACTTTAGAGAAAAATATCACTAGCCTTTACTTCATATAAACTTAAACTCCTTTAATTTTTTTTAAAAAATAAAAAGAAGCATGGTCAGAAACTTGGACCACTTTTGCACGTGGCTTTCAAAAGTTCATTCACCAGACTTCACCTTCTAAGGCCTTCCTCTAAGCTGTGGAATATAAAAGTCCAGAAGGTGGCAGCAAATATTCTTCCTTACAAAAAATAAACTGTGCCAAGGAATGCAAAGATGCCTGTAGCCAAACAAGTTTCAGTTTGCTTTTTATAGGCATAACTGTATTGTATGTTGATAAACGTACACAGAGAAAGATTAAACAATAATGGAAAACACTGATTTTCTCTCATTCCTGAAATAATACAACAGATGTAATCAAACTAAACTTAGAATAAACGAGCTTCCAGCTGTAAAATTCCTTATAAAAAATCCAGAAGGAAGTAATCATTGATTATCTTCAATGATTACTGGGGCATTCTTTCAATAACCTGGTCCAGTTTTCTGCCAGAATGAAGGCTCTCTGATAATGGCTACTAAAATGAAGTCTAGAAATGTCCCTAAATATACAAGATCCAGGAGAACAGTTTAAAAAAAAAATGCATAAACCACTCTGGCAACTTAAAAGCAACTGCTTTCAATGAGTACCCTGGCAAAATGGAAAAGACTTGAAACCACTGTTGTTCTCTTGAGATTCTGAGGTAGAAAAGCAGAATATTTATCAAATTTTAAGGACTTCTTTTTTTCCAGATAAATTGGTACCATCTCTCATTGGCCAGGTAAATCATTACAGTTGCTGCAGGTTACCTGTCAGTCTCTAAATTGAATTCGATTTTAAAAATCCATTACAGATTGTTCAATCTGATAGAGTAATCACTGAGTAATCATATTTGGAGCCAAGGAAAACCACCCTTACAAAATGATACATTCTTCATCTCACGAGATAGTATGAACCATTTGGATTCTTTCCTAGTCATTCTATCCCTGAGAGCTTGACTAAAGTAAAAAACAAAACAAAAATTCATAAAAGGAACTTTAGTAAAACTGAGCTCATTCCCAAGGCACTACTGATGTTCCAGTTTGTTGACTGCCTCTCTTCCTGCAAGGCCTAACATTTTAGCCAAATACAGACCCATGCTGCACTAAAACTAATAAACTGACCACAATCTCATACTAAAATGGAGAAAAAAAAATATTTGCCTAAAGTCTTCCATATCCAAAATATTTCACATTGCTTGACTTTTTAAAAATGCAGATAAATTCCAAAGGTTTAATAATATTCTCCAGTTTATCAAGTATTGAGATTCTGCTTTTTTTTTTTTCTTTTTACAATGACCTTTACATGCTAAATTTATGACTTGCATGACATTACAAGTGCTGTGGATAGATACGATTTGAAGTACAAACACTTTTTCATTGAGTTCTTCCAAATTATGGACATAGGAGAGTCTCAGGCCAGTAAAACTCTCAGGCCAATAAAACACTCATCCCTGAATCTGGTTGTCAAAATTGTGCTAGTTCCTGTATACTGTATTGTTTGATTCATACAGAGGTTTTTTTCTATGAGGTCATTTTAGCTCTGTTCTGCCAGTTCTGTTTCTTTGCTTTATATGATAACAAAACTAGATGTAGAATGGTTTCCATCATCATCGAATAATATCTTATTTTCCATTAATGATCTTGATTTTCTGATGAATCTGATCTACCATCTGTACTAAAAAAGTGTAGAACTCGCCATAATGTGAACATTTAATCTGTCTACATTATTTCTGCTTTTACAAGTTAAACTTCTACCTTCATAGAACAGAAGAATGGCCCATTTTATTAGACACATGGTAAAACACGCTTCATCATCTCTGATAAAGCTGTGTCCAATAAAACCAAGCTCCTGCTTTATCGACAATGGTTAGACCAAAAAAGATACTTCTGTAACTTGATGAACACTGGAGTTTTTAGATAAACATAGCAAACTAGACAGCATCTTCATCCTAATTGTCTTGAAAAATCTTATATTTTGTGTAACACTTCTTTCAAAGCGATCATTTCCCTCTCCATCTCTGGAATCCTACAAAGTACATACAGGGCTTGGGACTGGAATCTTCATTAAATACGCGGGGAAATTTTCTGTCTACTCAGAATATGCAATGTTCTATAACTTTCCTGAGAGCAGTTAATGCTATATTTTTTAAAAAAGCCAAATAATGTGAAATACTTTGGATATGAAAGATTTTAGCAGGCAGACTAATTAGGTTGACCTGTTTGATCTACTTTTTTATCTCTCTGTACAACCTCATCTTTTTAGTTTCATGGTTTGGCTTAGTAGATTAATTCCTAATATAAAAACTGTATCTAATTTTGCTTACTTATTTTGATTTTGCACCTTTGCATTTTTATTCTTGAAAATAATTTAAACAAAATGCACCAACCAAGCTTGTTGAATAAACTCTTTTCTGTGGATTCAATGAAGAAAGAAATTGTAATACATTAGAGGAATAACCATTCTGACTGGCTTATCTGGGCCTGCCACTCATTGGTCCCACTAATAATCTGCTACCTGGACTCTTATTTTCCAGGTAAAAAAAGAGAGACCCCTCTCATCAGGAGAATATATGGAGAAACTTAATTCATTCTTGACAGCATATAACTTCATCTGTGGGAAAAAAAAATAGTTATATTTTTTTTTAATTCCCTTACCTTCCAATGTTCCATCTTACAGCACTCACTAGAGATCTGTCTATATGCAATCATCAATCAGCCACGTTGTAATGACTGCTCATCTCAAGGTTTAAGTAAGGATCCTTAAAAATTAACTGAGCTAAGTTGTCCAAAATGAAATATTTTTTCTGGATAGAATTAGAAACTCATGAAAATGTGCTGTAAGTACATGGGAGTAGGATTAGTAATATTGGAGAGTTTCCTCTCTGGAACTGCGATCTGGGAACAGCTGGTCATAGCTCAGAGGTGAAAGGATAGTTCTGTTACAAAGCATTAGTTGTGAGAGTTATCAAAACTCTTGTTATGTAAGCTCTGAGTACACTCTACACTTTTTAAAAAAGAGATTCAGACTGAGCACCACCAAACTGACAGAAAACAATTAAATCAGTAGTCTCTTTCTCAGTTTCCATCTCTCATATACAAGGCTGATATTAAAATAGAACATAAAAACCTGTGTAAAGCAGAGGTCTTAAGGTTTTAAAATCCATTAAGAACCCATGACAGAAAAGCCCATAAAATGTGAAACTTCTGTGTGAATTTTTGCTAGATAAGCTACACCTTGTACGATCATATACCTATTGATGGCATCTGTATCATGCTCACAGTACTTTAAGTTTTGGCAGCTAATAAGGAAAAGTAACATAGGCCAATGTTGTTTGAATGAAAATCTAGCAAAGCCTCTGGCAAAAAAGCCTAGAATTTCTCCCTGGATTTCAGAATTAAAGGCTTCTAAACCTCAGGATATTGGTTTAAATCATTGATTTTAGGAATGGCATGTATTGACATTACCTGGTAAGAACAAAGTAATTTGTGTAACACAAAGAACATGTCTGGCTTGGGGAAAAAGATATACCTTTTTCCTATGCTGCCAAGTGACTGTTGCAGCTGAACCTTCACATGAAAACAGTTTCTGTTTAAAAGTGCTGCATTACTAAGAAGATTAGGATTTGTCAAATATGAATGGATTGCTCCTATAAATGGGTTGGAATGTACTAAAATTTTGAGGGCATTGCCTTTTAAAGAAACCAGGTTAAGTAGCATCATGTAAGGATATAAAGTGAATGATGTCTTTAGTTTTTTTGTGTTCCTTTTTGTGCTCTGAGAAGTGAAAACTAGGATGAGTATAAACATTTCAGAGTAAGAAATGCCTTTCTTAATAGAGTATTGTCAAATATATGTTATTGGACAGATGTCCTAGACAGAGCCTGCTATCAAGTAAATTGGGCTATGCCTGCATGTTAGAAAGAATCTTGTAAACACATTCAGAACTGTCATAACAAGGCACATTAGATAAGTAGTAGGAAAGCTGCACAGTTGCTAATGTAATTTTTCCTTTTCGATAAAAGTAATTCAGTCTATACTTTCCTCAAAAATTCAGTTTGCTCTGTCTTTGTTCCTGTTTCTTTCTCTGGCTCCTTTTTACTATCTCCTTTCTTTCCACCAAATTTAAATATTAAAAAGTGTCTATAGACATAAAAAGGTATTGCCAGGATGTCATGTGCTTTCAGGGTCTGTTGTTCCAATTTGGAACTGAAGAGAAGGGGCTTCCTTTTTGTTTTGTTTTGTTGTGTTTAATAACTGTAACAATATTTGGTATTTTGCTTTCCTAGGGAAGAAGCAGTGGACGCTCATTATCACTTCCTGGGAGACCTTCTTCATTCATTTCTCCAGCCATGTCTCCTACTTCTCCTCTTATATTTCAGCCTGCCCCTGATTACTTCAGCAAGCCAGATACAGCAGCTGACAAACCTGGCAAGAGACTGACTCCCTGGGAAGCAGCAGCAAGATCTCCTCTTGGCTTAGTGGATGAAGCTTTTGGGCCTCAAAATATGCAGGAGTCCATTGCTGCTAATGTAGTATCAGCTGCTCGCAGGAAAATACTTCCTGAGCCACCAGATGAATGGAAACAAAAAGTTTCTTATGAGCCCCCAAGTGGTAGTGTAGCCTTATTAGCGGGAAAGCAACCGGGTAATGTATCACACCCTAAAAGCTCCCTGTCTGCCCCAAGTGCTACCATGAAGGCTGGATCTCAGCTGAAGTATGCTTACTGCAGTCAACGGTCCAGAACAGATCCTGATATAATGTCCATGGATTCCAGGTCTGACTATTGCTTGTCATCAGCTGATTCAAACTACAATCCACAGCCAAGGGGATGGAGGCGTCCAACATGAGCAGCTGAAGGGCCAGGCATATTTTCCCTTCTTCCAGCTTTACAAGCCTTATATTTGAGTTAGAGAAGGAAAGTTTCTTGTTAGCCTGACAATCTCTGACCTAAAGAAATCAGGTGACTGACTGGAGCACAGTTTTTATATGACTGCAGGGGTAGTAGCCTCTAGAATAGACTCAGTTTTACAACTAATCTAAGACTGTTCTATTTGTCAAAAGGCAAAAATACACATTTCTTGGGGTGAAGAGTAGGATGAAAATGAGGCAATCAATGTGATAGGTACAAAAATATAGAAAGAATGTAGACAGATAAAGTACAAATGCTTGCAGTAAAGTTAATGTGAAAAAAAAAGCAAAATAAGGGCATTTTAAAGACAAGAAATATTTTACAATTTGTAGGTTTTCTGGGTATGTTTCACATCTGAGTTCCAAGGTACTAGATATAACCAGACTTGGGAAAATCCTAAGGGAAGTGGAATACTTGGAAGCACTGGCTTTTTTGCCATATAATTTCTTTACTACATTTAAAAAATGAGCTATGAAAGTTAATTGATGAGTATTTTTACTGTGGCAACAGCTCAGATACTTCCATAGACATGATACCTGAATACCTACAACTTGTAGATAAGTGAGATTTTATGCAGTTATCCATTTCAGATGGATTTCCAGACAGTTTTGATAGTTTGACATATGGTAATTAATCAAAAAATCTGAACATAACAGGAAGAAAGGTATTATTAATAGAGATCAGTACCATGATACTTGAACAACAAAAAGAATGTGTAAAGTATTTAGAGTGCTTTTAAACTGGATTGCAAGATAATTTTGTAATAAACTATTGAACAAGCCAGAGGCTGAAAAGCCTTTATTTCTCTGTGGAATGCACTACTTCCAGAACATTTACTGCTACAGCATCTAGTAATCTGACTGGCTGGGCAGTTATTCTTAGTGTCTAGTTAGTTCTCTGTTTAGAAAGCTTTTGACTTGTATTTTGTTTGGAAAACATAGTTAAGTTGTTGATCAAGAACAATACCTGTTCTACACAGAAATTGGTATGTGAAAGATGGTTTTATGAAATGTGTTCCATGGTGTGAGTCTAGTAGAAGTAGCAAATATTTGGATGGTTGGTTACAATTAAACTATTGATGGATCTGAGAGATAGTAAATATTTTTTGCTGGTGATATCTTGCATTTACAGCTTATTCAAATGATAGAAACGTGTGGCTAAAAATATATGTATTCCAAGCTTACTGGGTAGTTTAGATGGCATTAAAGCATTACATGAATATCCCAAGTTTTACAAAGTGCTCTGCATTCTCCTCATTTTGTGGGGCATTCTTCAAGGATCTGTCAAGCATCGTCCACTAAAATTACTGTAGAAGCACTGTTAACTATCCTTTAGTTTTAGGAAGGTGTCAACTTTGACTAAAGTGATTAGATTAGAAACACAGGCAGTAAGAAGAAGTATATTACAAAACATCCCCATCTGCAAAGAATTTTCCATTACAGAAATTATAAAATATAATTTGTAAAAAGGCAAAAGTAAAATTAACCCAAAGTTCAGTCAAGGGGAAACTTCCCATAAGAGCAAATAATCACATTAAAAATATACCCTTCATGAGTTTAAGTTGGCAGTAATTCTCTAGTCAAACAGAAGTCTTTCTGAAATCAAGTGATCCTTTTGATCAAGCGAGAAATGAAGACATGGGAGTTGTAAACCTTTAAACTAGGATCATATCGCTATAGCACCTTACAAACTTATTTTCCAAAATATGAATTTACAAAGAAAAAGTGATTTTGAAAAATTATATTAACAAGGCTGCCATGATATGCCTGAAAAGAAGCTTTGCACCTCAGTCATACACGCACATGAAAAGAGTAAATTTTCCTGCCACACAGGCAAAAATACATTTCTCTCCACAAAGTCCTTTAATGTCCCCTTTTATCATGACTGAGAATATTCCCACTGAAACCAATGGGACTGTGGTAGCCCTATTAGCCTTAAGGGCTTGTCTTTGAATCCAGGCCTATCTCCCTTAAACTAGATTTCAAGTTTTCACTTAATTTCAGTGAAACTATAATTCAAAGCCATCAAGCTTTTAACTATTCAATGAATAGTAGTGCATGTGTATTTCACAGAAGGCCTACATTCTGAAAATTGCACACTACTTAGATATTTTGAACTATTGTCCCTATTACCATAATAAAATGCTTCCCTATACCCAAGTCAAGTTCAGGGTTCCATTTTGAACTGTATATTTAACATTGTGAAACAGGAAGCCAGATTAATGAGTTTGCATTAAGGCATATTTTTACCCAGTACAATTATTTTAATTTTCAGAATCAGATACTGAACTTTTAAATTCTCATTAAAACTAATGTTGTGAATTTTAAGGTCATATATGTACCAGAAGGAAATGTGTGCTAATTTTAAATACATGAAATTAAAATTTGTCAAAAGTATTTTAAAATTTTGATGTTACAAATGAAGTTACAATACAAAGTGATATTAAAAACCCTTTCATACTGTGATTACATAGTAATACAGAAAAATAGACTCTAGGATCATGCTCTAACCCCCTGCCCCAAATATGCAACAAGTACAAGCATGTAAGAATGACAGAATCACTGGCTTTTTGTTAATTTCCCAAGAAAAAAAACAAGTGTAGCCTTACAATTTTATCCTATCCACAAGCAGGAATTCATCATTAAGTACTTCTGTGAACATGAGAATTACTGATGTTGAGTTTCATGTGGCTTTATATCTAACCACAGATTAACTTGTGTGTTTATTTAACATGACCTTCTGCAGATTTTTTTTCCTCCTTCTGAGGATTTACTAGCTCTTTTCCATATGGATTCATATCTAATATGGAACAAGTTCACACTGCATCATTTCCCTCAATAGCAACATTGGTAAGTGTATCCGTCCTCCACCCAGGCATCTATTTTTATAAAGCCTGTGGGCAATGGATTGTCTTTGAGATCTATTCCACTGCCACTTAGAAATGAATCAAATAAATAGTTTTGAAGTTATTAATGGGAGGACAAACATACACATATGCATGCAGACAGATAATATGGTCTTGTTTACCAAGGGAATCAGGCTAAAATGAGATTGAGACAATGTACTGATTTCAAAGGAAGCAGCAGGCTCAGACTACTAAATGACATATTAATGCATACAGAGCTTTACGAAGAATCACATGGTATTTTTTTAGTTTTTATTCTTCACCCTGTTTTTCCACTAGCAAAGCACCTTCCTATCAAATAGTGACTGTTGTGTGTGAGTTTTCAACATAGTAATGCAAGTATTTCTTAAATTTGTTTTTGAATGCACAGTTCTACTCAATAAATGTGAGGAAATAATTCTCTTGATATTCTAAATACGTTGGTTTTGTGTGTTCACCCTCAGAGGTATCTCTGTTAATAAGCAGAATATTTGAATACACAATATAACTAAAAATTTACTTATGTTAGATGATGCTGTTCACAACTCTTGTTCATAATTTGTTTTCATTTTGGTTTGCTTTAACACAACCCAGTATCTATTCACACTGCATTTCTGCCTAGAAGCAAAAGACTGTATTATCTTTATAAAAGGCTTTTCACTTCTAAAGACTTTTTGCTCACTGCAAAGTACACTTTATCTGAGAGTGCATGCCAGAGATGTAAATTGTATCATTTAATAAAGTGATTTGACCACTTAGATGAGAAACACAATTTCGTTTTCCCTAAATTCTTATCTGTTTGTTTAAATAATCTGAACCCAAGTAAAGCTTAATCTCTTTTTTCTGTACCATTTTTAGATTCACTGGCTTTGCCTGTCGGTGACCTCGTGCTGATATGAGCTTCCAGAAGCTTAAATCAACATCAGGTCAAATGGCAAACTTTTCAAATTCAGTAGAATTTCATTTTCACGCTGACTAAGCAGAGGAAGGAAATACAGTGAAGCACAATCTACCTAGATAAAATAATATGGTAACAGCAGTTTTTACTGTTTGAACATTTTCATCCTCACTGTAAAAATCTGCAACTAACATTTACTTATTATAATTACTTGTCTACCTTACATGCATCTAAACCTTTGTTTAGTTCATAGAATCATAGAATGGTAGTTCCTGTAGGTTTGTTCATAAGGGCTAATTTACTATATTAATTTACTAATAAGGGCTAAATTACTCTTGTTTATTCTTAATTGAAGCATACTATTTAAAGAAGAAATAAATATTGATAACAAATGTGAACCCAGTCTTTAGACTATTCAGACTATTTGGGTGAATAGCTCTCAAGGAAATAAGGACAGCATGTATAATCTATCTGTGAAAAGCCAGATGAAACTTTGACTAATCACATGAAATTAATCACAAAGCAGTTTTTGCATTTGTAAATCAAGCAGGATTTTGCTCCCAATACAAGAAAAACAGATTGATACATGAAAAATATGGGAAATAGCTTTGCTCTATGAAGGGCTTATAAGGTTATAAGGGAGTCAGCATTATTTCCTTTCATGGTTACATTTTCTTACCTGGTAAGTTCTTAAACACATTGTAAAAAAAGCTATTAATATATCTAGATCTATTTTCATCTTTAAAATAAAGCAAAACAAAACCTGAGGATAATTTTATCTAAATAGTACAGAGGTTCATGACTTTTTACTTCACTATAAATAAACATAAGGAAAGTTATGCCAATTGCTGGAAAAATAATTCTTTATGTTGTTAACAATATTTTTAAGTAGCCTGCAGAGAAGGAGAATTTGCCCAAGGCAAAAATGGAAATAAGAAACTTTATGGCATTCAGAATCAGAGTAAAAGATGCATTGGTATCTCTTCCCAGCATGGACAACCTCATGGGACTATGGCAATTTTTTAAAAATTACCACCTTTCAATATTATTAAAATTTTTTTAAGCCATCTTAGTTTTAATCAGTCCCTTCATGTTATTACTGGATGCACTTGAGCTTAATTGCATAAAATCAGTAATTTTGGAAAACAAGAATCAACATAAAGTCAGCATATGTTCAACTCTATGGTGTTTCTAATTTTTTTTAATAAATAAAGCTTATAAGCATAAGCATAGCATTTTTCATCAGGTGCTCGTCAGTTAAATACAAATCTCTTATTGAATAGCTTGTTTATTGGAACACAGAGCTTAAATTGATGCTCTGCTGAATTACTTGCATGGACAAAAGAATAACCTCAGATGCCATTTCTTTAAGAGACAACAATAAAATAGATAACTTTCCTAGCTTCCAAGAAATTTCCCATTGTGGAGCCACATAATGTCACATCTCAAATGAAAGTTCAAAATCATTTTCTCCACTATTTCTGTGGAGTTCTCCATCATTCTTTACTTCTCCTGGCAGTTTAAAACTCCAAGAGATTTTACATATGGCATAAAATGAAATTAAAAGATCAGTGTAGAAAGAAACATCAAGACCAGAACACCAAGGCAACAAATCTCTTTGGCCACATACAACAAAATCCTGATCCCAGCAAAGTCAAAAGGAGCTTTACTAATTTACCATTATGTCAGCAGGCCAAGGATTTCACCTCACATAGCAATGTGCAAGACCACAAAATACAACTGACTATGAATTCACAAGCACTGAACTGGTACCAGAAGTTTTCTAGTACTTTGTAGGGTTTTTTAAAAAACGTATCAACAGTAAGGTATTAATCAGATTTTCTAATGTCATCTTCTGTTAGGAACTTGCTCTTTTTAAAGCACAGAAATATGGACAGTTATCTCAGCTGGGACTCTGTTGAGGCTCAAGTTACTGTCTTGACTTGTGTGTAATCAATGTGGAGAGGCATTCTTAAAAAAATTAACTCCATTCCCAAATAAATGCCTAAAACAGGTGAAGTGGATGCTAAGTGTATAGGATACTTTAACAGATGTGGAGAGTGCTGGAAGATAGATGATTATACATTTCCCTCTCTTTCTACATTTACAGGTATTTCTTCAGTACAAGTATTGCAAAGTCTTTGGCATTTAATTATTTTTTAAAAGGCTGAAGCTATTACAGGAAGTGAAACTTTAATTTTGGTCACATTAAGTTGCATGCAACTCTTCATTAAGCTAGATAGTAAAATAAAAAAGACAACTTAGCAACAAAGACACAGAATACATGCCTCTGTTTTGGGATCTGAGGAGCTTTTTCTGTTATAGCATATTGTGGTACAATGAATGCTGAGAAGATTTAATAGCTCTGAAACCACGCTGCCTGAACATGCAATGATAGCTGTCTCAGAAGCTATATAACCACATTAATGCAGTGCTGCACCTGAATTTGTAGCTCGCCTAGCCAGTCTTGATCTGGTATGAGAAATGAAGTCCCAAGGTTGCAGACAGATATTTATGCTACTCCAAACTCATCTAGGCTTACAAAACTCAAACTGGATAGTTATTTACTTGTCACATGGATCATCCACAAATCAGAAAATTCATCCAAGGATAGTGAAAAGATGATTGTTGTTACATTAGTAGCCATAACAATCTTGAAATTTAGGTAGATATTTTTTCAAAAATAATATGGAGGTTAGATGTGAGTCCTCTGTATTTAACTTTAAATGAACAGCAGTAGAAATACAGGTTTGGATGGCAGCTGGTAGATGTTTGGACGGATAACATTCACACAGTAGTAATAGTAGTATTATTTTTCCTTGTGACCTTTATAGTAGTTTCTACTCCTTTGAACACTCAGCCATAAAATGTGTTCCCGAGGTCAAAGTACAGGAAAGTACTTTAGGACTAAGTTCACAACTGGAGTGAGGATTAAAGGCATTTCCAAGACACGTCATAACTTTTTTCCAGATATTGACTGTTTATATCTTACTTTGATCTTTATTACTTTTCCTTGTTTTAAATTTTTGCCGTTGTTCATGATCTCCCTTTCAGACATTGTTGTATGTATGAGATGCATTATATTTTTTGACAAAGCATACAGGTCTCTTAAAAAAGCATACTGAAGAAAAACAGGCAATGCATTACAATGAACACTCAACTTCATATACACAGAATGATCACAGACCACAGAAGATGTGAGATAGTTAGAGAGCAAGAGGAAAAATCAAAACCAGTCAAGAAACCAAGTTAACAGTGAAGCAGAAAGATACTGTTACAGCAGTCTGTAGGATACCGCAGGTTTCCATGCTTCTATTTCCCCTCTGCATTTTAGGTGCAATATCTGGAACTCCTGACTCTGGTCTCTGCCACTCAGTGTCCACCACAGACAAGAATGGCATCAAGACAGCTGGGAGAATACAAGAAAACAGAGCTCAGAAAAAAAAGTAGGCAATAGTGGTAAGTGGTAGTCTCCACCCCTGGAGACTTCATGCCCTGACTAAGTCATAATGGCATATCACACCACTAAAAAGATAAAATCATAGAGACTCGTTTTTGTTTGTTTAATTCTCCTTTATGAAAGAGCTAAGCAGACTAGCATGTTAGAGACACTCAGCAATGTGAAGACCCTATGCAGTCTTGTACTTAGCTACAATAACTAAACCTGTAATAAATTTCATTTCTTTTTCTGTTAAAAGATCATCAATGTTTAGTAAACACTTCAAACTTACTTATAGAATATTATCATATTTTTCCTCCCTCAAGTTTTTTCTAAATTTGAGCTGTGCTGTTTGGTTGGGCTGGGCTGTAGCTGTAGATCCTTCCATTTCCTTATTTGAAAAAAATCACAAAATTCTGGCTGGATGGACACTAAGTCAGTGTCAATGAGTAGCAATATTTAAAGCTATTTGCAAACCTTCATTAGCAGTAAAATCTAATCTTTGTTAATGCTGAGGAAGGGGAAGATTCTGAAGTGCACAACCACTGACAAATACAATTTCATATTTAAAAACAAAAATTCCTGAAGAAAAGTTTAGTATATTCTTTCAGTGTTCAACTTTCAAGCCCAAAAAATGTTAAACATTTTAAGTAAGTCTAGTACTGTCCAATAGAGGGCAATGGTACACAATCCATATGAGCTAATACACTATACGCTCTCCCTGACAAGGCCTGTATTTCAATAGAGAAGATACAGTACAGTTAAAGAAGATCAGTCTGGACACTAGGCACCAAACAATGTAATTATCAGCTAGCCCACATATATGCTGCAGCAGAGGTGGAACTCAAATGCCATTGAACTATAGTTTGAGCTAAATAAGGTGATATGGGAGATATTGATATAGCACTATTTAATGACTACCACATAGATACTAGCTAGTAACTCCTGACCTCAACACCATGGGGTGGATAGACATCATTACCGTATGTTACACATGTATGAAAATATGAAAAGGAAAGAACACGTGAGTTGCCCAAGGCCACTGCAACAATGGTAACAATGGACTTCAACACAGGCGTTCCTGACTCTTGCTTTCACCTATAATCCACCTATAATGAATACTGTAAATAGCAGTAGCCCATACTTCAAAATCAGCACAATTACATCCTTACAGCTCAGAAAAGACATAGCAAGAAAGCTTCAAATCCTTTGAAGAAAAAAAAATCTGGTTATTCAAGAGACTATTCGAGTTGTAGCCCAGTCGGCCAGACAAAATACACCAAATTCTATGTCAGAGAATGCAAGGCTTTGGAGTTGTTTACTGATAGTAACCATAGCTGAGTGCATACAGATTAATCTCAAAGGGAAGTAGAAGGTTTAGATGAAAAAAATCAGAAGAAACAAAACAGCAGTCTGCATTTGTCTTACCATAATGAAAGCACTTGTCTTCTCCCATGTAATGACTCGTCTCATATATTCTCTAGTCTATATTAAAGAAAACAAAACTAATCCAAATTAAAGGAAACTTTGAGTTTCCTGATGAAACGCTGTCAAATCATCACTGGTGACATCTTCCATCTTAAATATTTAATACTCTATGGTGGTTTAGCCCCGGCTGGTACCAGGTGCCCATCAAGTCATAATATCACTCCCCCTCCTAAATTGGACAGGAGAGAGAGAGAAATATAAGGAGAGCTTTGTGAGTTGAGATAAGGACAAGGAGATCATGGGCAAAATAGACTCTACTTGGGGAGAAAAAGGTTTAATCTATTAATAAACTATAAGAATAGGGAAA
The DNA here is from genome assembly GCF_028858725.1 of Colius striatus. Taxonomy (NCBI): domain Eukaryota; kingdom Metazoa; phylum Chordata; class Aves; order Coliiformes; family Coliidae; genus Colius; species Colius striatus. The sequence continues at coordinate 24,380,034 of NC_084761.1, forward strand.
TGAGAAATAAAACCAAATCTTAAAACATCTCCCCCCACTCCTCCCTCCTCCAGGACTCTCCTTATTTCCCCCTCAACAGCACAGGGGATGGGGGTTGCAGTCTGTTCATTACAGATGGATTTTGCTGCTGCTTCTTCTCAGGGGGAGGCCTCCTCACACTTCTCACTGCTACAGTCTGGGGTCTCTCCCCACGGGAAACCTTCACGAACTTCTCCAGCGTTGGTCCTTCCCATGGGCTACAGTTCCTCATGAACTGCTCCGGCATGGGGCCCCCCACAGGGACAGCTCCTCACACACTGCCCCAACGTGGGTCATCCACCGGGAGAACAGTCCTTCAGGTACTGTCTGCTCCAGCCTGAGTCCCTCACAGGATCACAAGTCCTGACAGCAAATCTGATCTATGGTGTGGGCTCTTCTCTTCCCATGTACTCCTGGGTCTTGACAGAAACTTGCTCCAACGTGAACTTCCCACAGCCTCCTTCAGGCATTCACCCACTCCAGCGTTGGGTCCTCCACGGGCTGTGAGTGGATCTCTGCTTCCTGATGGTCCTTCATGGACTGCAGGGGCACAGCTGCCTCACCATGGTCCTCACCACAGGTCACAGGGGAATCTTTCAGGGCCTAAGGCCTCCTCTCCCTCCTTCTCCACTGACCTTGGTGTCTGCAGAGATGTTTTCACATTCTCACTCCCTATTGCTGCAGCAGTTTAGCAACTTTGCAGCAACTTCTTCCGCTTCTCAAATCTGTTATTCACAGAGGCATTACCTCAGTAGTGACTGAGTGACTAATTGGCCAGGTCTGGGTCAGCTGTGGGGTCCATCTTAGAATTGACTGGCATTGGCCCTGGCAGATACAGGGGAAGCTTCTGGGAGATCTTTATTTAAAGAAGCCACCCGTGTAGCCCCCTGCTACCAAAAACCTGGCCCAGTCAAAACCACTACAGACTCATATGGTATTGATGATGCCTGTTACTAACAAGCACTTTTTTTTTTTTAATTTATCCTAACAGTAATGTAAAATATATACTCAGCTGCTACTAAGGTGCTTAACTGTGCCACTAAAGTGAAAAGACAGCCATATTCAAAAGCATCACATGAAGACATGTTTATGTCAGGAGTCTGTTCTATTAACCTGTGTTGAAGGTGGCATACGTGAAAAATTATGTCACTGAAGATGTTGTAAGAGTTTCTTTTGTGCCTCCTTGAAAACTGCTTTAATAAGAAGTCGCATGATTAATTTAAAAATGAGTGAGTAAAACTTGTCAAACTTGCTGCTTCTTGCTCAACAAAGTGGAATTAACAGTTAACCTGTGCTTCTAAACAAGTGACATAATAAATGTAGATAGAATCAGTTTGCTGGCAAAGTATTTTTTATAAACAGACAGCTTAAAGAAAAAAAATCTGTCCTAATGAATTAGCAATGCATATTCCTGGAAACAGAAATCTTCTGTAAAACACAGAAAGCACCTACATATGGAAAACATCACACTCACTGCTAATGAATCTTCCTTACAAGCCAAGTAGCAAGGAACAGCCTTAGGATACTAACAAAGATAGAGTAAGTCTATGTAATTACACATCCACAAGCATCAACCACTGCAGACACGGTATAAAGTATCAGCCATTTCTGTTAAGATACTAAGAGTAAGTGACACAACATGAACTGAGGAACAAAAAGGTAACTGGCATAATTAAAATGCGTCAGGTGGATTATCAGAAATCATGCAGAACTATCTGAAATCATGCAGACTTTGGTGTTTCCAGCTTCCTTGCTATGCAAGCCCAAATTGCCTTTCACCTCCAAATAGGATCATGACAGTATTACATTGATGCTTGTTTTAATTTAATTTATAACAGTTAATACAATACAGGGGAAAAAACCAAAACCATCTGTCCTCCCTAAGATATGGCTCATCCATGCCTCATCTTTCCTATGGCTCGAGATCATGGCTATTTGTTTTAAAACAAATATAATCACATCAAAATATATATTTCCTTAGGAAAAATCTTTCAGACATTGTATTTATGTCTGCATTCTCTATAATATAAATATGTATTTTCCTAGAGAAATTATGTTGAAGAATAGCATTTGTCAGATTTCAGATGAAAGAGAGACCACAGTTCTGGAGAAATATGCTTTACAGTCCTAGTTCTCCATTCAAACAAGCCCTACATCCTGTACTAGTGATTTTTATTCTTGCAGTATATTTTTTTTTTTTGGGGGAGGGTGGAACTAAATAGACAAATTGAAGTTTCAGTCCACTGCATTCCATAGTTTCTTGTTCTTTTTAGTTATGATATTCACTATCCTGAGCAAATGTGGAATTTGGAAAAGTAAATAATCTGCAAATGCTGGCAGTTTCTATTTGATTTGACAGATAAGCTTTATCTGAATTAAGGCATATAAAAGTGCTGGTACAGTAAGTGTTATTCCACTGGGCACAATGCCCACATTCAGACAATCTAAAGTAATGGAGGAATTACTCAGTAAACGCACATGTATAATTCCACAGTGCATTCTCATATAAAGAGTTTTAATTCCACATCTGTAGGATATCAAGAATAAGAATAGAAAATATCTATGGCATATTTGAACTTTTGTAATGCTGAAAATATGAGATAATAGAATCATAGAATGGTAGGGGTTGGAAGGGACCTTTAGAGATCATCTAGTCCAACCCCCCTGCAGACGCAGGTCCACCTAGATCCTCAAACTTTCTGTTCCTAGGCTTAGCTTTGCCAAAACATTTTTCTGAGATCCTAGTCATCTCTTCCTCAATGTGTTCATTTTCATTATTCATTATTTCATTATTCATCAAGGGGTAATGGGATGAAGCTGGAATACAAAAAGTTCCACTTCAACATAAGAAAAAACTATTTCACTGTGAGGGTGAGGGAGCCCTGGCACAGGCTGCCCAGAGGGGTTGGGTCAACCCAGATCTAGGTTGGGTCAACCTAGATCAGGTCACATAGGAACATGTCCAGGCGGGTCTTGAAGACCTCCAAGGAAGGTGACTCCTAGGAGTTTTGCTTTCTTTTAATCATCTAACATGCCCATTATTCATGGACTATTTGTAAACTAAGTGAATCTGCAAAGAAAGAAATGTGGGCAACAACATTAGGAGGGAATAAAGCATATTTCAAGAGTCAAATATTCCTTCTTTGTTAAGCACTTCTTCTTGCAGTCACTTATGCAAAGATGTAACATGGTCTTTGATTCTCCATGTTTAACAGTTATATACTTGAATTCACAATTTTTTAGATACTGTAAGTTACCTTTTATTAAAAAAAACCCAAACAAATAAAGGGGCAGACTGATCATGGTGTAATCTGGATACAGTAATCCAGAAAATATGACTTCAATGCTGTTGCTCGTAATTGGTAAAGAATAGTATCCAACCTATAGTATAGGTTTCAAAAATACTATAAAATACATTGTTACTATGGCAATCTGGGGAATTCCCTGCGGAATCTTTTGTGTGTGATCCTAATAACAGCTAAAGCAAAAAATGGAAGAATTGCCAAGAATGAACCACAAACTTAGAAATTATCCCCAAAACAACTGCACAGTAGTATGTGCAGATGTGCTCTACACATTGAAAATTACTGCAATACTTTGCACTTCATAATGGTGAAATTGAAAGGCATATTTGGGGTGTGGAATGTAGTAAACACTTCATTTGTGATGTGTTACAGTTTTAAGGTTTATACTTGACTTAAACTAATGACCTAGTATTTAATCTCATGTAATGAGGTTAGATACTGGGCCTTTTAAAGATTTTTCTAAGTTAAAATTTTTGAAAGATAAGTTTATGACGTATCTTGATGACTCAGCAACAAAGAAATGGTACTTCTAATTCAGTACTTTTATGTAAACTTTACAGAAGGAATATCTGCTCAACTAGAGGCTTTCTACATTTCAGCAATGAAGTATTAGAATTAACTTAGAAGTTAATGGGATCACTAGGAATTATCCAAACACTAGAAATGTCATGAAGTAGAAAAGCAACAGCACCATTTAGTGAATATCCACTAAAAATCATTGCTAACAATTTGCATCTCTTAGTGCAGAAATTGGTTTCCTAGATGTGAGATATGGAAAAAAAAAAAAAAAAAAAGCAAATCCCAGATATGGAACTCTATTTTTTTGTGGTATTTTCCTTTTTTAATGAGGACAACAAAAGTGTTGAATCTTTTTCAAGTTGGGCTTTAGTTTCTGAAAGAAGAATCTCCAAGTTTCCCATGGAGACTGCTTTGATGGTCGGCAAAAATGTGTATTGTTTTCCTCAGCAAAATTTACTGTGACAAGACAGAAACTCTTGGGCTTCTCTGATAATGAAAACATCTAATAGAAAATAAGTTCAGATAGACTATAACTTAAAAAATGGGGTCTATATCTCATTTCTGATTCTGGAAAAAAAACCATAAACCAAACATATCCTAATTCTTCTCTGCCAATACTGATCCTGCCTATGAAAACACCTTGGGAAGAACGTTCACGAATGCTAGAGGCAGCCTTTAGAAGTGTCACCTTGCTAGTAAATGGTTATTCTGCTACTTTATTAAACAAATAGTGTCCAAAAGCACTTAAAACATGTCCAGATGATTCCATTTCATAAGCTTGCATGTTAACTGATAACACAGAATCACAGAATCTAAATGGTTGAAAGGGACCTCAACAGATCATCTAGTCCAATCCCCTGCCAGAGCAGGACCACCTGGAGTAGGTCACAGGAACTCATCCAAGTGGGTTTTGAATGTCCCCAGAGAAGGAGACTCCACAACCCATCTGGGTAGCCTGTACCTGTTCCACTGCTTTCACAGTGAAGAAATTATTTCTTGTATTTCTTTGGAATCTCTTATGTTCCAGCTTGTACTATCATTGGACATCACTGAGAACAGCCTGGCTCCATCCTCCTGACACCCGCCCTTTACATATTTGTAAACATTAATGAGATCATATACCTATAACAACAGTAAATATTGAATGGCTGCAACAAGAACACCACTTGCTTTGGTCATATGATTGTCAGCTGAAGATGATCAGAATGTTTATTTAGGTGACTTCTTAATTTCTGCTATCTCCACTACATAAAGATTTCATTTCTTACCACAAAATTTAAGATGTCAGCAGAAAAGCTTGATTCTTATGTACTTCATTGTCTGAATGAAATTAACTTATTTTAACCTAAAACATAAGTATTTTTTGTATTGTATATTTCTTTAACAAAATATAACATGTACTCTTCTGCAAGACTAATGTAAATTAATGTCTCTTCAGAGGCAAAATAAGAAACTAATTTTCCATGTACAGCTAATCCTGAATTCATTTGTCACACATGCTTTCAAAGAAAATTCAGCCTGTCCTAAGGGTGAATTTTCCTCAGATCTCTTCACTGGAGAAAACAGACCTCCAGATATAGGATCTGTTTCCCGAGGATCATCTACAAATAGCCTTTAACTTGCTATCTCAGTCTTCTCAGTTAATGTTCTGAATAAAATGAAATAGACAGTCACTGACAAATGTTGGTCCAAGTTTATGGGTTTGTAACCAGCAATTTATATTTCAAAAGTCCTTTTGCACAGTATCACATTGTGAAGTCTGAAAATAACCTAGCTTCTATATTTACAGTGTAGGATGAGTAAAGTCACTAAATCCATCTTCAAAGCATGTAAATAAAAATGAGTTACTTTTCTGAAGCACTGAGACCTGAAACGAGTAAAGTGCATAAATGCCCATCATGTCTTAAAATCATCTCACTGTTTTGTAGCTTGAATGTGGTGCTGAATAAGTAATTTTAGACATCTCAATTTTAAATGCTTTGTAAAAGCAGTCTCAATAAAGTCAGTGACAAACGAATTTAGAGGCTTGCTGTTTTTTCCCAGTTGCATAGGTGCTTTCTAGAAAGCATTACTTTTCCAACCAAAATGTTTTCAGATGCAGAAATTACACAATAGGCTGCAGTAATCAATATTACATTTAAGACTCAACTGCAGGTCTCCCTGAAATGAATGCACACAGTTTCCACTGACATTCAAAGAGGCTATGCATGTGCTAAATGGGAAATCTTACTATGACAGTGACACTACCACACAACATTGCAATCCACTGAGTACAGAGACAAATCCTGGTTTCATACTTTTGCAGTAGCAAAGCCCCCATTAGCTGACACTCCCTCCCTTGAACCAATCATGTATATATACTTGTTTTGATTTAAATATGTTCCTGTGCAGGAAGGGCAGCGGAGGGTAATTTATCTTCACAGAAAAAGATGAGCAGCCATAATGATTAATGGGAACATAATTTTCATGATACTGGGATACTAAAAAGAGAAAGAAATGTGGGACAAGTTATGTAATGTGTACTAACTGAAATACACTGCATGTCTCTGAAAGGAGATGTGATCCTGCTCACTCTAAAGTGAACAGGAGCTTTACCACTGACGGAGACCTCAGATGCTTTAAATCACAAATTTATTTCCCCTAATTTATTCTAATTTACATTAATACATACTTGTGAGTATACAATCAGGGATATGTTGAGGAAGAAGAATTAAAAACTACTACAATCAATACCAGAATATCCACTGCATAACATATTCTCACTTCATAAATAACAGTATCATCCCTGTGACACTTATGCATGACATCAGGTTGTATAAGAGCTGCCTTGCCCAAAAAGACCAAAGATAAGGCAAGGTTAAGACAGTTGCCCTGTGTCAGGACTGAAGATTCCTTCAGACTTTGAGACATTAGTCTGAATCACTTCCAAATGCCAAATGGACCTACAGGAACAAGTGACTTGGAAAGAAAACAATTACCTAGAATGACACTTGGAACTGTACTGAAGTTTCCAAGATAGAGTCACCTCAACTCAAGGGGTTATAAACATGGTCACAATGTTTTTCTTCAAGGCAGCAGCAGTATCATATTTCTCCTTTTTTTTTTTTTTTTGGTAAAATAGGATAAGGTGTCTGGTCATAGGCATATGTCTGCATCAAGAAATAGGACTTTTAGCTCAGATCTACAAGTTACTGGGGTCACATTTGAAACCTGTATTGCAGCCTACATAGCAATTAAGGAAAAAGATGCAAAATTATCCAGGTCCTTTCTACTGCAGACTGCAATTTAGCAAGCAGAACTGTCTCTAGAAAAGTCACGGTCTTCATCCTTCTTCTGTCATGGCGATGCATAAAGAGAGGCCTCAATGCTGTGACACCAGTGAAGTGTTGTGGAGCACAGGCAGGCTGATACAGAGAAAGCTCATCTCAGTGATGCAGCAGTTGCAGGTCACTGCACTGCTTTGTAAAGGAGGGAATTGGAGGTATCATAGCTGTTATCTGTCCCTGAAGCTTGTAGCAAAGTTAGTCTAAACCTCATTTAGGGATGCAGAGATTGCTATGTGCTTAGAAAGAATTTGTGTGTCTCCAATGAAATCAGACCACAATGGATATATTGGATGCCTCATTTCCTCACCACACACAGTTAAATCAGGAGGCAGAACTTGAAACTACAGCTCAATCTTCTGCATGTCACAAGTTTAACCCCTACATCACAGGCAATAAGCATCAGCAGTATGAAAATGTTTAGTTTACTAGCGAAGAAGGAAATTTAAGTTACATGGCACAGCCTGAAATTCTGTGAGTAAATTTGTTAGTATTTTTTATGCCAGATACTTCCATTAGAGAAAATGTAACAAGCAACTTCGATATCTCAAAAAGCCCACAAACCCTACATATGTACTATGCTTATAACACTGTGCTTCTCCCTGGTAAGACACGTAGCTGACCTAGAACCAGTACAACAGTAGAAAACATTTACAAAATATTCTTAGAAAGTACATTTGGGAAATACATCAGCTATGAAATTAATTTATTTGTATTTATTTACTAAATTTAAGAAATAACTTTACCTCCTTTGTCCTACTATACTTCAACATGTTTTAAGAGAAAATACGTAATCTGATCAAAAAAATAACAAAAACTTCCAGCAGCTGCTACATTAGTTAATATCAATTCTGGTAGAATGTTTGCTATTATAAATCACATTTATATTTAAGCTGTGTACTTGTGATATGATATACCATACCACGGTTGGGAAGCTGTAAAACTGCACTGTGGTCTGGTTTCTGTATTTCTAGCACTAGGAGGAATTCAGACAAGGATTAATCATAAAAGAGATGGAAAAGACATTTTTTATCAGTGAAAAAATAATTTATTACTTTCCTCGAGGGAAAGTAGCAAAACGTTTTTCAGTTAATGGTTACAATAAAGTGGATGTTGATACACTCCAGGACCTTATGAAAGGAGAAATTAGAAGTTATGTTAGATTATATTCTTCATGTAGACAAAAGAATCTGTCTGGAATATGAATAAACCAAAAGAATAAAATTCTACTTCAGAAGATGGTGACCTCTGGATACAGTTTATAAGTATAGAAGAGGGCATGTTCACCTTTCTGGGAGAATTAAATAGGCTTAAATACCCTATCTGAATAAAAAAATACATTTTAATAAGTTTACACAACAGTAAGTTCATGAGTTTGGGAAAAGAATAAAATAAAGTGACAAATAAAATCTGAGATTCTAAAGTAATATTGACATTGGTCGTCAAACCAGAAGCCCACCAAAGCACCACATAGAGGTCTCAGGCAAGACGATAAGCTGTACAGCATATCAAACAATGGAGGAACAAACTCAAATAATAATACCAAACACCTGGTTTTAGCAAAATAGTAAAGAAAAATTGACATATCTAGACGTACTGAGATTACTGAAAACATTTTTCTTACAATAAAGTACTTTTCCTGCAATCATTTAACACTATCTATTTTTCTTTATTGATAGGCTTTATGAAATGGCTTTGCAATATGGCTTGCTTCTTTTACTTGTATCATCCCTATTAATTTGTTTATTTTCTATCTTATGGAAAATGTTCTTGCTTTATATATTTGTTTCAGGAAAAACATGTTTAAATAATTGACACATGCCAGCAATAAAACAGTTAGTGTGTTAATCTTCTGTAGAGTGTTTCTTGCTGGATGTTAATAGTTACCATAAGGTGTTAGTCTCAGCGGCAGAAATGTTTGCACAGCAGAGCTACCTATGGCTGCCGGCCAGATCGCCTGTTTTGAAGCAAGTAAAAATGTTGATAACTGCTCTCTTTCTCAAGGGTGGGAAAAAAGGAAGCATTACAGCAAGCTTTTCCACCTTATTTGTACTGGTTTTTGTTTTTTTTTTTTTTCATAAGGGTGCTTTCCTGCCAATTATTTTCCTAAGAAAATATCTGGCCACCTGATTCCTTTTATTTTTTTTTTTATTGACCGTTTCCTGCCAACCGAGTTCCTGTGAGTGCATGTCCCATGTTCCTACTTAGCTGCAACTTCATCTCAACTTCTCTGCCTTTACACTCAGGTGCTATCCTCAGGTTGGTAGTTTTTATGTAAAGTTCAAATTTTTTTTCAGCACGAAAAGCTATACAAGCCATACTTAATAAATACAGGCTTGATATTGCTCATGCTTGGACATAAGAAAAATAGTTCAAATACTCTCTGTTCAAATTTGTTTCTAGCTCTAGAAACTTTTCTCCTGCAGACTACCTTTCTGCTGCAGTATTCTCGATCTAACAGGTCAGGAGTTTATTTTTCTTTAACCACAAATTATATTCCTTACTGGTTATTCCCATCTTTGCTTAACACTGCTTACCATGTAAGCTGATTTTTAAGTGGTAGAATATTGCTCTCTTCTTTATTTTCAAGAGTTCACGTTGTCTCAACTTAAAAGCAAATATATGAACTGTGAGCCAGATATAAAAGACGCTTTCCCTGCTCAGAAGAGAAGTCATCTTGTCTTCTCTGAGTTAATTTCAAACCACCCAACTTACAGAAGTTAGAGCAACATTCTAAGCCTGGTAACTGAGTTTAGAATTGGTTGTTGAGAGAAGCTTTTAAAACACTTTTTTTTTTTTTAAAACACTTCTGGAGACTCCTCTGATTTCTCAGCAACTTAAGGGAGAAAGAAGCCACATGCAAAGTTTTTGTCATCTTACGGCAGTTCAGTGACTGTCTCCTAACTCTATTTGCATAATGCTTACCACCAGGATCACTGAGAGTAACAGCCAAGCTTGTAACTGCCTTAACAGACAGAAAAGACTTAAATGCATATGAAAAAAGCAAGTATTTTTTTCTCCAAGTCAGGACTGACAAAGAGTAGTAAAGCAGAGCCAGGGCACCATTGCTGTTAAAATTTCAGGATTTAATCTAAAGTTTCAAAGTACTTTGCTTTGGTTGGGTTTTTTTAAATTTTACTTTCCAGCTTCTGCATTCACAAGAACCACGGATTTCCATTAATTTACTTTCAGATAACTGAAAGGATGCCTGAAGTGCATGTCAGGCAAAAGTTAGTATGTATGCAATGCAGTTAAAACCACCCATTATTTATAAACCACTGTCCAGATTATGGATCTTAATTCTGATTGTTGGATTTGTGAATACAAAGCTAGGAAAACAAGTATGAAATTAATCAGGTGAACTAATAGTATCAATGGAGATCATAAAAATCAGATCTACATTGAGGTTTGTGCTGGATCTGCATCTTCTAATACTTTAAAAATATACTACATGTTTTACCATTAGGAAATGTATTTTGGGCTAAAATTTTCCCCTTCCCCTTCAAAGCCAAAAGCCCCTAGGTAATCTGCCAATTTGATGTTTGACACTCTACAGCAAACAGAAGTTCAACACCTTGGCAGAATGGTCTTTTCTTTGAACTTTTCTTTTGGAATGCTTCTTTCTAAAATCACAGCACCAGAATCAAAAGGCAGTGAAATACAATTGACAGGTATCCAAATCCTTTAGTGAAGCCATCTAAATTGGATATGGAAGTTAGAAATAAATGCAGTATCAAAAGGACTTATATCCAAACAAACATCAACCTGCCAAAGAGATTTACATGTCACGCAACATTTAAGAAGCAAGGCTTCTCTTTTAAGACCTTCTTATGCAGGCGTAATACATGCTTTTGACACTATGTAAAACTGTAATGCTGTTATAAGTAGTAAGAAGACTTGTACCCTTTCAATAAAAAAATGCAAACAAGCAATATGTCAGCCTCATAGCACAGTGGTCCACCCACAGAAATGGACGAATTTTCAACTAGTGATCATCAGAAAATGCACATACTAAATTAAAGCCTGCTGGCCAGCTGCTGGCTCTGATTAAGTCTTTGACAGTACAGGCCTGTGCTTGTGGCCTTAGTTCCAGGGATTAAATCGGGCTCTCGACTTTCTGTTTTCTTAAAATGACAGTTTTTAGTTCTGTGTTGGTAAACAACTGGAAATAAAGCATGAAAATGTGAGCCAACTATAAATAATAAATATTGAGAAACCACCTCTAATCTGTAATTCATGTAGCCTGAATAATGACATCACCACATCCCCAAGGCTGATGAGGCAATTGTAACATTCTCAGTGAGGAGTAGAGGCAATACTGTGACTCCAGGAAAAAATTAAGCTATGCTCCATCACCATCTCTGTGGTGGCACATAAAAATGTGTTTCTAAAATGCCTGTCCTATGTGTAGATGGGTCCCACAGCATGGAAAAAATTCTGTTAAAGGAATGTTCCTTGCTTTTTATACCTACTATTATAGATTATTTAATTTCAGCTAAATACAGACCATGGTCTCCAATAGTTATACCTATCAAACGATGGATTTCCATGAGGGGATGTATTATTTATCATGTGGCAAACTAGGATGATTAAGCTAGCTGGTGAGCCTGTGAACAAGTACAACATTTACCTCTCCTTTTAGGTCATTTAATGTTACAGACAAGGCAGTTAAAACAGAAGGGTTTGGGTGGGGGGTTTATGGGTTTGTTTAGTTTTTTTTGATTTTTTAGTGGGTGGGTTGCTGGGATTTTTTTTCAAGCTTTCTACATAAATTGAGTGCAACGAGGCAAATATCAATCTTAAAAAAGAAACACCTATTTTCTTTAAAAAAAACTTGAGGATAATGAGAATATTAAAACATAGAATGTCATCCTATGGATTCCAGAAAAATGATAGCCTTTTGATCCTGAACAGAAAGACAATAGAAACAATGTTTAAAAGACTACAAAATACATTCTATGTTATTGAATACATTATATAAATACCTCAACTGTATTGACCTCTTGCCAACCTGTCCAATGGAGCTATGGAGAAACTACCAATCCAGCATGTAATTGATATGAAAGTATTTCTGCAAAAATACTTTCTTATTCCCTAAGCAAAACTTAAAACTGGACATATTCATCACAATGTCTTTTTCCACACTTTTCACTGGTAGGGAAGTATATTCCAGATAACAATTTTTTTCATTCAAATGAATTTGAATGTAGAAGTACAAATAGGGAACCCTGTACCACCTCTGTCAGAAGGCAAGATGTATTTCATGAAAATTTATAACTTACGATTCATTTGCAACATATGTTTGAGGTTTAGATTAGCTCAACTTCAGAATTTAAATAAAAGTAGGATTATAGGTCTATCTTCTCCAGGATTTAACTTTTACAAAGACATAACAAACCTCCCTACTACAGTCAAGAAAACACTCGTTCAGTTAGATCATGCTAAATTTGTGAGACACATGACTGCAGGTTTTCCTGAAGGTGAGAGAACTGACAAAATTGTCCAGTATATTAGAGGCAAAAATACAAGGTGGAAAGACCTGTGCATAAAATGTGACAGCTCTCTTCAAGACTTTGATTTAGAAAGTATACCTCCTTCTCTCCTCCCTTGCTGACCTTGGGGTCTGCATGGTCACTTCTCTCTCTCTTCCAACTCCTTGCACCACCACCAACCAGAAAAAAAGGAAAAAGAGAACAGCAACGAGGAACAGGAAGAACCCTCTTCTTCTGGCTTCTTCATAAAAGTGATTTTGGAGGTGCCTAATTGGCTCAACCCCAGAAGTGGGTCTGGCTCAGAGCTGGAGAGAGTTTCGAGCAACTTCTTATAGGAGCCATCTTTACAGCCCCTTCCCCGTTACTAGAAACAGCTCCACACTAAACCATGACACTGTGATTAGAAAATGTAACACTTTTATTGTGAATAGTACTGAAATTAAGCGCTGCAAAGGAAAAGAGTGGAACTTTTCTTCAGAAGGGAAACTCCTGCCTCCCTTATTTTCACAATGCTTTATTGACCTCCGAGCCTATCAGGACCAGTTTAATTTTAAAAAGCAGATGTTGGCAGATTATCTCTACCTGACTTATTCTTTAGCTCCAGTCAAGGATTTCAAAGTTATACCTGTCAATCGCTGTCTAAAGCCAAGATGGACAGAGAAAACAGAAATGTCAGTTAAGCCTTCAACTGACCTATGAGTTCATTACTGTGTAGCACCTACAACCCCCTTTTATATGAACAGATATACCTAATTCTTGAACCTCTTGATTTCATTCATATTTTGAATAAGACACTACAAATATATTTACTTTAGTACCCTGAATAGTTCATTGATTTCAGTTCACACAGTTTAATTCTTGCTTGAGAGAAAACTACAGTAACTCATTGTTTTCCATGTTGAAGAGAAAAGAAAAGAAGCAAAGCAAAGGACCGAAAAGGAGAGAAAATTAGGGAGAAATGAGTTTCAGAAGTCAAGGACTGTATGGAGTTCAGGCTTTTTCCACTAGCCAGCCTAGGTCTCCTTTCTGGTCAATTATGCAATCTGGAGGAAGCAGTGTGGTGTGAAAAATCCCACAGCGTGCTGGAAAAGATGATACTAAAAGTAAAAGTCTTACTTTGTTAAACAAAACTGACCTAAAGAAAGAAGACAGGTAAATGTTGTCCTTATTCTCAGGCTATCTTAATCATCTCAGTTTGCCAATTGCTAAATAATATTTCTCATTGAAATGCAAGTTTTGATTTTGTTATGATGTCACAAGGTACTTCTTTCACCTTCCTTAACCTTCACTCATTACTGTGAACATTCTGTTAGTCATATCTGTATATGAAAGGTGTTTTAGCAACTTGGTATGTTTTATGGAGTCTTGACCTTCTTTGAGCATTTTAAAAGAAAATAGCATTGAGCAGGATCAGCTTTTTTAGTTTTGCAGCTAAGATAGTTAAACGTTCTTTATTCCAACCGCAATGGCATAAGCTTATTTCTATTTAAGTTAATGGTAACAGCTTGACACATTAGTAAACAGTAAATTAAATTCTAGGATAGTCATTCTACAAAGTTTTTAAAGTTCAGCTTCTAAATTATTTACAGATAAAAACACTTGTGAGTAGAATTTCAAGATGTATCATCTGTAAGTTTCTATAACTGATTTTTTTATGGAATGAAATACACTTGAAATTCAACAATTCAGTCAGCAACAGCATATAAAAAAGAAAATTATTTCAAAATAAACAAACATACTAAAAACATTATTAAAACTCTAGTCAAAAGCACTTTGCCGTAAACATTTGGACCTGTACACAAATATCACAAAAATTAGTAGGTTGAATTTCCTGTGTGACCAACTCTAGGAGGTCCTGTTCTGGCAGGAGAGTTGGACTACATGATCTTTCAAGGTCCCTTCTAACCCTTGAGATTCTGTGATTCTTTGAATTCACAAAACTTCCAAACTTCTCAGCGTTTGTGTTAACACTTTTTCCTAAGGGCCACCAAATTCAGCATTTGATATTCTTATGGTATTTTCATTATCCAAATATTAAAATACTGCAAACAAAATCAGAAGTTTTGGTCCTGGATTCATAAGTAAAAGTTTATGAAAAAACACAAACAAACCTACGTCTGTGATTGAAATCTGTGAGCACTATTCCTTGAAAATATTGTCCCTTTGGAAGGCTTAACAGGAGCTCCTGGATTTGCTAAGTGCAAATATAAGCTAATTCCTGTATCAATTCCAACAAGAAACAAAACTAACAAGTTACCTGATGGAATTGTTAAATAATTATTACTCCTATCTAGGGAGTATCTGTTTTCATATTAATTGTAAAAAAATTAACGCTGAAAGTGAAATCTGCGTTATTCAAGACAGTACCCATGCTCTGAGGCAGAGCAGTATCTAATCTGCTTTTTAAAATTGCCAAGGATGTTCATCCCACAGTATCAATAACTGTTCTGGTCCTCCACAAAAGAAAGTTCTTCTTAGTATGTTATGTATACTTTTGATATAAAACAAGCTGATGACTTCTCATTCCAAAACTTATGAACAGGATTGGAGTCTAGACTACAGACACATTTTCCATCTGAAAAAACTACTATCAATCTGCTATTTATTTTATGAATCAATATAACCTTTCTGTCATTTGTTTTGGCAGTTATTAATTTCCCTGCAATTGATTTTTCCTTCTTATATGCAACTACTTTGTATTTGATTTTCTTAGTTGTATTGATTTTTAATTATTTCAAGATTTTTTCAGTGCAATTTTGAATGGTAATCCTACACTTCTCAAGAGCTTGAAGTCATACAGAAGTGACAGTTGGCTGAATAGTACATGTAATAGTGTAAAAGCACTATTTAGCTTACTAGTGTATTTTTATTTTAGCAAATAATTAGTTAATGGAAATTAGAATAGACCAAACATAAGACTATCCTATTTAGGATGCCTCTTGATATTTCTTCCTGGATCAAAAAATCCAGTTTAAGGACAAGTTCAGTGTCAATCAATTGAATGCTCACTTCATAATTTCATTTGGATGTGGTTTTACTGAATTGCATTTGATTTTTTTTTTCCAGTTGATGAAGTTAATTTAACATTTAAATCCTTGTATACTGATCACTTGTAAATTTCCTAGATTGGCATTTAACTGTCATTTTCTAATTCTTCTCTGAAATTATTAATGAAAATTCTGAGTAGCATGAATCCTTGACACTCTCCCACAATCCCTCTTTTCAGCTTGGTGGTGAACCACTGAGAACAATCTTGGCCTTTAGGTGAACAGATGAGATTCAACCAAGTCTTTGACCATGTTTGCTGGTACTGTCCAAAGTAGCTGACCAAGCAGAAAAACTATAAAAGGATTACCAATGAGTAACAGCAGCAGGTAAAATTCTAATAGAATCATAGAATCATAGAATGGTAGGGGTTGGAAGGGACCTTTAGAGATCATCTAGTCCAACCCCCCTGCAGAAGCAGGTTCACCTAGGTCAGGTCGCATAGGAACATGTCCAGGCGGGTCTTGAAGACCTCCAAGGAAGGAGACTCCACAATCCCTCTGGGCAGCCTGTGCCAGGGCTCCATCACCCTCACAGTGAAATAGTTTTTTCTTATGTTGAAGTGGAACTTTTTGTATTCCAGCTTCATCCCATTACCCCTTGATGAATAATGAAATAAAGAATAATGAAAATGAACACATTGGGGAAGAGATGACTAGGATCTCAGAAAAATGTTTTGGCAAAGCTAAGCCTAGGAACAGAAAGCCTGAGGATCTAGGTGGACCTGTGTCTGCAGGGGGGTTGGACTAGATGATCTCTAAAGGTCCCTTCCAACCCCTACCATTCTATAATTCTATGACAGGCTGACTTTTAAGACATTGCATCATGCACATATTTTTTCTGTCTCAGAGTGCTTCTTGCTTGAAAAAATATGCACGCTGTGTTGGTGTATTTTATTACTCTCAGATTGCATTTACAGTCAGAAATCCTTTCTCCTGTCACTTAAGGATTCAAGTAACATTATGATCACAGAATCACAGAATCTCAAGGGTTGGAAGGGACCTTGAAAGATCATCTTGTCCAATCCCCCTGCCAGAACAGGACCTCCTAGAGTAGGTCACACATGAACTCATCCAGGTGGGTTTTGAATGTTTCAAGACGAGGAGACTCAACAACCCATCTGGGCAGCCTGTTCCAGTCCTGTCACACTCACAGTGAAGAAATTCTTCCTTGTAGTTCTTTAGAACCTCTTATGTTCCATCTCGTAACCTATGTCAAACAAGATCATAATTTTCCATAAGAAAAAGAAACTTCCTAGAAAAACCCCAAATCTGAATCAGAAGTAAAAAAACTTAATCTTGCTTTTACTGCCCTATAGTTCAGATAGGTCTATTCAGACAGGAGGTTAGGGACGGAATGTTTCCTTCTGCCACTGTTTGTTTCTGTCTGAAGTTGCTTGCTGTTGTGAACTCTGCATATCACACATCGTTTTGATAAATGGATACAACAGTATTCTGGAATGCTGAATATTACCAAGCTTCAAATTACTGCAGGTTTCTAATCCTAATGCACAAAGAAAACTAAGAGATTCTAAATAACAGTTTGCGAGGTGTGTGCTTGTTGAGAAATTACTCTGTATGACATACAATACTGAAAAATGTCTAATTTCTTTATCAGACCAGACTTTGTGCATCAGTCATCTGTCACTGACTTTAGCCATCAACTACTACTGAAGCATGGTTTCATCTTTCACTAAAGGATTAGTCCATACCATTCTCATCTGATATAGTCTTGCCCATCCATATATCTAACACCTTATTTTTAAATGTCTCTTTCTGATTCTAACACAGAGATCATTCTTCTCAGAGGTGATGAGGAGATGATCTGTACTAATATGAGGGGAGCATTCCATTAAATCTTCCAATAAGCTCTGAAAGAGATATAACTCTCTTTGTTGTGGGTGCACTTGAACCATTTCTGTTCTCTTCTTTCGCCAGGAAGATATGAGTGGCTGGAGTGTTTGATTCTATATATAACCAGTTGATGTCAGCTGGATGCCAGTCCCTTTGAAGAGGATCAGCCCCCAGTTTGTCTCAGTACTAGGTACCATGCAGATCCAAGCACAAGGGTAGAAACCATCCTGGACCAGGCAGGTCATCCCCATGCGTAACTAACTCCTGAAGCTTGAACTAAAGGGTTCAGATCGCTTTTTTCTGTGCAACAAAACAGTAGGGTAAGTGTAAAATTTCCTGAAATATTTTTACATTGTATATCCTACAAACTATCATATAAAAGACATTTATGTGACCTCTTGACTCTGCAAGTAAAAAGATGTTTATTTTTTTAATTAGTTGGGAATGCATTTTCAACATCTTATTTAGTTCCTAAAATTCTTTATTAGATTAAGAAATGTAAAAATGTAATATTTCTGAGATCATAAACCAAGATGTAATTAATATTGTTAGATCTGAATTTACATTTTTAATATAATGTGTAGATAGGAGAATGCCTAGACCACTGACACTGATTTTGCTACCAAGTTTATGTAGCAAATTCCAAGTCCATTCCTTTGATTCTTCTATCCATTGAAATGTGTTCTAGCATCTGTCTGCAAAGAAGAACTGCCAGTGTAAACTGCAAAATTAAAAGTGTAATATTTCTAGATCATAAATAACTAATTTCACTACTCAGCCATTCTAAACAGGCTATTAGAAATTAAAGTTGGCTGAATTGTTCAATCTGGCTCAACAATGTAAAAATGTGTTGTTTTTTTTCAGCAAGAAAAAATCGTATCAGAAAATCACAATGTTATCACATTCTGCCATGGTCAAAGAGAGGAAACAACAAGCATCAGCCATTATGGATGAAATACACAGAAATGGTATAGCACTGAACCCAACTTAATGTATATGCAATGTTCTCCAGCCATTCCCACTATAATTTTGAACCATAGAGTTTAACTCTCTTACAGCTTTGTCTCTGAGTGTTTTGCCATAAATAATATTGTGGGACTATCATGCTGCCTATGGTAACTAATCCTTTTGTAGTTGCCTCTTTTCATTTGAAAGCTATTTTCAGATGAACAACTGCTGTGGAGGAATGAAGTAATCTGACAGCTGATGTACATTCTGCTAGGATAGCCTTTCAGAATATTATTTGGGGTTAATAAGATGACTTCATTTTAAAAAGCTATCATCTAAGAAATGTTGGTCTGTATCCTCTTTTTTTTTTTTTGCTTTGTTTCATTTTGCTTTTTATATGATTGATAAACAATTTTGAAACAAATGTTTACATCTCTGTTCCTTCCTCTCAAACTCCATCTTTGTAACTAATTAATGCACAGCCACTGATTAATCTTAGATGAAGAAATTTTACTCGTCTTTTCTGTTGTTATGCTGATGAAAATGCAGACACTTATGAGAAGGTAGTTTGATTTTCTAAAACACGTTCTTATAATTATGCTTCTAGTCTGATAACTTAAGAAACAAATAACTCAGTTGGGAACACACATCTGCTTAGCTTTCCTTGGGTATGTGCTGGACGTTTTTGAGAACTTCCAGTCCTCCCCATGAAGCCTTTTTTACCATCTCTGTAAAAGATCAATGTTTTAAAAGTGATAAGTACCCCAGAAGCCTCTCTGAAAAAATATTAATATTTAGAATTTATTAAAATTATACTGTTCATATAGGATAAAATAATGAACATTAAATTCCAGTATCAAAATTTTAGGCATTTGCTACAAAGAATTTGGTGATGGTTTCTGTACTCACTGACCATTGTGACAGTATGCCCTTGAAGATTTCATTACAAGAACTCCTTTTTTCGTTTGGGTTATGGGTTTTTTTGGTATTGAAAACCCAAGTACTATATGGGCCTCAAATAGTCTGAATGAGCTCTTCAGGGGAAAAAAAAAAAAAAAGAAAAAGTCTTTCATATGTGTTTTTGTGAATTTCATATAGTAAATGTTGATACTATTTGTAGTAATACTAAGAAATCTACCATACAGTCCTTTAAATCGTTGGCATTATTGGATATCTTTGGCATTGGATAATATTTGGAAGATCATTGGCGAGTGCCAATTGGATGCTTGACATTTGTCTCACATAATATGCCCTTCTTATTATTTGCATATTAACAGATTTGCTATCATATTTGGACTCATACATGTAGACATGACAGCTTATTCTACAAGATATCCTGTGTTTTTTGATTACTGAAAGCAATACTAACTCTGTAAGTGTACATTCTAAAACGCCTCTTCTTTGGATGCCTGGTAAAAACCCCATGACACATGGTAAAAACCTCATGAAATTTCATGGAATGGGCTAATAAGAGTCTGAAATTTATAACTGTACAAGCTCAGTGAAAACAGCTAAGAAACAAAAGGATAACACAGAGTATATGGTAATTCTTTGGGACCAAATCTGAACAATTCTTAAAAAGATGAAGGAGAAATACAATTTTTAAATGGCTAAATTCAGCTCTATTAATTTTTGACATTTTCGTTTCTCTAATTGTTAATTCAACAAGCATAACCTGAGACCTGGAATGATGTAATTCACCTGGCAATTGCATATAAATTCAGTGTACTGTTTCAGCCAGTCTCACATCTATGAAACTCTCCACTGTTAATGGAGGTAAACACTAACAGAAGATTCTGCAACACAAGCCCTGGTAGCCTGGAATGACATGCAGAAAGCATACCTGCTACATTTTTATTTCAGTCTCTTTTTATTGTAATGCTTTTGTGTAAATAGTGAATCTCAAATTCCTTGTTAAAAGATATTCATAGTAGAAACAGTTGTTGATACAACAAGAAACCAGCCAGTGTCTCAAAAATTACTGATCTCTGGGCAAGACTGCTAACGACTGAAAAGAGACCTCTCCTGATGGCTTGTGAGACAGAGTATTTCAGAGAAGTTGCCATGTCATAAAATACTGCAGGAATAGACACTAATTGTAAGTCCTCTTACAGTCTCAGAAGAGAGACTGTAGTGTGGATGTAGTGACCTCCCCGACCTCTGGACCTCTGGTTTTTCATTGGCAGTCTTGGACTAATCATAACATTTCTAAGGCCACTTGGTAGAATTACACACGTATGTAAATGCAGATGTTTAAGGAAGCCCTTAGAGTTCATCAGGTTATCCTTCAATTGCACTTAACATGTCCAATTCTATACTATTTCTTAAATAGTAGCTCTTCTTCAGTAGCTCCATGATTAACTATCTTTCATGATATAGCTGAAAAAATCTTATTTCTGATAGTACAACAAGCATAATATCTGATATTCATTACTAAAAGTTAAAATCCAGATTAAGGCATTTAGAAGATTGTAAACTGCAGGATTAAAGGGGTATTAGTGAATGTAGGAGAAACTATATAAATCATATTTAAATACAATCTGTTATGATTTTAAGCACAGGACAGGAAGGACTTGGCAGGAACAAAATAAGAAATCAAGCTAAAAGGTTAAGACGTGCATTAAACTATGTATTGAACTTCCAGTATTAATTTACAATGTCTGTTTATCACATTGATGTTCTCCTTCTGTCATCCTCTGTATGTCCTCCTTTTCTCATTCTTCATCACCTTTTCTGCACTAACACTGAAACAATCCCTAGACACATCATAAAACCAGGCAGATGATTAGATTTTAGTTGGCAAAGGACTCAAATAAACTTCACACTTCTGTTTTTGGGATGCTGCCTGAACACACAATGGTACACAAGTGTAGTTTACAAAGTACCTTGGAGCCTTCAGTTAACATTAATGAGAACAGTACGTATATAAGGGAACAGCAAGGCCCCAAACAGATAACATTCATTATGTCCCAGGGAATACTGAGTGGTTTGGACAGAGACCTGCAATCATCTTGGCAACCCAGTCTCTGAGGATGTACACTCTACCCACTCAGTAAAAAGAAGAAAGGCTTTTTCTATGTGAAAATGTTGCTGATTTGAGGGGTAAAGTTCTTCCTGTGTACTAACATAAGACCACCCAAAAGTCTGTATCCCTGCAGTAATCTGGAGAAATTATAAAATCAAAGTATGACTTTTGGGCCTAAATGTCAAGCCACAGGCCAATAACTAGTGCACTTATCTCAATCACAGAGCTAAAACGCCACTACAATCTGTCACTGATATGGCTACACTGGGCAAGCTGAGTCATTTTCTTCCATGTTAAGAACTCTCTGTTATGTAGTTACCTCTTAAATAACAGGAGGTTGTTAGGATTCTTTGCACATACTATTTTTAAAGCAGAAGTGCGTGCTTCAGCTGACGATACAGTTAGCTTGCTCCAGCTTAATCTACTGCAAACACTCAATTTAAATCAGTATGAACAGAAGAAGATCAACAGTGATGCACTCCAAGGCCTGCAAACTTGTTTGATCTACTACATGGAAAACTCTTGTCTATCAGCTTTGGCTAAATATTTAATACACCTGTCTTAATTAAGTCTTCTTATATGTCAGCAAATCATATTGTTTTTCCAATATAAAGTTACTAGGACACATACGCCATGTTGAATACACGATTTACTCAAAATGAAACTCTGCATATGCAGTATAAACTGTGGCATTAGGTACCTTCAGCAGTTAATTAATTTGCAATGTTAATTTTAAACGGGGCTTTCTTGGTGCTTACTCTGGAAGCAAGATATTGTATCTACCATATAATTTGCTTTTATTTAATTTTAATGCATTAAAATATATGTCAAAGTTCAGAATTTTAAATCCTATAGGCCAAAAGAATATACGAAGAATAGAATGTCTGAAAGACATAAAAGAATGTGGATCAAAGATACATGCTAAATTAATCTAATCCTCAAAGCACACTGCATCTTCCTGTTTTTATTCCTGAAGTTTATGAACAGCTGAGGAGAACAATTTCAATTAATAAGATGACAAATATTAAAGAAAGTGGCAACAGAAAATATTTTCTTAACAATTCTGGTTTTACTGTGCAATACAATTATTGTTATATTGTTAAATTCTACAACTTTCTAAGCAGAAATCAAATTGTTCAGTGCTGAGGACATCCAGTGAAAGAGATTCAATTACTAAGCAACAGTTTGCTCATTGCCACCAGCACCCAAGTTGCCACAATATTACCATAAAGATGAATGGTAGAGTTTCAGATATTTAGAGTTCTCCATTTAAAGATGCAATTGATTTCCCCTTCCCCTGCTTATGCATTTCCATTTTCAAATACCCTAGGAGGTCACAAAAGACAACTGTTTCCTCTTAGAGAAAAAGGTAGTCATTCCTAGAAGCATGTTGTAATTCTTTGTTGGGGCTCCATTTTCAACACCTTGAGCTTTATTTTTACAGCTTCTTTAAAAATAGTTAAAAAATACTAGTTAATAAAGACTTTCTAATGCAACTTTTCTTAAAACATGCCATGGATTTCAAAAGAAAGCAGAATTTTAAAGAGTAATAGAAAATAAAATGTTTATAAGCAACAAGAAACTGGTAGATATGTTTAAAAGGGGCTATCTGCTCATCTATTCAATGCAGGATATGGAAAGTTAAGTGAAGGTTTGATGTGAGGTCAGATGGAATTTTGTTCCTGATTTCAGTGGAAGCAAGTTTTTACTAGTCTGGTATTAAGACAGTGTGTAGAACATTATAGACCTGTTTTTAATAACATCTGGATGCCATTCAACTGAAGCAAACTTTGAAAATACAGGTTTGCAGTGTTCAATATCCTGCTTCAAAATTTTGGAGGTATGATTAATTACCCTAACACCATGTAAAGCTATGCTATGTGTTAGATAAGCATGCATTAACACATTATTGGATTTCAGGTGTGGGATATGCAATATCAGGCATTTAAGAAAAACAGAGGTATGTATTTATCCATTGTATTGCAGTCTCACCCAGCTTAAACCTTGGAAAAAAGGTCAGCATCCCCAGAGATATCATGGTAGAAGAACTATCGACACTCAGCAACAGAGGTGCAAGACTCTTCAAGAGACGTCAGCGTAGATCTGACAAATACACATATGAAAATTATCATTATGTAGCAAACAAGCCAAGAAATGTGAGTATTTTGTAATAATTTATTAACAAAATAATGTGAGACCAGCTTGGGTTGCCTTAGTGCTCGTAAGATACATTTTGAATGATTGATTTGAAGTTTCAAGCATAAGAAAAGCAAAATTCTGTACCAGAATGAGGCTAACATGGAGTGAGCCATTTGTATTTTATTGAGCTCCTACAGACAAATAAAAAAAATCTGAAATCTTAAGAGTTAAGGACATTAGATTCAAATAATTCTCATTCAAATCTTAGGTTACCAGTGATCAGAGTTCTTCTGTAATAATTTGCTTGTTGACAACTGAAAATTAACAAGGCAATGTGAAAATTAACTAGATAATGATATTCAAAAGATTGGAGAAAATAAGTGTCTGTTTCATGCAATCATTAAGTATTTTTATTAAAATAGGTTCACAGAATCACAGAATCTCAAGGGCTGGAAGGGACCTCGAAAGATCATCTAGTCCAACCTCCCTGCCAGCGCAGGACTACCTAGAGTAGGTCACACAGGAACTCATCCAGGTGGGTTTTGAATGTCTCCAGAGAAGGAGATTCAACAAACCATCTGGGCAGCCTGTTCCAGTGCTTCCTCACCTGAACAGTGAAGAAGTTTTTCCTCATGTTTCTTTGGAACCTCTTATGCTCTAGGTTGGTGGTCTCAGTGTGGTTCCCACACAGTAAAATGACTTTCACAACTAGCACTAATACACTTCTGCTCCACATGCCTCAACAGGGAGAAAAAGCATGGAGCTTGTCACCGAAAGATGCATTGGTCCTTTGGGAACTGGGTTAAAGCATTAGTGATTTTCTAGGAATCCTCATGGCAGGGACTAAACTCATCTGATGTGTGTCTCATCTGTGGCATTTAAAAAATATTTAAACCTTTTGTTAACCTCTGAAAATGAGACAACAATATTCATAAATTTTACCTATATCTCCAATGTGATGCAAAGTTCAATGAATGAACTCTGCCCAGTCAAATGCAGTATGCAAACAACTCTTCTGATTCGATTCCACTATTTTATTAAATTATGTTTCTCAGTTACATTTTTGCATTCCCACCAATTTCAGATACAAAGGTACACAACTAAAGAAGCTCTTAAGCTTATTGGGCAAGCTTGACACTCATAAGTCAATAGGACCTTATGGGATGCATCCAAGAGTGCTGAGAGAGCTGGCTGATGTGGTTTCTAAGCCACTCTCCATCATTTCTGAAGAATTATTGAGGACAGGTGAGGTGCCTGAGAACTGGAGAAAAGCCATTGTCACCCCAGTCCATAAAAAGGGCTGGATGCCGACCCAGGAAACTACAGGCTGGCCAGCCTCACATCCATCCCTGGAAAGGCAATGGAAAAACTCATCCTGAATGTTGTTCGTAAACATACAAAGTAAAAGGTGGTTAGCAGAAGAAATCAACATGGATTCAACAAAGGGAAATTCTATTTGACCAACCTGATAGCCTTCTACGAGAGCATAACTGGCTGGCTAAATGAGGGAAGAGCAGTGGATGTCATCTTCCTTGACTTCAGCAAGGCTTTGACACTGTCTCCCATAACATCCTCATCAGAAAGCTCAAGCAGTGTGGCTTGGATGAGTGGACAGTGAGGTGAATCGAGAGCTGTCTGAATGACAGAACCCAGAGGATGGTGATCAATGGCACAGAATCAAGTTGGAGGTCTGTGGCCAGTGGAGTTCCACAGGGATCGATTCTGGGGCCAGTCTTGTTCAACATCTTCATCAACGACCTGGATGAGGGGACAGAGTGTACCCTCAGCATGTTTCCCACTGACACCAAACTGGGAGGACTGGCTGATTCCCCAGAAGGCTGTGCTGCCATTCAGCGGGATCTCCACATGCTTGAGAGTTGGGCAGAGAGGAACCTCATGAGGTGCAACAAGGACAAGTGCAGAGTCCTATGCCTTGGAAGGAACAACCCCATGCACCAGTAGAGGCTGGGGATTATCTGCCAGAGAGCAGCTCTGCAGAGAGAGACTGGGAGTCCTGGTTGATAACGTTTGTAACCATGAGCCAGCAATGTGCCCTCGTGGACAAGAAGGCCAATGACATCCTAGGATGCATCAAGAAGAGTGTGGCTAGCAGACTGAGGAAGTTTCTGCTCTCCCTGTGCTCTGCCCTGGTGAGGCCTCATCTGGAGTACTGTGTCCAGTTCTGGGCTCCTCAGCTCAAGAGGGACAGAGAACTTCAGGAGAGAGTCCAGCGCAGGGCCACCAAGATGATCAGGGGACTGGAGCATCTTTCATATGAGGAAAAGCTGCGGGAACTAGGGCTGTTTAGTCTGGAGAAGAGAAGGCTGAGGGGGGATCTCATTAATATTTAAAAGTATATAAATGGCGGATGTCAAGAGGTTGGGGCATCCGTTTTTTCTATTGTATCTAGTGACAGGACAAGGGGTAATGGGATGAAGCTGGAACACAAAAAGTTCTATGTAAACATAAGAGAAAACTATTTTACTGTGAGGGTAATGGAGCACTGGAACAGGCTGCCCAGGGAGGGTGTGGAGTCTCCTCTGGAGGTCTTCAAAACTCACCTGGACATGTTTCCTGTGTGACCTGATCCCGGTGGACCTGCTTCTGCAGGGGGGTTGTACTAGATGATCTCTAAAGGTCTCTTCTAACCCCTACCATTCTGTGATTGTATGAATTCGTCCCAGTACTTTTACGCTACTTTCAAGATGAAAAGACATGAAACAAAAGTCAATTATTATTAATTAACCTAGAGAGTATTTCTTGTAGAAGAGTAATTTTCTTTCTCTGAAGGTTTTACAACTAATCATTGCACAGATGGTGCTATGATTGTGTTAGCTTTCAGTCCCTACAGAATCATTTTGATTCAATTCTAAAATATTTTTGTTCCCTCCTTAAAAAAGCAAATCTTTATATTTTATTGACTATAAAGGGAAATACACTTGTAATACTATGGTGTTAACATTTCCCATAAGGAAAAAAAAAAACTTTACTCAAAAAAAGGTACATCTTAATATCCCATGTCGCAGAAGATTTTTTTTTTAGCTATTTTGAGTTTGCTTGATCACTCACTCAACAGAAATTAAATTTCACATGGATCAAGTGGAATCCCATTTGAGTTTTGACAAATCTGCCTTTTAAAAATAAATCCATACAAAACAAGTCCCAGATAAAAAATCTGAGTAACTCTAAACTATTATTAGAACAATATTATCTAGAAGCTCACCTATGAATAGTTCCTCCCATTTCTCCCTCTACTGAGTATTAGAAGCTGTATAGATAAATTCTGAGCACACCACCATCAATCTGGTCAGAGTTTCTGTATGCAGTTCCATGTTTTTGCTCCAAAGGCTGACACGTCAGTTCCCCTCTAGTCTACTTCTTCCACAAAACCACAAAGAGTACACATGTTGAACATCCAATACAATATTCTGATGTGAAAAAATTATGTCTTTTTTGTTTCTCTTCCCTTCCCATTTAGCCACCACTGGTGTTGTCTTCATAGTCTTTACAATTCTGTGTGCCAAAATTAATCTTTTTAACATATTTCAGGGTGGCTAGAAAATATTCTGCCTTGATCCTTTTTTTCAAGTTTGAACAGGTATTATTTGCTTGCTCCTCTACTTTAAGAAACTCTAAAATAGTCTATATTTAAATTGCTTTTAGCTTATGTGTCATAGCTAAAATAAGATACTGACTTATTATGAGACTCTAGTCCTCTATTTATGTAACAATGATGAAGCCTTTGGATGTTTCCTTAGAAGCAATGACCCAACAGGAGGGTGGAAAATAACAGCATATCATCAATCTCCACAAAGTGACCTGCGCTGAAGTTGTTATTTCTATGACAAATAAAGGAAAACAAAAACCCAAACAAAAGCAATTCAATAAATGCAGTGAAATTTCAATGGGAAGAGATGCTTTGAAGAATCAGTGCTTTGAAACTCAGATGACTCAAACTTGCAAGATTTCTTAAATCTTTGGGTGGCTAGTGTGCTCAAGCTCACACCACTTCCAATCCTTTCCACAAAGCATTCACACACATGTAATACAGACATTGAAAATTGTGCTAAGATATCATTCTTAACACCAAAAAATTATAATTTTTTGTTTACATATGCAATGTAAGAGAATTGTGAAACTGTTTCATCTTCTGGGTGACAGACAGAAAATCCTGAGGAGTGTTATCTAGCAAACAGGATACCAAACGGCAGGACAGTAGGCCTTTGGATAGTATATCCTGGGTCTCAGATCTGGGGCTGTAAACGCCAACCCTCAACAGAGAATCAGAGAGGCGCTTTTTTTTTCTGCCTGTGTTGTGATTGATACTTATTTCTATTTGAATACAGCGTGGAGAGCCTATACAGAGTGTCAGAATGGATGGCCTTAGTGTGGAGGGAATTCCCCAGCATGCACCAATGACACCTCCTAATACACCTGATCCCCGGAGCCCACCACATCCTGACAACATAGCCCCAGGTAATATATGAGTTTACAGACATTGAATCTATTTAATTCTTATGTCAGAGCAGAAGAAGGATGTCTTTATAAAGCGGTATCTTCAACAAGAATTTATTCATGGACTTACTATAAGAAAGCTATAAATTTGAGTCAGGTGAGTAACCACAATCTCCCACAGAAATGTGCTCTTCAGTTGCTTCGGTTCGTTCTCAAAGATTTTATACTTTTGTACTACTTCTCCCTAAACTGAAAACATACACTAATATCAAGAGAGACTGCTTCTTTATTTACTGGTCTTATAAACCTTGAGATACAGATCCTCAGATTTAAAATCAGATTAATATACTGATTTTTCCTTGCCAAATCACTTTGTTTCTAACATGTCCCACATAACTCAACATTCTGAAAGTTATCCACTGTAGTTTAATTACCCATAAATGTACATTTGAAGTCACTGTAAGTTTTGCCAGAAACCTTTACAGAAGAGTAACTTAAAAAGGAGTTTGCCTCTGGCTGCATAAACTGTTCTTTTTAAGTCCTTAACTGTGAGGGTACTGTTGTCTTTATTTAAAGCAGTGAGCTACAAGAAGGCTTTATTATGTATTTTTTAAAGTCTAGAGAAGGGTAATTTGTTTTAAATAATTTATTCAGTGATATAGCCCTTCTTCCTGTTGATGAATTATCCATGAGCAGACTGTGGTTTTTACAAATTCATTCTTTGTTCAGAATTACTCAATGCATGTTTTGTGCAGACCTTTTCCAGTCTATGCAAACTAGGTCAATGCTACTCTGTTATGGACTGCTAAGACTCTGTGCATCCAGTGGTCAAATATAATGCAAACAGAGGCAACTTCCATTGCTAAGACACGACAGAAATCTTCAAGTCTTTCTTTAGGCAGAAAAGGTCTGGCAAAAGGAGTAGACATGAAACCAAAGGAGCTTTTTAAGCTTATAGAAGGAAACTGCATTAATTTAATGAGCTAGATGTAGTGGGAGGGTAAAAGAGTAGAACAGATTGCCCTTGTTTTAGAAATAAATAGTATAACTCTTATAATTGGATAATCCCTTGCTGGTTTTAATTCTTTAAATTGTACATTAAGGACTGGTGGCCTCTGTCAACTCTCCCCCCACCCCTGGCCATTTTGTACTTGGCTTAAGAAGAAATCACACTGAATATGGAATTTATTTATTTAGTAAAATAAATACTGATTCTGATCACAGACTGTTCATCCTGTGATTATGCAGAGAAAACAACTATTTCTTCACTTTTTCAGATGATCAAAAGGACCAGAGAACCAAGTAGGAAGGGCATTGTAAAGCATCTAAGGCAGAGGCAAAGACAAAAACTCCATCAAAATGGCTGTGATCCTAAATCCTTTTAATATTGTCAGAAAAAAAATCTCCCAAAGACTGTAGAATTATCTTAGTTTTACCCAAATGGTTGTTTAAAAATTCTTTTTTGATCATTCAGCCGAAGAGTTGTGTAGCTATAGTTTAGTTTCCAACACATGCTTATAATGATAGAAACAAATTTATAAAAATCTAAAATAAACTTCACCTCCAAAGAGGGTGGAATACATTGTAGTAGTTACCTAAAAGGCTACAAAACTCCCCCTGCCATCTTTCTGGTTCCTTGTAGCTTTGGCCAGGTGACTTGAACCAATTGTTCATTTTACCTAACTGTGAAATGATGGTTATGCTACTTCCTAGTTATATAGGCTGCTGATAAGGAAGCACAAAATGCAAAGCATTATTGTAAGGATTTTGCCTTGATCTCCTTGCAGGATATTCTGGACCACTGAAAGAAATTCCTCCTGAAAAGTTCAACTCTACTTCTGTGCCAAAGTATTATCAATCTCCTTGGATAGAAGCCATTAGGGATGATCCAGAGCTGCTGGAAGCTTTATATCCTAAACTTTTTAAACCTGAAGCAAAGCCAGAACTACCTGACTACAGAAGCTTTAACAGGTAATTCTGAATGGACACTTAATTTTACAGTGCAGAGAAGAATTGCTATGAAATGAAACATTTGCAAGTGTATGCATAAACATGAAGGTGCTCACAGATTACAAATGGTAAACTAGAGTATAAAGGAAAAAAATAGTCTCTCCCTAGAGTATGAACCCAAAATTAAATTGTAGAACTAGGAATGTAAGTTGAAATGTTCAAAATACTGAAAGAAAGGAAGAAAGTATCAGAATCCAGTGTACTCAACAAATGGGAAACTTAGGCTACAGCAACGCCTTAAACTCCTTTTATATTTCTGTTGTTGAATTCAATACAGGATCATAAGATCTATCAGGGAAACAGTAAAATTTTTTAATACAACTCTCATGGCTTGTTTTTTAAACAATGATAGTACAATGAACTTTATCCCTCAACCAATCCCTCACATGAAATAGCAGATTCCATATTTTATTGCATTTAACATTTTTTATATCTTTTACAACCTTTGGTAACAATTAAGAAATAAAACATTTCAAGTAGACAAACATTTAAAGTAGAACGGGATCTGAGAGTAAAGTTGATTTGCATAGTAACTAGTATACTAAGACTTTCAGTAGACCTTCTAGATATTTGGACAATATTGATTTTAAACTATTTTGAAAATTTTAAACCACATTTTTACTTTTGTCTTTTGTTTTTATTCATACCATTCACAATATCTTTATTTATGAAAGCTATGGGTAATTTTTTTAACCCCTGCTGATAGCTGAGACAAACCAAAACCCTTTCTTAAAACAACAGACTTAATCTATCAAAAATGGCTCACAGCAATATAAACTTAGAG
Source organism: Colius striatus (assembly GCF_028858725.1). Lineage (NCBI taxonomy): Eukaryota > Metazoa > Chordata > Aves > Coliiformes > Coliidae > Colius > Colius striatus. Next base: position 24,410,950 of record NC_084761.1, read on the forward strand.
AAAAATATCACAAGCACCACTTGTGTTCCTGCCATTAAGGTGGGCCTCAACTATGACTGCAAGGACTAAAAAATTACACCGTTCAACATCAAAACTGTCATTGCAGACACTACACTAATTATGATTTCCTAACAGCAATATACATTAACATGTTAATAATTAAGTCTGTGTGGCACACTCTTCTCAACAGACAAAACTGCAAATACAAGAGAGATGTGCCACAGCTGCTACCACTGGAACAGTAACAGCACAGTTTATGTACTGTGGTTAATGGTAACTGGAAAAAAAACAAACCAAACAAAAAATGGTCAATGATACTTACTCGTATAATAGAGATAGAATCAATTCTCTCTCCCACAAGAAAGAATCTGAGTCCAGCATGCAAGCTGCTGCTGTGAAAGACTAGATCGTTTAGGGCACAGACACTCCATTAATAGGGTTATGTGTCTTGAGATAGTATTTGATGTTTTTTTGTGGATTTTTAGCTGCTCTGTGGTTCCATGTTCAGTTGGTTGTCCTCTTTACAACACTACCTGTTTGGATTTCTTTCTACAGAGATTTACTCTATGTACAACATGGCAGAATTGTAGCTCACCATAGTCTGAATTTTTTAAACGTGTGTGCATTCATATAAATAAAAGGTCAACATTTTCCCCTGTAACTGCCATAAAAATATAAAATCTGGCACATAAATCCAGATCCAGACTGTAACATTGGTAAATTCAAAACACAGGGCATACAAATATAATCCACCACAGCTCTCATACTCATGGAAAAGATCTGCATCTGGAAGAAAATCAAATGATGCCAGGTGGACCTAGAAAAGCTGTAACAGACACTACACCAAGATTTATGTTTCCTAGCAAGAAAGAGTAGATCCAAAAAGAAAACTGAGCACTCTTAAAATTGAAATTCAAGATATTAGCGTCTTAGAGAGGATTTTACAAACGTGACTTAGGTTTCTACACTCTTAAAAATGTGCAGGAGAGTGAGGCATCTGATTATGGTATTCAAAACAGACAACACACTGCATGCCAAGCTGACCAACAGAGAATATTACAGAGAAGGCTAAATGTGACTTAAATTTCTATTTTCTAAGGACACCAGCACCTAATTCTGTCTGCCTATCTTCAAATTAGGCCTAAATTAAGGTAATCTTCTCGAAAACCAGAGCAAGAATCACATATATTCTTTTAAAATTTGGATAGACAATAAGGTTTGTTTCTTTGGAAAGAGTATTTTCCTAAAATGTGGCCAGCTTGGATTTATTCCTATAGAGATGTCAAACCCTAGGAGAGGTATAACAACCTGATTTCTGTCTCTTCCAAGGAGGAGGTGGGAACACTATTAAGACCTATGCAATAGTACAGAAAATAATAAACCTCTCTGGGTTAGAGAGGCTAAACATCTTTCTCTGGCTGAAGAATTAAGAAACTCACAGGAAAGAGAAACCTAAGTCTACATCTGAGATCCCAGATATTTCAGTGCACTTTCCTTAATTACTGTTTATAGTAAATTAAACAGATTTAGGAGCGGAAAACAAGGCCTACACTTCTCTGGTATTAGTGTGGCCTGATGTCTAGGCTAAGAGTCTACTCTGTCTAATACAAGTAATTTTTTTATTTCTGGGTAGCATTTTTGCTGGAATACTATATGTGAGCAATGAGGTCCACTCTTACAAAGAGACACCCACAGACTGAAGAGAAACCAAATGTCTTGCAGAACAGCTCTAGTCACAGATATATGATTATTTGACACAAATGTTCAACAAATCCATGGATTTTGAGTGAACGTGCCTTGATGAGCTATTTTACTCAAAGCTCGCTCAGGTAGCCTATTGTGTGTGCTTTCAAGTATGGAAGTTTAGGTAAAAAGATTATTAATTAGAGAATCACAGAAGAGCTTTGGTGTAACAGGTACAGCTGCCAGTATAGCTAAGATAAAGGCAGATCTGAGCATTTTTATATGTAAACCACTAGGTATATCAGGAATTTAGAAGCCTATGGGCTTTGCCCATAAGTTGAGATAACTGTTTGTACTTCTGTGTTTAGAGTCTACTAAGTCATTCTGTGCAACTAGGTCCCACTATCCTTAACTTCCTTTATTGCAGTCTTGGAGAGAAAGCAAATGAGGCTGCATTAAACAAAGTGCAGTATAAAGGCACCATTTTGTTATCAGTGAGGGTATGAACCAAGGCTTTCTATCATGCTTCATCATAAAATGACGTATCATTACGTTTATTCTCCTGGGAAACGCTGGTACAGTCATCATTAGTCAGGAGGGGGTGTAGTTAACAGTCTGATGCATAGGACTGCCAAAGGAAATGGGCCCAAAATTCTTCCCAGTTCATTCAGTGGTAATTGTTAAAATGGCATTCAGTCTCTACACACCATATTCAGGTTCCTTTCAGCTTTCCTTATTACACAATAAACTGTAAAAGCAACACAACTTTAGCAGATAGGAGCATCTCGAGTGTTAGAACAGATGCACATATGCACAGTTTAAAAGCATATTCAAAGGTAAACAGAACTCAAGCTGGTTGTTTTTTTTCCCACTGACAGCAATAAAGAGGTGACTCTGGAGCCTGTAGCAGAGCCATTTTCATAAAAGTAACAGAATCAGAACTAACATATTCATAGAGATATTAGTTGGGGTCCAGTATGCATTGTATGCTGCAGAGATCTTGCAAGGCTGGCAGGTCAATGAAGGAAGAAGAGGCGGCAGTAAATGTCAGGCACATTTGCCTTCTGAAGCAGGGCTTACTGTGAGATAGCCAGTAATGATTTAACAGCACATAGCACTAGACACAGTGCATGACCAGAGAAACTGGATTCTGATGACTGCCGAATACTGTCCAGGCTACCTTTTCTTCTCCTGGATGAAAATGAATCTGTGCTAGCAGAGAAATGCTGCAGAAAAGAGCCATGCCACCTGACCTCTTGTGGAGATTAATTCCTATTAGGATTGAAGAACTATTTACTAATGAAATATTTTCTTGCATTTTTTACCAGTGTGAAGGACCTAGTAATCACCTACATTTGTTGAGGAGTTTGTAATATTACTTAAATTAGTACCTTTACTCCATCTGCTTTCTTGGAAGATGCATAAAATGTCAAAGCTAGGATTATGAGTAACATACAAAGTACTACATCTTACTCACGTAAAACAAACATGTCTGACAAGTTCTGCCTCTCCTACCAGATGCATTCTTGCTCAGCCTTCTCAGTTCCCAAAGACTACTGTTTCAAAACCACTACAGGAATCCAGTCTGTCTGGACTAGGCTCTGTTTTTATTGATTAATGGATTCTGAACTCTATTGCAAAAATGCCGAGATCCCAAGCCTCAAAGGAATTCTGGGTGCTAACTGTAAGTGATGTGAGATTAGTGGAAGCTGGGTGCTTAGCCAGTTCCTTAGCTCCTAAATACTTCTTAGATCAGCATCAGCTCTTACACTAAGCTAAGTTCTGAGCATTTTACAGGGTCAGGTTCTTTGTTCCTATGCTTCCTTTTTTTTTTTTTTTTTTTTTTTCACAGAATTAGCAATAAGCAGTATGTTCTATCACTCTCATTTTGAAATCTGGAACTTAACAGTTTTTGTAATTATGTAATTGAAGGTGCTAATCCAATACAGCTAAAACATTTATTCAGGCTTTCCCAATAATCAACTACAAGTCGACTCCTATGTTGAGACAATATAATGTTCAATAAGACCACAGGGGAAGAAGAAAAAAACAACCTGCTTAAACAATTGCTAAAAATAAATGTGGTTATGCCTGCTGTTGTTAAATCATGCACCTACTTTTTAGGAATATGCAAAGTGAATATTAAAACATCTCTTACACTTCCTAGTATCACTTCCTATGGCTCTGAACCAGCATTTCCGCCCTTTCTATAAGCAATGACTACTGGAATTTTTTAACCATGAGTTTTTGGCTTCTACACAATGACTCAGACCTCAAATGATACAGTTGATGTGCATACAATATAGGTCATTTCAACACTATGTTGTCAGACAAGTTATTGCTCGCAAAACTATACTGCTGCTCTTAAGGAAAATTAACATCTATTAGCCAATTACGGTATTCTTCCTTATGTTGATCATCATGTGCTCTGACTGGCATGCAGGAATACATACTTCTCTCAGCTCTGAGGCCAGACTTCATATGGAAACTACAAGGAGTTTTTCATAGAACACCCTCCTGTATCTGCTAGCTATAGAAACATGCTGGTTTTAAACCACAAAAATATTACAAAGAGGAAGTTTTACAATATAGGATTGTTTTACATTTTATACAGCTATTATTAGTGTGTTTAATTTGCATATTGATGAGAATCAAATATTACAACAATGTGAGAATGTGTATCGTAATTAGAGCAGCAATTAAAACAATCTTTATTATCCTGTAAGAAGTGGATCACTACTTTACTCTGTGCCAATTACCAAACAATTATTTTTAACCAGTATCATACGGTATCCAGTTTGACATTGTGACCTAGAAGACAATTTCACAACAAAAGCTTGATACCACTGGCACTTTGTACAAAGAATTTCCTTTGACCTCAAGAGGGTTTAATGCCTGGACTGGCTGCAGCTGCAGTATCTTCAATTGAGAAACAGTTTTAGAGCTTAATCCAAAGCAGTGTTCTTCTCTCAGTAAGTGTGCATGCCCAGAACGTTCACTATTTTTAATATCTGACAAGATTGACCCTTTGGAGTTAACACCATCCCTTGCAACAAATGCTGCTCAGACTGAAATTCCGTGAATTACCTGTGTAATGACAGAGAAGCACCATTTATCTTAGGTCACGGATTAATTTTTCTGAATTAATCTCTTTTGTGTGTGTGTGTACTTAAATCTCTCTGGGCTTTATCTATAGTTATCTCACTGAAAATCCTAGTCAGATCTTCAAATGATCTCTTTTAGTTTCTATTGGTATTAATTTCTCTGGGCTTCTGCTAAAATACCTGGAGACACTGGAAACATATACCAGCAGAACCATTGTTTTGTATTAAACACAAAAACCTACCAAGGTCTGGTGAAATTCCATCTCAACAAATATTCATTTTCACATGCCACCGTGTATCTAGCTTTGTGCATATCAAGTGTTGCTTAAAAATGTGACACGCTTAACTGGCCAAAATATATCGCAGCAAAGTTATGCAGCTGATCAAAATGCAGAGCACACAAAATAGTCAGTTTTGTCATATTTGCTTATACAAAGGAGTCTTGAAAAAGTGACAGAAAATCTCAGGGGCTGTTTTTTTTCAGCCTACAAACCTGAGAATATAGAATAATAACAGGAGGTATCTGGAACTACTGTTTCAAAGTATTTGCAAATGTATGGAACAGTCAGCTCCTGCTTAGTATTTCTTATCTTTTGGTTTCTCAAGCTTCCTGAAGGAACGTTTACATTTACATAACATGAAAAATACTGGCCAAGGACTAGGGTCCAAATTCAGCCAGTTTGTCAAGGTTTATTTGTATAAACATTTTAATCACAAATAAAGCTGCTGTAAGAAGTCCTCACTCATTTTCCTCCTTTCCAGAGCCTGTTGTCTTTGGCTGTTCCTTTCTGCTTCACATTAGGCTTTACTGCCTCCTCAACTTGCATTGCTACAATTGTTTCAGTTTAATGATATAAACCAGACTGCTGAAATAATTAGGATTTTTAAATGCTTCATTGTTTTAAATGGCCTTTGTTTAACCCAGATCAAGTAAATGATCTGAGTTTATACCACACCCACATACATTCTAACTGGTACAACAATATGGTGCTGAAGTATAGTGTAGTGGGAGGAACATGCAACTAGGGATAGGAGAAAATGGGGTGAGAACTTCCTAAACCAATTGTCTGTTAGAGAGAATGTGATGAACCATGTTTTCAGACTTATCAACTTATCACCAACAAAATAAGTATAGTAACTGTGACTCACCAATGAGAGAGCTTTCTTGCAACATCTTTTTCTGTCAGCTTTTTGAATTTTGAAGAAGGCTGAAGGTTTGCCTAGAGGAGAATAAATTGAATCTTTAAGAGAACTTGCCAGAACAGCAATCAGAATACTTTTCATCACAGTTTGAAAATATAAACAAGAAATTGTACTAAATCTCTATCATTAAATTAGCTTCATGGGGTTTTTTTTCAGATCCTGGGATGAAAAGAAAACAAGTATTTTTTGAATCACATTTTACTTTTATTTCCCTAATGTTTACAGAGTTGCCACTCCCTTTGGTGGTTTTGAGAGAGCATCAAAGCTGGTAAAATTCAAGGTACCAGATTATAATCTACTGATGCTAAATGATCCCAGATTCATGATCCTTGCAAACCCTCTTGCTACCAGAAGATCCTTCAATAGGACTCCTAAAGGATGGACGTCTGAGAATATTCCTGTAGTGTTCATTCAGCCTTCAGATTCCAACACCGTTCCAGAAACAGAGGACCTGTGAGAGAAGTTGCACTCTACATCATAAAAAATGCTGAAAGCTGCACATCCATGTATTTTTGGTCCAATATTGCTGAAGGCTACTGAAAAATTTTTTCCTTGGCAGCTGGATTATAAGCAATAATGTCTGATGCAATGTCTTTTCTCTGGCATCTAGTTTCATCTGTAGACATAAATAAAGTAATTTGGCAAATGCAAGTGATATATTTTTTTGTTTACCTGTTCTTTTATTTTCTAAAATCTCTGCTTGCCACTTAAGAACAAGTGTGTTAAGAAACAAAAAGTGGTAGTACTGTCAAGGGTTTTGATGCGTCCAACCCTCCGCCAGAGCAGGACCACCTAAAGCAGATCACAAAGGAACTCATCCAGGTGGGTTTTGAATGTCTCCAGAAAAGGAGACTCAACAGCCCATCTGGGCAGCCTGTTCCAATGCCCCATCACCCTCACAGGGAAGAAATTGTTCCTTACGTTTCTTTGTAAGCTCTTATATTCTAGCTTGTACCCATTGCCTCTTGTCCTACAAATTAATGAGGTCATCCGTCAGTCTCCTCCAAGCTGAAGAGCCCCAGCTCCCTCAGTCTTTCATCAGAAGGCAGATGCTCCACTCCCTTACTCATCTTTGTGGCCCTGTGCTGAACTCTCTGAGCACCTCCCTGTCCCTCTTGAACTGAGAGGCCCAGAACTGGACACAAGATTCCAGATGTGGTCTCACGAGGGCAGAGGGGGAGGAGAACCTCCCTTGACCTACTAACTACAGCTCTTCTACTACGATGACGCAATGACAAAATTCTTAACTTTGGCTTGAAAGCAGGGTTGGGAAAAAAAGGTTGATTTATCAGAGAGCACTGAGTCTGATTGCTCTCTGAGTACAGCCTGCTCAAGATAAACTCTGACAAATCAACCTTTTTTTTCTAACCCTGCTTTCAAGCCAAAGTTAAGAATTTTGTCATTGCGTCATTCACAGTAGGTGATTCCTTTCTGAATCTTACACAACTCTAATTATTCACATCAATATCCACGTCATCTGGATTTGTTTACAGAAAATGCAGTAAATTTGGCAATGACAAAGACTATACAGTGGTATGAAAAAGTACAAAGGTATTTCCTGGGTAAGTCTAGAATGTGTTAACTAAAAACCCACCAACAACTGGTTATGTCAAACATTCCACATTAGTATCACTGAGCTAGGTTACCTCAAATGATTTTGTTACTAGAAAGAAATTTCATAGACCTTTTCCCCTACAGACATACTCTATACTGGGAATTAAAAGCATGTGAGTTTTCTTGCTCTTGATACGCTGGCAAACTCTGACATTTCAGAAATACATGTATCAGACTACACAAAGGGCAGGAAAAAATCAGTAAGTGGGTGCTGTTTTTCAGTGTCATTTTCCAGGTTACAACTACATTCTAGTAAGAGGCAATTAATAATTGCTTGTTTCCAAATGCTTTCATGTTTGAAAAGTATCCAACACTTGCAGGTTGGATGTCCTAATGTACAGTTTGGTTTGTATATGTCATATTTTGAAACAGGATATCTAGGTTCAATCAGTAGGCCACTCTCATGTATTCTAGATGCTTCTCCAGGGCATTATGATCTCAGAGAATGCATGCAATATCCAAGAGGTTTCTGGGTATCTCATATACTAATTTTTCCCTTAAATCGGAGTATTCCTAAAATGCTACAAACTCTACAGTAACATATTGAGCTAATTTAATCTCAAAATTATGACAGTAAACAAAAAAAATACTGTTTTTCTGGATATTTCCCTTGATAATGGTTGTTATGATGCTGAGCTACAAAAGTGAATGTTTCAGAAGAATCTCAAAAGATGAATAAAATACTGGTAGAGTGCAACTTAAAGTAGAATCAACAAATGATCAACAAATGTTTGTCTATATTTTTGTGGATCAAATTTGTGTCTATAAAAATGATTTCCACAATTCAAATCTGACTTAAGGCAGGTAATTCTGTCATATATTAAGACAAAGGAAATTCTGTCATATATTTTCTGTAATTTACTTTGTCACACAAACAGCACAAACAAGTATATAGGTCCTGAACAAATCTGTGAAACAAAACAAAAAAATCAATCTCATTGACCAAGAATACTTTCCTAGGAAGGGATTACTTTGGCGACCTTAACTGTACACGCTGTACAACAATTATAAAGATGATGACAAAAACATTAATTCTTCAAGGTTAAAAATGCAAATGCTAAAGAAAAACAACTACAGTGAAGAAAAATGCAAATAAGTTCTGGAGGAATTTGTTGTTAAATGAGCCAGCATACCCATTCATAAACATATTTGAGCAGAACCATTATAATATTGCTGCATGACATATACACAGTAAGGACTGTGAAAAAAGGATGAATTATTATTATTGTATACTCTGCAAAAATAATCTACATACGCAGAACATGACACCTTGCTCCTTACACAACACACACAATGGTAACTTTAGCTTCCACTGGTGCAGAATGAGCTCAGGAGGCTTAAGATGTTTGGCAAGTACTGAGCCTGCTAGGCATGTGTTCAGCTGATGGTCCAAATAACAGCATTAAATGTGGGTGGAAATTAATGACAGACCTTAAATCCCAAATTCTGTCTGAGACTTCTGAAATTATCTGTGTCACAGCAAAACTGGTCACTCTAATTCAACATTCAGCTACAGTTAACTGCCTCAGAAGAATATGAACTCTAATGCCTCCTGCTTTTCTAGCTCTACTACCACAGAGCTACAAGTACACTAGTAAAACAGATGTGCCCAGATCACTCTTTTTAAATCCGAGGCCAGCTGTCAGAGAAGAGTCTGCAGCCATACTATTTAATCTTCCCATATTGTGTGGCTATTGCCATACTGCCTGTTGGGAATAGCCCCTTGATCACACTAAACTCTTGAACCATGTTTTGGACCTGTTTGGGAAAGCGTTAATTGGCAGAAGCTAGTACTGCGCAATGTGCTAAGTATTCAACAGCACAGAGGACCGAGTGCCAGTGTCCAGGAATGTTCTCTGGCTGCATCAGCCTCGATGTAGCCTTATTGTGCAAGTCTCACTGCAATAAACAAATTTCTCTGCCAAAACTCAATTTCTTTGTCTCAAAGAAAGATATTTTGTTAGGGTTGACAATTCAGAGATTTTCTACTAACTTCAATGAGTTTTAGTACCTGAATCTATTTTGTGAGACACATAACACACTTGAAACACATCCTGGAACTGAGGAAAGACTAGTTTTGCGTAACTAATGATGAAGAACTTCAGAGATCAAGATCTGTGTTAATCTTGGAAGACAAAGAGATGACTCTGAAGTGACAGAAGAAAGGTTCCTTTAGTTATAGGTCTGGAAAGATCAACAAATACTTCTTCTAATTTTGCAATGGTGCTTCAAAAATCTTGTATCTGTAACAAATACAGCTGAAAAGATAGATTAAATGGAAAATGCATGTAAGTAACAGCTTTACACAAACATTATCACAGGTATATAAAGATTACAGAAAATGTGGTTATAACATCACATACACTTTACCAGGAGATATTTTTATTTGCTTCTAAAAGAGAAAGGGACTGAAGGGTATGATGGAAAGGCCAAAATGTAGTGGGAGTAAGTATATAGTTTAAAATGTCTTTGTTCTCAAAGTGGTTTTTTGTCTCATTTTCATTTACATTAAGGTACTCATTGCAGAAGTAGAAATGAAACTTAACTCATTTAAATGTTTTCACTAAAAATGTGAATTGCGGAAACAGATCTGCTATTTCCCAATCTATACAAAATATTCTGTGATTACAGTATGTAAAAAAGAAACAAGAGATGTACACTTCTCAGTAATTCCATGAATATAAGGGTTTTTTTAAAAATATAGGCACCTTAAACCTCTTTTGGCAGGAAAAGACAAGGTTCATTGCCTGTACTGCCTATGCTGTTGAGGGTAAATCAGCAGATATGGCCATCAGAAAGAGTATTTTAACGCTATACTGTTATGGCTGTAAACTATTTGGATAACTTATGACATTCCTATTTCAAACACGTTGGTCAGACTCAAAAAAACTATATATTCATATTTCACTTTACTTAGCTAAGCAAATAGGCCAAATTGCCCTCATACTCAAGTCCTTCAGTGACAGCACTGAAATAATTTTATAACTACTGCATACAGTAGTTGATCTGAAATTAATTCTTGAATCCAACAGGGCACAGTCTCTCTGATACTAATTTTTCATGACATAAGCTACTTGCTTATGTCTCATACAAGGAATGTTTGCATGAATGGGGTAATAAAAACCCCATATGGTGTCTCTCCCAGTTTCAACTAAAAACCTGCAGCTGATTTGTTTTCTGGTTGTTGTGTAACAGTGGTTACGTATCAGTACCAGGAAAGGAATGATTCATGTTGTTACTTTATTACTGTTCAGAAACATTTTGTTTATATCTAATCTTGTGCTTTGGATGTGTATTTTTTTAATTGCATACTGCCTTCTTAGACAAATATGTCAGCATGTCTTAGCTGTCTTCTCTCCTGCATAATCCATACAACTGACAATCATGGTAACAAATCATTATTCTATTGTCAAAGTACCTCTGTGTTTTAATTAAATATGCATTGTCTCCACCAGAAGCAGGAAAACCACTCTGAAGATGGAATTCTGGTCCCAGTGAAATCAAACAAGACTTTTGGCATTGGCCAATGTGCAGTCAGAATTTTACCATTCATAACATTTATTGCAGCTCAAAGGCCTATTTGTAATTGAAATTTATGCCACTACCAAAGCTGCCGTGTGTTCAGCATCAGAATGGACATTTTGGATCATAAAGTGTTTGTTTTGCAGTGGACAGATGATGAAGTGCAAACAACCCTAATAATGTCTCAGAAATACTCTGGGAAACTGCATGGAACTGTAGGGAAAAAATGAGCACATATTTACTAAGATCTCTTTGCAATGACCTTCAGAGCAGTCATGAATAACAAGAATCTGCTTCAGCTCTTAGATGGCCTTGCTAACCAGCACAAAATATTCTAGGCCACACCTAAGACAACAACATAAAATGTAATTCCTGAAATACAGTAAATCTGTGGAGTGTAAAATCCCATACACGTTGGAATAGAATTTCTCAATGTGGGGTCCATAAATTATTAGGAGTCTAGACAGAAATACCAGATCTCCATAGGGCTGACAAGTCATGCAGTGCTGGCTCCTTCATTATTGCCAGAGGCTACGTAATGTTTAAAACCAAAGTGCTCTAAGTTAACTATAAATAGTATGTTTGCCACAGAGCTGTTATGTAATTGGGTGTGAGAATACAGATGATAAGAAATAGCTATAAAATGCAGTCAACATACTGATAAACTTAAGAAACAGAAATTGCATATAAAATATTCTTATCGCATATAAAGTATTCCTATTAAAAGGAAACCAAAAATAACTAACATCTTCAAGACAGGATTAAACAAATCCATAGTGGTAATAATGCCTAGTATGTATAATGGCTACTATACGATCTGAATCTGGAGCTTATCACTGGAAAAAAAGAAAGCTGTGTGAGAAAGATCACCTCACATTTAGCTGATTTCTTTCTATAAATAGCTTCTACTGGACACTGCCAAAGATCACTAAAAGAAGGATCTGGCAGTCCTATGAAACATTTATTGGCTGTCTTCCAGAAATCATGTGTTAAGTATCATGACAATTCTAGCAAATGCCATCAGTAAAGAAGTTTATTAATTTACATCAAAATACCAATTACAAGAGCAGTTAGAGGAACGCCAATTTTCACAGGCGAATGAAAACACTTTAAATGTAAGTTACAACCAAAGACAGTCAGGGTTAACTTCAAACCTCCCACACAGAGTATGGGCGCTGCAGGGAACACAAAAGCCTGACCTCGGCTACGCCTTTGGCAGGACTCCTGATTCTATGCAGTGAGACCTCACCCTCCCACGTTCACACTGATCTTGTTCCACATGTTGAGTCCACATAAGCCCACCACATATTAAAGGAATAATTTATATTATTATAGATTTTTTAAAGAAAATAGATGAAAAAGGAAGTTTTACTTCATTGATTAGAAGAGTCGTGGGGATAAAAAAGTCTGAGAAGTTCAAGCTCAGAGAAATCCAAGTTCCATCAGAGCCATAACATACAAAAATTATTCCTCAGTTTTCACATTAATGAAATTTAAATACTTATGCAGGTTTTGTACTTTTTCATTAAAAATAATTTATAAAATCATGGTAAAAATAAAGTAAGTAAAAAATAGGTTTACATTAGCACATACATAATATTTCAGGTATGGTGCATAATTAATATAGGAAACATTACAATAACATTCTACTTCCATTTTACTTGAAATAACAGGTTTCATTCTACAGTGGGCAGATTTTAATTGATAAAAGTACCAACCAATTAATATTTGATGTTTTGAAACAGAAAGATATATCTTTCATTTTAAAAGTTCAAAAAACTCTTTTCTTACAGTTATTTTTGGCCAAAGCTATCAACTAAATTCAACATGAATTCACAAATATTTTGTTTTCAGATGTAAATTGCATTTCCTGAGAACAAGCTATTCATCCAAAACACCTGATCCACCATTTGCAATACTTCCCTTCATCACAGACAGTTTGTAAGACTGTCCAAAAATACCTTCAAGAGGCAGAGGATTTATAAATCACTTTCAGAGTAAAAATAAGCCTGAATGTTGTGAGCCAATTATTCTTACAAAAGCAAATGGAGATTAAAATATTCGATGGAGTTTGTACAAAGAACAGCTTGAACTTTGCCAGTTCAGAGCTGGCTGTACTCATTAATGCAGGAATGCCCTCAGGCTGCTTTGTGTGGAAGGTATAACTCAGAACTCGATTTCTCTGTAGTTCTGAAGGACACTGAACAGTCATCTGACAGAAAAAAGAAAGAAAAAACAGAAACAAAAAGAAGGAAAAAGAGAAAAAAAGAAGGGAAAAGAAAGAAAGAAAAAAAATAAGAAAAAAGAAAAGAAGAGGAGACTAAATAAATCTAGTTCCTTTAACATAGGAGCAGAAGAATGGAGAAGGATTTTGAAGGACAGCATAGGGAAGAGGAGCACTCAGAGAGTATGAAGTTAAGAATCCCGATGGTGGGAAGGTTAGCAGCCATGCAGTTGGCTTTGCACAGCCAAGTTACTCGAGTTAGGGAAAATACTAAGTAGTAGTTACTGTAGTTGTTACACTCAAGATCACTGAAAGATGACTACACAAGGTAACTACAAATGATTACAAACATTTTAGGCACGGCAAGCTCCTCCTAGGCTGGCTTACTATACATCAAGGAGCCAAGTAAGGCGTAATACTGGCAGCTGAACTCTAGCAATATGTCATCCCTCAAGTTCTTAATGAGAACATTTTGACTATTTGCTGGCAAGGAAAAAAAAAAAAAAAGAACATGCAGTTCAAATAGGAAGATGAACAGTTCCAGTAAGCATTACTGAGTTAATATTGAATGTGCGTATTTTCTGGCAGAGTTTTGCAGTGATACAAATATATCTCAGTAATGTATCATTGCTGAAAAGAAAGTGATACTACACACAGTTCAAAACAAAAACAAAAGTCTCCATATATTTAATGACATTATCATTCATTTAGATACAGTTTATAAAATGCACAGACAGCAGAAAATATGGAAATAGGAAGCATCAGGAGAACAAAGAGGTAAAGCAGACCTGCAACTCTCCAGTTCCATGAGATGAAGACAGGAGGCATTTGCTCCAGCCCTGCTGTCTTTCTTCTCTAAAAAGCAAGATAACCCACTAACAGTACTCTGGCATAGCGCTCGTACCTGTCGCTTGCAGCAGAAAGGAGAAATCTAATAATTCCTTCTACCACTAGTGTCAGTCTGGTTTAACCTATGGTTGTTTTCAGCTAATGTGCATGAAACAGTTAAGACCAGAGTGTGCTCTAACTATAGGTTAATGAAATACAGGACAAAAAAGTTCCATTCTACAATGTGTCCCTTTGAACATCATTATTTCTCTTTGCAATGTTTAGAGGCTTGGACAGTTACAAAACTTCTTCTAACTTCCAATCTAAACTTATTCATACCTATGTTAGAGTAATTTCTAAACAAAACATTTTTTTTACTTTTTAAATGAAAACAAGCTTTCTTTCCTGTCACATTTGCTTCAACTAGTATACACAAACACTGTAAAGTCTTTTATGCTTCACTTGTCTAAACTAAACAATCCAAGTTCTTGTAGTCTCTTGTCCACTCCTATTTTTTTCAGTAGGGATTTCTTTTTTTTTTTTTTCTAAAAAAACCCCTCTTCTAAGCCCAATTTCTTGCATGTGCTTTTCCAGATCTGTTCAGTTTTAAAGTTTCAGTAGCCACACGTACTACAGGTGGCATGTGTACCTCTTTATCTGTACAGAATCATAGGGCTGAATCGGTGGCTCACAGACACCCTTTCTTTTGCTTATACATCCAGTTCTTTCAAATTCTCACCTGTTCCATCTTACAAACACTAAACTTATATCAGAGTTTTTCTATTAGTCCCTAAGCACATGACTTTGTACTTTATATTATTGTATTTTATCCTATCTTATTTCTCTACTCTTCAAGGTCATCCAATTATTCCGGTACAATGCCACCCTACAGGAACTGTTTCCCAAATTTGTGACGTTAACAAATTTCATTAGCAAGATCTAGTGTTCATGCCAAGATCACTAATGAAAATATTAAACAAGACCAGTTGCAATATCAAGTTTTGGACTCTAAAAATTTGCTCCCGCCATTCGTCATAACATATTGCCATCTTCTCTTTCAGGGTATCTCTTGGCTCATCTGGCAATCTATTTACTAATTACTCTCTTCTTCAGTTTAATAATTTGGTTTGTCTAGAAAAGCAGTTATGGTACCACACAATGAATGCAGGCAATCTAGCATAATCTGTCTATGAAAAAAAGAAGTGGTTAACCTATATACTTCCTTGTCCTTTTTTTCTTTTTAATTCCTAGAATTTGTTGCTCTTTTTTTAAAAAAGTATCTGCACAAGAACCTAAAAAAATGCCTGTCCTCTACCAAAAGCCAGTCTACCTCAGTGTCCATGTATGTCTATGCCACTGAAAACTAGCCAGTTAAGAAACTAGCCATTTCAGATTTGAGCCTTGCCGAGAAAATCTTCACTCCAGAAGCAAGTGGTTCTCAGTCCTCCTTTGCTTCTCCATAAAAATAGTAGTGACATGCTTCTATAACAGAATAAAAATCCCCATTCCCATAGATTTCTCTGCCATTTAAGTAGAGCGTAGTATGGAGGCATTCGAACCAAGTAGCTCTGGAAAATGAAAAGAAAAAAAAGTAAGTATGTCTCAGTATGGTATCTACAACGTCATCATGTTCTCTGATTACAAGGATATATTAAATTTTTCACCTGCAAAGTACCTTTATAGTTTACAAATGAAACCCAGTCTCTTCTGAACACAGAAGTGGGGCTAAACATTTTTATATTACATTGTAGACTGCGCTGGGAGCTCTGGAAACTTCAGGAATTATTAAAGGGGAAAAAAAAAAAAAAGATTATCTAAATCTTGAAATGCAATGAGCACTGAGAACATTTACTATATCAACCATCAACCTATTCTATAATACAATCCTGTCAAATTTTCCTTAGGTATAGACTGATGTGTGGACTCAACTAATTTTAAATGAAATGATGTTTAGTTTCTCACACAAGAAAAAATATTTTTTTAAAATACTTCCAAACATTCAAGCATCTTCTTATCTGAAGCACTTAGTGCATTTTCAACTTTTAAAAGAAACTGAGTGTATATTGCAAAACATTAACTACTCTATTACTCCTTCTTATTGGTTTTCTATCCTAAGAGAAAGCATTGGCATTCTTATTGGTTTCTATCCTAAGAGAAAGCCATAAACCAGACCTGCAGATTCTAAAGGATTGTGCAAGACTGATGCAATGCAAATACATTTTGTCATTTAAATTTTATATTTTCAAGAGCACCCATATGAAGATACAGTTTCAAAAAAGTACTTCTTATGCAGCATGTACAAAATTTTCTTATACTTCTACTGTACCAGGAGCTAACTTTAAAAACAAAACAGTCTGACATGGGAACAGATTTCACTTCTATTGTTGTTACACAGAAGTAGATTATTGGACTGGAAAATGGATTATCCAAGAGAAAAAAAATATTCATTTGCAAGACTTATGCAACCCCCATCCTTTCTCTTGTTCCTAATGAAAGAACACAATCACACACATAGATATCTTGTTCCAGGCCCATTATGATAAAAAAGTCTGCAGAAGAATGAAATTCAACATTTCTTCTTCTTAGGGTTAAATTGTAGATAACTTCAATGAAATTGCTTTTGCCACCCCATCGAACATTTTACTTGAATGCTGAAAATTGAAAAATTACTGGGAAAAATTATAGTCATGATAATGTACATTGAACATGAGCAAAATACATTCTGTTTATTCCTGCAGGTAAAGGAAGAAAACCTTAAAAATTGTGGGTTTGCTCTATCAAAGGGTGTCTACAGCTAATTAAGGGAGAACGAAGGAGAAGAAATTTAAAATAGATATGAGAGGAAGTTTAGAATCTCAGATGATGAGACAGGTCTTTCTAAAGAAATGCTCCACTAGCCTATTTTGAAGAAGCAAATGGATGCGTGTCTAAATTTTAGACTTCATACAGGATGTGAGAAATTAGAGCAATCAGATGACTAAGCCTCATGTGACAGCTTGCTATAGGCTACATAAGGAAAACTTTGCTAGAGTATGTTTAAGAGGAAAGGTAACTCATGGTAGGGGAGACTTGAGGACTGCATTATAGTTAGGTAAAGTTACCTTGCTTACTGCAAATGGAAGAGCTGTTCTTCTGTTTTGAATCTTTTTGTGATATTACAGCTGAGCATGCAACCTAGGGAACTTAGAATAAAATGTTTTAAGGCTTCCTTTCATTGCCCTACCAAATGCCTACAATTATTACTTTAAGTTGCAAATAAGAAAAATTCTATTTACTTTTTTCCTGCTTCTTTTACTCCATAATGGCTCTTCATCCTAACAATCTATTTCCCTTATTACTAGTAACTCTTGCAGTACATTATGAAGAGCACTGAGCTAATCAGTGAAAAATCACTGCTCCTGAAGACAAATAACTATAAGACTACCTTGGAATGTGAAGGATTTTTTCTCCCCTCTAGTCAGAATAGTTTAAATACATCATACCCCAAAGGCTTAGAGAACATGGAAAGTCACATATTCATACGTAGTTTAGCAATACCATGTCTTATGTAATTTTTATCTTACTCAAACTTTAGCCTGCTACAATTATTTAAAAGGTGCATGTCAAGAGGATGGGGCAGCACTTTTTTTCTGTTGTCTCAAGCGACAGGATAAGGGGTAATGGATATAAATCAAAACACAAAAAGTTCCACTTAAACATAAGGAAAAAACTTTTTACTGTAAGGTTGAGGGAGCCCTGGCACAGGCTGCCCAGGGAGGTTGTGTAGTCTCCTCTGGAGACCCGCCTGGATGAGTTCCTCTGTGATCTGATCTAGGTGAACCTGCTTTAGCAGGACTAGATGATCTCTAGAGGTCCCTTCCAATCCTTATGATTCTACAGTCCATGTAGAACAAGGCCCAGTTTTCATGATGTCTTTCAAACTGCAGGTTCTTCTAGAAGAAGGATTTTTCTTCATTATTTTTCTTCCAAATAGAGTGGCACAGTCTCAGATGCTCTCTTAAAAGCTCAATAATTTCTTCACAAAAAGATAATGGCAATTCCCAGGGACTGGAATTAAACATACTTTTCAATTACAATGGGTATGTCCCACAAGTGTCTTAAAAGTCTATGGTAAATAGTACTTGATCACATAATATTCTTTGTGATAGGCCAGTAAAACGGACTGGACTGTAAAAGGCAGTATAATGTCTAGTGCTGAATTACATTCAGTGAAAATATGGTAAAAAAAGATTTAACTAATAAAACGTACCTTAATCTCTACATTAGCTTGTGGATTTTTCTGCCTTGGACTCTACACCAAATTTGCTAATTTATTTTTTGCAAAAATCCCCCATAAAGTACAAACACATTTCCTGTTAAGTACACTACAGATTTCACGTTTACCAGCTCATAAGGATCAGCACAGAATAACAGTAAAAATGACAAAATCAATTAGCTACTCAATAAAACATTACTTCACTTTTTAAGCAACGCAAATTTTAACCTTCTACCCCTCCAATCTGAGAAGATTTGAAGCAGACATAACTTCGTTATTAATCGTTCAATCATGAAGAGGATAAAAACTGTTTGAAAAGGTGGCTGTAGACGTAAGTGTTAAGAAGAAATATGAGAGAAAATAGAGAACAGATGTTCCAGTACAGCTACAGGTATGAAAATGTTCAAAAAAATACTGTGTACACAAAACACATGATACAATAAAATTATTTCAGAGGAAGGAATCAGAATTTATTTACAGATCAGATAGTGGCAACAACAGTAAAAGTGACACTGTAACAGGAAAGTTCTATCGCAAAAATAAACCTTTTTGTGTGAACAGATTTGCAGCTCATTCATTGATGAAAATGATGCATGATGCCTGCAGCTTTGAAAAAATAAAAAGCAATTACTTTTAAATGTTTTGATGCTTCCTATGTTAAGATTTTTGTTTTGGAACATAACCTTCCATATATATGTTTTAACCTGAACTGGACAAGTGGAAAAACTCAATGCTCTGGATATGCTTAAGGATCTGTCTATACAGGCTCTGCCTTCACTCTGCTCCAGCTATGTGTTATGTGTCATGAGTCAATATGCTCCCCCTTCCACATCAACCATCACAATCATAGAATAGTAGGGGTTGGAAGAAACCTTTAGAGATCATCTAGTCCAAACCCCCTGCTATTCCTTCCTTCTGAAAAATCTTAACATTGGCCTGTTAGCCTGGATCCAATATGAACAGTTGGACGATTGAGTAGAACTGTAATAGACTGTTTTACTTTACTCTGTATCTCTCTCCCCCAAGTTTAACACTTTTCCAACTCTCTAGTCAATTCCAGTTTAACAATTAATGTTACTAACAGACTTTACATAAACATCAGTACTAAATCCACATAAACACTCTCCTGCATCTCACATAGCACATATCCTGTACTGACAATAACTGCAACAGGAAATAGTTTGCCCTTGTATCATTGTTTTGTACTTGCACCATTTATTCCAACTTTAAAATTCTTCTTTTAGCTCATTTAGGACTTCCTGTGCCGCACCTGTGTCATTCTCTGTCTGAACCATGTGGAAGGATCTATTAAGATTCACTGACAGAAAATCTTAAAATATACCATAATTAAAGCTCACAAACTACACTGAGAAAAAAAAAATCCAAACAAGTAATTGATAGAAATTCTATGGGATTTCTAAAAGATTAACTGTGAGAAACAAATCTGTGCTGAAGAAATGGCAGAGGTAAACAAGAAAGCAGAGTCCATGGAGAAGTAAAAATATCAAAACAAGGTTGCAATCAGAATGAGGTCATAATCCTACTTTAGGATCCACAGATGCCTTTGTTTGACTGTCTTCACAAAGAAGTAATACAGGGATCAAGAACTAAACTGATGCCAACCAAAAATAGGATGTTTTTTTGTAAAGAGAGAATGGCAAGATGCAAAGAACCAAAACTGAACTTTTAACAGCAATTAGTTAACATATCAACTTTTAACATGTTTTTACCTTAAAATTTCTAGTGAGAACTAGAAATTTGAATAACTATCAATAAACAGCTAAGAAGGAGCTACACAAAAAACTCATGAATGTTTATTCTGCCAATATGGTGTATGAATCTTTGGACAATGAGAATCGGATATTCAATTCCCTTCAAAAAAATCACAAACTCTCTGAAACTTCAGAAAACAAGAGGCTTCTTAAGCTAGCTATATAATTGAAGAAACACTACCAAAAATAACCTTATCAAAATGTATAAAAATAGATTCTTTAACAAAAACTGATACAGGAATGACAAAAACATAGTATTTAAACAAAGCAGTGAACTAATTTGATGCAGTGCTTTGTGTTCCACACAACCAATTCTGGAATATATCTTTACCACAATCTGGAGAACCTAAAGAAGATGCAGAAAGGCAACTTAATGAGGAAATTATTTACGTTACTATTGTATAAGATATAATTGGAAAAGTGAGCATGCTTTTATACACAGGTTTTTTAATTGTGAAAGGTCAGAAAAAGAGGCAATTGGAAATAGAATACAAAAAGTTGGATTCAGCAGCATGTGCTAAGGACTGCTGTTGGGTGTGGTTAAAACATTACTAACCTAGAAATGTGTTAATGAAATCTAAATATTTATCTAGGAAAATTATAGTAGTGAGACACAGATGGTACCAGAGAAACTAGAAATAGTACTCATCAACATGTAATCTAATCCCTTTTGCAAATAACAAAAGAAAACACACCTCCCTCCCTCCTAGTAGGCCAGATAAAAACTCATAGGCAACACAACTTTGGGACAATAACCCTAGGGCAGGTGGTATGGGCAGGTGGTACATTGCATAGGATTTTTCTGGGAAACATGGACCTTGGATACAAGGCAATTTTGTGATCTTACACTTTTTTTTGGGATTTGGCTTAAAAGCCACTGGTGTGCCTCTGGTGTTTCATGAACATCTTAAGTTAAGCCACTTTAATGGGTTATTTAACTCAAAACGTCAGTAGTCTGGAATAGCTTCAACAGATACTTCCTAGACTTCAACTAGACAACTTTGAAAGCTGCTCCCAGTTACCTGAGAAGCAGCTCTAATTACACCTGGGACAACCATGCCCTATGATAAAAACGGGAGGGAGAAGGAGGGCCCTGCATCCCTCTACCTTCGGCAGGCCGGAGGAAGCTTGTCCTGTCCTGTCCTGTCCTGTCCTGTCCTGTCCTGCTCTGCTCTGTCCTGTCCTGCCCTCTGAACGACTAAACCCTCTCGAGCCCTCGAAGGCACACGGCTGAGGGAATTAGCCGTCCCGCACATCCCTACGCATGCGCAGACGTGGCCGCACGGCAGCTGTGGCGGCTACGCCCACCTACCGGGCTTTCTCCATCCCGAGCGGGAGGCAGTGGCACTGATTGGCCCGGCTCCTCCAATCGCCTCCGAGCGCTTGTCCCGCCTCCGGCTGTCTTCCCTCAGCATCCCCTCCCTCTTCCTGGCGCCGGGCGCTCTGGAGAAGATCCGGTCTACCGTCGGCTAGGTGCGCACCTCGGTCCTCGCCCCCGCTTCCCGGCCGCCTCGCCACCCCGCCACCCCTGTGCGCAGGCGCGTCTCTCGGGCTGGAGAAGGGCGGGGGTAGAGGGAGGGAGGAGCGCGCGCGTGAGGCCGCCCCCGCCTGCCAACCCGGACTGGCCGGCGCGCGCCGCCCCGGAGCGGGAGGCTTGGTGGGGAGAGGGGGAGCAAAAGTTGTTGCGAGGGCGGGGTCGCGCCCGTAGTCGCCGCCAGGAGGGGGCGAGAAAGGAGCTGAGTGTGTGAGCCGCGAGCGACAGGAGGTGAGTCGGGGGCCAGGCAGGCTTGTGTCCCTGGAGCGGCGGGAGGCGAGGCAGCGGCCGCGGCGGGGGAGGCAGCCGTGGCCCTGAGCTGAGAAAAGGGGAGTGAGGTACCGCTTCTCCCCCGCGGTGCGGGGCTAGGTGTGTCGGGCAGCCAGGGGACGGGATCTGCCGCGGTGGCGGGACCGCCACGGGTCGTTCACCTGCTGCCGGTGCGTCTGGAGGTGGGCGGGGAAGTTGGGGGGATCTCGTCCGGTGAGGGCGGCCGCCGCGCCCTTGGACGCTGGGTGGGTAGCTGTGGTCGCCGCAGGGCGCCGCCTCCCCCTTACCGGCTCAGCGCGGCGCCCACCCGCGGACGGGGCCCGCGTGGATAGATTGCCGCGGAGGGCGGCGCAGGGGTTAAATCTCTCTTGAGGATGGCATGGGTGAGGGTCAGAAACAGACCGAGGGGCGAGCTACCAGCACTGCCCCGGTTAAGTTGTGCAAACGGGGAGGGGAGGAGTAGGCTTCACTTTAAACGGGCACAGTTTTCGTTTTGAGGCGGTGCGAGTTCGCATGTCGGCTCGGTAGGAGCTAGAACGTAAAGTTAATGTTTAACGTGGTAGTCATATGCCCATCAGCGAGTTTTTCTGGAGTGTTTTCAAAAACTTGTTTAGAACAGGAAATGCCAGTGCAGGTAGTACCGGAGCTGTTTGAAATTTAATCAATTTCCAGTATTTGGAGGCTATGTTGTTTGCTGTGTTCATACAAATACAGTTTAAGAAGCGTGCAGGTAGTATGCGAATCGTCTGCTTAGCATTTGATCTAAGTTTAAGTTTATCCCTTATTTTGATTTTCAATGCAAATATTTTAAAATCAGCTTTTCGGATTGTTCAGTATTGTTCTCTTGATGTGTACTTTTCCCTTCCCAAAATAGATGTGAATTGTACATATTTCCAATACTTTCTTCTACACATGCAAAAAAAGAAAATCTCCTCTTCCTGAACTTTGAAGCTGTTAGGATTATTTCAAGAGAAAGAACTTAATCAAGTGAACAGTATTGTGCCTGATTGATGATGCATTATCCCTTTCCACGTCAAGACAGTGGAAATTGCCTTTAGTGACTTTATTATTATCTGTTCTGTTGTTGTTGAATGAAAGTGTGATTTTAGGCATCAAAGCAGTGAGTGCTCATGTTATAACCTAAATAGAAATTAGCTTTGTCAAATGGTAGGTAATCCTTTCATCCCCTAATTGTTGCAAAGAGATGTTTGCCGGTTGTTTTTTAAAAGTATCAAACTTCTTGCATAAAGAGTTATTGTCCTGGACCAGTGAGATGTTCACAATAAAACCAGCTAAAATGTGCGCTTGACTTTCATATCAACATTTGATAGTGCAGAATGTTTTTCAGTCATACAGGGTGCATGATGTACTACTGACAGAATTGTTTGGGTATGAGACCCATTGGACTTCAGGGTCAGGGTATTAGCACTATCATGTGTTTCAGTTACACTGCTTTCCACAATCTTGGTAATGCTACTTGGTCTTTTTTCCTTCATTAATGCTTCCTAATAGAGTAAAACTCTTTAGTCACTTGAGCGACATAGCAATGGGAATAAAACCCATCCAAAGAGTTCTTCAAAAACATTCTCATGGGTTAAGCAGAAACTAGTTGGTGTTTGTTGGGACCAGGTTAAATGATGATGGATTGAGGCTGTAAGAGAGAGGTGTACTGGATCAGAATTTTAGATGTGGACTGAGATATTTGTAGATACATTGTACAGATCCATTCATGAAGAAATATCTCAAGTGTAAAGATTAAGAACATTCTTTTTTTTGTCACACCTGTATAGGATGAGTGGCAACATAAGCATAATCTTTAAGCCCAATCCTTGTAACTTGGTTATGTATTTTTTACGTGGTGATTTAAACTGGAAAGCTTTTAGAAAAGGAACAGAACATGTTGTTTTGCACTTATGTTAATGAGCAAACATGTCCACAGAAAACTGAAAGGCAAGGTTAGAGTTTAGGCAGGCAGTTAATCTGGAATAGCCAAGTGTGAGAATTATCATAGTGAAGATAGCGTCTCTCTTTTTTGAGGCTCAAGAAAGCGTATATGGTAGCCTTTGAACAAAACACTTTGTAAGAGAGTAGGAAGATGGAGAAACAAATCTTTTCTTTAGTTTCAGTGTGATGATTCACTGTAAATGCTGGTCCATGTCATTGCTTCGGAATTTGTATTCTTTAAGATCTTTGCTCAGAGTTCCCATTGTAACTATTTCTGAAGTTGGTTTGTAGTTATAATAGCCCAGGGATTCTGAGCTATGAGCCTAATGAAAGTTTTTATTGGAAAAGTTTAAAGAAAAAGCTCAAAGAAAAAATTGTGGACTTTCATAAAAGCTGTGATATCATCCACACTTCTGGTTCTGTCACCTTGGAAGGATGGAGAGAAGTATGATGTGCAAGGGCAGTGGTTTGGCATATGAGGGACAGCTAAATGGAAAAGGACTGCAGAGGAGACAATAGAGGTCTTTAAAACAGAAAATAATGGGATTTAAAATCTTCAGAGATTGGTTGGAAGAATTTCTAGAAAAAATAACTATCAAACACCCCTTTTGTCTGTTGGGGATTTCTTGAGTCAGTGAGTGAAGGCTGAAAGAATGTGTCGAACCAATACTCACTGACTGGTATGCTTGCAAATGGCCTGCAAAATCCAGCTAATGGTTACTGCTGGGAAGTGGGAATTTTTCTGGGTTTTTGTGGTGGTTTTTTTTGGTTTTTTTTTTTTTTTTTTGAGGGGAGGTCTTGTCTGATAGTGATTTTTTTTTCATGGTATTTGTATTACAGGTGTTATTAATGAAGTGGATTTTTTTTTCTCTGTTTCAAATAGTGAGAATTTGCATTCTTGTAAACATATTTCTTTGACAGCTTTTGAAGTTAATAGTATAAGAGTATAACTTTCAAAGGAAAAGACTGGTAACTGCTAGAAGCATTGACTATGTCTTACAGCAAGTGAGATCTATGACATTTGCAGTTCAACACAACAGTGAAGGTGAAAGAGGGCAGGATTTGTGCAGGGACCAAAAAAATTGTCAGGTCCATAAAGACAGTGTAAAAGTTTATCCATTTTGAATTTTAGTTGTCTTCTGTATTTTTAAAGCAACTTCATTGTTGATTTTATTTTTTTCTAAATCATTGTAATCTCTCACATTGTCACAGTACGAATCAGGTTTTTGTTCTGTTGACATGGATTGCAGTTTTAAGTGACAAGCTTTTGAACTATGGAAAACAACTCACATTATCACAGTTGCAAGTTGCTGATTTACTGAGGATTTCATTCTGTTGAGGAAGATAAAGTAACCTCAGTTCTGATGATAATGGATTACTGCACAAAACTAATTATTTCACATCAAACATTTATTCACTTGTAATGTTATTAATCATTCTCCCTTCTCAAATTTTTGTTATTTTATATCTAAGTTCATAAATTACAGCAGATATCACTTTAGAAATGCATATACCAGAGTTTTCAGATCATTAGGTAGGTTATCAGACTCAGCAGAGAAGTCTAAACTGTCAGCAGAAGTAAAAAGCTGTGTTGCTTAAAAGTAACCTTATTATTGGGCATGAGAAAGTTTACCATTAGTTATATATGCAACACACTGAGAGTAGAATCATGGAATCACAGAATGGTAGGGGTTGGAAGCAACCTTTAGAGATCGTGTAGTCCAACCCCCCTACAGAAGCTGGTCCACCTAGATCAAGTCGCACAGGAACGTGTCCAGACAGGTCTTGAAGACCTCCAAGGAAGGAGATTCTACACCCTCCCTGGGCAGCCTGTGCCACTGCTCTGTCACCCTCACAGTAAATTGTTTTTTTCTTATATTTAAATGGAACTTTTTGTGTTCCAGCTTCATCCCATTACCCCTTGTCCTGTCACTAGGTAGGTGTCCCTCTTGATCTGAGGAGCCCAGAACTGGACACAGGACTACAGATGAGGCCTCACCAGGGCAGAGTAGACGGGGGGAGCAGAACCTTCCTTCACCTGCTGGCCACACTCTTCTTGATGCATCCCAAGATGCCATTGGCCTTCTTGACCACAAGGAGACATTGGTGGCTCATGGTTAGTTTGTTATCAACCAGGACTCCTAGGTCTCTCTCTTGCAGAGCTGCTCTTCAGCAGGCCAATCCATAGCCTGTACTAATGCATGAGGTTGTCCCTTCCCAGATACAGGACTCTGCACTTGACCTTCTAAATAACTTATGGAAATAATAACTATTTTCCTTAATAACTTAAGGAAGTAACTTATTAAACAAGGGTTCAGCTTTTCTCTTTTTTTTTTTTTTTGTCTGGAAATGAATCCTATGTCCTCGCATTTCTTTAAATAATCAACTGTACTCCAACCTCACAGTTAAATAAGTGAGATCTGTTTGCAAATGACTTTTGGGTCAGAAATACCTTTTTCCCTAGTAACTTCTGGATTTTAGCATTAGCATTCAGTCTGCCTTACTTTTCATTTGTTTTCTTTACTTATTTTGGCTGCTGTAGGCTGAGCAGTCTGTACATTGAAATGCAGACAGCAAGGGACAGGCCAAACTGCTGCTGGTGGGCGAGCAGTTCTGGAAATGAGAGGTGTAGTGTATTCAGCAGGGAACTGATTTTAGATTGGGAGCTCCTAAGAGCAAGCTTGGTGTATTTGGATCAGAACTGAATTTATTTTCTTGTTTCTGCCCACTTAAAGGCAGTGACATTTCAAGCTTGTAGTGGAGTAAAAAAACAGTTCATACCTTTAAAGCTACCATAAGCCACCCATACTGTTCCCAATCCAGTCTCTTCCCTGTTTTTTTCCCCTTCAGTGTACTGAGTTTTGTACTACTGGTTACCAAGAATTGTTCATCTTAACTTCAGTTTTTGTCTGCTGGGACAGCAGCAGGACATAGTTTTCCATATGGGAAATTATATAAAATGGAATTGAGAATTCTGTATTGCCAGGAAAATGTGTGCTCAAGAAGCTTCTCTGGTATGTCAAAGAGCAAGCTGTTTTTCTGATGAAAATATATTAAATCAGTTTTTCACTATGTGTACAGAAATATGAAATCAGAAATTAGTAGAAAGTATTTCGTAGTTGAAAGAGTTGAATGTAACATTCTTCTGGATTTTTAAAATGTATTTTTAAAATCATAGTTATAATTTTATTTTTAGGAATCAAAAATTATAGTGCTCTGTGACAGCAGGACACTTTGGGCCAAATGATGTTTCATATTACTAAACGCTCTTGATGCTTGGTGTTGGACTTTACATGTATATGTAAATGTATTTTTTGATAAATATGTATATGATGAAAAACAGCTATAAGCCTTAGGTGTTTTCCTTGACTCCTCTTTATGTATCTTTACTGTAGTGATTCATAATTTTCTATTTATGTACTGTTACTTTCTAATGAAAACAGTTGTTAAAAATATTTGCTTTCCTTTAGTTGCTCAATACAGATGATTTTTCACTCCTGCATACCCGACTTCAGAGAATCTTTAATGTTTTTCTGTGTTAATCTTCATTTT
Organism: Colius striatus; assembly: GCF_028858725.1. NCBI lineage: Eukaryota > Metazoa > Chordata > Aves > Coliiformes > Coliidae > Colius > Colius striatus. The sequence continues at coordinate 24,438,455 of NC_084761.1, forward strand.
ACTCTTACTTTTACCTCTGTCCTTGTTTTCCTATAGTTTGGTCCTTTGTTGAAGAACAGCTGTTATGCTGTGCAACACTTTGACAAAAAAAAAGTTGATGGTACTTTAACATTCTAATAAAATCTTGCATTCAACTGCATATCCAGTTACTTATTACATCCTTTTTCTCCCTCTTCCCCCACTCCTCCCCTCTATCTGGGTTTGTTCAAGTGAACATAAAGAACCCCAAAATAATCGCATGATATTCTGTCAAGGTCAGTTGCCAGTTAGATTTCAGACTCCTTGCTCAGTACTGCCACAAATCGCACTTACTATTTCCAGCATTATTAAATCAAATTACTTATGGATGAGATGCAGTAAGATCAGTAAACAAACAAAACCCATCTGATTATGCATGGGGCAAAAGGGACCTTTGGTTAGGTTCCAGTTATAGATTTTAAAAAAAAAATATGAGCAAGTACCAATGTTTCTTTTAGATAAAGAGGAATATTTTTCAGGGGTGCAAGACTCCTGCAGGTATTTTTGAAAGTAATGTGATTTGTTTCTGTGACACCCCAGCTGTGCGATGTTGAGAACTATAGAACAGTATGATGTCAATATGATGTTAGTTGTTCTGAGCTGGGGAAAATTGTCTTGCAATTTAAACAGTATTCCAGCTACCAACTTTATTTTGGGTTTTTAATGCTACACACCTATTCTGAGAGGCTTGCACAGTGGAAAAAATAGTAGTGAGAAGGCTGCAGGTTTTGTAGTATACCTCTTTAATACCTCATGCTTTAAGGTGAATATCTTGTTTGGAAATGTCCAAATGTCACTTCTTCCTCTTTCCCAAATATGCAGCCTTAATTGCTTGAGTTTAAGTTTATCCTATTCTGTGCTGTTACTTCAAGTGTTTACGTGGATGATGTAGTAATGCCAAACTGAATAATCCATTGCTGTGAAATAATCACTGTATGGGCTTTACATGTGCCTGTTCTAATGTTCTGGATGATGAGTCATTTAACCTTAAATACGTGCCTTCAACAGTGAGTGAAACAACTGTTATTGTTGGGATTTGAAACTCTTAGAATCAGTTATTTGGGCAGCTACCAAAGTGTTCTAGCCCTGCTATTAGTTATATTTTTCTGAATGCTTTAAGAATGAAACAATGGATTTATGTAGTATTTGCTAGGTAGCTGAGAATCCATCTATAACGTCTTAGTAAGACATGCAAATACATATCAGTTTATGTCCTGCTGGGATATTGAAATCAAAACAGTCTTAGACTTTCAAGTGTTGAATAAAAATATTTATTTCTTGGTAATCTTTTTATTAGATGTGGAGATTCAAAGTTAGAATAACACGTATTACATGGTCTTTTTATAAGCTGTTGCCTATTTTTAGGAGAACCTTTAGAGTAATTTTATCATCTTTAGAGTTGCATAATAAGGTAAAAGATAATTGATTCACAGACAAAATAAATGACATTTTCTGCTTTAAAACCTACTTTTAGATGGTAACTTTTTTCTCCCCTTCCCTGGTTATTGCATCTGCTTTAGTTTAAGAGGTTGTTTAGGCCATGAACGCTCTTCTGATTTAGAAGCTCTTTAACATTTTTGGAAACCCTATTTTTTATATATTCTCTTTGTTTTCCTATTTCAGATTCGATGGAAAGAGAATGAAATAAACATGGAGTCTTCTAAATGGGAAAATATTTCATAGATCACAGTTAAAAGTAAAAAGAAATTGGAATGACATGAGAGAACCGGAGTATAAAGCCTTACAGGAACTTTCCATTTTTGTGATATGTATAAACTTGCCATATAGTACAACGAATGATTTATAGTAACACTTCATTGATATTCCTGGAAGAAGTCAGTTGCTGAGCAACTTGCCTAATAAGAACTTTTTTTCTAAGAACTTTTATTCTAAAAACTTTTAACATCTTCTAACCTTAACTGGACACCTTTTCTTTTGGTTTGTTGATTTTCTGGTGTTTTTTTTTTTTTTTTTTTCAAGTCTGAGAGTTAGAAACTTTGTATCTCAGCTGAGAGACTGATCCTGATAGATGCCTGACAGTCCTCGTGAAAAGTGGACGTAAATCCATGAATGGTTACTATTGCACAAAGTTGAATGGATTGCCATGAATTTCCAGGAATTCCCTTAGGACCTTTGCCTTGCACTTGTCAGATCCTTAAATATTTAAGTTGTAAATATTATAATTATAAAGTATAAAAAATAATGGCATGGGTGAAATTCTTAAGAAAACCTGGGAGTAATCTTGGAAAAGTTTATCAGCCTGGAAGCATATTGTCCCTGGCCCCCACAAAAGGCTTGTTAAATGAACCCGGACAAAACAGCTGCTTTCTTAATAGTGCTGTTCAGGTAAGAAAACACCTGTGTTATTGAACAGTTCTCTTTTTCTTTTTTTTTTTTTTTTCCGCAACTTAGATGGTCATATTAGAGAGAGTGTTCTTTTGGCAATTCTGTTTTTACCTTTTGCATTTCAGTATGCAGAAAAATACAGCGTGATTTTTAGATGGTGTTAAATTCAGTTCTCAGTTAGTGATTCCAAGTAAAACAGAACAACATGTCTTTCTGGAAAGGACTTTCCTAAAAGAAAAAATAAAATCAGTGGCAGGAAAAAGACAGCTGTGTGCAAGTAATAAATTATTTAGTGTTTCATTTCAAACAATTGGTCAAGAGTATTAAATATTTAATTTTGAAAAAAAATGACAACATGTTATTCTGTTTGCATGCTTGAAGAGTATAATAACTTTCCTTTTATATTTGGAAACATAGAACTCATAACTTTAAAACTTACTGCTTGAATTTTAAAATTAATGTTTCTGTTCAATGGCAACTTTACTACTTACCCCGCAAGATGTACAAGACACTTCTTAATGTGAGACAATTGCTGTCACTAGTTTTATTGAACAGGACACCTTTTATTAAAATACTACTTTCTCAGAGACAGCATGTAGGTCTGTGGTACTGGAGTATATCAGAAGATGCACATATGGCTGAAAAGCTTTAATTCTAATCTTAAGAAAGATTGTGTAATGTAGAGTAGTTTATATACTTGATACCAAACAAATACTTAGATTTACCAACCAACTTCTTGCATATGTCCTTCTGCATGCTGTTCTGTTTTTAAGTGACCTATAGTTGAAAAGATATTGGCTCTTTAGATCTCTGAAGTATAGTTTAATAGTACAGTGACATTAATGTTATAAAAAATTGGGCTGCTAGAAGCCTACTTATGCTGGGGAATATGGAGATCCACTTAATTCTGTGACAGTAGTGCTAGCCTTTCTCATATTGTGTGCAAGTCAGAATACATTTTAGTTTGCACAATAATCTTTTTTAAATCTAGAAATTTACATTAGCAAATTTCTAGGCTGTGCAAATAAAGAGCAGAGCATTATGGTTTTTTGTAATGCTCAGATTTTGGACCTGATAGTTTTAAAATGGTACAGAATTACTTGCCAGACTGACAGAGGGCTTATTAGATCTGTATACTCCCTAAATAAAAAACCTATTAAGTCTTAAAAATGCTAAGAATTTAAACATAGGAGATATGAGATACATCTATGTGATATGTATGTATATAGTATCTAAATACATTTAAAATAAAAGTATACAATAGAGTTAGTAGAATGAATTTGAGCATTCAATGGGAACAGCATGACCTATATTCTCTTGCAGTTTTGCTGTTTTTCCCTTAGGGTGCCCTAAAATTAAACCCCAAGTCATTTTTAGTTATAGTTTCAGACAATCCTACTACTTTATAACCTACTGCTGTTTATCAAAAGGTAGCTGATGATTGGAGACGGCCCTTTTATCTGAACCAAGGTTCAGACATTCTTTTTCAAATGCATCCTAATTAATTTTAGCTTTTATTTTTTTAGGTTTTTTTTTATAAAACTTTATAAAATATTTTGGGTTTTAGGATTATTTTATTTTTGATATTTTATAATAGGATTCTTTTTGTTTTTAACTAGCTTTGCAGGTGTTGTATTACTTGTAACTCTTGAACTCACTTTTGGGATTTCAGTTTACTTTTTTTTTATTAGTGGGGAACTTTCTGAACTACATGCACTAGTTGTGTACCTAAGGCATTAGATACTAAAAAGGATGTAGTATAGCCAAGCTAACATTACTTTTGTATAGAGTAGTTACACAAATGAAAGGTAGAAACATATCTGATTAAACACCAGGATCTGTGGAAAACCAAATATATTTCAGCAATCATTTTAGTAAAGGACCATAAAATGTAGTATGAACTTAAAATGATGCTCGTATTTTACCTAGCAATTCAGTTTCCATATTTCCTCTTTGGGATTTTCTTTTTTTTTATTTTGAAAGAATGCGCGGCATGGGGACTGGGAAAGAGAAATGAGGTAAACCTCATATCTGCCTTCTCCTTATATAAAGCCATAAGACTATTACAGTATCTGTACACAGTTGAGCTTGCTGCTTTTTTCCTTGGAGTACTTCAACTCGTTTTCCTCACAAAATACATTATTGTCATTGGTTTAAAAAGTTTAAAAAGGAGATGTAATTTTTGTGAGTTGTGAACACAAACCTTTCATTTGCACCAAATTAATGGAAAAGGACCATAATTGTTCTAGCAATGTGGGTACTCAAGTTCTACATATTATGTGAAATTAAAAGATAAAAAGAAAAGCTATTAAAAATTGCTGTGTTAAACATAGAACCTTTAGAACTCACTGCTTATTTTCTGTGAAACTTTGTTTTTATAGGTGTTGTGGCAACTTGACATATTTCGACGAAGTTTAAGAGGTTTAACCGGACATGTGTGTCAGGGAGATGCGTGCATATTTTGTGCTTTAAAGGTAAACAAACCTTGGAAGAATCATCTTTAAAAAAGAGGGAAAAATTATTTAACTAGTTTATATCCCTATCATACATACATCTGGGTGATGCTAAGCCATTCTTGTGCAAAGACATAATTTAGATTTAAGGACATTTTAAGCAAGTGTTTGTAACAGAAATGTTTTGTTGTTTTTAAAGAAATTTTACAATCTACTTAAAACTTTTATCTATTAAAAGTGTAACTTATTTGAAAATTTTCTTGGAGATTTTTTCTTCTAGTTTTTCTTTAGTGGTTGAATACAGTTCTTTTACAGTAGCTAAATTACTATCTGAGAAGGTCTCAAGGTTTTTATTTTATTTTTTACTCAGTAGTTGATGGTAATGGGTCAGAATTGTTCAGTTTGTAAGTAATGAAAGGTAATGCTTTTGGAAAGCTAATGAAAGCAAGTAACTTTTTCGTGTTTGAGATTGGCAGATCTGCAGATCTTAGTGCATAGAACTTGTGCTTCAGACAGTTTTGTAACTCATCTGCAGTCTGCGGACAAATGTCAATTTCTGATCGGTTCTTATTGGATTTACTGCACTAGTATTTACCTACCTGCAGTTAGGAGGGAAATAGCTGTAAGCATGATAGCTATTTCATTGTAATAAAAATAATAATGTAAAAATGCATAGGGGTATTTTTTAAATGGTCTAATACAGGACTATAGAATGTATATTCAAATATGGTAGTAGATCTAGTGATACATAGAACTTGAAATTGTTAATGTGGAGGCAACTGAGAGGGATAACACTGATTGAAAACTGTAGTTCATTGAGGAAGTGGTTTTTTTACAAAGCTACATTATAGGCAAGGATAAGCCAAATATTTCGGAGTTTTTTCTCAGTGAGTTTTACAGACCAAACTTTGTTACTGAACAAACATTTTGGGCAAGAACTGTTTTCAGTGATACTTATTTCACGTATAATCTATGTACTGTGTAGTATTTTTCAGCCAGTTTTAGTGTTTATCATGATTGCAGTACAGTACAGCTGATTTTGAATGCGTCTATCTTTTTCAAAACATAGTTGTTTCTGAAGGGTACCATTTAATTTCTTTGGTTAAAATGATTAATTTTAAAAAGCCAGCAAGTTGAAGTAGGTTGAGACTACACATATTCAAAGTAAGTTTCCAAGGCTTTTTATTCCAGCCTTTTTACAACCTCTTGACTCTACAGAACTTGATGGAACTTTTTGTTTCACCAGTGCTTTGATGCACATAGTGTTCTTCTGTGTCCTGGACACTTGATCGACACTAGAGTACATGTATGTCCAGACCGTAACTCAGGCATGCCTTTATTTTCAGATAAAATCTTGTGTCTCCTTGGGATGACAGCTTTACTTTCCTGGGGGTTTTGTGCATATACAGATTCATGCTTATATCTGGTATCATAATATAGAGTAAACTTTATGACTTTTTTGTTTTGATTTGGCCCATGTTACATGTGAAATTCTGGTCATATACAGTCTTGTTCAATGCTGCATGGGAACCGCCTTTATGAAGTGAAGAGAGATGGAAGGGTGACAATTGCTGGTTTGTATGTGTTTACACTACATACTTTTAGTGACTAATTACATTGCTGAAATCATATTAAAAAATAATATAGCAGCTTCAGTTTGCTCAGAACATGAATAAGGTAGTGCTCATGGCATGTTGTAATTGACTCTGTAGGGAATTGTACCATTCTAATGGTGCACTTGTGAAGACAGGGTGCTTCCATTTTTTCAAGCTAAACGTACCTTGCTATACCTTAATACCTACTCTCTTCCAGTAATCTTTGTGGCTTCAATTCAAGGAAAGATAGGTTTTACGTCACTTTTAAGTCACCTTCTGAAGCAGTACACTAGCTTCAGGTGCTTCATAAAGCTGCTGTGATTAAGGACTTGAAATTTTTTATATTCTTTCCCATGTCTATTCCTGATGGATGGATTACTCCCACAGTATATCTTATTGTTCAATTTATCTAAATGGCTTACTGTACCCAGATATTTTGCATTGCCTAGACTTCATATCTTCCTATTTTGATACATTTGCAAAAATACTGGCAAGAGGTGATATTACTGCCTTTTCTGAAATAGATTAGAATGGCATTAGTTGTTGCTCTGATCTTTATAACTCCATGGCTGGTGGCCTTGGTACTGAATTAAAAATTGTGTGTAACTCATTTGGAAGTATCTGTCTTCAGTCATTATGTACACCACTGGTTTTGTCTTCTTGGCTTTTTAGAAATACTGGTTGAATGATTCTATTTGTTCTGTGCTCAGAACCTGGGGCATTTTTTATTTTTATGCAGTGTATATGCTGGACAAGGATGTATTTCAGTAACTTACTTATTTTTGGCTTGGGTTAGGTTTCTTGTTTGTTTTTTGACAGTTTTAGGCTATTTTAGCCCCATTTTTTTTAGTGAAAAAGTAAGAATGGTGTTTTATCTATATCAGCTTCTCCTATAAAAGCATAGCCAAGAAATTCTGTTTCACTTCAATGTAGCCCATTTTCTTTTTATTTTGGTGGTGTTCTGAGAGTTAAATATGCACTTTTCTTCTCTGGATAAAGCTGGACTATGACTTTGGCTATGCAGGTCATTATAATGAGAATTCGTATCTGCATAACTGCTAATCTGTACTTTTTTTTTAGTTGGAAATGTAAGGCTCTGTTGCATTCCAAATATTGCCTAGTAGCCAAAATGAGAAGTGGTAAATGTTTTCAAAGTAGAGTTAACTTGTATTTGCAAATCTGTTCAAAACTTGATTTTGAATGTTTACATGAGAATATTGACTCTAATTTTTATCAGTACTCCCTGCTTTTTGTTATGAGAGGGAAGTTTAAATATGACATATACCCTGGAATGCATCATGGTTAAACCTCTACTTTCTGTTAGTGCTGAAATTTTGCTTATCTGTTGTATCTTTGCCTCTGTCCAACAGAAATTTTTACTGTAAGAGGCCTATGTGAAGAATGCATATCCTTATTTATATTTTACACTGGTACTCCTGATTTGCTTTGTCTTCATTCTCTTTATTTTTCTCTAAAGTTGTACTTAGAATTCTTGACAGTGGAATACACCCATTAATATCTGCAAATGTTTTCTTATTTTTTTAATAGCTTTTAACTTTCAATTCTTTCAAAATCACTCTCCCTTACTTGCTAAATAATGAGATCACTTGCGTACATATCTGCAAAAAAGGAAAGTATCAGTCAAATATCTCTTCTGGGAAATAACAATAAATTACACTTGATTTTGTTCTTCTGTTCTGGAACTGCAGATGCTGATCTGTTCTCTTGTATTGTGTACCCTGGTTTAGCAGGGATCTGATTTAATAGCAAGGATTATTAGCATTCTGTATAACTTACAGGAGTTTATTGCATATCCATGATTTTAATCAAGATACACTCCTGTCTGAAGTAGTAATGTAAATGTTATATTATTTAGTGAATGATGGCTATTAAACTAACCTGAATGGTATTACATTATGCAGTAATAAACACATACTATCTGTAAAGATGATAGATGTATGCATGAGCTGCTATTTCAGTAGCCACATTTAAAAAGCTACATAATTACAGACCAAGACTTGTGTTGCTTCTGTGAGCTCCAGTCAATCACCTGCATTTTTATGTACTTGGATATTGCTCTTCTACTGTATGAAAGTTTAGTTTGACATATTATAATGGAATGACTAACAGAACATGGACCCTAAATAACTTTAATAAAAACCAATCATTTCTAAAATTTTGTAAGTTTATAAACATTTTTATAAACTGTTTAGGCATGCTGCATAAGAACTGCTCTATTTATGTGGAACCACAGTATTAAGTCAAGTGGCTAATGAAGCTAAGTAATTGTTTCTTCCTAGGCAATATTTTCACAATTTCAACATAGTCGAGAAAAAGCGCTCCCATCAGATAATATGAGACATGCCCTGGCGGAAAGTTTTAAGGATGAACAGCGTTTCCAGCTTGGATTCATGGATGATGCAGCGGAATGCTTTGTATGTAGTCTTTGTAATTCTTTCATTGTAATCAATGAAAATTTTGTTAGTCTTGTGGAGGCTAAGCTGGCTTGTTGTTTTGATAGCTCTGGGCTTACAGGTGGGATTCAAGTGACATAGTACTACTGACCTTCTCTACGTCAATTTAGGGGAACAGGCACAGGGTAAACTTGTGTTTGCTCTATCCTTTCTTAACTGTAGCTCAGGCAGGGGGGATATGTGAAACATTGTTACTAAATGGCAAGGAGGATGATGAACTCTCAGTTGCTCCTAAAAGTTTTCAGGTAGAGAGAAGGGTTGTCTTGGGAGATGAGGCACTTGGGGATTTGAATATATGGTCTGTTTCTCCAAGTATTCTCTCATCAGCTATTGAAATACATTCCCTTACAACTAGCCAGCTTATTACTAAAGTCTTCTGCAAAGAGACTTCCATTTTCTTATCCAAAAGTGAACAAATACTCGAAGATCTTGACTCTTGCTGCACTCAGTTCTACTTTTATGAAGTGTTTCATTGAAAAACATGAGCTATTACTGTGGCCATAAAAGGTGGCTCAAGACCACACAGAACACAGAGAAAGAAGCCTCTCATAAGAAGTCCTGTATTAGACAATGAAAATTCTTCACCACAAAAATGAAATTAAAAAATAAGTATTAACCTTCAGATGCAGATTTAAGGGACAAAAAATACAGTTGTAGCTTTGGACATACTCTGGAAGTATCCACAAGTAAATACCTACCTGCCAGATGTTTTTCGCATACATAGGAAAATCCAATGGCGAACTTGTGAAACAGGGTATTTGAGATGTTGCAGTGAGGTTAATGGATTACAGTCATGAAAGGGGATGTCTCATTAGTGCTTAATCCAATCAAAATGCATTTGGACCTCTGAAGTAATCAGCTATCTGAAGGCTCTATCTGAATAGAGTCAACTTCTTCCTGTTACTTTTGGTATTTTTGGCAAAAGAGGAAAAAGTGGCCATGCTGATTCAGGGGCCAAACATGACAATTGTACTTCTTTCAAGTGAGACTTGGGATGGAATCAGGCATGTGCTATTTATGAACTTTTTCCATGCTGCTGTCAATGGTACTTGTGTTGGCACATGTGCTAAATGTGATCAAGTTATCAGATTGATATGCAAAGAGAAAGTTAGCAGTGTGAGGAACTGAGATAGGTGTGAAACAAATATCTCAGTCATTGCTTGCAGTAACATTAAATCATGTCTTACTGTAAGAACAACTTGTAAATTTTTCTTGAAGATTCACTAACTTCAGAAGAGAATGCACTTTGGAAGAAAAATTGGGCGACTCTTGTCTAATGCTGTTTTGTTAATGTTTGGAAACTTTGAGATGAGAAAAATTCCCATCCCCTGGGTTGTGAGAGACAGAATTAAATAATGTTAAACTTGGAGGTGAACTATTTGGAGTGAAGGGGGATATCTGAAGCATTAATCTGTGGTGCTGCTTATATTCTGACTTCATCAGTTCATTTTATATTTACATTATTATTTCTATTTAGGAAAATATTCTTGAGAGGATTCATTTTCACTTAGTGCCAAACAGCGAAACAGATATGTGCACTTCAAAATCCTGTATTTCTCATCAGAAATTTGCTATGACACTATATGAACAGGTCAGTCCTTACTTGATTGCTTTAACAAATAATTTGTTTCCATTGTCCTTAGTAAATAAAAACAAAAGTATTTTTATGTTTTTAGTGTGTGTGTCGCAGTTGTGGAGCGTCATCAGACCCATTGCCTTTTACAGAATTTGTGCGTTATATTTCTACCACAGCCCTGTGGTAAGAGCTTTTACTCTTGTATCTCATTTTTCAATATACACCCTTACAATAATAACAAAGCATGCCAGAGTTATGCTGTAAGTGTTTATAAAATGAATGTGTATTTCTTTGCTGAAATACCCATGTTTTTAGATATGGTCCAAAAGTAACATTTGGATTTCAAAAGCAAGTTGTAGAGAGCAATACTGGATGTATTGCTACTGTTTTACCTCTTTTTCTTTCTAGCCATAAGATACAGTTAACTGAGGGTTGACTGAAATCTGTTAACTCTTAATAAGACAGGTATGCACTTATTTCCATTTATTTTTTACAGTAATGAAGTAGAAAGAATGATGGAGAGGCATGAACGTCTCAAACCAGAAATGTTTGCAGAATTGCTGCAGGCAGCAAATACTACTGATGACTACAGGAAGTGTCCTGTAAGTGAAGAAAGGTTTTTCATTATTGTAATACACAAAGAGTTGTATTAGATTGGAATAATTTTGTGCTTCTGTTGAAAAAAACCATCTCTTTTAGCTTGTTCTACTCAATTCCTGTCTTATGTAAATGAATCTGTGTACATGCTGTTTATTTGGAAACCATAAAAAAGTACACAAGACTATATATAACTAAGTTTAAATGATGAAATGGAGGGAGAACAAAAGAGAAATTGTGATGGTGATTTGAATGTTTACTGAGATTTCTGTTTTAAGGTGGAGATTGGGTTTAAAAGTTTACCTATAGTCTTCAGAGTATTTTTGTGATAAATAATTTTATCCTTGAATTGTTAGAAACAACTATGATAACTAAATTTGATAATTAGAACTTGCAAAGTTGTTTTGTTGGACTCAACTTCAGACTTCTGTGTTTTAAACATCTTTGTTTTCCCTTCCATCATGCTTGTTTTTCCTTTTTGTAGAGTAACTGTGGTCAGAAAATAAAAATTCGTCGTGTCCTTATGAATTGTCCTGAGATTGTGACAATTGGTTTAGTCTGGGATTCAGAACACTCTGACCTAACAGAAGAAGTTATGCGGAATCTGGCAACACAACTTTATCTTCCTGGGGTATCTGACCTAAAACTTACTATTTGCGTATTCTAGAATTCCATTTTATGTGTATTTTTTTGCATGTGTAAATAAATATAAAATATAAATCTAGCTATATACGCCTGTATTTTTTAAAACTCATAATTTAACTTCAAACTTTGTCTACTATTTACCATTCTTTCTAATGTGCTCCTTGAAATGATTTCTGTGAGAGGGGAAAAAAATCCCATCAGAAGTTTTGGCCTTGTGCCTAAGAGTAAAGGTGAATACAGATGAATGTAGGTGAACTCCCAGTTGAAAATCAAGGAATATCACGTCCAATTTGAAATTTGTGGAATTATTCCACAGCATTATTGTTTCACTCTTTAAAATATGCATAATTCGATGTTAAAATAGACTTAAATGCAAAAATCATTATTTATATTCCTGAAAATTATGTAATGCTACAGGATATTTAATTCCAATTGCCTTGGTGAAATGCCAGTAGTAGATCTGGAAATTGAGGCTAAATATTTCACACATTTTAAAATACGTGATCATTTTTACAGCTATTTTATAGGGTTACAGATGAAAATGCCAAGAATAGTGAACTTTTCCTTGTGGGAATGATTTGCTACACAAGCCGACATTACTGTGCCTTTGCCTTTCATACCAAGAGTTGCAAATGGGTGCTGTTTGATGATGCTAATGTGAAAGAGGTAAGTATTTTCATACTGCTACCAAATTTAGGGATCTTTGCTTGTCTAGAATGCATTCTTCTGACACCAAACTTGAAACAAGTCCAACAAATAGATCTCTAGTTTTCACAGATGAATTTTTGAATTGACTTCACGTCTTTACAGTTCTGCTTTCCAAATACTGAATGTTTCAAAATGTTAATGGAATTGTCTCTTGTTGAACTGACTTCTAATGGAAAAGAAGACCTGTCTACTGGCAACTGTATTCATAGTGTTGATGTTCTGATTGTTAGCCTGTGTAATACTGGTTCTAGCATTTTGCTGCAGTTTACGTCAACTCATGTGCCAAACTCTTTGATATTAATGTACTTAAGGAATTAGATGTTTGTTACCTGTTGCTTAATAAATTATTCTTTTTGTGATTGCATTCAAGGCTGTTGATTTGAAGGGTTTTTTGTTTGTTGTGATGTTTTTTATGTATATATTGTTTTGGGTTTTTTTTCCCCCTTAGATTGGAACAAAATGGAAAGATGTGGTCTCCAGGTGCATTCGATGTCATTTTCAGCCATTGTTGCTATTTTATGCTAACCCAGATGGCACAGCTGTATCTCCAGAAGATGCTCCAAAGCAGATTATTCACTGGTCTCAATGCAAAGCAGCAGGAGGAAATGGGGAAGACATGGGTAATTAAGAATTTTTTCTTTTAACAACGGTTTTACCTGTATTTCTAAAGTGAGGATTATAAAGGAAATGAATTAGCTGCTTTATTCTTCAGTGCTTTTATCAATAATTCTGTAAAAGGTCTCAAAAGAAAATATTAGTGTTATGTATTAAGTATTAGAACTCTTTATTTGATCTGATATTTTGAGACTCATTGACGATGGAGAAAAAGATATTTCTATTGTTATTTTTTTGTAACACCTTAATACATAACTTCAATAATTTCAGAAGAAAATTGTATATTTGTCTATGCAAATGTTATTATCTGTGCATTGATACATTTAAAATACTTTACAAATGCTATGAAAACATTTGAAGTAAAGCTTATACTAATAAAAAGATATATGTGGAGCATATGTTGATATAGGTGTATATGCATGTGCACACACACAGAGATGTGTGTTGGTATAGGTGGGTACACACACATACACAGACTGTGATAGGTCTCAATATGTAAGAATCCAATCTTTTGGTTCCGTGGCTTGTACTGCTGTCTTCTGGAGTTTTTTTAAATGTTAAACATGACATACAAGTAAGTTAAAATGAAGACCAATTGCATTTGACATGTTTCCCCTCACATAATGAGTAGCAATAGGACATGGACTGCCTCAGGGAAGACAGAATTGAGGACCCAATTCTGCTACAATCTAGCACTGTAAATATGACACCATATAAAATATTACAGAACCTTATTGGCTAGAATATTGAAATGTCATGTGATGTTCTTGTGAGGTTTTTTGTTGTTTGATTTGTTTTTTTGTAAATCCATTATTAACATTTTCTTATTTTTTAATTTATATGTTGGAAACTTTAAATTTGAAACCATTTATTTTCTAAAGATAGATCTGTTATTTGGTAGGATTTGAAAAACATTCTTCTCCTAAGTCGGACCATATAAAAGAAAATGGAATTGGAGACCCCAATAATCAAAGGAGTAATAAAAAAATTCAGCCAGACAATTCAACATTCAGTAGAAGCCATATGCAAGCTAGTGCTGGTAGAGGTCCAGGTATGTATTACCCAGGCCCTACTCCCACCCCTGAAAAAGAACCCCAAATATGTTTCTTTTTAGATATTTCAGTTCGTTGCTTTTCAGATAGGTGCTTACCTCAGGAGTAGAACTATTTCTAAAGGAAGAATTCCATCATATGCTTGAATTAGTGTTTGAATAACGTCTAAAGTTTAAGTAATATCTGTTATGGAATGTTCACTTTTCTGGAGAACTGTAAATGCAATATTTCTTTTGTTAATACTCATTATTCCTGTACTAAAGTACCTATTGAGGCCTTGATCCATTTCTCCTTCCAGTCATATTGTCAGTTAAAAAGCATTTTAGAAACTTGAAGCTAATTGATGTTTTAGAGTACATGGTATGGTTCTGAGGATCATTGGCTATTTGAGGAACACTGGGATGCATCAAGAAGAGTGTGGCCAGCAGGTCAAGGGAGGTTCTTCTCCCCCTCTACTCTGCCCTGGTGAGGCCTCATCTGGAGTTCTGTGTCCAGTTGTGGGCTTCTCAGCTCAAGAGGGACAGAGAAATTCTGGAGAGAGTCTAGCACAGGGCCACTAAGGTGATCAGGGGACTGGAACATCTTTCATACGAGGAAAGGCTGCGGGAACTGGGGCTGTTTAGTCTGGAGAAGAGGAGACTGAGGGGAGATCTTATTAACATTTATAAATATCTAAAGGATGGTGTCAGGAGGTTGGGACATCCCTCTTTTTTTCAATGGTATCTAGCAACAGGACAAGGGGTAATGGAACACAAGCTGGAACACAAAAAGTTCCACTTAAATATAAGAAAAAACTATTTTACTGTGAGGGTGACAAAGCAGTGGCGCAGGCTGCCTAGAGGGGTTGTGGAGTCTCTTTCTTTGGAGGTCTAGGTGGACCTGCTTCTGCAGGGGGATTGGACTTAGAGGATCTCTGGAGCTCCCTTCCAACCCTACCATTCTGTGATACGTAACGTTATTTTTGGTCCTGTATATTAATGGACTTTATTTTCTATTTGGAAAGAATAGGAAAGAAGTTTTCCTATCTGTTTTAAACCTAATTCTATCTGTACGTTAGTCTTCCAAACAAATCACACTATAAGAAGTCACATGAGACAGTGATTGCTGCATTACTTGACAGTGCCTTTGCTCTGAACTCCTCATGCATTTCATGCAGAGCAATACTGCCGTCTCTTGAAATATTTCTCCTCTGTCTTTACTCTTGAATGCCTAGACTTTTTAAAACTGAAAATGTTCAGCTTGTTAACTTTTTTAATGGAGTTATGACTCAAAAATGTTCAGTATTTACCTTTGAATTCCGGCATTCAGTTTTAGTAAAAGGTATTTGTAGACATGATTGATGTAATGCTGCTTTGGTTACCTTCGCTGGTTTCATTTAGTGGACTCCTTGGATATAGCTATACTATACATCTCACTTTCTTAATCTATGTTATATAGTTAATTTAATTTCTTTCAAGTAGTACTAACATTAAAAATTAAATGTTAAAGTGCATAAATATGATGAATGAATGACTTTTTAGTAATGATCATTGACAAAAAGTATTTTTTGCAGCTAAGTTAGGGTACGGTGATCAAAAGGACAGGTTGAAGGACATATCCAGAGAATGTGCTCAGAAAGCTGCTGATATGAAAACTTTCTCATCCTTACGAAAAGATGCAGACAGAGGACCAAGGAGAGAGTCTGGGAGACAAAGAGGTACATTTTAAAAATATGACCAGAGAACCAATGAATTCAATAGCTTTTAACATCAATACTAGCTCTGCAGACCTTTAAGAGAACACGCTGCAAGTTTAGATTCCGTTTTCAATATTGTTAAATATGTACTGAATTCATTAAGATAGTATAAAAAGCCTAAATACTGCAACACTATCAATTAAAAATGAATGAGAACTTTAACGGAGCTTTCTGCTTTTTCTTCTTATAAGATTTAATTGGGGAAGATCGTTCCACTATTAAGTCAGGATCTCCTCCAGTTGGAAATGGACTTAGACACTGTGCTGATCAGCGCATATATAGCAGCCAGGGAAGAGGCTCCTATAAGCATGACAGCACGCCTCACCAAGCAAAGCTTTCTGTACAGGTGCTTGGATCAAACAAAACAGAAGCTTTTCCTGCTGGGGAGAAACCAATGATCAAGACCCGGGCTGATGGTGTCACTGGCTATGATACAGATACCAGTCAAGATTCTAGGGACAAAGGAAGTATCAGCAGCAGCCGAAGCAAAAGTAAAGGTTGGAAACCTATGAGAGAGACACTAAATGTAGACAGCATTTTCAGTGAGACTGAGAAAAAACAGCATAGCCCAAAGCACAAGACAAATCCAAACAGTAAATCTCGGCATGAAAAGGAGCGAAGCTTGAACCATTGGCCAAAAGAGAACCAAATCCAGAAAGTTTTAATGACTATTTATGAAGATGAAACAAAACAGGATACAGGAAGTCGAAGTTCGCTGGATTCAGAGGGAAAAGGGAATGCTGAAAAAAGCAAAGGATTTCCAGAGAGAAAAATCCATGGTGATAATTGGCAATTTCAGAGGACAGAATCTGGATATGAAAGCAGTGATCATATCAGCAATGGATCTGCAAATCCAGACTCGCCTGTTATTGACGGAATCAATTCGGCAGATGTCAGGAATGTTAAAGACGGTGCTTCCTGCAGGTAATACTAATGCTCTTAAATTCTATGCAAGTTCTATTTACAGAAAAATAAGTTGTTCTAAGGTTCACGTGTTGTTTAAACATGCTTTGGAACGTTTTAGTTTTGAGGACAGATTTTTAGAAAGCTAGCAACATGTCTAGAAATAAGGATGTGGACAGTTAAGTGTTAAGTTTACCTTCACTCTGAGACTGCCATGTTTGTTCTGTTTGAAAGGCACTGAGCCACATTATTATGGCATTGAGCCAGAAACACTAAGCCCTGCTGAGGGGCAGGGTGTGTTAATTTGAAGTAATTGCTGTACTTCTTCAGTTACAGGTTTTTTAGACTGTGGGGAGCTTGCCACCTGTAATGGAATACAAGTGTCCATATAAATCATATGCGTAACCGTTGTACAGACAGGCCTCAACAAGATGATGGGAATGGCAATAGGTGAACCTTGTATACTGTTACTAGTGATTGTCCTGAAATTCAGTTTTTTAGAACACCTCAGATATATATTGATCACTTGTCAATTGATTTACCTGTTTGAAAAAAATCTTTACTGAAAAATGCAAAATTACTAAAACTGGCCAAAAATGTGGTTAGTAACTAAATTTTATTAAACTTGCTAAGAATATGATATATGATGGCAACAACTATAAGAAATGTCATGAGTTTCTGCCTGTGGAGATACTCATAACCCAACCGGATGTGGTCCTGGGCAGGCTACTGTAGCTGACCCTGCTTGAAAAAGGGTGAACTTAGATGATCTGAAGAGACCTTTTCCAAATGAAATTATTACATGGTGCTATGAAATATAACAATATCAACCTTCCATGTGTGATTTTTCTGTATTGTGTGTTTTCACTTGTGTTGGACATAGTTCCTGCTAGAACCCATATATTTCAAATCTTGTTTGTATCCGTAAAATGGAAGAGCACAGATGTGTGACCAAGCATAGTCTCAGATGGTTGCTAGATCTGAGAAAATTTTTGGCTGTATATTGTCATGAAAAGCTATTACAGGGGAAAAGAATGGCAAATACCAGGAAATAAAAGGGTTCTGACTTCTCTAAGCAGAGATGTAATGTTTTAAAACTTTACTCATAAATTATTGTAGCAAGTTATTAAAACAATTTTTTATTTAAAGCACAGAAAATACAGCTTCTGCATGAACTGAAAGGTCTCTGAATATTTTGGAACTGCAAGAAAGCAAAATCGGTTGTTAGTTCTGAGTTTCCCAGGGAATTATTTTGTTTCACATACAGATGCATAAATAAGGACATAAAAATGTCCACACCATGGCAGAAATAAAGGTTCATTAAACATGTATTCAGTCTATACCAGTAGCCAGTAGGAGATGCTTATAAAAGAAGACAGCAGATAGTGATATCTTGTAAGTATATTCCTCTAGCTTATTGGTTTTTGCTGCTCTATGGACATTCTGATCTGGAGATTATGTTCACAGTGTCTATTTCCCAGGAAAAAACACTTTTTACACCATGCCTTTTATTTGTCTTGGGCCTTTCCTTGCCCAAGGAACTATACAAAAAAATTATGGTCTTTTATTGGGTAATATGTATAAGCCATGTTTGTATTTTCAGTGTTTACAGTTGCTTCGAACAGTAATTTCTACAGTTACAACTGTGTCTCATTTTTAAACATGACTAAGAGATAATGGATTGCCCAAATGCTGCTTATCTCTTGTTATGAGAGAGAATATGATACATTTTTAAAAACTTAGTTCATTAAGAATTCACTTACACTGTTTAAGTAAAGACAAATCCCCATACTTTATCAAAATATAAATGATTTTGTGAGACTTTCAGAAGAGTTTTGTATGACTGGTAATTAGAATTGACTTGTAGTGCCCACTAGTTGCCTTCTAACCATTCAGACTTTGTGTTGTAAAAATACAAATTAATTACTTGAAAGTTCTCCTAGAAGACAGAAGAAAAATACTTAGTGTTTTATTTTCTGTTAGATTCTTTCTCTTTTTTTTCTTATTTGTTTCAGCGTTCCTCTTGTTTTTCTATCCTTTCAATAACAAGAGGAGCTTGCTTTGGGTTTTTTTTGTAAATTGAAAAATCACCACTGTGTATCTTCTTCCCTGCCTTACTTTTGGAGAAGGAAGGATTTTTTTCAAGTTGGTTTTTTTTTCTCCTGTTGTTTGCTACTGTAAGAATAATGTTTTGTCACACCGAAGTATTAATGAATAGGAAAATGGCAAACTAGAGAAATGGACATGATGGAATGTGAACTAACAGGTTACAACTACTGAAGATATTGATACAGATGATATTTTGGCATTTTTAGAAGACTTAAGCTTTGTCCTAGTCAGATGCTGTCTCTAAATATTCAAGGTTTAAACTATTAACACTGAAAAATGTGTTTCAGACGTATTTCAGACATTCAGATACTGATGATAAATCGGAAACTATTTAGTAACACATGGTTATACTAAAGTGTCAGTTTAGGTAAGACCTATGAAGAAATTGAATTAGGTGATTAATGGTATCTGTTCAGTCTGAAAATCACTACAGAAATCAGGTATTCAAAATTGTTATGCTTTCTTGATCTTGATTAATAAGCACTTTTTAAAGTTTTTATGAAGTTTTTTAGTTTACAATGAGAAAAAGTGCAATTGATACTTCCTTCTCACAGGTGACACATCGTCTTTCTGTTTTTAACTGTGGGAGTCAGTGGTCCTTACTAAGCAAGCTAATGTGATGTTAATGTGATATTAAGAAAATCTGCTTTTTCTGTGCTGCTTATTAGACTTCTTGCTGTTGTAACAACAGACTCTAGAGGAAGGGTGAGATGAGTGTCCAAACTCTAGAACAAACTGAGAGTATCAGCCTTGCAAACTATCTATTCTGTGTCTGTCTATATTAAAGGATTTGGGTCATCTTAAATTTATCTGCATCAGTACAGCCTGCAGGTAGGGGAGCAGTGTTAAAAGTATTAAGGGGCCACCCCTGCTATCTTACGTATCTTCTGTAAAATATGTGTGTGTCTTTGCAGAAAATGTGACAGTGCTGATGACAATAGTTTCAGATAGATAGATGAAGTTTTTATGGTTGTATGCACTCTAGGCAATTAAGTTTGTGATCATATATCAATAGTTTAAACCTTCAAACTACATGTATGCTTCTTTTACAGTGAGCAAGGCTTGTCAACCAGAAAAGCTGATAGTGTGTTACATCCGGTATCCCAGCAGAACAGAAACTTCTATGGTAAGAACTTTTAACATCCATAAAGAATAAGAGATTTTCTAAAAGTAGTTTAGATGTAGCAAAACTGTAATACAAACTTACTAATGTTGTACAAGGGATAGATTTCTGATTAACCTTGTGTACATTATAATTTTTTTGTGTAATGATATTCCATAAAACTGAGAAATGTATATAGAAATTTACCATTGAAATATTTAGTTATGGATTGTAAAAAAACCCAATAAAACCAAAGTTAGACATCTGTGTATCAGCTTGTCTGTATTTAGGGGGATTAGAAGAAAATTGGCATAGAATTTGTGGCTGTTTTTTGTATGATGCTGGGTTTTTTTTATATACATTTTTCAGTACAGAACTGTTTTGCTGATGATTCATAGCCCGTGTACTCTATCTTTTTAAAATGGCAAAAGAAATGTTTTGGGTTTTGTTTTTTTGTTTTATTTTTTTTACCCTCACAGTAATTTCCTTTTTTTTCTCATTGTAACCTTTTCAGTGAGTTAGACTGGTCAAAGATGGAAAGTATTCATATAGCTTCTTGGTACGCTTTGATGGAGATGTGGTGAAGCAACAGTTCAGTAACAATATCACTTTTTCCGGGGACACTGAAAGCATTTTTTCACAAATCACCTTCACTTATTCAATTTCTTGGCTTTCTTGTACAAGAGATATACACGATAAAGGGATTCATAGTTATCTGCACTGATATTTGTATTCCCAAAATAAGGGGGATTGGTTTCTGTCAGTGCTTCACCATCCCGTGAAGAAAATTTTTTGTGTTACAATGCTAGGAGCAGTAGTAGTTTCCTTCTGTGGAAAGTCCTGAAGACACGTGGTGTGAGCTGAATTTTTCTTAGCATCTCCTTTAACAGTTACAGCGCTTAGCTATGTGCTGGGTCATCTAAAAACATGATGTATCTCCCAAACAATTGTTTCACATGATCTCTAGCACCAAAATAACAGGATAGATGACTTCCGTTTTTTCTTTTGGTGGCAGTTGGATCTATTTTAAATATGGTATTTTGGTGTGGAAAATGTGAGTATCATTTTGGGAAGCTACGGCTTCTTTATTATTTGTTAGATAATCAAGATACAACAATTCTTCTTGTCATAGTTCTCTCCTGCTGTGTTTTTGTTACAAGGCTCTTTTTTTTTCAGTAATAGGCTGATAGAACAGTTTGTCCTTTCTTGTGAATGTCATTTACTACTGTCTCCTCAAGGAAGAGGCCAATGTATAATTGCTGCTGGCTGGTGTAGTTTGTATAACAACTGAAAACTCTTGTTCACCAGTATTGGTGATTTTACCAAGGCCTGTAGTGACAGGACAAGGGACAATGGTTTTAAACTAAAAGAGCCTAGATTCAGATTGGACATAAGGAAGGAATTTTTTACAATGAGAGTTTGTGAGACATGAACAAGTTGCCCAGAAAGTTGTGAATGTCCCATCATTGTGTCCCAACATGTAAGAAAGCAGGAAAAGGACATAAGAGGCTTCCATGGATGAGCAAGGATCTGCTGGGACAACTCAGGCAGAAAGCAGCCATCTATGAGAGGTGGAAACAGGGGCTGACTTCTTGGAAAGAGTATAGGAACTTTGCCAGAGCATGCAGGGGTGCAACTATGAAGACTAAGCCCTTCTACAATTAAATTTAGCCAGGGAAGTTAAGGACAGTAATAAGGCATTTTTCAAGTACATGAGCAGTAAAAGGGAGATGAGGGGGAATGTGGACCTGCTACTAAACACAGAGGATGTCCTGGTGACTGAGGATGCAGAGAAGGTTGAGCTACTGAATGCCTTCTTTGCTTCAATCTTTATGGCTAAGACTCGGGAAGCCCAGTTCAGCAAGGAGAGTAGGATGGCCTGGACAACAGAGGACTTGCCCTGGGTGGAAGCTTAATGCTCATAAGTCAATGGGTCCTGATGGGATGCATCCAGGAGTGCTGAGGGAACTGGCTGATGTGATTACTAAGCTGCTCTCCATCATTCTTGAACAATCATGAAGGACAGGTGAGGTGCCTGAGGACTGGAAAAAGGCCAATGTCACTCCAGTCTTCAAAATAGGCAAGAAGGATGATCCAGAAAAATACAAGCCGATCAGCCTCATCTCCATCCCTGGAAAGGTGATGAAACAGCTCATCCTGAATGTAGTCACTAAACCTATGAAAGAAAAGATGGTTATCAGAGAGAGTCAGCATGGCTTCACCAAGGGAAAATCCTGTTTGACCAACCTGATGGCCTTCTATGAGTGCATAACAGGCTGGCTAGATGAGAGGAGAGCAGCAGATGTCATCTACCCTGACCAGCAAGGCTTTTGACACTATCTCCCATAATGTCCTCATCAGAAAGCTCAGGCAATGTGGCTTGAACAAGTAGATGATGAGGTGGATAGAGAGCTGGCTGAATGACAGTGATCAATGGCACAGAATGGAGTTGGAGGCCTGTGGCCAGTGGAGTTCCACGGGATCGGTTCTGGGACCAGTGTTGTTCAACATCTTCATCAACAACTTGGATGAGGGGACAAGGTGTACCCTCAGCAAGTTCACTGATGACACCAAACTAGGAGGACTGTCTGATTCCCCAGAAGGCTGTGCTGCCATTCAGCAGTGTCTCAACTGGCTTGAGAGTTGTGCAAAGAGGAACCTCATGAGGTTCAACAAGGACAAGCGCAGAGTCCTGCACCTGGGAAGGAACAACCCCATGCACCAGTAGAGGCTGGGGATTTACCTGCTGGAAAGCACCTCTGCAGAGAGAGACCTGGGAGTCCTGATTGATAATAAGCTAAACATGAGCCAGCAATGTGCCCTCGTGGACAAGAAGGCCAATGGCATTCTGGGATGCATCAAGAAGAGTGCATTGAGCAGGTCAAGGGAGGTTCTTCTCCTCCTCTACTCTGCCCTGGTGAGGCCTCATCTGTAGTCCTGTGTCCAGTTCTGGGCTCCTCAGCTCAAGAGGGACAGTGAATTTCAAGAGAGAGTTAAGTGTAGGGCCACCGAGATGATCAGGGGACTGGAACATCTTCCTTATGAGGAAAGGCTGCAGGAAGAGGGGCTGTTAAATCTAGAGACGAGGAAGGGGGAATCTCATTAATATTTACAAATATCTAAATGGTGGGTGTCAGGAGGTTGGGACATTCCTTTTTTTCAATGGTATCTAGCAACAGAACAAGGGGTAATGGGATGAAGCTGGAACATAAAAAGTTCCACTTAAATATAAAACTATTTCACTGTTCAGGTGAGGGAGCCCTGGCACAGGCTGCCCAGAGGGGTTGTGGAGTCTCCTTCCTTGGAGGTCTTCAGGACCCACCTGGACATGTTCCTATGTGACCTGATCTAGGTGGACCTGCTTCTGCAGGGAAGTTGGACTAGATAATCTCTAAAGGTCACTTCCACTCCCTACCATTCTATGATTTTATGATTGGAAGGGTCAGGGCGAGGTTGGACAGGACTTTGAGCAACCTGTTCTTCTGAAAGATGTCCCTGCCTGCATCAGCGAACTGGATTTGGATGATCTTTAAAGCTATCTTGATATGTAAACTGTTATATCATTTAACAATTCAGAGATTTTTTTTTCAATTTTTAAAAATTTTTATTGGCCTTAGTGCTTTCTTATTAATTCAGTTAAAATAACAAAATATAAGTCTCCGTTTCTGTTGCTTGTACTCTGCTTTCAGAACTTGTTTCTCAATTTAATGGGGTTTTTTTCTTCTTGTTGATGCATAGTAAGATTATATTTTTTTCTTAAATGGCTGGGTGGATTGTGGTGTACCATTTGTTTTCTTTCAAGATATGAAGCAATTTCAGGAAGACACACTTAAAATAGGGAAATCCACTTCCTTTTACATACTAATATGTCTGTTGGGTTTTTATAAAGTTGATAAATGACTTGGCATATAAATATTACAGGTCAACACGAGGCCAGCCAAAATCATTATCTACGGTTGCTGAAACAATAGAATGGTACTTGTACAAAGAGGTGCAATAAATATGAGGCCACTTCCTCAGGAAATGTTTGATTTCCATAGATTCCATACTTTTGAGATAATGTATAGTATAGGCTTAAATTAGGGGGGAAGGGGTTTGCCATACCACTTTTATATTTTCTGTCACTATTCCAGTTTATTTTTGTTGCTGTAGAAAGAACTAAGTTGGTGCGTGGTGATTTTGACAACAAAAAAACCAAGCCCAAAACTGATGTTACATGGAATGCAAAAGTATGGTTTTGCTTGGCATTTATTGTGTTTTAATTCTGTACTTACTACATGGTACTTTCTATACCAGTACAAAAAAACCCCACGCTTGAATAGGAAAAAGAAAAAATACCAGTGAAAAATACATAAAGGACTCTGGAATGAAAAATAGGTGGCTTCACACAATGTTTGAGCATAGTAATGACTATTGCCTAGAGAACCATGGCCTGTACTTAGGTATACTTAAAACTTTCAATATCCATCATAAGTTTTCTGTAAAAAAACAGATTGTGATTCCAAGTGATCCTTAGTTATCATAAATCATGGATTATAAGATCCCATCTATTCAGTTATTCCAGTTCAGTAACTAACTTTCAAATAGTTTGATAACAAAAATGTATGCATTCTAAATCAAGTTGAAGTTCTTATATATGGGCATGTTTTGGAAAACAATAGTGGAAGTGACTAAAAGATATCTGAATAATTTGACAGTTTTACATGTATAATGGGGTTAAAGATGTATTCAGACTTTTTTTTTTTAAATTGTCTAAAAACTACGTCAGGACACCTTTAACAAGGACAGTAGTAGTCATTTACAGGTATTAGGTAGTTGTATTACTTTGTTATATTTCTGAATATTATGATCAAGACATGAATTGGTATGTAAATACCAGACTCCTAGAAAACAATACTTTCTGCCCAGTCCTTTCCAGAGAGGAATGGAATGTAACAAATCTTCATGGCAACATGAAAAAATATCTCTGAGTGGATTTTTTGTGTGGAAAGCCCATGGTATTTATGGAAATAATGTCAGACTTCTAATTATGTCCACCATGTGTATAATTGTGCTTTATCAATTCCTCATTTTTAACTGGAGCTGAATAAGGCTTCTGTTGAGCAGTTGAGGAATTCTGACCCTGACTAACAATAAGTTTATTTTTGTATTATAAAGATAGTAACATTGGATCACGCAGTGGTTGTGCAGATCAAGTGGTAACTTCTTTCACTGGTAGTAAGCAGTAGATAACTGATGCTGAAGCAAATGTCCCATGTGGCCAATCTCTTATTTGTGTGATCAGATTTTGGCAGGAAAACATGAATATTAATGAAGCAGATTAATTATCCTCAAATTCTACTAATGATTTAGTGTTTACAAAGTTTTGAAGTTGGAGGATGTTTGTTGTAAAAACATGTGACATGGACTGTATGAGGACAAAATTTCCAACCTCACTTTCTTCCAAAGAAAGATGACTAAAATTCTTGGAAGCTAAAGAACTTGATAAATGAATTTTCAGAGCAGTCCACATGCTAGCTACTGATAATAACTTTCAATCATAAAGTGTTTTTAGGGGCTTTCCTGACAACTCCCTTCTATTCTTAAGGCATAGACTTTTTCATGAAATTGCTACTCCTGAAAATTTCTGTGAAAGGAGTTACAGTTGGGAGGGTTAAGGGGAAAAAACAATCCTAGAAGCCCCATTTTCTGGATTTCACCCGCCCACTCCACCCAAAACTCAGAGCACTTCACTCTTGACCTAATCTGTCAATATAGTAAGTACTGTGGTTAAAACTGACTGGATGCTTGATGGCCTTGTATTTATGATGCAGTATTAAAAGCTATCCATTCAGTGATCTCAAAAAAGGATGTACTTAGAATCAGTGTCTTAAATTAATAATTGCTTCCCTTCAAAAATAAATGTAAACCGGTGTTTGTAACATTACAAATCCAGAGGTTTTCCCATTAATAATTAGTCAGCTCAATAACATGAAACAACCACAACTGAAATCTAGAGTAATTCTGAAGCACTGGTGAGTATGTAAAGAACAATCCTAATTTCCTTTCTTATGTGATAGTTTAGAAAACTCAACTCACATACCATAATTCTGAAAAAGAAAACTTGTCTTCTTAGGAAAACCATACATTTATAGTAATAATTTAAAATATGCAACTGCAGTTATGAAAATCCAGTTGTTACCCTTATGATGCAGTCAATGTATAACCATTGTGTTGGAAGCACCGAATAGTGAATTAAAGCATGTAGCTACTTAATGTGAAATCGGATCAAATAAATGCTTTTCTGGAGTGTCTTTAAATGACAGATAAAAGATTATTTTAAAAAAACCAAACTCAATCGAAAACAGCAACAACCCTAAAACAAATCCTAAAGATTTCAAGATTTCCAAATGTAGTCAAGCAGCCTATGAAAATTAATATATGAAGCTCTCTCACATTCACTATTTATGTGAGAAGTTTGCAATTTAAAATAGATAATGCAAAGGATTGAGTTTTAAAGCAAAGATCTGATAAACTTTTTGAGATGGGTGGATCAGAATGAAGGGAGGCAGATAGTTGGTGTACTTTGTCAACTGTTGCTTGCTTTCAGAATTTTAACTCTCACACATGTGCAAGTATGCACCACCACCACCACACTCCCCCAAAAAAACAACAAAGGAACTTTATTTTCATTTCTTCCAGATGTTTAAAGCCATGCAAAAAATTCCACTAATAAATATCTAAGAGCTATTTTGCAACTGAGTGTTGCTCCGAAAAGACAGTTTCTTGAATATAAGGATTTTTTTTCTCTGAAGGTGGTCAGTCATCACTTTAAAAAAAAAATACCTTATTTTGGACAAGTTATAACATGTTTTATGTTGTTGGTTGTTATATTGTTCCACATTTCCAAAGTTTCCAGTAAGTTTGTCTGTCATTTCAACTGAATAAAGAAAAATGGCTGGGTTCAGACAGAGCAATTTGCCACAGTGCTTGTTACAAAATGTATTAGACCTCAGTTTTTTATTATCAACTTAAAAAAAAAAGAATTGGGTAAAGAGAACTACAGGAAACATGCAACTAAACCACATCAGAAGTAAATTGAATTGAATGTGGGTTGGCTTTGCTGTGACTTTGTTTCTCCTGACCTTGGCCCTGACTTTTGCAAATGCTTTGTTTTGTGTAAATGGGGATGTTAGAGGAGAACTTTGTCCTACCTGTTGGTTATAGAATGGCTATTCTGAAAATTTTTCAGATGTGAAAAGAGATTCTAAAATCTTAAGCAGACAGGTTTATACATCAGAAAAACGGTTAGGTTTCATTTATTGATAATTTTCTTATGACCCATTGATAAGGATGTCAGTCTCCAGCTGAGCACAGTGCTCGTGTCCCATATTTAGTTTTGCAAAGAACATAGAGCCAAAATTCCCAGTCGAGTCTGCATCTGGTTTTATCCATGCATGGGTAGCCTGTCAGCAGAAGAGAAAATAACACATCTATTTTTAAGTTAGCTGGAATTCTGAAGGCACAAACCACCTGGTACTGCTCAGCAGATTTGGCTGAGTGTTCTGTGATCACACCAAGAAATGGGTTATTAACCTTTGCTGCCGCCTCTTGATCAATTTGTGTTATTGCCTCTCTGAAGGGCTGAAAGTGCTCAATTCTTTAGTTTTGCTTGGAGTAAAATAAATAAATACAAATTTAAAAAAACAGTAATGTTCACATCAGGTGGTTTGGGAATTTAAAGAGCAGTTGTGTAGGTGATACATTTGTGATTTTTAAAGTAGATGATACTCTTGGATAAAAGTCAATACATCCTGAAAGTTAAAAATAATAGCTCCACACTGTTAATCTAGCAAATTATTTAATCCATTCCTAGGACTGCATGTGGACACTTTGACTGAGATGAAATACTCGGAAACATTCACACGAATTAATGTGTCAGAGACTGTGTGGGGTTTTTATTGTTAGTAAAGCAATTTACATTTAATTTTCCTAGTCATTTTAATGCGATGTTTTCTAAGTATGACCTCTGTGTCAGTTACCATTGATGCCGTGGCCCACTGGAGCAGTTTTGAACTTTCTTTCAGGTCAATTAGTTGTCTCTTGCTAGTATTTGGTAATAATATTTTCTCCAAAGTATTCTTTGTAAGATTGTGATATTTCTTATCATGAAATAGTAAGATTGGGGGGTTTTTTCTTAATTTTAAGGATCAAAGGCAAGCTATATGGGGGTTTGGTCTCTTATGTTGCATGCTGCTTTTATACTCTAAAATCTGTATTCTTTGTCAAGGTTTAATGTCTTTTAATCTTTCATCGATCAAAGACGGGGCAGATACTGACCCTCAAAACAATTAGCACCTAACAGCATCACCCATATTTTTTAGTTTAGCTCTTTTCTCTTGTTAGGTTTATAACTCATGTACATATGAGTCAGAATTTCCAAGACTTTTTTTAAACTTGGGAATATAACAAGTGAATAAAAAATATTTATCTTGATAAGACTACATCATTTCAGAATAGGTAGAAATTTTTTGTAGCTTTTGTTGATGAAATTATGGAACAGTCTATGGAAGTTGTCTAAGTTAGTACTGCCTACTGAACAGAAGATTATTCAACTAGAAATTGGGCAATGTCTGTTGCCTTTTTTTAAATTATTTTCTTTTTTGAAATAAAAGTAGTAGCTACATGAATCTAGTCTATACATATGCAAAATAAGACGTCTTTTGAATGGCTTCAGAGCAGGTGACTGATTCTAATGGCCCAACCGCTGCATGAAGAAGACTTAATATCTCTCTCTAAGCAAATAACCCAATACTTGTCACTAGCCAAGAGAGTGTTTTAGTCTATGTGGTGTCAATGTGGATACTTCAATGCTTCCTTTATTTACTGCTAACTAGGAGCTGCATTGTTCAGAAACTGTATTTTTAGAGACTGATTCTTAGCCTTTGCCTGTGAATAAAGGAGCCTCTCAAGTATGAGCATACTAGAGCTGGCCCAGGCACTCGCATGGTGTGTTTAAGGCACCCACGTGACTGAGGGTGCTTTCTGTCCACTTGGCATCTTTATGAACTGTAGTTTGCTGAAGGTTTTTATATGTTTCAAAGAATGGATAATGCTAGTCTTTAAAAAAAACCCCACAACAAACCCATACAATCCTCCCCCAAACAGCGACAACAAAAAACCCAAAACACCCCCAATCCCTTCAATTAATTATTATTACATGATGTGAAGATTCAGAAATCTATAGTTTTTCTTCTGTCATTTAAATTACTTTACATGTTTGAATAAACATATGTTTTTTTTAAAAAAAGCTGCTTTTCAAAGTGTGCTTTTAATTAGATAAAATGTTAAAATGATCTTGAAAACAGGTCCATGACTTCAGAATTGTGTAATTACCTATCTTATGGTGATAATGAAAATAATGTTTTGACTAGATTATTTTGGATGAATACAAGATTTAACCTTCTGTGACAGATTGTCTTCAAAATGTTGGGTTTTTTTTATCAATGTCAGATCATGAAAAGATGTAATTGTTGTCTGTCATGTCTCTGAGGAATTACAAAGAAATAATTGGATTGTATTTCTGCTAATTTTAAAATAATCTTTTTCTACCCCTAGACTTGAGGAAAGACCAGATCAATTCAGAAGTTAACTACAGACCTCATGTTAATTTTCTGACAGATTTACACTTGCAGGTGCCCAGCCCCCCAGTGAAGAGGTAAATGCTACTGGCATTAATTTACTATGTAGTGTTAAGTAGTTCTGAATTCTGTTCTGTGATAGTAATCATTGTTAAGCATGAAAAAGTTAAAAGTATTGAATATTTTTGACATCCAGTGCCTTTTGTATTTTACAATATTGATAAGGCTAAACACTCTATATTTTAATTTTGATGCTGTTAATGAAACCAAATAGCTCACAGTGTTTAAAACAATCTTACTAGAGAAAGGGTTTTAACAGTTTTCTGGTTTGGATTTGTATACTATACCAAGGAGTGCTTAACCATTTGGTGGTTAGTCCAGTAACCCCATAAAGTTTTGAAAAGTTTGTCTGGAAGAGAAGGAAAAGGTGATTTCTGTTTAGAAGCTGCTGCTGTATACCTGCTGTTTTCTAATTTGAACTGCAAGTGCTCAGTACTTCGTAAAAATAAGAACCTAAATAAAAATATAGCACTATTTGAAAAGTGAATATATCAGATTGAGTCACACGGATGCCTAGAAGAGAGACAAATCATGTTTGACATAGTCCTGAGTGTTGAAGAAATTTGTCTTACTTTATAGAAGTTCAATCTGTACAGAGATTTCCTCCATTTCAAATCAAAGAAACCTTGGAATGACTAATACAACTTTTAATCAAATGGCTTTATGTTAAGCAGACTTAATTCTCTAGTCAGTGTGAATATTTAAACAGAATTACAAAGACTGCCTTTGAAATTAATCTTTGGGTTACTTGAGCTTTTTCTGATATTTACGTGCAACCTGTGTGGGGTTTTTTTTTGCATTTTAGAGCTGAAACGCCTGAGACCAATAGGAAACCTTTCCAGTCATCAGCTTTACAGCCAGTTCTTAAAGACATTGTTAAGTCAGAAAGTAGGAGCAAGGCAAGTGAACAGAATTCATCAGAGTGGCTTAATCCAGACAAGTTTGAGAAGACAAATGTGCCAGTATGTTGTGCTGATGGCGCATCTCACCCGTATACAGAAAACGTCTGTGGAAGGAAGCTGATCAACAACGACTTTCACTCCTCTTCCCAGCCACACTCTCATCATGCAAGAACATTTGGTCCCAAGGTGGGGTTGTCACCTTGTGTGCTACAGAACCTGTCAGAAAGGCCGGTGGTGCTTCCCCCACCCGGTGAGCATGCCGGGCACCCATTCCAAAGGGCGGATGCTCTTTGGGTGCCTGACACAGTCTACCAGAATCTTCCTCCTCCTTTACCACCAAAGAAATATGCTCTTAGTACTTTGGCAGGATTGGAACATAACTCAGCAGCTGATGTTAAATCGATAGAAGCATTGCAAAATAATCCGTTAAGGCAAACAGGTGCACCTTTAAAATCTGAATTAGAAGCAGGCATATTTACAAATGAACACAGGTTTAAAGAGCCATTTCAAGGAAATGAACTGTTTGTTCATAAGACAGATTCTCCACCTCGCTTATCAGGTAATGAATTTTGGACTGTGTCTGAAAACTTTTTAAAGAAAGGATCTCGTCATACAGAACCAAGTGCAGGTTATGGGGACGGAAATGATAGTGTATCCCTAACAACTTATTTTTCAGTAGATAGTTGTATGACTGACACATACAGGATGAAGTATCATCAGAGGCCCAAGCTGTATTTTACAGATAGTGGAAGCTTTCCCAAAGAAAAGCATCCTCCCTCGGCTGGAGTAGAACTCAATGCTACATACCATGCTACTGTTGAGCCCAGGCATCCCACATCTGAGCAAAGGTACAAGGCAAATGTTGAAGGCATACACTGCAGTAGATAGATTCTTTAAAAAAATAAATCTGGATCTGATTTCTGCATTTCACGTAGCATATAAATGGGCACAAACACTTGAGTCTGTGTGGTAACAAGATACCTATTTGACTGGACTCTGCTTAGGAGTTAGGACTGTTTAAATGAATATGCAAGTAGAGATGAACAGAGGAGAAGAGGTGCTAAACTTGTGGTTCTTTGATTTGTTACTCTAGTTGCCTTAATGCTTACCTCTCTTACCTTGTCTTCTACAGTTTATATTAAAATGGTCCCTGTGGGTGTATAAATCTTACAGCAGTGGGATCAACTAGATGTTAATAATTTTTTGATAAGATTTACTTAGTTGCAGTTTATAAAG
This sequence comes from Colius striatus, assembly GCF_028858725.1. Lineage (NCBI taxonomy): Eukaryota > Metazoa > Chordata > Aves > Coliiformes > Coliidae > Colius > Colius striatus. Next base: position 24,470,201 of record NC_084761.1, read on the forward strand.
TGTTCCTTTAGATTGTGGTCACTAAATATTTAAACTAACAAAAGGGATAAACATATTCCCATATGTAATGCCACAAATGTAGTTATAATAGAGCAGCATTTGTCTTGAACAGGTAGAAGAAAGTGACATTGATTTTTTGATCTGACTTATCTGAGTGTGCTTTCACAAACCTTCAAGTGTCTTTAATACAAGTTTACCCAGAGAATTTTTAACTTGTTATTTGAAAAGCCTTAATAATAATTCTTTGAAAACAACTCTGGTTTGCAAGTGTTAAATAAGGTTTTTAAAGGGAATTCAAATAAAATGCAATAATTGACTGTCCTATTAATGTACCTGCTCTATGTTAGTGTACATTTTAAAACACATTTATAGAAGTTGTTCATCTTATAAGCTACTTAACTTATTACAATTAAATTTAACCACAGAAGTTGCAAATTGATATAGCAGAATAGGATGCCAATTTTAAAATGCAGTTATCATGCAACTAGAGAGATTAACTTTGTAAGGTTTTAGTTATATTTACTACTTACATTCAGTTCTTAGTCTACAGTTGCATGTAGTCAATGCTGCTACTCATTGAACTTTCTTTTTTTAGCTTAACACTTTGAGCAATGTTTAATGGGGATCAGATATTTTGATTTTACTGACATTTTTTCCTATTCAGAGCAGTCCTACACATGGATATGTTCTGTATTAGCAGATCAGGCTGACTTGAGCCTGCAGCCATTCAGACTGCAGTGGCTGAGGGAGCATGAAGAGAAGAGGTTCTTTTTCTCTGCACTGCCACTCTGCCCTGCATTTTGGGCCGCTCTGGCATTTAACACGTCCCATGTTAACCTGTTTTATTTTGGTAACGGAGAGGGGAGATTTATTTTACTTTTATTTGGTTAGTTTAATCAGTGCATAGAACTGGTGAGTGCTGAGTGAGGAAAGAATGGTGAACAGGATTTTGTCCTCCTGGTTGCCCTGAGTGTTTGAAATTACCTACTGCGTTGTGTGCTGTCAGAGGCAGCAGCTTTGAGTTGTTTGTCTTCTTGTAACATTGGTCAATGCATAATTTAGAATTCATGTCAGCAAAGCCTGACACAATCATAAAAGGCTATTTTTTTGCCATTTTTCATATTAGAGTGTTAACTTGGAGTGCTGCTGACTTACATCTAAACTTCAATGCCTTCTAGTGATTAAAATAATGCAAGAAGTTTAAATATACGTAATAAACACTCTTGCTTGTACTTGCACTATTAGAAAGGCTTTTTTATGTTGATAAACCTTACCTGAATTTTAGTGTTTCACCCAAATGGTGGCAGTTGTTTAGCATGATTATCCAAGGTATACATGTAAGCAGTAGTTTTGGTTAGTTTTTGTCAAGGTCAGTTATTTGGGTTTTTTTAACTACATCTGACTTACAGTAGAACTGGAACATGACATATGCAACAAACTGGTTATCTCAGATGAATCTTCTCTTTTCTACTTTCTTGATCAAAATTTGTTGTAGCACTTGGAAAAAAAAAAAAAGAATTCTATCATTTGTAGTGCAAACAATTACACATGTTTAGCTAAGGCCAGTGGTAAACAGCAACTTAAAAAAAACGTATGCTTTTGTAAGAAAATCAGTTGAATACAGGAAAAGAAAACCTGAAAATGTAGGAACTTGAAGGATTCCCAACTGTAGTATTTTTGAGAGATTTCAGAACCTGTAAATTAAACTTTTCTCGTTCTTCCACAATGTTACATAATATGCAGTTAACTAAAACCGTCTTCTAATAGTTGTGTAAAAAAAAATTATTGGAATTTGTAAATAATGTATAATTTGTAAAAAGTTTTGCAAAAATCTTGTATTTGAAATTACAGTATTTGTATGTATGAATAGCACAGCAACAACTGTGAATGTTAGAAAACTTATTTTTGAACATGCATACTTCTGTACAATAAGCAATATGAATGACTATTACTGATACCAATGAAACTGGCTTCCAGTAAGCACAACTGGTAAACTTCTTTTTAAAGTAGCTGCAGTAATTTAGCTGTACTTCAGTCTCCTTGCTTTGCCAGACAACTTTGTGACCCATGTTTACCAGGTATTTAATTATAGTAAACAGACAGCTAATTGAGGCACCTTTGTTTTTATATTTGACTCTACACTCCATGTATGTATGTAATATTTGCTAACTAATATGTAATAACTTGTTTTAAACTTACCTAGGGTGCCTATTTATTTTTTTATGTCCCCTTCTGGCTATAGATTTGTATAAGAACCTAGACAATTTTGTAATAGTAAAGATATTAACAAGTCTTGTAATTAATATATTTTTCAGTCTTTAGAATTATTTTCTTGCAGAGTTCTGCTTGTTTAAACCATTAGATAAAAAAATTTAACTATCTTTGTCGTCTTTCTTCTTGTACTCCATGGTTTCCTTGGGGGGGGGGGTGGGGGGGGGAACCTCAAACACCAACAAAACAATGGTTGGCTTTCCAGACTACATTTTTTTAACAGTTAACAGATAATAGTGGTACTGATGAGTAAAGCTTTGCAGAGTGGTTTGTTCAGTTACTGTTTAAAAACAGTAACGTTTATCTTCTGAAGTATTTGTTTATAAAGCTGCTAAATCTTTATTTAAAAGAAAAAACAACTGGTTAATCTCCATCTATGGAGGGAAAAGGTCTGAGTTATGTCTTTGTAACAGATGAATTTTATTCTTATCCACTCCATGCTTTGTCTTTTCACTTGATTTTATTAAAACAGTACACCTTTCCATTTCTGCTTTACAAACCCTTAGGCACTAATTACTAAAGCAGTCATGCTGTTTTATGTGACCTTTAAGGCACAGTTTAGAACACAGAAATAGGATACAGGTAAAAACCTGAACAGTAATACTTGACACAGCCAGACAAATAGTATGGTATCATGTATAGATATGCCTCGCATTCAGATGCAAGTGATGTCGTGGTCCCAGGTGTTTCTACAGCACAAGTGTCTTTTCATTAAGACCCTCTTCCACAGTGTCTTTTCTTTAAGGTGCATCCTGTGATTAGACAGGGGCTCTACGGAGAACAGAAAAAGTCTGGTTACTTATGCAGTGCTCTACCATACTATGAAAGGTAGAGCAAACATGGAAAGAAGCATCAGGCCCACTTTCTGATCTAAAAACTGATATTATCGATTTTGTTAAAAAAAACCCAAAACAAACCAAAACCGAGTCTGCTGCTTGTCTGGAACTAGCTTTACATTGCTCCCGCCCTTGCTGTGCTTTCCTGGCCCTGTGAGGCTAGGGACGCTCCGGGCCAGGAAGGCCAAAGCTGTTGCCATGGGCCGCCTCCCCTGCCGGACGCGGTACCTTCCCCCGGCGACGCACGGGCCCTCCAGCTGCCGGCGGCTGGAGCTCCCCTCCCTCCGCCCGCCCCGCCTCCTCCTCCCGGAGACGGTGCCTCGGCGTAGCGCCTCCTGGCTACCGCTCGCCCAGCGCCTGGCTGGAAGCCCGCGCCGGTCCGGGAGCGCCCCGCCGAGAGCCGGCAATCCCCGGGAGGCGGGCGGGACCCCTGGCCTAAACCTACCCGCTCCCCGCCGTCGGCTGAGCTGAGCCCGACGACCTCAGGGCAGCAGGTAGATGACCAGGAAGAGCGCCAGGTCGAAGAGGACGAAGAGCCAGAGATCCAGCCAGTAGGACTGCCCCGAGAGCGACAGCGCCTGCCCGCCATCCGCCGCCGCGCCCCGCTGCTGCTGCTGCGCCTGCCGCCGCCGCGCCGCCGCCTCCATGTCCGCGGAGGTCGCACCGCCGCACGGCGGCAGGCACAGGCCGCTCTTCCGGGTTCAGGGCCAATGAGAGCGGAGCGCACGTACGGCCGCCACGCCTGGGGCCCGAGCGCGCCAGCGCAGCCCGCCCCGCCCCGCCCCGCCCCGCCGCACGTAGCGCCGCGCGGAGTGGGCGGTGGGGTGTGGATGGCGCTGCGGCGGCCTCTGTTGCGACACATTAATGAAGCCGGTGTTTTGCTGCCTAGTCAGTGCACAGCCGCATTCACTCGGCGTCTGGCTGCCGCCGCGCGGGTTCTCCGTGCACTGCTGAGGGGCTAAACGGAGATGGCAGATCAGGCTCATGTGATAAAGATATTGCATGTGGAGGAAGCTCCTGCTTCTTCTGCTGGTGTTTGAAGAAGTGATGCTTATGAAGACTTATTGAGCTGGTGACAGACATTTATGCGGCAACACCTGAGCTGCTCCCTGATAGTCCTCAGGGCCCTTGGCCAGGTGAGACCAGGGTGTGGGGAAAAGTAGGTGTGGTCAGTCTGTTAAACCGTATTGGGCATGTTCTCTTAAACCGTACCGGGACTTGTGTGGAAGTAAACATTCCCAGATTCTTTATTATAAGGGTTTTTAGAGAGCAAGTGATGCCATGGAAGAAACTAGAAGACCTTTTTGGAAATCCTGTTATGAAGAAACTTAGGAAAATTGAAATTGTTTTTCTTATCCTTAAAGGTTAGTTAGAGCTTGTACACCCTAAACAGACGTGGGAAGGTTCATAGAGATGGTCCATGTTGTAGTTTTTATTTGCACAGCACACAGTTGCATACAAAATAAGATTAAGTTGCACAACCTGCTGCAGTGACAGTTAGGATGTACTGCAATTCACTTATTATTGAAAGGATTGGTATTATTTTCAGTGTGTTTAGAAGAGTGACCAAAAACTTAGAGATATGCTAAATGTCTTCATTGTAGCTATTAGTCCTCTTCAGCCTCACATTGAGAGAAAAGGCAATACTTGTTGCAGGATGGAGAGCAGATGTGTCTGATGAGTTTGGCTGCTCAAAAGCATGCACTCAGGAGTACTTACTTAATAAGTTCTACTATAAATGATGATGAATTTATGTTAGACTTCTTATAGCAAGTATAGATTAAGCATATATGTGTTTGATGAATATAGATTTTGAGGCAAACAGTGACTGTTATTCCCCTTGTAGTCTTGTACCCATCTGTGTTATTGTAGGTTTGCCCAATGCAAAAGATATCCTATTTGGTTGCAAAGCAATATAATTCTGTCATTTCTGCCTAGAAAACAAGTCTCCTAGTCAAATTTACTATGGTATCTCATTCACTTTCTAGTACAATGATCTTGTTAGTTTACTGAAGCTGTACCACTCTTCTCCATCCCTTTAATTTATGATCATATCTCAACTGTTGAAGACTGATTTTTTTAAAAAGATTTTTCCATGTGTTTTTAGTACAGTTGCTGATCAATTCTGTCTGCACTATTTGGACCTGTTAAATAGTTTTGAGATCTCTATTTATGTATTACAAAATCAGAGTCATTTTAGTTTATGGCCTTTTATGTAATCCAAAATTAGCTAAAATAATTTCTCAAATACTTGACCAAAAAAACCCCCAACTCTACTGATTATTGTAGCTAATGAATCAAACAGATATAGAAACCTAGATCGAAATAACCATAAATAAGGATATCCCTGGGCTGGGAGTGGCAGAGGGTAAGTGTATCAATGCCAGGCACGGGCTAGAGTTCTGCTTTCTGCAGCGGAAGAGTGCAAGACTATAAGGGTTGGTATACTCAGGGAAGAAAGTGAGAACATCTTCATAAACTTGACACAGCTTTCATTCCAGACAATGAAGTCTCTAAAAGAAGGTGCCGTTGTGCAGTTTCCAAAGACCTTTGATATGTAATTGTTGATGTACTTGTATGCAGTTTAGGAGCAATAATGACAGCTACATCAAGCTCTAACAGCACTTTATGGTCTCTGTCTTACACACAGCTTAACTGAAAGAATCTGTCATAGAGCTTATTGCAAGCCATTATTCTTTATCCTTTTCTCTTTTAAAGGCTTTCATATCTAAACAAAATAATCTGGAGATAGATAAAAAACCCCGATATTATTGTTGTTTTAGAGTGCCTTTTTTTTTTTATGTGGTTATTTCTTATACCTTTGCTTTTTAACTTTACATCTTTGTAACTGAAAATTAAAAGACTGTTAAAAATAGTGTCTCTTCATTGAAGTATATGTGGTATATCTACCTACAGAAAGACGACTGTAAAAAAATACCTGCACTGGAAGTTGTGTACTATCAATATCTGGAAGGGGGGAACATAATTTAATAAGGAAGGGTGATCTATCCTACTCCTAAGTACTGTTTGCATTATGAGAGCATTCTGGCAGTAGGGGGAGCTATGAAACTCTGAAGACCACAAACATACAGGCTGAGAGGAATCAGTTATAACTGCAGGAAAACCGTTTTGCTTTTTTATTCGTTTATGGCCACCAGAAAGACAATCAAGGAGGGCCAAGGAAACGGAGTAAATTTTGTGAGGTTTTTAAAAAATGCATTAAAATCAAATATATTTCTTGGTACATTAACATTATGAAGTTGGACCTATGGCAGCATGTAAATAAGCCCACAAGAGAAAACTATTTCAGGAAATTCTGTGATGATAAACTTTAAGACTTGACAGATATGGCTGCATTCATATTTTGGTTTAGACCTCAGGCTGTCAGATTCACAGGGTCCTGCAACCTTTTATAGCAAAGCTTTCCATGAATTAGTCTTTTTTTTTTTTTTAACTCTGGCAGTAGAAGCATGGGTGCAAAAAGCTCAAAAGCCAAAAAAAAAAGAGGTTGGGGCACATTTGTTGAAGGACAGAAGTGTCATCAGCCCACAGGTTTAATCTGCAGATGTGCCAGAAGGGGTCCAGGGCTAGGAAGCAGGCTGCCCTGTCTACATGGCAACAGGACAAGATGACCACCACGAAGCATAGTTAGAGGAGCAACAGCAGATATAAACTAGTGCTGACCCTTGAGCAGCAGTTTTATGCAACCCATAGGAAATTGCACAACTCAAGGGAGGTAAGGCTGGGTTCACGGTAACACAGCACACCATGAGCAGAATATGGTGCACGTTTCTCACACTCGTCAGAAGCACTGGTGTTTGAAGTCCATACAGTTTGAAACCATTCTTTATCCTGTTAAGATCCCTTTGAGACTTTTATTCATGTCCTGATTCAGAAACTCACTCGGCCTACTAATACTCTTCCTGTTGCAGAATGATTTGAACATTTAATAAATTGGAAGCATTCAAAATCTGTGTGTTTAAAAGCATGGTCATACTTTTAGAAACAAATACAATGAAATGACTTTTTGTGAGAGATCTGTTTATCATCAGTATGTACTTTATATTACTCCTGTTGATATGAGCAAACTGTCACAGAATCTGTCCTCAAAGTGAACAGTATTATCGCACCATATTTTATATTTGTTCTGTGTTTATGTTTACATAGAATAGTCTTAGAGATTTGAGTGTTGTCAGGTGTCTTTTAGGTTTTGCTGTCCTGTTAAACAATATTCAATGCACAAAGAAGCTTTCTATCAATATTATGGTAAGGAAGCCTAAATTGCCATTTGAGAACCAATTAAGTTCTGCTTATAGAAAGTAGTTTCTGCAGCCTTTTACAGTATGGCACCGAGGTGGGACTTAGTACAAATAACATTTTAGATTTTTCATCAAATTGTAATCAGATTTTGTTTATTCAAGGCAGAATAGTAAATATAAGGAACTAGTCTGTGTTTTGAATAGGGCTAAGTAATTGCAGCTTAGGAGGTGCTGTGAGGGGATGAAAGAAAAACAAACCAGAGGATACATAGAAAAATAGTATTTTTTTCACTGTTTTTTTTATTCTGGTTCTGTTCTAGGTGAAGTTCTTAGCCCCTTTTGAAGACTCTCTTGGCTTCAACTCCTTCATATATGTAGCTCTGTTAAGAAATTAAGAATACAAATCAGTGCTGTTACAAAGTTTCATTTCACAGTTGCTAATGAGAGATGGTCAATAATGATTCGATTAATTGTGACTGGTGTCTGTACAGGCTCTGAGGAAAGGAATGTAAGGAAAGCAGATGGTTGTCAATAGACATCAATTCTCTGTGCAAACATTTGAACTCCCACAGGACAGCTGTTAGGGGCTTCAGAAAAAATCCTAAGTGTTGAGGTATTGTATTCCCAGTTGCACTGCTAAATGTTTCATCTGTGTGACTGCTTTTATTAGAACTGTGAAGGAGTATTGAAGGGTTGGACAGTTTGTTTTTGATATCTCAAGTCTCACATCTGTCCCTAACATTGCGTTTTCTTTCTTTATTAAGAAGCTTATGACTTGGTAGTGAAGAAAACTCATTTCGGTTTCTGGCTTTACTGCAGTGCTGTGAAACATTTCCCTTTTGTCTCAAACTTACCACTCTGTGCCGTTACGCCATGCCCTTACCCCAAATTTTAAGAGGGCATTTATCAGCCATTCACAGCTTTAGCCTATAGTAAGCTCCCGTGATTAGGTTTTTACAAGGCAGACACTTGGGATAGTGCCTTCAGTCAGAACACATCTGTATAATTTATATCTATCTGTCTATATATGCATCTTCTGTGTACAGTTCATATTCACAGGCTTCAGAGTGCATTGATAAGATATGGTTCACATGGGTAGAAAAACATAAACCTCACAGATAGTGAGTTTTATTTTAAAGTTTTAAATTTTAATAGATGAGAAGTTTCACTAAAGATATAAGAGGCTATTTGGCTTGAATATTTCATAGTTTCAGCAATGCTTTGGATTTTTTTTTGAGTTCATTACATTGGAAAGTTGTATATAAGTTACTGCTTAACTCACCTGAACAAGTTCATCGCCTACAATTTCTCTGTATGCTGTGAGTAATTTTCCATTATCTTTTCTATTAAATTTTCCTACAAGTTTATTTCCTTCCATGTTCCAGGAACCCTGTAATGGGAAAAAACCCAACAAATATTTTACAATAGCTATGACACTGATTTGATTTAAAGCCTGTGGAAATGTTAAAAGTGAGAAGAGATTAAAGCAGTGTAGTGATGCTTTTTTGGACATTGATGGAAAAGCTATAAAATTAAATTTTAATCAAACTGCTGGTTTATTTAATTGCACAACAGTCAAGCTAGATTTTTTTTTATGCTCAGTACACTGTATTTTAATTGTATTGAAAACCTAATTTCTTATAAATACCCACTCTGCACTCCAGGTGGTGTACTTGAGTATCTTAAATATTAAAATTGCAATTGCCTGGGATTCATGGTGTGAAAATTGCTACATAGTCTGCTTTTTGGGCACTCTATGGAGCCCTGAGTATCCCTATACACTGGTGAGACATTAACAGTTGAGACTACCTTGTGGTTTTGTAAATAGGCTGTAAGCATTCCTGAACAATCCCACTTCTAAAGAAAAAAAATTAAAACCTGGGAAAACAAGTTATCTGGAAACTGTACTTCATGCATTTATTGTCATATAATAAATATATATAGAGAAAATCTCTTACAGTAAGTTCAGTCCCATCAGCCAGACTGTACTCAAAATTGACTCCCAGAGTGAATTCAGTATCTAGGGTACGGAAGGTGCTTGACTCATTGACAGTAAATTTGTTTCCATCTTGTTGAATAGTGATCTTCAGATTATCGTGGGCTCCTAACTTTCTTTTCATCAAGTTAACACCTAGAAAAGTCAATAAAAATAAATTTTAAAAAAACAATAACAACAAACAAGCTAGGGCAACATATTTGTGTCTTTTTAGTAACTTCGATGTGGTCAAGTGAGTTCATTCCTTCAGTCTGACATGGATTTTTATTATTCTTCACTTTGTATTGAGGACACACACATAGAATACAAATCCCTGTCTAAACAAAATAGTTATGTTCATATCCATATAACTCTCAGGTTAAACTGATTTGAACCATGTGTTTCTGTAAAATTGAATAATGATGATTTCCTCCCTGTGTAATTTTTGAACTAGTTTGGTCTTATAAAATATTTCTCCTGCTATAGAATTTTGCTTAAAGTTTATCTGAGCCTTTTCCTCAAATGTAGATTTGGAGATTCTTTCTTCTGCTGAAATAAATCTGCTAGAATTAGTTAAATTGCTTAAGATTAACATAATCTAATCAAAATCAGAATATTTCTCAGTATCTTCCACCCCTCCATCCTCCATGGAAATCTTTTGAAAATAAGTGTAGGACACTATATGAGGGCAGAACAGCAAACTGGAAGAGGACAGACTAGCCAGAAGGTAGTTCACAGACAGCTCTAGTTTGTATTCAGCCATAGTGGTATTACTCTGGTAGAGGCCAGTGGAAAAGTAAGACTTACCCATCACCTCCATGAATTTTTCATAGTTTTCATTTCTGTCTATTTTCCAGGTACCATTAAATGCCATGTTTCTATCAGTAGGAGAGCTGTTCTGAAGTAACATACGTTTGCAAAGAGAATTTATGTACTTGCTTATCTTGAAAGCAATTTACAGGATGATGTGGCCGACTAAAGCTCAGTGGATGCACTGATCTTTTCCAGGAGAAGTTTACTGTAGTTCAATTAAATTTCCAGTCATGACCACCTTGCTTGTTGAATCTCCCCCGTATTGCTTCCAAATCATGACAGTACCTTTATTGCTTATCTTAATAAAGAATTGCTAATCCATTAATTTTAATCACCATATTTGAGTTGTAGTAAAAATCTTCTACCTAGTGAGTGCAATAACTAGACAGAGAAAATATCTTGACATTTTATACCTCTGTTACAATTTCATCCTTGTAGGAGAGGAGATTTATTTACCCAGCAAACCAAATGCAAATCTCTACTTTGTCTATTATAATTTGATAGAGATCCATTCTGCTCAACATAGTTAACATCGGACAGAGCATAGCTCACTGAATATCAGCAGATTCTTTCAGAAAACTGTTAACTTGCTACTTGTTTAATGCTGAACTATGAAAATTGGGATGATATTCTGTATTCATGTGCACACTTTTTGATATGTAGTCTTAATTCTGAGCAACTTCTACAAGTTTTCTTCATTATAACACATTCAGCCAATGCTATCTGCATTTAATCTATCCCTACAATACAAAGGGATGTGCAGCTAAGTGAATTTACCTAATGAGGTTTTTTTCCACAAATCCCAGATTTTTGTCCGTTCAAGGATAATGCATAACATGAGTTTCCCTTGAATTAAATGCTTCTTACTCCACTCCCCTTCCCCTCTAATTGGTGCTTCTTGGAAATAAGCAGAACTATTGACTCAGCTTTTGTTTTTACCAAATTTAGGGTAATGAGTTTTCACATGGATGGCATCAGCTTTTCTGTTAGCTTAAAAAATGTCAAGCCTGAACACTAAGTTGGATTTTACTTAATATAGAGGTATTGGGTTGTGTGCTACTTAAATTTTAAAAGTGTTTTGTGCTATTGTAATGTTTTGCATCTCTGGATCATAGGCTGGAACAAGAGGTTTTACTGAAATGTAACTATAAATGTAGAACTTTGCTAGCGATACCAAATAGCATGGCTTTTCACTCCAGTCAGCTTTGTTTTGAAAACAATGGTATCTGGCTGACTGTCTGGAGAGGAAAAATAGCTTGAGTACTTCTCACTTGATGAAAAGAAAATATAATGTAGGGTTTTGTTGTTCGAGTGGTGTAGGGAAAGTTGCCATACTTGTGGCCCAAACAGGGTGCTAGAAGCTGACCATGCATTAAACTTAAATTTAACTTTTCCAGACCCCTTGTTCTTTTGAAAGACTGGATTTGGTGCAAATGAGTCTGTTGTAGCTGTGAACACCTAGTGTTCCAGCTACAGCTATTCCAGTTCAATAAGACCCTTGCAGCAGTAATTTGCAGAGGTTATCTTGGATCTGCCAACAGAGCGCCTTTTATGAGTGTATCTTCTCTCTATACATCAGATGTTTCCAACCTGGATTTTGCCTAAACTGTGTGAGGAAAAGGCAGGGAATATGAAGAATCTCATTTGCCAAACAAATGGTTGCTGCAAGGGTGCAGTACACCCAGCGTGAGATCACGCTGAGCATGTTGAAGCACTAACCTAGTGAGCTGGTGCAGATGGAGCTGGGAGAGAGCAGGAGCCCTCAGCCATCTCCCTGCCCTTTGTGGGAAGGTTCACCTGCAAGTGCCAGTGATTGCGTTTGTGGACACATGTGCTCTTCAGGCTGTAGCTTGTCCTCTTCCACTGTCCCATTTGCTGTTGTTCACTTTCCTCAAGGCCATGTTTTTCCATCTTAGAAATGCCTTTTTTTTCTCAAAGGCTAGGAAAAGCAGGAACTGCCACTCTTCCTGTAGTAGCTGCGGATGCTTTTCTTTTCCTACTTACATTCCTGTCTTGAAGAGTAAAGAAGCTGGCCAGGTGGAAAGCGTTGAAGATATTTACACTTAATGGCAGTGAGGGAAGTACTTCCCGCTGTCTATTTAACTGCACCATTTAGATCTCATGTAGTTTTTACATGCAGTTTCTGTCAACATGTTCATGCAGTTTTTTATCACCTTGACGTACATAAAAGTTCAAAGATAAAATTTGAAAAGTAGGGGTAATTTTTGGTGGGCAAAAATCCTGCCTCTTTATAAACAGTAGAATTCCACAATTAACATTTTTCATGAAGGACAAAATTTAAATACTGCATCTCACCATGAACTGGAGTGGTGTCAGGTACTGGCAAGACATTTGACCTAGGAAAATACATACATGCTAGCCGCTGCAATGGCAACTGAATAAAAATCAGCCAGCTATAAAATGGAAGATGTGTAGTTACGTTAGAGTGGTGCTGAGTCCAAACCCAGTTTCTTAAAAAGTGTCATAGTCCTTAGATCCCACAGATCACAGATGCCCATCTTACCCTTCAGACAGCTCAGAAAATGGGAAAAATGAGTTTTTTGTTACAAGTCAGATGATCATTCTTTACTGCTTTGGAGTGTATCTTGACCTTTGTAGTTATCATTGACAATCTATATTATGTATTTAGTGTATATATAAACAAAAATACCTGGTGTCTGGTTATAGTTCATATAATTTATTGTGAACAAAACTATTAACTCTTTCTATAGTCCTTGCAGAAGGGTTCTTTCCGACAGTGGTGTAGTACAATTTTTGAACCACTTCTATAGAAAATTTCTGTAGTAGAAAATTAAGGCCTAAAATAATGTGTATTATTTGCATAATATATATGGAATGTGGATGTGTATGAAACCTGACAAATAGGAAATTTATTTTGAGAATTTCAGGAAAGCTTTTCTACTTTTTAGGTGGGTTCTGCATTCTCTCCAAGAACCTGGCTGATTCATTTAATTTAAGAAATGCTAAGGTATCTGAAGCAGTGTTTATGTATTTAAACAAAATTAATGATACTGATTACTTTCCTTGTTTGAATCTAGTCTATCTTAACCTCTGAAAAATATAACTCAGAGTAGTGACGTTAAGTATTAATTTTTACATAAAACTTAATTCAGCAGTTTTTCTGAACCTCACAAAAGGGATCTTCTAGACCAAGTTCTCAAGTACTAGAAAGATCTCTCAGATATGCTTTTCCAGTCAGTTTTCTCACAGCTTGCTTTTCCACCCTGTGATTCTTTGTTCTCCACTCAGAACTCAGACTAAACCAGACAATTCCAAACCTTTTCAGCATGGGAGCAACAAGTAGCTGGATCCTGAATTTCACATCAAAGCTTATTACTCCATTTCTGTCCCATTTTTTCCCCTCAATATTTCTTTTCTCTAGGCATGAATCCTTAGGATCCTGTTCAGATCAGTCCCACAGATTTGTCTGTTAAGTAGGAATCTCTACATGTGGTCAATATTTGAGTTTCATGCTATATCTACATTGGTGTAGTGCTGACAGCATAAAGACCTGTTCTTCTCTCAGATCTAACAGAATGCCAGTGCTAGAACAAGCAGCTGTTTTTTAAAATCTCTTGTGATTTACATTAGCTACTTAGTACTATTGATGCACCATGACTTCAATTTTTTTACATATGCTAGAGTCATACAAGATACACAAATATATATGTATATATATCATGCATACTGTTCAGAGTTGGAAGATAAAAACTGTGTTTCCTTCTAAAATTATAATGCAAATTGGTTTCGTGTCTGTTTTACATGTTGGAATAATCTACAACCTTTTTCTTTCTTCTGTTTACCTCTTCCTTGTGTGTTTTTTGAAACTACAGTTTTTGCTTAGATGGTGTATTGGAAAAAATTGCTTTTTAGTATTGCTGGTTGCATGAAAGTCTTGAAAGCTAATGATGATTATTCTTTGCTTCTTGTCTTTCTTCCACGTTCCAGCTTCAGACCACTGAAAATGGACAAACTTATTAACTTTGAAATTTGATCTTTAAATGAGGTGGAGGTAAATAAATGATTAACTTGTATAATCATACCAATTTCATCATGTCAATCGGTGGTAATCTTACCAAGTGGTATTATCATGGTAATTGACAAAGAGATTCCAAAGATCAAGGTTTGAAAAATGCTTTTGCAGTGGTTTATATTTGTCTATCCTATTTCTTGTCTTGTGGCTTGTCTTCAACTTGTTCTACCTAAAATTAGCTAGGACAGTAGAACTCAGCTTTAGCACAGCATAAACATAATACACTTATGTCATTATTATTATATATAATATTATATGTTAAGAGCAAGATGAATCCCTGTTGAAGCCATGCAGATTAACTGTTTTCTGTCAGGTAGTTGTGAGCTGATTTGGCAGTGTTTGTGCATGTTTTCTCCTGCATGCTTCTTTTTTGTGTCTTGGGATGGCTTACAAAGATAGTTGAGCACTGAAATTAAGTGCCCTTAAATCTTTTATTGTGAAGTTTTGCTAGGTATTTAAACCACAATACTCCATTTATATCAATATGGTAAATAGGTAATTCCATACCAGAAAGGTCAGCTTTAGCATAACTATGGGTGGCCTGGCAGCAAGGAACTTAATGGAACCTAACACCAGCTTTTGGGTCCATAGTTTCAAAGTACAGATTGCAATTGGATGTTGTATTGCAGCAGAATTAGATCATACTTGAGCTAGATTTTGTTATACTCCAGCTGCCTGTTTGACAAGTTTATGGGTTTATTTTGGTTCAAGGAGCATCTCCTGGATGTTGCTAATATGCAATCTGTTCAATGTGAAGATTCAGCATTTGAAAATTACTTAGAAATTTTCAGTGAGTGTAGATCTCCTTGTTTGAAGAATTAGTAGTGGGCTGTGGATCTTAAAACTTACTCTTAAGTGTCTGTATAAACTCCTTCCTAATTTCTGTGTAATGGCGCTCTCTGACCCATGAAGTGCTGTGTGATTTTGAAAGCTGATTATTGAAGAGAACCAAATTGCATGAGCTCCAGGTTAAATAAATCTAGGAGCAAAATGCAGGATTTCCTTAAAGCAATAGCAGCTTTGATGTTTACTTCATCTGTTACTACATGCTGAAATGAGTCCTAGGATAACCTAGAATAGTCAAATCTAATCTAGTTTCAATGAAAAGAGGGTGACAGTGAACAATTGCCATCCAAAGAAGTGTGCTTTTCCACTAAAGGTTATATGAATCTGTCAGTGCCATTTGTCACTTTTCATATAGAGACTGTCAGTTGACCTGTTGGGCTTTGTGTCAGACACATCTAACGTATTTAAATGTATATCTTAATATATAGTATAATGTATATCTTAATACATAGTAGCAGGCAAATTTAAGGGAGTAGTTTCTTTTTGTTCTAGTTCAGTGAGCTAACAATGTACATACAGTATTGGAAGTCTGCATCAATCTTCTCAGTTTCTCCAAAATTTGAACTGGACTTCTAGTTCATTTCAGTATAACTACTTGCTGATCGTACACTTTTGCTCTTGATTATGACATAGTTCCAAACTCCACCAAAGATTATATTGTGATTACAGCGAGCTTCACAGTTCATCTGAGCTCAGCATAATAGCAAAAGAACACTCTATGTGACTCAAATGATTAAATAGTTGTTATATCAAAAATTGAAGATGGTTTCAAGGCAAAAGATTCTTTATGTGTCACATAAAACCATAATGGACATCCAGATTCTGGTTCTATTTCTAGCTTAGAAAGCTACTTTCTATGTGGCCTTGATCAAATTAGCCTCTCTACTTACCTGTGAAATGAACTTCCCTTCCATTAAAAGCTGTATATATCATAAAGTAATGTGCTAGTGACCCAACCGCTACAAAAAAAAGATTCTGAAGAAATGCCTATATATGAATGTATAATATGTAAACTTGTGGTATGATTAAAGAACTTTGATGATGCTAAACAAAAGAAACCTGTGCAAAGTATAGATCTATCTATCACCGTGGATGGTAGCAGGTTATGGCTGAGTTGCTTATTCTCTTGTTTCATCAGGAAAGAGAATTTTATCTTTACTTCATAGTACAGATTCACAACAGAAAATAATGCAGCTGTTTGAAGGACAGTTCAGTCTCTCAGGAAATATAAAAATAAATTCCCATGTTCAAATAAGAGCTTTGGAATAATGGGGGGAAAATATGCAGCCAAGTCTTTCAGGAAATTCTGTAACTACTGAAAGGAAAACTTACTGTGTTTATAAATTGTGATATTTTTCAAAAGAAATTGAAATTCTACTGTTCTACTGTTCTGTATGTGCTAAGAAACACTGCTCTCCTCTGAAGGGATGAAAAACTTGATGGCTTTCAGGTTTCATAAATGTAGATCCTAAAGCTTACTGCTGTAATAAACTCACGCGTATGAATTATTTCCAAAAAATCTTAAAGAGTGAGATTTCATGGGAATTTGAAATGCAGTTAGCAAGATCTGTCACCATTGTTACTAAAAATATGGCTGGAGGATGGAGCTATTGTCTCTTCCATTTGCTAGAAATGCATCATAGTTGTGCAAGATGTGACAGCCAAGTGTTGTATTCTTTTTCACCTTTTCAATAAAAATGCCTTAATTCAAGGTTATATTCTTTTCTGGGATATATTCCAGTACTGCTGTTGAAAACTGCACCACTTCTCAGAAATTAATTCAAACATTCAGTACACCAGCAAAGACTAAGCAGGCACATGGCTAGGTTAGTGGCTGGAAAGATTCTAGCCCCAACAGCAACTGGTTATCTGATATATGTAGATATACATAGACAGTTGTTCAGTTGCACTCCTAAATTGCCGTTGGTCCGAGCAAACAGTGCTCGTGTTTTGCTGAACTAAATCTGTCCCTTCATAACTTTTTGAATGAGACTGTTGTTTGTCAGGATGTAAATACTTTTTGGTTTTGCCTAGAGCTAAAAAAAGTCAAGCTAGAAGTGTTGCTGTGGAGAACCTAATAGGCAATGAACAAAAATTGCCAAGAAGCCCATTGGTCTAGAATTATTTCTAGGATCAGCAATTTGCACATGATGATATTTTTGTTGTCAGAAATAGTTTGTTCACAGTTTTGTTTGAAGTCTTTGGTTTGCATGTCTCTTACATGCTGCCTCAGGAATTGATATTTGGGGGCTGAGGACGAGGATGATCTGTGTAGCAGATGTGCATGCCGGTTCTGCTTATCCAATAACTACTTTCTGGCAGCACATAGTAAGTGTAGCTGCAGTGCTCTCTAGTGGTTAGTAGCAGTGAATTATTTTTTCTTGATTTTTAAACAAGCGCTTTACCACTAGCTCGTCTCAGTACTACTTCTGTTACAAGTATCTTGGTATAGATAGTGTTTTTTCTTTAGAATTTCTATGAACTAGAGAATTTATTAAAATATAAATTTGCAGAAGCAATGATTCAAATCGGGGAACAATGAGGTGTTGAAAATTCAACCTCAGTAGTATTAATTTACAAAACAGTAAAATTTTACGTCATTCTTTTAATTTTAAAAAGCACGAAAACAGTACAAAGAGAAGAATGAGGAAATAAGTAATAAGCAGCAGTTTTACTGGTCTATATTCTCTATCAGCTGTACAGTAAATCAGACTAATGATTCTCTTAAGTAATGTAACTAGTTTTAGTAAGTAGTCATAGGACAGGAGCAAGAGAGAACACATTACCAGAAGGTCTGAATACTGCTTAAAGGAAAAAAGGTAATATACAGAGTAACCCCTTAACCTAGTACAAAAATAGCCCACCCAGAAAATATATATTTGTTCAAATATTTTTTTAAAAATAAAGGAATACAGACAAACTCAGTGGCTAGTGACAGTGATTAAGGTTTTTATTCAACTATTATAGAAATGTATATTAAAACTATTTACAGTGCATTTCACACTACATTCTTTAAGAGACACACGCAGGTGTCTTCCACGTGAATACATAGAGGGCTCAAATTCAGATTTTGGTTACATCTGTAAGTTACCTTGGGCATCAGCAGGAATAGCTGAATACAGCATAGAGCGGGCAAGGCAGGTGTTACCAAGGGTAAGAGTTTGGTCCCTCTTTATAGGCCAAAAAAAGGTGGATTTGACCCATTTTCTCACTTTCTATACGACTCAATCCAGCTCCCACTGAGGTAAATGGGACTTCAGGTGGGCATCTGAGCATGCTGTAGACCCTGGCATGACAAACTCATGCTGTGAAAGTAGTGGAAACTAGCTATTACATAGCATTGTCACATAAATACACATTTACAAACAGTGGTACTTAGATATGAGTTTCTCTATGGAAACAAACTTCTTTATGTGGAAAATAAACTTTCCCATGCAACTTCCATTCATCTAGCAATGACAAAGATAAAATATCTTGCTGTCACAATTTGTGGTATTTAGCAAGTGTCAGTAATTACCAGGCCAGAATCTGCTGTGTTTCTTGTTCCTGTGAAAGTCCAAGCCAAATGATCCAGCCCTCATTATTTATCATGCTCTGGCCAAACTAATTTTTCTTTCAAGCTCCAATGTTCAAGCTTATCTTTCCAATTAGTGCAAGCCCCTGAAGAAGTACTGCAGGGAACTGTGAAATAAAGCTGAAACTTTGTGGAATGTAAACTGCTCGTGATTTGACATGAAGCAAGAAAACGGCATCATAGAGACAAGATTTCTAACTAAAGCTAATGTACAAATTTGCCTGAAATACTAGGTCTCTATAAAACTTTAAAAATATATGAATTTATTATAAGTGAGGCATCTTCCCACCAAAACTCTCAGCTGTCTTCTCATGTGTAACTGCAAGAGCCATCAACGAGATCACTGGGGCAATATCCTCTCATTTTAGTGGGCTAGACCTGATTTTTCATAATCTTTCTGTACAATGGGTTGGCAAATCAGTTAAATAGTAATTTTGAAAAGTCTTCTATATGAATTAGCCTTTTTTTTTTCTTTTCAGGAACAAAACCAGAAAGAAAAGGGTAAACATTAAACTTCTTGAAATGGACTGACTTTTAAAAGAAAGTATGGCTATGTCTCAGAACAAGTAGGATACTAACTTAGATGCCTACATTGAGACAAATATTAAAATTCAGTGGGACAAATTCTGTATCCGAAGACTTAAACATCAAATTCCACAATGGTTTTAATGTATTTAAGACTAAACTGGCAAAGCGATAAACTCAATTTGAGCTTATTTCTCCCATAATCCACACTGATTGGTTTCAGTGGACAAAATATGAATTAGGGAGAATATATGAAATAGATCCACAGTCAAGATGAAATTAACAGGACCTGCATGGTTGTAATCCACTAACTGGGTTTGAAAATGTTGAATTCTGAAGGCAATTAATTTCAGGCAAAAAACAGCCTCACTTTTTTTCATATTATCACCTATCTACATTATGAATGAATGAGCAATTTCTCCACAGTTCACATAAAGCTATGACACAAAACCAGCACACTCTGAATTGGCTTCAGGCAGAGTAAAACACTATATAAACAATTTGATCACTCTGTGAAATTTCATGAAGTACAGCAATCTATGCTTTAAATGTTCTTAAACCAGTAGTTTAAAGGGTTTTGTTTTGTAGAAATACACATAGATGACATTTAAATTGTTTATTTTCTATCAACTGTATTTCTGTGTATGTCCAAATCTTTGTAGTGGAAGAGCTTCTGTGGGATAAATGTGTAATTAAATATATGCACATACTGTATAACTGTTCCTAATTTGAACCTTTGGAAAAACGGCATGTCCATTTTTAACAGAATCATTTTTTTCAAGTCAAAGGTACCAATCCAGCACTCCTTTGTAGTAGTAATAAATGTACATCATAACAAAGTTTTGCTGAACATACAAAATAGCAAAGAAATACTGGGATCGTACTGTAGATGTTACTTCACTACACTGTACTGTCAGCTGTGTTCTCACCATGAATTACTAGTCTCAACCACAGTAGCAAGAATACACCTTTATATAAATATACTTTATTCATATTTATTAAATATGTATCTCATCAGTTAGGATAATAATATTTCTGTTCTTAAGCATTCAAGGAACATACTATATAAGGACTATGGAAATCCTAAAGCAAAGTTTGCTATGTGTCAAAAAATACCTAAAAAACTTTGTTCTGGGAGTGTGTGTTGGCAGGAGTGAGCTACTGTCATTTTTCTGCATAGCTATGACATACCACATGCATATATTGTACTGTGTATGCATATACATACACATAGGGAGCATTGTGTAACCGTAGCCTTAGAATTCTTAAATACTGTTGAATTCAATTTTTCTTTTAAATCTGGAAAAAAAATAAGGATAAATACTCTTGTAGAAAAATGTTTTCACATTCTGCTGCAATAATATTTTATTGGTAGTCACTCAAGAAGTTTCAGATAGGATTTAATCAGTTACAAGTAACTTAGGTTGGCAGAAGTGCTGCAGACTATCAGAAAACCTTATTCTACATAAAATCAAAATTGATTGTGAAACTCAGTGTCATGGAACCTTTTGAAATATTTACTTCAACTGTTGTTAGCTTCTAGCATAGTTTATCTAAATGTGGAGACTGATAAAAAGAGCTTGTTTTCGTTATGTTTCTGAAGAGCTCTTACAAGGGGGAACTGATAATCTCCTGGGAAGAATTTAGTGCAGTTTCCAACTAGAATTTCATGGATTACTGCGATAAACTCCCTCACTTCAAAGTACAATCCCAAGTGTTTTATTTTTGCCTAACGTGATTTTAATGAAAAATCATTACTACAGATTTTTTTCAAAATTAACATTTTCTGTGTCTCTGTGTAGCTGTAGTTAGGCCTACTGCTAACCAGTCTTCGGTTGCCAACGTTAATCTCCTAATCTCTTCTACCCAAAGGACAGTACTCTCTTTGTATGACTCCTCTGGGGTTTGTCTAACGTGTATTTTCTTGAATTGGTTCCCAATTCAAAACAATTTTTTAGTTAACTTTTTTCTTACTTTTCTGAACATTTATTGCCCCATATACAAATGGCAAATGCCTGTAGCATTCTGGGATGGTTTTACTTTCAGTATTTTGATGAGATTAATCATTGTTAACATTAACTAATGCAAAAAATGATTTAAAAAATATGTTGCCATAAAGCTTTCTTCAAAGTGGTTATAGCCATTTTGTACTAGCACTGGCCTGAAGAATCAGTCATTGGTAGCCACCAGATGTGTGACTTTCCTGCATCATGCTGATTCAGATTTTCATCTCTTGCAGTCACATGCTCTTCTACTCTTCCTGCACATGATTCAGTCTGTCGGTTAAATTCAACTTCCATGTGAAGTTAAAACCAGCGTTTAAAATGATCCTGTTCAGTTTCCTCTTGTCTTTGTGCTTCTTGCAGCTTTCTATGGGAGCTATTCTTCCATGGCAGACTGTCAGTTACATTGTGACATTTCAACAATCTTCAAGCAGTTTCTGTTATTCATGAATAATTAGGACACTTCTACTGCAAAACTCCTAGGACCCTTATTGCCTGGAAATTCACAAGGGTTTTTAGAATTTCTCCATGTGTAAGACATTTGCTAAGATATTACTCTAGTATAAAGAAAACTACTGGGTGCACAGATTCTGGGGCTTTTTCACTTCCAAGCTCGGTCCTGTCTCCTGAAAGAGGTTAGCATAGTATATGCTGGATTATACTCCCCAGAGTTAGTTCCTCTGAACTTCTGGGAAAAGAATAGGTAAGACTGCTCATTACAACACAGCAAGACTGGAAGAGGAAAAAAGGTGCGAAATGCAGTAGTCTTTAAGATACTGGCCACAACATGATCACTAAACAAGTATATACATCTATGAAGTAATAGGCTTTTGGGGACAGTCGAGTAACTGCACTCGTACCTTCTTGTGGAATAGGGTAGCAAAAACTACCCTTACAGATCTTTTTCCATCTCAATCAGATGTAATGAAAGAAAGATACTATCTTTATATAACTTTGGCATATACACGGTCATGCTATATGTTGAAATGTGGAAAAACACTACAGCAGTGTTAAAACATAAGCCAGATTCATACAGAGTTTGGCAAAATTGAGTACCCCCCTACTGCTATGTCTTCTATGTGAACTGAAGCTTGTGGTTGTTAAATCAGCATCTCAGTTCCGTTTGGCTTGATTGCTTTCTCCATTAATCAGATTCTTCTCTTGTTGTTCAGCTAATGACTGCCATTTCTGCCTATTTTTTCTACAGCCATCCAGTAAAGGGTAGCAGGCCTCTGACACATGCGATAGTGCCTGAAATAAAGAACATTTAAAACAGATTACATTTAACAATAAAGTGTTCTTAAAGATGACCATGAGAGAGACCAGAATGGTTGAAATACAAGTCTATCTATAATTGAAATTGAATTTGTATTTTGAACTTCAGGGAAGATTTCCTGCTGCACATCAAACATGAACGCAGTTAGCTGGCACTCATGCAAGTTAGGCTGAGCAGCAGTGTCCATACAGCACTTGACACATAGGTGCAGAAAGAACCACAGTAAGTTTGTTATATTATGCATGTGACCTGTCCATTGTCCCAAGTGAAGTGTAATGCATGGATTTGGTATGCAAGCCACTACTTTGAATCCAAGGCTGACCTTGGAATGCTAATGAGACACAGAGCAAGTATAATCAATGGGACCATATTTACTGGCGGTGTATCAACTGATTCAAAGGAGTTCCCCCAGGAATACAAGAAAGTTAGCACATGATCACATAATCACAGAATTGTAGGGGATGGAAGAGATATCTAGAGATCATCTAGTCCAACTCCCCTGATAAAGCAGATTCACCTAGATCAGGTCATACAGGAACATGTCCATGAGGGTTTTGAAAACCTCCAGAGAAGGAGACTCCACAACCCCCCTGGGCAGCCTGTGCCAGTGTAAAGGAAAATTGGATTCTGATATTTAATATAGAATTGAAAATAGAATTCATAAGCATTCTTGTATGTTTTTGTTTCATGATGGAAGTGACGGAATTTGTTGTTTATCTGAATATATCTAAACAACTTTTAAAACTGCTAAATGGTATTTTTTCAAGTAAAAGTTTAAGAGAATGAAACATATTTCTTTTATTTTTTTAGATTTCTGAACTTAGAAAAGAAGACTGACAGATGATTCAGTTTAACTGCACTGGTTGCCTAGTTAACACAAGCCACAAAATTTCAGTTCACTGGGATCTGACCTGCACGATAAGTCACATACTTGCAGTGCTGTATTGGGAACTCATCTGTTTGCATTGTGCATCAAATTCTGACTGGAGGAGAGTTAAGAAAATAGAGAAAATGTCGTTACCACCCTGTTTGCTTTTATAGCATTAGAACATTGGAGAGTGAACTGTGTGCTTGCTCATTTTCAAAGTGACATTGAAGTTGTTTATATGTTTTATCATTTGTTACTCATTGAAGAAAACAAAAAACCGTGTAAGCAGATAATATCCCCCTGCTTGTACTCTAGTAAAAATAAACACTGAATCAACTGAAACCATAGTCCCTTCCTTGGATTTACCAGTACTGTTACACGTTTTGTTACTTTCTCATAGACTCCCCATCCTCTTTAGCGCTCTCTACCCTGCAGGTAAGTCCCCTTGCACGGATCTGTCAGGTTAGGTAAGACATGCTGGCATACTCTGAGTTTCTATGAAGTCCCAGACGCTGTCAGCCTGTTAAGTGCTGTTCCATTCAGGTCAGACTTAGAGACAAGATAACAAGTAAGAGTGATACACTGAAAGCTCTAAAAGGCGGTATGTTCTGGACAGAAATATGCAGCTTGGATCCTCTCCTGTGGCTGTAGCATCTCCTTCTTTCTTCCCAAATTAAAGAGATGGGAGAAAACTCCAAACATTTGTAGGTGCTTTTGTTGCTAATCACGAATGGCTTTGTATTCCCAGTGGCATAACAAAGCTGCAGTTACAAGGCAGGGGCATATCAGCTAGAAGTGACTTGTGCGTGTCATTTCCTTTCAGGAATTGTACAGGAGTTGGACTAGTATCATTTATTAACTTATTAACTGTTGATGTAAGTTGCAGTGTATATTTCAGAATAAAGAATTCAAAATTTTTGTTTTTTCCATAAATGCAAAAGTAAAGGCCTCCTCTAACAAGAAAAAGTATAGAAGTTCTGGCTCTGGAACTGTGGATATTCAGATGTTGTTTTCAAAGAATTCTGTTTGCATAGTCTGTACCTTTCCACAGATACTCAGTCTTTCAGTGGCCTACCTCCTACTGGAGACAGTTTTCTGAGGCTTCCCAGAAAAGGCTACAGCATAGAAACGTGAGTTTCAGGGACAGCAGGTAGCAGCTCCTTCTGACCTTGTTTCCTTCCAACTAGTGGATGTGGATTCTTTTTAGAAAAGTTTAGTGTATAAGAGGGAAAACTTTGTGTAATCACCTTGTTCCTCCCACTGGAAGATTCTTAATAGTTAGGTTCTCTGTTCCTCACCTTTCTTTCCCTCAGTTCCCGTAAAATATTTGCTAGAGTCCCAATGAATGGGCTTTCACTCTAGTACTTTACTGCTTCGAAAAAAAATCAAATCTCATTATGTTTTCAGATTATCTGACCAAGTATCTGCTTTATACAGTTTCTTACCAGGACAAAAAACATGTCAATGAATTAAAAAAAATGAGATGGGAAATTTGGGTAAATGTCCTATACATACCATATCATTTACATGGATATCATTCTTTTCCTAGATAGCAAAGCATTATTGTTGTGATGTTCCCCAATGGTCATAGCAGCTCACTGTAGCTGCTGGAAACCGGAATATAAACTGTGCCCCAACACCAAGGGCCCAGAGCACAGCACACTAGGTTTTGAAAAAAAATTAACAAAGTACATGAGAAAGAAAAACATGCCATTCATGATAACTACTAAAATAATAATAACTTCTTTGACTGAATAATGGACCAGATGTAACAACAACAACAAATTAACTATTTTTTTTTAAATTTTATTTTATTTATTTTAACTCTGCATCTTTTAGAGGCTACAGTGAGCTGTTCTAGTTTTAGATATTTGCCATTCATTCTTAAGCACCATACCTCATATAGCTGCAAACAAACAGCATCTATGAATCCAACCTGCATGCTGGGAATTTTATTTTTCTTCTCCCTGTTCATTAGATCCTGCAGATAAAAAGTAAACAAGTTCTGTGTTTAAATGCATGAAAGAAAAGCTCGACCTAAACCAAAGAGGCTGGAATTAAAAAGTGGCACCTTAAAAAGCACCGCAAACTTAGCACAGCAAGCTTTCAGTACATGTGTTATAATGCAGGTAATCTGACTGCATGACTTTAGGAGATTTGTCTTTGGATTGACAGAGCCGAAACAGCCAGATGAATAGACAAACTTACTGATTTTGGATAGGTTGCAAATAAGTACCAATTTAGGAATGTATTTCCTAGACAATTTAATAATACTAATTTAGAAGAAATAATGCTGTGTGTTCTTCTGTCTCAGAGATGATGACATGCTATGGGTGTTTGGGAACTGCAGAACAAAAACTGACTACTAGGAAGACAGGAAAGGAGATGGCCCTATATTGTGGGCAGTGGAAGAAACTGTAGCTGTTGAAAGAAATGTGACATGCTGTTTGTAGAATCCATTTTGAAATACGTGATTCTGCATGATTGTGCCACTTACTGTTGGTTCTATGTTGAGTTCCTTCCGCTCTTTGTCTCCTTGGTCAAAGAACTCAGTAGCTACAAGCTCAGCAATCTGTAAGACATTTCACACATTGAGATGTCTAAAAGTCTTCTCACTACCCATGATCAAAATCGTTTCCGGTGTCTCCTCTCTCTCCTTTGGATATGTCCAATTGGGACCTCTTGATAATGAGACTCTTCAGCTTAACAGCTAGCTTTTAGAATTCTTCCTGCACACATCTGTGCACAAACAAAATGACTGTGCGTGCTGATATTGAGTGACATAGCAAAGTGAATAAAATCGCACATTAGGCATTGTACCACTCATATCAGTTGGAATGATCAACACATAGGAAAAGGTCAGCTGATACTAGTGTCTTGTGTCAACTGACTGCCTTGTAGTAACACAGAAATGTTGGAAAGAAAAAAGATTCCCTATTTACCTTCAGATTACTGCTAACATGGTGACCATAGCTAAATGCACAGATCTTGCTACAAAGATCTGAGAAAGTCTTCAGTCCACAAACAGCACTTTGAAGGACTGCTTCCTAAGGCTCTGCATTCCACCATTGCCTTTGCAATAAGAACTGGATGGAGGAAGCAGAAGCTTTTGTGTGGAGTTTGAATTTAGCAAATCTTAAAATTAAGCATATACCCGTTGCTGAACTGGCCATGGTTTGGTTATTGCTGATAAATCACAAGCAGTCATCAGCATTGCTCTGTAGACAAAAGAGAAAGAAATCTATGAATGACTGTATTGTGAATTGTGTGTAGCCAAGCCAAATGATTAATAAAATAGAATATAACATCTAAGTCAGAAAAAAAAAGTGAAATTAGAGCGAAGTTATAAAGGTCTCCAAGGCTTGAGGATGTGGTAGACTGTCACCTGTGTGAAACAAACACACAGAAATGAGCTAGTCTGGAATGGCTCTTTTAGTGGATTCACATCTGTTTCATTCTTATTGCTACTGGACAGACAACACATAAATTTACAACATTAGCAGTGACTACCATCTTTATTGACAGAATAAGGGCCAATGACCGAAATAGGAATGGATGTAGGACATGACTAAACTAGGCTGGTCTTTAAATGTACTGAACTTGAAATATGTCATCATTCCTTTCTGAGATAGCCCATGTAAGCCTGCTTTTATGTATCTATGCATTACAGTACGTGTCTCTATTCTTAATCTTCTTTTCTCTTCACTGCCTGTATGGAATCAGCTTCAAAACAAACTTCTTGACCTGAGTCTTTTGTTATTAGCTTCAGCAATTCAGTATTTAAGTATAAAGTATCAACAGCAAAAGAATATGGTACCTACACAGAAACCTTACACTCTTTAGGAAGACTAGAAATGCTCATCTAACTCCATGTGCTAATTAACAAAGTGTATTATATAGAGGTTGCAGACTAAGTAGTTCAGACCCAGGGAGTCATCGAGTGACTGATGTGCCAGTGCCAGTTTGTACAGCACACAGATCAGCTGATTTTAATGACATTCACAGCAACATGACATGGAAAGTTGGGTACCTAACTAAGTATTAACTTAACTTCTTAATCATTCTGCGTTTACTTACAAAAAGAGCTCCTTCTGTGTAGGATCTTCCCAATTAAATTGCTGCTTCTTTAGAAGTTCAAAAAATTCTCCTCTCCTCCTGTAAAAGAAGTTAAAATGAGAGATTTTGCAGCATGTGGACACAATCCAAACATCCAACAGCGACCATCCAGACTCTGGCTTACTTTATATATAGTGCTAGGTCTGTGGCAAGAATGGCTTGTTTTATCATTTTCAGTGTGGCCTTGTATTCTTCAATGGAGAGGCTGCTGAGAATCTGATTTCCCTTTAAAATAAAACAAACCCAGTGTTATCAGTAGAATGGGCGACAACATACCAGTTTGCTAAAATACTTCTTAGATACTAAACACGAGTTGCTAGCTGATATCTGATGTCATTCTTTTACCCTGCCTCCTTTCAGATTTCCCAATTTAAAAAAAATTCCAGTCTAATGGCAGAAAGCCACACAGTAGTAGCATAACAGTCAAGTATTAAAAAATGAAACTGCAAACACAGTAACATCAAATCCTTTAAGTTGATTTCATTCCTCAAAATTTGCCACTAGCTGTATTGCAGCATTTCCCTTTCCTTCCCCCCTGCCAAAGCAGAGAAACTATAATATATTCCAGTACCTGCTTATACACCTCATCTAAATGACAATACTTTCCCTTTATGAAGCAACATAAATAACAAGCTAAGACATAAAAATATAAGCTCAGCAGCCCACTGTCTAACCAAAGTGCTATGGAGCTGGTGAAATGATGGTAAGGCATTTGACACTGTTTCCCACAGTGTTCTCTTAGGGAAATTGGCTGTTCTTGGCTTGGATGGGCATACATGTTCCTGGGTGAAAAACTGGTCAGACGGCTGGGTCCAACGAGCTGTGGTCAATACAGTCAAATCCAGTTGGCAGCTGGTCACGAGTGGTGTCCCCCAGGGTTCAGTACTGAGGCCACTCCTGTTGGATGAGGGGATACGATCTGGACAAGCAGACAGAGTGCACCCTGATTAAGTTTGCAGATGACACCGAGCTGGGTAGAAGTGTTGATCTGCTTGAGGGTGAAGAAGCTCTACAGAGAGATCTAGATAGGCTGGATGGCTGGGCCAAGGCCAATTCCATGAGTTTCAATAAGGCCAAGTGCTGGGTCCTGCAATTGGGCCAAAACAACCCCCAGCAGCGCTACAGGCTTGGGGAAGAGTGGCTGGAAAGCTGCCAAGCAGAGAGGGACTTGGGAGTGTTGGTTGACAGTGGCTGAACATGAGCCAGCAGTGTGCCCAGGTAGCCAAGGGCATCCTGGCCTGTATCAGGAACAGTGTTGTCAGCAGGAGCAGGGAGGTGATCATTCCCCTGTGCTCAGCTTTGGTGAGGCCACACCTAGAATAACATGTCCAGTTTTGGGCACCTCTCTACAAGAAGGACACTGAGGTGCTGGAGAGGATCCGGAGGCAGGCTACCAAGCTAGTAAAGGATTTGAAGCATGTCTCATATGAGGAACAGCTGAAGGATCTGGGGCTGTTTAGCCTGGAGAAAAGAAAGCCCAGGGGAGACCTTATTGCTCTCTACAACTATCTGAAAGGAAACTGTAGTGAGGCAGGGGTTGGTCTGTTCTACCTAGTGACAAGCAATAGAACAAGAGGAAATGGCCTCAAGTTGCACCAGGGGAGGTTCAGGCTGGATATTAGGAAAACTTTCTTTACTGAAAGGGTTGTCATGCACTGGAACAGGCTGCCCAGGGAGGTAGTAGAGTCACCATCCCTAGAGGTGTTTAAGAGATGTGTGGATATTGCACTTAGGGAAATGGCCTAGAGGTTGATAGGATTAGGACAAAGGCTGGACTTGATGATATTAAAGGTCTCTTCCAGCTGAAATGATTCTATGATTCTAAATAAAAATTTGCCTCTACTTCTTTTTCATAATTTCTGAGCTGAATAGGAAAAAACCCCATTATAATACAAAGTTCACCAGAAGTACCATACCTGTGATACGAAAGGAGCAGTGAAAATACACTGCTTCGTAATGATTGTGCATGCTCAATAGCTGGTGTTAAGAATTACTTAATAATATAACACAAGAAGAATGTAGTTTTATTTGTCTATTTACTTAACTTAGGTTTGGCTTCACTTTGGAATGTCAACATTAACAGTGTTTGGTTTGGTCTCATCAGGACTATGTTTATGTGGAGGATGGAATGTTTTTTTGAAATGAGAGCTATTAGGTTTGTTTAGTGGTTCATAAGAGGTCATGAAAATGGCAATAACCCCTTTTGTTTCCTTTGGTCCATGGAAGCAGGTACTCAAAAGGATATTAGCAAGGCTTCCCTTATCAGGCAACTCTTGGAAAGGTTTGGTGGCACTCAGAAATGGAACTGTGATTTCAAAACTGCTGTATTTGCTTTCTTTACCCAAAAAGGAATAAAGATCACTTAGGAATGTATAAGGGTGGGAGTCTATCCAAAAGCTAAAAATAAAAAGTAAAATAGGGAATAGTTTCCTTCAGCATACATGAAAATGTGGCACTCACTGGACTATTCAGGATCATAAGGCATTGATCGAAATGATGGTGCTCCATGATTGAGTGGCAATACAGTTGAGCCAGTGGATGTTCGCTTCTGAGGAGTAAAAAGACCCATCAGATGGAGAAATCAAATGAAACATATTACTCATCCAGAAATAACTTCCCTTTTAATGTCCTCTTTTCATTATGAGTTCACCCCCACTCACCAATGCCTGTTATTAACCTCCCCCTTCTGTGTAACTGGCCAAACAAAAGGAATATATTTGGAAAGATGCAGGTGGAGTACAGATAAAAAGACAATGCTATTACTTTGTCAGAGCACTGACAACTCTAGTTTTCTGCCTTTTCTTACTTGTGGAGACCAGCTGTACACACAGACTGAGAGGTAATACTAGGTTTTATAAATAGGAAAGGTTCTTTTACTAAAAGGACAGGCAAAAAGAAGGGTTCATTCACAAGCAAAATTTAAGTGACAGTTTTGGGGTTTGTAATGTCTTAAACACCTGCCTAGCATATTTAGTTAGCTCAACTACTGAGCTTGTATGTAATGCAGACCTAACTGGAAGCCCACTGATACCAGTCATAGAATCCCTGCTGACCATTAAATGTACTCTGGTGCAGGGCCCAAAATGACAATCAAGTAATTTCCTGTTAGTACCTATATTAGTACTTCATTCTTCACCACTCTCTTTGTAACCAAACTACTGCAATATCATTACCTACCCTTTGCCTAGGGTAAAATCCAAAAGGGAAACAAGATGTTGGCTGTACTACAGACAGTGAAAATCAGCATGAAACCAACTATTATCTATGTAGGACTTAGTTATCTTACTCTAGAAAATAGCAAATTCTGTTTGAGTACCTTTAGACAAAATGCAGAAACTCCTCCTCTCTGAGGATTATTTATTTCCCTCTTTTCCTCATGGCTAAGAGGAAATAGTTTGCTATAGTTCTTAGCTTTTGCTACTGTACCTTTGATGTCACTTCTTCAACTGAATCAGGATTCTTTTGGAAGTCTGTTTTGCTGTTGATCCTGAATCTGTTACTCTTTTTATAATCTGACGTACAAATGTTTAATCATATAAGAAATTATTTTTTAGCATATAGTTCTATGGGATGTTTTGTACGGTTCAGCATCATTCACATAAATTAGTGGTGGCTGCAGGATTGGGTTTCTATGTAAGTCAGCACACACAGATTCAAATAAAAGTCACAAGAGGAGACTCCAAGGATTTAAGAAGCACAAAAATGTGGAGAGAAAGATGGAAAGACAAACAATAATGCGGAAAGGGAGATTAAAGGATGCAAACCCCTGAGGATTATGGGCTGGCTGCCCAGGACCTCCTCTGAGACCACTGCAAAAGGAGCATAGAGCAAACATGCTTGCGTGTTTCTGTAAGGAAACAAATTGTAGGATGGTGCCAACACATGCTGGTTGAAATTCCCATCGAGTTAAGTGGGATGTATACTGTGTCCCCTAAAGTTCATCCTAACTAAAGAGAGAAATATGTGAGAAATATCTTAGGTTATCTTCCCAAGTACTGCACTAAATGAGAGCTTCCTCAGTACTTACAGACTTTGGCTGTCTTGGAAGACACAAGTGCTGGAAATAAACACAAGATCTACTCCTCAAGTACATAGTATTTTTGTTAAACTACCATGACAGGCCAAAGGACTCCACTGCTTTTTAAACACGGTGGTTTGGTTATGCAGCTTTCATACTCTGTACTTGCCTACTTTACATGTGGGTTTGGAAGAAAAAGAAAATAAAACCCCATCGTATCTACCAAAAGACCCTTAAGCAATTCATTTCCTGTAATTTCTACTACCAGGACCATTTTAATTTTTGAAACCCTGTTGCTTAAGGAAATAATCATATGCTAAGTATCCACGCTCCCTGCTTCCATGGAAGAAACAAAAGGAATCCCTTCCTGGGGAAAAAAAACTCAAACTCTTCATTTAGATTTAAATGAGGGATTTAAAAATAAAATTAATGGAACTTTCTATTGAAAAAGAATTATTAAGCTGTAATCATCTCCACGTTACAGCATGTGTGAATGTTAGATTTTGCTGTCTGTGACACTTTCCCAGGACATTTTTGAGAGGAGATGACGCATTTCCAGATGTCTTCCAGGAAATTTATTTTTAAATAAATAAAGCAAAAAATAGCTAACCAGTTCCAATCACTGCAAAGCTACAGTTACTGCTGGAATCCCCTATTAGGGAACTAGAAAATGGTTACTCTTTCAATTTTGATGAGTTTGGTTTTGGTGGTTTTTTTTTTTTCCTCTGCACATCAGTCTTAGTGTTATTCTGAACACGTATCTGAAAGGCAAGAATTCTGCTTCAGCTTACTTATTTTCTGACTTTCAGTATTCTCTGCCTCAAATAAACTTTTCCTTCTCTAGTATTTTACTTTACACACAGCAAGAACAGCAGACCATTTCTTCCAAGGGTAGCTTCAAAACCACTCTCCAGCTCTGCCAGAAAAAGATACAAGCATACGTTTCTGAGTATCTTTTCCTCATCTCTGGTCAGATCAGGACACATCACCATATCACAGTAATCACATTATTTCATGTTTTAAATCAAGCTATTTATTTAATCCAGGAACCATATACTGTTATTTGAAGTGAATAATAAATTCACTGAAAAACACATTTTGGGCAAATCTGAGACTATTAATAAATTCTAAAAAACCAAATATTTTTAGTTAAAAATTAAAATATGAAGAAAATTTTAGAAGATTTCAGATGCTCCATTTTGGTAACTTCAAAGCAAAATGTTCTGTTCTGTTAAAACATATTTTGTCTTTTTTTGTTTGTAAAAGTTTTTCTGTAATTCCAGAATGGATGAAAGTTAGAGTACAGATAACCCAAAGTAATTGCAAAATGTGCCTTTAAATATGTAAATATGTATCTTATTGTCATGGTTTGACATGACAGCCTTTTCTGGTAAGGGGGAAGGGGCTGCAAAGATGGCTCCTGTAAGAAGTTGCTCACAACTCTCCCCAGCTCTGAGCCAGACCCACTTCTGGGGCTGAGCCAATTAGACGCCTCCACGATCACTTTTTAAGAAGAAGCCGGAAGGGGAGGTGTCTTCCTCCATCTTCTTTCCTTCTTCTGCCCCTTCTTCTCTTCTTCTGGCTGGTGGTGGTGCAAGGAGTAGGAACGGTGAGAGAAACAACCATGCGGACTCCAAGGTCAGTGATGAAAGGGAGGAGGTGTACTGTAGCAGAGACTCCCCTGCATTCTATGGAGAGAACTGGTGAAGCTGAGATTTATTTTCATTTCTTTAAAGACCCCGCATCAGCGGTACAGACTCATTTTGATAATGAGCCCGCATCAGGGGCAGAGACTCATTTTGCTAAAGCTGACCCCGCACCAGGGGCAGCGATTCACTTCATTAAAGGCCCCGAGCCAGGGACAGTGATTTTGGCCGGAGGAGGCCTTGTCCCAAAGGAGGGGCCCTTTATCACTATGGCCGGAGCAGGCCCTGTCCCGAGGAAGGGACCCAATATCCACAGCTGCAACTGTGGGGAGGAACCCACGACAAAGCAGCTCATTAAACTTATGCCCAGAAGAGGCCTTGTCCCGAGAGAGGGATCTTGCAACTGCAGAAACTGCAACCGCGGTGAAGAATCCACGTCAGAGATATTCACCAAGGACTGTGTCCCGTGTGAGGGAACCTGTATCGGCAGAAGCCGCAGCTGCTGGGAACAACCCACACCAGAGAAGTTTGTTAAGGACTGTGTTCCGGGGGAGGAACCCCGTGTTGGAGCAGGGGAAGAATGCCAGGAGTCATCCTCATCTGAGAAGACAGAAGCGGCAGAGCCCATCTGTGAGAAACTGACCACATCCCCCACTCCCTACCCCCCTGAGCTGTTGCGGGGGGAGGAGGTAGAGATATCGGGAGCAGTGAGCTGGGCCCGGGAAGAAAGGAGGGATGGGGGAGGGAGATCTTAAAGTGCTGGTTGTAATTTTCTCATCATCCTACTCCCTTTTTGCTTTTATTCTGTTCTGTTTCTTGTAGAATAAACTTTCCTACTTTCCTCTCTAAGTCGAGTACTGGAGTCTGTTTTGCCCAGAACCATAATTGGCAGCCAGCCCTCCCTGCCCTTGTCTCAATCCACAACAATCTTGCTTATCTTTTTACTCCCATTTCACTGGGTCCTCCGCCATCTTAACGAGGGTGGGGGTGAATGGGGGCATCGAGCGAGAAACTGTCGTGGTGCTGTTGTGCTAGCTGGGCCAAACCACGACATTATTGGCGCCCAACGTGGGCGCGCGGGCTCTCGGTCACCGGTACGGAGCGGTCGCTTACGTCGGGTCCCGGGTGGTGAGCAATTGTATCACTCACCAGTTTTCTCTGTAATATTCCCTTGTCTTTGTTATAGTTGTTACTCCTCAATTTCCCAGTAAACTGTTCTTATTTCAACTTACGCGGGCTCTTTTACTTTTTTTTTTTTCTTTCCCTCTCCGATCCCCTCCGCATTCCGTCGGAAGGGGGAGGGGGAGGAGTCGCGGTTTTCTTCCCCTTTGCTCCGGCTGGGCAAAACCGCGACATTTATCAAAATCAACTTAGAATTCTGGAAATATGTGGGTAAGTCTTGAGTAAAATAAACAGGGAGGGAGACTCCTTTGTATCAGCTGACTGCAGATCTCAGCTTTGTGTTGGCCCAGACTAGAGAGAGAACAGCTAGTTGAGCAGGGAGCAGTCTGAAAAACTGCACATTTCCTACATACTGTTCTTTAGAAGCTGGGACCTTTTGCTGTCACTGTATGGGAAATGGAGGATGGGACATCTGGAATGGGAGCAGAAAGCCACTATCCCTGCAAGGAAGTCACTATCTGCCATCGTTAGCTGAGGTTGTGCATCTTTGTTTAGACTCTTCAGTCTCTCTGGCTGTTCTTGCACTTCAGCTGCTTTGTACAAACTCACTCTTTTACACAGCCTCACATCATTGAATCAATTATGTTGTACTTAAATTAGCTCTATGATTTTGGTATTCATTTATTTTTATTTAACTTGTCTCAGACTTACCTTTGTATGTAAGAGTTGTTCACTCCCCTGTGATCCAAATCATGACTGAGAGTTGCTATCAGCAAAGCCAGTGTTTCTAAGTCAGTCAGTTTGCTCTAAATGTAAAGTAATACAAGAAGAGAGTTAGCATTGTGACCAGGATTTATTTTGCACCTGTCTTGTCTTTACCCATGTAGCAATTAGAGTTCTGGCCCAAGAAGGACAAGGATATCAAATAGTATGCTGAGAATAAGGGTTATCTCTGACGTTGTGGTGGACAGTAATAAGCATTCTCCACAGACATCAGTGCAATTTTCAGAGGGAATAGCATGTATTGATGGGAAAACCGATAAAGAAGAGGAAGTGACTTGCATAATGTCACTTGTCAGCAAAGAGAGAGTATGAGGAATTTTATTAAATTCTGGCCCCATGACTTTTAGCTCAGCTTCTCAGTTACTTCAAGGGAGTTGGGCTATGTTCTCTAAGTAGGTATAAAAAGTAATTATACACTTGTCCTTGGAATAATCTGAACAGAAAAATGTCATGCATTTCATGGATCTCTAAATGAATTAACAGAACTTTAAAACCCATGGAAAGCAAAATTAACCAATATCTGACTCATGAGGTTCAACCAGTGTAGAGACCTGCATCTCAGGAGAAACAACCCCATGCACCAGTACAGGCTGAGGGTCAACCTGCTGGAGAGCAGCTCTGCAGTGAGAGATCTTGGAATCCTGGTTGATAATAAACGAAACATGAGCCAGCAATGTGCCCTTGTGGCCAAGAAGGCCAATGGCATCCTGGGATTCATCAAGAAGAGTGTGGCGTGTAGGTCGCGGAGGTTCTCCTCCCCTCTACTCAGCCCTGGTGAGGCCTCATCTGGAGTCCTGTGTCCAGTTCTGGGCTCCCCAGCTCAAGAGGGACAGGGAACTTCTAGAGAGAGTCCAGTGTAGGGCCACCAAGATGATCAGGGGACTGAAGCATCTTCCTTATGAGGAAAGGCTGTGGGAATGGGGGCTGTTTAGTCTGGAGAAGAGGAGACTGGAGGGGGATATCATTAATATTTACAAATATCTAAATGGTGGATGTCAGAAAATTAGGTCATTATGTTTTTCTGTTGTATCTACTGACAAGACAAGGGGTAATGGAAAAAAGCTGGAACACAAAAAGTTCCACTTAAACATAAGGAAAAACTATTTTATTGTGAGGATGATGGAGCACTGGCACAGGCTGCCCAGGGAGGGTGTGGAGTCTCCCTCTCAAGAATTTCAAGAGCCTCCTAGATAGATTCCTATGTGACCTGATCTAGGTGGACCCGCTTTAGCAGGCTTGGACTAGGTGATCTTTAGAGATGTCTTCCAACCTCTTCCATTTGGTGATTCTGTGATCATTAAAGAGTTTATTCTGGAGCTCCAACTAGGATTAGTGGAGAGGTTTATGTTCTTCTTTTGTCATTATTTTGGATCTTTATTAATGCTGTTCAATAGAATCTAACAGAAAATTATTTAAATTGAGAAATGGAGGTAGACAAAGCTACCATATTCATGCAGCACTTTGTAATGGGACAAGAATAGCAGGCACAACAGTCAGACTGGGATTTTGAAGAACAGCCAGTGACAGCATTGACACTGGGGTTTATGCCCTCAGTACAATCAAACCCAAATTTTCTTTAAGCAGTTACAGTTTCTGTAGATTTAAATGTGCTTTCTATATAATGAAACTTTTCCTTAGTCTAGTCAAAAGATAAATCAGTTTGAAAATGACTGATTTTCTATTTCCTCCAAGAAGATGTCTCCCGCAATGATTGCTTTTCCCTTAAACTAGGGAAAATTGAGAGACCTGTGTTCAATCCCATTCTGACACCAGAATCTAGGACACGAAAATCAGTGTGGAGTGAATCCAAGGTAGTTAGGAATAAAACAATTTATAGAAATTGCAGTGGGGACAGACAGGATTCCAAAAAAAAGCAAGCAAACTCTCAGGATTATCAGAGATTACTAAACCGCATGCAGAACAAGAGTACCATGTCCATTTCAGTGCACTGCAGTGCCTTTGTCTCTTTCAGCACCTTTTGTCTTTATTTTTAGTGAGCAAAGTTTAGAGAGGGAAGGGAATGTCTCTTCATTATTGGTATTGGAGTTTGGCCTACAAATAGGATTCATTTATTCACTCAGAAGTGCTTACTTTAAAATAGTAAAAAACAACAAATAACAGTTGTCTTTAATCAAACTGAAGACACACTAATTCTGAATGAACAGAAACATTTTGTTTTCTTCAAGAACATAAAACTAAAAACCAAAAAGAAATTTTGGAAAATGTTAAATCAGTATCTTTCTTATTTTTAGGATTGTTTAGCCCTTTAGTATTTGCAATAAAGAATTATTGTGCTCTTTTTAAAGTTATTATGTGTCTTTTAAGTGGAAAGTTGAAACATTGTTCAGAAGCATTGAAATGAACATTTAAATCTTTACTTAAAAAAAAGAGTTCTATTATTTGTATAAAGCTGTAGTCAGTTCTGCGTTTGAATTTTAAAATTTACTGTTGAATATTATAAGGAAACATCCTGAAACAGGGTCAGTCCTTTTCTTCTCCATCTTTTTTACTTGCTTGTAGCATAAACATTAACTTTAAAACAGGACATTATCATGTCCACACCTTACTTTAGATATTACCATTGAGAACATCCTCCTGATCATTTCAGAGGATTTAAGTGAAACTGGGTATGTAGTAACATGACAACAATTTCACAAACCAAACCCTTAAAGTCAGAAGTCTTCAGCAGAAATATTTTGATTTCTCTAGAAATACAACAGAATGAGGAACATCATACTGACACGCCAGTCAGAACTATGCATCACTATAGAATTTGTTTAGCCAGAATATTCTTAATGTAGAAATAGGAAAATGTACCTGAATTTTACCAGATTTTAAAGCAGCAAACATGCACTGTGCTGTATTAAAGGCATGTCTCCAATTGTGATAAGCAACATTTTTCCGGTAATTCTTCTTTACACTTAAAATCCATCTGCAGAGAACCTTTAAGAAAGACCATCACATAGTTAACTGTAAATATAGTAGAAATCTATTATTTTTATGAAAACAAATATTTCTCTATTCCTCTGTGAAAATTGTCTAAAAGTAAAAAAAAAAATCCCTTTAACTTAAGTTCAAATACCTGTAACAGTGAACATAGATAAGAATAGGCTTACAGCCACTGGTTCAACTCTCGTTGAGTGGGTTTGAGTTTTTCTTACTAATGGCTAAATACTACTGTCAGATGCACTGCTGTTAATTCAGAAACTGACTTATGTCAAGCTAATTGAGAGAAGAAAGTCCTCATTTGTAACAACATATTTGATAGAGAAGCTTATTTATTTTAATTACAGAGTTCTCTTTAAGAGCTGTTTTGATAATGAACATGTAGCTTTTCCCTTGTATCAGCTTGTCAAAAGACAAGCAGAATTGGACTTTGGAAAGCAAGTATGATAGAATAAAAGTGAGCATGATATTGCTGGGGAGTATTATTTTATGCAAGAAGAAAGTATGTCCTGAATATTTTACACAACAATATTACAAATTGTGGGTTATAATTTATTTCTAAGAAAGTGAAATGTATGAAGGTCAGATAGTAACTTCATGTGTTGGTTTAAATGGATACAGCATACTTCTCTATGTTAAATACTGTGTGACT
The DNA here is from genome assembly GCF_028858725.1 of Colius striatus. Taxonomy (NCBI): domain Eukaryota; kingdom Metazoa; phylum Chordata; class Aves; order Coliiformes; family Coliidae; genus Colius; species Colius striatus. The sequence continues at coordinate 24,508,784 of NC_084761.1, forward strand.
CTAGACCTTGGTTTGCTTCAGAAAATTTTTAATGTTCCTAGTGAAAGATGTGGTCCTGACAGAAAAGAAAATATCATTAACCCACATAAATGATTCCAAACAGACAAAACCAGCAGACTTCTCTGCCTTTCCGCTGTTAAAAAACGAGTGCCAGACTACTCCCAGTATTCTTTAGCTCTAGTATGGAAAGTTGAAAGTGTAGCTTCAACACTATGAACGTTCTCTTGCTTCTGTTGAGATGTGTCATTATGTGTCTATTGTCATGATGTTATTTTGATTTTGTAAATCCATTAAAGTTGCTTCACTAGGAACTAGAAGCCCACCTGTTACTGGGCTACCTGGCTCCCGCTCTCCTGTTGGCATATATCCCTTAAGGAAGTCCAAGTTCTTGGCCTTACTACCAAGGTGAAACGAAGTGGAAGAGAACTTGAACTTTCAGCCCTTAAACACCACTAATCTAAATTGGTCTATAAACTAGTCATGAAGAAAATGAATACCTATTTTCTTTTAGTAATTTCTTTGACTATGAAGTCCTCCAAATGAATCCTGCATTTTGATATCGAACTTCGGAAGTTTTGTTGAAAAACATACGAAGCAAAAATATTTTAAAATGAAAGTTTTTACAAATATAAATCATGTGTATTAATTGGAAGAGGTCTAAGAGATTATCTAATCTATCACCAGTGCCAGGAGCAAAATAAGAATACTTGCCTATATCACTTCTGACAGACACATATCCACAACTCATATATTGGTAAAACCTTCAGAGAAATTTGCACAGCTCACATAATTTATTTGTTTCAGTCTTTACTATCGCTATAAAGTTTCCTCTAATCTCCAATCTAATCCTGTGTGGGGGAAAGACTAAGATAATTAATTTTACTACACTATGTGGTCATAGAAAACAATATTGCTGTCCTCTTTCTAACAGTCTTTCACTTACATTATCTCATTCCTGAATATTCTGTTTTCCATAGAAAACCATCTTAATCAAACTTTCTCAGACTCCTAAATTATGGTCTTATAAAATTAATTAATTTGTGTGTCTCCAAATACGAGCTGCAATATAAAACTACTCCGTAAGTAGCACTCAGTCAGTGAAGAATGAAATTTGCCTCTTTTTGCTACAATGGCACACTATTGACTTTTACACAGTTTCTGATACCAGTACTTGTGAAATCCCTGTTACCACTTTCTATTCTTTTAAAACTATTTTTAATATAAATAAAAAGCAAGAAAATAAATACATGAAATTATGTTAATAATTACAACCATTAACTATTTTTCAATTTTTGATAAATATATGATATTTTATGCATTTAACTGTTTTCATTAGTCTTTATATATTTATTCTTGCTAGTTTTGAAATATCGCTGTATGTTTTCATAACCTTTTGAATTTTAACTGTCCTCTACCTCAACTCCTCAAGTTTTCTAAAAACATTTTACAGTCCATTAACCAAATTATTAGTCCTTCAGTAGAACTAAACTGAGAACAAACCCCAGTATTGCTCACTTTATGTACATTCCTAGTTTACCAAATACTCTTTAATACAGATTTCCAATCATATTTATTGTAGGTGTGTTTTGCTATTCTCCTGATTTTGTAATAACTAAATTGTGTCTTTATATGAAGCAACGTCTGAGAGCATTCATACCTCATATTTCATTTGGAAATTTTGCACCAGGTTGAGGTCTGTGAACATTCGAATTGTACACAGTGTTGTTTCAAAATCTGATAGCTCAAAGTCACTGAAGTGGAAGTCAGTTAGGTTGAGAGATTGTGCTGATGGTACTACTGCAGCCTAGAGAAGAATAAGAGAACACAGCTTAGCACTAGGAAAGAGAAAAAAATAACATAAATATCTGCTCTTTCAACAGAGAAGTAATGTGATACTGATTTTTACCTTTACATTATACTGAAACCTGATGTTTACTTCTCATTTATCTTTCCTTAGCATTTCTTGTTTAACATTGCCTTATTGATTTAGATTTAACACACACTTTTCCATTGATCAAAAGAATAACCAAGAGTATGTATGAAATTGGGAGGATGAGGATTGAGAAAATAAGTGGTGGAGTTATATATTTTATTTTTGTGGACATGCAGGCGTCAAAATCTGTAACTGTTGACATTTTTCTAAAAAGGGTGAGGAAAGAGATGTCAGTAGAACAGAATTCCTAACAGAATCCACACTCAGTGCCATGCTAGTCAAAACATGTTCACAAGCAGAGCTCTCTCAGGGCTAGAAACCTGAAAAAGTAGGGTTCACCTGTGATCAATAACCCCTAAAACTTTTAGACAATGTTTTTGATGTAATTTGAGTACAATCATAAACCTTCAATGTGAAATTTGAAATTATAAAGTAGACAAAAAACCCCAACTCTATATTTTTAAAAATCTATTAACTTTTATTATCAGCAATGTCTCCACGTATTACATATATTACAACTCTACCTTTTTTTAATTAGAAAATTCAGATTGTAAGTATTGGTTGCCCTTAAAAATATAGATGTTAAGGTGGCTAACAAAATAAATAGTAAATATTACACTACAGAACAAACATTAATACCTTTTTTTTCAGTAAAATATAAGGCGAGATTCTCAGTTCTACTTCTTTACATTTTTTTTCAGCCCAATGTGAGTGTGAATTAAAAAAAAAATCAAGTAAAACTGAAATGGTAAAATAAATAGGGCTATATGTTTATTTTCCTCTTTATAGTTCTGTCTAGAGGAAAACATTCCAGCATGGGGAACTGTGTCCTAGAAGGCCGAGGAATTAAAAAGAATGGTTTTGTCCTAATCGATAATATAATTACATGTAGCATGCAAATCAGCTATCCCCATAAGTATGTCTACCAGTCTCTGTTCTATTTGAGTCTGCTGTTATCTTTCCTGTATGTCTTAATTGGAAAGTCGTAAAACATTATAAAAAATAGTATTTACACAGGAAAAGAAAAGAATCTAACATGCTTACATCTTTCTTCTACTAGTAATTTTATGTCCCTCAGTTTGGATTCATGTGGTGTTTCACTTATGAGCATGTGAAAGAGCCACCAGTCTTGCATGTTCAGTGGAAAATAATGCAACCTTTCAAGAACTCTAAATGACACACTTTTGAAAAACTGCAATTGTAGTTTCACGAGGAAAGAGGCTGGAAGGACACAGTAGGAGCTCAGCAGAACACTTCATGTCTATATTCTGACTGTATTCATAATTTATCTTTCCCTTCCTTGATCTCCTGCCTTTAACAGCCACAACAGTAAGTTGCACTTCATCTGAGACATGAATAAATTGCAGTGTATAACTATTCCAGTGTTACTTACGTGGATTTCCTCTTGACTTACTGATGCCAGTAAAGCTGTCTGTTCCCCATTTTACAGCATGAAAGTGTATTGGCTATTTTACCTTCAAGTTACTGAACCATGGTCAGCTTCTGTAAGCACTGACCACACAATAACCTCTTGCTCAATTTCTCCACCTCAGAAATATTATAAAGAGCATGGAGTCAACATGGATTCACCAGGGGAAATCCTGTTTGACCAACCTGACAGCCTTCTATGAGAGCATAACTGGCTGGCTAGATGAAGGGAGAGCAGTGGATGTCATCTACCTTAACTTCAGCAAGGCTTTTGACACTGTCTCCCACAACATCCTCATCAGAAAGCTCAGACAGTATGGATTGGATGAGAGGACAGTGAGGTAGATTGAGAGCTGGCTGAATGACAGAGCCCAGAGGGTGATGATCAATGGCATAGAATTGAGTTGGAGGTCTGTGGCCAGTGGAGTTCCACAGGGATGGGTTCTAGGGCCAGTCTTGTTCAACATCTTCATCAGCGACCTGGATGAGGGGACAGAGTGTACCCTCAGCAAGTTTTCCCTGCTGACACCAAGCTGGGAGGACTGGCTGATTCCCCAGAAGGCTATGCTGTCATTCAATGGGATCTCAACCAGCTTGAGAGATGGGCAGAGAGGAACCTCATGAGGTTCAACAAGGACAAGTGCAGAGTCCTGTGCCTTGGGAGAAACAACCACATGCACCAGTACAGGCTGGTGATAGACCTGCTGAAGAGCAGCTCTGCAGAGAGAGACCTGGGAGTCCTGCTTGATAATAAACTAACCATGAGCCAGCAATGTGCCTTCATGGCCAAGAAGGCCAATGGCATCCTGGGATGCATCAAGAAAAGTGTGGCCTGCCGTGGTGAGGCCTTATCTGGAGTCCTGTGTCCAGTTCCGGGCTCCCCAGGTACAGAGAACTTCTGGAATGAGTCTAGCGTAGGGCCACCAAGATGATCAGGGGACTGGAACAGCTTTCATATGAGGAAAGGCTGTGGGAACTGGGGCTGTTTAGCTTAGTAAAGAGGACACCGAGGGGGGATCTTATTAACTTTTACAAATATCTAAAGGGTGGGTGTCAGGATGTTGGGGCATCCATTTTTTCTATTCTAGCAACAGGAAAGGGGTAATGGAAAAAAGCTGGAACACAAAATTTCCATTTAAACATAAAAAAACTGTTTTACTGCGAGGGTGATGGAGCACTGGCACAGGCTGCCCAGGGAGGGTGTGGAGTCTCCTTCTCAAGATTCTCAAGAGCCTCCTGGATACATTCCTGTGTGACCTGATCTAGGTGGATCTCCTTTAGCAAGCGGGTTGGACAAAATGATCTTTAGAGGTGCCATCCAACCTCTACCATTCTATGATCCTGTGATTCTGTGAAATAGCAACAAACTTGCCGATCTTTTCCCTCTTCCTGGCACCTGAGAAGGGAAGATGAATGGAATGGGCTCTGTCATTGATAGTCCTCGTTGCTGGGATTTGGAAATACTTCAGAATTAATTTTTTTCAATAATTTCATTCTTCTGCAAATATATATATATATATAGATATATATATATACTGTCATGCACTAGCATGCTCAGATTGAGCTTATCCCATCTGGAACTACAATCAGAAGGTTTCTTGATTTTGTTGCTAAGCAGGAAAAATCCCAACAATCATTAATGGAAGTAGACAGTCTTTAAAATGTTGAGGATATTTCTTTAAAGTGTTTGTCTTGCAGCACGTGACTGAATGTCAGGCTCAACCTACGTATGGTATAAGCCTTTCATGAAATCAGGAAGAACTATGTGCAAGACTTAAGAACAAATATGGGCTGTGGTTTTATTCTTAAACACTTTATAGAGCAAGTAATTTCTCAATAAACTTGTTTTTAGATTTGTAATGTTTCGACTCATCTTTGACCATCTGTTTTACTATCATGGACAGCCACGAAGTAAGCCATACAAAAACTTGGGTTATCTCAAGTCAGAGACTGAGTAGTAGTCTTAGACATAACTAAGGCACTTACAGAAGCAGATGCAAAAGTATAGATCATAGACTAAATTAGGTTAACAGCATACTGGAGGCCATATACATGGTAGCAAGTAGTAAAATCTTTTAACACAAAGGGACTCCACAAAGCAAGAAATAATTCAAGCAACTTTTACTGGAATAGTAATAGCACTTTCATAATGCTTGGCATGTGAAGATCTCAAGTTCCTTCACAGTAACTGAGAAAATAAATCAAAAATCATTGTTTTCTTTTGGGCGACACACACCACAAATTTCATGTTCAAATCTAAGCTGCTCTCTGTTCTTGAGACGAAAGAGGAGTGACAATGAAACTAAATCATTGCCATTTACAAAGAAAAACAAACTGGAAAAAAGCAGAAGAGAACTACTTTCATAAAAGGCAACACAATTAGAAAGTCTATATGCTGTACAGGAAGTTCTGAGTTATAAAAGTGGAATGTGGCACCAAAGAAAGAAATTAAGCTTTCTAAATTAAAAAATAATGCATAAAGGAGCACAGTTAGAAATGGTCACTGAATTAAGTATCTTGTATACAAAAGCTCAAAGAACAAACCGAATTATTAATGAATGGTTAGGACTATATTGCTACATAAAACAGGACAGGGATCATCAGGATCCATGGCTTGGATAGATGTAATCTTCATTAGGTGGAAAATTGGCTGGGTGGCTGGGCCCAGAGAGTTGTGGTGAATAAAGTTAAATCCAGTTGGTGGCCCCAGAGGCTCAGTGCTGGGGCCTGTTTTGTTTAACATCTTTATCAATGATCTGGACGAGGGAATTGAGTGCACCCTCAGTAAGTTTGTAGATGACATGAAGCTGGGCTGGTGTGTAGATTTGCTTGAGGGAAAGAAGGCTCTTCAGAAGGACCTGGACAGGCTGGAGCAATGTGCTGAGGCCAATTGTATGAGGTTTAACAAAGCCAAGTGCTGGGTTCTGCACTTGGGCCACAACAACGTCATCCAATGCTACAGGCTTGGGGCAGAGTGGGTAGAAAGCTGTCCAACAGAAAAGGACCTGGGGGTGTTAATCCACAGCTGGTTGAACATGAGCTAGCAGTGTGCCCAGGTGGCCAAGAAGGCCAATGGCATCTTGGCCTGTATCAGAAATAGTATGGCCAGCAGGACCAGGAAAGTGATTATCACCCCGTACTTGGCCCTGGTGAGAATGAACCTGGAATACTGTGTTCAGTTTTGGGCCTCTCACTATGAGAAAGACATAGAGGTGCTGGAGCGTGTTCAGAGATGAGCAACAGAGCTGGAGAAGGGTCTTATAAGTCTGATGAGGAGCAGCTGAGGGAGCTGGGGTGATTTAGTCTGGAGAAGGGGGAGCTGAGGGGAGACATGAGCACTCTGTACAACTACGTGAAAGGAGGTTGTAGTGAGGTGGAGGTTGGTCTCTTCTCCCAGTAATGAATCATAAGACAAGAGGAAATGGAGATTACAAAGAACTTTTTCACTGAGAGGGTTGTTAAACACTGGCACAGGCTCCCCAAGGAAGTAGGGGAGTCACCATCTCTGGAGACATTTAAAAGCTGTGTAGATGAGGTGCTGAGGGATATGGTTTAGTGGTGGGCTTGGCAGTGGGAGGTTACTGGTTGCACTTAATAATCTTAAAGGTCTTTTCCAACCAAAGCAATTCTGTGATCATTGCCATAGAAAATGGTGGTTAACATGGCCCAGGATTGTGCTAGGAAGCATGTGAACAGTTAAGCAGTACAGGTGGACATTGCATCATTGCTAGATTTACTGTGTTTCTGTTTTATTTAGCAGTAACCACAGAGATTATAATGCAACACCTGAAGAGAAACCATAGGAGATGTGTTGCATGCTGATCTTGTTAGTGCCTCTTTATTGATGAGCAGCAGTGTGGTAGGACTGTGTAACACTAACATTTGAGAACTATTCTTAGTCCTGTGCACTGTTCTGTAGTGCCTTGCTTATCCAGTCCAGTCTTGTACTACCCAGCTTGCGATCCCCTGTGTCTACCTTCCTCTCCGTCTCTCCATCTCTCCCATTTTATACTTGTACAGCTGGAGTGATGCTACTTCCCCAGAACATCTGCTCCAACAAAAAGAACTAGAGAGACTAAGCACAGTGTGTGCTTTGAACTATACTTGAAATTGTAGCTGTAGTTTTTCCTTGGGCAGCAGTTTCTAAACACAGAATTAAACATGAACTGAACAGGATATGGCACAGAAAAGTAACCATAAAAAACTTAAAAATCATTGCATTAACAATGAAATAGAGAATTTCTGTGTAAGGGCATAAAGCTGCACCCATATCTGGGATGCCTGAATGGGACAAATATATAAAATATACAACATTCAGACTTAGCTGCAGAAAGAAGAGTTCTCAACGTTTTGCTTCTGAAATACTTAAATATAACAAGTTGGTACTACATTGCATCAGCTGTTACTGTCCCTTAAACTTATGAGAAATGCAGTCAATATACTTCTGGTTCTCCTGCAATTGCAGGTCTCTGGACAACCTGGATCTCTCATTGTAGGCATTGGAATGTTTCCTTTTTATATGATGTGTTGATTCAACTGACCAGTTTAAGTTCACTATAATTTTTCTGTGATATGGGTTTCTTTGGAATTTTTGTGGAAGATGTGCTTCTGTATGTTTAAGTATCACATATGTGTAAAGGACTGCCCTTAGCTGTCCTACTAATGGAATATTTCTGAAGTAATAGTAAAAAATTCAATTACCGCGGTTACCTGCAGCTCCCTCGTTTCCTCCTCAGCAGCAGAAGCATGGTATGAGAGAACCTACAGAAAAAGAAAAGCAGCTCTTAATACAAACAAAAGAGCAAAGTGATAAAAAGATATTTTTCCTAAAGCCAGATTTTCAGCTTGTAGCTCTACTACATGTACTTATGAATTTGATGATGAAATCTAGTGTCCGTGCAGGGCCCAGACCAGTTTTCAGGGAGGTCTCTGAAAGCAGAAGGGGTGATATCTGCAGTTTTCGTAAATCTCCCACAGCACAAAACCTTCTTGAGTTAATTAGGCCAAAAAACATAAATAGTTTCTATAAAAGAGCAAAGAACTCTGATTTTCTCTTTGGAAAGTTTTCATGCCCCAGTTTCAAAGACAAATAACACATGAAACAGCTATAATTATGAGCCTGACGTTGTTGCCATAATAATCCTTTCAGGAGTTTATTTAGAAACATAAAAGAAAGTTTTGCCCTAAATGAAACTTGGCAAAAAAGTCTGAAAGACAGTATGTTTGTTTTAAATTAACAAAATACGCTCCTATTTTTCAGCTATTGAGAACACAGGACACGATAATGTTAGGGAATTTTTCTAGCAACTACAGACTCTTTTTTTTTGTAGTGAAGCCATCTTATATACTAATTTATTATCCGTCTGTATTTCCTATATTATCTATCAAGTCCTATGGCAGGAGAGAACTGTTAATTTGCCATATAAGCAAACAAGGTTGTTTTTTTAAGACACTGAAATTAATTTGGTAATAATTTTAACACCTTTTTATTTAATGTGACTTAATACAGGTTTATTTGAGAGTTGTAACATTTCTTTTAAAGGCTATGTGGTACATAATCCCCATTTTAGGAATTCTGCAAACACTCTGTTTGCATAATGAAAGTTATCCAAAGTCTACAAATTTTTCACTTTCAGCTTCAAGTTATCACCTCTGAGTAATTCAGCTTCTCAGACTCAAGCTCTTTTTAGCTATTAAACTTAACAGTAACCAATTCAAAGGCTGAGACTTGATGACATTCATCCTGATATGGTTTGATGGAGTCTGAGGAAATTGCTGAAAACCTACAATAATGCTGCTGTTAGTCCAGAAACTAGTTTGTCTAAAAGACTGAGCCAAAATCATCACAGAAAACCTCAGACAAGAAAAGGAAGCCCCTAATCCCCCAAACCATTTCCTCTTCCTACGCAGCAGAACAAACCTGCTATGTTGCCAATGTGTAGCCTGATGTAGAGCAAAAGATGCATTCAGCTTGCCACTAAAGCCCATAGGTGAAGTTAAAATACAATACCAAATAAAACAGTCTGCTGGCAGATATGGAAACCAAGCAGAAAAATTCCTGTGCAACTCAACAGGCTAAATTCTGTTCTCCTAGGGGAGAACAAGTTCTGTTCAGTATCTCATGTGAGTAGCTTCACAGAACAGACAGGGTCTGGAGAAAATTAGAATTTGTTGGGGGTAATAAAAGACCACCTAGATTTTGAGCTCACCTCTAATGTCACCATCTGTTTGGCCATGGCTCTTTCTACAGCTTCATACATCTGTGTGTTCTGGATCCCCAAGCCACAAAAGATGACAAATGCTTCCAGGAACTGTTCATCATTTCTGTTGAAAGCCTTGATTTTGCCAGAGTTTTCTTCCATCTTATTCACAAGTTGGCAAACCCCTACGTCAGGATACAGAAATTAGAGGAAATAATACAGAGAACTGACAACATATCATTTGTTGTATAGAACATCACGAGAAAAAATGAGTGTAGGACTGATGCAGTTTTGTCTATAGTATAAACCGCCAATATACATAAAAGCGACACAGAGGAGTGCTGTAGGATTTTCCCTGAAGTTTTTTAAGAGTAATTTCACTGTATTACAGAATAAATACTAAAACATTATATATTACATAGTAGACTCAGAAGTATTTCTTAGTATTTGTAAAATGAAAATGTGGGGCTTTACAGACTTGATTATCTTGTGAAATTCTAGGGTCGTTTTCATCCTAACTTTTATTATTAATAGTATTCTAGATTGATTTAATCCCTAGAGACAATTTGTCCTTTGGAGGCTAATTAAATTTTTGTAACCATGCCAAAAGAACATTTATGAAAGTCAGAACAGTGATACACAGAATGTTCACTTTGTTATTTGATTCAGTACTGGAAATTTTTAAAAGTAAACTAACTAAATCTAAAATACTGAAACTGAGGTTCACAGCTGACGTATACTTGCTTATCCTATAATAATGTGATTGAATTCTAGCCTACTTCAAAGACTACTGAACTCATTGAAAAGCACCTTTACTGAATTCAGATTGTTAGGGTCACAGTTGTTCATAGTTGCATCTGTTTATTTTCTGTTAAGAATTTCTGGGCATTCTGTGCACATGCCCTTGAAAGGTCTGACAGATAACTCTACCAAAACCTTGCTGCAGCTTAAATCCTTGACACCATTTTAAGCAGAGGGGAATTCACACATATACCTCACTTTAGTTTTACCTAGCAAATGGCAGTTTCTGCTAGGAAATCACCATAATAATTAAAGCAGCTGCATTATAAGTATGCATTATCTTTGGCCAAAATGGCTTTGGGGGTGGTTATTGTCTTAATTCAGTCCAAATGTTTTCTTACTCTCACAAGTGTTAGTACCACCAGTTTCAAGCACAAAAGCTAGCATCTTCCTGACCAACTGCAAATCATTATCCCCCCCAAAGATAATAGTTGCAAATTGAAAGTTAAAAAAAATATACTAAAGGAAAAGGTTTTAATTTTCTATAAATTGCTATTGCATACCAGATTGTATACTTTATATATTTTATGAAGAACATTTTGCAGCAGAAAGAGTAGAATATTAAATATGTAGTCAACCAGCAAAAGAGAAGATAACTATTTAGCATGGTGTTTCTGGATTTTCTTGCATCAGTAGAGCTACTTACTCCTAAATTACACAAGATACATGAAATCTGAATGCCTTACACTTTGACACTGTAAGGTCAGGGAGGCTGCATTTGCTCTCTGCTTACGGGTAGGGAAGAAATTAGAATGAATAATATTTTACAGTAGTACCAATGGGGAACATAATCAGCAAGTATTTCCAGCATTTTAGTACTCCTTATTTATAGACTAAAATAGCTCATTAAAGTTTTTAATTAAAAGGAAAAAAAAAGTCTTTGTGCATCTTCCCTCTTACAGTAGTTTGAAAAACTATGGAAAAGAATGTAACACACACATGCAAACTGTGGCAGAGGTTGTGGTATCCGAACACTGCAAACAGGAGCTCGAACTTTTGTAGAATAAGATCCCTAGATAGTTGAATGATAATAAAAATATATAATCCCAGCAAATAAGGATTCCGTAAGAACAAGATTATCTTACCCTGGGAAAAAGAAGCTGATTTATGAGCTGACATAAAACTCTACAGGAAAATCTAATGAAACTCACTTTCAGATCTGTTTAGTACTGTTTATGGCATTATAATTATTTATATAGCAACTGTGATGTAATTAACATAAGATTAAGACTCAACAGTGAATAAGCCACAATAGCAAATACATTCTTAAAAGACACAGCATTTGGGTGCATGTAAATGTCTCTTAAAAAATGAGAGGTCTGCAGTAAATATAGTATGTAGTAGTATAACTAATTTAACATTTTTCAAAAGCTTCCTCAGAGCATTGAGGACTCCACGCATTACAATTAAAGGAACTCAAAAAGTCTTTTCTTGGGACATAGTTATAAAACCACAGAAAGATTCTGTAAAGCTTTCATCACATATCTGAAAAATGCACAAGTCAAGGAAATAAAAAAGTTCATCTTTCTTGCCAGTAAGATTTGCTTGGTTTTGCTGGGGACGGTTTTTTCCACCCCATGGCCACGGTATGCCCCAAATCCTGATTTGGATACACTGATTTTTAAAAAAGTAGACTTATAGTGTATATATAGTATATATATACAAATATATATAGAGAGAGCACATACATAGTCTGCTAAAGGAACTTCTGACTATTGTCCCAAAGACAACTTCTTGACCTTGAACTATTAAAGAGCTGTCCTACAACTGTTTTATCAGTAGCTAACAGCATAGTGAAATATCTCTAATTAAAGCTCAATAAATCTTCATTTTGGTCTTTTATGTAGAACATTTAGAACACAGCAATGAAAGAACTCATTAAAGAAGCTGATACCAAAAGAAATTTAAGAGAGCTCCATTAAGTAAAGATGATGCTTCTCTTTCTGATTCAAGAGCTTAAAAAACATAAATGAATCTGTCTTCATTGGAAAAGGACCTCTTATTTACCCATCTTTGAGGACCCAGATCACAGCCACCTAAATATTTTTAGGGAGCTAGAGATAACACGCTTCTAAGCTTTGGTAAGCATCTAGGCCTCTATGGACCTAAGTGATGTCAAATTACTTCTGAAAATACTACCCCAGGAAACCAGTGATACTATGGCCACTCTAGAAGAAAAGTAGTTCTAGTAAAGCAAAGGAGACGCGACAGAGATGTTTACACTGTAGCTTTAGACGCTTAAACTTATGTCTCATAATAGGACTGTAGGCCCCTGATGTAATCCACATATAGAAGCAGGCACCTCCAAAGGGCAATTTGTAGCACCAAAACTGCACAGCAGGTAGACCTCTAATGTCTGAATCTTAACTGAATCTCATTTGAGGAAACTGGCAATGGCTGCACAGTTCAGCTTGCCTTTCCGCATGCCACCGCTGTTCTCTAAAATCCCAGCACTACAGAAAACTGAGGCCAAAGAGCTCATTTACATCTTCTTTTCTTTTCACTGCCTTGTAAAAGATCTTCACAAGCAAGAGTGGTAACTGACTCTCTAAACAGGAAATAATAAAAATAGTTTTATTTATAGAAAATTTAAAACCGCAAAGAAGCTATGGTGAAGTATCACAAGAGTGTAGACACTTGTGAACTGATTGGATAAACAATTTAGCATTGAGGTTGCAGTGGACTTTTTAGTTGAAAACATGATAATTAAGGATCTTTTCTCTTGGATTGAGAGTCCATGTTGCTGAGACTTTACTGTGGAGCACAGAAATATTTCTATTAAATGTATTAAAAGATGTTTTTTTTAAGATACCTACCTATCACTTTATTCTTTTTCCCATTTTTTATTGGTGTACACAGCAAACTCTTTATGTGTTGATTTACGTTTTCTGCATTGTCGTTCTGTGAAACAAAAAAATACAGTTACAATTTTAAAGAGGCTGAAGTGAAAAAGCTCTAGAGTGTGGTCTACAGCTGTTCTGGGCTTACATACTGCTTCAAAGAGCAGCCACGTCTTCAAAGAGTTTTCCCATCTTCGACTGGATGGTAAAAATTCTGTATCTGACAACAAGCTTTGCTGATTAATAACACAGGTAATGATGATAATTTTAATTCAGTAGGATTTTATGTGCTAATTTTATAACAGATCCTTTCATTAAAAGGTACTACTTCCATGAAAATGACAACTTTGCTGCAACACAAAGTATTCCACTCAGTGCAGCTGAAAAAAGATCAGATGGACATTAGAAAACCTTTTTACTTTCATCAGGTTATGAGCTGTAAAAGGAACTCACTTCTCTCCTTTCCATCATATTCCCTGGCTTGCAATATGGCAATATAAGGAACAGATATTGTAAAACACGAGTAACTACTTGACATTAGGCTGAGCATTTTTTGGCCCAAGAATTTTCATAAACTCTTTTGGCTTGTTTGAGATGCCTTGATTAATCCACCAACACAATGAAAGGGGGCTTAATGGTGACCAAATTATGATTCAAAGAACAATAGGTAAGAAAACCACCACCAAGTCAGTCAACATTCTGCAGTCTTCTAAAGACCTTTTTTCATGTCTCATGCTCCAAGAGAAGGAAACTGAATTTATTTGGGGGGTGAAAGGGTGGAACCAAAACACAATGCATCTTTTTCAAACAGCTAGTGAGGAAAGGATGTACTTCTGCTCTGACTGTTCCTGGAAGAATGTGGCAGTTGCTGAGAAGAACATTTGGTCCAATTTCTTAATTATATGCCACACACAAAAAAATGGGTACACACTGATGTGTCAGATCAAAAGGTTATTTTAGTTTTGTGGGGTTTTTTTGCTATTGCTCTTCTCTCTGGTGCTGTGCAAGGACTGTTGATAGTTTCTTTGCAGGCAAATGCACAGACACTATAATGCTTACAATAAGCACTGTAAGCATTGTATTAGGAATAGTACATGTGATTCTTTAAAGAAAGCATTCAAGGATTGTATCAGGGCAGATACTTTACATGACTCCAGGAACTACAACTGTTCTGTACTTAAACCTTTTCCATAGAACATATTGCAAGCTCTTCACATTGCACTGTTTACTGACAAATTAATGTTAGGCTTTGCTAATAATGGCTGTAGGGATAAATCCCTCTGCTGCCCAAATGGCTCACTGTGAAAGTATTGTACCACATCTTCACTGATAATGATCAAGCAAATGTACCTTCCTTTGTGCTTGTGTAATTCTAACTTTGGTCATTGAGTTAATAAAAATAATAAGGGGGAAACAAAAAGAGTTTGAAAGATAAATAGAAAACCATTTTCCATTACTCAATTTCAAATCTAAGCTCATTTTACTCACTGTCCATGGAAATCTTCTGTCTTTGCAGACATCTGGGATGTTGAGAGGCTCCATCGTATTCTTGACATACTGAGCATACATATAATTGATTTTGTTTGTATCATAGTCCCTGAAAGATACAACATTGTTATTATATGCTTAGTGTGAAAATGGGTCATTTCATTATGCAAAGCAGGTAATTGTAATATCTTTCTTGTATGAGGAAAATATATAACCAATAGATATATGATGGACTTGAGTTTAAATCCCGTATCCTAATCCATCTGTCATCACAAGACTGCTGAGTGGATGAATTTATACATTCCACTATTTCTTTAATATTCAACAACATTAACACTGAATACCAAACCTAAGAAATAAACAAATCAGTATAGCTTATGCAAGAGAAGGATAAAGAATGATCAACCACGTTTATTTTATGCATAGGACTTTCTTAAAACAAGCTCTGTTCACAAATCTGACACATTTGAAAAATCAATACTGGATTAATTTCACATATTCTTTAAACAGAGTACAGCAGGTAACATTTGTGAGTTTTTCACTTCTAAGTTGTCATGGTTTTGTGAGGAGCTGCTTTTGCTTTGTAACAAGTGGATGGGGCTGCAGTGCAGAACCAGTAAAGAGTTCTTGGACTTTCCCCTGGCTCTGAGGTTCAGACCCACTTCTGTCCCAGCTGGGCCAATCTGTGATCACTATTTAAGGATGGGAATTTGAGGTGCTTGGGAGGAGGTGGAGAAGTGGTACAAGATGGGGGTGACCATGTGGACCTCACAGTCAGAGAAGGAGGAAGGAAGGAGGAGCACCAGACCAGAGACCCCTCTGCAAGCCGTGGTGAGAACGCAGGCTGTGCCCCTGTAACCCATGCAGGGCAATGGCAGGACTGAGAGCCACCAGCAGCTCCGGGTGAGTGCGCTTGGATGGGCAGGAGACTGTGTGAGGAGGCGGCCATGGCGCAGGCCGTGCTGGAGAGCCTGCAGGCCACGGAGCAGCCCCACACGAGAGGCAGAGAGGAGCTGCAGCCTTTGGGATGAACGCACATTGGAGCAGCCCATACAGGGCTGACGTGTGTGTGAGGTACCCTGCGGAGGAGTAGGGAGGACAAACGGCATGAGCCATCCAGAAAGGACTGACTGAAACCCTCATTCCCTGCACCTTAAGCCCTTCATGGTGGGAGGAGATAAAGACACTGGGATCACAGCTCTGAGCCTGGGAAAAGGGGAGGGGTGGGGGAAAGGTGGTGTTAAAGAGCTAATTGTGCTCTTCATCATTGTACCTACTCTGTGTTGTTTTGTGTTGGTTATGCTTTGGGGTTTTATGGTTATGTTTTGGTTGGTGGCTTAAATTGTTTTCTGTTTTATTCCCTAAGCTGAGTAGCCTTCTCTGTTTTGTCCTGTACAATAAGTGGCAATTAAGTCCTTGTCCTTCAGGAGTTCCAGAGTCTGTGGTACTTGAGTCTAATCGCGGTCTTTTGTCCCTGGATGGGCCTAAACCATGACATAAGTTCATTTCAAATTTGTTCTGAAAGTAAAAGCACAATCAGCTGCAAGGGGATTCTGTTACTTAAATAGAACTGTTTATTCCAAATCACAGAATCACAGAATCTTAAGGATTGGAAGAGACCTTGAAACATCATCTAGTACAACCCCTTGCCAGAGCAGGACCACCTAGAGCAGGTCACTCAGGAATTTGTTCAGGTGGATTTTGAGTGTCTCCAGAGAAGGAGACTCAACCACCCATCTGGGCAGCCTGTACCAGTGCTCCCTCACCATCCTCACAGTGAAAAAATTCTTCTTTGTGTTTCTTTGGAACCTCTTGTGATCCAGTTTATACCCGTTGCCCCTTGTCCTATCATTGGACATCACTGAGAACAGCCTGGCTCCATCCTCCTGACACCTGCCCTTTACATATTTGTAAACATTAATGAGGTCACCCCTCAGTCTCTTCCAAGCTGAAGAGCCCCAGCTCCCTCAGGCTTTCATCATAAGGGCTCTGCTGCCTTCATCATCTTGGTGTCCCTGCACTGCACTCTTTCCAGCAGCTCCCTGTCCTTCTTGAACTAAGAATATAACATTTATTTACAGAATTCAACATCTCCAACTTTTTTAGCCATTATATATTTAATTAAGGCATTTTAATTCTTGCTCCCTTTGCCTGATTTAGAGAAGAACACGTGCTCATAATAAATCTGTTTCCATCAAGCTCCTATAGTTTCCCTCAAACATTTGACTTTAGTTGTCCTTCTGGTATAAGGATTCACAGTGCTGGAGGAAAGGCATTAGTCTTTCATTATTTCACAAACTGTTACACTAGGCAATGCCCCACAGTTCCAAAAACTAGTCTGATTTGGGATTTGATTCAGAGTCCTTGATTACATAATAAGCCTGAAATTTTATTATGTAAAGTAATACTTCCCATCTAATGCATATTTCCATTATTGCTCAAAATCACACCCTTCAAGCATAGCAGAAATTTTAACTCTAATGGTTAATATAGTACAGTCCTTGGCATATGATTGTGCTGTCTCATGAGCAAGATTCAGATATACAATTAAGCCTCCAAGATTCCTTCCCTATCAGTTATGAGAAATAATTTACTGATGGCCTATGCAAGCAGTAAATTACTTTTTGAGTCCATTAACTAGTAACCATGAAAAGGATAATGCATAGGAACGGCACATTCTCTTTACCACTCCCACAGTGTAGAAGAGAAACTAAAGAGGAACTTTCTTTTTCGCCTTGTGATCTCACTACCCTTTTGTAACTCTGTACTTTGTGGTTGTACATTGTCTAAAATCACAAATATATCTCAGTAGTTTTTAGTTGCTCAAGTCACACGCTTTTTACGTAACTTTCTAATATATGGAATTAAATTTAATATAATGAATACTCACTGCAGAAAAGAGCAAAGGCATACAGAAATCTCCATTTTCTCTCTGCACACTATCTGTAGTCATTTTATATACAACTATGCCTCATTCTTTTGACATTATTTGAAACAATTGTTTTTGATGACATAGAAAGGTAATGGAGACAGTATTTTTCAAACTTCCAACACAGAGGTTCAGATTCAATATGGAAACTATTTATTCTGTGTATTTTAATTCAACTATTTCTACATCTTTCCCTTTCTCCCAGTTGGCCTTCTTAATAGTTTCTAAAAGATGACTGAAAGGCAGAACTTTAGGACTTTATTCTTGATTTAGTCAGTCATGTTCTTTGAATGAGCTTTCCTATCTATAAGAATAATGGTTGATATAATTATTGATTAAAATCATAGATAGGATTAATATATACTAATGTAGATATGTCTACTGTACAACATAGGCATCTACACAAATTTTTTACAGATCAGTTTTGGAGGAGCCCACCAGCTTAAATTTTTACTTCTCACATTTTGTCCTTTTCCATAGCTGAGCTCTGCAATACAACTATGAACTTAGAACTGACTGAACTCTCCTATTCTGCTCAGTGTGACCTTTTTAAGGCAATAGTTTGTCTATGTACATTTCAGGGCAAAACTTGCTCTGTAAAAATAGCAGTAATATATGATACCCAGTGGAAATAAGGTCTGCTATTCTGAAAAAAAATATTAAAATATAGTTTCCTCAGCATTCTCCTGGGATGAACAAAAGTTTGAATTAATTGTTTTACCTCTTCAGATTTTCAGATGAATCTTCTAATTCCTCAGATTCCATGTGAAACACACTTGAAAATGAATCCTGGAATACCGAGAGAATATTTTAATATACAGGTGTATCAGGTTGTCATAACTTAAAACAGTCGTATTCATGAAAAGCTTGCTACAGTTATCAAATCAAATGTAAAGTTATTTAACTTTATTTCTCATCTAGCAGCAAGTGTAGAGGATCCAACCACCAAAATAAAAGTTTTGATATAAGTTTAAATATCATTTAAGTGTCTTGAATCTCTACTGATCACTCTGAGAAGAAATGCTAGTATTTATAAGCTGTGCCAAACTTATCTGTCAGCACAGACCTTCTTTATTTTAACATTCATCCAATTCTAGACCCACTTTGCTTGAACAAGTGAGCACATCAAAACTTTTAAACACATTGACTGATCTGTGTTGCTTTTCATGCAGCATTTTTTGAGAAGTCTAAATGTAGACAGAAATTAGATTCTCTACTGAAGATTCAAGCTATGGACTGCTAACTAGGTGCTGGATCTAACTTGCAAGGACAGTGTGACTAAGTAAATATAATAATCCTGTAAATTCTTCTTCTGTATTCGATCTATAACAAGTAGTAAAGGTAAAACTAGCAATGGCAGTATAAGAATCAGGCATGCAACATAGCATCTTGCTCCTGGTTCTGCAGCCTCTTTTCAACAGGGAAGCAATACAGGTGGGCAGATTGGAAAGAAGTTGTGCTTTGCTTCAGTGAGCCAGCAACTTTGGATTGGCCATGATTCTGTTTAGATATCTTGTTTATATACTCCCTGCTTAGATATACTCAAGCAGTATGAAGGTATTAAAACTGATTCCGCACAGGAAGCAAAGGCCACATTGTTTTTCTCCCAACCTTTTCTGTCCTACACCAATAGCCAAGAGAATGAGGTAAGAAAGAGTTCAGCATTCAAGATGCCATAGAAGATTGCTTAGAGCCACAGTTTACCAACAGATAATGCTAATGGCTGCATAAGGTGGTAGCTTTGCCTACACAAAGACTGAAGCCTCCCAAGTCAACACCTAATTTGAGTAGTTGCTTTAAAAGAAAAGGCAGAGGACAAGAAGGCAACAGAACATCCTATGGGTCTGAAACACCATTGAGTCTGAGTGGAGGGAAGCCCACACTGCTCCCAGGGCTTTTAGACAAAAAACATACTCACTGTACAATCTTCATCCACTATGAAGATGGTACACTTCTGCACCTGCATGAAGGATATTATAGTGGCAGCTATCTTCTTCAGAATTACTTCCAAAGACTGTTGTTCTTCAAAAATTAGGCTGGCAAGATCAAGAAGTACCTGTGTAAAAGATATTTTGTGAAATTTTGGTTAATTGTGATTTAAACAACAATAATTATCATTACTACTGTCTTTGATTCTCTTCCTCTTCGCTGAATCAAGGAAGTCAACACGTGACCAAAATTAAGTTTTGGCTTTTACACAGACTGCAAAGAAACAGTAAATAATAGCCAGTTTGATGCTTTTGATGGAAGAAATATATAGCATAGATTGCCGTCTGATGTTTTTGGTCAGAGAGACAGAATAGATTTAGACATTAACAGTTTATCAAATGAAACCTGAGAAATCTAGACATCACACAGTTACTTGTCCTTAGAAAACTTAATAGTTTCCTATGGCTCATGTGTGCATTCTAAAAGCAGTGATATTTACAATTCTTAAGACTTTTGTTGATCCTAACGAACTCGTTTGGTGAAAACATCATTTAGATATAGTCTCCTATATTTCGAAGCTGCTGCTAAACAATTTAGGTGCTCAGATGTGCTTGTATTATATTACTTTTTTTCCTCACAAGAAGCATGGAGCCAACTGGAAAAGATTATCCAAATTTGTACCGATTTACAAACACTGATAGTCACGTGGAAGCTTGGACCTGCCAGAAAAAATTTAAAACAACTGCTACCTAGTTGTTTCTCCAAAACTTTTTCATGCCATATATGGCAGAGATATTCACTCATAAAGGCCACAGCATTACTAACCCATGAGTTACAAAGATGTCTGCAAAATACAGTTATATTAATCAGAAGGAAATTCAGTTTTCCATCTGGTCACTACTGAAAACATGGTTAGGGACTATTTATAATTGTAGTAGATTAAAAGAACAATCTGTTTAACCTCTACCATTATGCAGGGATAATTCTATCTGAAATTTCCTGAGTGTGTTGTATAATATATACAGACAGCAACTGGGTAACTTCAGGCAGTATCAAGTATATTGACAGGGAATGAATATTCTGACTTGTAGCTTTATTTTCTTCCCTTAGACAGTCCATTTCTTGTAGCCCAAACTAGAATGTGCCCAGCAAATTCTCAGTGCAGTTAGTTAGAACTTTATCAGAAATACACAGCATTCAATTAGAATAGTTAAAACTAGACAGGGAATAATGACCATATAAGAAATATCAGGAGCAGGCACTGATTACCAGCTAACCATTGTAATTCCTCTATTCTTGGAAAAAAACTGGTGACCATACCTGATTACGCCTGTTCTCAAGCAGAGATGTCTCATACAATTGAGCGTTGTGGAGAACAATTCCACAAAAGGCCAAATATGCAGCAAAATCCTGAAGACAAATGAACATCAACATTTCATGAAGATAATGTCTCACAGCTTCTTAACTCTATTAAAAATAAATAAGCTACTGCAATTTTTTGTTTTATCTTTGAAATATTAATTGATATTTTAAAATTATTTTTGACAACCACACGTTCAGGGTTGGTTTTTTTTCAGTTACCCGTCATTTGTAATTGCCTCAAGAATCTCTTCTCACTTTTAAAAAGTAATGATCTTCACATTTTATCCTGGTAAAAGTAGGATTGATGAATGAAGACATTTTGCAGCAATGCATATTTTTTTCTAGAAAACCTGAGTGCAGCCAATCAGCCTCTCTTATTTTGGGGAATTCAGCCTCTTGGAAAGTGGAAGTAAAATTCTGCTCACATAGCAAAACTGCAATTTTTTCCCTTTCTGAATGGGATTAATTCTGAGATCCTGCAGATATTTAGTATGTGTTTTATTTTAAAGAGGATGTTTTCAAAGGGAGAGTGTGAACTGTGCTTTTTTTATTGCTGAGGGTAGAGTCCACTTCTTCATCCTGAGTGCAGCTTGGTTTTTGCTGTACCAATCTGAATGTGTAGTCTGGAAATGCAAGGAAGGCAACTGAAGTGTAAGAATTAGGAATCAGGGTTCTGTCTGCTCTTCCGAATATCTCACATATTGTTCATAATTAATCCAGGGCTTTTTCTTGTCCTGCAATTGCCATATTGAGAAATGATACAGTATTTTAAAAAGAAAGACTATATAAAATTTTAATATTAAAAATATGTTTGTTGGTGATACCAGGAGGGTTTGAACCAATTAATTACAAATTATGTCTATTCAAAGTTATGAAACTGTTTACAGTGCATTTCAGTAGAGTGAGCTTGTGTTTCAGAGATGTAAAAGAGATAGCATGCTGATCCAGAAATTAAACTATTTCACATCCACATTTCTCATGGCTTCATAGAGATATAAATCTGCAGTATTACCAGGAATTTTTACTTTTTTCAGAGGTGTTCAGTTTTTAATAACTTTAGAATTTCTAATCTGTGTGAAAAGTAATAGCATATCCTCCCCATATTCCCCTCTGAAAGCACAAAAAACACAAATGTCTAGCTTTTATACCTTTTCATCTTGTTCAGTGAAAGTGCCACCAATTCCAGATTTCTTATTGATTGCTTGAGCCACACCAACAACCTAGGGTATTCAAAATGGAGTAATTAGATAACTTTCTGGAGTCTGTCATTGGATTCTATTTCTATACAGAGTTATAAAAGATAATAAATGATGATTATAGATATTTATTTGGTTGACCTTTGGATAACAAAAGATTTCTAAGCCCGTTTTTTCTAAATTCATTCATATTACAAATAGCTGAGCATGAACCTGAAATATCAAAAAAAAAGTGGCATGAGTTTTTGACAAAGAGAGGTTGATTTGATCCAAAATTGATTCTCTAAATTGGAACAGTTATGTCTCGGAAAGACAACAACAGTTGATGGTTCCGCAGTCCTAAGCCAGACAACTGTCAAGCAATAGCTCTCTATAAAGTTCATTAACTTATGTGTGTAGAAAATATCCTTCCTGCTAGCTCTGAGAAAACTTCCAAAATCCAGCCTTCTTACCAGATGTAGAGTATGGCTACAGTGATCTTTTTGCATTTTGTATCTCCCTGAATCTGACTGGAATAGTTTTCATCTGCTAAAAAATAGTACAGGTTGTGTTCCTGCCAGACTCAAGTTTGTTACTGAAACGTAGAGTAATTTTTAAGGTAGGCTTTTACTAAGATCACATTAAACCAGCCCTGAGAAGAAATATTTTGTTCTGCTTCAACTGTCCTTCTTGCCAAAATATGCTGGCGAGAAACCATATCTCACTATTTTTAATTATCTTCCCTATGGAGCAACTCAGAAAGTAGGGAAAAATTCTGATTTACAGGTAAAGAAGCTAAGTGAAGGGTAAAAAGTCATTCACAGGTCCTGCAGGACATCTGTGATAGACTCAAGAAGCAAACCCATATGCTCTGATCAACATTAAAGCTTTCTGTTAGGTTCTTTCTGTTCTTGGCATATGGCATAAGTCCTAACTTTCAAATATTGAAATCACCAGCCAAGAAGCTTCATAAATGAAGGCTGCCCACATAAGTAAATCAGTGCACAGATAATAATAAAATACCTGAACTAGAAAAAAAAAATACTATGATTTATACACTAAAGACATCAACAGACCAGCTCCATTTACTTCCTTTGTTGGCTTGTCTCCTTTTGGATTTAAGTGAATTAAAGTTCAAGCTACTGGTGCTTTTGTAACTTTCTACATAGAGGACAGTTAGCCAATAAGCATAGTTTCTCAGTACAGGATGTTGGGTTAGATTTTTTAAAAATGTAAAACGAATGTGAGAGAACAACACAGCTGTTTAAGCATGATGCTTTTGTTACCGCCAGTCTTTGTGGAATTCAATTCTGCGTGCTGGTGACAGCTTCCCAGGAAATCAATCTGCCCTGCAAACAGCAGAACTCCCTATAAAAATTAAAGTGGAATTCAGATCTTTGCTTAATACTGCTTCCAGTTTATACTGCAGGCTCTAACTCTGACATATGGGGAGAAACGAAATTGAGTGGTTGTTTTGGACTTATTCTTACACACGCAACATAGATGTCTTCTCTGGCAATTTGGCTCTGTTCTTCAGAGCTTAGGGAAAACAAGGTAATTTAAAGAGATCTTCATACAAGTCAGCATGAAATGGAAAGTGTACATTACTTAAAAAAAATAATTCACTGGGATAGTATTTCTGTAGATTCCCTACTGCAGTTACTCAAGCTGTGTACTGGCACTGACCATTCTGTTCTGTAAACTACTTTAAAATTCTGGATTCTATGCTTATCCTTGTACTTCTGTGCTTCTACTCTTCTGAGTCATAAATTAACCACATAATTTCACGGCACAATAAAGTTGGAAGGTTTTCAGCAGGAGAAACAGGTTAATTTCAGTTAAGATGCTTCTGATTTTCACTGTTGATATGGTGAAAACGAGAGTGTTTCTAACTCAAAGATTTTGTCATTCCATGAAAAAAGTTATTTATTTTTTATTACTATACTACACATTACTAATGCACATGCTTTTTCTCTATTAAATCCTTACTATAACAATGTTTCTCTGGTGCATAAACATTTCATAGATTATAGGATATCAAGGCCCTGGCCTTTCCTTAATATAATTCAGTATGTTTCCACTCCTTTTGCGACTCTGAAAATTTTTACTAATCTGATTTGATTTCCTTGATTTGAGAAGTTAAAAAAAAGTTCTGACTGTTACTGAGAAATGACAGGTTTCTGTAACCGGTACCAAGAGTGAGAGCTGTAAGGTGGCAAACCCAATGCTATTTGTCAGGATGGATGAGAAAGGTGCCAGAGTAGATGGCCTTCTGAGGAAGGTGCCAAGTGGAGGGTGGGAACAATTGTGTCTGAGCTATTACTTATATTGGTACCCAGAAATGAAGCCCACAGTTCATAGCATCAAGCTAAACAGCCACTAGCAGCATCTGGTATGGATTTAGGTTAAGGCAGAGCTGAAAGAAAGGAATAGTGCCAGAGCAAGAGGTAGGAGAGGGAGGCTGGAAACTGGGAGGTGCTGGAAGTCACTCACTGAAACCTTGCACTTCCTTACAGTATTTTTACATCCAATTTAAATGGCTGGGTCTCATTTTCTGCTAAACTCAATAAATCTGCTGTGTAGTAAACTCAGAGGCTAGAATGTGCTAGCACAGATGAAGCCCACATAGCCGAGTACAATAACATGAAAGAGTACATGGTAAGAAGCCATAAAGTATATGCAGAGCTTTTGATTCTCTTCAGACTCTTTTGTACACCTACAACAAATGATTGACAAAGCTGCAAAGAACTTCCTTTGTTTGGGAACCAAGTAGTGCAAGAACAGTGCAAGGTGTTAATGATGGTCTAAACGACATGACAAGAAAACTGTATGGTGTGCATGTTTAAAAAGTTGTAATTAACTGTTACTCATTACATTTTAAATTGCTAAACTGATGGAAGTAATATAGTTTTATTTTTGTGATAGAAAATAAGACAATTTACTATCTCTCAGCCTAGCCTTCCTAAAATACTGATGTTACAAATAAGGTCATTGTTCTTCATCATGGATCACTGCCAACTGTGGGCTTAAAAATGTCTGTCTGAAATAGTGTTTAACTGTCAGCTCCATTCCTTACAACCCAATCTTTCCCACAGTCAACCTCTCATTTGCCTCAGTGAGGAATATTTCTTACTCAGTGAACTTTCTTACTGCAATAACAATGTACCACTAGCCTTACGTATTTTTATTGCAGACTTTGAAGAGTAAGCAAATCCTTTAACCAGCCAATATGCTTTTATGATAACTTAGATGTGCAGAGATTAGTGGTTAGGCCTTTTCTGATACTATTGTCTCATCTTTTTTTAACAGTTTTGATCCAGCACGAGCTAAGACAACTTTAATGAGGTCAGAGGCTTTTAAGGCATTCAGAAGGTGAGTACTTTCATCTTGTGTAAACACCTCTCCATGAAAGGGAGAAAAACACTAAAATGTTATATTAATATAGAAAAAAAGTATTTATATTCCCTTTATTAGCAGGTTTCTGATACATTACCAAAGGCATGTGTTTCAAGAAGAAAGGCCATTTTTAGGTGTTTGTTGAGGTCTTTTAATAAAAGGTTTTAACTTGAGAGGGAAGGAGTAAAGAGGAGAATTAACCTGCTAAATATTTTACACAAACTTTTCTTTGTTGTTATTGTTTCAGTAACAATCTAAGCTTGTAACGAAAACTTTGTAGTAGGTGCCTTTTTTAATACAAAATAAATAGTTTTAAACTGGTTCAAATTTTGGCCTCATTTATATCAGTAGAAATTCCAGGGAACTTCACAAAATTATGTGGAATCCAGTGTATATAGTAATGAGAAAAACCTCAGATGGATACTATTTAGCTAATGGAGTCTTTCTTGCAACCAGGTAATTAGGAGAAGATGTAGGAAACTCTAGAGGATCTATTCTGTTACTAAAGTAATTATGTAACTAGGACAGAAG
The DNA here is from genome assembly GCF_028858725.1 of Colius striatus. Classification (NCBI taxonomy): domain Eukaryota; kingdom Metazoa; phylum Chordata; class Aves; order Coliiformes; family Coliidae; genus Colius; species Colius striatus. The sequence continues at coordinate 24,534,796 of NC_084761.1, forward strand.
TAAATCATGTGGTAGCATTTTAGGCCACAGAGAACATATGGCTGAATTTTAGAGAATACTGAGCACAGTATGAAACCCAAATCTTCATCTTTAAATCTTACTATAAACAAATCTGAAATAATAGGCCTGAACTGTGATTGCCAGCAGGGAGTTACATCCGCACCAGCAGAAAAACGGAATCAAAGGTGACTAACTGCTCTGAGCTTGTCTGTACAGAAAACTTATTCAGGTAACACATCCATTAAAAGAGTGAAATCTTTGTGGCAAGACATATCTGAGATAAAACTTAATTCTCTGCAAAGCTTGGGAATATTGTAAAAAACGACTGTCTGCTCAAACAGTTGCTCATGAAAGTGCTGTTGAAATCTAACAAAAAGATATTTTTAAAGTTACTTAGGGACAGTATGTGTCTTTAATTCTCAAACAGGCAGGCACCAAGTGATGTTTTTTATAAGCTGAGTCCTGTAGCAATGAAGCAAAGATGTGTATGTTTGATTTCTTGTCAGTCTCCTATGCCTACAGAATTATCCTGTATATTTCTTGGTCACCCAAGACAAAACTAGTAGGGAAGAAAGGGGTTAAAAAAACTTATGAAAGGGGATGACTACAAGAAAAGCTTACAGTGGTATTCTGGACTGAAGAAAATCAAGACTAAGGGGGAAGAAAAACTGTAGTACTTAGTACCTGCTTATACTTTGATACTTGTGAGTTTATGGCCTAATCTCTAAAGTGAGCTGTTGAGGACTATACACTTTTTTTCACAGAATCATGGAATGGTAGGGGTTGGAAAGGACCTCTAGAGATCATCTAGTCCAATCCCTCTCCTAAAAAAGGTCAGGGGCTGTACTCCCCAGTCTGATTAGGTAGGTGGGATTACAGAAAAAGGCATATCTAGAGCAGTCATGCAGTTCCTAAAAAGAGCTTTCATCCAGGTTTGCTGTATTGCAAGCACATCAGGACTTGAAAGGAACATCAGGTAGAAGAAAGGAACAAGCTGTATGTAAAGGTCCTTAGTGGTCCAGATTTTTTTGAAGTCAGATGGACAAATTCCCCTTGGATCAGACACCAAGTACTTTGCTATTTTCCATTCAGATCACATAAGATAGACATATACCATGAAGACAAAAAGCAATTTTGATGATGGAATTGTTCTTTTAACTTTTGGTCCCAAAAAGGCAGGGGGAAACCCCTCCACCAATTACGGAGTCAATATCCAGACATCTTTTGCCACATCTGAACACAGCTTTCCTAATTGTATTCTTGCTGTCACAAATATCATTACTTGTTCCATCTTGCTTATTCCATCCTGCCTGTTCTTGCTTGTTCCATCTTCCTGTGCAGCTATTGGTTCTGTAACCTTTCTTCTCAATCTGTACCAGTTATCCTATTTCATAAAGCTTGATCCACATAACAAGGAAAGATTTCTTCTAATTCTCAGAGAGCTTTATTTTTTCTAAATTCTTGCAATATCTGACTCTTGCCTCTCAAAGTAGCAGACTACTTAGAGTATTTCCCAGTAGCTGATGACTGACTGGTCACTTCAGTGGTGATGTCTGTGCTCTGAATTTTATCTATATTGTTTCATGCTACAATTTGTTGCACGTTAAGATTACAGGACTAACTCTGTAAAAGCTGTTCTAGCTCTACAGGCAGCTAATATCCTTTTTAGATGGTTCTTACTTCAGCTGACTTAAAAATGTAATTAATATAATTTTGCTTCCTAAGAAGTATTTTAAAAAAAGTTTATTTACTTTGCTGCCACTTGAAGAAAAACAGTATTAAGCTAAAGAATTGTAACAGGAAGAAGGAAATTCAACTTTTATCTCATTTTAAAGATGGGAACATATCCACTTGAGAAGATAGACTAAATGGGTTTAATCTTACTTTACTCTCCCAGTCTTGTAGAGGTTTGATTCAGGCTTATAGAAAGATCCTGCAGGGACAGAACTATATTTACAAACTTTCATTTTTAATTAACAAAACTTTCACATCCTCTTCTGTCATTCATACCAGCAGTAGCCTGCATGACTTCCAGCAATCTGGCTACTATAACACACAGCTCAGCATAAGCTGAAAATCCACTCAAGAAGCAAAATACTGATCTCCATAATCCTGCAGCAAGACTGTTACTGGAACTTGAGTTAGCTTGTTTAAAGTTAGCTTGGCTAGTTCTACACTCTACTGTTGACGTGTTATACCTGAAGTGTTCACTGTGGGAGAAAACATCTTAGCTGGCTAACAGAAATGTGCCTGGCCATATTTGATACAAAAAAATCCAACGGGATATTTTCAAAGGCAGTTGTAAACAGAATTAGCACCCCTGATTTGTTGGAAAGAACTTCAGTGATGGGAGTAGGACAAAGTAAACAATAGACTAAACAATTGGGGTGAGCGTTGCCAAAATAAAACCTTTCCTTAGGCAATTAGTAGGAAGTTCAATCTTACATACTCAGAGCCTGGAAGATAGGTGTCAGTTAATTTAGCTGAAAGTTCCCATATAATAAAATCCTACAGATTTTATTAGAAATTAAACTGAAATAGAATTTTATGGAAATTATTGTGCACATATGAAAGGAAAAAAAAGTAGAAATAACAGAAAATTATCTATGTAAAAGTTCTGTGTCAGCTGTGATGACTTGGAGTATCAGATGCCATCAGTTCTATAGCTAAGGAATTCTATTCAGTTCTGTCAAATTTTGTCAAAATGAGTTTTTCTACAAATGTTTACGAGACCAAATGGAAAAATTCCAGGTGATAATTATTGGCAACAATTTCTGTAGTTCTCTTTCTGGGTTTCTGAATCCAAGATCTAACAACAAAGTGGTACTGCATTTAATGACTTTTACAAGACCAAATCAGTACCATTTGAAGCTTCTGAAAATGAAAGGTTTAAGGGCACACTGGAATGAAAAGCTGCTTTTTGAGATACACAATGCTCAACTAACACAACCTTAGCTCTTCTGCCAGTAGTGGTAAACCCCTGATTTCTGTATAAGCACTGTAGCACTGAAATGGTGAGCACGGACAGCTACAGCTAAAGCCTCTGGCCAGCAATGCAAGTTTCCTCTTGCAAAAGAAATAACCACGGTAACTCTGTGGTACAAGCTGGCTAATATAGACTTTTCATTGGTGGCTTTTGTACTACTGAGGATAAAAATTGAGTCTGTTTTGAAGGATTTGATGTGTTCTCTCATGCACATCAATAATCCAAGTAGCAAGTCTTACATACTGATGTCTAGATAACTGCATACAGTTACTTGTTCTTACAGAAGAATCACCAGAAGAGAAAATATCAAAATGGAATCTATGATTTCACATTCACCTTATGAAAAATCTGAATACAGGAATAGATGACTAAATGACTTGACTTAGAACCACTTTGTGTTTAAGTAGACTATAATTCAGGTTATGAAAGACATTTCTTCCTCCTTGTTTTCTTCAGTGGTAATAACCAGCAAATAATACAGCCGTGCATGCCAGAAAGCAGCATGTGGAAATACTTTTTTTCCATGTGATTGGAGCAAAAGAAGTTTTGTTCGCTATTAGAGATTGCACAGCAGGGGTTTACAGGTAGCAGAACTTTGTTCAAAGGCCCTGAAGGCTGATGCAAAGCTTGGTCAGTTTGCATTTGTAACTTTTCTGGGAAAAACGAGATTTTTATTTTTTTTTTAAAGTTGGCACTATCTCTGTTCTGATCTTCAGGGACAAAATAAGCAAACATTTCTGCATCTGAAATGCAATGTTTCTGTGGCAATTCTGTCAGCAAGAATAGGCTGAGTAGGGAATTTAGAAAAATTATTTTACTATTAAGTGAAGGTAATTCCATTCTCCATGCCCAGCTGTGCAGAGGTAAAGTCCTCTTACTGCACTGCTTTTTTTTCCATTGTTACTAGTACCTGGGTCTTTTTTATGAGCTCTTCTGTGAATTTGTTTTCTGCATTTCATCTGTGGAATTTCTTACTAGCTGTTATTTTTGAGACACTGGTTTCTCACACGCCTCATGGAAATATAGGCAACGTTGAAAAACATCTACTGGGAAAATTTCCGTGCTTCAGCGGGCCCAGAGGATTTAATAATCAGCATGAGATTTTCTTCTTCTCAATTACTGACTCTTTTGTTTTAAAAATAATAGTACTAACACTAAACAAGCAAACAGAAAACCCAGTTGCTTCTCTTTCTCAGTGTTTATTTTTGGATGTCTTCCAGAATTGTCTTTTGACTGTCATTGCTGACATCCTGGGCTAGGCAGCATTCACTAGCCTCAATATTACTATAGAGATGCTTTGTGGATCTTTTAATTTTTATTTTCTGTTCTTTTTAACAGTGAGGAACCAGTATTCTGGTTTTGTTGATTTGGGTTTTTTTACAATAAAAAAAGCAGCAGAATGCAAATGGCAAATTAAGGACTGATTCACTGACTAACATCTGTCCAGAAACATGTCAGCCATGTGTTATAATGAGAAGGAGAAAAACCTTCTGGTAGAGACTTCAAAATCAGAAAAAAAAATTAACAAGTGCCATCCTCTCCTAAAAGACATGTTATAGTTTAGCCCCTTCAAATTATTCCATGTTAGTGTAACACTCTCCTCAAACTTCAGGCTGGCTGAACGTCCCAAAATAAACAAATTCCTGCTTCATTTCCACTTGTTGATGCACTTAGGAGTAGAAAGCTAGCAAAAGATATGGGCAATTGCAGGTTTATTCATCCTTTAAGTCACTGGACCAACAGACTAGAACTGTTACTTCCCCCACCTACCATCAGGACCCAGTGAGAAGTAAGCACTTTCACACTCCCTGGTCAGCACGACTTTGTAATTTATTTCTCTTCCTGATTACATAAAGCATAGCACTTTTTCACTTGGAAGAAAAGAAAAAAAAAGGATGGCTTGGGTGAAATTGAAACCCTTGAATCAGCCTGATATGGACCGCTGGTCCCTGACAGCCCTTCACACATCTGCTGTGCTCACCAGATGGCCCAGGGCCAGCAGTGGCTGGGGTTGGTTAGAAAGGGGATGACTTTTAAGCAGGAATGGGAGTAGGAAAGGATCAAGGGCTGTTCTTGAAAGAACTGAAAAAATATTTTACACCACAATTAGCAGCAAATGAAGAAAGGAAATTCTGGCTGATCATCTGTGTCAGATACAGGTTCAACGTACAAGGTTCAGTAAGAGTCAAGGTGACACATTCCGTAAGTGGAGTAAAAGATGGAAAAGCAAGAAAAAGAAGGTATGATGCCTTCAGACCAATCTTGGCAGCATTTTTTTTTTTTCTTAATTTGAGCTTTCTGGAAGCAAACCATAAATAGCCTGAACAGTAAAGGAATTACAGGCTCCAACATACTTCTAACAAAGCCTTATACTTTGTGAGTATTCTAAGAAATGGTGATGTGGCTGAAGGATATTATGTTCAGGATCAAAAACCTCAAACTTACTTTACCTGCCCCCTAAGTAAAATAGCGTATCTCCCATTTTCTCCATTCATCTGCTTTCATTGACTATACTGAATTCGCTCTTCCACTACTCAGTGCAAGAAGATATCATTAGTCCGTATTAAGAATCCTCCCTACTCCAGCAGCATCAGACAGGAAGCAAGCACTTCTGTGAGAAGTAGCATGGACAGGAAATATGTACAAGAGTTCAATAAGCAGATTCATGTTGTTTTAAATTAAGAGTGATTTAAGTTATATGATTTGTGGATGACTCAACAACATGTGTTTTTCAATGCGTAATATTAAGCACTTAACATGTTTCCGAATTTATTACTTATGAGCTAATAGAATGTAAAAAACAGCCTTTTAGACAATGATAACACCCAGTTAGTGTCCTCTGAATAATGTGGCTAAGCTGAAGTACAGTAACTCTTAATTGTAATATAAGTATGCACTGAGATTGACCAACAATTACACAGAGAACTTCAGTGCTGACAGATACTTGATATGGGAACCAGAACAGTACTTCTAGAGTTAAATACAGATATTCTGTCTCTGCATCTGGAATGAAACTCTTCATAACAATTAATTCCCTTTGGCTTACATTACTGAACTATATAAGATAAAATTAAAGTCCAAGCAGACATAAGCAGTCTTTTTTAAGAGGAGATGGTTTTACAGTGTAAGATAGTGACTGCCAGTTAGTAAAAGCTTAAAGCACCAGAATAGCTGGAAACAGTATAACACGAAGAGATCCAAATACTGCAACTTACCTCTTCTCTATGATTCTTTATTGGCATACAGAGAATACTCTGAGTCTTATACCCTGTGATCTGGTCGACTTCAGCATTGAATCTTGGATCCTGATACAAGGAAAAAAATAGTTATTTGACTAGCTATTTTCCTTCCCTGGTTTAAAGGTTAAGAAAAGTACAACATTTGAACTAACTTACCCAGGGTACCAAAGGTCCCATTACTAGCTAATCATAGAATCATAGAATGGTAGGGGTTAGAAGGGACCTTTAGAAATCATCTAGTCTAACCCCACTGCAGAAGCAGGTCAAACTAGATCAGGTTGCATAGGAACATGTCCAGGCGGGTCTTGAAGACCTCCAAGGAAGGAGACTCCACAACCCCTCTGGGCAGCCTGTGCCAGGGCTCCCTCACCCTCACAGTGAAATAGTTTTTTCTTACATTTAAGTGGAACTTATTGTGTTCCAGCTTCTGCTATCAATGTGTTAAAACAACAAGAAAGCTTTTATGTGGAACATGACTGCCTGTGGATAAATACAACTGCCAGAAAGAACAAAAACACCCTAGACCCTAGAACAAGCCTTTCTTTAGCCTGGATCATCACTACAATCAATGTATACATGGATTAACCATCCCTAGATGAACAAAGTTTGATGAACGTCATTAGTGTTTTTGTTTTTCACTGAGACTGCTTGTTTCATTTTTTTAGCTGAATATTTTTTATAAAACTCTGATTTTTATTTTTTTTTAATCTTACTAAAATAAATCAAGCTTTTCTGAAAGGTTTCAAGTTCAGCATGATAGACCAAATTCAAGAATGAACTTTTAAACTATAAGGGCAGGTGATGTCTTGCTGGAAACATTTTGTTTCATACATCATATGAAATGATACGAAGTCATACTGCTCTTTTTTGCTTCTTAAAAAATCTACTCAGTAATGTTACCTGATTGTGTAAACATGCTCAGATTAACTGAGAGATGATTAGTCAGAATTTTCAGCTCTGTGTGACTTTGTTAATTAGTTAAACAATTAAGTTATTCATTAAAACTTCCATCATTCCTAATTTCCAACCACAATATCAGCATATCCAAAGAGCCTGAAATGAAGAGATGTTAAGATGAGATGTAAGAGATGTCTTCTCCCAGTGCTGGATTTTCATCCTTTTTTTCATCTGTCCTTGTATTAAATAATGGAAATTGCAGAGTATTGTTTCATTTGGGTGACCTCTATACAGTTCCAACCCTCATCCCACTCTCGTTCATTCAGCTCCTACTATTTGAGCCTCATTTACAATAAAATTCTCTGGAGAATTTTCAGTCAGAAGACTCCAGTTTTGCAGACAACTGCACTTTCAATGTCATTCATTTTGGTGCAGAAGTATCTTACATCCTTATACAAGCAGAAATGGAAACATTTGATTGTCTAGAGCTAGAAATGGAGATAGTAGTATGCACATAGCTTGTTAAGATGGGGCTGATATCTGACTGCTAATGTCAAACTTGCATAATTTATTTTGATGTTAGCATTCCTGTAGTATTAATTATAGCTACATCTAGTATTAGTTATAGCTACATGTTTCTGTGCATGCATTCACCTATAGTACATGTATTGTAACCAAAACCATGATGTCGGGTTTGTATCTTGACTGGCTTAAGACAATATAGCTCCAAATACATATACTAAAATGGCAATACAACAGCTGACAAGAGTTTTTCTTTTTTCAAGAACTGTTCGACATAAATTTTCTTACTTTACCTCATATGCATTCTTGATGTTCAGAGGCTGGCCTATAGCTGCTACATGACCCACAATGCCCTTATTCCACTCCAGGCGAATGCAGTTGTTGGAAGCTTCTTCCAGGGTGGAGCCTTCTGCCACATCAAAAAGCCTGCTTACAAGAAACTTCTCATTAGAGCTGTCCTCACAGACCAAGAACAGGGAATAGCGATCAGCTGCTATCAGCTCATGGATATGTAGGAAAATTTTATGGCAAAGCGCTGTGACATCTAAGTGACTAGAGATATCTTTCACAAGTTCTAATAGTCTTGAGCACTGATCTCCTGCACTAGTCTCAATCCTTGGAGATTGCAGAGGCATCTGTTCCTTCTTTTCAGAGTCGGAGAGGAAGCTCACTGCTCCTACTGAGTCCTTGACAAAAATAGGCCTTAAGGGTCTGTCAAATTCAGAAGCAGAGATTTTCCTTGCTGGGGTCCCAGAGTTGGTATTCTCAGCACAGGCAGGCTGGTGACAAGCACAGGATTCACTCTGGGACTTGGTTCCCTCCTTACAGACTGGGATGGTGTGAACTCTCTCAGCAAACCATGCATTAACCATTTCTCTGTAAAACAAAAATACAATGTAAGTTAATATATATTTGAAGAGGAGAGTACAGAGTATAAGTTTAAACCTTTTTGTATAGTGGACACGAGAGCACCTTCAGTGCTCCTATCAATATTCTTCAAATTTACACAGCACTTAGTGCAGATTAAGCGGTAACTTTTTATGCCTCATAAAAAGAAGCTATTTCTTCCTAAAGGAAATTCCTGAATAGGGCAGAGGAAGGCTGCTTATGCTGTGGCTTTCAGAATGTGGAAGATTAGAAGATTTCACTGTTAATTTATTGCAAGAAAAGTTCTGTTTTTTTTCCTTTCCTAGGATTTGTATTTCTTTATAAGCTATATATATTTGTGTGAAGACAAACCTTTGTGTTTAATTATGTTTTTCTAGACAATTTCTAACTTTTTAAAAGGTAAATTTGAACTTTAATTCTCTGTCAAATCACCTGCAGCTCCTCCTGTTTTTACATAGCATATACATAATTTTGAAGTTCACTTCCCCTGCTCTCTCAGAGAATGAAAAATGCTATTTCCACTCAAAGCATATAAGTTTTGCTTAAAAACTGTCAGAAAGAAACATGAATATTTCTATTTCAGCTCCCTTCAAAATAATGAAAGGACAGATTGTTTTCACACATCTCTCCTATTTCCTTTCCTTGCAGATGAAACTCATTGCCTAACTCAACCTAACATGTGGAATACCTTCAAAATTACGTTTTTGAAAAATTTACCATTAATTTTAAAATGTCGTGCATCTCTAGCATTTAACTGAGATTCTCAGATTAACCTAGCACTAGAATGCCAATCCTAACGTCCCCATTAAATACAGCACATATTGAATTATCCATCAGCACACAGATCATCAATAACATCAGTATACTTTTTCTTATCACTATAATTTTGTCCAAAATCTGCTGGGTTTTTTGTTTGGCTGGTTTTTGATGTTGTTTCTTTAAAAAAAATACAGGGCTTTTTATTTAGTTTACTCAGTGTTGAGGATACCTCACAGCATATGATCTACTCTCAGAAGAAATGTTTTTTTTCTGAATTACATAATGTGTAGGCCTATGAACAGCAAAAATCCCATTAAATACTCTGATCTTTTGGAAACCTTTCATGATGGTCATGTTTTAAATTTGGGATATTTTTTATTTGCTCAGCAGACCACAGGAATTTCAAGGGAGAAGCTGAATGAAACCATGGAAATTAGTCAGGTTAGTCAGCCACTGATCGGTTACATGCATCCATATATGTTTAACATGAAAAGCCTTTTTTTCTTTACAGAACAGCTTCACCCATGTTGTAGAATGCAATACTGTAAGTGTAATTGAACATTAATTCAAAGTAAAGTAATCAATTAAAATAAAAAATCCACCAATATTATTTTTACTAGCAAAAAATCCAAACTGAGAAACTTATTTGTCTTGTATTATGAAAGTCTGAAAGAGTTTTTCAGATTTTGCAATGACACATCATTTGGGAACCTGAATGTTAGGCAAACAAGCTACGGAAAATTTAATTTCTTTAGGAAATATTGTGAGTGTAGAGGGAGCACATAGGCAAAGAAAAGTTTACTGCACCTGTCACACTTCAGTGGGAGCTACCTGGTAATTTTTTCCTCTTGAAAAACTGTGTCTGACTGAGGTACATATCATTCAATGTAGCACTGTAAAACCAAATTCTTCTCTTATTCACACCAGTTCAAATCCAAATAAATGGATGATAGACTACTCTGTATTTTGGCTTCTCTATGTATACTGAAGTCCTGATCAAACAAAACCTTAAATACATGATTATTATGATTTATAGCCCCAATGGTCTTTAAGGTTCTATGATCAGCGTGGTCACAGAGGACATGTGTGAATCTTCTTATGATGAGAGTCCAAGACCACTGAATGAAAAGTTGGAAGCAATTAAGGTGGTGGGAGTTTCACCCCTGAGTTCCACAAAGTTAGAGTTTCATCCCATGTTTTTACATTTCCCATGAAGCTCCTGGAACAGTGCTTGCTGTAGCACTAATATACCTTAATCAACACCTATTATAATTTTTCCAGCAATCCATAGCTAGTCCAATTACTAGAAACATGGTGCCAGAGAACATAATGAAATTCCATTGGTATCCTGAAAGAGTTTTGGTTCATGGTTTGGCTACTTATTTTTAATGTAAGCTCTGCTTTTTAAGTGTATTAGTAAGAACTACCAGTGATCCTTATTTATTACAGCATTCATATGCTTTTTTTTTTTGAGTTACCTCATCCAAGTGTTTTTTCCAGTGAAGTACCATAAAGAACAATTAGTATATTATTAGAACGTTGCCTTTGACAAGATTATTTTTTAGTACTTAAACAGGATAAATATTGAAAGTGCATAATATAATTTGCATTGGGCAATTATCACATTTGCAAAAGCTGTTTCAGTGAGAGTCGAAATAAGAAGGTAGTGCTTGATAACACTTGGAATTTTTATTTGTTAAGCTGAATGAGAAAACAGAATAAAAATTTGTGATGAAAATGACCAAAAGTATCCTTAAGAAAAATAAAAAGCTAAAAATGAAAAAAATTGTAAGTAAACACAGTGCAACCTCTAAAATCAGTGCTGCTAACTCTTGTCACTGTATGTGTTATACTATATGTGCATTGTTTTTGTCTTCTGTTCTCCTCAAGAAAATAAATTACCTGGAAATTTAGTTTTATCTAATAAAAATTTAGCATCTAGCACTCAAGCTGCAGAAAAGAACCTGAAAATATGAGCTGGGTGCATTAAAAGCCTCAGACACAAGAATATAGATATAGAACTATCAAGTTTTAAAAGACTTGTGACTTGACCCAGTTTCATGACTGTGTGTGCTGACTTGATTTTTTAATACAAAGGAATGATGTTAATGTAAAATAAGATATTAAAGTAATTATAATAATCTAGTGTGAGATGGAGAGTGTTCTTTAACAAGAATTAGGCATAGGAAGCTGTGTACTTTGTCTAGGCATGTTTGAAAATTCACAGATGGGAACCTGTACTATTGTTGAGTGACAGCAATTTGTAGAGTAATCTGATTCACTGCTTATTTACATGAGGAATAAATAAATAAAAAATACAAAAAAAATAAATAAAATAATAATAAAGCACGCTTATTTCACCTAGCTCCATTTCATGCTGAATTACGTACACGGATGTGTTTATGTAAGATACAAGGCAGAGAAAGAATCAGGTAGCCTTTGTGGACAAAGCAAAACTACAGCAGAAATTTGGTTTATCAGCTGAAACCTGCCAATTTATTTATTTTGAAGTGTTATGTAATGATGACCCCAGGCCTTGATAATGTATTAATAGTAATCAGTAAGAACAATGTATTCTGAATTTTAATACCAGTTTTCACACTGCCTGAGATAATATAGTTTTTCCTCTTGCCTTTTACTACCTAACACATGCATTCATTCATCTGTCTCATGGAAGTTATTGAGGGTTGTGGAATATAACTGTAAAATCTTTCGCGTGAAAGTAATTACCTTTCTTTAAAAGATGACTACTTATTAGGTATCTGCACTATTTAAGAAGCACTTTGACATTGAACAGGACTATATGTGGAGCTGCATAACTGAGTAACATATTTCTATTCCATTTAATGTCTCTTAGATGATGGTCCAATAACTTGCCAATGTAGCGTCCAATTCTCAAAAAGCTCTGTAGGTTAATAACAACAACAAATCCTTAACTATACTGTTCAAAAGATGGTTTTCAACTTCAAACATTTGGGCAACAAGAAAGCTGTTCAAATTCATTTGGAATCAGATCAGTGTTCACTGATCTTTACTGAATGTCTCTTCCAACAAGAAAACTGTTTAGCTCCTTTTAATCACACAGTTAGACACATAGGTGGAAAAACTAGCATTTCACATTAACCAATGTATTCTAATTGTATTTAAATTTATCAGTCTTGACACGCATTTGCTTGTTGACACTCAATCCTCTTTAACAATACATGTCAAGAAGACTATTATTGCTCACACAACTTCTTAGCAAAGAATTAGCTCAACAGATATCCAATACCAGACACTAGAAGCCACTGGAAATTACTAACAAGTGCTATGTATAAGATGTCATTTTGAAGGGACTACAGGAAGAAACAAACACTTGTTGACTATTCATGTGAACAGTCTTCAGTAAGCATTGGCATTGTCAGAAGCAGATCATATGGACAAGATCTCTGCTGTAGAAGGGAATGTATGAAACAGGAGCAGATACTGATTTGTGGTGATTTACACAGATAGTTAAAACCAATGCAATTTCTCCATCCCAGCCTAGCCATCACTGCATATTGAGGAATTACAGGCTTCACAAGCTGCATGCATCCTTTACTGCAGTATGAGTCTCCACTCGAGAAAGCTATAATTTATTCCAGAGTTCATCAACAAGAATAGTGGAATATGACATAACCATTTTTAGTTACTTCTGTCAGCCAAACACAATGTTTCAAAGGAGCATGACAATAGTGACTGCTGAATATGGCTGGTGACTTCAAATTGGAGAGGAATATTGAAGAGATAGGCATGAGAAGAGGGTGCAAATACAATAGCAGGTAAAACATTCAAAGAAAATAAATGACTGTGTGATCCTCCCTTATGCAATCACTTATCAACAAGTACACATTATCTGCATTACATGGAAACTCAGGAACTTCAGAAGAACTTAAGACTCTTTGACAATGAACACTGTACAGGAAGTAGACCTGTCTCTAAAGCAAGAAGTTTAAAATATGAATATGCAACAAAAAGATAAAATCAGTAGGTGAGAAAAGACAGGCACAAGGAAGCAACATGGCTTGAGACAGGTCATGCAGAAGGGTACATGCCGACATGAAGACATAAGACCTGGAGAAAACCTTGCTTTTTTTCCTGTGCTGTATGTATCAAAGCATGCTGACCTGACAGTAATTACTATTCTACTCTACACTGGGAATGTTAAATTATTCGTTTTACTCATCTTTGTTTCATTGTGATTCTCTTCAAAATACACACCATACTTTTCAAAAAAAACCAACACAAAGACAAAAAACAAACCACCCAACCAGTGAGGACGTTTAAAGTGTAACAGCCAGATAACTGTCTCGCTCATACATGTAACCATGCTGTATTATGTATGGCTACACCAATGTGACCATTCAACAAGTATTTGGTATCTTTGGACAAAATGTGCAAAAGCAGAGCAAAAAAGTAAGATACAACAACGATAGTATAAAATAAATAGTAATTACTCTTTCGTAACAGTATGGAGTCATGAGTAGTCTTCAGTGAAAAAACAGATAATTCCTATTTTCTCTACTGCTTATAAATCTTTCATATATACAACATGTAATGTTTTAGTAGTTATGTGGACTGTTCATTCAAACCAGCACTTACTGATAATACACTTCAGGAGAGGGGTTCAATCCAAAGTTGCCTACTAGAAAATGACAGCTTCCAAGTATCTGAATTCTCGTGGCTTAATCCTGCTAGTATTGAAATCAACAGTATTTCAAGCCAAGCTTTGTAACTATTTTACCTATTGCTTTCCTTAAAATAACCACTAGATGTCTTCAAATTTTTCTCCCACATCTTGACATAATTTAGACATATAAATAATTTAAATTATTCTATAAAACATTAGCAACAATTCAAACTACGCAGCTTTAACAATTTGATTTTGAAAGTCAAAGTCACTTGGATATTATACTTGCTTTCCCATTTTTCTTTCTGGTACTTCCTATTTCACAGTCATGTTCTAAATGTTTTTATTTTCTTTCTGGTCATGGAAAGATTTAAATACATTGTGAAGGACCTCAAGAGATGGAAACAGTAAACTGACTGTAAAGAAGTGTTTTCAAACTAACCAAAAAAGTAGATTGACAAAGACAATAGTTGTTTTTCTTTAAATCCTTTCCAATTACAGCCACTAGAGATGCTATTTCTAACAGTGGTAGCAAACAGTTTTTGAAGTATGACTTAAAGTTAGTGCCAATTTTTTTTCATAATGCAGTCAAAATATGTAAGCATATATTTAACTTCAAACATATTAAGTGGCCCGACTGACTTCTGCTTATATACTGATCTAAATTGAGAACTCTAATTCTTGATTCATACCGTGCAAAGAGTGAAATAACTTTTTAAACTATGAAATAATGTAAATCTTGTCTGAATGCTCATATTTAAAAAAAAAAAAAAAAAAGCAGCAGAGGTTGCTTCATTATTGGAAGCAATGGTATTCAAAATGGAGGACTAACACTAACAGGTTATTCTTGGCTATTTACAAGTTTTCTTTAACAACCAAACTGCAAGATTAACTTCTCACAAGAATGCTTTCCCCTAGGGAAAAGACTTTCTATTCACAGTATAAAGAAAGACAAAATAAATCCTCAGGGACTGAAAGTCAAATCCTAAAACGTGACCTTTATTTCTCATCCAAATGTTTACTTCTTGTCCCAAGCTCAAAAAAACCCCAACCGATGTACCTAATGATTTTGTTGTGGAAAGTAATATCACAGTGCCATTGACTTTGGTGAGAGATGGAATAAAAGTTAAGATCACACCTGCCTGGAGATCACTTCAATTGCACTTAAAATTCCTAAAATAGGGGTTAAGTAGGTCTGAAGTGGTGCAGAGGTTTTGAGATGTCTCTCTGTGCTGGGGTTCACTGTATGAGTTCACCATAATGCAGAAATAAATGGGAAAATATATATCTTTAACAAAGCAATTTTTTGTTGTGGCTATATTTTCAGTCCCAGACTTAATGTGAAATTACAACCACTGAATTATTCACAAGGACCATTTGAGTAGGGCTTCTTTTCTGGCACTTTGTAAATTGCTCCCTTTGTATTTGATGCTCTTTTTTTCTCCTTTTCTTCAAGTAAATAATATAAATGAGAAAGCATTCCATGTAAATTTATGTATGTTTCTTTGCCAGTAAGGAAAACAGAGACTTGTATTCAGTGGCTTTATGAATTATATTTATTCATCACAGAAGAAAAATGCTTCCTCTTTAATGGTGAAAATGAAAATAGGTGGTAGCATATTAGTTCAAGTCAGGAATGTATTCTCTAAAATTACTTTGTTTTAAATTCTGGATTGCAGTTATATTCCCACACAATTCGGCTTTAATCTAACATGCAAAAAAGCATGAACATAAGCTATGATGTGCTTTATTTGATCTGCAGATATCATAGGTGATATACCATTAATTTTATCCTTGTGCAGAGAGCTTGCATAATATCTACATACTATGGAAGTCTCATTTCAGCTTCAAAATTGGTATTTTTATTTTATACATGTAGTCACTGTCCTTTGTAAAAAAATACCGACTTTCTCCTCATGGGATGCTTCAACATATGCCCAACATAAAACTTCCATAAACTTACAGAATTTATAAATAAAACTTTCTTGTCTCCTGCAGAGGCAATGTATGCCTCAGCTTCACTTTTCTTCCCAGTTACCAGAAATTTGACCCTGTTCTCTAAAGTCTTCCTAGTACAACCTAAAAAATGGAAATGAGGTTTCAAATGCCTATTGGCATTATGAAAAGTACTGTAATATGACAATAAAATTACCCTTAAACAAAAGGAGGCAAAAAGATATGTTAACTGTTACAGATGTTCACCCCATCTTACTTTTTAACTGTCCTCTAAAGTTTAATAGTTACATTTCAATTAACATGTTGTGCACACTGGTTTGTTTATTACCTAGGGCAAACAGTACTTAGTAAAAGCACATTCTACTTGTAGCTGCTAAGTACTATCTGGCCAACTAGTTTGTCTTCAAACCAAAGACTCTGTAGGAGTTCAGGTTATAGCTTTTTGGGAATTACAAGTGTAAATTGCTACTAAGTGATTTTTTATTGTTTCTGAAATGACAGTTCCTTCAGTCTAGAGTAATTACTGGTTTAGACATTGTTTCCAAAATACTCTGACATATATCTAGCTTTATTTCCAAGGACAAATGCCAAAAATACTTAATCACATTTACAACTTCATGAATGTGGGTAACATTCTTTACTTTCCTGAGTGCCTTTTGAGTCAGGAGTTTAAAATATTTTAAGATGATCTTAATACTTTGCAGTTATCAAGAAAAGTATAAGGATACATTATTTTTAGGTGGGACAACTACAGAGATCATTAGAGTAACAAGCAAACTTTCCAAGATTTCATAGAAATCAATGGTTTTTTTCTGTACTCAATTCTTAGAAAAGCTCTGTAAACATCTAATAAAGCCAAGTAAGTGGGAGAAAATATTCTGATCCCTGCGTTAATACCACTGTGGTTTTCAAGCCATAATCCAAAAGAATCAGTGGGTCTTAAGTCTTGTAAATGCTTCACACAAGGTAACTTAGAAAAGTTATCCTCTTTCCACATAGTCATGGAATTCATATAGGATTCTATGCCTCCACGGGGAAACTGGTAGGGGTCTTTACATCATAGAAGTTTAAAAGCCTCTGCCTACTTAGCAAGGTCATGTTAGGATGAATATGACTAATTTATCTATATTTTTAGGATTATTATTTTTTGCATGTTAGTAATATCTTCTAAAGAAAAAACACAGGCCAAAGCACGTTTCAATGCAGAACATTTTCAGTAGCTCTCTCTTGGAAAATCTGAGTTTTCATACACTTGCTCCAAAAATTAATTTCCTTTAAATTAAAAAAAAAAATAAGCACATATATATTACCAAACAAAACAATGACATAATACACTTTACGTATAATATTTATGAGATTAAACATTAACTAGATGACTAAAAAGAAAAGTTTTTAGAAGTCCTCTAGATACGGAGATGAGAAGGCAAATGTTCTAAGTAATTTAGTACTGCAGGCAGCACATTATGAACTGATTGTCCACCAGCCACCAAAAAGAAAAAATTCCCAACTATACTAGAGATTTTTCAAAGTAATACATGTAGTTGCTATATTCAAGTTGTGCAATCTCTGAATGCCAGCAAAGTACAGTTTCCCTGTAAATGGCACTTTAGGAATCCTCAGTGAAGCACTATGAAGTACCATGCTGTTAAGGACATTTATTTTTCTAAATGCAACCCCACTTTCATTCATTTGTAAATATTTCCCAACCTTGCTAATAAGCCAAGAGGTATTAGTAAAAAAAAAATCTTATTTCCAATGACAGGCATGGAAGACTTGGGTTAATCTGTGATTCTGCAATCTATCATGCTATACACTTAGGAAACCAGAGAAAAACCTGGAACAATGCAGTTCCCTCTAACCAAGTGGAGAATTTTTACTTTGGCTCTTTTGTCAGTCTGCTACTTCTGATCACAAAGAGCACTAAGAGATAATCTCTCCCGTATTTTTAAGAGTAGAGAGAGACAGGAAGTTAGAAATACAGAAGTATTCCATAGGGGGTTAAAATACGTATGATGTTTGAACGTGACAATGCAGGGATTTTGGTTTCTTTTAAAGGAACATAAAAGAGAAAACTTCAGGAAGACAAAAAGGGTAAGAAATTGAGCCATAAATGCAGTATAATTTAGAGACAAAAAAGGATGTAGATTATGCCTTTATAACATCTAGTTAGAACAATTATATTTGTAGCAGCAGCTACAAAGAGTCTTTAACAACAGTCTGAGTAAACATAAAATCCAATCTAAGAGAAGACTCATTTTACTTCAAAATATTTCTGCTTTCTGGGAAGGCAGAACATGAAAGGCAATTCTAAAACTTTGAAAGCGGGAAAATAAATAAAGAAGATTTTTAAAAAGAGCTTTCATTTAGTAAGAGGCATTTAGAAACTCTTGAACCCTTAAGTGTGCAGCAACAAACTCTCAAACTAGAAAGTCTGTCAACCAGTAGAACTAAAGGAACCAAAGTAATTTCATCCCTGAGTATGCTGGTGACACACTTCCCCTTTGTTTTTCTGAACTTTGATCATACTGTAAAAACACTTCATGGATAACAACTATTTATATTATCTCTGTATACCACTTGTCTCTCTGATGCCAAATAAATAACTGATTCTGTAGCTTCCTACTCATGGGATCACAGTTTATTTACTCAAAGGCAGGAGCAATTTAAAACTATTCACCTGGATTACACACTTGTAGGACTGCAACCCTGCGCTGTACAGGTGGAAGTCAGTGTACAAGTGGAAGTCAGTTCACACAGCTTTACTGCACAATATGTCAGTCCACTGCGCCATCAAAGACTTGAAGAAGGAAGTAATGTGGCCTGCTGGTAGATGCAATCAACCTCAAGGCATTGCAGGATCAAAATACAATGTGTAAGCCAGTTGTTTACTTATCTCCTACAATACTTTTTAGGGGAGAAGAGGAAAGCAGGAACAAAGTTGTTAAGTGGACAACCTGCAGTAGTGCTTGTTCCCAAGAATCCAGAGTATGGGCTGGGCAGCCTAACAACTTCAACAGTTGTATAACTAGTGTATTGAACAACAGTTAATACAATACAAACCAACTGTAATAAAAAGAAACATTTTCTTTTTAAGTACCACCTTGCCAGAAAATACAATTTTTTATTTAAACCATGAAAACGGACGCTATTATCAAACTGATCTATGCAAAATAGAACAGGAGGCAACTATTCAATGACTATACGAGCTGATGCGACTCCCATACTTCAAAAAGAACAACAAAACAAATCTGCAGGCATAAGACCATAAGTATTATTTAGACACCTAATGAAACTTTTTTTTGGTGAGAATTACCAGAAGAACTACTGTGTAAAACACTATAGGAATTAATTAACTGCAGAGGAAAAAAATAGATACATTATTTAATACCTGTCGTAAAATTGTTAGGTTCTGACTCAAAGCTCATTGCTATCAGTGGAAAGGGCTCATATTATTCAATAATAAATGGTTGAGCTGGTGATCTTTTTCTATTCCCGTCTATAAATATTTGAGAAACAAATACAGAAACTATCCATTAGCAATTGTGCCTCGCAATTTGAAGTAGAATGTGCCTCTGTGCTCCACAAGATAACAGATTAACTATTTGGTCTGTTGCTTTTAGGACCTGTGAGAGTTTTGGAAGCAGAACAAAAAATGAGAAGCAGTAAATTCAGATTAGAAAATAGTTGAAACTAGTTCAAGGAATGCTACTTTACTTGATGGAGTAAATATAATGCTAAGTAACAAAAGATTAGGAGCAAGGGATTTGTTCAATGTACTGCTGTTGAACAAAGATTCAACTAAAACGAAGCAGGGCTTTATATTTTAGAGTTTTTCACTTTTCAAGCTCTAAATAATACTAGGATGTAGAACATAAAACCTTCCTACAAATTATGTCAGTTCTTTCAAACTGCTCAGGTTTACGGGATATCATGTTAATGAATAAAATTCAAACCAACATACAGTCAAGTAACTTCTCATTTGCCTTTTCAAGTACAGACTTACACATAAAAGAGGTATTCCTTATTATATAGTTACTGTTTTCTGTTTTCTATTTATACACCATAAAAAAACACAATCTATTCCATGCAAGACACCAGAGAAGAGAGTTTTGCAACAAATGCAATGTTTCCATCACTGCAAAAAACTCACAGAATGGTTGCCAAGCAAGAACTCAAACAGTTTTTCTGCAGAACCTTTTCTAAATGCATCACGGAGAGAAGACTGAATCGTATTTTGTGAACTGCTGCCTATTTCAGACCCACACAAACAGAAAACTCTGTCTCAGAATTAAGAAGGAAAAAAAAAAGAAGCCTCCCCCCAAAAGACTAACCAAGCTTCTCCATGGGGAAAACAAATCTGACACAGCAGTTACTATTAATTAGCATTCCTATTTGTTCAATACTACTTCCAGTTTCCAAAGGAAGTGTGACAGGCTGAACTAATAAAACAGTACTTCTTAAAGCTGCTAACACCCTATTTCCTGGGCAAACAGGCTACACTTCAGTTATACACCACACACTAGTTGGCTAGAGAACATCAAAATTAACTGCTTCCATCTATGCATCCGACACATATGCACAGTCTTTCTTTAAAAAAAAAAAAAAAATCAACATTTGAAAGACATTTTTAGAGGCATTTTTATTACTTTTCTGTTAAGTGAACCTAAGGAAGAGAAGCAGTAGAAGAAAGGAGACTGCCTGACAGATGGTCACAAGATAGCAGGTGACCCCTGAAGCTTTCTAGCTCACTGCGAATCAATTATTAATGGGGATTTCTCTTCTTACCGCCCCATCCCATGCAGAGAGGAGCAGCAGCAAAGCCTCATTCAGAATGCATCCATCCCTGCTAAGTGACTTGGGAAAGAAGTAAATCAGCAGCGGTAAGCAGATGGTGCAAGCGGCCCTGGAGCGGAGAGAAGCGAGCCCGCAGAGACGGCGCATCCGAGGAACAAACCACAGGACTTACTAACCCAAGCTCTCCCTCCACTAAGATATACCGTGGGAGCTGCAGATCGCTTGTACTCTGCATCCCCACGGCTTTGTTTATCGGAAAGTATTCAAAATTGAAACCTGACTCCACTTCTAAAAATAGCCGAATTTACTCGATTTCAACTTTAAGTCCAACTGCCGAAGTGTGACAACGGTGAGCAAATACCTCGTCTTATCTCCAAAAGGCAGCATGTCAAGCCAGGGGAAGGAGAGGAAAAAAAACCTCAAAGCCCGGATGAGCTCTTCAGGTCTTTACATTAGGTGCTTTAGGAAGAGCCGACAGCGAGAACCGGCGAGCGCGGAGCAGCCGCCCCCGGCCAGCGGCGCAGTCGGGACACTCGGCACCTCGGGCGGCCCCGCGCTGCCCCCTGCCGGGCAGCCTGCACCCGCCGGCCCCGCGCCGCCCCCTGCCGGGGAGGCTGCCCCCGCTGCCGCCGCGCTTGCTGCCGCCCGGGGGAATGCGGCTCCCTGCTCGCTGCTCTTCCCCCGGGGCGGCACCCCCGCAGCCCCCCAGCAACAAGAGCCCGCGCCCTTCAGCATCTGCGCTCCGGTCGTGGCAGCCTGAAGGGTCCGCCCCACGGGACAGAGCCCCGCGTCCCCTTCCTGGGGCGGAGCTCTAGTCTCGGATGCACCCACGTACGGCTGTAACGGCCGCTCGCTGCTCGTCTGCCCCCTCGGCTCTTAAGTCCTCGCTCTCTCTGTCCGGTGGCCGCCGAGGTGTCAGAAGGGTGACAAGCCGACAGGGCGATTGAGCTCTTCAAGAGCAGTACTTTGAGATGAATTAAGTGATGGCATAACCCGCCCTCCCAAAGAGATTAGATGTTAACCGAGGCTTTAGTGTTTTCCTGTATAGTTCGCAGGGCAGGGAAAAACATACTGTTTGTTACTCAGCAGAAGTTGACTACGTCTGTTTTAAACCAGGAGGAAACACAAAAATAAAGATATGAAAGCCCAGGGCAGTGAGCTCCGGGGCTGGGACAGCCTCACACACCGGCGAGCGCCGGGCTGACGCTCCGCCGCACCAGAGCGGCAGCGGGCCGGGGGAAAGACCGCGGGGAAGCGCCTGCGGGGCGGTCCGGCGGCGGCCCAGCGGAGCTGCGGCTTCTTGCTTTCGGTCTGTCCTCCTCGAAGGGGGAAGCGGGGGGAGGGGGCGGCGGTGGCCGGGACGGTGGGGGGGGAGGAGTGTCGCTTTTTTTATTTTCGTTGGAGACAGCAAATGGGGATGGAAGAGCGACCTTTTGCTGGGAAGAAAGGATCTGCCTCTATCCGCCGCCGTTCTGGTCTTACCTCGTAGCTTTCCTAACAAAGTACGAGTGGGTAAAGTCTCCGTGATCGTCCAGCCACGCTTCCACCGCTTCCTGCTCCGGCGGGGGGGGGCAGTTGCGCTCCATGCTCCGCGGCGCCGCTCCTGCCGCCGCTCTGCCTCCTTCTGCCGCCGCCTCCGTTGCTGTCGGTTTCCCCCCACCCTGGCCCTCCTCCTGCTGCCGGTGCCCTCGCCCCCTCGCCTTCGCCCCGCTCCCAGGTGTGCGGGCGGCAGGAAAGCCCCGGCGGCACCTCAGCGCATCTCCCGCCCCGCTGCCTGTCCCGCGGCTAGCAGCCGGCTCCACCTCCGACGCGGCCCCGCAGCGCCCCGGGGGGCTGCCGCGCCCCGGCCCCGCCCCGGCCCGCCCGGCCCGGCCCGGCCCGGCCCCGCCGCGGGGGCACGAGCCGAAGCCCCTGGACCAGCCGCTGGCGGTCCCCAGCGCTGCGGCGGCGGCGGCGGCGGGGGAGGGCGGGCGGGAGGTAGGCAGAAGGAGGCGATTGTGTGCGCGGCCCCGGGGCTGGCAGCTCTTTGCCGAGGTTGACCCGGGGTGGTCGGCCTAGGAGGTCCCCACGGGGCTGGGGAAAAGCGATGAAAAAGAAAATTGTTCTCTCGGAGTCTGGCAAAGGGATTTTTCTCTCCCCAGCCCCCTCTTCACATCTATTTTCCTTTTAGGGTACGGCCTGCTTCAGCCTGCTTCAAAAAAAGTGGTAAATCGGAAGTCATTTTGGAGAATTATACTGATGAATGTCAATATATGATCTTTGATAGACATCAACCTGGATATGAGTGCTAAGCCCTGGCTTTTCAATCCTTCATGGCTACAGTGAGGCTTTCAGATCCATTTTTAACATTTAATAAGCACAGTCTAGCTTTGAAGATGCTCCAGACTCACAGCTCCTACTCTCTCTGATATTGGATAGCTAGGACTGAGGTTCTGTTTAATGCTGAGCATTACAAACATGTATCATAGTTTTGTTCTAAGAGAGGCATGTGCACACATTTATAATAATTTGTAATCTGCATTCACAAAAGACCTTGCACAAAGTGTGATGCCCACATATGGTTCCGTGTGTCATCATCACAGGCAGGATCTTTGAAGGTAAGACATGAATAACAAATAATAGCATGTTTCTGGGGAAAGGGGTACGCAGTGTCTTTAAAAGCAGTCTCACATGTAATCAATTGAGAAAAGTCATATTAAATGTTTTCCTCTACTCTTATATCGCCTTTCAGTGTATGCAAACTTCAGATAGAGTAGGCATCCCTGTACACCTTAGCATCTGCTTTTCAGTGCTTATATAAACTCATCTTACAGAGATTCAATATATACAGAGGTGGGATTCTGCAGCCTGAGAAGGGGCAGCAGCAGGAACTTCACAGCAAAGCTATTAAGAGCCTGTCCATGAGCTCAGAGGAGAAGTTTTCTGTGTTTTGTCTCCCATCTGTGCATAAAACTCACTTGAACTTGTGTGTCTTTTGGCTATGAGTTTGTGTGTCATACGAGGCACACAAAAACGGAAGTTTTACTGAAACATTACTCTGTTATAAAAGGAATCTCAAGAGAAATGTGCATAGTGACCGAAGAGCAAACGTGAAGGTAAAGTATAAACCAGTTAAGACAGGTGCCAAGAGTCAAGCTGCTATTCAAGTCAAAGAGAAATCTTCCATCAGGGAAATACCGAATTGCCAAGCGAACTGCATAATCAGACACTGTGGCAGTAAATGAAGCTGATGTTTAGTGTCAAAATCTGGAAAGTGTAGTATGATAGAAAAAATAAACTGTCATGTGACTCATAGATTTCTAAATTAACCATTTCATTTCATGAAAAAGGATTTTGAGGCTACAGTAGACATGGCAATAAAAACTAAGCTAGGAAAAGCTCTTGAAAAGTAACATGATGTTAGAATGCTTCAGAAGTATTACAGAAATATAAATCATACAATTATCAAGTGCAGATTTTATAAGTATCTGAAATGCCATTCCCTGTGTGGTATCATAAGGAATATTGATCATCCCATCTCAAAAAGCCACTGCAAAATTATCATATGTGATCTAGATGTGAAAAGTAAGAATGACCAAACATATGAAAATATCTTTTCTGTAAAGAGTCAGAAAGAGTTTGTTTACAAAAGGATGAATAAAAATATATAATATAATTACTGGTATTTAAAAAGTAAGATAGGATTTTCTCTCTGTCTCATAGGAGAATAACAAGGTAATGGTCAATGAAATTATGTCAGCTACAATACGCAGCATCTCATTTCATGTAATTAGGAGTAGCACTAATAGAAATAAGCATTTATACTGTAGTAACATCCAGTAAGCCACAGTCAAGAACAGATATTGTACTGAGCACTGCAAACATCTAACATTATATACTCAGCTAGCTGAGAAGCATACATCACCCCTGTACTTCAGGCCACTAGGTACTGGGACCTGTGGGTGAAGCTGCCGCTACTGTGGGCAGCTGCCCAGGCTGGCCCAGTCTATGGATGAGAGTGTATCAAAGGAGGGGGAAGCTGGGCAGTGTGACAGTACTGGCACTTTGCTCGGGATTAACAGCCACACCATTATTTAGCCTCCAGATAAGAATCAGTAAAGCCAATGCAAATTGTGATCTTCCTGAGAATTCAGCGGCAAAGCAGCAGTTCAGAGGATTGTTACTCAAGCAAAGAATAGCATACACTTGCCCAAAAAGAAATAAAAATGGAACAGTTGGGGGAAAAAAAGGATAATTTCTGTGTATCCAATGAATTTCCATGAATAATAATGAACATGCTGTT
The DNA here is from genome assembly GCF_028858725.1 of Colius striatus. Classification (NCBI taxonomy): domain Eukaryota; kingdom Metazoa; phylum Chordata; class Aves; order Coliiformes; family Coliidae; genus Colius; species Colius striatus. Next base: position 24,559,767 of record NC_084761.1, read on the forward strand.
TTCATTTTTAAGGTGACAGGAGGGGATGAAGGCCAAGCATAACAGAGAAGCAAATAGTAAAAGTGGAAAAAGTCTTCCATAATTCTGGCTTCCAAAGTGTTCTGAAAAACTCTGTGTATCTTAGCTTATGCCCAGCTTTCCAGTTTGTTTCCAGAAGTCAAATGTCAGAATTGATGGGCAGTAGCTATAAACCTGAGAAGGATTTGTATTAATGACATACAAATATATCCAGTTCAAGACCAAACACTGCTTGTGGCAAAGCAGTATGCTTGAGAGCTCAGTATAGAAGCCAGGGTGCTTTCCAGCAAGAGATAATTCTATAGCAGGACTGGTTGACAGACAAGCTTTTTGGCTGAAGTCTTTCATTTGTATGTTTTCCAAATATTGTCATGTAAGGTGACAAGAAAGGTGTTTGGTTTTTTTTTTTTGTGTGTGTATGTTCAGTGTACATAAATTAGAAATGCTGCAAACTCATGATAATTAGTAAGGACAAGCATGGAAGTCTGCAATCAGAGAAGAACTATGTATGTGATATTTTATGCTCAAAGAATTCTTTTATTGATTTAAACTTATTTGAAAGTAATTTCTTTCGGTATCATTTTTCTTTAAAAGAGAAGAAAATAAGGTTTCAAATGTCACCATAATTGACTTATTTGTCTGACTTACTCATTAGATGAATTGGAGCAGCATTTAGCTTTGCTAAGAAGTGAGAATTGGCTGTCTATCTACCATCTCTTAAATATGGAAAACAGTTGGTCCATTTTGGCTCCTAAAACAAGCTTAGGGCTGTGCTGTATTGCCAGTGAGGCTAGAATATGATAAGGTAGAGGAAACTATTCCACTTCTTTATTAGCCAGCACTTTTGCACACACATACAAACACACATGCAGTGGAAGAATCCTAACATTAGTAAAGCAAGTTTCCATTTCCCTTCCATTATTTAAGTTGCATAAAGAGAGTGAAATAGCAACCAAAACACAAATTAATTTGAAAACTGATTGTTAATTGTCATGAAAATTCTAAATTATGAGAATGTCTTATCAGTTTATTCTCTTCATCTTTTTCAAATAATTCCTGGAAATGCTTCCTAAATAAACATAGCAGTGCAGAGTTGCTCTCTCATTGCATAACCTGCCTTCTCCTCTGGGGTAAGATTGCATCTGTCCTACAGGAAGCCACGGAAAATAGTAGCTTCCTCCTGTTTTGATTTGAATGTGATTGAGCACTTGCATTAACCAAAGTACCACACAAAATTTTTGTTAACCTCAGGAAAGAAGCAGCTTCTCAAATTAGTTTGTAATACACAGACATTTGCCTGGAAAATACTGTCTAACGTTATCTCTTGAAAAATGTAATTTAGAATTTGAGTTTAACATATTAGCGTTTAGTATGTCAGCCAACCAGTATGCTTGAATTTTAATCTTTTCTACTTTCTACTGGAAGTCTCGGGATAAATTTGAAGAACGTTACCAAGTATCTCTTTCTCAGACTTCTCTCCTTCAAGCTAAGTAGTGCCACATGTTTCAATTCTTCCTTGAACATCAGGTTTTTCAGTCCTCTGATCAGTCTTTTCCACTTTGGATGTTTCCCAGACTGCCTCTACCATTCCTGCGGTGTCTCACCAAACTAGGATCAAGTAATCCAGTGGAACGCATATCAGTACGAAATTAAGTGGAAGGAATATTTTGAGTACCTTTCAGGCTATGTTCCTGCTAATACAGTCATGCTTAGATATGCCTTCTTGACAACAGCCTGATATTGTTGACTTGTGGTGACTGACTGTGCTCTGTTCCTTTCTTCTAAATATTTGTCATGTAGTCAGGTGGTGCCTGTGCACCTGCTTACTTCTGCCTAATTATACTTTCTTGCTCCTGAGACTTTTTAATTCCAACCTGTGCTTGCAATCCATTTCTCCACTTTATCAAGGTTATTTTTAGTTCTTTGCCTGTCCTCCAATGTGTACTTGGCCTCATCAAGCTCAGTGCAGATTTGCTGAAGGACACAAGTCTGGGCAATGACTGGATATGATGCAGGTAGGTGAAACTGTTGGTAGACTTCTCAGTGTTCTTACTGGTTTAGCTAGCTAAGGCTTCCGGTGCCCATGTGCTAAAAGCACACTTTCAGGGAATATGCAGATGCAGCCCCAGTCTAAGTAGGGACATTATGCCATGATTGTATTACATACTCACTTCTTACATACTGACCTAGGAAATGGAGTTTCTAAAAGCTCTCTGCCATCACAAATTCTTAGTGTTGTTTTTCTCAGTGAAGCCCTCAGTTTTCTGCGGATTTTTTTTCATCACATTTTCCCAGTAATTATCTCTGGGAAACTCCAAAGAGGTCTAATAGTACCAACAACTCCTACCAGCTATCCCCTAGCCTGTACAATAAGAATAGCTTTTTCTCTGAGAACACCAGTCTGCTTGGGTCTACTATTACTGTTCCTTTTCAGAGTCACTGTTTTTCACAAAATCGTTTTCTATCTTGGACATAGGACCAGTTTTCTGTGTTCTTTTAACAACATTGTCTTCTCTGTGTTAAAATAGGGTCCAGGCCTTCCTAAGTGATCTTTGTCTATATTACAGGTCTGCTTTTCCCATTATTTATCCTTTTTATCATTTGCACCTTCTCCTAGCAATAATTTTGTCTTTTTGTTCAGATCATTCAGTATGATTTGGATTCATTTAGTATGGATGACACTAATAATACGCATTTTTGGGTTTTTGACCAAAAATGCTGTAAAGTTGTGAGCCAAAGCCCTACAGAAAGCTTACAGAAGTTTACTTTCTCAAGCTAATTCGTAATCTTATGGGAAAATAGGAAGGTGTTTTTTTTCTGACAAAACTAATTTTCTGTGTTGACTGGCATTACTTGTACTATCATCCTTTAATTGTACACTGATTTCTTCCTGTACCAGAGTCTCCATCAGTTTTCCTGACATTGATGTCAGGCAAAATGATCTGCAGCTTCCTTATTAAATAATGGAACAATGCTTGCTTCTCCTCTGTGTTCAGGAACTCGTGTGGGATTTCAAGACATGGTTTTCTTAGTTTGGTTCTCTTTAATTTTATCATACCAAAGTATAGGGTTAATACCTGTTAAACAGGTATTATTTTACTTCCTGATGTATTGAAAACTTAGTAGTGAACATATGAATTTCTTCTTTGATAGATCACTTAAGGAATATTTCAGTCTCATGGAGCTGCTTAATCTTTCTAGTACTGTTTGTTATTATCAGTATGAAATCCTCATAACCCAGGATATAACATTCACAAAACAATATATGCAGTTAATTTCATTGTTTTCTGTCTTACCATAATGAATAAAACCCCTGTTAATCACTGCCCTGGAAACTCTGTGGAGCATCTAATGTACACTAAGGTACCCACAAAATGTGTATCACAATGCAGTCCTGCTACCAATAGGTGAAAGTAATAAACATAGCCAGTGCTAAACCATTAAAACATTGTATACATCTAAAATTATACACTTTAACTGATATTATTTACTTAGAGTAATAGATGACTTGATCTGGTCAAGACCCCAAGGTAATTAAGCTGGCAAACATTTCCTATTGATCTATGTTGAAAAGATTTTTGGAAAATGAGGTGTTCATTTGACCCAGCTTACACTGTACTTAACTGAATAAATTCTAATAAAAATAACTCTTTTTGACTCATTAGGAGGAACCATCTTTTAATAAAACTGTGTTCTAATTTACTCACCATAACAAACATCATTGGTATTCTATTTGCATCACTGATTCTGGAAAATAATTATGAATGAAAATAGTTTCCATTACTTCCTAAAGACCACAGCTGGAGTCAAGACTTCTTTGTACTCAAAGCTGTGCTTCAAATATATCTCTTTCTTGAGTGAGTATGTCTTCAAGATTCATATATTTTTTTAATTAATGGAAGGAGATGAGGAAATAGAGGTTTGTACCCAGTCCAATATAGAGCCTACAGGTAAACACAGAATATATCACTGAAGTGTTATGTAGTGGGCATAAAAAATACTTCCAGAGTATTTTAGGAATGCACGCCAAGTGCATTTTTTAGGAATGCAAGTGTTAATCTGTGATTGTGAACGATCAACAAAAAATTAAACCGTAAACAAGTTCAATAGAGAGATTACTTGTGTATAGCATTGCTATTAAATCCTAAAGTTATAACCAGAAAATCTTCACTGTTCTGAACAAGCAAGGAAGATGTGTAAGAGATTAGTTTGTAACTAAGGCTAACTGCTGCACTGCTGAATTAATATATTAGCCTTGTACACCATTTTCAATATACTCAAGAACAAAACGTGAAGACAGTCAGATTGAAAAGAAGTTGTTACACATGAGTGCATGTCTATTTCTGGATCCCATTTGATTTTTTTTTTCCTAAGGGTTTTGGCATACTCAGGATCCTTCCATTTTCTCTTTCAGTTTTCATACCTGTCTCTCAAGACAACTGTGGTGTAGACATTTGTTCAGCCAAGAGAGTCTGAATGAGTGTGTTCCCAACGTACCATAGCTGATTCCAGATCAGCTGCTATCTGATGAAGAGGTGTTCCCCGCAGTGGCTATTCATGCTACCTCATCTCTTTTTTTTTTTTTTTTTTAACCATTGACTGACCTGAGAACCTGGAGCCTTCAAATCCTTACCAGTTGCCAAAACTAGATAACTAGTTTCTGTCTTGTAAATAAAAAAAGAAATGTATTAAAGCAAATCAGTGGAATGCATTTTTAGATCCTCCTGTCAGATAGCTTGGGGTCAGCATCTCCTGCCTTCCTGAAGAAATTAAGCTGTATTTCTCAGGAAAACAGTGAGTGATCCACAAGTTAACAGGTCCAGATTGTCATAGCCACGTATCTTTTCACACTTGGTGCTCTGTTTCTGAAATTGATACTTACATTTCATCACTGGCAGGTTGCACACTGTTAGGTTTCTGAGTCAGGGGTTGCCCACAGCCATGTGTTTCTACAGCCTTTAGCATAGCTGCATCTTCATGTGCTGCTGTAAAAACAGTACAAATGACAAAATAAAACAATTTTTGTTGGAATCCAAATACCACTTGTGTCTCTTAAAAGCTTTTCTATTAATCAGTGACCCCCCATTAGATCAGTGAGAACAGTCTTAAGCTACAGATGGCTATAACAAAGTGGAAACATTATGTGATTTGACTTAGGCTATAGAAAAAGTTTCTGCCATAATTAAATTACATCAGATGAGTCACTTGTTTTTAGTGTTGTGTCTAGTCTTCTAAACCACTGGGAAGCTGATTTTTAATCTATCATGGCTTTCTGTAGCCATGAGACTCACACAGCTACTTCAGGCAGCTTATGACCATGTCCTATGAGAGAGAATGAGTTATGAGCGTGCTGTGGGCTGCAAGAGACATTGCCAGATTCTCAAGTGTGGCAAACTTGATTTGGTGTCTTTGCGCCCAAATGGATAATGTGAGCATCTAAAAACAGCACGTACCTTGCTACTGGCCTGTGGGCTCATCCAGAAGGAGAAACTCAGACACTCAGCCCTGGACATGTTCCTATGTAACCCAATCTAGGTGGACCTGCTTCTGCAGGGGGTTGGACTAGATGATCTCTAAAGGTCCCTTCCAACCCCCAACCATTCTATGATTCTGTGGAAACAGGTGGCTAGCTCATCCCTAAGCACGGCCAAGCTCGTAGAGGGGGTACACTGAGGGAGTTCAGCAATAGGAAGTTCTGGAGTATAACAGGGATTTAATGCCTGAATGGTATGGATGTAGGTGTCTCTGTTCATGTCTTAAAGCAGTGAGTTCAATACCTTGGGATTTAAAATGCCATCAGTGCTGTATACAAGTGCTCAACAGCCAAGCATGGCTACCTGCACGTTAGCTGTTGTGGCATCTTACTTTTTAAGACCTTCAGCATAGATTTTAGACCAGGAGAGAATCAAACTGTGTGAGAACAAAGCTGCCAGAAAGAGCTAGGTACATGAGGACAATGATACGGAAATAAGCACATAATTTTGCTAAACTGTTCCAGTTTGGAACAACAATATTAAGGAGACTCTTGATGAGCCTAAAACTCCTTCCAGCTGCTTGCAAGCTACCGGCTGTGGCTGACATTCCTGCTTTCCGGCTGCAAAGTCTGATCTCTTTTTAGAAACCCAAAGAAAAAAACATATAATTTTTTATTTGAGCTTATTGAATTTATTTTAATTTTATTTATTTCCCAAGTAAAATAGTTATGTGGAAATAGAAGTTCTTGTGGTGTTCTCACGGCTCAAATAATCACATGAGCACCCTTGAGGAAATGAAATGTGACACAGCATGGGCCAGCCTGCAAGGACAGCTGAGTGCTTGCAGACTACGGCCTGGCTTCTCAATACATCCTGCACTGAACACATATATATCCCCAGCTGTTTTCTTCCTTTCCATATAAGACCAGATGACAGAGGTGCAAAGTAGACTGAAAGGCAGGATTTTTGTGTGTGTGGTGCATGGCCTTTATCTGTCTGTTTTACTTTGTTAGTAATCTAGAAGAGGGACTTTCTATGTTTTATAAGAATTTTATGCTACATAGAGCACATGGTAAACGTCAGTGTAGTGATATTAACAGATAAAAGCATACACAGACAAGTATTGCAGTACTGGACTTCAATGAATTATAACTGTCAAAATCTGTTTTGACAGCTGACTAAGGGTTTTGTGAGGAAAAATCACTGCTAATTAAATTTGCATTGACAGAATTGGATTCTATATTTACTGGAAAATGGCTACTGTCTCCCTTCTGAATCACATCTCTTCCTCTGTTCTTAATTTAAGGTCCTGAAAAACCAGGGTGAATCAGGAAATATTTGTCATTATATGTTCTTTCAGTGTGAAAGGAACTCAGCCTGTTGCTGATAATTAACCAGAGCAGTTCTTTTGATAAATTTATGCCTTCTATCAAACTGCTGTTTAAAGTGCCTTTCAGATGTGTATTGATTTATCTTTCCAGCATTTCTGTCTTACACAAAATCTTCCTGTTATTTTACAGGAGAGATTTATAGGAGCTATTGCATTTACTTAGCAGCTGACTATTAATTTCTTGGTATCTGTTTGTGAACAAAAATATGGTTTTGTCCAACTACTTAAAAGCAATTTGAGGAGATAAGAGAATACAGAGTTGTATGGAAGGAAAAATAGCAGAAGAGAAAAAACCCCAAATCAGTCTTCTCGATGGTTTTGAATTTTTAGTGAGGTTGAAAGATGTTCATATTATTTCGACTAATATTCAGTTTAACTGCTGCACGAAGTTTACTATTACTACTAGGAAAAACAAATTTTGCAGTTGCTGGAGTCTTGTAATTCTATTGCTCACCGTTGTAGGAATTATTTTTAATGGAAAATGTATAATGAAAAGGATATAAATATATATTGAAATAAAATCAATGGAATTCAGAATTCTGTGATGCTTTTAGTAACCAACAAGTGAAGAAAGTAAAGAAATAGAAGTTGTTCTTAAACTAGTCAGTAAAGTTGAAAGTAAATGCTGCAAGTTCTCTCAAGTGCTTTCCAGCCATAAAAACTTGTACAATATAGATTTTAACATGTATACAACCCCAATGAACGTTGACCTGAAACATGCATAGTACAATTGTTTTCGTTTGGTCACTACATTTCAGTAAGAAACTTCAGGTTGGAACAACCTCCCTTATTCAAAAATAGAACTGCTTTCTTTTTTTGCGTTTTTTTGCCCCTCAGGATTCTTGCTGTTTCTGAAGAGTTATGCTCATGAAGACTAATACAAAATTATTTCTGAAGCTCTTGCAACAAGTTAATTAAAACAAAAAAAAGCACCAAACATCTTTCAGTTTGTGTGTTTATCTGTGTCTTTGAACATCTACTGACTCATTTAACTCCAGAATCCTTCAAATCCACTATTCAGCATCAGGCAAATCTGGTGGAAAGGTAAAGGTAACAAACCAGTGTGAACATCTCAAAAAAAAAAAAAAAAAAAAGTGCTCCATTGAAAAGACACATTTTTAAAGCCTTCATTGAGACACGGGTTGTTAACTGAGCATCTCAGGGCAGGACAGTACCCATGCAGCAGAGAGCTTTACAGCCTGCTGGTTCTGGAACTTCAGCTGGAGCTCTGTACGGTCCCAGCTAGGTGTTAGACAGTGAGGTCTGACATGCACGGGTTCTTCACTGTCTGCGGTGTTAGCATAACCAAATTAAAAATCTACCACTCACAAAATAAAAATAGGACAAATGCAGCTGGATTTATTCTAATGCTTCCAGAACAAACAGCTCTTCCGATTCAGGCTGGAATCTACTTGCTCTCTTGCCTCTTTCCCTCTGCTAAGGTTGAGCTTAAACATTTCTTACTATTTTGAAAAACCCACTACTTCATTTGCCCTCCTATTTTTAGTTTCTTTTTGGAAGGAATCAGATAAATGTCCCTCTATATATTGCCCAAGACCCTATAAATACTCTTCCAGTTTCCAGGTCAAAAGTGGAGTTCTCCTCTGGTATCTGTAGCGTTCTCACCACAGTTAACCATATTCTTTTATTTACGGTCTTATCATTACTAGTGCTTGAAAATACCTTACACTAGTGCATGAGTAATATCCTCCTATTCAAATCTCCCTCTTCTTCCATAGCATTTAGAAACACAAGTTAATAGCAGTAGAGAGCCATCATTATCTGATCATGCACACTGGTGGTTCTGGTTTCTTGCTGTCCTTTTGATCTCACTGTATACTGCTTACAGAACTGTGCTGCTTAGTAAAGGTCCTCAGGACATGGGCCAGGCCTTTGTGTTTTGTACTTCTTGTTATTTCTCTTCTCTGGATGAATGTCTTGACCTTTAAAAAACAACTTGGAGCCTGTTAAAATGTGTTTTATTTAATCAGGAATCCAATTCAGAGATAGCAAATCTGTTACAGGCCTGAAATTCTCTCAGTGTACTGTTCATGCCAACCCAACTTTACCCTCACAATGGTTCATGAAGTTCAAATAAAAGAGCTGTAAACACAGAAGAAAGGGCCCTCAGAAGGATGAGGAAAGCTTTTCTTGATATTTGCATTCTTTCTTATCATAACAGGCAGTTTGGGTTCAGGTTATTAAAAAATTGAGAAAAATATAACTGGTATTTTTTTCCTTGGCCTCGCAGATTAGCAGAGACCTAAACACAACACAATTAAAATAAACTATTTAAATAAAGCCATTAAAGGTAAAAACATTTGTGTAATCAACAACGTTCCCTTCAGTACAAGACACTACATGAAAGCTGATGTGCTATAAATCTTGTTGATTTTCACTGACTACAAAGTGGAGTTGAAACTTTCTATATGAATCCTTGGGTGATAATGCAGGAAGGTGGCTCCAGAGCTATCTGACCTTGGCAAAGTAGCAGAATGTAAGCTCACTGCCTAAAGAAATTATTGTAAAAATCAGTGCTGGGAGGAGAACTTGCAGGTTTATTAATGTTCATCAGATTAAAGAAATGAAATAACTGAAGCAATATGAGCAGTGCATAAAAGCAGGGGAATTAAAGGAAAAAATGTGTTTGAAGTGTGCTATGGCCCTTCTCAGAGAGCCCCTCATCAACCTCCCTTCCAATTCATCCTGTGAAACAGCTGGCATGGGGTGTGCTCTTAAGGCAGACAAGCAGCATCAGTCATACAGCTGTGCTATCTGGAGTACAGATGCCTTCACTCATGCTTGGTAGTTGCTAGTCAGCTTCCAGAGTTTTGGCAAAATTGTTCACAGATGTTTGACACACAGACATGAGAGAGAAATTCAATGAAAAGAGCTGTGAAATTAGTACATTGACTTGTCTTACTGTTGTCTTTATCAGATGCTATATAGTTCATCTCTGAGGATCTGGTTGGAAATTATATATGCATGTTGAATTAAAATTCCTTCTTGAAAGTTACATGTCTTAGAAATTAAGGAAAGAAACATTTTCTGCTTTATTTGTACATGAACATCTTGATGTGTTAAAGCTGAGGTCCTTATCCACAGCACAGTGCATGGCTTGCTCTCCAAAGAGCCTTTTGATGTGCCTGAACAGTGACTTATATTTCCTTGTCCTAGATGTGGCTCTGCCTATTAACATCCATTGGTTCCTTTAGGCCAATAGTGAAAGTAGTAATGACTTTCTTTTGTTCACATGATCTACTGGAAGGCAACTGGAGTAAAAAACCCTCACTTCTCTCTTAGTGCCTTTAGGTGGGTGGTGGGCTTAGTTCCTGCTAATTAGGAGATTTCATTGAAAGAAGAAAACTTGAGGTATGACATGCATGCTATTTACTTAAGTGCATGGCACTGGTGTGTGGCTGCGGTAGCATCCATCTCCTCAGTATTTCACCTTTGCTGTGGTTGACTAAACCGCCACGTCAAGAGCTTTTACTCTCAGGGCAGTTCAGCAGAATGCTGCCATCTCCCTGGTACTCCTCAGAATTGCTGTTGGAGTTGTAGGACAGTTGATTCGAATTAATGCCAGTGCATGAGAGCATGGAATTTAGACCAAAGACCTTTCTCATTATTCCTGAGGACTAAACCTATCCTATAGAAGTCAGTGAAAATTCAGGTGTCTCTAAGTGTGCTTTCATAGGAAAAGATAAAAACAAGCTAATGACAGACAAGTATTTTAATAAGAGAATCTAATTTTTCCCTTTTCACCACGTGTTCTGCAATGGACAGTAAGTGCTGTATTTGCTGGCAAATGAGGCAAGTCTGGGAAATCTATTCGTTTTCCTCCACATTTAAACAAACATTTTCTCATAACCATGACCAAGAAAGGAAGCAAAAGTACTTAGCAAACTTATATTAAGTGTTCTAACTCTGTGTTTATGTTTTGTTCCTGAAAAATATACTGACAGTATTGATAGCGTAGTAGTGTTCAGCTCCTGCAGCAGGAGAGGACTCAGTGAGTATTTTTAACCTTGTATGGAAACTTGGTTTTGTTTTCAAAATACCTGCAGCTTAGAACAGTCTGAGCTATTCTGAAGAAAATGTTGTGGCCTTCAAAGAAAGTTCACATGACTCCCACAGGGTACTCATGTCTGGGATGAAAACGCTAGTAGTGTCCAGAGATAGGACTTGCCCTGAGGAAACCTATCACGTCCTCTAACTTTCTAGTATTTTAGTAATGTGATTTTAAGATGGAGGTCTTTTGAAAACCGAGGATGCTCCTGTAAGAAGATTTATTTCAACCAGATAACTGTCTTAGATTAATTCCAAATTGCTACATAATGCCACTACTAACTAAGGTCTTAGATGGATAAACCTGTGATTTCACTTACTAATCTGGAAGCTTCTGAAGATAAACATCAATATTTATGAAGTCGTACTGTATTCGCATAAGTCTCTATTTTCAGGTACTGTGCCAGTAGTTCTTACATTAGGAAATGTAAATCAGGTTTTAAGTATGTGATTAAAAAGATAATCTGATCTTGAGAAGCAACAATATTTAAATTTTGTTTACTTTTTATTCTCATCTCTTTCGTTTTGAACATTTCATGCTACAATTCCCTTGCGTGTAAGTCCCTTTGATAGTTAAGGCTGAGCTGCAGCTTCCAAAAGCAAGCTCTGAAGAAAAATGGCAAATAATGAAGTATTGTATTTTAAGAATAAATCTGCAAAATTTTGCTGAGAGATTGTGATTTCTTTCCAGAGACTGTCATCACCAGAGCTTATGAAAAAATGGCCCTCATACCATGTAAAGGGTAAGTCATGACAGATCTTGTCTTTTTAATGAACAGTGTTGTCACTGTTTGGCTTTCTTTCCCTCAGGAAAGTCCTACATCTTTTGCAGAGGTGAAGCAAAATGTTTTGCTTTTACTTATTAGCTGCCTTGAAATAAACTAAATTAATTGAGACAATGAAAAAAGGAGTAATTGTGAAAGACAGGTATTTTATGGCAAGGTGTGGTTCTTTGTTTTGTATTTCTGGAATAATGACAGGATAGGAGGCATAGATTTCTGTCCATCATTAACCTTGTCAAATGCAGTAAAGCAGTAAGAATATCACAGGCTTAGAATGAGAAATAGCTGTAGTGATACCTGGATTTATCTTTGCTTCTATGTCATATTCTTATTGCTACTGCTAAACTAAATAAATTTGAGAAGCACAGTCATTCTTTATGCAACGGGTCAAATTCTTCTCTTTACCCTGTACTGTATGTTTTGACTGACTCATTTCACTAGGGTTTATCTAGATTTGTGCCAAGGCAGTGAAAAGTAGAAGCTTATTCAAAATCACATTTTGTCCTCTTTGGGAGATTTGCACCCGAAGTGTTATTTCTATCAGAACTGTAAGGAAGCATCAAATCTGGATTCTGATAATATGTTTATTTCACCTTGGTAATTTTACTTTAAATGATGTTACACTACCAGATTCAGCTTTTTCTAAAACAGCATTTTTTACTGCTTGTGTACCACAATAGTTTACAACAATGATCTCGTCTCTGTCTCCAGTGAAGTCATGGGAATACTTAGTACTGTGCATCCTTCTGAATATCTGTCTGGCTCTGGATGAGCCAGGTCAGCCCTATGAACTTTGCTGCCACACAGGAAGTACTGTAATGTTCAGTAAGAGCTCAGTGTAGATATAGGTCATTTGTATGGTCAAATGAAGTAAGCAGATATCCTCTGGATTCAAGAATATCTCTTTTGATACTTTCAAGACCTTATTCTCCATAACTCTGTGAGTTTAATTTAGATCTACATTGTTATGAAGAGGAGATTCAGGTCATTTTTGCTCAGAAATAACAGATATAAAAGGAAAATTGCAAAGGGTCTTGACAATTATTTCTTGGCAGTTCCAGCTTCCCGTTAGAAGCAAACACATATGCTTTTCTCAAAATGACGCAGATATCTCCACACGTCCGTGGCTTGGGAAGACACAGATGGACTCATGTGAAAAAAACAACAGGCACTCAATTTGGAGACGAAAAACAGTCTTTGCTATTTTGTGACTGTTACTTTTTGGTAGATGCATGGACACACGTTCAGCCCTGCCGTAAAAGAGAGCTGGTGGCCCTATGTAAGTGCTTCACCCTGAATGTTGGCAGCTGCCAGTGCTGGTGTTAGAGTCCAAGTATATGCTGTCATACGTGTGTATGGGATGGAGGGGGTGTGCAGCCAGCAGGGGCAGGTGGTACTGAGTCCTGGCCCTCAGCTCTGTCCCGACAGTGGTGCTGCTAAGGTAGTGTGAGCTGATGCTCAGGCACAGACAGGGGTATGTGATGTTTGGGGCTTAGCACGAGCTGGGAGCACACTTGTCTAACTCAGCCTGCTCCTCTGTTTGAACTGGCTCCTTCATGGAAATGAACAATTTCCATCTCACAAATTAATCTATGGCTGCAGCACAAAGATCAGCAATGAAATACCTGTGAAAAGATAGGTGGAAAGCTGGAGCTGTGAAGTGGCTAAAGACACTTAGTGCCTTAGTGGCTCAAGTTCTGTTTCACAAGCAGGGCTTCCAGCAGCACAATTTCTTCCCATATAGATATAGGGGTTTAGTTGTGCTTCTTTCTGATTATTTGTTATAACAAATTATTAATGTTTTTCTGGACATGAATAGTTAAAAAACACTCCCTGACTAAAATGGTTCATTGTATAACAAGAGCAATAATTTAAATTACTTCATTATCTTTGTCTCAGATTACTTCAACTACAAGGCAGTCTACAATATTTAATTTAATTTCATTTACAAAGGCATTGTGAACTTTCCTTCATTAATATTTACAAAAATGTTTAGATCAGAAAAATAAGATGTGCTACATCATGTCCAAGTATAACTGAGGAGAATGATGTGGTCAATTCACAATAAATATTCAGAATCTCATATGCAGAAGTGCACTGAACATAGACTTGAAACACCAGCCTGGCATTGTCATGTTACTGAATTTGCCTGAAAGGTACATTATAAATACAGGGGATCTATTTTGTCATAGGTTACATTTTACTTGCCTTCTACACTAGAGCGTTGTCTGATTTTGTATCATTGTTTTTCCATTTATTGAGTTATTTGATATAGAAAAGTGTGTTAGTGTTTGGAAGTGGAGAAAGTTGCCAATTTATCTTTTCTAAGAGAAGATCTAAGAATCAGCAAACTATCAAACAAGAATTTATCTCATTTAGTGCAGTAAGAAGAATTGCACTGCCTGCTTTGACATTTGCAGCCTGGACAATTCAGTTTACCATCCAATCACAATTTGTACAGGAAAGAATTTGGTCTCCTGTTGAAATTTCCTGTACTGTAGTTTACACCAGGCAATTCTCTGAGTTGACCAGTCTAAACAATTGTTAAGAGAGATCAGAGAAAGAGAGAAAGAGGTTTGGTCTGTATTATTCAGTTATAAATGGCAGGAGAAGAGAGGCTGTTATTTCATGACCCAAATCTCTGCTAGTGAGCAGATACTATAGCATGTGATCCCTGAAAGTCTCCTTAAGTCTTTTATCCTATCAGTCTGGAAAAACTCGTATATAAATCAAAAGTTTTTGGACACTAACATAAAGTACTAGGTTATGAGGGAAACATCAAATTCCTTTTGTCACTGCAAGAATAAGATTTTCATTTTGGAATTTGTCTTCTTTTGAAAGAAAAAAGACAAAACAAATTCTATAATTCTTTCCAGGAACTTAATCGGAAAAAGTATTCAGGAAAAAATTTCTTTTTATGAAATAGTACCCACTTAAAAGCCCCATGTGGCACAGATTCAGCATATAGTGACAAGTGCTGGTGTATACTGACAGGTACATCGTTTAGCAAGGTAGAGCAGACAGTGTTTAGCTTTTGTTATGTCAGCTCTAGCTAATAGAATAATTGCCATTATTTAATAATCTTTATCTATGATTGAGATTATGGGGGATTGGTGGGAGTTATCTAGTTATCTATAGCGGTCAGGCATTTTGCCAAATGGTAATGTCTTGAGACAAATTGTGGCCACCTTGTATGTCTACTAGATTTCTGCCCTTTAAAGTCCACTGATACCTTACCAGGGAACAAAACAGGTCAGTGCCTTAGTATTGTTTCCTTCAGTATGCTGAGGGCTTTCTGTAGTATGGCAGGCCATATTCCTGGTGAAAAAGAAGACTCATTATGCCTTTGTTTGTCACAATGCTTTCATTGGCCTGATCAGGGGCTTTATGTTAAAATTTCCCCTGAAAAATTGGGATAATCATGGGAATAATTCACAGCAGAAAGTGGTGGGTTGAACCGAAGAGTTCAGTACTAATCACACGGTCAATGACCTTAAATTGTTCATGGGAATAGCCCTTTTTACCTGCAGTGTTGTGGAGAACACTTTCCTGATTCGTTTCATATCCCAGATGCAGGATTTGTTCTGTCAACCAGTTCAGTGAGACTGCTGATTTGAGTCCCGTTCAGGCTCCAGCTAACCAGACTGATAAGGTTAATGCCTCCACAGTGCAGATTAGTTAAAGTTTCTCATTGAGACTTGCCCTTCCTCCAGCAGAGGTTACCGATCTCTAAAATATGGTGCCACAACTATTCATGAAATTTGTGCTAAATGCCATTCATTTAGAGGAGGAAAAAAAAAAGCGCAATTCAGTATACTCTTAGTAATACTTAAACTAACCCGGATTATTTTGAAATATCTGTTTTAAGGATTTAACTACCTGTGAATTATGTCAACAAATGTAAGGAGATGGTAATCTAGACATGTCATCATGACAGAAACCTTTTCATCCACTTGATTTGCAGCCAAAAGAAGACAAGAGGCTTCTCCTCATGTCTTCTTTTCCAAGGCCTTATGGTGTAGTTTTCTTGACAAGTAAGGCTTCTCTGAAACCAAACATAGTCAGAAAAAAAGAACAATTTAATTTACAATGTAATTTACAATTTAATTTAGTGCTGAGAAGGCATTCAGAGAAGCATGGTGGTAATACAGCTGAGGGAGAGTGAGATAAATAAGCTTGCGCTAATGTCAGCACTAATAAGGATCCTGTTTTCTGCAGCTGAGGTAGTGTGGTCAGAACTAGCTCAATTATGTCTGTGCAGATAAAACCAGAAAAACATTGCAATATCTGTGTTTGAAGGCTAGCTCTCATGGCAGCAAAATATTTGAGACTATTCCAGATGTGCATATGGGAGATTTTCACAAATTCTTATTTTCATCTTGCAAGGAGATACAATGCTTTGTTTTAGTGACTTAGAAGAGAGTTTTAAAGAAGGACACGCAAGTACATGAGTCTCATTTTAAAGGCCTCTACAGTTTTCATGATACTTTAAGAGTTGACATATTATGTTTTGTAATGCTCAGGACTGAAAGTCAGTAGGGATAGTTTCTAAAATTTAGTCTCTTGGAGTTTATTTCTCCTCCAACTTCTAGTCTGTTAGGAGATAAAAACCAAAATCTACAAGACAGCTTCATATTACAGATATTGCACAGTTCTAAATACAGTGGCAAAAAGTCATTCGGGTTCTTAAGTGCTATTGTAAGACATATAATAAATAATATTGAACATTACCCTCAGAGATCACTTTTCAGTTTTATGGTAAAAATAGGGATGCAAATGTGGAATTCAGCTGTGTAGATGAAGAGTTTGGGAGCTTCAGAAATACTAGTTTTTTAAAGCTGTAATTTCATCTGTGAGTTTGCAGACATTTCAAATAAAATGTTTTATTCTTTGAAGGTCAAGTATGTACAAAAACCTACCTAGAGATCTTGTCTCTGTAGATATTTATGGAAACAGAAAGATTATTTCTATGAATTATAATAAAATGTACAAATTTTATAGAAAAACACATTGTAAAATGTAAGCTGGAAAGTTCAACCGAGCACTGTATACAAATTAACTTTTAATTCCAAGATTCCAAATAAACATATTTTTACCTCTCTAGATTTATATAAGCTGTTCTAGTTCTCCACTAATTTCCTCTTAGTTCTCAGAGCTGTATTTATATTCGGTTCATTTGGCCTACTTGAGAATCTTTTTCTACTCCCTAAATTTGATTTTCAAGGCAAGTACTCTTCTCGGGGTGCTCAGTACTTCAGTCCCGTGAGGGCTAAATTTGGAAAGCATAACATCAATTGTTTAGAGTACATTGTAGTTGTGATTTAAATGATGGATTTCCTAAAACTTCCTAAAGAACCATTTCCTGCTGTAGCCGAGGGCACATGCTTTGCTCTCTGTTTAATGAAATGACAGAAAAAACAGCCATAATCAAAACCCAGAAGGGGTACAAACATCTAGTCAGATCATTTGAACACCTTTAGAAATTGACATCATAGCAAGCAAAGTATAACTTAATGTTCCTCCAGACATTAAAAATATTAATAAGAAATCATTACTAATTACTAATAGTACAAAATGTTCAAACTAATTCAAATGCTGGTTTGTTTTGGTGAAATTACAGAGGTCTTGTTTAGTCTTACAGAAAAGATTTTTGGCCTGTTACTATACTGCTTTTGCCATTCCTTTGTTTTAGTGCCAGCAAAGTGAAGCAGAAGGCTGGACCAGCCATTCTTCTTTGGGGCGGAAGCTGAAACGATCAAGAAGGACCCTTGACATTATCTTGAAAAAAGAAATAAGCTTTTATCTAAGGTCAGGAGTAATGAGAGTTGTGTTATTTTGTAACTAGTTTGAATATCTTCCAGGAGTTGGTTAGATAAAAATGGTGTAATTCTGAAATCATAGCAGAGAAAGCCCAAATAACAAATTATAATAATGACAACTTTTGTAGGCAAAGCCTTTCATTTTAGCTGTTCAAAATGCACAATAGGGCAAAGTAGCTAGTGTAAATACGTTTTGTTTTTTCTTTGAAACAATGCCGTGTGTCACTTTAGCTTCATTTGTTCAAGTAAGTAGGAATATAGTGATATAAAACCAGATGGTGTTTGCTGATTTTGAGTGACAGATGTTGTCTTATCCTTGAGGTTATGCAGTTAAGTGTAATGCGTTTATAGCTGAGCTATGCAAAATACTGAGCACCCTCAGCCCCTATTAACTTCCAGGGCAGCTGGAAGGTCTCAGTACCTCCCAGGAGGGGCATTTAGGAGTCAGAGACCTTATTAGCTGAACTCTTCACCTAAACATTTTCTTTTTGAGATGTCCTGATCATCAATTCACTTGAAGGCAGTGTTCAGAATCTTTAGGATCACTCTCCAGTGACCCTCTTTAGGCCTAAAATCAAAGACCTTTCCCTCTTTTCAGAAAACTGATCACATGCCAAGAACCGTGTCTAAAATGGTCACTTGATTGATGCGATTATGTGAATGCAGTAATACAAATACATGATAATCTTATTGAAACATAAATAGATACATTGCTCAGAGGTAATGAAGAGAGAGAAGGTAGTCTTAGTGCTTAGTAGAAAACACTCAATGTTCTGGTTTAGCAAGGAGCAGCTTTTGGCTTAGTAACAGGGGGAACGACTTGCAGTGAAGACCCGGTAAAGGGTTTGTGGACTCTCCCCCAGCTCCTGGGTTCACATCCACCTCCAGCCCGGCTGGGCCAATCTGGCGCCTCTGTGATCACTGTTTAGGGGACGGGAATTTGAAGTGCTGGCAGGAGGTGTAAGAGTGATACAAGATGGAGGCGACCACGCGGACCCTTCAGCCAGAGAAGGAGGAAGGAAGGAGAAGCAGTAGACCAGAGATCCCTCTGCAAGTCGTGGCGAGAATACAAGCTGTGCCCCTGCAACCTATGGAGATCCGTGGCAGGACCGTGAGTTACCAGCAGCTCCATGTGAGTGAGCCCGGACAGACGAGGGACTGTGTGGGGAGACGGCCATGGCCCAGGCCGTGCTGGAGAGCCTGCACGCCGCAGAGCAGCCCCACACGAGAGGCAGAGAGGAGCTGCAGCCTTTGGAATAAGTGCGCGTTGGAGCAGCCCGTGCAGGGCTGCCATGCATGTGAGTTACCCCACGGACTTGCAGGGAGGACTGGTGTGGAGTTCACCCGTCCTGAGGAGGGACAAACGGCAGAAGCTATCGGGAACAGACTAACTGACCCCTTCCCCCCCACCCCCAAACTGTTCAAGGGGGGAAGAGGTAAAAACCCCGGGATCAGGGCTCTGAGCCCGGGAAGAGGGGAGGTGTGGCAAGAAGGTGTTCTTAAGAAGGCTGGTCGGGCTCTTCATTGTTGTATTACTCTGTGTTGTTTTATCTTGGTTATGTTTTGGGTTTTTGGGGGTATGTTTTAGTTGATGTTGCATTAAATTGTTTCTCTGTTTTCTTCCCCAAACCGAGTGGCCCAGTCTGTTTTGTCCTGAACCTTAAGCCGCAATTAAGCCCTCCCTGCCCTTGGGCAATTCTCAGCCACTTCGGTACTCGAGGCTAATCATGGTCTTTGTTCCCTGATGGGCCTAAACTACGAAACTCAGTGAAAATGAAACTGTTCAAGATGCTGGACAATTTTCTCTTGAACTTAACACTGTAGTATAAAAGCATTGAGCGAGGCCACTAGCCAGCCTGGATCCTAAATGTGCCTTGAACACAGCCATCCTCGAATTATCAAAGAGATTTTTTCATTTAATAAAAAAAAGTTTCTTTTGAAATGGCAACCAGCATTTTAAAATTTATTAATATAGATCCTGAGATGAGGCTGGCAAATGTAAAATAGTCAAAATCAAATTTAAAGAGCCAACATATGAGTTTATAAAAGGGAAACACAAACACTGAGTGTACATATAAATATAGTCTTTGTACATAATGCACAAATAAATGCACTTTGTGAAGTGGGGCTCTGGTGATCTGCATTTATTAAACACAGGCACTGAAAAGCAGGATCACATTGTGAGAAGTGTCTATTAAAGTGAGTATTCACAGATTTTGTGAATTCTATAATAAAGCACAAAGGCACATTCCAGAGTTACGGAATAATTCAGTTGTGTTGTGTTAAAATTAGCAAGAAAGACAATCTGATGGAGGTAACCTAGGAACAAGTGAATCTTAAATTTATTTGTGATAAATTGAATGAAACGATAGTTGTAAACAAAGTAGCGAATCCCTAAAATGAATAGATTCTAGTAACCTATTAGGTTAGTCAGGACTGAACAGAATGATAAGGAATATCAGAGACATCTAAGAAAACTCAGTAACTGAAAATTATATTCATTTGTTGGTTAGTGCAAATAATGTATGTTAAAAAATAACTTATAGAATCAGGAATATGTCTAAACTGGCTTCTGACTGTTTTGATATATATATCAATTTCAACACACATATAGGTAGATGTCATCTTAGAGCCCCAAAATACTCTATATCTTGGTTTTCTGCAGCCACCCTGTCATTTCCAGGCATCATGTCTCTGTAGTGCCTGGCTTGTACCACAGGGAGCTGACACACCTACTGCTGCTCCTTATTGTAGTTTCCTCCTATGCCATTTGTATTCCAAACACTGGGACCAGAGGGAGGTCCCTGTTTTAAAGTGCCAACAGTACTGTGATATGTAATGGAATGCTTAGATACCTTCTGAGTACTCCTGATCTCTCCTGCCACAGCATCCAAGCACTGCACACTAATCTGCATGTAAGAAATTCCCTACTAATGAAAATTTCATTAATGTTCATTAGGAGGAGTTTCTTCATGGTCATTACTTGTCAGTTTGAAGTCAGTGAGAAAGTAACCTCTTTGTTATTTCAGGGTTGGTTGTGTAGTCCAAAGTACAATCACCCATTGTTAACTTCTGAATATTACTCTAGATGGATATAGTTACAGAGCAACATTAACATAATTTAAGAAAACATGCCCTGGGAGTTCATTCATCCTTGCCTTAAAAGTTTCTAGATTCCATGAACCACAGCTTTGACCTTCTCTGACTACAAACAGGAGATAGTGACTTCAAAGTTAATGTATTTCCTGGATAACAGAGTGTGCTACCAAGTTAGCACATATTGCATAAATTTTTCAACAGTTAATTTCAATATTATTTCATTTTATATATGAGTGTTACAAATATAAGGATTCCTTTGTAGAAAATTTTAAATTTGATTCCATATGACAGTTCTCTGCATTTTGAAAAGCAAATTTTACTTTGCAGCCGATGAAATACCATTATTTGAAAAAAAATTAATCTCTGAGGAATTGCTGCTTTAAAAAAGTGCATATCTTATACCAGCTCCCTCTACATTTTTCTCTTTTTTAAACAATACTGTATTTTTATGTAAGCAACACGTGCCAGACACTTGCATGAAAAATATGATGTATGTAGTGCACTTCATTTATTTTTTTGACATAACAACATAAGCTGAAAAAACACAGCGGTTTGTAAGAATTAAGTTATGACATAAACCAGACTATTTATGTCAAGAGAAGGAGACAATTTGCAATTAAAAACAGAGAGATGAGGACTGGCTACATAGTTCATGCAAATCTTATGTGAATGGTATAAAAGTATGAAAGTGACTTGCTGCATCCATGTAACAAAGTGCAGACCATTGTCATTCGAGGACAGATTACACTAACCGTATGGAGTAGTGTTTCGTTTTGGAGGAAACTAAATACTAGATCTAGTAAGCTAACAAACCCCATTGCTTATGAAAGTCCTGGATGTGCAAATGCCTCCTGTCACCTGGGAATGCTCTAGGGCAGTTCTCACTGGCAGCACACAGTTCTTGCCCACTATCTGGAGAGGGGACCAGTTACTTTGGGACTTAAGGAGGCACTGGTAGGAGTTATAGCATTATGTTAAACAAAATACATTGTCTGTCTGAAATGACAACATAATTACATAATTTCAGGAGGAGCAGGCTAGTGTGAAATAAATGTTTGAGGTTCAGTCCACTTTAGGCAATGTGCCCAAAATAATAGATGATGGTTAAAAATTATATTTGGGTTCCAAATACCTATCCAAATGCATTCTACTTGGCAGCTTGACAGGATGGTCAGTTTTCACAATTTCATGCCATGAAAATCAGAGGTTGCATAAAGTGTAACTATCCAAACATTAGACTAATTATTACTACCCTGTATCTGCAAAGGGCTTTGTTCTCTGTCAAGATGCCTTGACCCTTTAGCATATCTCCTCTTCTTTAGCATCCCTCTCTTACTCCACCCCAACCCACACACAAAGTGGCGTTTAAAAAAGACTCTTCACACTGTGTCATAAATATTAATGACACAACACTCAGGGCCTGGCATTTATAATTTTTCATCAGTGTTTCACACCTGACTGCAGCCAGCCCTTATGTAACTGGTGGACATTTTTTTTTAAAAAAAATATTAATATTGAAGTGAAATAAAATACTGAGATAATTTTTCACAGAATTGTTGGCAAACACTCTTTCCACATTGTGTGCTTGGAACATTATTTAACATGACTTCTTGAACAATGCCCATGTTGGCTTTGCATTGTTTGACTTGTAATTGCAGTACAGTTTATGTCTTTCAACTTCTCCCTACAATACCTCCAAATGATCTGTGGATGAGAACTGAATACACCACTTCGGCTGTTTCTGAAAAAATTAAGACATTTTTCCCTGCACTCTTACTTTTCTAGTCATCTTTAAGAAGGGTTAATGCCATTGTTGGTAATACAAGAAAATGTTTTTCATAGTTCCTGTGGTCGCTTGCATAATTTCTGATTTTTCAGTTTGACCTGCACCAATTGTTTGAAATTGTAAATTAAACAACAAACAATGTTTTGGAGATATTTGTGACAGCGTTCAAAATTTAATTTTCTGTTTTCTATTGGCCTGAATGAAATACATACAATTTGGTCTCCTGAGCAACATTGACGGCTCAATCCTACAAGATAATGAGCCTCCTGAACAAGCTGACAGATACTGACACATTTCCTTAAACAGCAAGTATGTGTTTGGTTCTTCTTGGCCTTCATTGTTTATCTGAATAAGGACCACAAGGTTCATGGCCTTGTGCCTTGAAGTTTCTAGATCATCACTGAAAAGAAGAAATACGTACTGGGCTCATCAAAATAACATGTATTTCTCAGTGTGGTGTATGTCATGACCTCTAGTGCTTTGAGTTAAGCAGGATAAGAAGCAAACAAACTATAAGATCATAAGACTTGATAGAACGTGAAGTCTTCAAATCCAAGGCAAAAGCAGCAACTTTCGAGTCCTTCATGACAAGCACTTGCCATCCTTCCTTGAAGTCTTCAGTAAGGGTACATAAACCCTCAGTTAAACTTTCCCGCTGTTCATAGCTATTTCATTATAGAATATTTCTGAACATGTAATCCACATCTTCTTTCCTGAATTTTAGCCTGTTACTTTTGTAGACACATAAAGTAGCCTTCTACATGTCCGAAAGACTGTTATCAGTCCTCCCCTCAGTCTTTTAGGCTAAAAATCCCACTTTTCCAATATTTTATCCAGATTCATATTTTATAGACCATTTATCATTTTTATTGCTATCTATGGGACTGGCTGTGGCTGGTCCATAAATTTCTTGAAGTGTGGTCCCTGACCTAGCCACAACCATCCAGTTAAAGCCTTATCAGTGCTGAGTAGAGCAAAAGAGTTACTCTGCAAACTTGCATGCTATTTGCATTCCAGAATGTGTTGTTGTTAACTCATGTCCGGTCTGTGGTTAAACGTAATTTCTATACCCTTTTTATTGGAATTTCTTCCTATGCAGCCATTCCCTGCATTTTGCTTCCGTGCAGGTTATTATTCCTGAATGTGGTGCTTGCGCTTATGTAAGTTGAAAAGTACCTGAAGTTTTCCATTCATGTCTCCAGTTTATCACAACCATATGGAACCTTATTCTTGTTCTCCAGATATACCATACTTCATTTATCTCTAAATCTAATGAGCCTATTCTATGATCTTCCACGGATCAGAATGGAAGACATTTAATATCCCTGGACCCAGCATGGACGCCAGTGGAAAAATCCATTTGATTTGTCCTTCCATTTGGATAAGGAACCTAACTATTCAACTTTGCACTCACATTTGAGATAACTTTTCTCTGTCTGGCTTATGATGAGCAATGTGGTCACATAAGACAGTATTACAGACACAACACTAATGAATGCTAAATATTCAAGATTCATATTTTTACTTTCATCTTTTCACTGATTAAGAAAATCTGCAAAGCATTCAGATCTACTCTGACTTACTTTTTAGGATTTTTTAAACTGAACACCGCAACCATAGCATCATTACAGCCTACGTATCTTTTGAAGAGCTTTATTTCTCAAGAAAACAATTCAGAAAAAATTGTCTTGACATGCAGTTAACAGAATCCCCTTTGAAAGTACACATAAAAAATGGTGTATTTTGCATTGCTTTGTTTCTTCTTCAAAATTTAGAATTAAAATATCAGGAAATACTTTTATCTGAATGTTCTTGATGTACTTAGTGTAAGCCTGCACATTTTAAAAGTTTGCATAACGTAACAGAATTGTACCAAATACAACATAAATTATCTTTACTGTACAAAGAGCAATTCATGACATATTTCAAATTCAGATAAATATTTGGGGTTTAGAAACTTTGAGCATTTGATGACTAAATTTCATCCCCTATAAAGTCTCCAGCCATTCAGTAAACTCAAAGTCAGTGTGAGAATGCTTGGGTCCAGGATACAACTTTTAAGTTCTGAAAATTTACAGGTGTTTGTATTTGGTGTTTTGATTTGCTCCATATTACTTACATCTTTGTTTTAATATGCTAACTGTTTTCAAAAAAGGAAGTACTGTTATGGAGGGGTATCAGATATATACCCAACTGTATATAAAATGTTCACAGACCAATCCAAAACTGATTGTGGAATGGACTGTGGTGTCCTAATATTGCTCAAGAGCTTAAAGTATTTTATAAATGCTTACTTAGATTTCATACTTGTAGTCAGAAATATGAAATGTGTTGTTTCTTAATTTAGAACATTCATACCACATTTCCACTCCAGAAAACAAAGGTAGATCACCTAGGAGTTTACAGCTCGGAAAGGCTGCTTCCTTTCATTGCTGTCACCCCTAGTACTTTCTATACAATGGTAGCTGAAGGATGAAGTGTAAAACTCAAGAGTGTTCTGTAGTTTGAAAGCAGAACCATTACTGTAGTAAATTTTTTTTCTAAGCAGAGGCAGTGGAGAATTGTCTATCTGAAATAAAAAATAGAAGGAAAAATGTATGGTATCTGTATTTAGAATATTATAGAATAATAGTGAAACAAAGTTTAACGTGTAAGGAAACTGACATTTTTAGATGATAAAAGTAACTGTTCTCTGGAAGTGATAAGTAGATGTGATTATAGATTACAAAATGTTGATAAGGATGAATGCCACTTCAGATATGCTAAAGCACAGGCCAGAAGCCAAAGTTCTCAATGACTTGTCAAATGCAAATCTTCCACTATAAAGGGGTCACTGCATCCTTCATTTCCATGGCAGCACTTAGTTTCCTGAAATCCTAAACCATTTCTAAGTATTAATTAGTTCAATTTGTAATGCTCCCTTTAAGGGAAAATAGTACTTTGAAACCTTTTTTATTCCCAGATTTTGAATCCTCTGAAGGATTAATTTGCTTACTCTAATTCAAAGTAGAAACAGAGTCTTGACTTCCAGATTGTCTCCTGTATGAATATCAGGTTTAATCCTGCAAGTTGCAAGCAAGAACAGACAAGTAGTGATGAAGTCCTAGACTTTGTGCAAACGATACTTGTAGCTCTTTTGTAGGTAGCCCTTTTACAAATGACACTTGTCTTTCTGTCCTACAGAGATCTTGAAGTGATATTAGGGGACCTGAACTGTATACCTGTTGAAATCTCTGTAGGACTTGATCTACTATCTTCACAACATATTTTACTGGTGTTAACCCAGGAAATTCCTTATGCAAATATGTAGATTAATAGTGCTAGTTACATTACACAAATCTCACAAGCCAAACTGGTGAGTTTTGCACTTCAAGCAGAAGTGAACTGTGTGTGTTATTATCCTCTTTTTGATGTATTTGTGAGGAAGCACTCTTAATCTGGATTTTTTTGACAGAACATCCAAACAAGTCCAAAACTATTCTGGTGTGGAAGGACAAGCTGTCAGCGTGGAGTCCTTGTACCTCTGAAAAGACTTGTCTTCCCTTTGAGTAACTTGGGAGCAAGGTTACTCCAGTGAAATTTAAAACTGAAGCTGGTACGACTTATTTCTGTCAGCCTTCAGCTAACCTCCATTTGTTTAGAATGAGCTGAAATTTGTGGGCTTCCAGTACGACTGGAGTGTACTTAGTTCTTGATAAGCATTATGCGTAGTTTTGGTGTTTGGAGTTGGTTCCAGTGATTGCTGTTACAGCACAAGAGGTTTACAACATATCTGTAAGCCTGAAAGCAGTACTTTGAGGTCTACATAGATCTGGCTTCAGAGAAAGGTGTGTGTGTGTACGGAGATGTGGCTTGATACCATGCCAAATTTCTTTTTGTAAGTAGAAACTAAAGATGAGCTCTTCATGGGTGGCTAGATAAAAAACATATCCTTCCATACAACTGAGCATATATGCAAAGTCTTAGTCTCAAGTCTTCCCCAAGAAACTGTTTCCAAATAAAAGGATATGGGTTAGTCAATTGTGTATTACTTTTTTACTGCTAGCATATTTTACAGAAGGATGTATGAATGATAAGGGCAAAGCAACAAAAACTTTAAGAAGAAAATATTCACCATTTTTCCAGCAAATGTTCATTTTTATTTGCTTGTTGTGACAACATGTTTGCAGAACATGAATGTTGGACTTTAAATTAAGATTCATTTAATGGTGAAATAGAGTTTGTTTCAAACAAATTTAGTCTGCAGGGCTATCCAGTCAAGAAATAATATCAGGGAACTAAGTTACGAAAACAGCTCAGATACTGAATCATTAATATTGAGCACTCAGAAAAAAATTCATAAGGGTTGACATTGGTTATCTTATCAAAATGAACAGTAAATAAGTTTTGAATGAAAAAAGCTTGATAGTGGGTTGACCAATTCATCAATGTGAAATTCATCTGACTCCACTGACTCTGTTCTGTTATTTTCACTCGTGTTTACTAGTGTGATATATCACAGAGTATTCCATTAAAATGAATTGGTTTTATAAAACAAATTATTATCAAAGTAAACAATAAGGAACATAGTTTTTGACTCTACTTCTTCATTTTCTATGTCTACCTCTACCTAAGTGTAGAAGTATTTTATTTTCTCATTTTAATGTACATACAACTCAAATAAGAAATGTTCATGTTACATATTCTCTCAGTCTATCTTGCAAAAATCATTAGGGCCTGACTTTTCCACAAAAAGGAATGCAGAATACTGTCTGCTTGTAAGTTTGTGATTCATGCCTCCTGTCAAGGCTACCAAACCAGTAAAAACACTGGAATGTAAAAAAAATAAGCATGATTATGTATTTCAGGAAAACAATTTTCTCAAGAATGTTTCTGGAACAAATCTTCAGCATTTAGCTGTTTCTAGTTGATATTTCAGTGATGAAATGCCTACTGGCACAATTTGTACTATGGAATTGTCCCACAGGACAATGCTTTGCTTTAGTGTGTTTAAGGTGTATTTTTTTTTTTTTCAGATTCTCATAGCAGCAAATCCTTTAGCAGCTCATTACTTAATGGAAATTAAACAAAGTTTCTTCCAGGAAAAAAAAAAATTGATCTCTATCACTCCACAGTGAACTTCTTTCTTAAATACATAACACGTTTTTTGGAAAATATCTTCAGTTTAATCTGGACACTATAAACTCCAGAGACAAGCGTATGTTCTCATTCATCCATCTTGCACAGCTCAAAACTCAAAACCTTCTGGGGAAAAGGAAAGGAAAGGCAAATGATACGTTCTGTGTATAGAAGTCTATTTGTATGATGTCCAGACTTTTGCCTGTCACTCTCATTAAAAATGGCAGGCTATATAACTAAAGAACTCAAGGGTAGGCTCTTGCACACAGGTCTCCTAAAGACACTGACAGACTTGCTTTCCTGTATACTAACAGATATTTCTTCAGGAGTTCTTCCATTTTTTGTGGAAACTCATTTTGCTTTCTGTTGTCCAGAAAGGTCAGTGGTAGCTGATCCCTGCATAATTGATGACCTTATTGAAATATCTGTTTCTACTAGAGAAGCTTTTGGGCAGCTTTTCCTTCACACTAGAACTGCCATCAAAACAATAGGATTAATTATGCAACAAGTAGTATAGTGTGTAATTCACATGCAAAAAGTATGACTTTAGCAATGGATGACTTAATAGTAGGTTTTTAAAAATATGTAATAATGAAAGTAATCTTTGATCATGAATATAATATACTTCATCTACTATCTTAATTCATTTTGAGCAACACTAGATCAGATCAGATTTTACTGCTGCTGTCATTTGCAAAGGGGCAGTGCACAGTTTTAGTGGATCATTGCTGGAGGCATGCTTCCATGTTGGCTTTGGTTTATACTTTTTGCAAGAAAACCAAATAATGCCGAGTCTCATGGAAGCAATGAAGAAAAGAAAATGACAAACAATTTTGCAGATGTATTTTGCAAACATGCTTTCAAAACATTTGTCATTTCAAAACATTAAATCACAATATTTTATATCCAGTCATTGCTGTTCTGACTTTACACTGTAGGAAGACATCTTGCTCTATTTGTCCCCACTGTATCAATGAGCTATTCCCACTGAAGATGTCTCAGTATGTGGAAAAGTAACTATTCCTGAAATCAGTGAACTCTATTTTAAACTGCCAAAGTAAAATGTACCTTTTTCTCCTCCCATATAACCTGAAATTCCTGTTCCCAGATATAAATGCAGAAAATTAAAAAAATTAAAATGGATCACTTGCTTTTTTTTTTTTTTTGAGGACTGTGAAATTGTGCACTTCGTGTTCACAGAATAGCTGCTATTTAAATGTATTATTATTATGTAGATCAATCAGAAGAAAAAGATCTGCTATCTAAAATCTGCTTCATTCAATTCCGAAATTCTATATTGGTTCTGCAATTTCATTCAGAAAACAGGAGGACAATTTTTTCTAGCAACTGTTTCTTAGAGGAGACTTTTATTTTTAAACACTACCTCCATATAAACCTGTGTTTCTCTAGAGGTTACAGAAATAATTGATGTTATCTTTGATTACACTTCTGTCATGCTTTTAATATTGATAGGTTTGATTTTATTGAATTTAAATGTAACGTTTAAGTTCATGCTATGGTTAGTTGTAACTTGTGAGTGCTACAGAAAGCAAATTAATGCTTATTTGGGTTTCATAGACTTTCAAGGTTTCATGAACATATGAAAGTCATAGTGACATGAATAGAAAAACAAGCGCTGAGCATACATGCACAGAATCATAAAATTTTCCCCCAAACACAGAGAATCTGATTTCTTTACCATTATTTGTCTGCAACATCATTCATGAAGGTCTTATGCCCTTTTATCAGTGGAAAAATCACAGAATGGTAGGGGTTGAATCAGCCAGTCTTCCCAGTTTGGTGTCATCAGTGAACTTGCTGAGGGTACAGTCTGTCCCCTCATCCAGGTCATTGATGAAGATGTTGAACAAGACTGGCCCCAGAATCGATCCTTGTGGTTAAGGGGCCAGAAACAAACTCTCTTAGCTGAGCAGCTCTACTTTAAAATATATGCATATTCTTTTTCTTTCTAATTAAAATTCCATTCTTATTTTCTCATCTATCACATTATTTCCTTGACTCTTTTACTAATTTACTACACCAAAACAAATAGCTACCTGTAAGGTCTTTGCTAGTAGGATTTAGTATAGTGCACCATTGCAAGAGGTGTTCTACTCTTATTGCCTTCTTTTTTTCAAAGAAAAGATCTTCCACGGGGCACATTTACAATAAAAAGCAAAGACAGCCCTTTTCAGTCTAGCTGGAAATACCTAGTAAAAAAAAGAATATTGCGCAGAAAATGCTAGCTTGTCTGACAATGTCAGCGTTACAGCCATCTGCTGAGAGCCTAAGAACTGAGTGTACAGTTTGCATATCTAATCTAAGAGAACATAACTTAATAGCAACTGATTGCTTTTTTCATAACTTGCAGTAATAGAAAGTGTTGAAAACTATACTAAATAGAGTGCATTTCATATAGATTCCTGCCTGGTCCTGCCCACTGACAACCTAGATTCATTATTTCATGCTCACTCTTATGGCCTTGGGCACAGTCATACCATAGTTATGTGGACTAATGAGGCATGAAAACATGGGAAAAGAGCATGGAAAAATAAGTAAATGGTTCATAAGGTCTATTTTGTTTTATAATTTTTGTATCTGTTTTGTATCCTGTGTACCTGCTTTGCCAGAAATCTTAGGATCATTCTATAGTTTATGATACAGGATTATCAGATTGATGATATAGACTTTCTAGTGTTTTGGTGAACTATTTTGGATTTGTTTAAAAAAGGACTTGGAATGTGGATCAGATACAAGTCTTGTCACTTAATCTTTCCTTAGTTTTATGAACTTCAGTATGATTCCACAAATTTCAGGCAGTTGTCTTCAATATAGAGGCCTTACAAAAAAAAAAAAAAACAACCAGAGTTAGCCCCAATAGAGTAATAATTGTTTAAAGCATCCAAAAGAAAGACCTTTTTTATGGATTTTTTTTTCCGGATCGCTATATTGCCTTTGTACCATTTCTCATATTTTCCTTCAAAAACAATACCAGTAAGCAAAGTCCATGAGAATAATACATCTTCATAAAATAAGGACATAGACTGCTTTTTGTGCCATCACAAATAGCTTTTTGTAATTGTGAAATTAGGTTGCTGAATGCTCTCTGATAGCTAGTGATGAAGGACAAACTGACAGGAATGTGTGCTTAAGATCCCTTATCAAATCTAGGTCTAATTAATTGGTGTCCTAAAATACAAAGAAAAATTATTAAAGCAAAATGAATCTACTGATATCTCTAACAGAGTAACACATAGTTATTACTACAGAAGGAAATTCTTGTCTGTGCTTCAACATTTCAGACCTATTCTTAAAAAAAATGGCATCAAACTGCAAAAAGAGTATCAGTGCTTCATCATCCCTATAAAAATTCCAGATGCTGTTGTTTCTTAAAATTCATAAAGAATTTCTTGTATAGCATCTGCACTCTTCTGCACCACTCTCAGTTTTTCTAGTCACAATTGAAGTGTATGATTATCTCATTACTAAGCTTTGGAAAATCTGTTGCTAATTCTAAAAGCATTTTCCATGGGGCAGGCAATAAGATGGTGCATAAAGATAGCAAGATGTATTAATAAATAAATATCTCAAGATTTAGTACTTTCCCATTGACAATTAATGCTTCCCCTCACACCCTGCCTCCCCTCTCCCACCCCCAGTACTATCCTTTCACAAGTATGATTTTTTTTTCAGAATACACTAAAGGTTGGTTTGGAAACAATGCCATTCAGATACCAGTATAGAGAAAAGCAAAATCTATGATGCTGCTCAGAGCTGTTATCTAAATGTTCCAGTTATCCAACAGGCATCATGTTGAAAAAAATAACAGACCGGTCAAAGGAAAACAATGTGAGGAGAATAAAATAAGCATTCTGTGCTATGGGGATGAAGATACTCTACACTCTTCATTATATTCCCTGGCTCTCTGAAGGACTTTCCATTGTGTCCTCTCCCAGTGCCATAATGCATCTCTGTGTCTTAGGTAAGGACAACAGAAACACAGATGATCCCCCTCTGTTCTGTCACACTACCCAGCAACCATCAAAATTGGGAAAATGTAAGGAAATCTCTGGAACATGAGGTGAAAGTTAGTATTACTAACCTTTGTCAGGCCTTTGACAGGTTGTAAAACTAGTGATCACTCAGACCCAGCAGTAGCAAAGACAGAGAAACTACATTAAGAGAGAGAGAATTAGGTCTGCTTAGGAAAGCCAGGATAATGGGTAGCAAAACATATTGCTCTCCTATATGTTCTTCAATCATTAAGTGGGCATTGGTTACTTTTTGGAAACACCAATAAATAGAGAAGAAACGTCTTATAATTTAAGCCCCATCTTATCTGTTTTTCTTTCTCATATCCTGATAAAAAGAAAGAAGGAAGCAGGAGGAATAAATAACAGAAGAATTGAAGGAGTTAAAGGGTGAAAGAGACTGATGCATAAGCTCTTTTTCTTTAAGGACTTGCTTAGCTTGTACCTTGGTCCCAAAAGCGTCTTTAAAACCTCTTGATTCGTAAAAAGACTAGTGTGGTTACTGGTAAATATTTCTTACGTTCCCTGATTTGTAGGGTTTATGACTTCTTAAGATAATTGCAATATATCGAAACTTATCTCCAAGTTATTAGTTCATATATGTGGCTGACTGTGTCTAGCTTTTGTAGAAAAGGAGGGGAGAAACCTAAGGTGCTGGGTCACCTGTCTTGCCATGTTTAGCCATGTCACTCATGCACTTCAATAATAAATACATTTAGGGTAAGTGTAATGAAATTGACACTACATTAGCAGTAAAAATCTTGATTCCAATTATTCACAATTTTCTGTTTCCTGTAAAAATAAACCTTCTTTAGTAGGTAAGCCACTAATCCTTCACCCAAATTTCATTTTATTGCAGAATTCTGCAGGTTTGGGCTTGTTTAAATGTTAAATTTCCACCTCCCCAGCTTCTTTACACAGTCTGGGCTAGTTGTGCATCTGGTCTAAATTAACATTGTTCTGTTGATGCTATGAGAGATAGGAAGATTTCTATCAAGCAATGTCCAGTTCTGTAAAATTAAACATGTATTGTGTTATGGATTTGGATATAAATTGCTTTTGAATCAGGACTGCTTTCCATCAGCTCTGCACTTTATTTGCTATGTATGTAGATGTCATTAAGCACTGACTAGTCAGACCTGTATTACCTTAGTGATACATGCTCATCTGGATTGAGGATGAAAAGGAGACTGGCTGTGTCATGAGGTGCTCTAAAGACATCTCAATGGAGAGGACACATGAGAAAGGCAAATAGCTGGCTAAAAAACTATTAAGAGTAGAAACGGGATCATAAAGGTAGGACTATCGGTGGGTACCAAGTATAATGAGCTGGATGCAAATTGCCTCATGAGCTTATTAACTCCTAATTGCTCCCTGTAAAGCTGGAACCCTACAAGAGAATGCTCATGTGATACACTGCAGTTTCTTACGCTTCTCTCCTAAGCACCCATGACTGCCCATGGTTGGGGATGTGCTATTGGGCCAGCTGTCCCTGTGACTCTTCTCAGGCTCTACTTTTGATGCCATTTGTGATGTATTGGTAGAGTTATATATGGATGCAAATACATCAGAATGAGCCAGTGGAACAGATTGTTGGCCGATGTTAGTGTACTTGCATTGGTTTCAACAAAGTTGTACTGACAGCTGGGGAACTGGCTTGTGACAAACTACTCTGTTCCAGGACCTAACTACCAAGGTGCTATTAGTTACATGCTGGTGTATTACTGTTAAAGTTAATGCCACTATAGAAATGTACTATAAGAACAATACAGTCATGAATTGCAGTCTTTATGTATTATACTTTGTTCTTTACCGTAAGCTCATCTAAAATATGCCTTAGTCAGCTTTAAATATTCTCATACTAATGCAAATAAATGTCTAAAAGTAAAGAGAAACTACACTGTTTGAAAAAGAGGGAAATTGAGATTCAATCTGGTTCCTACCTGGAACAAGTCAAGAATAATGAGAAATAAACAATGTTGTTTTCTTCCTTCTTCTATAACATGTTTAAATAGTACATTTATTGCAAACATCTAGCACAGGTCAATGAATGAATGAATTAGTAGAATGAAAAGTCTACTGCTTTGGGCACCATAACTGAAAACAGAGTTAAACATTAAATTCACAGCCTTACGTATGATAAATTATTCTAAGTTAATTCATGTATGTTAATGCAAGGAAGCTACTCTCAACAGAGATGATTTATCATAAAGTTTTTCCCTGTGGAAGTTTGTTTATGATATTATATTCTTCCTAAGTGTCTGATGCAAAGAAGTAAAAGGCCAAATCATTAATATTATTGTCTTCAGTATTCTTTCCAGTGTTGTTACTCCCCACTTATTATTAGTCTTCTTTTTTTTTCCAATTTAAGCCTTTTACTATGTTACTGCCAACATCTGTAATATTCCAGACTGTCAGAAGAATAAGCAAAATATGTGAACGCAATAATTGTTACATCTGAGGTCTGAGGTTAGTCTGGAATTAGGACTTAGAAATTAATTAATATTTTTGTATTTTATGGTTCTATGGTCAGTCCAACTATAGATGTTGCTTGGCTTGAAAAGAATGTAATAATTTTTTTAGTGCTTCAATGTAGGATTCCTTGAAAATTAGATTTGTGTGAAATACAGGATAAATACATCTGAATCATCAATTACTTTTATAGATATTTCACACACCTTTGCACCAGAGAGACTCAATGTAGGACAGTGAAACTATTAAATAACCTCAGGCTGTTTTTTTAAATAGCAGATTTCCCTAAGATTGGACAAAATATTTTGTTTCAAAATTTAGGAAGCATAATTTTGAATTTGCAGCTATGCTTGAGATGAAGTTTAACTATATTAACTTCATAGCTCAGTGTCACTGTCACTAAATGACATAAAGTATGGTCAGCTGGCCAAAAATTCAATTATTTACACAATTCTACTTAAGCTGTTAAAAAGCTCTATAACTTTTGGTTCTGATCAAGAACAGTAATTTCAGTCTACTTCAGACAGTCTATTTAGGCTTCAGTTCACAAGTATTTTTGTACTACCCTGAGAGCAAAGATTACTATAAGGTATGGCACAACTGTGCAGGTAAGACTGATAGGTTTGTTGAGATCTGATTTATAAAAATATCTGAAGTGAAAAATGTTTCACTAAATCTCTGGATTTGTAAGACAATATTATGGGAAGTCTACAGTTTGCACCTTTCCACTGATTTGACATCAGACTTGTGAGGTCTGTCCAGAGCATCATTAGTCCTTTTCATGAAGCAATCTCTGGCAATGGTTCGGGTCTAAATTTTCCCTCGGAAATAACTAAATAAAATTATCATAAATAAACATTATACCACTCTTCTAAAATACTCTTTGAAATGTGTCTCTCCCACTTTTTTATGCTTAATGGTCTTCTAGGTCTTCATTTAATGATTTAATGTTTTTTTATGAAACACTACTTACTCCTGCTTCAATTCCTCTTTTTCAAAAAATGACTGGTGCCATAGCACATTAAAGATTCCCTTAGCAACACAGAAAAGACGCTTTTCCTTCAAGCTGCATCGCTGTCGTCTAAAGCACTTAAATCATGATCTTTTAACTATAGCTTTTCTGATGTTAATTAAGAGCATTTGGACTCAGATTAGCAATGAAATATTTGCACGTCAGATTTATATAATACACATTAAAATAGACTTAGATCCTTGTTTTAGACTTTACATTCAGTTTTATTAAATCCTGTCTTTACTGAGGTCGGCACTACATGGATACACAAAAGTTTTATCTAAGGGCTCCCAGTTGCAATGAAATCTGTTTATACAGTTCTGTATTTATTCTCTGTCACAATATGTCAGCTCTTCTAGAGTTATTACACTCTCCATAAACAGAAGGATATGTGTATGTGCACACTTCAACTTGAAGTTTACCCAAGCCTAACTGCAATGAAACATGACAAAGAAAATGAGTTGACATCCAAGATCTGTTTAGCTTGCTACAAACCCTTTCCAACAGCAGAGCCTGAATTCCTCTACTTAATCCTTTTCAAGACATTTGTCTCTTTCCCCCTTAATGGAAACTCTTCCTAAAGAAAAATATCTAATCTGAATCATTTTAACTTAAATAATTAAAAACTTATTTTCTTGCAAATAGGGAAATGTAATTTTTCTTCATTACAACAAATTCTTGAAATTTTCATTTCAAGCTCAAACTTTCGAAACATTTTTTCATTCAAAACATTTTCAGCACAAAATAAAAGCTCACAGCTTTGCTTCTTGCAGCTTTGCTCTAGTTTGTAACAGGAGAACTTCATTGGGGAATGGGACTCTCTAAATCTTGGTAGAATACTTGTCTTTCAATATTTCTCTTCTTCCTGATATATCATTCTATTTAGTTACTATAATCTATGCATACCCTATCTTTTCATGAGTTTTGGTCTATTATAACTCAAGTACCAGGTCTGGTAAACTTCTTCAAATCAAATTTGAAAGCATTTATTTCAAAATGAGGTCTCAAAACCATAGATAAATAAGCAACAGTTATTTGTAAAACTTTTCAGGATAGGGAAAAGGCTCTTGATTATCAGATAGTCAGATATTAACTACTTTCCTTTCTTTCCTCCTTAATCTCATCCTTTGTTACTAGGCAGTAAATATTGAAAGCTCTGGAGAGAAATAGTCTTTGATTTACTCCATAGTAAGGCAGAAAGATTTGTGGTGATCTCATTGTTTGGGGTGGGTTAATGCAGCTGAAAGATAAGTTTTCTTACACAAAAAAGGATGAAATCTCCCAATGTGGTTAACTTATGTCTTTGTTCTGTTTGTGTAGGCAAGCTCAGTTCATTCGAGGACAGCTGACAAAAAAAGGGTCCTGATATTACAAATTTGAAGCTCTTTAAAATTTGTAAGTGATGTATGTCTGAGCACCTGTGTACACAGGCCCAGCTGTAGAAAATACTCTATTTGTGAACATTTGGCAAACAAGTTTTTTACTTGTAAGATTGTGTGCTAAAGGCAAAACGACTCTGGATTCTAGTTTGAATGGATGTGCAGGAAGGATATCTGCAAAAGCAAACTTCCATCTTTTTTTGAAATGCTGGGTTTTTTACAGAATAAATTAATTGAACAGACATAGAACTGCTGCTGAAGGATTTGTGAACAAACGATGGATATCCTTTCTGTAAGAAAGCTCAGACTGTTCAGTTAGAAAAGAGATAAGATATACAACTAAGAAACATAACAGGAAAATTACAAAGTTCTGTGAGTAAATGTTAAATGATTGCAAATAAGAAAATAAAGACCACATATGGGCCACTGAAATTTACAGATGATTAATTAGATTT
This sequence comes from Colius striatus, assembly GCF_028858725.1. NCBI lineage: Eukaryota > Metazoa > Chordata > Aves > Coliiformes > Coliidae > Colius > Colius striatus. The sequence continues at coordinate 24,596,670 of NC_084761.1, forward strand.
TATCTTTCTGGTAGCATTTAGCTTGTAAATAGCCCTTGTGTTTCTGCTATATGTGGTTTAATTTTAGAATAACATTTTACAAGCACAAACAGAGAATTTTTTCTTTAAAAAAATAGATAACATTTGGGTTTTGTTTACCTTTCCAAAACATTTTTTCTAGTTGAAGCTTTTAAACCTAATTGAATTTTCAGAAAATTAATTTCTTTTGGCATAAATCTCTTTAAGAATTCTGTCTGGAACATAGATTTAGGATTAGAGGAGTCAGTAGAAATAAATGAATGCATCTACTCACCTATAGACAAATATGACAAATAAGGTTATTATATCCTCCAGCTATGTCTGTTTACCATTCTTTAGACTCCCCAGTGAATGTTTTTGTGATGTTCTCTTGCAGTTTTGCTAAAAAGGGATAAAAGACTACATTCTGAGCCACTTCAGTGAAGAGTAGACTAGACTTTTTATTGTGCTTGAAAATAAACTAATCATGGTGTGGAGACAGAGAAAACAATATGAAGGTTTCTAATATTAATTTACTATGTCTGTTCACCAGGCAAACAGCATTCCAGTTTGATTTGATTTGTTATGGGTATTTCCCAAAACACTCTTTCATTATGATGCAGGGTGCTTCATTAAAAGAGTAGTGATAAATGGTAAAAAGCATTAGGGAAACCACCCACGTGTAGTGGAAGCAGTTCTATAAATTGGAGAGGTGGAGAGTGAATAAATCTTGATGTTTGTAGCTGGTGCTAATGTATTGTAATTTCTAGGCTTCATTCAAGATCCACCTAAGTCATGGAAATTGCTTCACCAATTTGAGGTTTGTGATACAGTTTCTAGCTTGAATTTTTGTGTTAGTTAGACTCCTTTCAGCTGGTTGGTGCACAAGTGCCATTTTCTGTCTTGTGAAATGGGCTTTCTCGTATTTTCTTTTGATCTTGTTCCTATTCTCTGTGGGAAAGCACAGTTCAGGCCCTATGTTAGAAAGCCACTTGCTCATTCCCTGCCAAAACACTGCCAGTACTGTGTATTTCAGTGCTGTGTTGCAGGTCTGCAAAGCAATTTGTGCTTAGGATCACCTGGCTATTCAGTGTGGATTTAACTCAGCTCCCATAGTGTCTGACTGCTCACCTCCATTAGCACTGGTTTTATATATGTAGAACTGATTATATGAATATGATTCTTTCCTCCAGCCTGTACTCTTCTACACGGTGATGGTTTCTCAGCTCTAAAAATTAGTTTTACTTTTTCTCTTGTACACTTCAAGTCTTGTATGGCACCTGAATTTGAGGATGCTTTAAAATGTTATGCAAGTACTAAAGCAGGCCGTTTCATCTCTGAAAGAATAAACTGAAGTGGAACACAAGTCAAGAAAGTTTCCAGGAGAGGAAGCAAAAAACTGGCTGTTTATTCATAGCCAGATGTACTTGTCTCTTTCTCTGTCTGTTTGCATAAGTTCTGGCTCAGCTTTCTCCTTGTTTGTGGTTTGCAACTATGAATGAATATTATGACATTCTGTCTCCCAGTGGTTCCATGTAAATAATTATGAGGAAAGGAGAGGTAGATGGAGTTACACACCCATTTTGCCTTTTAGCAGATATTCTGAAATTTCATACCCAGACAAAACATGGCATACTGTTTAATATGTCTCACTGCCTTCATTCATTCTGCTAAATTTCTGCTGTGTTTAACAGGGGAATTGTGGCAAGCAGTTTCCAGCTGGAAAGGTGAAGTTATATCCTAGATGCTAGTATGAATGAATGAATTGCTCAGAAAAAACAGAAGATTCACTTCCACTTGTTAACTGTGAAAAGAAGGAATGAAATACTATGATTAAGACTGAGTTATTTAGAAGTTCATAGTTAAGACAGTAAATATTTTAACCAATTAGAAGAGCATGTCAAGCTTTCAATTAGGAGCTCTGAAAGGTCCTTGACAGATAAAAGGCCAAAAAGCATTGAAGCTTAAACACCAACAGGCTCTTTAGTTTCCGCTAATATTCTGGAGTAGAAGCAGCTCCAGTGAAAAGTGAAATGCCAACATGCAATTGTGGCCCTGTTGACTGACAAGGACTTTCAGTGGGGGCAAAAGGGACAATAAGTGCTGCACACTCATGGTGAATTTGAGCAAGTAGCTGCTACATACTAATTTCTTCAAACTTTCTGCCTACCTGGGAAGGATTTGAATTCATGCTTATCATACATCTGTGATGTAAAGAAACACCATTTTGCACATGAGAAATCTGAGTGTAGCAAGTTCACAGCCTGGTCTTCAGAGTTACTGCAAGAATCCAGCCTAATCTGAAGAAAACAAAGCCCAGGAATATCCCAGGAACTTTGCAAACTGAGAGTCTGGGAGCAAGGAGGAATCCTCACAGGCTAGCCTGGGAATGGGATGTTTTCCTGGTAATATGCAGTGTTTTAATCACAAAGTATTTCTACTTAAACAAAATGAGACTTGAGGTGATCAGGGAAAAAAACCAAAACAAAATGGTCTTCTTTATTCATTAGATATCAAAATTTATAATGTTTATGTTTCCATCTCTGGAACGTTGAACAAGTGATACTGTGATTTGGTTGTAGGGCTGAGTTTAACCAATTGTGTATCAAGTGCCTTTATAGGCAAGAGACTATTTGGCTTTGATTACAGTTACTCGACAATTTTGAATATCGGGACAAAACTCTTGACGGCAAGCCCAGAGCTTCGAAAGTGTACAAGTAGAGACTACGTTCCTCTGTCTATTAAGAGCTGTCTCATTGAAATGAGGTGGAAGACCCCTCTAATTTCTCAGCTTAGTGGGCAACGAGATCAACTGCTCTTCCTGCCCCTTCTCTCTGGGTAGTACTGCCTCCCTCAGATGCCATCTCTTCAGCAGATGCAAGTGAGTGAAGTAATGGTATTAGAAATCTTGACTGATTTCACAATGTAAAAATATAGTCCCCAATTGCTTAAAGGCTTCTTATTTTTTGACACCAGAACTGTGTTCTTTACAGATGAGTACTTCACCTCTGATGAACTATAAAATGTTTTTCCTCAGGAGAATCACAACTCAATTTTACACATTTGGAATGATGATAATTAAGAATGTCACACATGAATTGCATTGCAGTAGCCTGGAAACAAGTTATATTACATGGGGAGCAGCTGGGCATACCATTACGAGAATTTTTTGCTCTCAGTAAAGAGTAGCTGGATAATGTGAAATACTGTGTGTTGATGCAAACCTGTACTGATCTTACCTTGTAACTGATTCATCAGGTGAAATTAAAAAAAAATAGTAGTTTTTAAAGCTTGCTTATATAAATTAAAGTATGTTTGAATAACTCTGAGATAAAATATCACTGTACACAAAAGGAACAAAAATATCCCTAGAGCATTCCTGGGGATATTTACTATCCCTCCAAACAAAACTTTTCTTCTAGTGCACAGCTATGTAGCTGCACATATTCCTGTTAACAGTGTCATTAATCTTTCCTGCAGTAATCTCTACCACTCAGCTATTCACATTCAGCACCTGGGTCAAATTTGACCTGACAAATTTGTCCTTGAATACTATCATTTACAAAGTCTGTGTTAAAAAAAAATCCACTTATTATCAGAACTGCTGCATTTTATCAAATAACTGCCACCAGCTCTTGCCTGAAATAGTTCATTTGCAAAGCTGTTGCCACTGAAATGTGTAAACCAACCCTCAGTTAAAGGCTTGTTTTGCTTTTTTTTTATTAGCGATAGCAAATGAACTGCAGATGGAGCACTGTTTATATTTTCCCATCATCTCTGGAGTGCCTGGAGCTATTGCTGTGATGTCATTACTTTGGTCAGGATATAGAGAAAGCAGCAACACTGGAAATATTTATTTACTGGGTTAGGGCCAGTTTCACTTTTGCTGGCTACATGACCTCACTTTTCCCGTAGAGCTATAGTGGAAACACAACACTAAAAAAATCCCCATCTGATATATCAAAAAGGAAATAGGAAGAACTTGTTCTTAGACTGTATGTAGCTTCATGCCACAAGGAATTTTCGTTTGTTTGGGATATGTATCTGAAATCTCTGTCACTAAAGTACTGGCCTTTCTGGCTGTGACACCTGAATTCTGACAGATTAAGGCATGTGGTTTGTTATGTTCCTACTCTCAGGTGACTACCCCATCTTTCTACAGAAGTTAAACTGCAGGAGTTACAGAAGTGAATGATTGCAGTTAAATTTGCCAAATTACAAATGACAGAAGTTGCAGGACTGGCATGTGTTTGTCATGGGATGATCACCTCTGGCAGAGAGGTGTGTGACAGTTGAGAGTTGTAATGCCTTGAAACATTATAGCTAAATCTACCAGTGTCCATCTGTCCCAGTCAAGGATAGCAGATGTAGATTCAAACATGTGATCATCTATTATTATTACAATGTATACTACTGAAGTACAAATGTTCCACAAACCACTGTGATTGGCATGTAGAGTGGAGTAGGAAGTGAGGATAAAGCAGAGCTAAACAGACTGATGCAGCAAACCAAACCATCTGACCAACCAGAACTGTGTAGCAATAGTTCCCATTAGCACAGCATCTCTTTTGGCCCCAAGGCAGGTATAAAATTCAGGCAGAAATTCACACAAAAGAAGTGTAATGGCTTTGGGTGGATTATTTCTTAGCATTGTATTGATTGTCTTACATAGAGTTCGATCCTAGGTACTGCACATAGAGCAGAAGAATCTTGTCTTCACATAGTGCAGCAACACCCCTACTACCTTGTTTTTCTCTGCCACTGTACGGGATATCACTAACTTAATCTTTGTTTGATAGAGAATGTTATGATAGGCTCATATGGTTTGTTTGCAACTTTTACAATTAGTAGTACAAAACACTTGACAGACAATGAGGAAGTAGTAGTGTAAAGAAACCTTGTTTTCTGACCAAGTAGACAAAGTTCCTTTTGAGATACCACTACCGTGATTTGTTTCCTTTACTATTGCTTGTGTGCTTTCCAGACCTCTGTTATGAGGCTTTCTCAGTAACTGTCTCAGTCACTGATGTGACTTACAGAGTTTCTGCTACAAGTACAGATCAACAGATAAAGCCTGGTATAGAAAGCAAGCAAGCTCATGATTAATTTCCTGAATTAATGCTGCTTTGCTTTATGCACAACACTTAGCAGAAGGGCTAAATGACTATCTCCAAATTCTATAAAGAAGGAAAAGTCTCTTTGGGATGACCAGTTCCATAAAAGCCCATTTGTAGTTCTGGTTTAAAGTGCTCTGACTGGGCCCTGGGCAGGTTGTTAAGAGATGGATCATTTCTGGCTGTGAAGATGTCTGTAATATATATTAACTATAAGGCTGATTGATCTCTTTCTCATCCTAACATTATCAGGTCTGTAGGGATACAGCCAGGTTGGGTGATCAGATCAGGGAGTGATGGTTAATTTGTCTTTGAGCAATTACTGCTAGTCTTACATGGTGGAGATGTGATCTCTGACCATAGCAAGAATCGTGGAAAGGCCTAATCCTAGGTATGCAGTTCTGCCTGGTCTAGTGTGAGCTGGTAAAATAGGGAAAAATTAGGTAGGTTTCAGTCCCTTCTCTCTAGCAGTTTTCAAGAAGCTTTACCTCCAATTCTGCTTTCAGAAATACGGAGTTCCTTCCAGCTCAGTTACACCAGACTATAATAGAAATGTGGGAATGTGTTCTTCCTATGGCAGACAAATGTCTTTTGCTTTTATTTTAATAATTAATTTTCAAGACATCTGCGATAAGTTATTTTGTTTTGACTGCAATGTTCAGTACTCAATTTCCTTGCTGTCTGTAGGAAGGTGCATTATTATGTGTTTAATATTCACTTAAGGCTCACTTAAAGGTTTTATTGCAGCATGCTTTTAAATTGTGTAGAGCTTATTTCTGGAGAGATTCTGTTCCTCTGTGTGTGTTTAATTGATATTAAAAAAAAGAAAAAAGGTGAAATTTTAAAGATGTTGGTAGTATCTCTGAATATTTATATTGGAGGGGATTTCAGGAAGTAATTTAGTCCCATTCCTCTGCTTCAAGCGGAGGTAATGTCAACCATAGAGCAGGATGCTCATGGCCTTTTGCCGTCATATTTTTGGAGTCTGAGACTTGAGGCTTCCCAGCCTGTTCAGTGCCTCTCAGTAGGAGCCACAATGAAATGTACTCAGTGCAGCCACTCTGTTCGACTCTCAGGCAGACTTGGAAATAGCTTGGTAGAGATCAGAGTGCTGTGACCAGTGATTCTGAATCTACCAGTTTGTTACAGAAAACCTTTTTTCAGCTTTTCTGTATTTAACTCATGCTTTAAGGCAGAGGAAAGTGAACGTTCAGTATGGCTTCACAGGGAGAAAGAACAGCACGGAACACAATTTTCTAAAGGTCAGAAGAGGGACATAGGGGAAGATATTTTGGCAGCTGAAGCCAGTCATGAAGTTTCTTTCTGTTCATTTGATCTGGTTTCTTCTGATCCTCCTTCATCATAACTCTTTTGATCACTACTATTGTCTCCTTCTCTGAATAATGTGACTTAGAGTCCCTCAGGCTTGTGGGGGTGCGGCGGAAATTGTGTTTTCAAAGAACAATGAAGTACATAGAACTTGTATTCTGTCATATTTTTTCCTTCATAACTACCCATTGACCTTCCAGACTTGGACAAAATGTTGGTTGCCCCACACAGTCAGTTTCTCTGATTCTGCCCAGCTATAGATGTATGCAATTAGAAGGGAATGCAGATAAACGAGATCATGTGAGAAAACTGGGGGAAAAATTCCCCTCTCTGAGCAAAGTCCCTGAGAATCTCTCCTACATGGTTCTTAGAAGAAAACAATGAAATACTTCAAGTAATAGGAACAGGTGATAGGAAGAGAACAGCCACTGTGGTGCAGCTGCAAATTGGAAGGACTAGCCTGGGTAACTTAAAAGGCATTTTTACCCTTAAGCTAGATTCTAATTTTGGTTGTGCTGGGGTAAATTAGGTGTAACTTTACTGGCATGAAAGGCTCTGGTCAATGTGATCTAGCTTCATGCTCTTGAAACTGAGGTCAAAGCCACTAACTTTTCTAGGCAAGTTCTGCCCAAAATAAATGAGTAGAGCAAGGTCAAGCCTATGATTTTATTCTTTCTAGTGGATGCTTGCACAGCTCAGTATTGACAGCTTGCTTTTTCTCTTAAAGGGCTGCTTTTGGCACCTGAACTGGCAATTGTCTGGCCACAGCTATTCAACTGCCCTTTTCTGATATGATGGGTTAAGGGTAGGCCAGCTTGCAAAATAAAGATGCAAAGTGACATGAAGTAACTTTTTTGCTACTGTAAGAAAGCTATATTGGATTCTAGAGGTTGAAGTTCAGTCTGTTATAAAAATAGAGCTTGTTTTTAGCCTATACCAATTTTCTTCTGGCACTTCAATTTCAAGTTAGTTAGCCAGATGCAGAGCAGAGATGAAAGTCTCAAAGTAAATACCTGTAAACTCATTTTAAATAATCTCTAGCATTTTTCTTGATGGTAACACATAAGCATGGGGCAGCTACCAAGATTCAGATCCAACTTAGAGTGTTCTGCTTAGCCACATGTGTTCTCAGCTTGGAAGCTTACATATACACTAAGAATGCCTTTTCTCAAGTTAATATTCACTGTTTGAACTTCCAACATTTCTGGTCATAATTGTATCACATCTTATAGCCAGAAGAGAACTAAGTGCCTTGCCTCAGGGGAAAAGCAGTAGCACTGCAAGTAGCAACTTTCTATCTCCATGCACATTAATTGTTCTGCATCACATATCTTTCTTGGGGGTCTCAAAGTCTGCCTGACTGTTGTGAGGAACTGTGCTAAAATCTTCAGGAATTTCCTCATAGGAATGATTTTTTGTATTGCTTTAGAATTAGGGAATTTCTTTAGCAACATGCTGTGTAAGAGATTACTAATAAATAGAAATCTAGCTGCTTGGCTTTGCTGCTTTTGTGTCTTAAAGCGCTTTTTTTTTACTTTAGGAAAAAGAATAATTATTTTCATTCATGTTAGCAAACCAGTGAAAGCTGAAGTTTGGTGTGGGTGTTTACTACATGCATGTGCAATATTATGTTAAGGGACTAATCTGAAAATAGTGAGTAAATGAAAAAAAAAATACCCTCCTGAAGCTGTTTACATGTCACTGCTAAAGGTCAAATGTATTGAATATTCATAGTCACTAGGTGGCAATGAGATGTGGCATTGCAGCTGGAGACACGAGGGGACACCATCTGCCATAACATTGGGAACTGGATATAAGAAACCATATTCCTGTTAACTGACCAACACCACGCATTGAGGCTTCTGACAGATCTCAGCTTACTAACAATGACTGCAGTTTCATTTAAGATTCATTCGGAATGGATCAGTTTCCATTTTCTTGGTTGTCTTTTGTCATTTGCTACTTAGCAATGTCATCTACAATGTTTTAACATTCTCAATGTCCTTTGCCAAGCAATCATGTCCTGTTATTTCAGCTGTGAGCATGATAATCTATTGAAGTGATGAGAGCTTTTTTTAAAAGAAAATGCTAATTATCTAGAGCAGATATCAAGCTCAGTGTAACTGTACAAGTTGGTGTATATTCTTTCCAGCATTAAGAAGAAAGAACATGAAGGGTATTCTGCTCATGTAGCAAAGAGGTGCTGATAATTTAGGAATGAGCTACAAGGGAAATATTTTTCTCTTGGCTTATCCTCTGGTTGTAACTTTTACAGAGAAAAGGGATAAAAATATATTTTATCAGGATGTTTTCCTATTGAGGCAAGGAGAAAATACTCAAGCACCAGCAGCAGTCAGCTGTAATTGTCCCAGGTTGCAGTAATGTAGGCATTAGGAAATCTTAATTTTAATGAATAGTCTAAGAAACCTTTGTTTGTAATAAGGCATTGCTCTGTAGGTATCACCCTTAAACTGAAGCAATCTTGTTAGTAGTAGAATACTACTTCAACAAATAAGGGCTTTATATGCATTTCCATTTCTTGAGAAGAAACTGCTTCAGAAGCAGCCCCAGGTTGTGTTTTTTCACTTCATTCACCACATTTAGCCCCTAATGAAGGGCAATCTGAGTTAACAGAATTGAGGTGTTCTACATGAGGTGTAGTATGTGCTGCAAATGCTTATTAGAAAAAAAAATTGTACTAAAAGGAAGTTGCTGCAGCAAAGTCAAACATTATGGACATAAAGCAGCAGTGTTGTAGATATTCATGCTAATTTAATTTCTTCCATATCCATTATGCTATCAGTCTTTAATTATATAATCAGTCCCATAGTTTTCTCTCATTTTCTGCTTATTTGTGCTGGAAACAAAAATGTTTTAGTCAGAACTTTGGCTGAATACACTTTGAGATAATGAAACTTACATGCTCAGTGCAATCATTTTTTATGTACATAAAATGAAAATGAAAATATGCTTTCTTTGGTCAAGAGATGTGATCTTAACAGGTAAAGAAAAAAAAGCCCATACAAAGTTTAGAAAGGGCAGGGAGTTAAAAGCCAGAGAAAGGACATGGTAACAGTGAAAAGATTGAATTTCATACAATAAGCAGTGTCAGCATGTGCATTGCCTAGCCAAAGTAAACCACACAATAAGTTACTGTATAAACAGAGAATCATAAAGTGTAGGATCTTGAGTTGGCACCCATGCAGTTCTCTTGTGATTAACTTGGATAAGAGAACCTAATGTGATTCCAGTTCCTGAAGAGGTACAATAACTTCTAATTGTTGGAAAAGAATTGTTTTGCAGGTATGCTGAAAATTCAACTATCGGATCCATTTCTATTTAGCTCTGGTTTGGAAGGTGTTTTAGGAGAATGGCAGTTTAACAGAGCATCTGGATCTCATTGAAGAGCTGTTTTTTGTTTGTGTGTTTCTTAATTTATTACTACACCTTCCAGATGGGCTGATGGAGGCACAAAGAGGATAAGACATTGCTCAAAGTCACAAAGCAAATTTGTATCTCTTCTTAAATTTGAAAGCTTTATTTTGCCTTTTGGTTTAAACATTAAATGTAAGAACTTACAATACTACTTGATAGTGTTCTTGCTTGTCACTTTAACTTGTAAAATGTAATAACATTCCTCATTCTGGAGCCTATTTTTTAAAAGAAGTTGTAGAAGGCTTTATTTTTTCAGTTTTGTTTTGGTCTGCTGCTGCTGTTTTGTAGAGACAGTTGTTATTGATTTTCCTTATTCAGAAGCACACAGAGATGTGTGCGTGTCTGTGAGGAGATGTGTGTGTGTCTGTGACTTGATAAGACTGTGTACAATTGTATATAGCACAACTTATTTGTCTGGTATTTCAGCAAATGCTGGTGTCTCACTTGATTACAGATGTCCTTGTGCTGGAAATAAAAAAAATCAATATTTGATTCTTAATATGGATAGAGAAATAGTGCAACATGTCAACTACTGTCTGTATTGTGTTGTTTACCCTGGTTATGAGTCTTCCTGCTGGCTGTTCATCCCCTCAGTATCCATTATTTCTGACCAAAACTTTGCTTTCAAAACAGAGCTGCAGTCACACCCATGTTCTGATTGCTGCCTGCTGTGTTCTTCTCTCACAGGATCATTGACATTTTTATCGAGTTTGTTGTCCTCCCACTCTGTTAAACTCTGCCAAAATTCTGAATGTATTAGACCTCCTGTAAGTAAAATAAGGAAATCCAAAAGGAAATTCCACTTGGAAGCCTCCTTTGATTCTGTTAAGGAAAACTATATTTTTAGTTCTCTATTTGAAGGGGAAAACCCAACTCTAGCCATTTAATTGAAGATATGTGTAATCTTGTTCGTGCTGGCTGTTTACCACTTAGATAAGTTAATGTCATTTCTGACATCTGTAGATCATATCCTTTGGACTTCTGCATAACCCAGCCAAATCATTTGAATGAGCATGAAGTGGAAAGAAAGGAATTTATCCTAGGGTTTATTCTGAATGCAATACATAGTTTTACATGAGATAGGAAGAAGGCTCTTGAAACAGTAAGTAGCAATACATCAAGAAGCAGTCATTTGGGTCTCAAATCTTCAGGTATATGTTCATGCTTACAGCTCTAATTACTGCAAGTGAGCTGGAAAGACTCATATTGGCTCAGTTCTTCTTTAATGAGCTGCTGATAACAGCCATATAAGCCAGTAAGTGAAAGAACAGAAAGCACTTGGCCAACTTCAGACACTATTAGGACCAACTTCTTTTTTGTTCACGATCCATGCAGAAAAAGGCATGGACGATTCCAATTTACTTTTTAGCACATAAATGAGATCAGACCATCTCTCTTACTTTTGTGGAACAAGATATTTCCTAATGTAAATTACCACATCCACATGGATGTTTTATTAGAGGAGCCATCCTAGCTGAGATCATTGGAGTACTTTCTGTTGCCTTTCCTCCTGCCCTGCCTTTGAACTACTCCTGTGTTCGAATGGTGTGGAGATAGAGCCACAAACCTTCAGGAGCATAAAGCAGCCTTATGAAAGCTGTGGGTTTTAGTCACCAAGCTGGTGAGAAATCCTGAAAGATAGATAGTACCTTATTGTAAAACTGGTACATAACCCATGGTTCTCCTACATGCAGCTGCAAGTGTGATGGTAGGTAGTCAAATTCCTATGTTTGAATAAAGATGTATATATCACTGCGGCTCTTAAAGAATCACAATGTTTGTGTCGTTCCTCTAACTAAAATTCTCACGCCCTAACCAAAGATTCACATGTTTCTTACTCAACTGGCAATACTTAAACATTGTCAGGATTTGAAGCTCTCAAAGCCATTGGACAACCATCAGTAAATACAAGAGTTCTTTGGAGAATCGATATCAGTAATTCTACCTGTGTCAGCCAAAAATGCAGTAAATTAATACAAAGAAAAGAGCATGCTGACTAGTGTTGGAAAAAAAACAGGCTTGGCAAACAAAAGCATGCAGAGCACGATGCTTTAAAGTGGTGGAATTTGTTGCTTTATTCTAATTTACTGTGTTTGAAGATTTATGTGAAGCTGTGATGGCACAGGGGACAGTAGTGATGGGGAACCAGGGGGAAACATAGTTTCTGTGCAGTAACCACTCTTGGAGAAACTTAAAACCCAAATTGTTCTGAGCAAATTTCTAGTGCCAATTATGTTCCAAAAGTATTTCTAAGGCAACCTGCCCATGCAATTTTTCTCTTTTCAAGCTTAAAAAATAGCAAAATGATAGTGTGCATCCGTCCTTTTGACTCTGGAGAGCACAATAAGGCAATTGAAAAGTCACTGGACTGGCCATGGAAGCTAGTTTATAGATTCTAGCCAAAAGCGTGAAAGTTGTAATTGGTGTGGAAGAGTTTTCTTCTCTTAATCATGCCTTTATATTTGACCTCTTTCTAGTCTTCTTAAAGAACAAGTCATTAGCCACTGCTTTGGAAGAAGGGCTTGAGGAAGCAAGCATAGATTGATATTTGTTTGACCTTTCAGCTCTCCTTTCCTTTGAAACCAAGATTACTTCTGCTGTATACAATTTGGATTACATAGGGATTCTAAACACCTGAGGGAGTGAGGCAAATGGTAATTTTAGGGTCAGATTTTCAAAGGAATGTGGCTGCAGTGACTGAGACAAGGAGTGAGACCCTTTGGGGAACTTCCATATGTTGGCTGGTGTGCATTTTAAGAAAGTTTGATAGGTGTAATCAGAGTAGTTTCTCAAGCTGCTTGAATGAAAACAAGGGGCTTCAATGGGAGGCCAAACTTTGAAAGTTCTAACTGCTGAGGACAGGTCTTACTCTATGTGTATGTTGAAGACCTCACATCAGGAAAAATATTTGAGCACAAATGCAGTATGTAAAATAAAAGAATGAAATGAACAAAAAAACCTCAAGAAATGTGTTATCTGCTTCACTTGTTCAACAGAGAGCAGACTGCTTTCCCCAGGACCCAAAAAGGTTTAGGAGACTGACCTTTGAGAGAAATTGTTCCAATCTGTCTAGAGACAAAAGATTCCCAAAAGAGTTACGTTTGACAGAAAAGTGGCTACAGAAATGTTCCTCTTAGACAGAATGACACCATATCAGAGACATCCAATGAAACAGAAACATTACTCACCATTTTGTAGAATGGATACCATTTTAAGTATTCATCACATTTATTACATATGATTATTACAGCTAATCTCTATTTGATAAAAGCATGTTGCATCAATTACTGTGCTTGTATTTGCTTAACAGTGGAAATAAACTCAACTGTTGTGCTTCTTAGGGCCATTTATGATATGCCCACATCTCTGGTAGGAATTAAAGTCTGTGACTCAAATAACTATACTATTATGGCAAATAGGCCAAAACCTACACTATGTAGTTCTGCATGCAATTGTTTCAAAATTTCCTAGAGGCCAGATGCACACCAAAAACAAAGTGCTGCAACTTAAGGCAACAATACTAATTCCATAAGCATATCGCATCATCCAATATAAGGAAACAAAAGTCAGGGCAGCTGATTTAATCATCAGAAAACATTGAATTTGGTTAATATCTTTCAGTGCTTAGTTGTTTTAATGATGGTAGGATTTGTTTGATAATATCCAAATATAAATACTGCTTGTAGAATGTAACTCTAGGTTACTGTGGGGTTTTTGTTGTGTGTTGGTTTTTTTCCCTTCTTCCCCCTAGTTTGTTAGAATTTTGGCTTGATCTTGGGTAACTAAGACAGAAATGTCAAAGTACAGTAAATCCAACATAATACTTGCTTACCCCAAAACACACATTACAAACCACTGGAAGAACACAATATTATTATGAATTATTTAATCAAGAAAACAGATAAAAAATATTAGCTTTTCAGATGGCAAAGAAAATACAGTTCAGGAAGCTAATGAGTGATGGAATGAATGTATTGCATATACATCTTACTATGCAAGATACATATAGTTCAGTCTTGCTTCTGTAGTAGTGCGTGGAGTCACAAAATGGTGGCAGTTGGAAGGGATCTCTAGAGATCATCCAGTCCAATCCCCTGCTAAAGCAGGTCCACCTAGATCAAGTTTCACAGGAATGTGTCCAGATGAATTTTGAAAACCTTCAGAGCAGGTCACTCCACAACTTCTCTGGGCAGCCTGTGCCAATGCTTTGTCACCTCTAAAGGCAAAGCAGGAGTTACTCCAGTTGCCTGGAAACCAAGAGGAGAATAGCCTGAGAAGTAATTTTTCTTGGATTTCTGCTTCACATACAAGATTGTATGTTGGAATCTCATACATATAATGTTTGTCTTTTAAGCACAATTAATATCCTGAGGAAAAAAAATTATTATGCAGTTAGAGGCTTAAAGAGCTACTTGGAACTTAGGAATCCATCTCTAGGGTGTATGCTATGACCTGGAGCCAGGATAGCATTTTTCTCCTGTGTAGGTGAGTGAGGCTTGAGCAGAGCTGGTTGTGAGGGGGATGTAGCAGGTTTTGGTGTAGAACAGGCAAATGACACTACCTGTTTGTCCTTCCCAGAGCTGCCAGGCTGTACTGATGTAATTTACTCTGAATACACAGATGCTCTTTACTTTCTAATCAATTTGAAGGGATCACTAGCAATGGCAGGCATCTGTGAAACTGTTAGGGTGCATAGCTTTTATTGAATTATCTGTTTTCAACTTGCTTTATCGGGTTATTTGTCTTTAAGTCAGAGGCACATATAAGAGAAGGTGCCTCTGCCCAGGCAATTTAAACCTGTTGTATAAAGCCTTTGACTAGTGCCAATTACAAGGGCAAAGAATAGCCATTTTTTGGGGTTTCCTTTGATGTGTATGTAGAGGAAGAACGCAAACCACACTTCTGGCTTATCTGACCTCTCTGTGGTAAGTTCCAATCAGCTTTAGTTTTCAATTAACTATAAAAAGTGCAGAATTTTAAAAGCTGTTATTCCAAATTTTTCCCAGCACAAACTCCAAACAGCTGCACTTTCTTCTGGGAAATGCCTCGGAGGCTGAAGGAGGGATCCTTCTCTCCAGGTTTTTTTAGATGTTTTGCAGCTGCAAATATGGCCTTTGAGGTTAGCTCAGCTTCCTTGGAGAGTCCATTTATAGATGGGCTGGCCAAGCAATTTTGTGGTTATAAAGCATGACCTTGGTCTGTTCTTTCAAATGCCTGCTGCAGGAAGAAGAGTATGGTGATCAGAGAGCTGCATGTCTTCACCTTCTCAGACCCTGCTTTTGCACTCTTTCTGTCACCACCATTTGCAAACACGTACTGCATTTTGGAGCCCTACTAACATGTATGGACAGGTTTGGCTAACTCCCAAGTGAACACACCTGTGTGGGAAACTGTGTGTGCTGCCTGGCTGTGAGGTGCTGAGAGGTCTTGTTAACTCTGTGGGGAAGCAGAGGAGTCCTAGGCTGATATAAGTGCCTTGTTTCTGGTAGTTATGCACCCTAAACTTTCTCTAGCATCTCTTAAAGCCTCAACTTTAATATCTGGTTTACAATTATCTGACAACTAATTTAATAACAAGTCTGCAATTAACAAGCTGAATTTTTCCATCTCATTTTCTTCAGGGCCTCATCTGAAGGCTTTGTAATTACTAAGGGGCAGAACTTTGCAGATGCTGCACTGATCCCCTGATCTCTCTTCTAAATGTTGTTTAAAAAAATTAATTACCCTCACTGTAGTTTTCTTGCTATGCTATTCCTAAACTAAGCAAGTTCAGGAAGCTGCCTCTTGCACATGATTATAAATTGCTGATTGGGGTAAGACAGCTAACAGACAGCTAAAATATAAGAAAATATTAAATGCATTCTCATATTGTATGCATTCTGTAACATTATTACTCACCATAGACTCTGAACTTGGTTCAGGATAGCAAACATGAAGGAGATAAGTTCAGATCAGATATAGCAGAAGGTGTCTGGATTATAGCTCTTCTCTTGAAGAACTTTGCCTAAAAAGATATGAAGAAAATCTCAATAAAATATAAAGATTTCACCTATTGCTGATTACTTGAAAAATGCACAGAAGAGAGTCAGGAATTTAATAAGAGGGAGAAGAAAAGTAGGGTGCAAAGCATATCCTTAATAATTAGAAATTTCTAATTTGTGAGTGAAAAGAACAGCAGGTTTCATTCATGGCTTATAAACTCTGAAACTTGGAAGTGATAATTAATAGCAACCCACAGCTTGTTAAATCCATGATAGAAGGTTACAATTCATATGCCATCTGTATTTGGAAATCTTGTTGAAAGCTCTTAAAATGAGCTTATTGTTTGGTGCTGAAAACTCTTCTGCAGGAATGTGCCTCAAAGGACAACCATTTTCAGAGTAAGAACTGATAAATTCTATGAGGGGAGGAGGGCAACACTATTTTCATCTCTGACTTATCAATATTGTTCTGAAATTAACAGTTTCAGCTAGATCCAGAAGTCTGGGTGCTCTGTAGCAGTAAAGGAGCCATATTTGGCTAATAAGGAGGGATAGGAAAGGTGGATAAAGAAGAACAACTAGTGGATAGCAAAAGAAGAACTACTAGATGTTTTAATGGCAAAAACCCAAACCAACCAAACAGATGCTATTTAGTGAGTAAGAAGAAACAACTGAGGTTTAGAGATGTGACTGCAAAAGTCACATCCTGATCTTTTTCTATTCGTGGACTTGTGTGTTTTTGCAGCAGTCCAAAGAGAATGGAAAACCTTGGAAGCCAAACAGGATGGCATTTCTGTAAGCAAGACATGCTACAGTAAATCTGTAAATGATCTGACCAGTGTAACAAATAGCAACTTAAATGTATGTTATTGCATGGCTTGCTTTAGAGTTGTGGCTTAAACTGTAGGACGTGTACTTCGAGATGGCGTCCAGGTATTATTTCTTCCTAGTGAAGCTGATCTGGTTAGACTGTGCCATGTAACACAAAGTCCTGTCACACTTCCCTACCAAACACTCTGAATGTCTCTCAGAGAATTAAAAATGGGACAAAAATATAAAAATAAAATATTAAAGATAACTCAGTTGAAGATATCAGTTGACACAAGTTGAGAAAATTTGTTTTATTTAGTCTGGCAAAAAAGAGGACAGGTGATATGTCATACATATTACATCAAATGAAGTAGATGCTAACGAGAAGAGATTAAGCTAAGCAATAATGCTGGCACACCAGCAAATTCATAGTGACTTAAAGCCTTTTTAGATTGCAAAGTAGAATGGGCTTTTAATTTTTAAAGCAAGGAAAGCCTGGAGCAAATTTCTTTCATTTGACACAAGACTAGCAAAAAAGTAAACTGCTGCTATGGTGGAATTTGAGCTTTTTGAGAGATTAAATGACATGGTGCCTGTCGCAGTATACATCAGGTCTCAAGAGCTCATGTCTCATCTATATCTTCTATTCCCCAAGAAAGGTTTTGAGGAGTGTATTCTGCTCCAGTCTGTGCATCATCAGAAACAGTAATTTAATTCACAGTAATTATCACTGTATAATTGCCTAAATAAATTAAAAAAAAAAGTTTAAGGGTCTGCCCTTAAAGTCTCCACACTGTAGAACCCAACACAGTTCCTAGACAGTGGGATTAGTAAAAATTTAAGGAAGACCCTGAAATCATCTTCCAGAAATTTAGCCTTGGGAATTTTGTTTGAAGTGAATTGTTTTTATTCAGTATTCAACACAGAAAATGCATATGTGAGTGGCAGCAGTAATTAAACTGCCATCTGTGATTACAAGTAAAACTGAAGTAATATTTGATAAGCTCAGATGGATAAATACAGCACTTAAAGAAATATTATATTACATGACATGGACTTGAAGCAACCTGATGTGGATGTTAATTATTTTTAGCAGTTAAATTCTGTAATAAAAATAATACTTTTCTGATAACTATGGCTATCTCCACATTCCTGAACTAAATGACCACAACTAAAAGCAACAGAAACGTTTTGGAGCTGTGGAAAGCCCAGTTCAAAATGAGACTCACTACTACACCTGCTTGATACTGTTATTGTTCATAGAATCAAAACTATTAAAATCATCACTATGAGGACTTTAAAGTCAATTAAACCATTCTTGAAGATTTGATCACATTATTTATTTGAGAACAGTGACATTATCAGACCTATGAGGATCTACTGTGAGAATGGCAACTTCACTTATGCCTAAACCCAAAATTTATTGAATAATTGTTTACAAGTTTAAAACAATAGAGAAAATTACTTTCTTTGGAACTAGGAAGGCATAATTTTGTTTAGGATTCTATTTCTTAAAAAAGAGTCATCTCAAACAAATTTTCCTCTTACATTTGATAGGAAAATATCAAACAAGTGTATTAAAAATACTATTCTGTTTAGCATTTTATTCTGCTTTATTTTGTATCATTCTTTTTTATATAGTACATGATAAAGCATCCCCAAGATATTCAGTTGCAGAAATCATGATGACTGGTAAGATGAGAACTTCTGATAAGCTAATTTGGGAAAGTGATATCTGTTATCTTCTTCTGAATGAAAAAGCACACGTCTCTTTTGACGTGCATTTTTGCTATCTGCTGATCTTTGTGTTTAAGAGTGTTTTGGAATAGGGCAGAGCCAAATTAAGATAATTTGAATGAGTAAATTCTCTTGTATCTCTTTAGGAAGTTATAATATGTAGAAGAGCTTCAGTTGCAAGTAATGTCTTATACTTAGAAGGCAAAAATGGAGAAAATAAAAACCCCTATCACATACAGCTTGCTATCTGATTCTCCCCTGCTATGTAGCCAGGCTTCTCTGTGGTAAAAACATAAATGGTAAATGGGTTTTTTCCATAGCGATGCAAAAATGTTGTGAACAGAGGCTGACTGATTCTGTCCTGTGTGATTGGATTGGCAGCCCTCTGGGTATTCTGAGTTCAGGACTGCGAGTTATGAAATGTTTGATGTACAAGCTGACTGAATAAAAGTTGTACTACTCTGAAAAGGACATCTTGGCTCAAAATCTCCTTGCTTACATTTGCATGGATATTAATAACTTGCTAGTCAAATGTGGATATAAAAATGTCAGACGGACTGAACTAGATCAAATATTTCTTTTTGGTTTTGCCCTTTAAATGTTTTATGGTTACTATCACAGGGCTTTCTTCCTCTTCTCTTGATATGTGTTTACTGGTTGTTATGTGGTCACCTTTTTTAAGTACAAGATAAACCCACAAATCATCTAGCTGCTTTTATTGTAATTTATATGAGTGGAGCTGTTGTCTCTGCTTTCACAGATGAAGAAATAGTTTCTAAGTGGGGTGTGTGAAGAACTGCTTTTTCCATTTTTATTTATTTTTAAAATGATACCTCTTAAAAATAGCAAGCTTTCCAGGGTCTAATATCTTTCAGATATGCTAGAAGTTTGAATTAATCCTCTTTAGTTCTGTCTCAAGTCTTAAAATACTAATGTTGGTGTATCTTTAAAATTCTAGATTGTAGCTGTAGTCTTGCCTGTCTTCCATTTTTTTTAAAGAAAGACTTATTCTGATAATGGTTACAAAATCAGTTATATTACAATTTGTTAGTTTTCTTGTATTAATTTTCTCTTATCTCAATATAGTTTTGTAAGTGAAGATAATTGGGAAAGACTTGTTTTGCAGTTACCCAAAGCCTATATACCCTTTTGTCCTCAAATGTAAGAAGTAATAATATGAGAACCTGATATCTGATTGTCTATTGATCTAAAAGGCTTTGAAGGTGAAGTACCCAAGCCTTGCTGGCTCCTAGGCAGTGATGCTGAACAAATAGAGCATTACAAGCAGCATCATACTTTGTTCTCATCAGCTAAGGTTTCAATGTTGTAAAATTATTCCTGCTCATAATATTGTTGTGTGATACTATAATTGTCCAAGAGTTGTCAGCACCCTATGAGCCAACATCTGGAAACAATTAAAATTCTTCCTAAAACATAGGATGGCATAGGGACAACTTTTGCACCTGGAAAGACCAAAAACCTTTCTGTCCTGCCCTGGTAGGGTGATTACCAAGATTACTGGGAGTCTCTCAGGATTCTTCAGGCAGGCTTCCAGTATATACAGCATGATACAGGGCTGCACATATAGTTACCTAAATATTCCATGTGAAAACAATATGCAAGATTCCTCTTCTAGATTGGTTATGTTACAGACTTGACTGCCACTAACCAGTTGTAAAAAGTGACAACTACTTCTGTGTGGATACATTTCACATCTGAAACAGACATGAAACAAAGTAGAATCTACTTGCATGTCTTGAATTTGATTTGTACGTGTGCCTGATGGCTCTTTGACATATGGTATGAATCATAGATAGGATGTCTTGTCACATGTGACATGAATTGTACAGTGGTATTTTTTTTCCATGCTGCTTTTATTCCTCTGTTCAAATGTAATGAGTTTGCTTAGCAGACAACCTAATTTTTCGTCTTTCATTTTTTTCTCTTGTAGCTTAAATTTATTATTCAGTTGTAGTTCAGAACCAAATATTTTAAATGCATGTCACATGGTATGATTTATGCAAGGCATTTGTAGCTGGTTATTGTATATTTTCCACAGAAATTAGGGAAGTTCATTTTAAAATTCAAGACAAACTGTAACTTATCATTAGTACAGTTTCAGAACTCTCACTTTTTTATTAGTATCATAAGTGGCAACTCTCATCAAGCTTCCTTGATTGTCAGGATTCAACTAAGAGACTGCAAGTACACAGTCTAAGAATAGTAAGACAGAATTTATTGCTGTTAGAGAAAATAATTTTAGGCAGATATTCTATTTGATACCAGTAAAATGATTTATAAGCTTCAAAAATGGTTCCTGATAGTTTACTTACATTATGCCAATGAAAAACAAACCAGTGAACTAAAAAAAGGACAGAAATAGATGTAATAGATAATAAATAATATCATTAGATGGCTTTCTGAGATTCTAATGTTACTATGGCCGATGTCTGTGCTGAGTAAGGAGACTGTACATAAAGCAGTGGTATGAGAGATTTGAAAAGAGAGATGTTCAATGTTACGTACCTGGGTGTATGTCTAAATATATATGTACAAACCTATATGTATCTTAGTAGAATTAAAAGATCAAGTCTTGCAGAGAGGCTGTATGTAGGCAGAACCTTGTGATGCTGAAGTTGGTACTTGGGCTAGACCTCAGCAATGTCTACAAATACCTGAAGGAAGGGTGCAAAGATGACAGACAGATTCTTTATCTTTGTGCCCATTGTCAAGACTGGAGGCCATGGGCACAAACTGAATCAAAGGAAGCTCCCTGTGAACGTCAGGAATCACTTTTTTACTGTGAGGGTGACCGAGCACTGATACAGGTTGTGCAGAGAGGTTGTGGAATCTCTATCCTTAGAAATATTCAAAAGCCATCTGGACATGGTCCTGAGGAACTGGCTCCAGGTGAAATGAACCTCCTGAGGTTCCTTCCAAGCCCAGCTGTTCTGCGAAGTTACAGTGAAATGAAACTTCTGCATATACTTCCCTTTTAAGAAAGAAGTGCTTTTAATGCTATTCTGCTATGAAACTACTATGAAATGCATCTGATTATGAAAACCTCTTGCAGGCTAAGTAAAAGCTTATTGGCACTCAATATTAGAGAGAGTTCAGAGATGTCATATTTTCCTATTGTTGTGCCAAAGCTATTAAAGTTGCACCTGAAACTAGCAACTCTAAACAGACAGTCTTCCTTTGGCTTTACTGTAAGAAGGATAAAGTCCTATTCTTCAAAGTCTGTTTATGGATTACATGTTTTAGTTTTAAAAAAATCTGACTCTACACAACTGTTCTTCTTTAACATGTGCAGTTATAACTAGTTTGTGCTCTGTATTTAAAACCAAGTGGAGAAGTCAAAAGTAGAAGTGATACTGGCTTTTTCAGAATGCCTGCAGCTATGATTTTCCACTCAGTAAAGATTTCTTGACCTAAAGGAATGAAGAGTAGGCTCCGATAAGAAGTGATAAGGATCTAGGAAGATTTTAAGACCTGTAGCTCATGACAAACTGAAATCCATTACAAACAGATTTACAGTTAATTCCTTGGCTATGTTCTGATGAGATTTCTGAGGGATTTTTGGTGGTTCAGAAAGAGAACTTAACCTTCTTCATGTTCTATCAGCTATGCAGAGGCAATGGAAAACATTTGTCAAAACAGATGCCAGTACTCTCCCCTGCCATTGAATACACATGGTAAGTTCAAGGTCCAGTTAATGGCAGGTAAGCCAAGAAACATTTGGAGATTTAGTTTAACATTGAATATACCCCAAAGAATACACTATTACAATTCCAGGACTTCTTGGCTGTGGCCAGACTCTGAATACTGCAAGAACAGTCATTTCATAATTTACACTTCCAGACAGAATAAAGAACTGCTGAGGTGCATGAAAATTAAGATGTAACAGTTAACACTGTTTTCAACATTTTTTGAGAAGACATGTTCGACAGCTGGTTCAGTCCAGAACATTTTTTCCCAACACTTCGTGATAGTCTACTATGCTATTCAATTGCTTTTCATATACTACAATAAATATTATCTTTAAAGCACTTATGTATATAGAATATACTAAAAGACTAAATGTGAAAATATCTGCTTTTTCTATTAAAAAATACTGGCACATAAACTAAAGTTTCACAGAACAGTTAGGTAAAATGTGGAAACTATGATCTGTGTTACTGAAGTGTTTGTAATTGGTGGCATGACTACTAAAAGCAAAACAGAGTTGCGGAGATGTCTTACATGCACCCAATAAAACAGATATTGGGATAATTTGTGCTGATTAAGTGATGATGAGAAAAGCTCTTACTGTGATCTAGACAATTCATTGTTTAATAAGCAGATGTTACTTGCCTGAGTTGGAAATATAAACAGAAAAATCTACAAAGTATTTGCAGTAGTGACATCAGTGCTTTATATTGGCTCTAATCAAGATTCTAGTTATTTAATCATGTATTATTCTATCGGTTTTCTTTTTTCTATGGAAGGGTACAGTGCTACCCACTGCAGTTCATTAAGTGCAATATTTTACTTTATTGTGTCTGTCTCTACCTATGTATCCTTTGACTGCATGTTAGGAATTAGGCATTAGAGATAAGTTTGGCACTGTTGAAAGAATAAACAACTGCTTAGTCTTACACACGAGTGCCTGTCATCAGGTTCAGAATGTTTCTCCCCAGTCATACCTCACTGCCCTTTTCTCCCTTCTGCACACTGCAGGGAGTGTATAGCTTCAATTTAAGAGCTAATATGCCTGACAACTGTCAGGCTACCCATATTTACTTTCCTCAGCTTAACGTTAATGACTTCATAAGGTTTAGTTAAGGCTACCAGAGCTGCTCTACTCTTTTCTTTTCCTCTTCTAGAGAGAGAGAGAAATAATCTAGAATTCTTCTAGAATTTCTTGAACCTACAGGATAGATTTTTAAACTGATGAGTGAAAGCCAAGTTACTGTTAAGTGTCTCTTAAGGTCAGCTGTTAAACATCCAGTGCTATTACTTTATTTATTTAGAGATGTAAAGAAGTGTTCACATATGCTATTACCCTGTGTGACTTGCACGCATGTATGGAATGATGGCACGTACTTAATTTATATACCTGTGTTTTAAGATTGGATGTAGAGAGCAAACTTAAAATCCAGCTAGTCTTATAAAGATATTAAATTCTTCCTTCTAAAAATTCTTGTAATCTTTATACAAAAAATTTGGCCAATATGTCACCATTACTTCCTGCAAAGCAGAATTGGGAGATGCATTAAAAAAAGCTGTTTTCTTTTAGGAGTCAGGCACAGAAGATCAGTAGAGCAGTATGCAGATGTTGATATATCTCGTTTGGTAAGAATATTTGACTTTTAAAACACTGTATGTTCTAAATAACTCTGGCATGTGTACGATAAAGTACATAGATATGTGGGAGGTAATCACTGAACACTAAGGATCTTGAGGATCTTCTTGACAGATTACAACTTCCTGTTGCAGCTGTCTTGGGAGGATCATTGTTGCTTGGAATAACCACATTTCCATGCCTCTCTTCTTGACAATACCTGGGATCAATTAAGCTTGCTGTTACCAAAAATCCTATAGACAAGAATATATCTTGAAAACTGCTGCAAGGATCGAAATTGAATAGCAAAGAATTATGATTGCCAAATTTGTTTACATAGATTATTTTTTTTAGCTGAGACTTTCACTGTGTAGTTTTGCACTAAAAAAAGTCATTTCTGGACTGAAGCATTTGGAAATGGTGTGAATGAAAACTAGAAAACAACTCCTTTTCTGTTTTTTTAAACAGAAAAAAAATGGCATTTTCAGAAATGTGTCTAATGAACAAGATATTTCTTGGGGGTTTTTTTGTAACTGCATTCTGTACAGAAAAGAGAAATTATATTTTCCCTTAATACCTCTACAAACCAAGGTTCTACCACTTTAATCTTACAGTGACAACAATATAACATTTGTTGTGGCTATTAATCCTATAAGATTAGATCATTTTGTTATAACCAAAATTTTGCAACCTGCCCACTGTATTGTCCTAGTCAAATTTGTCCTCATTGGACAGGGCTCCACTCTAATCTTGGCTTACTAAGTTTTGTCAGAAAAAAAAAAGATGCCCTCCTGCTTCTTGTTATACAGGATCAATTATAAAATAAGTCAAAGTCTGATGAAATATCTCAGTGAATTCAGCTGTTTACCACAATCATTACTGTTTTTAGGGCATGTTGAAGTTCTAGTGTGATCTCCAGTTCTTTCATAAACAGCATCAATATGCTATGTTTAGCAACTACCTCTTTCTGTATAAAACGGTTTTGGTTTTGTTTTGAAATTTTAAATGTGCTGTGACATTTTAAGTTCCTAAATGTTGTGATTTACTATCTGTTCTTGATAGATAGTGCTGGCATCGTGTGAGGACTGCATTCTAGCTCTCTTCTCTTAGAATACATTCAGTTCTAAGAAAGCAGCATTATTCCTGTGAAAACAGCATTTATATATTTCTCTTGCATGTTTATTCTCAGCATCATCTTACTGGGAACATGTTTAAGCTGCCAAAACATCTTCTGAACTCTGACTGCAAGCCATTCTATAGTCCAAATTTCTCATAGCATATGACTTCAGGTAGGTAGAGTACTTCAGATTCTCTAAGCACATTATCCACTACCAGCTTTACAGTTTTCCGAGCCTTATGACCACTGCATATTTAAAGCACTATTCACTTGTTATGCTTGCCAGATAGTTAGATTGTATAACTTCTAGGCAGTTTGCTTTCAATCTTACCTCAGGATTCACAACCTCATCTTCGTGAGAAGTATTACCCAGGCTCCTTATCCTGAAAACTTGGGTCTTTTTATTTGTTTGATTAATTCCACGGCTTGCAGGCATTCCATCTTTTGTTCAGTTGGTGTTCAATAGGCCAGTGCATGCTTCTGCACAGCTTGGGTTTTCTTTAATCAACATATGGACTATAATATATTATTGTTTTGAATCTGATGTCATGGGAAAAAGTGTTGCTTGACTCGGTATGGAAACTTGCCCAGATACGTTCAAGTTGTTTCTTCCTTGTCTGTAATATCAGCTTGAAACCTCTCACTTGCCTTCTAATGGTTATTCCTGCTCATCCACAGGCTGTTTCCAGTCCAAATATAGTGCTACTTGGTTGAAAAAATATGAGAAGTGGTTCTCTTTTTGGCACACATTTAACAATCCCAACCAAATCCCTTCTCAAATGCCATGGTCCAATTTGTCATAGAAGGTCACAAGCTTGCTAAGGCTGTCCCTCCGGACATTGCAGTGACTTCTGTGTCTGCACAGCTAGAAAAACTCTGCTCAAATCTGGAATGTTTTTCAAACCCTTGTTTTCCCCTCCCTCTGAAGTTGCTATGAGGAAGCAGTGAACTAGGGTACCCTTGTGAAATTCCTCTTGACCTGCAATTTGGAATTTGCAACCAGTTCAGAGCTTTGCCCTATATCAGGGTGCTGTGTTTGAGGTTTTATTTTCACTGGAGGAGCCTTTATTTGGGGTATTTGGGAGTGCCTTTAAAAGCACAATGTGATTTTATTTGCTTGACTGCTTAACTAAAGAATATTAGTCAACGCAAACTAATGTAACTCCACTGATATTAATAGAGCTGAGTTATAACTGAAGAACAAGCCCTTAAATTATTATGCATGCTGAGCTTAGAGGCTCTAATGCTCACTTATGGTGTATAAATAGTGCTACAGTGTTTAATACCCAACTAATTTCTAATTAGCTTTTTCTTTCTTGTTAATTTTTCTTTTGTACTTGCTTCTGTATAGTTTTACTGTAAGAAAATAACAGAGCTCTGTTCAAGATAGAACTGTCCTGAGCTGTACCTTTAGATCTGTAGTACTTGCTCAGGACAAGAGGCTCAGCAGGCTTCAAGGCTTGTATGTTCTGTTGAAACATTCAGAAAACCAAAATGTAACTTTTCCTGGGCATTTTCTGTAACTATTTACCCAGCTGATTAAGAAAGGATTTTCCTTGGGACAAAAAAGGTACTGTTCTAACTTGAGGATTGTCTCACTGCCAGGTTTCAAGCTCCTGTTATAAATCATTACAACTCTTCAGAAAACAGATGAAAAATATGAACGTTGCCAAAACCATCATTCACTAAGTTTGTTCCAAAAATGGATGAACTATTTTCTATCGAACCTAAGAAAAAAATAAATATTTTCAGAATCCAAGAAGACATTTCAGCCTGGCTGGTTGAAGTTTGACATATTTTAAAACTAAAGTATATAATGAAATAATTGGTCAGACTGAACTGTCAGTACCACAATGTGTTCACCTTTTAAAAAGCCACATATAGACTAAAGGGAACAATGGTCAACATATATCTATTCTGTTTCTTTCTAACAAAAGTTACCTTGGTAGACAGACAAGAACCTTGAACAGAACCGGACTCTATAGAACTTTATAAGTGATGGAAATGAATATAGTGTGTGTAGTGTTTGTTAACTACCTGGATGCTGTTGAAAAAAATATTTGTAGATCATGTATCTTGTAAAGATACAGAAAAGAAATTCTGAAAAGTGTAATCAACACTTCTAAAGTTGTTAATTTTGCTTAGCTTTTTTCCAGGATCTTTCCCAGCATATAACAAATTTGTCTGTCTGGTAAGCTATTAAAAAATTTCCTTCTGTTTCACAAAACAAACAAAAAACTTCCATCCATTACAGAAAAGTGGTCATGTTTTTCAACTGCTGAAAAATATTTTCTGGCATTATAGGCTGCATGCTTTCTTAATTTCCTGTAAAATTTGGGGGAAAGTCTTTTTTTCTCTAGTGTCCAGTGTCAGGCCAAGGGGTAATAGGCACAAGCTGCAACATGGCAAGTTCCACATGAACATGAAGAAGAACTTCTTTAAGGGTGAGGGAGCCCTGTGGAGTCTCCTTCTCTGAAGCTTTTCAGACCCACCTGGATATGTGTAGTGGTTTTGTCAGTGCCAGGTTTTCATAGTAGGGGGCTACAGGATTGGCTTCTTTAAACAAAGAGCTGCCAGAAGCTTCCCCTGTATCTGACAAGCTCATTGCCAGTCAATTCTAAGATGGACCTGTGGCTGACCAAGGGCTGGCCAATTAGTGATTGGGGTAAGAGCTCTGTGAATTGTATGTTTCAGAAGGAGAAGAAGTTGCTGTGCAGTTGCTAAACTGCTGGAGCAGCAGAAGGGAGTGAGAATGTGAGAACAACATCTCTGCAGACACCACGGTCAGTGGAAAGGGAGGGGGAGGAGGTGCTACGGCACTGGAAGAGAGATTCCCCTGTGACCTGTGGTGAAGACCATGGTGAGGCAGCTGTGCCCCTGCAGTTCATGGAGGTCCACAGGGAGCAGAGATCCACTCTCAGCCAATGAAAGACCCCATGCCAGAGCGGGTGGATGTCTGAAGGAAGCTGTGACTCTGTTGGAAGCCCACACTAGAGCAAGTTCCTGGCAGGACCTGGGAGTCCGTGGGTAGAGAGGAGCCCATGCCAGAGCAGGTTTGCTATCAGGACTTGTGGTCCTGTGAGGGACTCAGGCTGCAGCAGTAGGTACCTGAAGGACTGTTCTCCTAGCGGATGACCCACATTGGGGCAGGGTGTGAGGAGCTGCCCCTGTGGGAAGGTCCCATGCTGGAGCAGTTCATAAGGAACTGTAGCCCATGGGAAGGACCCATACTGGAGAAGTTCGTGGAGGACTGTCTCCCATAGGAGGGACCCCAGACTGTAGCAGGGGAAGTGTGAGGAGGCCTCCCCCTGAGAAGAGGCAGCAGCAAAGTGCCCCATGTGATGCTGGGGGGGAAGGAGGGAGAGTCCCAAGAAGAAGGAGGGGTGGAGGGACATGTTTTAAGATACAGTTTTATTTCTCATTTCCCTGCTCTGATTTTTTTCGTTAAAAATAAAATCTTTTCTCCCCAAGTTGGGTCTGTTTTACCCGTGACGCTGATTGCTGAGTGATCTCCCTGTCCTTATCTCCACTCATGAAGCTCTCATTATATTTCTATTTCCCCTATCCAGCTTAGGAGGGGGAATGATAGAACTACTTGGTGGGCATCTGGCACTCAGCCAAGGCTAAAAACACCACAGCATGGTCCAATGTGACCTGATTGAGGTGGACCTACTTTAGCAGGGGAGTTGGACTAGATAATCTTTAGAGATCCCTTTCAGCCCCAACAGTTCTGTAATTCTGTGAAGTGATATTGGTGATTTTTTTAACACATTATGGAGTTAAGTCTACCTCAGTGTCATCTAACCACTTTGTTGGCATTAGAAATAATATGTAATATGGTTGACCGAGGAACTATGTGTAGGGAGATCTTTGGTTGCTTTCAGCTGGCTTTGGAGGAACTGTTGAAGACTGCAAAATCTAAACAGTGAAAAGGGGCTAGAGATATCCCAGCTTTTCTCAGGCGGTAATCATCAGGCCTGGCAAAGAATTTAAAACATACTGATATATTATAAAAATAATGCATATTCTACTATCTAAAGCACTTTGGATTTGAACTCAGTGGGAAACTACATTACAAAAAAAACCCCTGGAGACCTTGTTAGAATCTCTTCTGAATGCTCTTAAGTTGCAATGAAGATGATGGCAAAATTTACTTAATCTACAAGTGGACTTGGTATAAAGAACTTCTTTTTATTCAGAAGCTAGGATAGTGGGGGTTTTTAGGTTATCTCACCTACTGCATTTCCAGGCCATTATCAGCACATTGCTTTAGCTGTTCCTATCTATATGTTGATGAGAGAGAAACCAGGAACCAGGTGGAGAATATATGGACTATAATGAGGCCTACTTTGCATTCAATAGGTTTTGCTGAGGAAAAAGCATCTGGCCCTTAGAAATGCCACTTGGCAATAATGAATGTGCATGTATTCTGATTTTGAAACTGAGGGATCCTGTTCTGACATTTCTTCTTAGTAACTACTCTGTTTGATCAGTATTTTTTAAATAGTGGAGGCAACACCCGGGATATTTGTGCTTTTTATAATTCCCATTGTTGCAACTCATTGGGTGTTGCATGACTTCAAGTGATGCAAGTTGAATGACTCCAAGTGGTGTCATAGCTGTTGATATAAATGATTTTCCAGAAGATTTCTTTTACTTCAGAACAAATTAGCCAGTAAGAAAAACTTTTCTGAAGAATTTTAGTTCCCTATGTATTTTCTGAAAACTGTAATAGGCACTGATCTGTATGCAGAAGAGCTAAAACTCTTCAGAAGCTAATCTGAGTGCCTAGGCTCTTAATTTAAAAAAATTAGCTATCAGATATCTAGGTCCCATTTTCTGGAGTCTTGGACTGCTCAGTTTAGAGAGAATGGAAGAAATGTTCACCTAAAAGAAAGCCAAAATAAACTGTACTTACCCATCTGTGATCAGCAACAGTGTATTGAACAGTGTTCAGTGAATAGCCAGGGAAATCTGGCCTGAGAACAGATAATTATCCAAACCTCTCCACTTATTTGAAGCATACCTAAAGGTCTGCTGTTGGAAAAGGTCTTTCCTATAAGACTTCCAGTGTTCTTGGCTTCAGCCAGGAAAGGAATAGTGGAAAAAATGTCTCTCTGTTTCCGTACTTCTGCTTCTGATCCCTGAAAAATGGAAGCAGAGGTATAGTGTGTGTTTGAAAATAAATTAACCAACTTCTAATTGCTCCTTCATGTGTGTCTATTTCATTCCGTGTTTTGGTTGTGATTTTAAATAATTTTTTTGTGGATTACTGCTGAGGAATTGTTTCACTCTTCTCTAGGAAAACCAGAGACTTCAGGCAGTCCAGAAGTCTAAGTAACCAAAAGATGAACCTGTTTATCTCTTTCTTTTTTTTTCTTTCTAAACCTGAGTTCATGCACTGGTGCTCAAACGTTTTATGTCTGTACACATGTATGTGTGTATAATCGAGATTAACTCCTCAGACTGCTTGTGAAAACTGGAATTCTTGGACCTGATGGTTAGTTGACTGAGAGACCTTGGATATCATAACAATCTGACCCTACAGTTGAATGATTTCATCTCTGTGGACCTCTTTTAGAAAAAGAAAACATTGAAAGTTCTTGTCATGTTGTCACACTTGGGAGGGTTTCTTTGAGTTATGGCTTATGTGGAAGGCTCCTTCTCACCCATAACAGGTGTGCAGACAGCATCCTATAAAGATTGACTTTATTGAGAAGACGCACATTATGGTAGCAAAGCATTCAAGGTGGTGTTTGAGGTAACTGCAGTTCTTTACCTTAGCAGAGTTAAGTTAGCTAAATATTATTCCAATATACTTGCTTGCTATACTGTGACATGCTGTTTGCTATGTGGAAACAGTTATTTCTTCGTAGTGTTTCATGCACTTCAAAACTTTCCTGAATGACAGTCATGCTTCTCTTGGAGAATATTTTAGAAGTGTTTGGAGCCACCTAAAATTGGAAACCTCCAGAGCATGAGCTAATCCTTTGGCCAAAGAAATAATATATATGAAATTTGGTAAAGCCTCTGAGACTTGCTGAAGTCACCTAATGCTAATCAGTCAGCAAGACTCTGCAGACTGTGAACAAGCCTGGCACCATGTACTCACTGGTGCTAGGGAGTGCAATCCTTGCCTGTCCCAGTAAAATTAGTGTGTTGCTTAAGGAAAATGAACTTTTCTGCCAAAAAAAAAGAGAAGTATTCTTACCTGCATAATGAAAATGTAGATGATTATTGAGTATATTTACAGTGAAATAAGTTTATTGTCACAATAAATGGGATCAGCAGTATGTTACCATAGCTGGTGGTAAGCAAATGCTTCTAAAAAGTGTAAGAAATGCAATTAAAAGATCATATGTAACAGTCTACTCATAAGGGTATGTTTACCTCAATTAGACACCATTTATCATTTGGAATGATAGACTTGCATCTTTTCAAGACTTTCTTTTTCTTATTTTCAGTTTAATCTGGATAATACTGCTGGCTTTGATGTAAAAAGTAGGGATACAACCGTATTTGGAGGAAATAGGGAAGTTTCATTTTGTGAAGGCATTATACATAGTAAAAGACAGTCCTTAGGTGAACCTATTATAAGCAGCTGACAAGTGTAAAAGGTATCGTATGTAATATTCTAAAGAGTAATTTGATCAAATGTATAAGAGCAATGTTGTTTGCTTCTTTCTTCCAGCCTTCAACTGTCTGCAAATTTCAGATGACTTGAGATGAGTGGAACATGAAGTGTCTATACAAAACACGGAGCTAAGGCTATTTCAAAATTTGATTGGTATCACAAGCTTAAAATCTCCATTTCCACCCCTCTATAACATGTTTTAATACGGATATCTTTACCAAAGGAGGCCCTTCTTATGTGAATATATAATAAAAAGCATTTTCTCTTTCTGCTTTATCGCTGAATGCTGTCTTTTATTAACTACTCTACCCAGAACTATTTAGTCCATTCTTTACAATGTTTTCTCTCTTTATTGAAGTCATTGATTAATGCCAATGATTATTATGCACTGGGTTGTTTTTTTTAATGACTTTCTACATTTACTGTCATGACATACCTAATCTCAAACAGATTTTCTGGCAAGACTTGCTTAACAATCTTTCATCCATTGAACCAGGTACTGGATGAGGTAATTAGTCACCTTGAGATCTTCATGTACTGCAAGAACTAAAACTCACCAGCAGATCTAAAAAAGGATGAGTGGAGGGAGTTGGCCAGCAGGTTATGTTCCAAGTTAAGTGTCATACTTAGGAATATTTGACTAGGATTTTTCCACTGGAAATAAATGAGGTATTATTCAGAAGATATATTATCTGATGATACCAGGAAAGAATTTTATTTCTTCCTCTGGCATTTTTTGAGTATCAGCAAGCTGGTGAGCTGAGACACTATCAGCAGTTCTTTGCTGCAGAAAACTGTCACAGAGGAAGCTGCCACCCACCAGTGGTGTTAGTGCCTCGTTTGTCTGTGCTGCTGCTGCTCCCTGGTGTGAGGAAGCAGTCATGATAGAAATCCATAACTCATTAGCCACGTTAGGTACTCTTTTTCTCATGTACACTCTAGATGGACTGTGAAATGACAAAGAACAAGAATAGTCGTTCTCATCTCTGACCTTGCAATTGTGAGATTGTTTTCACCCTCTATATGAAACTTCATGCACTTATTTTAAGAACCTTGTTCTGAGAAACCATCTAGGTACTTAAAAAAGAAATACTTTTCAAAGATCAAATCTAAAGTTAAGCCATCTCTGCTGTCTTGCTTGATCTGGATTTACTGCTTCCAAAAACTTCTACTTATATGAATAGTATGACTCTGCTTGGGGTAATTTCCCATAACACAAAGGCAATATATTAAAATTAAGTTAATTTTCAGCACTAAAAGGTATTCAGAAGCAAAATATAGTAGAAGAAAGAATAAAAAAATGAACAGTTTTCCCACTGACAAAAACATTGTCACTTTGTGCCCTGACTTCTGACACAAGATGCTTTCAGATTCAATAGAACAAGTTGATTGTATTGAGTCTAAGCTTCAGAAGAAAGTGTTATTTTTCCTCTGCTTTTGATTAGAGATACCCTTCTAATTAAAGGGGGGGGGGGGGAGTGAAATGGCAAATAAATCTATCATGGTCAATCTCTAGGGGTAAAAAAGGCTTTGAAAAGATGTTTGAATTGCAAATAGACACCTTTGCTAATGCATTCATTGTGCTGTCTGGCTGGAATTGCAGATGGCCACTGTTTGAAAGCTCCTCAAGTTACCATTTCATCTCACTAACAGATGGTGAAGTAGCAAAAGGCAGGTCTCACTTTTCAGGGATCTGTCCTCTCTACTGCTTTTACCACAGGTTAAGAGAATGAAGGTCATCCTGTGGAAACATGGCAGACTATTTACAATTCAGTGTCTGCGTGTAAATATGTGCTAGCTCTGACATTTGGGGAGAAATCACAAGGGGTTTGTGGTAACAGTCCAGTACACTGTTCTTGGAGGGTCTGGGAAGATGTCTCTCATCTAAGCTACCATCATTTCTCCAAAAACTAACCCCTGTAGCAAAACACTCTTTGGCTTTGATATTTCTGAAGAATAATTTGTCTTTTGCTTTCTCATATGTACCTTAAATCATGTGCCCTTCTTAGAAAATCTTAGTCCCATCACTTCAAATGATGGTGAATAACAGTTTTCAACATAACTTTCTGTGATGTGTCCTTTCCTTGCTTTTAGTAGGCAATTTTATTGTAAATTAGCAGGCAAATTAATTGATCTCCAAGTCCCTTGTGTCTTTTCTATGAGCTCCTTGTGTTGTGGTGTCAGGGTTTGATTTTCAGTCTTTTTCTAGATGTTACTAAAGCATTAATAAGATATTGCAAATGGTGTAATGGCTTCTAGGCTTTATTTCAGATAGTGAGATTTCTCTGCCTCATTTTACATTAGAATTTGTCATATAAACTAATCTCCAAAGAAAATGTTCAATGGAACATTGGGATGCAAAGTGAAAGCTCTTTGGCTTTTGTGATGGACTGAAATAGCAATATAGCCATAGTTGTGGCTTTTGAACAATGCAACTCTGAAGAGGCCATGGGAATGGATGAAGGGGTATGAGAGTAAGAGCGAGTCCCATTACTAAGATTTCCACAAAGTGTACGAAAACTGCATCACCACTGCAGAGAAATGCGGGCTTCTGACACTTCTGTTTGTAGCTCTCCCCACTGCTGTGATCAATCCCATGTGGACAGGGTATGGCCTGCTGTCCAAGTTGCCTTTGAGATTGTGTTTGTCTTCATGTCCATAGAGATTCACTTGTGATTGAGGGCATCAATCATCCTCAGCCTTTATATTTTCTCGGAATAGTTGGGGAAACACTTTTTTCTAAAATAATTTCCATATGACTGAGTTTTCTTCCTTCTCTTGCTTGATAACCAGGAGGTCCATATAGGTACAGCATGTATACTCTTTCATTTATATCCAGAGAAAACAACTACAATAATTTTTTAACATTTTTCAAGTAATAACTAACTTCAATTGAAGGTTAGAACTATTACTTGAGTCGCTAAGCCTGGTTTAAAAAGTGTTTTTGCTGTGAGGGAGACCAACAAGCAGAACTAACAAATACAACAATTTTTTCTTTAGCACAAAGCAGATGTGCAGCTGATACATGATCACTAGTTCTTTGTGCATGTGACCTTGCATAACAAAACATCTGAATTCAAATGTATTTTTCATAGCTTCCTCTCCTGTTCATGCTGCAGTCTCCTCTTGCTGGAAGAAGCCGGCATTATTTTTTCAGAAAGTAATGAGTTCCTCTTGAAGGAGTAAATCAGAAAGTCAAAATAAACCACAAAAACCCAGGCAGCTGACAACATGTCCTAGAAGCAGCTGCAAATGAAATTAAAAACCATTCAGATTTGTTGTGCTCGTGTTAAATCTGTTCTGTAGTTGCTGCCTGTGCAAGTATAGTAGGAATTAACCGTTCCTTGTACTACTCTTACAAACATCATTCTGTTGAAACTGCTAGTTTACAACACATGTAGTGCTCTACATGTATGCATTTGAAATATTTATCTTTAGACCCCAGTACATACAGTAAACTACTTTTGCATTGTACTCCTTACTACAGTTTAACACCTCTTCAAACTCAGTTGTGAATTCATGTTGTACTTTCTTGGTCATTTTTCCCTCCTTTTCTTTTAAAAGGTTTATAATGGACACGTTCCTATACAGCCTGATCTAGGTGGACCTGCTTCTGCAGGGGGATTGGACTAGATGATCTCTAAAGGTCCCTTCCAACCCTACCATTCTATGATAATATTTATTTATAGTACGTATGTATAATTCTTTCAGAAATTATGAAGTTTATAAAAGCTTTTCAAATAATTAGAAAATGTTTGAAAAGGAAATTAATGCAAGAAAGTCAGTTATCCAGAATGCAAATGTGTGCAAATGCTTTAGGCTCAAATGAGGTAATTGATCATCTACAACTCTTTATGAAAAATTTTAGCATACCTTTTAATTTCAAGCTTATGAATAGTGGCCTTGGAACGTATTCTGATTATGATACAACTGCAAGTTATCTGCTGCCCCACTTTCACTCCCATGGCAGTATCTTACAGAGTTTTTTGTCTAAAAAAAACCCCAAAAAGGCTTTGATACGTGATTAAGTGCCTTAAAGTACAGAAGAACACTTCTGGCTTTGCATAAATGGGCAATGACAGTGGCAGAGAAGAGAAATCTCTAGATGCATTATTTTCATGATCATTTAAACAGTTGCTGGGAGTAGAATTCAAGGTGAACTGTCTTTCATGTTATTTCCAGAAATGATGTGTACTTACAGAAACTGTATAAGGTAATTTTGTTTAGGTGCTTTAACAGAAGTTGCTGGATATCAAGATTTTCTCAAAATGTGGCCCTAAATTAATGTAGTTCTGGAACAAGATTGAATCGATCAAGTGAATACAGACATCATTCATCCTGGTAATGGAATAACACTGCCTATCTGTGAGGGATCTGAACGGGCTAACTTCATAAATGAATTCTATGAAATAAATACAATAAGAATTGATAGCTTTTTTTCAAAGGATGGAGACCTGTGTAAAACCATGTGTCTTCTCTGGAAATTAGAAAGCAGCTAAAGAGCAGTTCCTGTAAATGCCCTGCCTCTTATACTCAAGCATAACCTCGGCAATCACTTCCCTTATCTTAATGATCCAAATATAGAGGTATGAGAAAATAACTGAAGTTACACATTTGATAGATTACCACCGTGACTTTGATCATACCCTGAAGTACCAGCTTCATGTGTTAGCAGCTAAGGCTTTGTCATGCTTTGCAATTTGTGTAACTGCCAGATGCTTGCTTCAGTTGACTATGATATTGGACAATAAAAGTATTGTGGGAATTTATTAAAGTCTTGATTTGTTTGATCTGGACCTTATACATAATCTTAATTAAGTTCGTACATGGCAAAAAGTGAGGATATTCAAAGGTAATTATTATATTGGCTAACCCATTCCTAAATGCCATGTAAAAACCTGAATGACAAAGTTCCCAATATAGGTGCAGAATGCAATGATTAATTACTATATTTGTTAGGAAATCATAGTAAACTGATATTCTCTTTTATAAATGTCTATTTAATAACTTCAGTGCACCAGTAACCTAATGCTTGGAGAAAAACAATATCTCAGCAGTACCTCCATAATTAAGACTTCAGTTCCCAGTGTTAGGCTGCCTTCAGGAAACATGCTGCCATGAGTCTAGTCACATTTTTGTGATACTTGATATTGTTGTTTCAATGCAATAGGCAACTTCATTCAGCTGGAGCAGGGCAAATGATAATATTATGGCATGACAATGTTATTCTTTTAACGGATGGTTTGTACCTCTAACAAGGAAAGTTTTATGAAATTTGTATTGGCTTGATTTACAGAAGATGTACCCATTTAGTGGTTCCCTTTGACAGAACTTTTCTATTTTACATTACTGCTTGGTGCATAGAAACAGAATTGTTTAAATTTTTCTTTCCTTTGTTTTTCTTGCTTTTGTCTGTAAAAAGCTCCAAAGAATTTCTGTATACAATGCGGTTTGAAATAGAAAAATATATTAATTTGAACAGGCATTTTGTTTTAATAAGCATTCATTTCAAGACTCTTGTGTGTGTACTGGTGTGAATGGCAGGGCTTCAAAGAATAAAGATAAATATTTCATTCTTAGCATTGAAAACAACCTACTGTCAGCAGAAAAGCTTTTTGAACTGGTTGGAGCCTAGATCTGAGAAGTTTTTAATTTCTGACATCTTTTAGACTATGTCTTTTCTTTTTAACTTGCTTTACTGAATATTGTTTGCTTACAGCCAAAATAAATGGCACCATCTTGTCCTGAGTGGGAGGCTTGGGGCAGGGGAGCATCAGCACCAGTTACTCTGTGCCAGAGACCAAAGCATGTGCTAGGTCACACTCAGGCAAAGAAGTAACCTGCCTTTCAGTGGTGTCAGCATATTCTGTTTGTGGTTACTCGCAAATCCTTGAAATCTGGCGTACGGGTTTAACATCTAATTCATGAGTTTAGGAGCTTAGGTGTGGACATTTTGACAACTTTTTTTCAATAGTAGACAGAGAGTAAACTCTATCCTTGGGTTATCTCATTGTGAGTCCAACAAGGACATTGTGTTCAGTACAACTTACAGTGGAACTGTGCTTTCTGCAAAGACCCAAGTAATGTATTATTGTGCTCTGAAAAGCTCCAGTATTTTAGTAATCTCATAGAATCATAGAATGGTAGGGGTTGGAAGGGACCTTTAGAGATCATCTAGTCCAACCCCCCTGCAGAAGCAGGTCAACCTAGATCAAATTGCATAATATGGACCATATCTTAGAGATGCTGGTTTGTCCTGTTTCCTTCTGTCACAATTCCCACTCTTTGCTTATCATGTGAAGCAATAGCAATGGTGTATGTGTAGAGGTAATATAAAAAAGTACTTGTATGTTACAAATTGTCTGTTTAAGGGAGGGGAAAAAAAGAAAGGATGAAGTTTTATTTTAATGCTGGCTTCCTCTCCCTTCTACTGGCTCCATGCCTTTTCTTGAGTGTGGGGAGGAACTGCCCAGCACCTTGTCAATGCAGCTGTGCTGTGAAGCAACAAGAGTTGTATGGATCACTGTTTGGAAATAGACCAAAGAAGTTAGTATTTCTATGTTGGAAAAGGATTTAGATATTTTCTTTCAGTCCAGCTCAAATTTCAACTCTTTGAGCAGGATCCACAAAACACCATGCTTGAAATCAAGCTCCTGTACCAGATTTGACATCAAGAAGGTACAGTGGCAATTTGTCCAAATTAATAGACTTGAAATCTAATTTTCTCTGGGAAATGTTTAATATTATTCCTTATGCTAGAATGAGCTGACAGATCACAGAAGTGAGTAATGTTTTCTCTAACATATGTTCTCTCTTTCTGAGGAAATACCAAAGACAAAATGTTCAGTGTATTTATTCTCAGAATCCCTACCGGACTCCAAAGACTTCCAGAGCTGAAAGGATAGGAAAAACAACCACGGGAATTTAAAGATCCTCAATAAGAAAAAGCAAATGTTTTCACTTAGTACATTCTTAATCCTTAGCAATTTTTAGGTAGCTTACAAAACTGCAGTTTCGCTATTTTTTGTTTTTCTTTGAACTAAAACATCAAGAAATGTAAGTAGGTTCATGTTCCTGGTTTTAACAGTAGGTGCCTCAACAGACAACTTGAAAAAGCTTTCATAAAAACAAAATACTTCTATAGGTAAAACTTCAGCGGAAAAAAATATTTAGCATGAAATATTTTTGTGCCTCCACTGAACCAGCATTTCGCCTATTTTTAGTGCTGGCCAAAACTCCAATACAAGTGTTTCTTTCCCATGTAGAATGTCTTCAGGAGGTAAGAAGACAACAGACCCAGATGTCTCCTCAAAACCTCAGACAGGTTGCATTTACTGCCGTTGGGTACTTTCTCTCCTAGCTCTGCTTTTATTTGAATCTGAAATAATTCTCAGTTTCATTGCTAAGAATTAAGTTAACCTTTGGAAAAAGAACTTGAAATAGATATTGATTTGGTATTTCCTTTTTTTCCTGAGAAATAGGTACATGTGGAGTAATCATGTTTCAACTAAATTCTGTTTTAATTAACAATCAATAAATGGCATCTTTCTTTGAATTTTTCATTAAGGGAGTCTAAGGCAGCTTATACCTGTGATTCTCTGATATATACATAAGTTACAAAAAGAAAAAAATTTTTGGATCATACTGAGGAGTAACCTTAAAAGCCAATTAGTTAAAAACAATGTGGTCTGTTAGAGTTACAACAAGGAAGAAAAGCTGCCAATGGCAAAGAATAATAAATGTTTCATCTGGTGAATGGTGGCCTCTCAGAATGTAGCCTCCATTAAATGCATGCTCTAGAAGTCAAATGGCACTGATACACTAATGCTAGTGAGGTCATGTGGTTTGGAAGATGGGTACCATTATTTAGCTCCCTGTTTTTTGATAGCAGAGGAGACAGATCTATTTAGGAACAGTGAGGTGCAGTCCAAATGCTTCTATGTCAGCAGCATTTCCAGATTATTTCTGTCACTCGCATTTGCCATAAATTAATCAAGAATGACATGGACAAAGGGACAAGATATTCAGTACTAACTGTAGGTAGCTGAAAGGCTTCTGGCAGTGATTCCTTCTGTTCTCTTGAAGGATGCAGCTGCTCTTCCTACTCATCAGTAGGCTGAGGGCTTAAACACTTCAACTTTCTTCCCCCCTCCCCCCGCCCCATACACTATACTTTTGTCATCAATGCACAAATTATGCTATTTTGGCATAGCTGAAATATTTAATGGAGATGTAAACAAAATATTTGACTTGAAGGATCTAGGAGAGTCTCCAGTCATATCCTTACAGAGAGAGAGAATGTAACAAAAATTGTCTTCAGCTAGGAAACAAACATTTCAACACAATTCTGTTTCATAGAGATGTTTGAAAGGTTTTTTTTTTAATTCCTCATTGAAAAGAAAAAAAAAATCAAAAAAAACCAAACCCACCCATATTTTTGAAATGCTCTCACAAGATGGGTTTGTCCCGTGGCCATCTCTGCAGTTCAGCCTGATGCCAGGTGTTTCTGTTGCCCTCTGATTAGGTTTCCTTTGCTTGGCTGCCATAGGACAAGTGCAGTACGCGGGAACACTGCTCCAAGGAGGGAGAAGAGAGTTTTTCTTCTACCAGAAATCGAGGAGCTATTCTTGTTACACTTTTAATTGAGTTTTCAGGCTATGAAAGAGGAATGGTAGGGAAAAGCCAAATGCAAGAAAGGTATCTGTTGAAGAACTGGAAAGACAACAGTCATGTGGAAAACAGGGAAACCAAGGTCAGAAAACTGGGAGTACCAATGCAAATTAGTAGTTCTAGTATCTGTAAAAGGACAAGACTGTATCATTCACAATGTAAACGGTATGAATCATTGACACGTTCTACCTCATTAGTCTTTTTGCATGGAGAGACTGACATGTGTGGTCAGTAAAATGTGATACAGGGCATGAGTAAGTTAAAATGAGCCTTGGGCAGGCATTTGATGTGACTAGATTTAGTGTTGCTCCTGAGAGCAGCCCTGCTGGGCCCCAGACCTAGTCAAATGGGCCTCCTTTCTAGCTCGGTGCTAAGAAAAAACAGCCTGGTCTTTGATCATTCCTTTTTGATCTTTCCTATTCCTTTTACTTTTCTCCTGTTTATACTCTCTTAAGTCACTCACCCAATATATTCCCCTTTTTCCTTGCTTTTTTTCTTCCATAACTCACTCTTCTCCTGAGTTTTCTCTATGCTTTTTCCTGCTCCTTTTTCCTACATTCCTCCCTCAAGCCACAACAGCTTTTAGTTAACAATGAGAAATGACATGTTGTAAAGGTGCCGTATTTTCCAGCCTCTTCCCATACTTACTCTGAGTTGGGAGCAAAATGTTCCTGGTGTGCTGCCAGCTGAACCTCTTGCAGTGCTACAAAGCTGGCTCCCTCCCATGCATATACTCCAGG
Source organism: Colius striatus (assembly GCF_028858725.1). Lineage (NCBI taxonomy): Eukaryota > Metazoa > Chordata > Aves > Coliiformes > Coliidae > Colius > Colius striatus. The sequence goes on from NC_084761.1 coordinate 24,637,557, forward strand.
GATGCACTCCCACAGCATGGGCTTTTTTGTCGGCTGTTTCCTACATGACTGGCCTTCCCTTCCTTTCCGGCACAGGACTGAGCATTAATAAATCAAATTATTTAGAAAAACTGTCCTTAAAGACCAGAGGTAGCTAATCTATTTATCATAACCTGCATTTTTTTTCTGGAGAAAATGGCAGAAGCTTTATTAGGTTCAAAATGTGTGTGTTATTGCCTTATATTTAGTGTGGCAGTTTGAGACAGCAATGTAATTACTGTATTCATTCGTTTGGATGGATTAGGATGAAGTATCACTTTATCTGTGTTTTCTTTCAACTTCAGAATTATATGGGCATCTAGTTATCATCTAATTGTGTTAACCACACCAACACAGTCTGTCTTCCTTACAATATATTAAGAAAAGCCTTAAGACTTCATTCCACTGTAACTTCTGTCCCCTTTAGCAGATGTTCACATCTTTTATTGTAAGCTCATAGGCTTGTTACTTGACACTTATTTTCAAAGAACAACAGATGCCATGTATTATCCAACATATCTTTTTAAAGTATTTAAGTCTCTTAAATACTTAAAGTACTCCTTCAATTAGTGCATTTTTAAAATATTTTTTTTTCTCTCAAGTGCATTCTGAAACTGTGGAAATACTACTGTTTTCAGCATTAATCTGCAAACATTTAAAAAATGTATATTTGGGGTGGGAAAGGTATAGTAGAAACAGCAAAGAACAGCAAACCCTTTACTCATGGGAATATTAGTTTGTAATTTTAAATCATGAGATGCTGGCCCGGTTTCTGGCTTTAAAATTAGATGTCTTTTAATATAAAGAGGCAATAAGATAAAATGTTTTGTGGTGTTTGCCAGTGAAGGGGAAGGCACGAAGCTTGAGAACTGTTATATAAAGCATGTCCTATAAACACTTATGTATTTATAGTGCTTTATTAGTAGGTCTTTCTCCTTTTGCTGAGATTGCAAGCCTGAAGATCTATTCCTTATATAGCAGGCAAGCATTGCTTTACCTCTGCTGTACTGTCAGTTCAGGCTCTCCCAGTGTGTTCTTGGCTCTGAGCTTAGAGGAGAGAGTTCAGTATGCAGAAGAGTCGAGTCCCACATCTTTACTGACATAGCTTTCTCTTTGGTGTTTGGATATACTGGGAAGAGTTTAAGTGCTTATTTCAGATTAAAAGGACATACTGACAGTAAACACCTTACCTCTGTTTTTTTATTGGTTTTTTTTTCTTCAGGTGTATTGTTTCAAGATATATGATAAGATGAAAGAAAATGCAAGCGTATGAGAAGCGGCTCTAATCTCTTCCAGGCAGGGCTATGAAAAGCCCTAGTGTGTCTGGGCAGGATCTGGGAGAAGTTTCTTCTCATGACCCCATAGACCAAGTCTGTGGTAAGCCGGCAATGCTGCCCTAACAAGACCATCTTTCCACTTCCCATGGGACCCTAAAAGCTGAGCAGCTGGGGTTTCTTTCAGAGCTGCCCACAGTAGAGCAGCTCAGCACTCCCTGCTCTACTGTAACAGCATCACAGCAGGATATATGTTTTCATTGTTGATATGCCAGTTAAAAGTCCTTATTTTAGCAGAAAACCCACAGAGGTAGAGTGTTTTAACTTAAAAACTGGGCTGCAGGCAATGGTGGCTGAGGCAGAGGAACAATTCCTGATCTGTCCCCAGTCATTCACAGCTGGACTTGTAGAAATGCATAGGACAGATATAGCAAAATCCTCTAGGACTCAGATATCTGGGTTCTATGAGTAACATCCATGTCCTACATAGAGTTACTTTTTTTCATTTGAGATTTTTTTCTGTTGGCTTCTATAGATATCAGAGCTAATGACCTTTTCTGGCCTTGCACTGCACTACGAATCTCTGTATACTGTGTAATGCCTGTGGCCAGATACAAATTGTGAGCATATGGTGCTTCACTCTTAATCCTTTCAATTATTCTTTGACAAGCTTCTGGATGCTTGGTTGGATGATGCCTTCTTGCAGCCATGTGTCAGCTCTAGCACAGCAACTTACAGTCATGAGGAAATTCTGCATCATAAACTGTCTAGTTTTAATTGTCCATTTTCTCACTGGAAATTGAAAACAGAGGACTCAAATGCATAAAGCAAGAGTGTGCAAACCAAGAGGGTAATTTGTTGGCATTTCTAATGTGCCTGTAATTAATTTGCTCTTAAACAGAGTCAACAGTCCACATGAGTTTGTTCAGACTTGAAATTTGGCTACTGGGAAGAGATGGAGGAAGCAGCTGGAGCTGGGTCCTGCTCATACCCTTTAACTCCAGGTAGAATGGGCATGTTTGAACCTCTCTGCTTAAAATCTCTCAAACAGGACATATACCTATCTATTGTTATTCAGTTCCTAGTTTCAAAGCATGCACTTCAGTCCTTACAATTTGTGATTGTTGCAAGTTAAAAGCAGTGGATTAGAGGAACTACCCTTCAGCAAAATGCAAGGTGCTTTAAGCACAGGAATTAGCTCCATATCTTCAGAGAGGCCATTTAAATGTAGATAAATATATATTTGATTAGCTATTAGGTTGCTAAGGAGTCATCCACTCCAAATAATAGTAATTGTAGTTAGATTTAGACATATATCAAGTTAGCTCAGTAAATAACAGGAAAAACAGATGTATTTAGAAACTACTGAGTTATACTTACACCAGCTTGTGCCTGTACTTGCAATGGCAATGGTTCCTGTGCTTCTGTTCAAGAAGCACAAGGACTGCCCAGGTTACTACTCCACGAAAAGTGCAGGAGATGAAGCAGGTCTCCCTGTGCCAGCCCCAGGAGATTTTGATTATATGGTAGTGGGTGGCTGACTGTGGGCATTTTGTCTGCATCAGGCACTGTCTTTCCACCATCCCCAAAGAGTGTCATGGATGTTAGCACCATCCCCCACCAAGAAGCACATCTTGAAAGTTGGAGCATTGCACTTGAAGCCCTGATTATAAAACAAAGCCTGGATAACTAAGAAGGAATTCCTCTTTTGTTCTGCAAGCTCCTTGGATCAAAGGGCCTGTAGGAATTTCTATTATTGTTTAATATTATTCTTGGTAGGAGATGTGGGCAAAATCCTTTCAAACAGGAAGTTCTTTTATGGCTGTCTTCTGAGCAGCCCTAATCACATTACATGTTCCCTCTCTTCAAAGGTCCCAGAAATCTGTTCACACTGAATGACTGGATGTGTTTGTTGTGTTGATGGTAATTTACTTGTAAAGCATAATTATGGGAAATTCTTACAGCTTGTGATAAAGTGCACAGAACTGGTCACCACAGCAGGTTTTTTCCTCAGTTTCAAGTGACTCCTGACTCATTGAGAGAAGTCAAGACCTTTTCTGAGGAAACAGAACTCTTTGCCAGTGATTATTTTGTTGCAAAGATGTGTTTTTTCACTTTTTGCAGTAGCACTTGGGAAGTGAAGATCTATTTCTAGGGCAGCTTCTTCCACACTTTCTTGCTCCCCTTTTGATTTTTAAATTGTCACATATTACTTACTTTTAACTGTCAGAACAATAACTCTTAGCTATTTTTCTGAAACCAAGTGCAGGGTAGACCTGCAAATCTAAAATGATTGTGTGAGAGTCTACAAGAGTCAAAGCATGTTACAGCCCATGTCCATTTGTTACAGATATGCCTCGTTCCAGTGTGGAAGCCAGGGGATAATTTTCATCATCTCAGATGTTGTCTCTGCATCCTTCACAGGTTTATGTGGACATCTATTCTTTCTTTTGTTCTCCCTCCACTTGAATGCAGGGCCTCTACCAAACAAAATGTCACTTCAGCTGAGTAAATGTGAAAGTGTTTAAAAAAGTTAAGTAACAGTCTCACTGTGCTATTGTGTAGGCAAAGTGGAGACAATAAAAGCAATATTAAGCCATAATCTAGTTTTATTGTCATTGTGGACAAAATAATAGGGAAGCAGCTATGAGACATGGTACAACAAATATTTACCTTCTGCATGCAAAAAAATTGCTATAACAGGCTGGGATTCCACTGCTCACCCACTCACAATGGAAAGGGAGAGGAAACAGGCAGTTTATAGGACATCATAGTCCAGTAGCTTAGCTGTCAGCAGAGATGCCTTTGAGAGGGGTAAAAGTCCTGGCTAACTGTATTTACTAAGTGTTAGAAAAACAAGATATTTCATGGAAATGCAAAGATAAATTCTCCCTGTGTTGAGCCCTGTTGTCTTCCCACATGCGAGTGCTGTGGTCACTGTTCCTGCCAAGAGCTGGTTATTGTGGGGTTTCTGTCCCGCACTGCCATGAGCTGCAAGACAGACATTGTAGTTCACAGCATCAAGGAATTGACTTTTCAAAATATCTGTTTTTTCCCCAGTTCTGAGCCTCTCCCTTGTAAGCACCCTCCAGATGTTTCTGAGTAAAGGCAGCACCCTAGGACTATCTCGAGAGCCTCCATGCTTCTTAGAAAGTCTTCAAGATACCTTGAGATAACTCTGGCATGTCTTCTGCTCCTAGGGTAGCCCTGCTCTTTGCAATGTGATCCTGGGAAGATTGCTTTGCAGCTGACTTTTAAAGTACTTGCAGCAGAAAATACTCACCAGTTGAGCAGTGGGGCCATGGCACTTTAAACCCCTGTAATAGAGACAAGGTCCCACCCAGGAGTGCACTAAGATGACTATCAGAGGTAGTAAACGTCTGCATTACACTGTCTAGACTGATTCCTTACTGATTTTTTAAATGCCTAATAGATAGAAAAGTCTGTAGTCAGTTTAAAATGTTCAATGCTGTAATGGGCTTAAAGTTCAGCACTGAAGGTTATACACTGAAAAGACTTTATAATGACAAGTCTAGCAAAGTCTTACAATGGATTCCATGGACAGGCAGTGAAATCTGGAATAACACAGAAAAAAGAACTCTCCTTTATCATAAGAAAATGGACTTAAATTTCTCTTGAGGTTCCTTCCAGTCTTCTAATTTTACATCTGGAGTGCTGCTACATGGTATCCCTGGTCTTTCACAACAACCTACCTCTTGCGAGATTGTGCATGTCAGTAAGATCGCAGAGGGTTCACCACCAAGACCAAGACCTTATCTTGATATCAAGAACCTTATCATTATCTGCACTGCATCTTTTGCTAGCCACTTGAAAGCATATTGTAGATTTTTCTTCCCTCCCAGACTTGATGTGCCTTCTTGTTTTTTGGACCAAATCTCTCTTAAAATTCCAGTAAGAATGTCATATACCATTTGATCTTATTTTTGAACCTTTCTGGATTTTACATTAGAAATTAATAGAGTTACATATGTGAGTTTCTGTATATATAAATTTTAATTTGTTTCCATTATATTTGTAAAGTGCTTTGTCTTGTAGTATAGTCTATTTAGTTTTCTTGCTTTTCTTAACACTCCTATTTACCAGATCTTTTTTGAAAACAAAAAATAATATGATATTTTCCGTTTATTTTTTGTAAAGTGGCAAAAGTGGCCTTTTAAGCTGCATTTTCAAGTGTGGAATTTTTCCGGAAAGGAAGGTGCTATCAAAAGATATTGTAGATGATGGGATCTTTCTAAGTTATGTTGATCATGAGATCATCTGTGCTATTTACATCTAATTTAACACAAATTAGAGCACCTTTTGAGCTGTTAGTCTCTTGATTTTACTGAAATCTGAGTGAAGGAGTTTCCTGAGAGCAAACTAAGTTTCTGAAATAGTAGCGTCTATTAAAGCAAATAAAATGAAAAAAAAATCCAAAGCACAAAGAATTATTATGATCCTGATAGGTAGTAGCTTTTAAAGAGGGAATCATTTTCAAGTCAATATTAATTGTAGAGAATCTTTTTTGCTTAATGATTTAAGCTTAAAGCTTCAGGGTTTGGTTTTTATTTGTCAGTCATAATGTAAATACTACAAATAAATGTAACTTAAAAGTTGATATTTACAGAGTTAGTATGGGCTTCCTGTTATGCTTGAAAAAGCAGAAGTTCAGCTGAAATTGTTTGAGGCTAAAGGGCATGTTTCTATTTTAGCTGTCCTTTAATAGCTCCCTATTAAATTAGTATTGTATAAACTAAGCTTTAGCATAGTTCTTTTTTTTTATCCTTTTTTACAGTGGTATAAAAAAGATACAGCACTTGACGTAACAAAATCCAAGCTGTCTGAATATGTGGCCAAATCTTTTTCATCTTAAAGTGCATTTGTGAAAGGAAAGGCAGCTCTAGAGTACTGACGGAGTTTCTGATTTAGTGGCTCCATCAGGAAAATGAAATATGAAGTCTCTATAAATCTCAGATACCACCAGTGTAAAAGCCAAACAAAAATATGAACAAACAACCACCAGACCCCCCAAATGAGAAATTCTTTGTAATTCTAACAGATCAGGCTTAGAGAGAGGGGAAAACTTGAACCAAGTCTTAACCCAAGGGTCTGAGAATTGTGACATATTTGAGAATAATCTTCCTCATTTTGGTTAGAGATTCTAACCAAAATGTACTGATTGTACCGATTCCTGTTTTATTCATAGCATCCTATTAACAAAGTTGTCTGTTTAAACATCCTTACGACTTAACACATGGATGAGCTTTGCTAATAGTCACTGATATTTTTTAGGTACAAAAATGTGCTGGCTCACAGTAGACTGATAATTCCATGTTTGTCATGTATAAACCTTCAGCATGTGTGTTTAATTTATGCCACATACCTACAGAAAAACTGCAGGCATAAAATGGATGGCTATCAAAGCAATACTCCTCTTGGTTACGTACCTATACCCTATCTTCTTCAGCAACTGAATTGGCATTGACACGTGCTTTGCATTTCAGAAACCTGGTAATCCCAATTTAATGTCTTTAAACTGTTGTATTTGCACCAGTGGTAATTATTATTTCTAACGTATTCTGGGTACGTGTTTCCCAAAGGATATGCTAAAGGAAGGAACGAGACTTATCGGATGAATGAAATAAATTATAGAAACAAACCAAGCCTCTAGAACTCATTAAAATGAGTTAAGCTCAGGGGAAGAGCAACTAAAGCTCCAGATTTTGAAAAGAACTCGGAAGCAATTGAATGGAATGTTTTACACCATATAGGAACAGCCCTAGAATGTATCAAGCAAACAGAAATCAAAAAAGATACTTTTGTTCATAACTAAGTTTAAAAAAAAAGCAACAGGAAAAATGTTTCCTTGTTTGGGTGTTTTTGTGAAAGTCTCTCAAGGTGATCCTTAGGAAATGTGAAGAAAAGTATCTTGCTAGCAGGTAGTGCAGTTTCCCACAGGACTGCAGGGTATGACAGTGTTTATTAATGCCACTGCAATAGTAAGGATATATTTGCAGGAGGTTGGTAAAGATGTGTGGTTCTTGTAATAAGACTTCTGTCATTAAAAGAAGGCTGTAAGAAAGGGCTGATAAATTACACTTGATCAGAAGGTGCTGATAAGAAAAACATGAGTCAGGGAGCTGTGGTTTGTGAACTGAATTTTACAAGAACGGCTTGGTGTCTGCATTTGCAAGCAATGCTCCAAGGAAGAGATGTTCTGCTTAAAACAGTGAAGTGTGACAGCAGCGTTTGTTCTGTATGAGTTGGTGACCCAGGGCTAATGGCTCTCGCTTCCAGGAGCTGCGTGCTCTCCCTAGCTGCCCACTCAGAAGACAGTTCAGCTACAAGTTGTGCTGGCTAAGGTCCATGGTCCATGGGGCCTAATGTCTCTACTTTTGAGATACACATGTGCATGCCCATATGCCAGGCATCTATCAAACCCATACCACAACACAGAAACACAGCTGTTCTCCAAGCCAAGGCTGGATATGATCTCTTCTGGAAGTCTTTGCTGAGCTCAGATATACATCCCATGCTCAGTCAGAAAGGTGTTTTGACACATTAGTGTTGAGTGACACCGCATTCCCTATGCCTGCAGGCATCTCTCCAACAGTGTCTCTCACCTGCTCTTGGCTCATCTTGGCTGCTCTCCTGACACTGCTCATGCTGGCAGCGACAGCTAGATCTGAGGGCAGCTCATGCTTCTGATGGGTGCTGTTTAGCAGTCAGGTTTTGTACCTTTCCAGAATGAAGCTTAAATTTCTGTTCACTGCAACAGAATGTAAAAGAAAATACCTACGTACTGCCGCCCTGCAGTCTTGGCAGCATGGCAGCAGTAGAAGGAGAGTGTTGCTGACAGCAGTTTGAATCCAGGTTATAAAAACAAAATTACCTGAGTGGTGGCTGTAAGAGGAGCTGTGATGACTGAGAAGAGACTATGCGTAAGGGGAAAATAGAGAGAAAATATCTCATAGTTAAAAGCAGAGTGAAACAAGTTAATAACAAGTAAGGCTAAAGCATCACTGTCCTTGTTGCACAGTTGTTGTAGCCCATATGGGCTTTTATCAGGAACAGTGAGTGATCACACATACCATATGTGCAGAGGCATCTAAGCTTAGTTAGCTGGTAGTTTGAACTACAGATTTCCTTACAGTTAGTGGTGTTAGTATGAGCCAAAGTGATATTAATTTTAATTAGAGCCAAATGAAGAAAAAAATTAATAATTTCCATTTGTTCCTCTAAAACCCCCAAATTTCCATTTTGGCTCCACGTGGAAAGTCTTACATTAACTTTCCAGTGCATTTTTGTTTGTAGAAAGAGCAGGCAGTGGAAATGCCTATGTGTACAGGCAGAAGTATTCACTCTCTGCAGGTAGCTGTGATTATTCTGAAAGGAGAGTCTAAATTTGGTGGTTTTGAAACTGGAGAAGAGAATCAGCAACAAAAAATATGCGCAGGAGACCACTTGCACAATGCAAATTCAGAACAGCAAGCCTTTAAAGTGACATGAAGAATTCATGAGCTATTCATCATTTGAAGTATTTTAATTTAAACCATCTGGTTGGTGATCTGTAATAATAATAATAAAAAACGCTAAATCCAGGTGTCTATTCGGTTCATTACAAACAGATAACAGAGTTGCATTCCAGTAGTGCCTTCCAGGTTTTGAAGTATCTATGAAGTGAGCTCTTAAAATTGAATCCTTATCTGGATCAAAATGAAATGCAGGGGCTACAGCATTTGCTTGGCTATACAGGCATATGCTGCAATGCAGTCTGCAGTCCTTTGGCCTCACTAGGATGTGGCAAGAATGTTTCATGGCTTTTTCCTGACTGGCACATGCACTTTTTTTCATATAGAAATCAGTGTACAAAGGGAAAGAGGAGAAGAGGCAGGGGATTTGCGCTGGCAGGAGTAGGGTGTATATAGGGCATGTCCCCAAAGTTGAGGAGCTCCTCTGAGCAGCCCCAGCCTCAGCACAGGCACCACTTCACTGACCTTCATTCCTTCCAACACAAGAACTAAGATCATGTGGGAGTGCTGCATTGTGATAGCCTCTTGGGTTTCCCCTCCTTATCACTATGCTGAATCCTGCAGATAATGCATTTTTCATTCAAGCTTATCTTCCAAAAAATGTAGCCAGGCTGGATTTTAGGAGAATGAGAGATGAAGAAGACACCATTCCCTGTTCTTTCTTCATATTAGTTTTAAAGTGTTTCTGAATAGAGATTTTAAGATTTTGGAAAGGTCTGAGTTTGAAGGTATTTATTTCCATTTTCTGTTGCTTGTCTAAAAGGCTGTGAGAACTCATTTTTCTTTGAGAGGGAGATATTGAAACCTAAGTTCACAAGCTTAATTTAAGCAGTGAAGATACACAAAGCCTTTCTATATTATCTTTACAGGGAATTTGGCCACTGCCTTTAGGCAAACTGTGAAAACATTTAAAATGAAAGCACTAGGATATACGTAAAGTAGGTCAGAGTCTTCCTCTCTTGTAAATTTAGGAGCCTTCTTTTCCTTGATAAAAACCCACTTGGCTCATTAGCTTTGCTTCTTCACTTAGGGCTGTTAGGCAGTGACTTGACAAAACTGGCTTTTAAAAAAGTGTGTGTGTGTGTGTGTGCATTTTTCATATCCATCTGCAATGTGTCAGATGTTGAGGAGGAAGATACTGTTTTGAGAACAAACATTTGTTTGAAGCACATCTGTGCCCGAATGATTTCTTTCACTACTGAGGCTGTGCACTAATAGGAAGGAGTTTATTCTTATTATTAAAAAACATGAAAAAAAGAGATTAATCTTTTGTCTACATCAAAAAAACAACTTACAGTATAATTAGTATGTACATGCAGAAAAGGGAAACTAGCAAGATATGCTTGTTATCTTGCTGACTGGTTTAGAAACAGGAGTCAGTTTTTCTTTATTAGCTCATTCTCTCTATAGTCTCTTGAGTCAGAAGCTTTCTCTTAGGTATGAGAACACGGTGTCTGATACAGAAAGGCCTTGATCCTACTGGGGGTTGTGGAAAACTATCAGGGAAGAACTAAGTCTTGCCAAGCACAGTACAGAGAAGCAGCACAGTTGCTTTGAATTTTTGTGGTGTATTCCTGTTGAGGCATGCCCCTCATATCCCTGTACTGCTAGGCTGAGCAATGTGAAAGATATTTTATTCAAGGTGAGCGAGTATCCCTGCAACCTCAGTCTGTCAGTTGATAGTCAATGTTACAACTGGAAAGATGATGCTCCAAGATGTGGGAACCAAACAAATGGGCATTACTTGCTGCAAGTGCTCTCCACAGCTGTGGTCCAGTCAGTAGTACCTGGAGCTAACCAGCTTCTTGATTCCCTTCTCACTTATTCCATCTGATCTTTTTTGGTAAATTTTCTCATCCTTCTAGATTTTACAGTAATGATAATAGATCATTGCAAGCATGGATAAATTTATCCAAGGCTGTTTAAAGATATGAAAAGGATGCACTTCAAAGGCACGGAAATGGGACACAGTGCAGGGGAACAGGGGAAAAGGACATGCAGTCAAATTAAATTAGCCTTTCTTCTATGTGCAAACAGAGAAAATGACTTCTGGTTGCCTTTTCAGATGTTTTGCTATCATAACAAGGGAAAATACAAAATGGGATAGATCTCAGTTGAAATGGAAAGTTTTGAGCGGAGGAAGGAGAAAGGTTGGGGGGAGGAGATGGCTGGGGATACATGCTGCAACATGTCACTCCTCTGCTTGGCAAAACCAGCTTATAGAGACAGGGGGTTACCAATATCCAACCTACCATGTGCTTTAAATGCAATGAAAAATGTTTCAAACACAAGCATTCTTGCAAAGGATGTGGAGGTCAGCATAGAATCCCAGTCTGCTGCAAGAACTAAATAAAAACACAATTTGTTAGGGAGCAGAAGCAATCATCAAGAGAAAGTAGACAGAAAGCCTGAAATAGGACTGTCTCAATAGAGCTGTTACAGATCTTACTCTGAGATCAGACTGACAGAACAGCACAGTTTATTAGTTGGGATTATCAGCAGGGCTTGAAACCTGATATAAAACACAATCGAAATTGAGGTGTACACGCAAACATTAGTGTCTTTAATATCTTAAATCAATGTACCAAGCAAAAGTCAGGTAGCAGTCCAATTAAAAGATTATTTGACATTTTTGTGAAATACCACCTGGACCTACAAATGTCTTCCCTTCCTCATCTCTATTCTGATTTCTTTCAGTTTGGCTTTCCTATTTTGTTACAGTCTTGTACATTGTTGGAGAATAGGGTTTTGGTATAGCATTAATATTTTTCTTATTTCTAGTTCATCCCCAGAGCTTTAATTTGTTCATTTTCATCAGCCTTCTTAATTGACTTATCTGTATTAGGATCAATGTGTGAAAGATTTAGGAAAAAAACAGACTGAGTGTTGTGAAAGAAATGTCTGCACCCTCTGTAGGGAAAAATGGAGTACATGCCTATTAGAGAAATGAAAGAATAGTTGAGAGTCTCATTGTCTGTAGAGATTGAAAGAATACCACAAAAGTTAACATGTTCAGGACTTGAGCTGGATGAATTCCATGATGTAACCCAAATATATAAAGAAAAGAGAGGTATAAGGACAGTCAAAAGTGCTACAAAACTCAGGTTATGAATGCTGGAGCTGTGTAAGACACTTAAACATTACACATGGGGTGGTATTTTCAAATTACGTTTTACATTCAACTGATGGGTGCCCACTGGAAAGGTATTTTGCCAAGAGCACCAAAGAAGGAACTATCAGTACTTGAAAATCCAGGCCACTAATTCTGTGTCCACATGCCCAGCATGATATTTTAAGTAGATCTTTAGTCTTTTGCAGGAAAAGTATCTTTGCAGAAAATGGCATGTAAATTTGCATCTTCATAATATATAAATAGCTGCCAGATGTGCTATGTCAATGGTCTTCTAAGACTCAGGAGCCTATGATAGGGTCAAGAAGTTCCTCTCTTAATTTTTGATTCACCTGACCTTTCTCAGCATCTGGTGGCTAAGAGGTCTAGAGCACATTCATATGCTGAAAAAAAATTACTTGTTGGGAACTTACCTCCTGCTACCCATGTTTGAGGTTCCCTACCTCTTGTGCTGGAAGAGAGAGCAATTATCCCACCATTTATGATTTTGCAGGCTATTTTATCTCCCCCCCTTACCTTTCCACCAGCCTGAAGGTTCAGTCTATTTAACTGCTACAAAGATTGAAACTATTCCATATTTTTGATCTGCTTTCTTTGAACCTTTTTGAAGTCTGCCCTGGGGGAAGGTGGGTGGAGGTATGGGACTGACAGGAGAAAGAGGATTGACCAAAGCGGTAGCATTCAAAATGTGGGTGTGAAGGGCTACAGTATGTAATCATATAATCATTTTGATTGGAAAAGACCTTTAAGATCATTGAGTCCAACTACTAATCTCACACTGCTGAGCCCACCATTAAACCATGACCCTCAGGACCTCATCTACGTGGCTTTTAAATATCTTTAGGATGGAGACTCCATAACCTGCCTGGGCAACCTGTTCCAGTGTCCAGTAATAATGATCTCAGCTTTGTTCTTTATCCCTTCTCTAATAATTTTCACAGAATAACACAGAATCTCAGTGCCCTGTGACAGACAGAATTACTATTCTGTCTGCTGTTCTAAGCATTGACCTGATTCTTTCATTTATCAATAGTAAATCCAAAATCCTATTCCCAACTTTATTAATTAGCCTATAGCCCATAATTTCATATATAAATTTATGAATCATTGCAGCGTTTTTAGTTACAAATTTTTATCTGCCATCTTACTGCCTCACCACTAAGCCTGATAAGGTCTTCTGTTGTGCCATGAATAGAACCTTGAAGCTACCTCCTCCCTTCTCTTGCTCCTGCCACGTGTAGGCAGCTCAGAGTAGCTGGGACACAGCTTCTTTCTTGTGACAAAGCTATGGGTGACCATTTACATCCTTCAAGCTGTGTTTCCCTGCTTGATATTTCATCTCTCTGTATCTTTACCTTGTCTAGACAGCTATCACAAATAATTGTAGGCAAAATAAAACTTGCAACCAAAACTTTCCCTGCATAAATTAACGGGGGAAAAAAAGTGAGAGGATCTTTATGGCCTTGTTGCCATGCACTGTTACAGGAGTCAGAACCACAGCTTTGTTTAGACCTTGACACTGCAATCTGCAAACCAGTAAAATAATTCTACTGTGATGTGACATAAATTACTGCAGATCAGTTCTCATTTATGTTTTATTTCTCTTTTGATTGCTATTTCTGATTGAAACAACAGATCCCTCCCCTAGTCTCCAAAATGGAACTTTTAAAAAGGATTTTACATTGTTTGGTGACAGTAACCAGAGACATAAAGGAAGAATACTTAAATGATGATTTTTCTTTTATAGATAAAACTCATTGTCTTGCCACTTCTCCCCCCCACCCTCTGCCCCGCTTCTTGTATCAGAATCATTGACATTTAGGACAGAAAGCATATCTGACTATACAAAGCATTTCCTAGTCAGTTGTCTATATTGAAATGATAAACTTCCTAATTAGGTTATTCCATTCCATCTCTTTTTATGGCTCCCTTGTCTGTAGTATTTCTAAGAATAGTTCTTGTCTTGCTGTGATGTACTTATTAATATGCTTCCACAACCTAAATGACATAATTAGTTGCATTTTTATCTCAAAGGTTCAATTAAAAAGTAATCTAGTAAGAGGTGGGATTCCAAATTACTGAGTACAGGAAAGACACCTATTCTGTGCTCACTGTCTTTCATCTCAGAAGTAATTCAGTTGTTTTTCTTTCCACCAAATAAAATATAGCTTTTTATTCCTGTGGAGGAAGGAGAGAGGTAGTATAGACCTGTGGAGACCATATGTAATTATGTCTATTTTTACCTCCACTTCTCTTTAAAGATACAATTAAATTTGTAGTGCACTCACATTGTAGATACTGTACACTTTGTCTTGTAGACAAGACAGAAAAAGGCATTTTATTCACTGCTTATTATATTTGAAAAATATTATTTTTTCTATTTCAGGTTCATTGATTCAGCCTTTATGAGTACTTTAGGAGTAAAATGAGATAAATTTACATTTTATTTCTTACAAATGTTTCCCTTTGGAAACTTGTAAATAGGTACCACTACCGTTATAAAATGTCAGAACATTTTGACAGATGTAAATCTGTAGTTTAATATTCATAACATAAAAGCACTTAAAACTCCAGATGTAATTTCCAAGGATAATCTTTGTGAATAGTGTGAGGGGTTTATTAGTCATCTGCTTTTCTTCTAGTGAAGGATTCACAATAGTTATTGTAAAATTGAGCTTTCAAAGTTAGACAATGTTCCATTAATGCTTGTAAATGAATTGCGCTAAAGAAAGAAAAGTAATGGCAGGAGCATTTCCTGCAGAAATTTGGCCAGCCTCTCCACTGGAGCAGTGGTAGTACTAGAGGATTTTGTCTTGCATACATGGGAAACTCCCCACATGAAAAAGTATTTTATAGCCACCAAGTCTTTGCTTCTCATGTAGGTGGCAGCTTGAAGAAGAATGAAGCCATTAATGAACCAGGACATTGAGCAATAATTTCATGTTCAGTCCTACCAAGTAGGAGTGCATACATCTTGATAGATGCAGCATTCCTGTCTCCCACAGATAGCCAGCTTTGGGCAGGCACAGCAAATACTCCAGAGTAGGAGAGATTCAGACATGTCAGTGGGGCCATGGAAACCAGAGAGATTTCTCACAGAAGTAGGTGCTTGCAATATGGGCTCATTAGTTATACCACAATGAGGGAGGCAAGCAACATGATCTCTCTGCTATGGGTGTCTTATTAATCATCCCCATCATAACCAATGGAGAGTTATTTTATTTATGTACTTGAATTTATTTATAAGATGCATATTGCACAATATTTAGAAAGTAGTGTTTTAAATGATATTTGCTTCTGGGTGATCATATTTCCTATGGATTTAATGCAAATGTAAGAATAATGCTAAGTTCTGAAAAGTTTTGGTGGTGGTTTTTTTTTTTTAAATAATTATTAAAATATAGCCACTTTTTGGATCAAACTTGTGCTCAGGTATTAGGATACCATATCTATGGTCAAATCCTGAAAAGTCTTGTGATTATTCCCTGTTTTGCCCAGGAGGCTGGACTCGCCACGGATGCC
The DNA here is from genome assembly GCF_028858725.1 of Colius striatus. Lineage (NCBI taxonomy): Eukaryota > Metazoa > Chordata > Aves > Coliiformes > Coliidae > Colius > Colius striatus. The sequence continues at coordinate 24,653,033 of NC_084761.1, forward strand.
AATGTAGTAAACGCCATTACATGTGGGCTATATCCATGAGGATGGACTTAATCCCTAGCATTATTTTATATGGGTAGCTGCAGCTCAGTGTGGAGATATAGTTAGTTATAGTTTTTTCAAAACACTGTAAGATCACCAAGTAGAGTTTGGAAGAGTCATTTGTAAAGTCTGAAAAAAGCGAATCCCTTCAGTGAAAAGACAAGGGCAGAAATCTAAAATGTTTCTTTTTCTAAATCTCTAATCTAAAATGTAGGGGTTTTTTTTTTTTCATTTCTTTTGAAATGAATTGGTTTTCCTCACTCATATTTTTTTCCAGGAAGATACAAAACCAACAACTTAACTCTTTTAGTCCTTTCAATTTGACATATTATTAGGTGGCCACTAGCTGAGGGTACACACCTGCCAAAGTCTCATCTATATCTCTGCATTATACCCAGATCACTCCTTTTGAGGCATGAAATGGATTTGTAGCATTTCTGATAAAAATGCTGGTGTTGAAGAACCTTATTTTCTAAAGAAAAAAATATTAATCTATCCACAGCTTTTCACAGAAAACATTTTTATTCAATATTGGTCTATCTCTATGTGATTCCTATTTTCATGAAAGAAGTCTTGGACCATCCAGTTTCTACTTCTGTTAAACATTGGTTTGAGAGTGTGCATAGAGTAGTTCCCGGGCCTCCTTCCAAATCATATAAACTTTTTCTTTAAAAGATCTGAAAATGGGCATAATTTGAGATCACAAGATATTTTCCCCATTAAAATGTTCCCAAGATTAGATCATGATTTGGCAAAAGAAACAGAATTTAAACCATTGGCTTTTTTTATAGGGAATTCATTACAGATAGATTTCAGATTGGGGCACAGTTCACTGGTTAGAGTGACAGCCTTCAGGCTTGGCTCTTTTGTTATATGGGAATGCACACACTGTCAATAGAGAGTTTATGGGATTTGTAGAGAATTTAATACTTTTATCCTCTTCTCTTAAAGTGAGATGATAAAATATGGGAAGAAATTTAATGAACAAGATATTTCTAACATCCCACCTCACCTCCTGACTTAGCTTTTGTAATTGTTGGCCCTGTGTTTTTATCCACCCTTTGTTTGCTTACCCAGCTGTCCTCTCTGAACCTGCAGGCACTGATTCTGCAGTCAGATTAGCATCATCCCTCCTCTTACTTAGCACTACCAATTTTATCCCAGGAACCCTAAAAGTTTGTGTGCAACAGCGAGTCAGTTCTTGACATACCAGTCTCTTAACTATATTTACATTTTATAATGTATACATTTGTTTACATAAATTCACATATACACTTTTATATATTTGCATATACATTTGTGTGCTCAAGTAGCAAAATGTTTTTGTTATTTTTTCAAGCTGCATATGTGTCACTTTCAAACTGCAGATCACATGCCAGCCTGAATACCGTGACAGTTTCACAGACATGCTCTCCTGCTTTATAGAGGTGTATTACTATTAACCCTTATTATAGAAATATTAAGAAAAGCAGTAACATAAAAACTATAACTGGCAGTATCCAAACAGAAGTATAGTAACTATAAAGAAAGTGTTTGAAATTTCTATTGCAGTAGGCATATTGTAACAAATTCTTTTGGGGACATAAACTGATTTCTAGGATTAAAAACTTCAGAAATTTAGAGTCTATGATTGCCATCACTGCATGACTATAGAAACAGACTGGCAATGTAGATGACTAGAACTTTGCATACAACTTATTCCTTCCACATCTATGTAAAGTTCACCATCAAAAACAATGTATCGAAACCCAACAGTCTGTCCACCAAACAGCAATCACCTCAGCTGACAGAAAGAGAGAGAATTCAGCTGCTTTCAGAAAGCCAGCTCTTCGGCATAAAGAAAATGAAGATTTATGCTCTACCTAAAGTCTGTGCTATTTATTCCTAATGCAGTGAGAAAATAGTCTTAAGTGTTTCATCTAAACAAGAGCTGGTGGTCATTTCGTCAAAGAGGACTACACCCATACAAAAAATGAAACAAAGCAACAACACTTCCTTTTGTAAGATTCAAACCCATCAGCATTAATTTTCTATTTTTGTATTTTATAGTGTCTTTCCATTTGTATCCATGAATAAGGTAATAAAAGTAAATAATAAAAACATGATACACAGAATCACAGAATCTTAAGGGCTGGATCTTGAAAGATCATCTAGTCCAACCCCCCTGCCAGAGAGGACCTCTTAGAGAAGGTCACACAGGATCTCGGCCAGGTGGGTTTTGAATGTCTTCATAGAAGGAGACTCCAGTGCTCCATCACCCTCACAGTGAGGAAGCTTTTCCCTTATGTTTCTTTGGAACCTCTTATGTTCCAGCCTAAACCCATTGCTCCTTGGCCTATCATTGGATATCATTGAGAACAGCCTGGCTCCATCCTCCTGACATCCGCCCTTTACATATTTGTAAACATTAATGAAGTCACTCCTCAGTCTCCTCCAAGCTAAAGAGCCCCAGCTCCCTCAGCCTTTCATCAGAAGGGAGATGCTCCACTCCATCATCTTGGTGGTCCTGCATTGAACTCTTTCCAGCAGCTCCCTGTCCTTCTTGAACTGAGGGGCCCAGAACGGGCACAATGTTTCAGATGTGGTCTCACGAGGGCAGAGCAGAGGAGTAAGAGAACCGCTGTTGGCCTACTGCCCACACCCCTTCTAATACACATCAGGATGCCATTGGCCAAAGTATCACAATAAAATGAAAGCCAGCAAGACACAACACTAGGGAGCAAGCCATGTAAGGCCCACAACGGGAACTAACAGAACGAGCTCTGTCTTTGTTGGCATTTGTTTACTCCAATGTCCTAACAAAGTCCCATGTATAAAGAAAGGACGAGCTTATGGCTAGCTCTGCAAGACCTAATGGCATTGTAGATGCACTCTGAAGAGTTTCAAGCCAAGGCAGACAGAAACCATAGCAGTGATTTATGAGTATGCTGCAGCAGAACTTCAATATGGACTGGCATGATTACTTTGTCAGGGGTTACTCAGCAGAGTTACTTTGTCATCATAAAATATTCCAATTTTATTTCTAAGGACAAGCAGTTCAGACAAAACAGGACCTACCTTTCTGAGGAATACTTTAAAAAAAATTCTTCTCTTTCAAGGTAGAGAAAAAACCTGCTAATTCTGGAAAAATATCTGCAACATTTGAATTTTGAACTCTCTATTCAACCTTTCAAACACCTTCTCAAAACATCATAGAAGATCTGCTGCAGCTCGTATCAAAAGATAACATGCTTTGCTGAAAAAGATATTGATTTTTTTCTTAATATTTTGAAATGAAAGTTCAAAAAACCTCTGGCAGTACATGGAAAAAAGGACTATATCTTATTCAGTTGATGAAAAGATACATGTTTTCCGGACTTGCTTTATGGATTACTTATTTCTGATACAACATATTCAATTTTGGTTCTTAAAGGTGATCTCTCACCTTCCCCAAGCCAACAGGCCTTTCCGAATTATAAAAAAACTTGTCTTAAAAAAACCTTTCTTTGGTTGGGTTCTGAGCCTTGTCTGCGGTGTGTTGGCAAAGAATGGAGAGCATGCATTCACAGTGGAACTTCATAAAAAACATCAATGAGAAGCCAGTAGCTGCTTTGAAGTCATTGAATGGCAGTGACTGAAATGGGCATGGCTAGACATCCAGTTTTTTAAAAAGGATTTTGCCTATCATTCTGAGTGACCTATAAACTAGAAGAAATCATTTAATCCAGCCCTGATGGATTGTGATTATTCTAAGCATGCTGTCTTTGAATTCGTTCATGGAAATGTAATAAAATTTAAGGCTTTGTCAAGAAAAAAGGAGAGAATACGAGTTTAGAGTGCTGAAGGTCACTGCAACAGCTTACCATCTAGGAAAGTGAGAATGTTTCCTGCAAACAAGGTCATTTGAATAACCATTCATTAAATCTATTAAAGTTTAACTAGTCAGCCTCTGTGTACTGCTATGCTGTGGGACACTTCATAGCAACAGTACTTGAAATACTTACTTACTTATTGTTTCCTTAGTCTTAATAATGAAATACCCAAGATTCCATTTGCATTTCCCTTCTGTTAAACAAAGCACATTCATTTGTACAGTTAAATGGGACACGTTTTTCTGTTGTGAGCTACCAAAGATTTCAGCTATTTTTATATGGAGTTTATGTCAGAGTCAAAATTTATGTTGTTATAGATTTGCTTGTAGTTTCTTCAGTGAAAGTTGCTTTCTGTCTCATAATCCAAAAGTCTATATCAAAGAACAGTTGATAGAAGACTGAGTTTGCTCACTAAAGGGTGTATTCTTTGCAGAGCATACACTTAAGCAGGTACTGGAATGTGGGGTCATGTTTCTAAATACAGATGTTAGTGTGTTAGATATCAAAATAGACTTGGCCTAATTTATAGTGTTGTAAAGACCTGCAGCTTCATTGAGGTGAACAGTTAAACCCTCACAGTTTAACCCTGACATCACCGACCTTTGTAGTGAAAGGCTCAAGCTATCAACTGTTGAAGATGAAACAATAGTTAGTATAAAACAAATTGATAAGAGACACAATGAAAGCAACAAGTCTAGTATACAGGCGCACACCCCTCTTCTACTCTACGTGGCAGAGACCACGAATACAACCTCATCAGATACAGCAACATCCCCTTAGTGTGAAGCTATGGCACCATCTACAGGTGAGATTTCTCTCCAAACCACTTGTCCCAGTTTCCACTTCTCTCCAAGGTTTACATCCTACACAGCAACATCCCCAGTCCCTTGCTTCATCACCACCCCACTCTCCATGATGTGCTGCCTGAGAGGCAAGGTTGTCTTTCTTCCTGCTCTGCAGGACTCTGGTCACTTTTGACATCCTTTCCTTAAAACTGGCGTGACTCACTGCCTGCCTATACTCTAGGTGCACTATGTGGTACACGAGTCCATGCTTGGGTCTACTTGGTCCTTCAGGCAGGACCTGCTGCTCGAGGGCAGGACCTCTATACTTGGAGGCCAGAGGAGAGAAAAGAGCATGTTCCTCCTGGTAAAGCTCCCCAGTGCATTCATGCTGAAAGACAAGCTCTTTCTGAAAGTTTTTTCCCCTTTGCAGGCCTCTGGCATGGTGATATGTCTCTTTCTCACAGCAGGACAGCTGGGGATATGGACACATCACAGCCTGATATAGCCACACAAGCTGCCAGTGGCAACAGTTAGATCCAGGGGCCACAGCCCTGCAAGTTTGTTCTTTCCATTCCTTGATGCTCACAACAGGGGTAATGCTGGCCTTCTTATCTTTCAAGTGGGGTGGAGCAGCAGAGAGGGAATGTGCTTAAGCCCTGCAGTGCTGTCAAATGTGGATACTGCTGTGGTCTCCCACAAAACCGTGGCAGATCAGAGCCAGAGGCAAAACCTCTGGCTTGACCTGCTTGGCAGGTGTCTCTGCACTCTGCAGCAGCCTGTTTCTACCTGTGATCAGTGAGGTGCCCTGGCAGGGGAACTCCCACCACTGCTAAGATCCCTCACCTTGTCACTGCTCTGACAGCAGCGCAGGCAGAAGATGCTGCATGGGCTGGAAAAGCTTATGGACACCACCTTCCCCTTATTTTTTCTGTCGTTTTTTGGCAGTTTTGAAGCATGCCAGAGAAGGCACCTGGATTCAAGGCAGTCCCTGCTCGGGGCGTGGGCTTGTTTGCTAGGCTTCACCGTTCATCTTCAGGCTTTCACAGAACAGCCATCTCGTCTGCAGTCAGACAGCGACTCGTCCTTCCCCTTCGCGGGCTCTACACGCCCCCGTGCCCTCCAGGTTCGTCGGCAGTAGAAGCCAAATGACAAGTAAGGAGGGCGGTGAGGCGGGGCTCAGGTCGGGCGGCCGTGACAGCGCCCCGGCGCATGCGCGGCAGCGGACCGGTAGCAACATGGCGGAGGAGGAGTAAGTGCGGTGGGGTGGCAATCTGCTGCCATCTGCGGGGACTGCGCGGTCGCGAGGCTGGGGAGGGGGCGGCAGGGGAGGGCGGTGGTTCGGTGCTGCTGGAGATGACCCGTTTCTCCCGCGTTGCAGGCCGAAGCGGCGGATCCCGCTGGTGCCGGAGAACTTGCTGAAGAAGAGGAAGGCCTACCAGGCCATCAAGGCCACTGAGGCCAAGCAGGCGCTCCTCAACAAGCGGAAGGTAGGGGCTGGCCGTGGGGAGGGTCCAGGGCGGCGGCCTCGGCCCGGGGTTGCAGCCGGGAGGTGGCGGGGAGGACGACGTGGTGTCCGACGGTCTGCGGTTGGCGGCTAGCTGGGACGGCTTGGTTGTGAGGAGGTGCAGCCCGGAGCGGCACTGCAGCGCTGCTGCAGCTGTCCCTGCGCGGGTTTCGGACGGGAGAACCAAAATTCCGTGCAGTCGCACAGATGATCTGAACGATCAATGCTCTCTGCGAGGGGAGATGCCGGAGCTATGCGAGTGGGCAAAGGAGCTAGTTGCTAGGACTCTATTGATATTGTGATGATCTCTGAGGAAAAGCTTGAGTTCATCAGTTCAGTTGTTGAGCATCTTCTGCATGTATCTCTTGAGTCCTATAAAGAGAACAAAACTATTTGGCTTATACTGAAGCACGACTTTATTGAAGAATGTGAATTCCTCTTAGATCAGTGGTAACTGCTGTGTCTGCGTGTGTACAGCCACGTGTGGTAAAATGTTATGCTGCTGAGGTTGTGCTACCGTGAGATTACACTGTCTGGAAGTGCTTAACCCTTGCATAGTAAACCCACCTGGAGCTGGTGTGCTGATCTGAGATAGTTAGCCATATGTGATTAGCTAGACAAATTTGTTTACAAATAGGCATCATGGAGTGTAGGATGGCACGTGTTGCTGATGCAGAGACTCTTGTGCACCGAACCTTCTCCAGACTGGCAGAGCAAACCTTTCAACTTAAGAATCTGAGGCCTGTTCATCTGTATCTCGGCTAATAATGCATGTACCCGTCTTGGAAATGGCTCAGAGATTTTCCAGTGAGTCTGTTTCTGGGGAGTTGGTGAGATTATGTGCAAAATTCTTGCCATTTTGGTTAGGTCTATCTGCTTGGGAAATTTAAGCCAATTTCATGGATGATTTACGAGGTGAAATAGCAGACAGAAACCTTAGCATCTTTAATTGATAATGGTTTAAGTATTTAGTCAGTAGTGTTTCTAAAATGTTAATTGGGTAACTGTGATGCATATGCAGCAACTATTTTACAATTTACCAGGATGCACTTATTCCTGAGCTAAGTGAATGTTCTGTGGTTAAATTAGTAATGCTTAATTGTTATTTAAATGCTTGGATTTTTTTTTTTTTGCACATGTACCTTAAATTTGTTTGTTGGATGGTAATCTTGAGTCACACTGTAGCATCTCTTACCCAGATACATACATTGTTTTTTACTTTCAGGGTCCTTGTCTGAGGTGTGTATGTAGTTGTGAAGGTCAGTCTGTGGCTGCAAATGTTTCCATTAGATTCCTCCTAGGCCTAGAAGTACTTGGGTCTTGCTTGGTTTTTGCTAGTTGATTTTTTTCTTGGGGAAAAACTCAGTGTTCATAAAGCATAGCTAACTGCTTGTAAATTCATATCTTGTCTTTCAGTTCCGTCTCCCTTGGGATTTTATTATCAAATGTATTTTCTTCTTACTGCCTCCAAAACTGAAAGAGCATAGTTCATCAAGTTCTGAATTTCACTTGGCCTTTGAGATGCAAACCCCCTAGACTGTTGATTTCTTGGGTAATGATTTCTTACTTTTTTGTCTTTAGCATCAGAAAGGGAAACAAATCCAGTTTAAACGTCTTGAGGCTTTTGTTCGAGATTCATGGCGCAGACACCGAGATGACGTCCGACTGAGGCGCATGGAGCAGAGACCTAAACAGACCCCTGGACAGACCCCTGGACAGACACCTAGACAGACACCTGGACAGACACCTGGACAGACGGCTGCACCTCAGGAGCACAAACTAGCTTTTGTGGTGCGAATTGTAGAGTAAGACTCCTTACCTATATTACTGCTACTATTTGTAGCTGTTGTATCATTTTTAAGCAAAGGATGTATCTCCTTGCAGGTAATCTGAGACCTTTTGCATTAGAAAAACTTGGTTACTAATAGTATTTTTTTTTTTCTGATTCAGTATTAAGGGAGTGAGTAGGAGGGTAAAAAAAGTGATAGAGTTGCTGCGGCTGAGAAAAAATTTCACTGGAATGTTTGTTAAACTGACTCCTTTATCGATGAAGATGCTGCGGATTGTGGAACCTTACGTGGCGTGGGGGTAAGTACCGGTCCCATGACTTGATAGCAGATTCTGTGTAACTCTCATAGGGTTTTTTTGTTCTCCATCACAAATCCATAGCTGGCTTTTCCAATAAGGTTCAAAATGTTGTCAGCTTTATGTCCAAAACTTGTTGTTGTCTCATTTGTCGTTGTTCTAAACATAATTTGATTACTTTTTGACCTCTATACAAGGAAGTAGGATGGGGCTTCCTGCTACATTGTGTCACTCTGTTAACAGGATCTGATTTTTGTTTTTACACAGATACCCTAACCTGAAATCTGTACGAGAGCTCATCCTGAAACGGGGCCAAGCCAAGATTAATAAAAAGAAGGTGCCTCTCACAGACAATATGCTGATAGAGGAACATTTAGGTGAGGAAGAGAATGAAAAAATGAGTTGAGGCAGGTGTTGAGAGTTTGTAATCTCACTTAAAAGGGAGGACAATCTTGCAAGATTTCAGTATGGAGGGCTGGCAGTTCTGGAATAATGTGAGGAAAATATAATATAGTTGGACATCTCATGTATGTTGTTGGGAAGGAGGGCTGCTTTTTGTTGTGTTGCGGATTTTTAATTTTTTTTTGGTTTTTGTAAATGCAGGGAAGTGTGGTATTATTTGCCTGGAAGACCTTATTCATGAAATCTACTCAGCTGGGAAATATTTCAAAAAAGTCACAAACTTTCTATGGCCATTCCATTTGTCGGTTGCTCGCCATGCTTCAAGGAACAAAGTGGGTTTCCTCAAGGAAATGGGTAAGCCTGGCTGCAGAGGTGAAGCAATCAACCAGCTAATTCGTCAGCTGAACTAGTCAGGTGAGGCACGCCTCTGGAGTAACTCCTGCATCTTATCCTCTGCCCCATTTCCTGAGAATAACTGTACTGTCATCAGAAATGAGGGGGTTCATTTCTTTTTGATTCTTTACAGAATGAACCTTCAAGGTAGAAGAAACTAATGAAGAATGTGGGTCCCACAAGGTGTCAGCAGATCTATTGAATACATCCATAAAGGCAACTTGTGTGAGATTGAGTTAATGTAGCTGTTGGGTTTTTTTCTGTTTTTCCTGTCGTGCAGGATATTTCTCAAAACTTCAGGGTATATAACCTATTCTCATGGACATGATGCAATGATAAATCTCTTTGCTGTTGGTGCCTCTAAAAACCCAAATTGTGATGGAGAGGGACTTGGGGCTGCTCCTTCTTTAAGACAAATGGTATTTGCTACAAGAAAGAAGTGACTTGAACTTCGCTGAGCAATCTGACTTCTGCCATCTCTTTAACACAAGTTTTATACTCATTACTGCTAGCATTGCACCAGTAACCTCCTGATCTCATCTTTGGTGTGAAGCAGTGGCTGTCAGTTTCTGATATAAATTTGTTACAGGTGACTTGCAGTCCCTGTTTTTATCCAGTCCTCCACAGGGAAAGTGTTTCAAGTTGTACTCCTTGAAGTGTATTTCCTTTCTGTACAGTCTGCTGTTATTGGAGTGTCAACTAATAATGTCTAATAATGAATAGTGTAACATTTCATTGAAGTACACAGAATGTATTTATTTTAAACAGCAATGATTTTGTGCTACTGCTTTACAAAAGGCCGCCTTTTCAATTCTGCTGGAAAGAACTATTTCCTAGTAGGAAAGCAAAGAAACTTTGTAATACCAGCATGGAGTATATATATGTAACAAATGTTTTTAAAATAAACTTTTGATTTTTTCCTGTTACAAAGAGGAAGTGTCACATATAACTTTGGAGTGGGTGAGGGAAGTTAATTACACTGGCTGAATTCAGTGAAGGAAATGAACAAAACCATTTCTGTTAATGCTTAGAGTGTTACATTCCTAATTTAATGTGTGAAGAATGCAAAGTCCTATGCTATTTAACAAACCTGGGAAGCACAGGGCTTAATTCTGAGGTTGCTGTGACTATTTATGCTGTTAAGTAGGGGCAAACTTAAATCCATGAATGGATTCATCTTGTCTTCCAGAACACTTGTTTTGAGACTCAAACTATTACTTTGTTTCCTCTGAGGAGGGCCTTAGGTATTGTGACAGCTACAAACTTAATATGTAGTGTTCATAAAACCATCTAAAATATGAAGAACTAGAGACTCTGGATTGGAGAACACTATACAAGCTTTATTCTGTAAAACAAGATACAAACATAGAAAATGTTTGACAGACACTAGAGACACACACAGACTTAACACTATTCCCAGAACTGGAGTCCAGCAGTCAATATACACAGCTTCATCTATTTAAAATAATGCAATGAAAGCAGATGCTTACCAGGAAGGAGGTACAATTAACTTCAGAATTGTTCTGTTCATTATAGGATTGTTTCTGGTAATAAAACAGCCTAGGCTAAATTTTAACATGAACTGGCATGGCAGAAGTGACATTTTTTTTAAGTGCCAGAACAAACTTCAGCCTACTAACAGAAGGCAGTTTATAAGAATACTAAAATACTACATTACCAGATCTGAATAAAAATCTTAATTCTAGATTTAGGCAGTTTTTCTAGTGACTTTGGTAGTTGAACACCTTTAGTTTAGCTCATAGAAGAATTCAAGGAAGAACTGAACTATCATGAATATCTCTTGAACAATGCCAGCGTGGTATAGTGTTCCACCACATTGTCAGAGACAAACTGTCCCTTTTTTCTGTAACCTGCTTTACCAAGAGAGAGAAACATAATGATGCCTTGATGACTTGGCTTTACTATAAACAGGAACTATACAAGGTTAACAGGATGTATACAAAGCCCCTGTCTTAGGGGAAGGAATCCTTCTTGTAAGATACCATGCTATTTACTTTATGGATTGTTGTAGTGAAGGAACGAAGACGAACCTCTTCTGAATTGGCTATGAACTGTGGTCCTGACTCTTCCCACTTTTCTGGTACTGCCAGATCTTTATCTGTGTATATCAGCAAGTCAAAGGCACCTGGAAGCAAGTGGGAACAAATTTATGTATGTATATAAGAACAAGACATGTTTCATGGAATCATAGAGTGGTAGAGGTTGGAAGGGACCTTTAGAGATCATCTAGTCTAACCCCTCTGCCAAAGCAGGTCCACCTAGATCAGGTCATGCAGGAATATGTCCAGGCAGGTCTTGAAAACCTCCAAGGAAGGAGACTCCCTGGGCAGCCTGTGCTCCATCACCCTCACAGTAAAATTGGTTTTTATTATGTTTAAATAGAGCTTTTTATGTTCCAGCTTCATCCCATTACCCCTTGTCCTGTTGCTAGATAGCATAGAAAAAAGGGATGCCTCAACATCCTAACATCCACTATTTAGATATTTGTAAATATTAATGAGATCCCTCCTCAGTCTCCTCTAGACTAAACAGCCCCAGTTCCCACAGTCTTTCCTCATAAGGAAGATGTTCCAGTCCCCTGATCATCTTGGTGGCCCTGCACTGGACTCTCTCCAGAGGTTCTCTGTTCCTCTTGAGCTGTGGAGTCCAAAACTGGACACAGAACTCCAGATGAGGCCTCACCAGGGCAGAGTAGAGGGTGGGGAGAACCTCCCTGGACTTGCTGGCCATACTTTTCTTGATGCATCCCAGGATGCCATTGGCCTTCTTGGCCATGAGGGCACATTGCTGGCTCATGGTTAGTTTATTATCAACCAGCTCTCCCAGGTCTTTATCTGCAGAACTGCTCTCCAGTTTATATATTTGAAGTTCAAGTCCATCTTTTGGAACTTGAGACATACACTAAGGATCTCAGAAGTTAAACTGATATTAGTTATGTGAAAATAAATAGTAGTTACTAGTGGTTGTATTATGTGTATTCATTTTAGTTCTTGCAATGTGAATATTTTTGAAATAATGCTAAAATGCTATGTAGCTGAGCTCTAGGCAACACTTAGATTAATTCAGTGACTACTTATACAAGCCTGTCCACAGTAAAAGTAATATGATTTATGAAAACTTATATTTCTCAGCGTACACATTCATTCAGTTAGTTAAGCCAACCTGAGTTCTATTACAATCTCAGTAAAAAGCCTTTGAAAATTAGCAGAAAAAGTGAAGAATTTGTAGGGGTTTTCCAAAGCAAGTGTTGATTTCATTACTGAAGTTGAGAATACTCACAGGTAGTTTCCAACAGTGGCAGAAAAGTTACCGTTGCAGTTATTTGTCTGATAACAGATCGAATTTCATCCTGAATAGCTTTCTGTGATTTTTCTCGTGGTGCACTGGAAGAATAGGAAGACTCTGTTAAGAAAACAAGCTACTACTGTACTTACAGTTTTCTTTACATACAGTTCAATTAATTCCCCTTGTTCCATTTGCTCTAGGGTTTTTTTTAGTAGGAACATTCTCTTAAGCCCAAGGCAGATAAGCTTAGAAAAGTTAAATGATAGTGGGTTTCTCTTCACTGATGTTTGTGAACCTTCACAGTATTTGTAAGAAATGTTACAGTTATTCTCAGTCCAGAATGGATGACAACATTTTGGCCTAACAAAAGGAAAGCACTAGTTCTTTATCTACCTGGTACAGGACTTTATATGCTTTGTTGAAGATTAAAAATCAAGTTTTATTCTCACCCTTTAAAACCAAATGAGCACCTGAGGATTACCATTATATGCTTCAATCATATCATGTCTGGTTTACAAAGAAAAAGAAACCATAAAAAAGTAAGAGGTTGGTAAGGTCTGAAGAAACATCTTCCATCTCCATACTGACAAGAGCTGCTTTGAGGAACCAGAACAGTGCTGATGCACATGGGTGCGTCTTGTCCCTGCACAGCTACTGGGTAGAGGGATGAGCAGGTGTGGAGGAACACTACTACTCACCTCTCATCCTTTGCAGTTTTGTCACACTCGATGTCAAACTGCCACCGCTCCAGAACCTCGTTGTTTTCGATGCTCGAGATGACCACCACTAGGCGCTGCACAATGCACTTGTACAGCCACTCTGAAAGAAGCCACGGCAGTTAGTCGCAGTGTGAAAAAGTAAAACACCAGAAGAGACAAAACAAGGAGGGCACTGCAGCCTCCCGCCAGCGGCACTCGTGTCGCAGTTTGAAGAAACTGCCTTAGCTCCCTGGTTGGGCAACCCCCCCCCACCTTTCATCTGCTCCACCACGTTGTTGAGGTAGTTCTTCAGCTCAGGGTCCGTGGTGACGAGGAGAGTGAGCCCGTACTTCTGGACGCGGGTGAAGGTCTCGGGGGGATAGATGCCCCGCTGGTAGAGGATGCTGTTGATTCCATAGGCTGCAATACGCGGAAGGAAAAGATGTGCCCGTGAGGCGGCCGCCTCCGCCAGCGGCCATGTCCTCCGGCAGGAGGCCTACCAGAGCCTGCCTGCCTACCAGCCAACCTCCCGCCCACCCGTCTTCCCTTCCTCCCTCAGCCCCTTACAGAAGAACTCGGCAACGATCTCGGCGCTGCCCCGCAGAGTGATGCCCTGTTGCTCGCGGCCGAGCTGTTTGGCCATGTGGGCTGAGCGACGGCGCCGCCGTCCCGCCGCCCGGTTCAAATGGAGCTCCGCCCCGCCCCAGCTCCCCTTTGGCGGCCCGCGGCCGCGCGTGCGCGATGGCGAGGCCGCGCCTCCTCTCGGCGGGCGCGCGGGCCGTTGGCGAGCGGCTGGGTTTGGGTACGTCCGGAGGGGGGCGTGGCGCGACGCGGGGGGCGGATGAGGGAAGAACGGAGGGATGGTACGCGAGCCCGCCGGCCCCAGCGTGTATCCGTGCTGCTGGCATCGATAGGAAGGGCTGCTGGGTGCCGGTTCTGCAGCCGTTTCTTAAAAAGAAGAGGTCTTTCTGCGTTAAACTTTCCGGCGGCTCTCGGTGGCGGGGCGCGGGACCAAGCCGTCGTCCGTGGCGGGGCTGTGGGAATCCCGGGCTGGGCGAGGCCTCGGCGTAGACGTGATGCTCCAAGTTCGTTTTCTGAGTTTGTTTAGATGCATTCGTCTATATGAAGGCGCTATGGAACTTAAAAAAATAATCCTTTACAGGTACGAGTGGAAAGCAAGTACCTCTCTTTATGGGTGGTTTTGTTCGTGTTCGCTATGTAAGTTGCTCGTTGCTGTGTAAAATAAAAACCATCTGTTCTGCAAGCACTGTCAAAAGGCAGGCAGGGAGAGCCTGGGAAGGCAGGGTGGAACGGATGTCTTTTCCTTAAATCTCTAGGATAGCGGGTAACACGGAAAGAAGGGGGTTAAGCATTTAGAAAGATAGAAAACCCACGAGCGCACTGCTACAGGCATACCCACGCCTGCTATCAGGCTGCCGCAGCAAAGAGCAGTGGCTAGTTGGTCAAAGGACTTTAATCCTGTTATTACAGGAACACCAAGGGGGACACTGCAAGTAGTAGTGACTGTCAAAAGAAGGCAACTCTGGCAGAGGTTAACAGGTAAGAAAAAACAAAGCGAAACAACAAATAAACATTAAGTGTGAAAATGCTGACATACTATCATGAGGAAGGGAAGCCACAGTCTTACATGGATAGTAACAAGGTGGGCAGCTAGTCAGCTAACAAGCTAGTGCAAAGTGTATGGATTTGTTAGCATCAAAGAGGTGCAGATCTCCTTGAATATGATTTTTCTAAAGTGTCTGGAATCAACAGATGTCATTGTCTAAGATATACCTGTATTAGATGCCCATAGTGACCTTGAAAAAAACTGATCAGAGCAACCTGAAGTGATGTTCAAACCAAAAGAATTTTAAACTTGGGGTAAAAAACATATTGTCATTACACAGTGCAATAAGCCAGATGCTAAAATAGTGAATTGATGGCATGATTGCTTATTTTGTCATAATAAAATCCTTTTTTTCTCAAAAGTTAAGGCTTTCTGTTGGTTCCGCTTCTTGTTCTAAGAGGAAGTACAATTTGCTTCAGGGTTCAGGCTGCTGTGTTTAAAACAATTAGTATCTTCCTAATGTCATGTATGGAAGTTCTGAAAGAGTCTGAATAATTTAGTTATTAATCTAGGGAACTTTATTTTGGGTCTTGATCACTAGTGATTGTGTTCCATATTAGTCTTATGAGTAAAATACTTTCTGAGGAAGTGTATACTTCAAAGCCTGTGGTAATGGAAGCATTTTTCATCCAAAGGCCAGCTTTTAGAAACTAGATAGCTGAGAATATCAGCTGTTTTGCATGACCATACTCTTACCCATCTATTCAAAAATGATCTCACCACCCGCCATGCAAGAATAGTAGAGCTTGCTAAAATCCAAATGGAAGAAAAAAATCTAAATGCTTCTTGGTTTATCAAAGTGATGTAATCTGTTATTGATATGTCTGAGCAGATAACGCTTATCAATAACAGACTTAATTGCATCTTCTTTATTTATCCTAAGATTCATCTGGCATGTATTTAAAGGTGGTGGTGGTGCCCAGTACCTTCTGTTAAAACTAATCTTCCTTCAGTGAACTGACACGATACTTCACAGAGTTTGGGATCACTTTTCTATCCCCAGTTCTGTATTATATTTAACACTGTTTTTTGCCCTGATATGTGCCCTGCCAATAAAACTCCAACTCTAACCAAAATCCACCCAACAAACACCACCTTTCCATTTCTTAACATTTCTTATATATCCTGCAATGTAATGGTAAGAGCTGCATCTTTTCAATATTTCTTTCTCTTAAGCTCCTAATATCTTCTTTTTGCCTTTTGAGACATTATTTTTCTGTGGCTTATTTGTTAGTCTTCAGTCTTTTAAGTCCGTGAAGTAGTGTCTGCCTTCACTTTCGTATTTCTTCTACTAGAAAGTTCTTAATTTTCATCACTTGTCTTATCAAAATCTCCTTCCCTCCACCACTAATTGACTTTCATGAAGGTTTAGTTATTTGACAATGTGTGTTCACTCTTTTCCCCTGCACATTCTCTGGTTATCTCAACTTTGTTTCTCTGTTAAAAGAACTTCACAATACTTATCTTCATTTTCTTCACTTGGTTTGGGTTGTGGTAACTCAATTTCTCTGTAAGGTCAAGCCAGTGTCCTCCAGCAGAGTTGGTGAGGGAATGTGTCTTTGTCTGCAACTGATCTCTGAAGTCACCACTTAACCATAGCCCAGTCAAGTGTGCTGGGGACATATGTACCTAAGTTGTCTTGTCCTGTTACTAACGGTAACATGCTCCATGTGATGTTGATACCTATAGTTTATGTTCAGAACATGTTCAGCAATGTGATAAAAGGTATCTTGCAAGTGAGAGCAGCAGGGAGATGACTGTGGGTTGGGGAACCCTTTGTGTGGCTGACAGCCTGCTTCCTGACCAACTCTGAGCGACCCGCAGAAGCGAAGATGACAGGCTGAGTTACATGTTCTGGCACACCAGGAGTTGGCTATCCTTGCTTTAATTATCTCATAATAAAACCTTAATTTTCATAAGGAATGTGAAATCCCAGTTGTATTTAATTTAGGTCTCTTACAATTCTTTAGTCGTTACTCTTTTTCTCAACTATAGCTTGATGTTAGGAAAGAATTGTTTTGATTCTCTTTCTGTGGAAGGAAGTGTCCCCTGTTTAGCTTGGCTTTTCTGCAACATCTGATGATTGCTTCCCCGTGGCAATTGACATTGAACTTGGGACAATCCAAATCATTAGTATGCCTTCACTTTTTTTTTTAAGGCAATCCAGGTCACATTCCCATAGTCATTCTGCAGACTAGAGGATATAAATCACATGCAGAGTTCATTCCCAAATTTAGCTTGTGTTTTTATACCCTCAGGACAGGTCACTCCTTCCAGCATAGAAAAATAGTCTATAAAACGACAGTTCACTTTTCTACAAAAGCCCTCATATCACATTAGCAAATTGTCATATTAAGTCTTGGTAAAACCGGTTTTTCCTCTGGAGGGAAGTGAAGTCTTACCCTGGCCAACAGAGCCTTAGTACTTTACCTTCTCTGGCAGATCTCCAACCCTTTAAAGTCATTTCTTCTCACACTTTAGGACAGTCTGTTCTTACGAGCGCATAGAAACAGCTTTTTTGCATTTTCCCCTCCTATTTTCTTTGCATCACTTTGATTCTCCTTAGGGTTTCAGAATGCTGTCCATCCCTGTAGTTGCCAGCACTCAACATTAATGGCAGACATTAATCTCTTTTTTGTCTTTTTCTGCAGGTTAGACATTTTGCTCTCTCACTTCCTCAGCCCAGCTTGTGGTATTTGTAGGTCACATGCTGGATGAGGCAGTTCTCAGTTGGCTGAGCTTATGTGATTTTTAGTGAAACTGATCCTTTATCAAACTGTTTCTTTTCTTTGATATAGGCAAGTGTGGCATCTGGGAGATTCCCAGGGTAGAACACCAGCAAACCCAGGTGCCACTATTGTTTCTTTATGTAAGAGTTATTTTAATATCTTCTAAATCTTTAAATCCATTTCCTATCTTAAATCACTTTGCTGTGAGTGAGTTGCTTTATTGCCTTCCATTTTGTATTCATACCTCTCATCCAGGATTCCTTTGGTGTTTCATTATTCTCTGGAATTAAAACTCTGCAATTAATGTAAAATACTGCACTCTTTGAAAGGCATTTTATTACCACACTAATTTTGTTTTATTTGTTGTTGTTGTTGATTAAGTCTGTTTTCAACAGTCTGTGTAGCATTAAAGTTTGCAGGAGAAGTACGGGTGCCTTGTGTCAGCTGTCTGAATAGCTATAACATTTCAAGTTGGCTGATGCTATTTTTTAAAACAGAGGCCATGGAGTATTGTTAAAGACAGCAATATTGGATTCTTTTACCAACAACAATGAAAGAGGATGCAACTGAGAAAGATTGTCTTGAATTTTATGTACATATTAACATAAGTCAATTTTAAAATGTGTTAGTATGGGTTAATAAGCTGCATTATAACATCTAATATGATGAGTAGGCTTCTCAAAGGGTGTCACATTAAAAGGAGACAGAGTGGTTTGGCAGAAAATAAACCCTCTTGCGTTCTAACTCACCTCACTGAAGTGAGAGGTTAGGTGCGGCTAGGTTTAAATTCTGAGTGATGCCCAATTTGCCACGACCAGTCCAGACGCGTTCACCTCCTGTGAACTGTCATGACTCTGGATTCACTGATAGTGGGCTGCACCTTCAATCCAGTTGTGCTTATGAACTAGCACGGACACACTCCAGGGTCTGATCACATTCATTGAGTTTTGAACACTGGCTAGAAACTTTTAAAATTAATTTTCATTTTAAATGTTATTAGTTGTACTGAATAGACTTTGAAATTAGACTTACTCTGGTGACTACTTGTTTCTTTTATATAATGAAAGAGAATTGAGATTTCCTTATTTAAGCCAATGTAAGAACACCATTTAGCTTGAACGTAAGAAACTGACCACCTTGTACAGTTAAATAATATTTTATGGATTTTGTGAGTTTTGAAAGCTACTTCTGTAGAACATGCAATTATCTCTTTCTCTCTCTCCTTTTTTTTTTTTTTCCCTTTTTACCCCATGCAGCAGGTCCTGACATTTTTCTAAAGAGTACATAGGAAAAAATGTAGGAAGTATTTGTGATGGTTTTACCTCTAAACTACCGGGAGATGGCACCAGCCACATGTATTATTTGCACCGTTTCAGTTTAGCTCTGACCTCCAGTGGTTTCATTTTACAATTATGTACTTTTTATATACTTAACTTGTTGCCCAATTTTTATGTTTAGCTGCTGTTGCACTAAAGACAATTTAAAGATGTTAAATGAAGACAGGAATTCTATTTACAGAATCAGAAGAAGCACTATTTGAATGAGCTTTCTGTACCTTGAAAACTCCATAGTGTTTGATGATGTCATGTTATAGTGGTAAAAGGCAATGTGAAATCCACTGAATGCAGCTCTTTACAGCTTAATCCCCTCTACTGTTTCATTCCCAACCTGAAGGTTGATAATTTGAAAGGTGAATGTTAATCCAGTTTAAGTTAGCTCCTGTCGCTTCTGATGTTTTCCTATTAATGTTAATAGAAAACTAAGGAGTTCTTGGGTAGTTTAGACTTACTAAGCAGTTATACTGCAGTTTCAATTTAAATCAATCTTCTAAAGAACACTAGAATACATTTATCAGCAGAGTTTTAGACTATCAAGGGCCAGAGATACTGAGAAAAAAAAAAAGGGTCCAGGAGATTGTTAGTATATATGTTGATAGGACCATAAGGCCATTTGATAGATTTCTATTGTAATGATTACAACATGTTAAATGTCAATTGTTATTTTGTGATTGCTTTGTACTTGTGTCACTTCTGATGGACTTGTTCAATTAATTGTGTTGTAAATTCTGAAAACTGAAGAGGTAATATATTGTGAAAAGCATATTATTAGTGTTACAAATATTTGAAGAAAAATATTAATAATTCCTTAATTTCCTCTTGAAAATTGGAGTGTTTATGCATTTTTTGTTGCAGTTAAATCCCCAGGCAAATTAGATGTCCTGTTGTCAGAATAATCATTACTGAAAATAGGCATGGAAAATATTCAAATTCTTTCTCTGAAGTATTGGATAGTTTAATAAATTGGTAGAGGATGACTTTCCAAACAAGATATCTATTCCTGTATGGAAAGAGGAATTCTTTAAAGAACGTAATTTATTTCAAGAAAAACATGATTTTTCACAGGTTTTGAGAAATGTATGGATATATTTCTTAAAAGAAAAAACTAGAACAAATCATCATCAATGTGTTGTGACTGTGAGGTGAGCTAAAATATTTAATTGAGGCACTCAGGCCACATGTACTGGGACTATACCCCAAGTCCTTCTTCTACACCTCACTAGCTGCACCTCTTGCTGCACATTAATACCTTGGAAAGTTTAATCTTCTCTGCTGGAGACAAATACCTGATTTCTAAACTTTCTATGATGTCTTCGTCAGAGCTCATGTGCTCTGCTGGTTAATGGCAGAAGAGGCATGAGCAGTCTTGCAGTAACATGGACTGTTAAAAATACTTTTATCTGAAAATCATGGCAATATTTGTGTACTAACGTTGACATCTTAAAAGCAATTATGGAAAATGCCTTTGGACAAGAACAGCATTGAGATAGGTATGGGAAGCATCAAACAAAGCTTGCATAATTCCACTGTAAGGGTAAAGAAACTTGTCTCTCTGTTCATCATATAAATCATGTGGAAGGTGAAATGTGCCACTTCTTAATTATTTTTTAATTATATTCGTCAAGTCATAGATAAATATTTAAGTGTTTCTTAGAGTTCAATCATTGATTTTCAGTCTGGCAACCACTTAAAAAACCAGGAAAGACTATTTTGGATTCAGTTTGCCCTTAAGAAAAATCAGTTAAGAGTGGACAGTTGGACCATTTGCAAAATAGCTAGGAAAACAACCAGAGTTTGTTGTCTTAGTCCACAGTGGAAAAATTCATATGAGAAAAACTGGAGAAGAGCAAACTACTTGAAACTTCATGCTATTTATTTGCATCTCCTGCACAATGGATGGCCTCATCCAAGCCTCATTATCTGATTTTGTTAGGAGTGTAAAAATGGAAACCAGATGGCTTGGTAATGTGAGTAGCAGTTTGATGATAGTTATTCCTTACACTCTTCCTTCCTTGAAATCTGATTTGAGTTAAAACATGGCATATTGCTCAAGGTAAGCTATTTCTTGGCTATAATCCAACAGTGGACAGGTAGACCAGGAGTAGATACTCTAAAGTTCAGGTCGTTCTTGCTACCAAGGAAAATTCATTGAGCTAAAGCAAAGTCGTACTTCATTTGTGTTAGCAAAATTATTTGCTACATGTTTGTATTAGTACATTTATTTAAACCTTTAAAGATGTTAATGTAGTCTATGGATGTGGATTTACATGTAATGACACAGAAACCTATGCAATAATCTAACATTTGTCAGAGAGAACAAAAAAAAATTGAACAATCTAAATATATATATTTAGATGCAGTGTTACTGCAGTTTTTACAGAAATACAATATAATCTGTTGAAACAGGAGAGGAAAATTATGCAGACCTCCTGCTTGAGGAGATGATATTACTGGTTAATAGTGGACTGACCCAGTTACATCAAGGGATAGTGTCATTGATTTGCTGTGCTCTTTGCTTAAGCTTTGTATTGCAAATGGTCTCTGCAGCATGACTATACCGTGCTTTACAAGGTGACACTGTCCCTTGTGGCTACTGCACTTGGGAGCCAGTGCCAGTGCCTCATTTCCATCCTTGCTTACAAAGGACTTTGTGTGAACTTGGGCCAATAAGTTTATATCTAAGTTTCCAACAAAGGATTTAAAAGTCCTACAAGCTTAGGCACATTGAATTTCTGCCAATTCTACCTTGGGAGATGCCTTGCTCATTGCCATCCCTTCATTTCAAAGAACAGAGAGGTTCTGATGTTGTAGGGTTTTTTTTTTCCCTTAGAAATGTGACAGTGATGGTGTCCACACTCACTTATTTAATAATATAGTAGGAGAACAGTCATCTAGCATAGAGAAAATTGAGGTTCAATAACTTTTGCATCCAGAAGGAACCCAAATCCTCATCTCCCATGCCCAGAGAAGTGTTATTATCATCAACCTTTAGGCTAGTTTGGCTGAGCAACATTCTCTGTCCCATCTGTTCAGACTGCCACAGAACAAAGGGGAATTGAAAATCCATTTGAAGGCAGAAGGGCAAAGGAAAAGATTGAGTTTTAATGGTCAGACCTGGCAAAGAGAGCTCAGAAGCACAGTCCAGCTGCCAAGTTATTATGTGTTTCACATACATTACTTTCCATATAATTTAACTTCGTATAAGCTTTTTCAATACCAGTAAAATTACTTACTGAGATCTCCTCCTCTGAGTTAAACTCATGACAGAAACTGTCTCTTAATATTTCTTTTTAATGACTAATGCATTTGTTTATATGACTTTTTCTTTATAAACAGCGTTAAAAAAGCCACAAAACAATATTAGTGGGAAATGATAATAAAGACATGCTCCCCTAATGATAGTAAACTTTAGAGGTATGTATCTCTAGTTGTTATTGTCTAAATAATCTCCCCAAACGCTGCAGGAATATTTACCATATCTACTTGCTGCCTTTGTTAATTTACTAGGTAAAATGATCTGCATTGTTTTGTGTTCTCTTCAACTTGCGCAGCATCACATGTAGCTCTTTCCACTCAACAGCATGACCAGACTGATGAACCCTCTCTGCCAGAAGCTTTATTACACTGTGAATGGCTATCTCCAGTTACTGCCACACATGCATTTTGCATCACAGTGATGATGTTTAGATTTCATCTCCGTAGTGGCCTTAACCTTGCTCTGTCCCTGGGCACATTTTGGCCAACGAGGTTGCACATATATTCAGAAGTCATAATAGTTTGTACTGACCTTCAGGTTTTTACACGTTTTACTTGTTGATTTTGCATCATATTTACCAAGCAAATGGCAATGTTGTTCATAAAAGGGGAAAAAAAATCTACTTATGCAGAGGATGTGGACATGATACTCCATCTCTATTGACACCTGCACTGATTTTTCATGAAAAATATGAAAAAACACTAACAGGACATGGTCTAGGAATGTGGCATTAGAAATACATGTCTCCATCTTTTCAGATCTGTAGCGTTAAATTACTGATATCTTCAACAGAATTAAGGTGAGATCTGAAGCCAGTCTTTCCTTGTATTTGGTAAAGGTGCTGTTATTTATAGGTTTCAGAATGAATATTCTTCCATGTGGTTTACTATATTATTAAATGGAACACTAGAAACTGTGTTGATATTTGGACAGGATTGCTCTCCATCACTGGACTTGGTTTTGTGAAGCAGAATATTGTTCCTAGAAAAAGATATTCCCTCCCCATCAGACCTCCATTCCATTTGACACAGTGACTGTTTTCTGGGAATATAAAAATAATTTTAGTTATTTATGGATTGCTGTTGCTGATATTTCTGCGACCCTGTTAAAAGTGAGTATTTTGTCCTCGGTGGACAGTTTTTATACTTAAATAAGCAAAATGTCAATTAAACTAAAAAGTCAAAATCACATGTATACTAAATTTGGCAACAGCTTGCTGGCAGATTTTATATATCATCTGAATCTGTCTATATATGAGGAAAATGAAAAAATGAGTTCTGAATAATATGAGGAACCAGGAAAGATGTAAATTTACATGGTGTGTGGCAGTGAAATAGTCACAAGTATGTCAGCTTTCAAATAGTCCTCATTTATATCTATGATTATATGTCTTTATCTTCTTGCTTCTCAGACGTATTTATATTAGATATATATCTAATATTACACTGTGAATTTATATCTATGATTATATGTCTTTATCTTCTTGCTTCTCAGACGTATTTATATTAGATATATACATAATAACAATAATATATTGTATTATATATTCTAAAATATTTTGATCTATAATAATACATTACAATATATTATTATATAATATATTATAATCAAATAATATAGTATATTTTTAAGAGATAGATATATATATATACTTGCTCTGGTGGATTTGATTTCAGTTTCCTGTGATGCCTTTTTTCAGGTAATAGAAAAGGTTACACATGTAATTCAACATGTACTTATTTACAACACATGTTCGTTTTAGCACTTTGAAGAAGATAGAGAATGCCAGAATGGCTGAGGTTGGAAGGAACCTCTGGGGTTCATCTTGTCCAATCTCCCTGTTCAAGCAAGGACGCTTAGAGCAGCTTACCTAGGACCATATCATAGAATCATAGAATGATAGGGGTTGGAAGGGACCTTTAGAGATCATCTAGTCCAACCACCCCTGCAGAAGCAGGTTCACCTAGATCAGGTTGCATAGGAACATATCCAGATGGTTTTTTAATATCTCCAGAGATGGAGACCTTCTCTGGGCTAAACAATCCGAACTCTCTCAGCCTTTCCTCACAGGAGAGATGTTCCAGTCCCTTAATCATCTTAACTTCATTGCCCACACTCTTTGGACATTGTGCATCATAGGCATCTTATGGGCTTTGGGCACAAAGGCTTTGGGACTAAGCAATCTCCTTTGTCTCTTGACAATACTAAAGTGTTCATAGCCCCAGTCATCATCTACACACCACAGAAAGTCTTGGATTCTCTTCATTTTGTCATGAAATTTGGCAGAACTGGGGAAACCTCAGGGATCTGCAGAAGTGCTTAGCCTGTCAGATGCATCTCGTTTACTTTTTTCTTCAGAGAAAGGCTCAGTGACCTCTCAGTGGCACTCTTTGCCATAATGAATGTTAATGAAATTACTTACATGCACAAGGATAAGAGTCTGTTTATTTTTTCTTGAGTTACTGTTAAGTTTTAAAAATATTTTTTAAAAGTATTTTGGTGCAGTGCAAACACTATTTTGTAAAAAAAACACCCCACATTGTCTCTTGTGCCATTCTGAGCAATGTATTGAATGTCTTCAGCTCTTGATTCTTCCTTCTCTAGAAGCAGGCCACAGCTTTCCTTTGATTCATGTATTTTCCATAAATTCCAGGCTGCTAAATTTAATTTTTTTAAACCATGTTTACATGAATTTCTCACTTTTGGAGTGACAGCTTTATTCATAAGAAAATATTCTTATGTGCTTCCCCCAAATTATAAAAATTCGTATCCTGAGAACATATATATTTGCACATTGGAATATGATAGATGGCACTATATGCCACTTTTGTTAAAGCACCAGCTGATCTTGGCATTGCTAGCTGAAGACTGAAGTTGGAAGTTGTCACGATTAGCAGTATTTGACCGAAGTAGTTATAACTGACAGTTATAAGAAAACAATCATTCCATGTGGGAGGGAGGGTCAGCGCTGTCTCATACCTGCTATGAGACCGGTATTTCTAGAAACTCCATAGGGAGAGTTTGGTGTTGGTATTATTAAAATAAAGGTCACACAATTGAAGTGTATGATTCTAACTCAAGAGTGCAGTTAAAGTACTATGTTATAATACACAGCCATAATCAGAAGTGTGAAGTCAGTGCTTCTGATCAGAGTAAGACCAAGATTTATCTGAACATATTCTGGCTAAATATAGTTTTGACAAAAAATACAGTTATGTGAACATTTCAGTGAGAAAAAAAAGGAGATACTTGAGATCAGTTACACTGGAACTTCATGATTTCATTTTTCATCCAAATATGTTTTCTTCTGTTCAGCAAGCATTTTGACAAAAAGTCAATGTTATTATATCATCATCATCATTATCATTATTGATTTAATCATTTGCTGTCCAGCTTTGTGAACCTGCACAATAAGTAGGTAGGCAGGGACTAAATTGGAAACAAAGAGGTAGTTTCCCCACTAATGACTGAGCAGGATTCAAGAACATTCCAGCAGATTTCACACAGGAATCATCTAAGAGCTGGTTAAAGTAAAGAGTTGTTTACACTGCCTAGCTGTTAGTGTTGTCCAGGTTAGAAGACATTTGTCTGAGAAAGGACCTTCTCAGAGCTCCTGGTGTTTTCATTGCTGGGACTGATGAAGTGGACATTTCGTCAGGGCAGTCACAGGCTTCAGAGAGGCTGAATTGTGGGCATGCAACACACAAAGCTACACAAGATCCAGACCTGAGAAATTTTATGTGGCACTTCAGAAACAGAGAATAATTTCCTTTCTGCTAATCCTAGACCAGTGCCTGTATTAGCATAAAGACAGAAATGTTAACATCTTATAATAGCATACCTTCTCTCCAGAATTCTGCATAGGTTCCAGATGGTTTGGTTTCTTGACACAGTTTGGAAAAATAATATGTAAGTGTAAAGTGGTAGTTCTTAATTTTTATTGTCTTAAATTTTATTTTTATTATTTCTTTTTAACTTTGTAAGAGGAAATGCATTTGATTTAGTTGATATTACTATCATAGTGTGGGGCTAAGACTGCCAAAGTAAAATGAGCTGTCAAGTGCAAGGTGTCCATTGTGCTGAGTGGTCCCAGCTCAGCACTCACCTTGTTCCACAGAGTCCCACTTCCTGCCAGCATTATTCAGGTCTTATTCCTAGCTCCACCTAGCTGCGTACAGTATGCAGAGCCTCTTTTTCTTGCATGCCAATAGCTGGTTTACAAACAAAAGCAGATACCTGTCCTAAAATAGACCTGGGGATCTATTCTGGATCCAGTTGCAGCAGGGCTTTAGAGTTAATAATACTCTATGACCCTTTGTTGAAGCACAAAAATTAGTTAGACTTGGTTCAAGGATCTCTTCGCTGCTCCCTGCCATGCAGCATAGCTCTTCTGTTGTCATCAAAATGCTGTACTATATGGAAACGTAGTTATATAACTGGTTGGTGGCTGCTACATAATTTCTGCCCCTTGTAGTTCAGTTCTTCTCCTGAATATATGTTTTTGTCTTCAAAGGAAGACTGTTGCTGTTGGGTGTGCTTGATGAAGGCGCTATAATGAGTCTTTTTCACCCATCCATGCTTCACAAAGTAGGTCTCCTTTTCCTGCCTGAATGATTGGTTTGGTAAATGTTAACAAGTTCTGTAGTTCTTTTGTGAGTATATCTTTCTTACATTGTTTAATTAATCCTCAGTGCTTTCACAACTCTTACACAAGGGATAAATTTGCTGTAAGAGAATTGAATTCCAGCAAGTTGTGATTCTTTTACTGTTACTTTTAATATCCTTTTTGCTGTTTTGCTATGAATACCTGAATTATAATAGTAACCATATCAAACAAATGTGAATGAGAATCATTTGAATTCCTGTTAAGTCTAATTGGCTTTTTAAAACTCAGTATGAAAACCAGATTGTCTCTAATTAACTTCCAAAGTACCCCTTTTCACACAAAGGCTATCCCAGGGGACACTTGGCAGACCTCCCTGTTGAGCTTTTTTGCAGATTCTTTTAAGCAGAAATGTAGTAGATGATTAGTGTAAGGCCAGACCATTTGTTGCTATGATATTTCCCTTAAATGCAGGCATTTTCTTAACCATACCACAAGGGAGTGGTGCTTCTTGGTCATGCATCAAAGTCCACAATACAATTTGAACCACAACAGAAGGATAGTTGTGAATATTTATTGAGAGAAGAACTGAGAAATGCAGAATACATAAAGAGGTGCAGATACTCCAGTATTTAAAGTAACTGCAAGAGAAAAATAATACAAAGTATTGCCTCCACTGGATAATTAGGTTTGAAAACAACAACAACAACAGTTTCCTACTGTCTTATCTCCGAAGACAGACAAGCTGGAGTTCATGTTTGCCTCTCCTCCTTACTGTCTGTGCATGTTTCCTCCTGTTTGTGCCATTTCTGTCCATTTCAATTTTTTGGCTTTTGGGGGTAGGACACACATCATGAAAACACAGATTGCAAGAATTCTTTTTTTTCTTTTTTTTTTTTTTTGAGTTTTGAAGCTGATTAAAGGGTCCACACAAACATAACTTCAGAGCAATAAGATAGGTGACCTAAAGAAACAAAAGCTGTATTTGAATTTGCATAGTGGGAAGTTTGAACTTGATATATATGTTACTATAGCTTATGATTATTAAAATGAAAGTCACTATAAAACAGGTGACATTGAAGTAGTAGGAACCTGGAAGCATTGCCAGATAATCTGAAGAGAGGAAAAGAAAGATAAATGAGACATATGGAATTGAGTAGAATTGTAAGAAAAACCACAGGACAAAGAGAATAACTTGGAAATGGATTTGCTGAGGTCTGCTAAGATGCAAACTTCCTTCAACCTTTTTCCACATTTAGGACATTCATAATACCATCCTGTGTGAATTTGATGCCTACTAAGAATTGTGAGATATCATTCCTTTCCCACATGGGCATTAGTAGGTTTTCTCTCCTATCCTGAAAACTAGAAATTTAACATCTTTTGATGGGGACTGGCAGAGTTTTAAAGTTACTGAGGTGAATGGCTTAGCCCAATGAATACACACACGATACATGAATGTGTAAATCTTGTTTCCTAAGAAAGTAGCTCTTCTAAATTCTGATTTAGGTCTTCAGACGATTATATTTATAGTCATGGGCCTAAATTCTGCCAAGAGCTTTTTCTGCTACTGATTGATAGAATCAGGGAGGAAGGTAATCTGAAATAAAAAGATGAGAGTGCACCTGTTTGCTGTAAGGAATGTTGATGATTTCTAAGGCTTGATGTCCATAGGTGGAATACACTGAGAAAAGCAGAATTGTCCAAACCACATATCCCCCATTTATCTCCTCTTTTCTGCTTGCTGCAGTGTTTTCTTTCTGTAAACTGAAAATTAAGAAAGCTGCGCTGTCTTCAAAGCACAGGGAAAAAGGGATGCCATTTTTTCCCCTCCAGGATCTCTAGTGGAGGAGGGTAGGTAGAAATGAGAATTGGAACTGCAAGACTTTTTTTAACAAAATTCTTAGTCATATGCTTTTAGTTGTGTACTTGCACATTCAGTTAGTTTCCTATCGGCTCGTTAGGAGAAAAGGCCTCATTTTAGACATGTTTGTTTCGTTGTCTGTGGTTGCATTTCACTGTTCCTTTGGCATAGCATTAACTGAAGACATTACTGAGGTTGGCATAAAAATGTGAGAAGCAGTGAGCTTATCAGTTCTTTCTTTTTACTTTTAATACTTTATTAATTGATGCTGAACCAATACACTCAGGAAGAGCTATTTTTTTTCTTAGCAGTCTTGAAGCACTGATGGATTCTATTAAATGGATCTGAGTCTTGATGTCTTACTAGCCTGTTCATCTTAGCCAGCTACCTCAAGAAGGAAATATAACCTTACTGGTGAACAGGACCAAAGTTGAAAACACTAGTCACATTGGTCTCTCTGATAAAGTTCACAAGACATAGCAAACAGTTAAAAGCATCTTCCTTTTCCAACCCAGAGTATCCAAGCTATTGTTTTTCTATTACTTACTCTATCCTAACCATGCAACTGATACCAGGGAAATCTTCTGCTTCTTATTTGTGTTTTCTTATTTAGCATGCCTGAAAAAGCAAAACTGTGCAGCTGGTACTGCTCAGTAATTCTTTACAGATTGTTTGAATAATATTTTTTAGTTTAAGTAAGATACATAATTTCTACTTAGATGCATTGTAATACCTCTCTTGAATCTGCATATGTACAATTTTGTAGATTGAATGTTTTGGTTCTCAGAGAGAAAATTATATTATAAATAAACATAACGTATTTATTTACATGGTGGATAGATTATATAATTGTAATTCTTTATGTGTCTTTCCTAAGGTGACAAAAATGTCAGATACTGTGAATTTTCTTATGCACGCTTTTCCTCTGTCTTGTGGGAAGCTGTGCTTCAGTAGAAAGCTATGCTAAAATATAGTTAAAAGAAAATTGATCTTAAACTAATCCTTTGAGTCAATTAAATAATACTGATCTCAGTAGAACATCTATTAGTGTACATGTGATGTTTCTACTAATACAGCATGAATTTATTACAGCCAGGGGTAGCCCAATGAATTCCAGATGAATTGACAATAGCTGGATTCTTAAAATGCTACCAGATTTACTTCAGGTTTTCTGTTTCCATGTGTAATTAATACCAGAACCCAGTGCTGCTACCTGCTCCTATTTAAAAAATAAAAATAAAACTATCATAAATATGAAATCAAACTGAAAACTTGAAAACAAATCTTGGCATTGCTTATGTACAATAACGATTTTAAATCCACCTGAAGACACTGATTTTGCATAATTAAAAATATTATTTATCTCCTTCAGCACAAATCCAAACAGCCAAAATACTCCAAGCTACTTGTAATCTCCTTCTTTGGAGGTTTCCAAAACCCATCTGGACGCAGATCTGAGTGACCTGATCTAGGTGGACCTGCTTGAGCAAGGGGGTTGGACTAGATGATCTTTAGAGGTCTCTTCCAACCCCTGCCATTCTGTGATTCTATGAATATAACTAGCTAGATTAGTAACTTGCTTGAAAAAATATTCATGTCATATTTAGAGTCTTAAATATAAAATTGTTTAGAAAGCTATGTATGCAAAATATTTATGAAAACAGGATATATTTTCAGAGATTTGTTAGTCAGACATCCTAATTCCAGGTAGAAATCTAGCAGCTTCTCTTCATAAGAGTAGAAAAATGTGTTTATCTTGGTACTCTTTGTAAAAGGAGACATGGAAATTTGTAGTTTCATGCTGGTTGTATGGATGTTATCTTTTTTAGAAATGTCATATTGTCAGAAGCTTCACCTAAGTTCAGTATTTCATGTGGCACATTAGGTTTCACACTGGAATCTCCTGCTATGTTTGGACCCATGTAACATCACACATTTTTAATTACATTTTCACAGCTTAGTACTGGCTGTTACCAGAATGAGACCCCCAAATTTGGTACACGTATTTAGGTTTGAAGATTTCACTGGTCTCTTTTTTTCATCAGCCCTTACCACATGAATCATACAATGTTTCCATAGCTTAAGAGACCAGATGTGGTTTTGTGCACACTTCATCAGAAAGCACTGCACCAAGGACATGGCAAAAAATCTTCTCCAATAACTATTTAATATATTTGCTCTGTGATGATGTAAATCAAACCATGGTCCCATAAGGGCTGTTTCTTTTTCTGTAATGCAAAGGATATGCACTGATAATGGGGAGCGAGGAAGCAAGTTGGGACAGGTTTTTGGTACTTTCTGTGTATTGTAGGAGAAGGATACCTGTATCATAATTGTGAAACTAGTCATTTTTTACTTCCAGCTCATCCCAGCTGAGCAATGTAGCACTGCAGTCTGACGTGTATTTACACCAGCACTGTTTTCTCAAAGTTGACCTAATCCTGAAAGTGAGGAAAATTTACCAACATCCTCCAAACTCTGAAATTCATAGTCAAGTGACACCTCAGGGAAAAGAATGAGGGTGAATATAAGCTGTATATAAGGTATCAACAGAGCGAGAACAGTCCTCTCTACTGAATATGACCATGTTTACTACAGAGATTTAACAATTAGTTTGCAATTCAGAAGTAGAGAAAGTACAGGACACACTCTTTTTTTTGCCTTATACAAGCTGAGTACGAGAAGAAAACCCACATTAAGGTCTGTGAAATACTGCAGGATAACACAGTGTTTGTAATAGTACTCTTATCCCTGGGATTTCCAAATACGCATGAAAAGATAGTTCTCAGCTTTTTCTCCCTCTTGGCCAGATCCAGCCCCCTCCTTTGTGAAAGCTCAGGGCACAGCTGGGTGATGGGCTGATGCAAGGCTGCTGAATGTCAAGAAGATGGCACTGGGATGTGGAGAAGGCAGGCCCCTGGCAGTAACTATGATGTTCTGTTAACATCTATTTAAACACCTTCTGTATGTAAATGTTTCTTTGATTTCATTGAGAGAAGGCAATGCATTGACAGGTTTAGAAGTTTTTCTGGCTAATGCATTTTTGCTGTGGAAAGAACAAATATCATCTTATTCTTCACTTAGGCCAAGTAATTTATACCGTCTCCATCAAGGGCACTATGGTCTCCACCTTCGGACCCAGAGGACCTTTTGAGAGTGGTAGAGCAGTGAACCTTTTTTTTTTTTTTTTTTTGGAAAAAACAACAAACCCACCTGCAACTTTTTCTAGATACACTCTGGATTCTTTCAGAATACTGTTTGTTATGAGATTTGGTCTTATTTTCCTGGTTTTAACGTGCTTAAAACTAATTTTGAAGTCTTATGAAAAGGGGCAATGAAGAATCACTGAATGGAGAGATCAACACTGACAAAAGAGAAGACTAAAAAGAGAGTGTAAAGAAGGCAAAGAGAGAAGGAATAAAGGTGGAGAAAAAAGAATCCACAAAACTGCCTCAAAAGAAGAAGAAAAGATTGAAAATTGGTTTTATACAGTCAAGGTTTTACATAGAGTTGGTGGAAATCAGATGTGATATTGCTGGGAATAAGTCCAATTGGACCTGTGCATTTGTAGCTGATTACAACAGGGTAAAAATGTAGCTCTGTTTTTTGGACAAAATGTTCAATGATTTACGAGCAAGTCTGTTTTCAGAAAGGAGTTGTGAGTATCAGGGTTTCACTGAGACTTCGACTCCTAAGTGCCTGTAGCATTTCAAGACATAAGCTTAGGCTAAATGCTAGTGGTATTTGTCAATGAGGAGCTTAAGTTCTGTGAAACATTTGAACATTAATGCTTTTGAGGAAAAAATAAATTTTCTAGGGACAGTGGAATAACTAGGAAATTATAATAATTGCTGGCTTGAACAAGAGGAACTTTTGCTTACCATTTCTGGTTGGGACACTAAAGAGAGAGAATATATCCACATTTCAGTTTAATGCATCTATTCATTCTTATTCCACAAATATTTTAATGATGGGTTTTGCTATTTTCTGCAAAGAATAATTTTATCACATTTACAATAGTAATACAGTTTGGTATGGCAGGACTCTTACTAAGCTATATCCTCATTCAGGACATTACAGAGAGTAAAGTGCTGTAAAAGTCCTCATGAATAACAATGTAAAAGACCACACAATAGATTTTCCTCAAGATGAAGGAGCCTGGCAGGACTTCTCCTGCTAAAGGAGTTTTTGGCTCTCTCTGTAGAGGTGTTCCTGAGTGTCCATTTCAAGAAAAGAGAAATATTCGTAGTAAAGGGCTGCCCAATATACTCCTTCACAATGCTGCTGACAATGTTTCTCATCTTAATGTAGAAACCCCGCAGAATTAACTACTGACTATATCACTTCAGACTTGGGCTATGAGCTAATAATATTCTAGCTTGGGACTTTTTCAGTCAAAACCACATGCACATTGAATTTCCGTGTGAATGTTGGGCCACAGAGAGGATTAACCACTCACAAAAATCGCTCCAGCAAACATAAAGATAGAAGAAAGCAAAGGCATCTGGTTTTTGTGCCTTTTTCCCCTCACACTGAAGGAATGAGCTACAGCCTGTTGATTTAATTGTGCTAAGTGCCGTGGGCCTTCAGCTATGTTAATCATGCTCTATGTGGAGCAGCTGTGCAGAGCTGGGCAGGCTGGTGGGAGGCCAGCCCTGCTGCAGCCTCCCCGTGCTTCCTGGGGCTGGGGCTGCCGGGGTCAGGAGGGAGGGCGTTTCAAAGCCTAGACCTTTGCTGCCTAAAGAGACGGTCTC
Organism: Colius striatus; assembly: GCF_028858725.1. Classification (NCBI taxonomy): domain Eukaryota; kingdom Metazoa; phylum Chordata; class Aves; order Coliiformes; family Coliidae; genus Colius; species Colius striatus. Next base: position 24,686,266 of record NC_084761.1, read on the forward strand.
ATTTTCTTTCGTTTTATACCGCTGTAAAATCAATTCCAAATAATAATATCTAACCTATTATTGACACTTTATCCTGTGGGGAATAGCTGGTTTTGACTGTTATAAGCAACCACTGATTTTCCCCAGGCCCTCAAGGCCCCCTGTTGTGACTGAGGCAAATGTTGCTAATAAACGCCTCCTTCAAAGTGACTTTTCCAGCTGAATCGGAGGGATTCCAGTCACCCATTTGATGGAACTTTAACCAGAAACGTGTTGGACAAATTAAATATGGGTTAGCCTCTTGCTCTGGACTGTATCAAGAGCCTATAAATGCAAAATGTTTGAGTCACAGAAGACCGTGCTCTGTAATTAACTATTGTAACTCTCCTCGCAAATCAAAAGCAGCCTAACCTGTGGAGTTCAATATGTCAAGACATGGGCCTGAAATGGTTTAGAGAAGGAGAAAGTAAAGAAGAATAGGATGGAAAGGTAAACCAGATTTTCCATACACGTATGTCATCATTAGCTAGTATCAGGAGCCTTGAACTTCTCACTTTGTTATGGACAAAGACCTGAAGTGCTTAAATGCATGGACTCACATTTGAGTTTGTATAAGAGTCTCAGGATTATCCACCTGGAAGATCATCATGAGCTGGAAAGGTCTTGCAAACTAGATATATTGATTTTTTTTTTCTTTCCTTTGGGCTGCTTCTGGAATATTTACAATTTAGTTTAAAATAGCTAGTCAGTGAGCTGTTTGACAAGCTGAAAATGGCAAGGCTGATGTCAGCAAGTATGACAGAGGAAAATAAGCAGAGGTTAACTCTGTTTTCAGGTTTCTGTGCAGAAGGAAGGACTTTTTTTGAGCGGTCATCAAGTATTTTTTTTCTGTAGTCAGGATTTTAATGTTTCAAAACATGGGCTCTTAAGTAATTTAAAGAGACAAAAAGTACTTAATGGAAAAATGCAGAGCCCTATGTTTTAATATGGAGCAAAATATCATTTTAATAATTTTAATCAAAATACAGTGAAATATTTGATAACACGTTTATTGAAGAACTTTTGTCTTAAGCTCTGTCTCAACATTAACTATAAATGTGCTATAATTCTGCATCCTTCTCTTTCCAGCCATCTTCTGTCATGCATTTGATGTTGATCTCAAATTAATCTTAAATCATTGTTTGTTACCATTTTAAAAATACCAAACAATTGTGAAAGTGCAGTTTTCAGTGATGCTTATGCATATATATTTCATCAGTGATAAATTTGAAAGAAGTGAGACTTACATTTAAGGTGGTATGCTATGATACTGTTTGCACAGAAAAAGCTGTTTATCAAAGATGATAAATTGCTATCTGTCTTAATTTTCAAATAAAAGTAGCTGACAAAAGAGTAAGGAGAGAATGACAGAATAATACTGTAACTCTGAATGGAATAAATAATCTCTGTTTGTCTTAAATTTGCTGTACTTCTTATATCAAATATTCCTCTGTGATTGTGTAAGACCTTGTAAAATGTGGTAGTTCATGACCAGAGCTCCCAAATGTACTTACCTTATCAACAGAATAATATCTTTAGCATTTCTGTCACATACTCTATTAGTCTTCAGACTTTCTCATTTCCTAATGTGGAGAATAAAAAATAGTGATTTCTTTTTTTTTTTAAATCTCCAATCACTCTGATATTATTTTCATTAACACTGTTCACACAGTTGTTAGGCCAAAGGGATCAACTTGCTCTCTTGACTTTGTAAACTCAACCTGACCACAAGGGTAGCAATCCAAAGCATTAGAGAGGAAGTCTTTGTTCTCAGAAGTATAGAGAATAACGTAATATTTATTTAATCTTGTTCTTCCCACTCAGAGTGTATAGAGAGAAGACAAGTGGAAAGCTCAGTGGGCAGATAAAGATAAATAATATTCCCCTTCTTCCATATCTCTGGCCAGATAGTCATATGAGTTTATGTGTGACGTGTGCAAGTGGATCTGATATATACATACAGGGGCCAGAAGGATTCTCAAATGCCTTTTTTTCTGTTAGACAAAATTTAGGTTTATACTACCACAGCTTTTCTATTTGGGAATACATCTAGAAGTGATAAATGTAAAACCAAACTTGTTTTGCCTACATTCTGTGGATTGCAAGGCAGGAATTCTGCTGGAAACATACTGCTGTCAGCTCCCTTTCCTCATGTTTTTTAAACATCATCTTTGTCAGCATTCCTATCTCCTCTGAACAGAGCTGGGAGAAAAAGCAGCTGAGGAAAGACAAATTACTATGGCATACTTATCTTAATCTTTCTAAGTCTTCATGGAAAGAGACTGGGACCTTGATGTGGGTCAGGTGTTGGACTGGCAGCTCTTGCAAAGCAGGGAGCAATGAAGTACCATGTTCTTCCATCTGCCCTCCTCACATCCTAGGCTCACAGCTAATTAATCAGTTGTAACTTGCAGATGGCCTCCCAAATCAGCCTAAGGCAATACAAACTTCAGCAAGGAAGCGTGTCAGATTTCCATTATCAAAGTCTCTGGTGAAAGCAACACCATATAGTGCTTTCTACTGTACTTAGAAGTTTGAAAAACTAGGAGCTATAGCTTCAGAATGAACACATTGCACAAACATGAGTAAACCAAGTCTTTCAGTACTGATACTTGTCATGAAACACCGTTTTCTGTGATGTGCATCCTTTCATAAATAAGCTCTTCAAAAGCACTTGTAGTGAAGAAAAAGGACCTTTCCATTCCATTTCATAATACTACTAAAATATTTTTCATTTTTTTTCCTATACAATGCTGTACTAAGCATAATTTTGATAGAGCAGGCTACTCATAGTAGTAGCAAGCTACTCAGATCATTTTGGTACTTGATTATTTTGGTTGGATATCAAATGTAATAGAATATTGTTAACAAGTAAAAATGCTAGACCCTAAGTTTCACTACAATTATTTTAAAACCAAAGATTAGCACCTGTAAACTTTGGTTTCATTCAAGTATTTCAAGAATAACTACTGCTGTAAGAAAAAAAATGTCACATGTGGCACAGCACCAAAGGGTGGACACTGCAGATAAATTTGTTTTGATGCATATTGTCCAAAAACTAGAATTTGTTCACAGAGACAATTTTTTTTTTTAATATTGTGTTGCATTTTACAATAATTATTGCATTTGATACTACACATAAAAAGCATTAGTTTGAACAATGTTGGTTTTCTCCCTTGTAAAAGGATGGGTTTATTCGCTGGATCTCTAAGCCAATATTTTAAGTTATCTTTTTTGACAACTATTGTCTTGCAAAACATCATAAAACACCAAATTCTATGTCTCTCTTAGTGCAGATGAAAAACAGGATTCTTTATCAGAAAACAAGTCTTGTCCAAATAACAGTGCTAAATCCAGCTTTTATTAAACTCAGAACCGTGGAAAATTCAGGTGAGATGTAGCTAGGGAAGTTTATAAAGAGAGTAAGGGTTTGTGTGAGTTTGATTTTGAAAATTAGATGTGGGGGATGCAGACTCCCACAGATATGAAATTTAACAGAGTATTTGCACAAGCTCTTGCAAAGGAAAACCACCAACTCTGCACAGCTCTGTTGCATAGTCTGAATATTTCTATGATCTTTCTGTGTTTGCTATTTTTTTCATGTCATGACTGTTAGGGGCCTTCATTTGGTGCACAATATAAGAACGCAGGAAAATGAAGGGGTTCTGGAAAGTAGCATTTCCTTCAGCCAATGGGACGAAGCTTGAACACAAAAAGTTCCACTTACACATAAGAAAAAATTATTTCACTGTGAGGGTGACGGAGGCCTGGCACAGGCTGCCCAGAGGGGTTGTGGAGTCTCCTTCCTTGGAGGTCTTCAGGACCTGCCTGGACATATTCCTATGCAACCTGTTTTAGGTGAATCTGCTTCTGCAGGGGGGGCTGGACTAGATAATCTCTAAAGGTCCCTTCCAACCCCTACTATTCTATGATTCTATGATTCTGTGATTCTATGACCTTGTAAGTGATAGTAAGCATTTTGAGTTTTATCTGGTTTGAAAACAAATTTTCTCGATTTTCAGAGCAAAAGTACCCAGCACTGCTGAAAATTATTTATCTTAAGGCATTTAAAGTAAGACACCATAAAACTAAGCTTCTCAAACCATTTTTAGACTTTTAAAACTATAATACTGAACAAACACAGCAACATGATTCGGGGAAGTGATCATTTTAGCTCATATGATGTATAGTATTGAATATGTGATAGTCTTTTGATTTTTACACGTAACAAGAAATTAACACAAATACTGTCAATAGTCGCTGCATAGTCAGTTCTGACATAGTGACAAACTTGAGGGAAAAAATACAGGATGTGAAGAAAGTCAAACTATGTTCTTGTGTCCTAGATTTAACATTGGAAAATCAGAGCATAACCAAGAGATAATGAGAAATTACAGAGTTGATGAAGTTTTAAAAGCTGACTACTTAGTGAAGAGTTACTGCCAGAAGACTATGGATTGCCACTTTAAATGCTAGCTAGGAAATTGTGCTGTGTGTAATCCTGGGAGATACAGACCACTGGCTCTGTCTGTCTTCACTGTCAAGATAGGAGACTGTAATAAAAAAAGAGATGTCTTAATGCATGGAAAGCAGTCTGTTTGGCTAAGTGGCATTTTTAAAGGGAAATCCTGAGTTTCTAGCTAATTGGAATTCTCAAAAGTTGTAAAAAAAGTATGTAATTGAAGTGCATTTAGTAGACATACTGGATTTTCATCCTGGGTTTGAAATAAGCTTTTGACCACCTTTCATACCAAGGTTTGTTAAAGACACCCAAGTCACCATGTGATTGTAGAAAAAGTCTCTTATGGACTGAAACCTGGTGAAAGGATAGAAAGCTTAGGATAGTTAAGTGATTACTTCAAGCATTAAAATGCCAACAAAACAATTAATCCACGTCTTCACAGACACCATGCAGATGAGGCTGGAACAGTGAGATTTTCAAGTCTGGAGGTGTTACTGAGATGCTTGTGTAGCAAGCCATGCTTGCATTGCAGAAATATATAGGGACCTCACAACACTAAATTAATTGGCAAAAAGTGACAGAAGAGTGTCAGTGTAAATTACTGTAAGGTTATGCATCTGGGAAGATGTAAACTCTAATTACATAATCCTAGACTCATAACTGGAGGTTATAACACAGGAAAGAGAGGTCTTACCCTCACTGACAGCTTCACAAAACTATTGGCTTAATGTCACATGGCATTCCTGAGAGAATATTTATAACAAGGGAGTCATGACACTACTGTACAAAATCTTGATAGGCCCACATCTTCACACAAAGTCATACTGATAATCACACAGTTTAAGAGGGAGGAAATAAAGAAGGTGGAGCCAGACTCTCTTCAGCAATGCCTACTGATCGGACAAGAAACAATAGGCACAAATTAAACCACACAACATTCCATATGAAAACAAGAAACACTTTTTTACTATGAGGATGGTCAGACTGAAATAGGTTGGAGTGTTGTGGAACTATCTGGAAAGCTGTCTGGATGTGGTCCTGGGCAGCCTGCTCGAGGTGGCCCTGTTTGAACAGAGGAGTTGCACAGGATGATCTCAAGAGATCCCTTCTAACGACAAACATTTTTGTGTGGTTCTGCATGGGCCACAAACACTGACTAGGTTTATGTGCTGTCTTTTAGTGACTCTTCAGGTTAGCATACTGAACAGAATAGGCTCTTTGTATCCTTCTGTCTTTATCCTTCTTTAGATTCCATAGGTTGAAACCTACCTTCTTTCTGCACTTTCTGCTCAGCTGAAGTTCTAATGCATTTCTGCTCTGAAGTATGTCTGTGCCACATAAAGCCTTGCTTCCTTTTGTCTTTCCCTGTACTCTGCTTGTCTATACGCCATTTTCCCTATCTGGCATAAATTGTCTTTTGTGCTTACGAACCGTCATAACTATATGGCTTCCAAAATAATGTTGTAGAGGGAGGTGAAATCTGCTCTGTGGCAATGCGCAACAGTGGCATGAAGGGTATAAAGATTAATGTTTGCTTACTGTTGCTTGGCTTTTATACAGGTCTGAACTTTCAGCTTTTATGGAACAGTAGCCTTTGCCTAACTGTTGCAACTTTGCTCACTTTGAGTTCATCTTTTGTTTAGTAAGAATGATGAGTTGTGAAGGAGCTTAGAACTAGACACTCATCCAGTGAAGTCAGCTGACCTAGTTAAATTTCACAAATTAAGCTACTAAAGTAAACTGATTACTTCATTTACACTAGGCCTATGTATATTGTAAGTTTCCTCCTTTTAGGACAACATGCCTAAAATTAACTGTCTGGGCTACTCTACAAAACCATTTAATTTAATGGAAAAAGTTACTTTATCCGCTGTATTTTTGGTATATAGTTTCTGAAATAGCTGTTCATTTTGAACTAAATAACATGTTTCATGAAATCTTTTGAGGAAGAAAAGATGATTCTGTATGGTCTTGCTGTTATTTAAGAAACTATTACAAATTATGAACTGCTTATACATTTTTTGACAGCTGGCAACAGTGCTTCTCAAAGCCAACAATAATAACTAAATGCTAGTAGATATAAATTGATATGTCCACATATTTAACTGTTGCGCTAGCCTGTCTGTCCACCAGAGTTGTTAGTAAGGACATAAAAGTGAATTCACGGAAATCCAGAATTTCTTTGCATGCTAAAGTACATAAAAGAATATATGGTCTTGGCAAATGATACTTACCTGACGTAAGTTTCCTTCTTAAATGTGTACTATTAATGTAGGCTATGCCTGAAATTATGAAGACTTGAATGTCGAAAGGAATTAGCAAGAAATTAACACCATGATAAAAAGATTTTGCATTCTTCTGCAATTCTCCAGACACTTAATAACTTTTCACTCCCTCCTTAAAAGTTCATCTGCACGTAAATTATTTTTTAGAAATTTTTCATTGTCAGATTGTGGGTAAGTAAATGGGAAAATAATTCTGTTCATCGAGGGTTTATTCATGATGTTATCTGGAGAGTGCCTCCCACATCAAACCTGAGTGTGAGCTAGTTGCTTATTTGTTCTGGGCAAACTTTGATGTGTGAAATTCCAGTTTCCTTTATATCAAAACCTAGTCTCAGATTTGCTAAGTATGAAATGCAAACTTGAATCTGTTATGTAGGGTGTAGCTCTTCAAATCGCTTCTGCATTTTCAAAATTATAAAGGGTAGCCAGGTGATATCTTAGCTGATGTAATTTTTTATCAACACAGTGAGTTTTCTGTGTTACACTGCTCTACTACTCCTGTAAATGTTGTTCTGTCCAAACCCCTGAACTTGTGTGGAAAAATTTGGACTAAAAAAAAGTACGCTTTTCGTGAGCATGCACGAGTGTGCTGACACTGCTGCGGCAAATGACAAAACTACATTTGGATTTAATGTGAGTCAAGGTGTTTTGATGTGGAAATGGAATTTTTTGCTGATTGTGAGTAGAAAACATCAGAGTTTGAATTTCTTTATTTCTCTACTCTTTGTTCAATAACTCTTAGCTCAACATTAGTGAGATAGGAAAACTATAAATGTAGAGCCCTGGAACATACTAGATTTTAGTCTTTGATCCCAAAGAATCAAAACACGAAAATAATGTACTGAATATATAATTATCCAGGATAATTAGTATGCTTAATGAGAGAACATTAGTAGTGCTGATTATAAAATATTGTAACATCTTTCTAAGCTCATCTAAGGACAGCTTAGCCATAATAAATGGCTAAGACTGCAAATTCTGGTTGATGGGACCTACAGAAATACTTTTGTCCCTCAGATGTTATGCTACATTGAGCATTTTCATAAGCTACAGTAATGAGATACAGTGAGCTTGTTCTCATGGTAGTATTTCTGAGGAGGAGGAAACTTCCTTTTTTTTTGTTACTGTTAAGTGTTTATCATTTCTACAAATGAGATACATACAGAAATGTTTAGAAGTAAGGGCAGCAGCCAGTAAGCAGGTAGACTGATTAAGAGATAAAGGAAATATTTTAGGCTAGGACATAAGGAATCAACAAACAAGCTCTGTGGTAATGGTTAACTCTGATCTGTAGAAAAGGGTAGAAGAAAACAATGCAACCAAGGCTTGATCCGGAGTTAGCAGTGTCTCCAATCACTGTCTCTACTCATCCCCTTTGACTCATCCAACTCCACTTGTCTGCTTGAGATCATGTCTTGTCTGGCTGCTGTGCTTCTGACTTCTGATTTATCTTCTACCTCCCTATTTATTCCCTCAGCACATCTAACAAGCAGATCCTCTCCAATTCCCTCCTCTTCTGGGGCTGTTTCTGTGCCTCTGAATTTCTCCTGTTTTCCTTCTACATCCTAAGTTTAAATAATCTTTCAACAAAGACATTCCATTTTCTCCTTTAGTCCAGACTGAAATCTTTGTGATTCTCCACTAGCTTCCAGTCTTGAATGCTATACCATCAACTTTACTCAACAACTCAGTTCCACTCCTCTGCTGTAGTTACTATATCAGCCATGCTGCTCTATCACTGCCCTCCTACTTCTGCCAAACTGATTTCCCCATGAGAGCATCTTCTCCTCTTACATAAACTTCCAAACAACTGTCTTCTACTTTCTTCTAAGTTGTCCTTCATGTTTAGAAGGATGTCCCCATAAGCAAAGCCACTCCAGAACTGTTCTTCAGCCTCTGATATTTCTACTTTGTCATGAAGTCTACAGAAATATTGAAAACAAGTGTGCAGATGATGTGCTGAAAAGATTGATCATATTGTTGATTAATCTGGGGGGGGGAGTGTTTGTCTTCTATTTGTCCATATTTGGATGCAGCAGCTGTATATGTAATATTTATTTATTTAGCAACAGAAGTCTCTGATTTTGGACCGTGTCTTATGCAATATGAATTATTATTATTAATGTATTATTTTAAATTATTATGTTGATTAAATGCAACAGGAATTACAAATCCTAGGCTATCACATGAATTATATAAAATGGAGTAATGTGTTTGTATCCATGCACAAATTCAGTACATACTGAACTCTCTGTTTTCCACGTGACTTTATACTTTTATTTATGTTAGCTCTTTGATACTCTCTACTTTTCCTCCACCCTTACACTCTGTACAATTGGGGGATACCATCAGGGGGTCACAGTGTATTGCTTTCAGGTTCTTCACTAATGGCTTCCACTTGCCTTTCACAGTGCTTTAATTTATTGGCTTGAATCTACCTCTTTTTTTCCTTAAGCCTCTTAAAGAAATGTCTGCACTAGTCTTCTTGTTAAATTTGTAAGCCAGTTGGACAGTGAACTTCACCAGGTATTCCTGACTGATTTATAGAACTGAAATCTCACCATCCTCCAGGGCATACTCTCTGGTTTTTATGTATAATAACCTTATTTACATTGTTTGTTCTTACTTCTGGCCAAAGAATCCTCTTGTTCTCCCAAATGGAGTACTATGAGTTCTGGAGCACAGTTTATCTTTTTTGGTTGGCTGGCCTTTTCAAGATCTAGGAGTTCCTAATCACAAGGGTTTTATGAATGATTAACAAACACCACATCTGTCCTTCGGACTCTTTTGACTGACAAAAAGCTGCTCTACTAAACACATCTGGGTTTCCTCCATCTGCAGACATTATTCCCACTGAAGTTTATGTATTTTTCTCATCTACTTCATTTCAGTATAAATGGAATGTGAAAGGAAGTGAAATTTGGACTAAACTTACATTAGCATAACAGCTCAGTTGTTACAAATGACATAATAAAGAACAGTATTCTTCAAGGAAGAAAAGTGAGTTTTGATCCAGAAACACAGGCTATCGAAGGCAGGCACAGCAGTGGTGTTTAAAAGAGTGACTGAAATTGTAACTAAATGAAAAAAAAAAGTTTAATGAGTAAATCCGGTGCAGTGAACTACTGAGTACATACTATATAGCCCTTAACTCAAGATAGGGAGGCTCTTGGCTTCTTTATAGGCTTCATCTGTCTTTAAATTCCCTTTTTTACATGTTCTTTTTTGTAAAGGGTAATGAAATGACTTTATTCCAGACAAAAAGATCTGCCACCAAAATCCAAGAAAACCTCTTTCACCTGGAAAAATCTAGCTTTTGGCAATGTATCTGCCTCCTACACCAGCCAAAATATGGGGAAACAGAAGAAACAGGGTAAAAGGATCTGTTGGCAAGGTGGAGAAGAGAAATGGAAGAAGATGCAAGTGCTAACTGTGGAGAACTAAGAGGCCAAAATCTGTGTTAGCAGTTATTTTCACTGGTTATGAAATGCAATGTGCAGTGTTGCTGCTATTTATATTGCTGCAGAATGTTGAAGTTCCAGCTGAATCCTGTTTATATTAAGTACCATACCAAAACTTGGTAGGTGAGGAAACAGAAAAAGCATCCTACCCCAAATCTCACAACAGATTAGTCTTGTGTGGAAGCAGAACTAGTGACCAGTCAGGAGTACATAATGCCTGTCAAGCTATTGCACTTAATGAAAAGGAAGTAGGATGAGGATGGATGGACTTCACAAATTGCAACATAGTATCACAGAAAAGTAAACTCCACCTTGAATCTACTTGTTCCAGTAAAAGAAGAGAGGCACTACAGTAGATGCCATCAGGCAGTTCTTGAGTGACTTAGCTCCAGGACCTGAGAGGGCATCTCAAGGGAAGGATAAATCTCTGCATACCATGTTTTCCTAAGTAATTCCTACTCAGCTAGCGGAACCCTTGGCCTGATAGAGATAACTTTTTTACATGTTGAGCAGCAGTAGATAGTAGGAAAGTGGCAGGGAAGAAGCAATTAATCAGGCTTGCTATCCTAAACTTTTGGCTTTCCTTTTTATGGGTAACAAGAGCACTGTGAGATACAACTGGTGAAGAATATACATCATGCATGTGAATACTCATAGGTCTGAATGCTAGTGACTGAAATGTTGATGAAATAACCCTGGAACGTAATGTCAGAAACAGTGAAAAAGATGAAGCCTCACATGACTGCCACAGAATGCTTCAGATTATAATTATTTCAAACAATTATGTGATTTTTTTTCTTTCCATGAAAAATTTTACAGTGGCGTTGAATAAAATTAAAATAATCAACACATAAAGTAAGAAACTATAACAACCTTTTCTATGCTGGGGCATAGGTAGTTAAAAAGAAAAAAAAGTAGCTAGAAAGTGACATTAAAACTGCACCTGGCATTAGATGGGAAGATGAGTATGGAATATTTTACACTTTCTAAGTTCCCCTTAGTTCAGTGCAGTCCTTTTATGGACATAGTGCTTACCAGCTATGTACGTCTACAAAGAGAATGTATAGTCCATTGTTGAAATCCCAAAACTGCATTAACACATCTTGTATCTGTGTACTTGTAGGCCCTGAAAGCTGAATTCCTGAAAGCAAACCCTAGCTAATTGGAAACATTGGACTAGTTCCCAAAACCTGAGCCCTGTCACATGTCACATGACCTGAGCCACATCAGTCAGGTATGGATGGGAAAACGTAGCTGAGATGCAAATTAGCAATCAGAATAGCTAATTGTGCTGTTTATGAGAAAGTCAAACCACAAACCCAAAGTTAATGAATCCATTCCTCCCTGCACATCTTGCTCAACCTTCTAAATAATTTAATATTCTAACTTGGCTTCAAGAAATTTTAGACAACCCTTCTAATTCTTTTCAGCCTACTTATTTCTAGCTTTTCAGCGAAATACTTTCATTTGTCTCCTTTGGAAAGCATAACCAAAATTTGCAACGTTTATGTCCTTCCAAAAACTGTTTCCCCCACAAATACACTCTTAAGATCTCTCACGTGGAATAAGAAGTCATCTTTCATTCGTATTGCATTGTCAGCTAAAGACGATAACACAATTGATTAGAATTAGGCACATGGTGTCATAGAATTACAGAATCACAGAATGCTAGGGGTTAGAAGGGACCTCTGAAGATCTAGTCCAATGCCCTGCTCAAGCAAGTCCACGTAGATGAGGTCACACAGGAATGCATCCAGGTGGGTTTTGAAAATCTCCAGAGAAGGAGACCTCACAACCTCCCTGGACAGCCTGTGCTAGGACTCCCTTACTCTTACAGTAAAGAAGTTATTCCTTAAGTTTAAGTGGAGCTTTTTGTGTTCCCAGCTTTTTTCCATTACCCCATGTCCTATCACTGATCACTATGGAAAAGCGTCACCTCATACACCTTTTTGACATACACCTTTCAAATACTTGTAAGTAAGTATTAATGAGGTTCCTCCCCAGTCTCCTCTTTTCCAGGCTGAACAGCCCCAGTTCCCGCAGCCTTTCCTCATAAGGAAGACGTTCTAGTCCCCTGATCATCTTTGTAGTTCTGCACTGAACTCTCTCCAGCAGTTCCCTGTCCCTCTTGAGCTGAGGAGCCCAGAACTGGACACAGGACTCCAGATGAGGCCTCACCAGGGCAGAGTAGAGGGGGAGCAGAACCTCCCTTGACCTGCTGGCCACACCCTTCTTGATGCATCCCAGGATGCCATTGACCTTCTTGGCCACAAGGCCACATTGCTGGCTCATAAATGTGTCCTCACAAATCTAGTAAAAGCAAGATATACTTAATCTGTATATCATTACTGATGTCTGAAAATTCAATAGCAAAAATTTTCTAATTCGTATAGCAAGCAATAGCAGGGAAGACTGAATTTTATGTAAAATATAATGAAGAGGTCCTAAGCTACAATGCTGAAAAAGACAAACAGAAAACTATCAGCTGGCAAGTGTTAAAAAAGATTGACTATTTGGTACACATCAAGAGTCACAAATCTGTTCTAGTCTTACAGCATTTCCAGGGACCATTCACCTTTACTGGCTACTAGTTTGTTGCTGTTTTATCATGAGGATACGCATAATCTTGCATCTAGCCCTAAAATTTATGAATAACAGAAAGCTTATTTGCAGCTGCCAACAGGCATTTTTTGCTAAGACTGAGGCTTTTTGGACTGAAACAACAAACAATGAAAATCTTGTATTTCAGCAGTTACAGCTCTGGATACTCTTGGCTGAAAAATACGAAGATTGCATGGTGTTTCATCACAGTAATCTATAATATAGCAACGCCCACCTCAACCAGCTGATAGGTGAAGAATACAGTACTTTCTGGTGTACAGCATTGGGGTTACAGACACAGTAATTTCAATGTTATTTTTTGTGTATAAATCGAGAAATTAAATTATTGCTAGAGTATATATGAAAATCCATGTGAAATTACACCTGATCAAATAAAAGAACAGTATGAATTTATGTTTCATGCTTTAGTGATTTTATCTTAGATTATGAGAAGTTTATGTAATGTCTGGGATAGTAACAGTCCTGTCCAGGTTTTGAGACCTGCTCTGTTTCTCCCTTTGTAAAGGAGACGAGTAAAAAATATGGTCTTTGCTCTTCATATTGTGTTTCTCTTATTAATATCCTCAATAATTTTATGGCAAGAGTTTTTAGGAGTCACTTGAGATATCATGTACTGTTTGCTCTTTAGTCAAATATTCTGCCTTTACTGGTAAAAGGATACTCTGATGTTATTTTATTGATCTTCTTCCTTGCACTTGTTTAGATGTTGAACCCATGTACTTTGTGGTTGAACATCTGGGGCAATGTTTACGATGAGAAAGACATAAATTCTACTTTTTATTAGCTGCCCCTGGTTACAAACAGATTCTCATCTGAAGATCTAACCTGCCTAGGTCAGAGACACATAAATATTTTGTCAAGATTTGCTATCTCACATTACTCCCAGTTTTCAATCCCCCTCCTCTCCTCTCCAAATATTTGAACCATTTTAAACTTCCATCCTCTTTTATTGTATGATCCCCACTGGGCCTCACTTTAATTTGCTTACAGGGCATGGGCTTCCCCTTTATTTTTCATGTTAGTACCTGTTATGATCTCTGGAACTGAACTTACTATATATAAGTTACTGTGTTACCACAAACTCCTAATTTCAATGCCAAAGAATGCATTTATGTTGCTTTAATGAAGAATTCAAATTTGACATCACTGCTCATTTAGTCAGGTGTAGCTGTCTGCCAGCCCTGAAGAGTGTGACATAATACTTTATCCAAGAAATTCTTCCACTAAGTTAGAAAATATAATAGACTTTTTATGGAAACACAAATCAATGTTTATCATGTTTCATGACCAACATGGATTAGAACACTAAATTCTTAAAGCAATAAAACTGTGAAAGAAATCAGTGTCTTACACTAAGGACTGCTTCACTGGCAGCCCACACTGCTTGCTTGCTTTAAAGACTGAGTAACTTTTCTTCAGCCAACAACTCCCATGCTTCTCATAGCCATTCACATGCCATTAATCTGCTATGACAAAAGCAAACCCAAGCATTACTTTACTCCTTAAGAGATATTGGACCAATATGTCCCATCTGGCCTTTTTCTTTGCATAGAATTCCCAAGTTAGTATCACTAAAACTGATGGTAGGATGGAAGTCTGATTCTTTCTAAGTACACACCAGTACCAAAAAAGTGCCCTCTTTCTTCCATTATCTTACTGTGAATGTTGTGATAATGTTGCTTTCAAATTTTAAATGTCTATATCATGTTTTAAAAATGTGCATTTTGTCTAGCCTAAGTAGTAGACAGTGTCCTGAAAATTTATTGGAGGTCTGTAATTTACTTCATACCTGGCTGAGATAACCAGATGGTTCAAAATGAAAGTTAAAAATATGAATAGAGAATTCTAATGTTTCCATTGGTGTTTCTAAGTGAAGCTATGTAACGTGAAGTGTACAAACAAAAAAGATCTCTTATGTCAAAAGTAATACATTAGTGGTCCCGAGTGCATTAATTCAGAGAAGAAGAATGTCTGAAATGTATTATATCACTGCAATCCAGCCTGAGAATCTTTTCATTAATGAAAAAGCAATCACAATTTTCTCTACTCTGTAATCCACTGAGGGTAATATTGGAAGTGTAAGTTGCACGCCCCAGCAAAAAGGCCATTTTGTTGTCATGGCCAGGTGAAAAACAAAGATTGAAAAGCCATGTGAAAAACCGGAGTCCAAGTTCTGAACTGGAGGTACGAAGCGATTCACTCTACTCCAGGACTTACTATTTTTTGTTCACTGAGGAGCTGAGTCTCTGTGGGCCTCCAGAAAGTGTTTTCAGACAGTGTGACATGGAGAAGCTATGAAAATTGTGACAGACACAATGACCTGGTTTAAGCGATGGTGTCTCTCCGTGTGTTACCATTGAGGAAGAGACTTGAGACTGCTTTTTGGTGTAAGTCGATAGGGTTAGTGGGAGAGCATTGTTACTCCTCTTTTGATTTCGTTTGTCTCTCCAGCACAGGTTAAATGCTTTGACTTTCTGGCTGTGGTGTAATATCCAGCTATTTGTATGGCCATGTGGGGATATCTGAAGTGCATGAGGTCACAGACAAGAGGGCAATTTAGGAAGCTGAAGTATATCAACTAATTTCCTGTTAATTTACTTTCTCCTTGAGCTTTTTTGCTGTTTATTGCTTTTATGGTTTTATTCAGTTGTTCCAAATTACACTTTAAGTATTCTTTTATGGAATTCAAAATGAATTCGTGAATGCTTTACAAGAGAAATACTGTAACTTTGTCCTTCTGGCACTAACTAGGTTTAGAGAGCGTGTGCCATGCAGTCACATATACCTTCCAACTGTCTGAGAAATGCTTACCTGTCAGACCCTTTGTGACTGCATTGGCTTTTGCCAAGTTGAATCCACTAACACCAAGATTGAATTTCTTCTATTCTGATGTTTATGGATTTGGAAGCTTCCAGCCAAACATTTGGATATGATACTTGGAATCAGATTTGGAAAGGTTATGGGCATGATTGGATTAGTTAATAATTTTCTATGTCTGAAATGTAGTATTACCTAGGGCCTATAGACAAAATGCAGGTAATTTAGAGTTCAAAATTTCCACTGAAATGGAAGCTTGGTATATTTATCTACTTTTGTTATAGGATTTACTATTAAAAATATTGTGGCATGTGTCCTCATGTGTGGCTGATCACTCCCTGTTGGTGCATATTCTACCTGGGGTAGTAGCTGACATTCTGACAGATTAGGAATGGATGATTCTAGTCTGGCTGTATCTTTGAGGGCATTTTTAGAAGAAAGAGCGTAAACCTTAGCGGTTTTAGTATAAAGGACTTTGAAAGTTTCACAGTGAACTTCCCTCTCCCTAGAATTGTTCTGATCGTGTGTGGTTAAGAGGTAAACAACGCTAGAATAAATTTGATATCAGTATCCTTAAAGGAACAGGCCTCAAAGCAGGCGAACAAGTGCACAAATCAGTCATTTCAGATGCACAAAAATGCACCTTGATCACTGATGACCACTGCGTGTTTACATAGAATAACTACTCATTCTATCAAGTAAAACTTCCTTGCAATTGATTCTCTTCACCTAACAACTGTGGTAGTTATAGTACCTCCTACAATCATTCTTCACATACTAGTATCTGACTTTCATCACAACATTGTGGACAGGTATCGTTTCTGTGTTGACAGTTTTTCTTTTAATTTGACATCAAGGTGCTGTTGCAGCATATAATGTGTCTTCAAGAATGAATCTTGCTGGAGGCTCTGGGCTGCAGTGAAATGGTTCTCCTAGTTGAGACTGTCTTTCATGATCTTAAGGAAAGCCCACAAGCCACTGCAATATAATTTTTGCCATTCCTCTATACAGCCTCTAACTCCTCTATGCAGCCTCTAGAGTATGATCATTACTCTATGGCCCTTTAATCTGGATTAAGTATGACAAACAAGGAGAACACAGCCCAGTAGAAGAGGATACCTTGCTTTCTTCTGTGGTTGTCAGGATCTTAATTCTGGTGATTTCCTCCATCTGTTCACAGTGATTAGTAGATAGTTCTAGCTTTCTGGCATATTGTCTAAGCCTTACATGCATTTTATAGGATATGGTCTATAAACCCCAAACACAGCACCAATCAGTATGAGTTTACTTTCCTTTTCCCTGTATTCCCATTGATATCAAGAGCCTAAATAGTACATGTGGAACTTGTTCTCCCATTTCCCAGCAAATGGAAGGTTGCCAATACAGCTTGAAAGACTAACATAAAGATTTTGAGTCAGGCTATCTTGGAATTTCAATTTCATTTTAGTCTATAGAAAGTGAGAGTAGCATTCAGAGATTCAATGGAGTTACTACAATATAAAAAGGCGTGAATTTGAGAATCACTGGTCATTCAGCCAATCATTATATGAGCACATAAGCACTATTTTAAAATAATTATTCTTTCTTTTAAAATCCTTACTAACAAATTTATGTTAAGTGACATTTGTGCATTATGAATTACATCCAGTGATTTCGACAGGTAGAGGCCTAGCAGTTTCTCTTTTGCTGCTTGGAGATTTGGAGTGTATTAACTTTATGAACTTCATGGAAAAATTATTGCTTTTTAGAGGGATTATATAATTACCCACTTCAGGAAAAATACAATAAATCTTATGTTATGCTAAAGCCAAGCATTAATCAGCAGACCCTGGGAGCATGACGGCTCTGTTCTTCTGAATGTCCAACAGGCTTAAAACAATATTTGTTGTCTTCATTTCATTGCTCAGAGGTACAAGTGATAAATTCTTATTATTATGAAGCATTTTTTACTTAATAACCTCTGTCTTCATCCTCTGAATTTGTTTTAACCCTTAGTTGTCCTAAGGATTTTGACCGTATTTTAAATTCTGTTCCACTTTTAATGAATTCTTTATAAACATACAGACAGAGGCAAAATATTTGCTATTTTCTCCTGAACTCCTGTGTTTTGAAAATGTTTAGGAGCCATTTTCAATATTTATTTTAAATATTTTTATTACAAATATTCTCTGTTTGAATACTCTGTTTTCACCAGCGGGAAAAAATTATGAAACTGAACTTTGCTATTTTTCAGTAACCATAAAAAACAGGTTAAAAGCTGCCATTTAAAAAGTTTTTATTTGGAAACATTTTTTTACTTATATGTTCATCAATAAATACACTTCGTTATCATTTATGGTTTGCTTGTTAATGCATGGAAAATCTATTCTGTCTAGAAAGGGAGAATGAGCTATTTAGAAAGGCAAGAATAAGAAAACCCTTTTCTAAAGTAAGCCTTCATGTGAGGTTTTATTTGCATTCATATTTTAATGGTTTTTGCACAGCTGAGAACATTCCAGGTAGTTACAGTGAAATGGCTTGTTCCTCCACGGCGTCTCTGTGGTGAGGAATTGCTTGGAAAGTCAGTGCAAGCAACTTTTTGTTTATTTGTACTGATTGTCTTACAGTCTGGAAAGATCCTATTACATTATATCATTGCACTCTGATGAATGTCAACAGTAATAAGAAGCTAAGAAAATATTTTTCAAGGATGTAAGTTAAAGCCTTCTTGGTGATGAGAAGTAGAAATACTCTGCACAAAGAAATTAGGGCATATTTTCTGGATTAATATATAATTTCTTGGTTTTGTAGTCCAGGCACTTTTATTCAGTTTTCAGTAGATGGTGCCAGAGTCAAAGTAACCTCTCTTCACTCTGAAAGACTCTTTTTATGTTTTATGCTCAGATCTGTCTTGGGGCAGATCATTTAAACTCACCTGCTAGCTTCCATCTGGCTTTGCTTGGCTGTTGGGACATCTGGGGTCCTCAGGACAAGGCCTCCAGTTGAGAGACCCTGAAATGGCAACCTTAAGGCTGGAGCCAGGCCCAGTTCCTCCAGAAGAAATAAATACCCATCTGTGAGAATTTCACTTTCAGGGAAAATGAATAGTGTTTCAGAGATACCCACTGACATAGTTGCTAACCAGCTCTCACTGGAAACATTGCTACAAATATTCTGCTGTATTTAACATCCTGCTCTTCATCCTTGTGTTGTGTTTGCTCCTGATCTAACTTTGAAATTTCTTTTGCTATTTATTTGCTTCTGTCCCTAGACAATATGCAGTGTTCCAGCTCATTCCATGTTAGAAAGATCCTAACCAGAATGCAGGTTTGGATAATGATGATGATCCCTTTGATATAGTACAAGTAAATTTCAACTTGTTTGATACTGTTTGATAGCTATGTTAAGGCAAAAGGCTTTTTTTAAGCTATGAAACCAATTGAGGGGAAATCAAACGGCTACCTAGGTCAGCACTTCTTTTGTGGAGGGGTGTAAACATTTTTTGGCACTCATTTGTCTGCTAGGCTCTTCTCAGAGGGAGAGAATACAGTGTGTTGGCTAGGTCAAGAGCATCGCTTCATCATGTTGGCTTTCTGCCATGCTTGTTGTTACAGATTGTTTGTACAACCTTGTTTTGTATTTGTAAGACTGTAGACTTCTGCTTTCCAGTATTTGATCTGAGTTAATGTAAGGCAGGACAAGCAGATGAAGGCCTTCAAACTGGCTACATTTTCTGTTCAGGTATCCTGGCAGCACAGCTGTGCTACCAAGTGTTCTTTCAGTGTAGTAGCCACAAGTAGAGCCAAGTTTGCTCTGCAGTATCTCATCTGTCATCTTTTTGGTAAAGATAATTTCAAAGATTCCAAAATGTTGCCCTATTCTGGTGCTACATACTGCCTTCAGGATGGGACAAAGGAATTTATGGATATCTAACTATGGTCCAACTTTTATTTAGAATGGATGAAATTCTTTTGTTATTTACTTAGGGATACAATTAAGTGACTGACCAAGTTTTTCCTACAAAATATGTGACTTGAGGGATATTATGACAGTGGTTAACTGTGTCAGCTATCTTCAGCATAACTGGGTTGCCTCAGTTTAGAGTCACTGCTATAGCCATGACCAGGTAGATTTATAAGAATTCATAAATGGAATATCCATATCCTAATGGATATGAACCCATCACATAATTTTCCTGTCTGAAGGGATTTGGATAGAGCATTCTTCACAACCCTGTGTTCAGGCCGCTTTTCCATCCTTTGCAGAACATACAGAGGGAAGGAATAACAATGCCTCCTGTGTACTTGTAAAGAATTGCACAAAGTAATACCAAGACAATGTTTAAAAAAAGCCATAAAAATATTTCTTTACTGTCAGCCTCCAGAGTCAATGACAGTCCAGTTTATACAGAAAGGCAATCCCTCCACATTACACTGTAAGTTGCAATAATGAAGGAATATGGCTACTCAAGCACATGGAGTTCAGTGACGGATTAGCATAGTCAGTTCCTAAGAGCCCTAAAAAGCCTCTGACTAGACCACCCAGCTCACTGGCTGCAGTTTCTCCAATCACAGACAACTACTCAGGAGCTGAAATATTTCTAACATTCTCAAACAAAATTTAAACTGTAGTGAAAAGTCAACAGCCAAACCTATAATATCTCAGAGACCTATCAGGAAACAGAGCAACACAGACTGTGTAACAGTGTATATTTCATTTTGTGCTGTGGCATATGACTGGGTATTTTCATCAAGGTTTTTTGAATAAAATTGATTGGGCTAGGTAAAAGTGACAGAAGAGCCATAGTCACCTAAAACATCTTTAGTCTCTGAGGCCTGAAACCTTTGTGGGTGCAATAGGGTAGTGGAAAATATTTGAGGACTGGTTAAATTTGTGGCTATTGTAAGCAAAGATAAAAGAAATATTTAATACTATGTTCCCACTGTTGTCCAGCACACTGCCTGCATGAAAGCATGTGGAATACTTTCTGTAGACAGTGGAGGTAAGAGTGCTGTGGGGTGGGAAAGAGGGTGTCTCTGGTTATAATTCAATTGTCACAGAATGCCTGAGGTTATTCCAGCAAACAGCTTCAAGATCTGAAAGGGCTTTCGGTGATGTGAAACACGCAGTTGCTAAATGATGGATTTTATTTGTTTGCTGGAAGTTGAGAATAAAAAGGGTAACTTTAAAAAGGCTGTTAATTCCTTAGCCAGGGACAGTTGCCATCTCACCAGAGGCACATGTGTGTAGGATTAGCTCCTTTCCTAGGCTCTTGAAGCTGATCTGTAATATAAAAGAAAAAGTCTGAAACAAGCAGGATTTGTGCTGACCTTCCATATGAGGGGTAAGACTGGGCAGTGACTGTGTGGGTGGTAGAGTGGAAATTTCCATGAAGTATGGGTGGGAGCTTCTCTAATAATTTTTATTTATACTGGTTCCAGTTGCAGAAGGTTGGCTTGCTGGCAAGGTCAATGTCTGATGCATGACTGACTCCTGCTTGTTTATTTATGTAACATTGTTTTGGGTACCTAAAAATAACAGCCCTTCTTAATACAAAGTGACTTCAAGTAGAACTGATATGAAGCAGGCTGGGATGGAAGTCTGCAAGATTCCATCACTGTCAAGTGTTGCTGCCATGTTCATTCACTTGGCAGCCATATCTGGATTAGAAAGTATGGAGTCAATATTTAAGGCAATATCAGAGACAGCCATGTAGCACGTGCTTATCAGGACATGTACACACCTCAGCCAAAGGATGATTCATCTAGGAAGCAGTGAAAATAGGTTTGCAGCACTGACAAACAGATGAAAAGAAGTCATGGTTTCATGAGGGTACACTGCTGATTTGAAACCCAACATTCTTTAGCTATTATGAAATTTTACTAGTGGAGCACTGCTTTGAAAGATGCAATCGACAGATGTGCGATGCACGCTCAGTTTCACCCACTTCACAGTAAAGTTACAGATGAAGTATTTACATTTTTTATTATAATGATGAAGATGAAAAAAAAAAATCTTTAAAGGATAAATATTCGACATGATCTAGATGAACCTGTTTCTGCAGTGGAGTTGGACTAGATGATCTCTAAAGGTCCCTTCCAACCCCTACCGTTCTGTGATTCTATGATTCTATGAAATATCCTTATATAAGAGTTTTCTTTAAAAAAAATAGTGGTTGTTTTCCTTCATCTGATCCAGGCTTTTATCTCTTAAAGTGTACATATGGGCATGGTCAAACTTACTCTGACTAATCTTGAACCTGTTTGACCATTAAAAGTGTGAAATTGTGACTGCACGTTATATTAACACTTTGCATAGGAGCCTTGTGCATATGTACAACAAAAATCAGATGCATACATTAGGTGAAAATGGAACCAGTTGAAAAAGACTAGAAAGAAATGAGGGGGAAAAAAACCAAAATAATATTCTGTGTGTATGCAGTGAAATGCATAATATAAATTTAGTCATCTAGACCATCTTCTAGTACACTATTTGTAAATACATCACAAAATGCTAAAAAGATCTATTTCAAAAAACAACTGAATTATTCTGTTAGTGGATATACTGCAGCGAAGGCTTTTAAATAGCAACAAAATGATAGTGAACTTGAGCTAGGCTGGAAAACATACAAGTCTATCAAAAGTATGCAAAGACTTTCCATTTCTGTGTTAATAGAAGTGCAAACTTTCTATGTAGACTGAGAAAAAGTTAACCGAATTTAAGTGTTTCTTGAATAGGTTCTGTTTCTGTACTCCTTTCACCCGTCTACTTAAACATACATGGACTTCATGCAGAAGTGATATCTGTAGGACAAAATATTTAAAATATCAGATGACCTCTTTTCAGATTCTGGCATACCTTCATAGTTTTTAATTTTTAAAATCCTGTCTATCTGATGTTTATTTTGCAATTATTAAACCCAGTGCCTGTGAGAAAGGCTCCTACGTACTCTTACAAGCCCACATTTCCCATGATTTTGGCAACATGGCTTTTGAATGGATTTTGCTGGTTCTGGTACTGTATGTGTTTTAAACTAGTATTCAGAAATCTACTGAAGTAAACTACTCTTTCATTTCTGCTCCTAAAAATCTTCTGAAGATTAGTCTTAAGGATGGCTCAGGCTCCATTTTCATTATAGCATTGCTGAGTACATGCTTTGAGTGTTCTCCCACAACAAAGTTGCACTCATGTTTTCCAAGCCGCCATGGAGCAAGGCTTTTGGAAGCACTCAAAACCACAATTGCTTCATAAGACATCAGATGTTCTGTAAAATTACTAAGAAAGGAAAAAAAGATAAAATCAATTAATGTCTGCAGATGGGAAAAAATAGAACTACAAAAATCAATACTTTGAGCCTAATGTTTTCCTGTGCATAAACAAAAGTTGGGAAACATGAAAACAAATGTCTTATTTATTTTTTAATTTCTGAAGGTAAGGTGATATCTTGGGTTTTGATTTTTTTTTTTTTCATAAGGCTGTTAAGTAGCTATCTAATTAATGATAAGTTGATCCCTATTGCTCACAGGGAGTAGAGATGCCTTGAAAATCAGTCCTGAAATTTGCTTCAAATTGAGCAAACCAAAATTAAGTCCTGTTTTGAAAAATGGATGTCATTTTAGGCTGACTTGTGAAGTTTAAAGCCACTACAGCACTGAAAACCATGAAGATATCCATACTTGCCCCAAATATTTCAGTAGGGATGCAGACATAGCTGTGCCCCTAGCAGAAAGATGGAAATTCTTAAGAAGCATACACTGCCCCTTTACTTGTATTTATTGAGAGGGAAATATCCAACAGCTATCAGGCATAGACTAGGATGACTCTTGATTATCTCACTTAGGATATGACTCTAAGCCTTAGACAAGTACAAGGTAGCTTTCTGGAGACTGTACTACAACTGAAGAATATAATAATTTTAGCATAGCTTCCACGTTTTGATGCAAAGTCCCAGTGTTTTTAAGCTCTACAAATAAAGAATTTTAAGGAGAGGGGAGAACACACAGAGAAAAGGCTTTTAGGCAGAAGACAAAGATATGAATAAAAATGTCTTCAATTTTTTCCTTCTTTCTGAAATCTAGCACGAAGCAAGGGCAGTGACTGTCATAATAAAGGCAAATGATAAATGAAAGAAGGGACACTT
Organism: Colius striatus; assembly: GCF_028858725.1. Lineage (NCBI taxonomy): Eukaryota > Metazoa > Chordata > Aves > Coliiformes > Coliidae > Colius > Colius striatus. Next base: position 24,710,050 of record NC_084761.1, read on the forward strand.
CAACATAATCTGGATAACATGAAAATTTTAAATGGACAATTTAACATGAGGGTCTGCATGGAATTAATTTTCATTAAACAATCAAAGCTTGGGATAATGCAAATGAAATCCATTTTTAGCTGCAGGAAATTTTGAGAATTCCAGAAGAGTAAAAAAATGAGAATAATAATATCATGATGGTAATTCACAGTAATTATAGAAAAGCATAATTGCACAACACAAGCACTAATCAAAGCTCGGAAGAGTACTTTGGCAATCATTAGGATTTCAGAGCTATTAGCATTTACCTTTGTCATTGGGCATCACACAACAAGCATTATTAATTTCATGTCAATCTAGAGCATAATTTCCCTGATCAAATATCAGTTCAAAATAACTAACCACAACGATTAGCTTATCTGACATTGATTTTTGTGAAGTATTTTATAAAGACAGCTTTACTGGTGATTGCTTTGCAAGTAGCAATGTTGACGTTATTTCTCAAGGTTTGTGGACGATCCTGTATGTGTTGAAGTTTCCCCAGTTTATTTGCATCTGCTGTCCTAAAAAAGCTTCGGGGCATTGTCCATGCTTTCCCTCTTGATATCTTATAGGTGTAACTTTCTGAGGTACATACATCTGTGCGTGTGTTAATAAAGTATTATTCAATTATGCACATACTTTGTGGTGTTTGGGTACATATGTAACTCATCATTTGTGCTAACTGTAATTTGTAATCTGATATAATGGCCTGTCCTAAATTATTCTCTATATAGAAATTGTATCATTTGCCTTTTTCCTTCTCTACTGACCAACTATGCTTTTGTTGAAACTTGCTCTGACAGTCTAGCCATCAAAAAAGAACATTTTACAGTTCATACCAGGGAGGGATGGAGGTGAAAGGAACGTTTGAGTGAATCAAAGTTGTATTCAAAGAAAAAGAATACAGAGCTATGACACTCCCAGTGCTTTTGTGGAGAACGGATGATCAACCATTGGGAAAGAGACTGTTTTTCAAAAAACTTGAAGAGAGAACTAAAAGCACAAGTAAACAGTTGAAACTAAGAACACGTAGTTTGTGGTCTGGAGAAAGGATATCCTGTAGTGAATAAAATAATGAGCAAGATTTATTTTTTTCCCAAGCAAAGAGTTGAAATAATGAAATTATATAAAGCACTAACAACTAAAATGCATTATGTAGTGTTATATATAAATATTTGGGATATACATAATGTTCTCTAACATTCAGTAGAAGAAAAGCTGTATTTTTTACAATAAAAGAACCAATAAAAAACAGGTCCCTAAACATGAAAAGTCTTTCTCTGGGCCTTCTTCAGTCTTTTAGTAACCCTCTTTATGCATTATTTTTTAAAAAAATAAATCTGTTCTCTTACTGACATTTACAAACTTTAAAAAATTCTATACCATATGTGTAGCTTTTAAAGGGAAGGTTGTCTATAAGACAAGACATTGCCTCATAAGTAAAAAAAATATTTCATTTTGTTACTTAGTAAAGCAAGATCTGACTTATCAACATGCAGGTGGGGTCATTTCCCAGAGTTGGAAATAGTAAGTAATTAATATATTTTCCTTTTCTCATCTGACTCACTGTCACAGTGCTTTCTCTGGCTTGTGGCAGGATTGTTTTTCTGTTAGCAACTTATTTTTTAACACACCATTCTGACACCTTGACAGTTCATGTGCTAAATCAAACTTTACAATTACTGGCAGGCAGTTATTAGATGTATTGCACTTAATTAACTTTGCACCTAATTACAAGCAGTGCTGGCCGATTACAAAGGGCATAAATATATTAGTGCCCTAGCTGTCACATCATGAAAATGGCTATTTGAACAAGTCAAGCAAAAGCAATTACCACATTGTGTGCATGGTGAAGTGTAGCAGAGTGCAAAAAGAGGAATGAGCTGTTTTACTGTTTGTAGGAATTTAATTTTGCACTTTGCATTTCAAATGACCCAGATTAGCAAAGAGTATGGTAGAAGAGTTCCTTTCATCTGTATAAACACTTTTGGAGTGCTTCACATGTGTGAAGGGAAAACAAAAGTTGCGTGATAAGAGCTGACTTGGTTTTTGTTAGATACCCACCCTATGTATCTGTAGATGATAAAATTTGAGGATTCCAACATTAACGAAGGAAAGCAGCCTGACATGAGACATATTCTACAGATTGAAGCTAAACTTGTGGTTCAAAATCACACTGTGCAACTGTTACTTATACAGTAGTTGGCAAAATGAGAAGGAAAGCAGAATTTGGTCTCATCTGTAGAGGAAAATGTTGTAAAGGACAAATGTTAGCACTCATCTGGCATTCTGTGGAAATCTGTCTTGCATTAGCACAGAAAGAAACATCTCTGCTGGAAAAGTAAGCAAGACATTCAGAGCAATTAAAAAAAATTCTTAAGTGGCTCTGTAAACAGTCTGTATAAGAGAGAGAATTCTTTCTGTATCTCTCCTAACCACCACACACTCTCTTTTCTGTAGCAAAAGATAGCATGTTACAGGTGGCTTAAATTACGTTTTGTTGCACATATAGTCATAGAGGGGTGTTTGCTTCATATTACAAGAATCCTGGCTAAGGAGAAAAACTGAGAACTGTTAAATATCTTTTTTTTTCCCCTTTCATTTCTTAAAGATTTTCTTTCTCTGCTTAGCAGCAGAATAGCCTCTGAATTTGCAATGATTTATCAAAATCTAAACAAAATGTTTGTTTTCCTTTTCAACAAAACTTAGTCCCACACTTAATTATTCAGCAATGCATAGACAAACTAACTGAAGCCCAACCATAGGAATTTCATGGTCAACAAACTGTAGTATTTGCTTTGTACAAGATATTTAATGCTTTGTACAAAACAATACCAAGGTCACATGAACCAGTTTCATATACTTTTGCCAAAAAAGGTCACTAGAACTTGACTTTGCTTGAGGCAAATGGAAAGAAACAGAGGGAGTCACAATGTGGTGCTAAATTAGTGTCTGTAGAGCTTGTGTGCTGTTGTTATTTACAAGCTCTGAATGAAGAGAATTGTGAGGATGTATGTAAATCTTTCCCAGCCCAGAACAGACATTCATTATTCTTCACTTCTAAATAGAATGCCTGTGTTGTTTCTGATAACTCATGAAAAAAGTAGGTGGCCTTTAATAAAAGTTTTGGATGCCTTTGCAACTGGGCTTGCATGAAAAAGTCAGTTCACTCCTTTGTGTGAAAGGCATAAAGTAGAAAGCGGGGAGATAATGTGTTTTTCAAATACAACATTACCTCACTGCTGAAAACATGGCTCAATGTATTAAGACCTTGGGTGGCCAGTAATTTTTACCCTGTATAAAATTAGAGACATTGCTGTAGAAAAATAAACCTATGTGTGAGTCTCCTGATGGAACGATCTGGGAGAGACAACAACTGTGATTCAAATAGCCTGTGTGAGAGCACTTTGGCTCTTTAGCCACTTCTTAAGAGACAGATCAGGAGCTTAGCCCAAGAGAGATGTTAAATCACTCAAGGATTCACGTAAAGCTCTATGATTTCAGTTTTTCAGCACAAAATAGAAGCTACTGAGCTTTTCACTGATGAGAAACTGCAGCATGCAAGGAATTAATGTGGATTGATGTGGACTTGATTCTTCCAACACACAAAGTGAGTTATGATTAACACAGAGTATCTTAAAATGTTACTTTCTTAATTGAATGGACTGAAACCCAGAAATAATCTGTGAATAATGTTTGAAAACTAAAAATAAAAGTAAATGAAAGTAAATTTAAGGAAAACCGGATAAAAAAACAATGAGAACTTATTATAGCAGAATATTTATGTGTCTTATGTGCTTGACTCTTTTTCTGGTTTGAGTGGTCATAAAATCAGAGAACTCTTTAGATTGGAAAAAACTCTTAAGGCCATCAAGTTAAACAGTAACCTGACACTGCCATGTCCACCACTAGACCATGTCCCTAAGCTCCTCATCTACATGTCTTTTAAACACCTCCAGAGAAGGTGACTTATCCTTGCTACATGGCTGCTGCATTGATCAAATTGCTATTAGTTAAAATATTTGACCTAGTCAGTTCTTGTACATTTATATTCTTTCTGTTGTATCATAAACCCGTGGTGGGGGAAATGGGAATATGTACAAAAATACACATCATCACTTGTCAATTTTGAGACAGGATATCAGAACTTTCTTGTGCAGCAGCCTCGTCTGCAGAGGGACTAGTGGGATTTCTGTCCATGCAAAGCCCAGAGACTGCTAGCAGGCTTGTGTTAGAATGGAGGCCGAGTGGCTGCTTGCTCTTGAACAGGCTGAATCTGACTTCTCCACAGGAGTTTCTGGGACTTAGCAAGAAGAACTTCAAGCTCTTAAGTTCTGCCTTGGAGAGGCAGCACTTGTTCTGGTATCCAGAGCTTACACAAGACAAGGACTTCCAGTCCTGACGAGATAGTCTCCTCAGTTGAAGCATGGCTGTCATGTAAAGCACTGATCATATGGCAAGAACAGTCGCTCTATTTTATTCCTTGCCAGCCCTACTTGAGAATAGTGGAGAAGAGGCTGGGAAGTCAGCTATACCAGCTGTTTTACCCACTTGCATAATATTTCACTAGCTCACTGTGGAGTCCTCAGCTTTTCCAAATGTATGATATTTGTACTAATGGAACACTGACAGAAGACTGAGCTGTTTATTTTGTTCCTTTTATTCTGTAGATGAGACATTTCCCAGTCATGACTTCTGAAGGCTAAAGCCTTAGACACAGAGCCTTCTAAGATTCAAGCATGTCATCTTAGTTGTATTTTACCCTTTTTTAGAAATATCTAAAGAAAACCTGGAAACTCCAGTTATATTTGAAGAATCAAAAGGCATGTAAAAGCCCTCTGCTAGGTTTGACATCCAAGTCTGCTTTGTTCATGGAGCTGCATACTTTACAGTTTGACTTTTACACTCTGTTGTAACAACTCTTTCCATCTGAGTGCATTGTACTGTAGGAAGCTAATTGACTTTGACTTCTCTGCTTCTGTTCTCAGTGGGATAATGCCAGTTGTAATTCTTTTATTGATTGTTTAGAGCAATTAGTGGAAAACAAATTTCTCCAAAGAACAGATAATTTGGTTTTGTTGCTCTCTACAATTAAAGCTAAACAATTTGTTATCTGAAAAAAAAATTAATAGGAAACACATTCCATCTGTTTATTAGTTGAAGAGAGACAGGTTACCTCATCATTAATGTCATCGGTAATTAGCGCTCTTGTATTGCCACCATCTGCACCAGTGGCTGGCAATCTGTCAGCAGCTTCAAATGCCAGGGCTGATTGTGTTTATCTGTGCCAAACAATGGGCAGACCGTTTGTGATCCTGAAATTTGTAAATGGTAGTTGGCTAATGTAATTTAACTAGGCAGTTTTGTTGTACGTGTGATTGCCACCCTGGGAAGGACATGAAACTTTAAACCTCCAGGGCAATTCCCAGTCATTGGGTCACCAGCACCAGGCTCACAATGCCACTCTCAATTAATCAGATTTCTGATGGTCACAACTGGATTTTGTTTCCATTCGGGACAAGGTCTGGAAAGGTGCTGCGGTCAAAGCAGCAGGACCTGTGCTCACATTCCATCAGCATCACTTCCCTCCATGATAACTGGCAGATAAACCCTGACATGTCTCACAGAGGCCTTATTAATTGGATATGCTTCTTAGTTGTTATATAGTGGCTAACTTCTTGTTCTATTCTGGATTGAAATGAGTGGATTTTATTTCACACCAGGTGAAGTTTAGAATCATAGAATTCTTCAAATTAAAAAAAAAAAAAGTTGTTCTGTAATATTTAGGCACTAATCTTAGTGTTTTACTGACTTTTTGTTCTGTTGTTCTTGATCTAAAAAATACATCAGATTGGAGTTTGATTTTGTTGTTTTATTTTAAGGAGAAAAACATGAGAGTCAGAGACTCTTGAGATAGCACACAGAGGGATCTGAAAGCTAATACAAGAATACATTTGTAGTTTTGGAGAGCTGTCTGACATCCTTAAATTTGTGCCATAATTACTATAAAGTAAATGATTATACATGTAGGTGTTTAGTGAATTACTTCTTTAGTAATTTCTTCATTGGTACTCTCCTGTTCTATGCAGTCAATCATGTGAATAATATACACAGGTGGAATTTCAGTGCTTTCTTTGGCACATAGTTTTGAGACCTTCATTAAGATATATTACTCCAGATGTCATGTCCTGGAACATCATGATTAGTGAGTATCTATTAAGCATGCTTATTGCTAATATCTAGACATGTTCCTTTCCTGGGCTACTGAAGCAGAAAGCTATTAAAAATGTGAAGTCCCACTGGCATTGTAGAAAAATCCATTGCATAGTTGCATGGTAGCACACAGTTTCCGAGGGACTGCTAGATGTCTGTGTTTGATGCATGAAGCCTAACTACGTTCAGGGAGTAATCTCTTTTTCTGATGTAAGAACATGGAGCTGTCATTGAAAACTCAAAGCTGAGGGGAATCATGAATTTCAGAGTTGTTACAATGCATTTCTAAAGATGTAATGTTAGCAAGAGATACAGTTGGATTAGTTGTTCTCTTAAAAATGGATAGGAATAGATCATTAGAGGCATAGCAAAATAGTGAAGAGTATGAAGCGTACTAAGAGAGCTGTGATGTCTCAATATGTTAAGTAGTTATAGAATATAATTTAAAAAATACATATCTTAATTGTCCTGAGGTTACAGCAGCTCAGTACAGAAAACAAAGTCATTTTAGTTTGGGAATTAAAAGACAAGAATGAGGTTTTAATAGCAGTGTAGGGATGTTGTAGAATTTAATTGTAACCCCTCCACCACTTTTCTAGGTGTAAAGTAGAAAAACATTACAGATACTAAAATTAAATATGATGCCAATACTGTAAATCCAGTGTAAGGGTTTATTGTATCACTGAGCCCTTAAAAGTATTTACATTCCTTGGCTTCATTTAGAAGCATTAACGAATTCCAGGTGAGTCCCCTCAGACAACAAACCTCACTATTGGTAGATATCCATCACACAGAGCATGAAGTAATAATTCTCCAGGGACATATGTTATGTAGATGTAAGAGTATTTTGTTAAAGCGTGGTGCCTACCATTCCTTTATTTCTCATTAGTTTATATGGTACTCTATTATATAAAAAATCATTTCACTCAACTTCTACATTCAGTTAATGTACATACATCATTTAATGAACATAATATGCTTTAGAATATTTAAATTACACCTTCTCTGCCCCTCAGGTAGATTATTAGACATGGTGTTATAAATATGTATGTAATGCTGCAAAGCTAACAAACTCCATTTATCCAAGAGGAGTGAACACAGCTCCCAAAGGGAGAGCTGGAACCTTCTGCTGGAGACGCACAGAAATCAATGGAAAGACTTACATTAACTTCATTAATTACTAAAACAAGGGTGAGGATGGAAGACACAGATCTCTGGAGAATAACTTAGGGCAGCAGGTTATTTTTTTCCATTAGCCCTGGAAGTTTTTCTTGGGGATGAGCTCAGTCACACATTGCCCAAATAACAATTCTAAGATATTACTTAGTGGCTCTTTGCATATGAGTATGACTTAACTGTTTTCAGGTATAAAATACCTTCATTGGTTTTATTTGAGCTAAAGAGGAAAACTTAGTGTTGTCATTATCATCACAAGTGATCTGAAGTGCAGGTGGCTAATCTCAAATGGTCACAAGTATCCTGCCTATGAGGGCCGTGTCAGAATTGTGCTACCTGACAGAGGTGAAGAGGATGAGAAATGAGCAGTCCTATTAGACCTTACTTTCTGCTGTCCTTTTTATGTTACTTACACTATAATGCCCTTGTTATAGAAAGACCAGGGGAAAAAAAAGGAATTTAAATTAAAGGAGGCAAGATTTTTAAAAAAACAAAACAAACAGAAGGAATCAAGACTGAAAATACGGAACTCAGCTTTAATTCAAGAAATTATGTGATTTATGTTTGCAGACTGGAATTCATTACACTTAAGTCAACTACTTTTCGTTGCTTAGGTCTTCTGTTAACTGGTCACATGGCAACTGTGAAAAGGCCAATGTTTTGGTTTAATCAAAATGTACTCACAAGATAAAACTAAATTCATGTTCTTTTTAATTCGTGTGAAGAAGAATATCATTCCTCTAATATTGAATTCTCTTCTGTTCACTTAGGACAAATTTTCATATATTATTTTTCAAAATGTCTTACTTAGAAGAAACTAATAACTCCTGACATCATTTTTTCATTTAGGAAAATATGATGTAATCATACATGATTGTTATAATTTTTTTCTTGTTTGTAAATAATATACATACAGATAATGCATAATGAATAGTTGCAGGCAAAGATCAATTAAGAGAAGTAATTTTAAAGGTAGCTTCAGGGTTTGGGTTTTTTTTTGGCTGATGATATAACCAAAGCTTAAAGCATTCAGAACTGTCTAAAATCACACTCAAAATTTCTATTGAATTTTAAAAAGACTTTGGCCTAACTGTAGGAACAGAAATGTTTTAGCACAGTATACAAAACCCTGCAGTTGGCAGTCTTAAGTAGATACCATAGCAAAGTAAAATTTAGTAACAAATATACTACTGCTTCTGACAATGAGCTATTCTGACAATAACTTCACTGAATGCTTCTAGTGACTCCTCCATTCCAGGCAGATAAAATTTAGGATCTAATTGTTGATATTAACACAGGCTGAAGACAGACTGAGTGACTTCTTGCATGAATAAATGATCAGCAAAAAAGGAATTTGTGCTCCTTAAAAAATAATTATCTTCATGATAATCTAGTAGAGATTGTTGCAAGAAGGATATTTGTGCTTATGCGCTAATCCTAGGCCACGATACAATCATAGATTCATAGAATCATACAATAGAATGGTAGGGACTGGAAGTGACCTTTAGAGATCATCTAGTCCAACCCCTCTGCCAAATCATAGAATCATAGAATGGTAGGGGTTGGAAGGGACATTTAGAGATCATCTAGTCCAACCCCCCTGCAGAAGCAGGTTCACCTAGATCAGGTCGCACAGGAATTCCCTCACCCTCACAGTAAAATAGTTTTTGTTCTGTTTAAGTGGAACTTTTTGTATTCCAGCTTCATCCCATTACCCCTTGTCTTATCACTAGATACAATAGAAAAAAAGGATGCCACAACCTCCTGACACCAACCATTTAGGTATTTGTAAATATGAATAAGATCTCCCCTCAGTTTCCTCTTCTCCAGACTAAACAGCCCCAGTTTCTGCAGCCTTTCCTCATAAGGAAGATGCTCCAGTCCCCTGATCATCTTAGTGGCCCTGTGTCCAGAAGTTTTCTGTGTCTCTTGAACTGGTGAGCCCAGAACTGCACACAGTACTCCAGATGAGGCCTCACCAGGGCAGAGTAGAGAGGGAGCAGAACTTCCCTCGACCTGCTGGCCACACTCTTCTTGATGCATCCCAGGATGCCATTGGCCTTCTTGGCCATGAGGGCACATTGCTGGCTTATATTTAGTTTATTGTCAACCAGGACTCCTAGATCTGTCTCTGCAGAGCTGCTCTCCAGCAGGTCAATCCCCAGCCTGTACTGGTGCATGGGGTTGTTCCTTCCCAGATGCAAGACTCGGCACTTGTCCTTGTTGAACCTCATGAGGTTCCTCTCTGCCCAACTCTCAAGCCAGTTGAGATCCCGCTGAATGTCAGCACAGCCTTCTGGGGAATCAGCCAGTCCTCCCAGTTTGGTGTCATCAGTGAACTTGCTGAGGGTAGTCTCTGTCCCCTCATCCAGGTGGTTGATGAAGATGCTGAACAAGACTGGCCCCAGAACCGATCCCTGTGGAACTCCACTGGCCACAGACCTCCAACTCGATGTTGTGCCATTGATCACCACCCTCTGGGTTTTGTCATTCAGCCAACTCTCAATCCACCTCACCATCTACTCGTCCAAGCCACACTGCCTGAGCTTTCTGGTGAGGATGTTGTGGGAGACAGTGTCAAAAGCCTTGCTATCAAGGTAGATGACATCTGCTGCTCTCCCCTCATCTAGCCAGCTGGTTATGCACTCATAGAAGGCCATCAGGTTGGTGAAACAGGATTTCCCCTTGGTGAATCCATGTTGACTCACCCTGATAACCATCTTTTCCTTCAGATGTTTAGTGACTACATTCAGAATGAGTTATTCCATCACCTTTACAGGGATAGAGGTGTGGATGACCAGCCTGGACTTTCCCGGGTCATCCTTCTTACCCCTTTTGAAGACTGGAGTGACACTGGCCTTTCTCCAGTCCTCAGGTACCTCACTTGCAACTCAATTTCACTTCCATTGTACAGTAGGCATGTGTAAATGTGAGTGTGTACTCATAACTTTCCTGATTATCAGTCAGAATTTGCCAATGATAGAATAAAATTTCCTGACCTTTCTCATTCTTTTTATAGCGGGATAACCTCATACAGCTTTTGGAATGCATAGCACTTCTGAATTTTCAGATGATTTATTTTGAATTTCAACCCCCTCCTTTGCTCTATGAATGTTGTATAGCCAAGGCCAAGAGAAATGTAAAGCTGGAATTTTGTGGAAGTATTGCAGTGACGTGAGCATAGTCCTCAAGAGTCCCATCCTTGGTAATTTATTATTTGAATTTTGCTTTAGAGAATGTGGATGGGCAATATCCTGTCTTTGTGAGTGTGAATTCACGAGCACATGCTCAGAATCATCACAGCACCAGATGTTAAGAGGAATATCTGTAGGCAGCAGGTTTACTTGCCAGGTTGCAAGGTATTAGAGCATTTCGGAATAATTTTAGTTGACTTTTCTCTGACTAATTCTGGATGTATTCCCACACCATTATAGACATGAGTCTAAGCATCCTGCATGATATATGAATGGAGAGCTCTTGACATAAAAAAATATGGACAATATTCATAACAGTGAACACCAACTCTACTTCTTAGCTTCTTTTTTTTTTCTCTCCCACTTTTTCCCCTGCTTTTCAGAGCTTTTCTTCATTTTATGCTGTTGTTGGACACATCTTCTTCAGATTTAATATATGAACAGCAAAGTCTTGAGATTCTTTTGAGTTGTGCTGGCACTGATATTTTCAATCTGTAAAGCTGTCCAGCACACATTTACATAACCTTCCTCTGGCAGTGCAGCAAGCAGTGCATCAGTGGTGGGTATGAGAACTGAGTTAATACAGGTCAGGTTTCATGATGCCTGCTGATATTTATGAGAGTGGAAAAAATAAAACAGATTTGCCCAGAATGTTGTAGCCTATTTCAAATGCAAGTAAAGGGATCATGAATCTGATTCCCTCATCTATCGTAACTGCCGGAGGTATAGTGTAGCTGAGACAATGCCAGCCCCATGCATCAGAGCTAAGCTGTGAGCTAAGAAAAAAAGAGATTTAGCAAGAATGGTCATTGATAGAAATCTACTTAAGTGTGTAGTAGTGTATTTGCCTACTAATGTGATCCTACTGCAAGCTTACTTTTCACCTCCTTTGGCCACAGAATGGGAAGGTTCACTCTCTTTCTCCTCTTCGTATTGTGAAGCATCTCATGTTGAAGAGGAAGCACAAGTTATACTCCACACCAAAGAAGAAAACATATAGAAAAAATACACTACAACTTCTTTCAACCTCTTTTTTTCTGCTAGGAAAGGTGGGCTGATAGGGATATTAGATACATCTCATTGATTATCTCACTACCAGTACTGACATATGAGCTAAGATAATTAGCAGGGATTTTTTTTACTTTTCTTTAAGTTTTTGGATTGTAAAAAGCCATTTGATTTTGGGTACAGATCACACTAAATGCAGCCACAGCTGAAATATGCTTCCTTAGTATGAGTCAGAGATGTGTCCTAGAGCCAGAATAAACTTGCCACAGGTCCTGATGGACCTGAATTGACAACTGCCAGACACTTACTTTATTGACATCTATGGGAGAATAGAGAACTGCTTCTTTCTTCTGCCAACTCTGTTACCTCCAGTAATTAAAACATAGAACATCACAATCACTCCTTGGTGATAAAAGGACACTTTATTTTGGCTCGTATATTTGAGAAGAAATATGTTTTGAATATCGGTTTGTGGTGTCCAGTTTCACAAGTGCAGGTCTTGGAAGATTTCAAAAAATTCTTTGCACAAATACTCATGCTTACTTTTGAATGTTAGACTTAAAACTCAATATGGATTATTTTCAATTACAAATATAAGCTTTGAGAATGTTTTTTTTTTCAGGGTTAATCTGATGCAGGAAAAGAGGAGAACTTTTCCAATCTAGATGTATAGCTTGCATGTGCAAACAGGGACGGAAATTGCCTACAGAGCCTTCATGGTTGAAGTGCATTGTGTGATTATTTTTATATTCAGCCATGAACACATTCTGTGGTAATATTCCACTTCTCTTGTTTTATAGTATCAAATGAAGACTGAGACATTAGAAGCAGAGTGTAAGAGAAATGTAAAAATGTCAGTAAAAGCAGCTGATGAAAACCTTATTAAAAAGCTATGCATGTCAGGCTGTGTTCCTTCTGCAATGTATATGTTTGTAATAACAGCTCTAAATTCTGTAGGGACCTATAAGTAATGAAGAAAATTGGTCAAAGAAAATAAAAATTATTGGAAACTTGAGTGCTGTTGAGTCCCATAATATGCAAACTCTACATCTGCATAAAATAAACCTGTACCCTGCTGATAGCTTTTATATTGTTCCCCTTATATACATCAATTTGTTTTCTGGGATGAGTTTACTTTAGTAAATGTTTTATGGTGAGAATAATGTCCCCACTTTCCAGAAGTACTCCACATTCAGTGTCAATTTAATATCACTAGCGACGTAAAATATAAAAATTAACAGGACAGACAAAATCTCCAAGGAGAAAGTTGCCCTCTTACCCAGAATGGAAGGCTTCTGGTGCTAGTATATCTTTCCCAGTTGAGGAACAGAATAATGAGAGAATGGTCAAGGCACTGCAGATATTCTGGGAAGGAAGCTACAGTGTGGAATCAAGTCAAAGGACACCAACATGAAGAGTCAAGTCTGACAAAAACCAAACAAGAAAGAAAACAAAACCAATGACAAACTGTAGTGAAAGGAAATTACTTCTTTGGCTAGAGAGATAGAAACTAAAGAGGAGGGAATAAGAGTCTGAAATTGGAAAAGAAACCAAAATATTGACTTGGAGCAAAAGTTGCACAAAAGGTGTTATGTACCAAAAATCATGTGTTTGAAACTCTTAGAGTAATGTGAGTAAAGAAAAAAAGCAAAAGCCTTGTGCTTAACAAGTTTTTGAGATGAGACAAGCATGTCGTACCAGGAAAGCCTTAGGCTCTCTCTTGGCTTCTTTCTTGGTTCTACCCTGTCAGAAAAAAGTTGTTGATCTGAGAGCTGCTTTGTGTAAACCTAATGATAGCAAGCTGTTGTAAGCTAGAGAAGTGAGGGAAGGGGCTTACAAAGATTGTGCTCAGTTGGAGGACATAGTGTTCATTCCTCTAGATGGGTTGCTTGGTGTGGTGTATGCAATGCCTGTCAGATGCCTGGTCTTGAACTGCAATCCTGGACTTAAGCTATGGACTTTTAGTAACTACCTTTTGAAAACAATGTTTCAGGATCTGCCTCCACTGAACTCCCTTTGCAATAAGACTTTATGGGACATACTCTGGGAGGAGATGATATGTGTACTCAGTAACTTTTTCTTTCCTGTCCTGTGGAGAAATCTTCAGACTGGCCAGAAGGCCCGGAATAAAGGAAAGTGCTAAGGTGCTGCTGGAGAAATGATTTTATAGTTGAGTACTGGAATTTCTTTTTGGTCCTGCCATCATCAAATCAGCTATTTGTTCATTCCTTAACCTACTCAAGGTACTTCTTTAATATTAGAGTTGAAAATTAATACATACATCCCTCTTGAAATATGAATGGATTTTACAGAAAATGGTACATTAGTAAATCAGAACAAGTTTTCAGTCAATATTAACTATTAACTTGAATTGTTTATGAAAGACAGGATCACTGTGAATTCCCTGGAAAAAACAGAACTGCTCGTATAAGAGATTTTCCTCAGGTTTGTTCAAGTTAAAAGCTACAATTTATTTGACTTGAAGATGAGGAGACGCAACATTTATACAGCTATGACCAAGTCCATGACACAAAGTGCAGATGTACTATTTATTTTCTGGTCTATATAAAGAGAAATAGCAAACTACTGAGCTGCCTTTTTTTTTTTTTTTTTCTTCAGATGTAACTGGCGTAATGTGTAGCTTGATAATGTCCTTGAAAGACACCTCCCAGAAAACACCAAAGCCCATTGAAGGAAGAAACACTCTTAAGTTGCTCCAACCAAAAGAATATTGATGTAAGTATGCTTTGTGCAGGCGCTATTGCTTGAGCACGAGTAATCTATCTGCACAATAGAGCTGATAGCAATGATACATCTTCCCCCTAAACTTGTCACTCCTTTAGACTGCAATACTTAAGTAGGCACAGTATGTCACATTTTATGGTTAGGAGAATGCCTAGGACACTAAGTCAATCTCTTTCAATTTGATGTCTTGCATCACTGAAATAAATACTGATTTAACAACTGCCACAGACTCCACACATCATCTAAAGATATGATGTACTTGAGATCATGCTAGGGTGGTACATCAAAATAATGGGGACTGGGTTGTTTTCAGTAGACTAGACACAGTAGAGTATGTGTCACATAACAGCGTGAAATTGTTTGTCCAGAAAGGACAAGAATAAATAAAAGCCAATAGGTTTATTCTATGTATGGTACCAGGGTACATGCCACAACAGTAAACTGTGAAAATTAAGCCTTTTTTCCTCTATTTATTATACTTGTCTCAGGCTAAATCAGCTGTAGCACCGAACTCACTTTTCAGTCTTGCACAAAAGTCCGTAATATATCACAGAATTAGGCTCACAGCTGGCTTGTCAGTGAGGCAAGAAGTTCAGCTTAAGAAAGTAGGACATAGAGGTTTATTTTCTATTCCCTTTACAACTCTATAGTATGCAGAAACATGCAAATGGTCAAGTTCAAATGTCTATTAACATTCTTTTTTGATACTGATATCATAAGGAAGTGCTGCCATAAAAGTTCATCGTAAAAGTGTACATCACATTCTCTTGGTAGCTGAGTTTTAATCTGTTAGCCACAAAGGCACTAGAATGGGAGACTAGAGAATAGTTTAAATGGATACCAGTCCAGGTACAGCCAACGCAAAAGTACACTTTAAAACAGTGATTTTCAAATTATTTTGGGACAAATAGAGACTGCCCAACCTGAACCATGTTGTTTACTGTACTGAGTGAACATATAGTTTAACGTTTTCAAGCAGACCAGTTAGGGGTGTTTGATCACGCCGATACATAAGTTAGTTGTCCCTGAAACACGATTTGGGTGTGAATACCTGAAAATACCTACTCCATTAGCCTGGTTTTTGTCTGTAGCCCATATCAAACTCTTCTTTTAAATTTGAGTTGATTTTTAACATTTCTTTTTAATCTATATTTCTCTTCACCCAGAATGGGAGAATGGCCATTATCTGCCTTGAAAAGAGAAAAAATACACTGCCAAATTCAACTGAAATGTAAGTGGGTGCAGTTTCACTGAAGTTAAGAGTCAAACCTGCTTTCCCATTTGTATAGCCAATGTAGCTCAGTTTAAGCTTAACACAAGAGCCTGCATAGCTAGATGGTTAGGCACATCCATGGTATGTCCTCTCAGGCCTGAAGTCCTATGACAACCTGTGTCTACTCAACGACTGTTTCATCCTCCCATCTACTAATAATATTCCTCCAAAGTATTGTTTTCTTCCCATTTTCAATCCCAAAACTCTGTTTCTTTTTTATTGTCCCGACGTTACAGTTCTCCTCTGCCACTTTACTCTTTCTTTTCTGCTCTTATCCTCTGTCATGATTTTGTGTGGAGCCATTTCTGGTAAAGGGGAAAGGGCTGTAAAGTTGCTCAAAACTCTCCCCAGCTCTGAGTCAGACCCACTTCTGGGGCTGAGCCATTTAGGTGCCTCCAGAATCACTTTTTAAGGAGAAGAAGCCAGAAGAGGAAAGTTCTTCCTGTTCTTTCTTGCTGTTCTTCATTTGTTTCCAGATGGTGGTGGTGCAAAGACTTGGAAGAGAGAGAAGCAACCATGTGGACCCTAAGGTCAGTGAAGGAAGAGAGGAGAAGGCGTGCTGGAGCAGAGACCCCCCTGCATCCTGTGGAGAGGCCTGGTAAAGATGAGATTTGTTTATACTGTGTAAAAGACTCTGTGACAGGACTATGCCCAGAGGAGGCTGTGTCCCATGTGAGGGACCTCGTATTTACAGAAGCCATAGCTGTTGGGAAGAACCCACGCCAGAGAAGTTCATTAAGGATTGTGTCCTGGGGGAGGAACCCCGTATTGGACCGGGGGAAGAATGCCAGGAGTCATCTTCATCTGAGAAGAGAGAAGCTGCAGAGCCCATCTGCGAGAGACTGACCACATCCCCCATTCCCTGCCCCCCTGAGCCGTTGAGGGGGGAGGAGGTAGAGGTATCAGGAGCAGTGAGCTGGGCCTGAGAAGAAAGGAGGGATGAGGGAGGGAGATCTTAGAGTGCTGGTAGAAAGGAGGGATGAGGGAGGGAGATCTTAAAGTGCTGGTTGTAATTTTCTCAGTCATCCTGTTCTGGTTTTGCTTTTGTTCTGTTCTGTTTCTTGTAGATAGTAGAATAAACTTTCCTACTTTCCTCTCTAAGTTGAGTACTGGAGTCTGTTTTGCCCAGAACTGTAACTAGCAGCGAGCCCTCCCTGCCCTTGTCTCAATCCACAACAACCTTGATTATCTTTTTCCTCCCATTTCGCTGGAGCCTCTGCCATCCTAACGCAGGTGAGGGTGAATGGGAGGCAGTGAGCAAGAGACTGTCCTGGTGCTTCATTGTTGGCTGGGCAAAACCATAACACCCTGTACTTCACTTCCAGCAGATGTTGCTTTGTTGAACCTTGTTTTTTTGCCTTAGGATCAGAGGAATAAGAGCCTTGGTTCAGTGATGTCATATCTGAGATCTGCTATGGTGAGCTGGGAAAATGAGTGATCTTAAGGTGAAATGTGTAGTGGCAAAAATGCAAGAACTTTAATGCTCTCTTCACCACGTCTCTATAATATCTACAACATGTGCTGCTTTGTCTTAAAACATTTTTTAATTTTAAATCTTCAGTTTTCAATTCCAGAAATCATAACAACTGGCAACAGATATCCAAAAGTGGATAAATGTGCTTTGACATATTTTTTCTGTTCTTCTAAAGTAAATGAAACAATTAGTCCAAATGAAGCACTTCATCACTGAAACCCAGAGGAATCTCTTGGCTGCTGACAAGTCATGAATAATAATACAAGAAGAGAGTGCAGAAAGGAAGGAGGGTTCATGAGAGTGGGTAATCTGTGGGTGACAAACAAAAGCCAATTTCAAGGACTCTTGAGTTGGGCTAACTTCTGCTGAAATGTTCAGTTTCTGTTTCAAAGCGTTCATTAAACCAAAAGCATTACAGTGGATCATTTGAGCTTTTGCAAAATGCTTCTTGTACTCATTTTATTTCTATCTTAAATAACTGATTATCTTCTAGTTTGATGTAAAACACTGTCAGAGGAGATCTTTGTTTCTATTAGTGGAAAGCATGTTCACTTGCAAATGTGTCTCAAATTGTAAAAGGACAAGTTGAGCTTTCTGTTTTTCTGCTTTCCTTTGAGCTCTTATTTTGCGATCTTCGTCCCACATTTTTCCTTCTTGCTTACCTTTCTATCCTGCAATTGTTTAGGGCACAGGGTCTATCATTGTTGCTGTAGCACATGCTCACTTCACCTGCAATCTTTCGCTGAACCAGGGATTTAATTCCTAAGGGATAAGACAAGGCACTGTGATGACATACAAGCCATATATATGTGCGTGTGTATTGATACCAATCAGAATCTGTATGTAAACTCAGTATTATCTGATGGCATTTACATTCTTCTCACCACAGGAGAAAAATGTCTGCCTTCAAAATCCCGAGACTCATGGCAGTGTTGAGGTAGCTGTTCAGGTTTGGTATTGAACACTATTTCAAGGAAGTGAAGTCTATATCTTGTAGAGGAAGATGCTGAAGATGCTTTGCACACAGAACAGTTCATGAAATAAAGAAACAGAAATACCTATGTGGTCCTACAACTCCTTCTAATTCCTATTTTAGAAGTTGACAAATTTTAGGAAAAGTGTTATGTCAGGTATAGTTTGATGAAATGCCGTTATCACTGATGGATTAAAAAGGTATTTGACTACAAAAGAGCAAATCTCCTATTTTGCTGCCATGTGCCTCATGTAGAGGACATTGTTCATTCTTTCTACTCACTCTAAAATTTTGTCCTTGGTGCTTAAGTCTTCAATAGGACCACATAAGAAAATGGCATGGTTTGAAATGAGGGAAAGGCGGAAGCAGAAAGAGACTGAACTACTGTTCAACTGTGCTTTTGTCCATCCTTGTGAGCTGGTTTTGGTTTGCACAGATCAGGAGGAGTCTCAGGACCATGTCACCAGTTTATATTTTAGGGAATAGTTGCGTGTATGAGTAGCACAATACAATGATTTTTAGACTCAGTGTGCCACTGAGCATGCCCAAATGGTTTCAAACCTATTCATGGAAGTAGGTCAGACTCTTCCCAGAAAGCCTCAGTCTTTGAAAGATACAAGTGTGTCATTTTACTGTAAAGCTTCCTAAGGCTGTTTCGTTATCTATTACAAAATTATATCCTACATTAATGCTGTGTGAAGTGTCCTTAAGATCTACACCCATTACCCATCAGATGCTGCAGGCCAAAACCACTGCTTTTGTAACTCCATTGACTTCAGAAGTTTGCATGAGGAAAGAGGTTGGTCTGTTTTAACTAACTATAATATAGTGTTCTTTGTAACTTCCCAAGTGTATAATTCTCATAGTCTTCTTTCATAAAGTAAAGGAGATTAATTTTAGAAATAGTAGATTTCACAGATCCCAGGACATTTGCCCTAACCATTATTTTTCTTTGAGTAAGTAGGCTCTCTTGATAACTTTAACTTGTGGGAAGTTACATCACAGACATATTAATGACTGTATCCCAGTTAAAGTGTGTACCACTAGGGACTGTCTTCAAGCCCAATAAGCTTGCTGTTATTTCCTATCTTAAAATCTAAGTAATACAAATTTTAAAAAGAAACAAAGAAAAATAAAGGTTGAGGTGACACTGCAGCTGTATTCTCATTGAGAATTCAGATGGAAAACAAGCTGATCTATACAAAAAAACACCATCTATAAAGACACCTGAATAATTTTGGACATGAAAAAAAAAAGAAAAAAAGTCTCACAGCCTTGGCAGCTTTAATAATATCTTAGAGTAGTAATCATCTTTTGTGATGATGGTCAGACAGAAAGATATTTTCCTGTTCTGGGAAATCCATATATCCATTTGTAATTGTATGCACATGATTAAGTCCCATTCCTGTCATGGCCAGTTAAAGATGTGCTGTTGCTTTCTCTGTTTGAAGGGTGAAGCCTAGCCACTTTACTAACTACTTAGTCCTAAGGAAGTGTGTGACTGGAAGCTCCTTTCTGCTATGCTTCTCTGGATGCCCTCACTGGATGGCCTACACAATACAATAAACAAAGTTGTTCTTGCTTTTAAGACAACTTAGCTCATAAGGACTCAGGAAGTTGTGGATAACCAGGTGGTCTCATACTTGATAATTAAGCTGATCAGTATTTTGGAGAAAAATTTTAATGATTGACAATAGCTACTCTTGTTAAAGTAGGATCCCCATCAGTGAAGTTGACTTTAGAATGTTGAGGATATTTCTGCATTTCTCAAAGTTAAAAAATTATTTTTGCAACTATTACCTATATTTTTTATTGTGCTCACTTTTTTCTTCTCTGTAGCCATGTCGCTAACTTTGGAAATTGATTTCCTAAAATGGGAGGAAAATGAAATAGCCAAAAAATGGTGAAAGAAATGGAAATTTGTAAATAACAGATTTCATTAAAAGTACTAAAGCAAAAGGGTGAAAGACTTGGGAATGGGGAAAGAGAACTTGAAATAAAGTGAATCAGAAGCAGGAGAAACAGTGTGGAAATTATTTATGAAATTGCTTTCCATCTTTTCTACCATTTTGTCTCAGCAAACCACAATACCAAATTGGTAGCATAGATCTAAGATGGAAATTTTGGTGTCTCTTTCAAAATTCCATTTCATGGCTATGGAAGAGAGATTCCAATTTTTATTTAATTGTTAGACTTACAATTGTGCCTTTCCCTAATAAATAGAGAATCAACGATGCACTTCACTGGTTTTTCATCTTTCTCAGCAGGGAAGACTGGCCTCTTTGATTTGAAAAAAACTCTGTCAGTGGTGTATGCTTTTGACAAGCTAGGTGAAATATATTAGTAATATGATTTTAACAGAAAGTAAAATTTTATGTAGTCACAAATAATTGGAATAAGTGAATTCACAGTTCAGTTGCAACAAACCTATGACTAACCTAATTCAGTATTAATAGATTATTAACTCAACATTTATTGACATTTATATGCCAACAGGTGAAAATATTTCACGTATGAACTAGGTACTGCTCTGTTCATAACTGAATGTTTGCCTCTTTTACAGTAGAATAAAGAGTAGCTTTATGTTGAGACAGGCTACTGCCTGGAAGAACTATGCTATGTTAAGACAATCATTCAGACATTCCTGCTTCCACTGGGGACATATTATTGCATGCAAGGACCATCCTACTACCTTCTCAGTATCAGCAAAGATAATAGGGTCAAATTATGTCTTAGACTGCAGAATATATGCCATGGATGCTTTTGCAGTACTAAATACTAAAACCACACACAGTTGTGTTATCTGAGTGACATAACGTGCTGTAGAAAGGAGAGAACACAAATACAGAGAATCCAAAGCTGGTTACTGAGTGGAAGCTGTGGTGAGTGTAGCAACAACAGTTAAACTCTATGTAAGGGAGCTGTAAGATTTCTACTAACAGCCAACTTCAGCCATTTTCCTTTTATGGTGGTTTGACACTGGCTGGATGCCAGGTGTCCACCACACTGCTTTACTGCCCTCCTTCTGAACAAGCCAGGGAGGGGAGAAAATAAGATAGTCTCATGAGTTGAGGTAAAAGCAATTTAATAAGGCAAAAGCAAAGCCACACACTTGAGAAGTGAAGCAAAGCAAATAAAGCTGTTACTCTCTACTTCCCATCAGCAGCGATGTCCGGCCACCTCCCGAGAAGGAGGGCTGTGGTACGTGTAACAGTTGCTTTGGAAGGCCAAAATGAATCACAGTCCCCTTCCTGCTCCTCTCCCTGAGTTTATATGGCTGAGTTGATGCCATATGGTATGGAATATCAACTTGGTCAGCCTGTGTCAGCTGTCCTGGCCATGGCCCCTCTCAAGATTGTGCTCACCCACAGCTATTGGTGAAGGAGGGGGAAGGAATGCTGGAGGGACAGCCTTGATGTGTGAGCAGTAGCCACAACATTGATGGGCTATCAAGACACATTTTTAGCTATCAACAGAAGACACGGGACTACAAGAGCTGCTGTGGAAAATCACCACCACCCCAGACCCATTACACCTTAGAATGGTAAAAGACAGCAGAGGCCTTACACCAAGATCATGGAGTCTGTTCAAAATACTTTTCAGATAGTATTTTGCTTCTGATCCTACAGAAGCATAACAATTTTATTAATTTTGACCATCACATATGACCAGATAAGTAAATTTTAAATGTGCCTATTTGGCAAGAAAGAAATCGTTTAGCAATACATGTAAATGTTTTATTTCCATGTGGTATGACCCAATGAGGTCAAATTGGCCTATTTACAGTAATTAAAAAGAGGAGCCCAGCTCAGCTGAGTACTCAATCAGAACAATTGCCCTGAAATTAAGAGCAGAGCTCTAAGTTATATGCACAGTTATCAGGTGTGAGAGATTCTTTTGAGTCCTACCATAATTTGAGGTATTTTTTCTTCATTTCTGCTGTTATGCAGCACTAAATCCTTTGAGCAATGTTCCTAGCAAGAAGAGAGGGAAAGGAAAAGTGCATAGCAAGAAGGTAAAAAAAAATATGTTCTGTATGGGATGATCTTCTGTCTTTACTTACCTGGATAATGACAAAATTGTTGAGTTCTTCAGATAATAATGCGTTAAAACTCTTGGAAAGTGCCTGGCTTTATCAGCATCAGTTGCTTACAATGGGTCTAAGCATTAGTAAAGTTAAAATTTCGCATCATCAGAGACCAATTAGCACAAGTGTGAAGGAAAGATACAAATATACAAATATATAAATAGTGTATCTAAGATCAATAATGTATTACCAATACTTTCAAAGTATACTTTCCTGTATTCAAAAATACTATCAAATACTTTCCTGTATTCACTCAGGGCCTTATTTGACAATTTTTTAGTGATATCCCTGTTGGCTTGATATAGTATTTTGTTATAATGTAACCAAAAGTAAAAGGAAATAAATATAAATATAAACCAGAAAGAGATTTTTCCTCAGCTGCTCTCTATTACTTCTGCAAATGAGCAGGCAAGCCAACATTTCCAAGGGTGTGGCAGCCCAGGCATGAAGTGAGTCCTTTGGCCAGAGGTAACGCTGATGCTAAATCATTCAGAATAGCAAAGGAAAAAAAAAAAAGCTGGTTGCTTTGTCTTCAGTGATATGACAAGGTGATTTTTTTTTTTCTGTTTTTGCTTCTGGATATTGAAATTCTTAAAGGCTTGTTAAGATCAAGTTTAGCAGCCAACTTGTTTTCTCCTTATGTAATATATAGCTTTCCAATACAAGCACTATTTAATCTCTAAAACGATATGTTTTTCTATGGTGTAAGAGTAGAGTACCTCACTGCAGTGATTCTCCAGGACATTAGAGAAGAATCTATATGTAAAAGGCAGAATGTTGTGATCACTCTTCCTTACTGTGGTTCCTGATTACCTGACTTGCCAATCACACATAGAAGTTTTCTTAGTGGAGCTAAATTTCACTGACTGCAGGACCATTTGACATGGTGAACTGTAAAACCTGGAAGTTTAATTTATGCTTTTCTGTGTTTGTTTAAGAAGAAACAATCTAATTGGAAAAAAAAAAAAAAGACAAGAAAGAATAAATTTTAAATTCAAGAAGCAAAGCCATTTCATCAAATTGAATGTTTCCAGAAAATTATGGGCTTTGGAATGTATTTTTGTGACCTTGTTTGTTACTGTTAATATTGTAATTACTGTTTCCTACTATTGTAAAATATTCTATTGTCATATGTACACAAGGTAGACTGTCTTGTTTAGTATCTCTTTGTGTGCAAGTGAAATAGTGATGACTAGTTTCTGCATATTTCTTCCTCGAATAACTGTGCATCTGTTGTTTAATCTTGACCATATCTCCCAATTTGCTTGTGAGATTTTTATGTTGGACTGTGTTAAAAAATTTGTTATGCCATTCAGATTTACATTGTGATCCTCTCACTTTTCACAAGTTTAGTTGTAAATGAAGGAAAGTCAGCTAGGTTAGCATTTGGTTTTGATAAGCGTTTGCTTTTCAGCTTAAACTGCTGTAAGTGCCTGTAAATTTATTGTAATAATTTTTCCAGATGTTTTCCCAGATAATCAAATTAGGTCATCTGTACTATAATTCATGAGATGTCTTCTTTTCCCCTACTTTTTTGAGGATAACTGGGATGTTTGATCTGCTCCAGTATTCTGGATTTTTACTTAGTTCAAAGACATGGAGAAGAGTGAACTTACCCAGATCACACTGCATTCAGAGGCCAGACCAAGAATAACAGAACAGATAAGGTATTTCTTGATTCCAGATATATAACAGACACATGATGCCATGCTGATCTTGAAATCTATTTGAACAGTACTAATCTCTTTATCCTTCATTCATGTAATTGTAGCTGCATAACCAGAGATTCTGGAGGCAGTCTATAATCAGCTCAGGAGAAAGTGAGCCCACTTGCAGGGAGTCATGCTGGGACACAGAGAAGACATGGATCCCAGTAATGACCAAAGTGTCAGAAATTTGTGATCACATGAAGAAAGAAGGGTAGTGGACAGGAGGAATGAGGGAGGAGAAAACTGAGTTCTGAGTAAGGATAAAGAAACAGGAAAACACTGATGTAAATAACCAGGATTTTTTTTTTCTTTTGTGAGAGATCTCAGCAATTATTCTTTTACTGGAATCATTAAACTTTTCTGTAATTAAGTGCAAAGCTCGTAATGTTCACATACCCATCTCTGTAGGCATTCTTTGAATATTTTGTTTAGCGTGCAGAGGCATAGCTTTAGTTGGCCAATGGTAAGAGACAATCCTTGGTTTATTTTTCACTGGGGACTTCTACACCACATAGGCTTTCTATTTGGCCTTTACATTTTCTTCAGATAACAAGATGCTGAAGTCTGCAGGACAACCAGAAATACCCAATGTGGCACAGCTGCTCTGGAGAAAACCTAAATGGCTTTTGAGCACAAGAAGTAGTAAACATCTGGGGATCATTTGAAACTGTAGCTGCTCAGTCACTGCGGAAGGCATGAAAGAAGCAGTTAATGTTTCATTTCTGGGTAGGGGCTTGATCTTTATCACAACTTTCCCTAAACTGTATTAATAACAATCACCAGGGACAGAAGAAGTACTCACATTTTTAAATGGCAGCAGTAGTTGTCCCAGGTCACAGAAGTAAAGGAGGAATTTGAATCTGAGCTTTACCGTTTTCTATCCAGAAGCATGAAACTCTTTTTTGGAAAGTAAAGTTCAACTGAGACTTCTAAAGATAGATAGAAATAAACCAATTTAACAACAAGAAGAAAGAAAAAAATCCCTCCTGTAAGGATTCCAAAATAATTATTTTTCTAGTATACCAAAAAGAACCATTTTTTTGTGGGGGTTTTTGTGCTGAGACTTTTAATTTAAGATAGAAATATGTGAGAAAGTAGTTCTTGCTTCCTAGAACATTTGATCTAGTATTTTCTATACCAAGTCACTGAGGCTACTTCTGTCTGTAGAGCAAATAATCTTTATAGCCCCCAGTGGACTGTCCTCCAGTTGCTCAACATGCATGGCTTGCTTTGGGTGGAAACCAAGTAGAGGGGCAGTAGAGAAAGCATGGCCTTCCGCAGACATACCTGGGAAGGTTGCTTGAGTCTACTGATTCAAAATATCACTGTGTGAATACTTCCTTGTATGTTCACAAGGCTTCATAAAATGGACTAGGGAATTCTCACTCGTATTTGTTCTGAGTGATTCTGAGTCTTTCTGTCTTGGTCTCCACTGACCAAAATAAGTGGAACAGGTCGGCATACAATTCCCTCAGAGCTGTTCCCTTGGCTAAAATACCACCATGGAGCAAGTTGTGTCAGGAGCTGGCTCACCTGCTGCTCAAAGGTATCTTCCTTCTGTAAGAGACAAACTCTCTTACATCATCTATACCTCTTGTACACTCATAATATTGGTGAATCAGTACAGAAAGAGTCTGCCCATAGGGGCCATGGAATTTCTGTCCCTGGAGATTTTCAAAACTCGACTGGACAATCTCCAACCTATCTGATCCATTAAGTTGACCACACTGTGAGCAAGGAGTCGAACTAGATGATATCCAGCAATTGATTCCCGCTTAAGTTACTCTATGATTCTGCTTTAAGTACTAGAAACTGCAAAGCTAAGGTTAGAATCAGTAAGGAATCCTGCTGGTTGCAGAAGACTCTCAATCAGTTAAAACTGCTTAACTAGAATAGCCTTTTTGCCAGCCTCTGAACTCACCAAGTTGCAGGCCTACCTGTCTAATAAATGAGTTGATTGTCTTAGTCAGAGACTTTTCAGGTCCAAGTATAACTATTGGGCATTCCTGAGCTCAGAATTCACCTGCCCTATCATCAATGAATCTCCAAGGATGGCAAGGTCTAATGTCCTTCACAAACTGGAGGAGCAGTGAAAGCTAAGAGCCATCCATCAGAAGTCTTGCCCCAGGCAAGAAGCTGCTCTTCACTCCCAGCTGCTCCTGAGTGTCATCCATCCTCTCCAGCTCTTGGAAGATGTGCAGTGTTACTCCCCTTTTCTTTCTTCCTTCTCCTTCAAATCCCATAATGTAAGATGAAGACTTCCTAGTTCTTTCTATTCAGAAACACAAGATGGAAAGAAACGTGGGAATATTTTACTTTTTCTGTGGGTGTAAATGAAACTTTATGTTGTTAAATTTTTACCTAGGAAAGTGAGGTGCTACTTTTGCAGTGGAATAGTGCAAATACTAGTCTAAATTTTTAAAAGATCCTCTGTCTGAAGCATGAACTAGTGTATGGAGTGAATTTTCCATCTAAACAATCTGACGTACCCCACAGGTCTTCACGTACCTTAGAGATGTTGTTTTAGAAAACCTTTTGTTTTTCTTAACTTTGAGAATGTAGTATTGCACAGATATCAGAAGCAATGCAAGGTACTGATGATGTAGGAGATTTTCTAAACTTTTCTTGACTATTTTTAAAGGAACCTTTTCTGCACAGCTATAGCAAGCCAGATTTCCAAAGCAGTATGCTTGAGTCTTGCTGTTGTTACATGTATTAATGGATCTTACTTGGTTGAGTCCCCACATGGTGCTTTGAAAGGGTACACTTGTGTGTATAGTAAATTAGTTTGTTCCCTTGTTCACAGATTTTTTGAGCAGTAGAACTGCAAAAGCATTCCTTCCCATAAGACAGAAACGAGGCCAACATATCATACTTCATTCCTTCCAAGTGGAATATTTCTTTGCTGCACCTAGAAAGAATGCCAGAATTGCAGCTGATATAAATTGGATTTCAGTGAAGTCAGAGGGGAACATGAAATCACTGAAGGAACCGACCACATATAAGCCCAACGGCACAAATTAAGGAAAAGTTCTTATCTGTCACAGACTAATTGGCTGGAGCCTACTGTTTCACATATCAGATCTCTCCCTGCTGTTCACAGAATCTTGAGTAAAATAAATCTGTGCCAGATATAATTTATATTTATATATGTATATCTGTTCATAGATCACAATGTGGCCTCCTTCCTGTACACCCCTTCCATTTGCAAGCATCGCCACGGATTGAAAAAGGGGATGTATGGATCTACACTGAAGTAAACAGTGTTTGTGAAGTTACACACCACGCTTATTCATCTTTATTGGGTCACATGTGGGTAAGAGTTTTGTTAAGTGCTATATTATTTTGAAAGTCAATTTAATGACTGCATACTATAAAAGTTAAAGCAATTATATATAATGCACAATGAACAGTACGACTTCCAAATGTTCGCATGTAATTCATGTCAGATTTCTGCTGAAAAACAAAACAAAACAAATCCCTCAAGGTTGCAGTTTGCTCTTTAGAAGAACCACATGTTGTAACCTCAGAACCTCAAAATATCAGCTGGTTTCCGTGCATGATCAGAGCAGTAGAATCTATGCCATATTCTGCCCTTTATTTTCTTGATTCTGGCTACAGTAATGATCAGATGTGCACTTCTGCCAAATGCAGTCAGTGTTTGATCCACATAAAGATTACTGATTTGATCTATTCTTTTCTCGTGGCATATCTCATTCTGACATAATTTTTCTACAGGATATAACAAAGACAGGAATGACC
The DNA here is from genome assembly GCF_028858725.1 of Colius striatus. Taxonomy (NCBI): domain Eukaryota; kingdom Metazoa; phylum Chordata; class Aves; order Coliiformes; family Coliidae; genus Colius; species Colius striatus. The sequence goes on from NC_084761.1 coordinate 24,737,685, forward strand.
TTTTCTAAAATTCATCTGTGCATGCTCTTCCTGTAAAATGAAAACATCTATAGACACCAAATGAGATCAAGGACCGTTGTACTGTTATATTGGAAGAGGTAGCTTTTCGTGAAATATTTAACATCTAAGTACACTGGACAGATAAAAAAAGCAGATGTACAGCTTCCTAAAAGAAGAGTAGGGATGGTCACTCATGGTTGCTAAGAATGCCTTGCCTTTGTTAGAAAAAACTGCTGGGGAGACCAGTTACTCCCATTCCAGTCCTTCAGCACAGATTTCCGTGTGCCACACATCTTTCCTGTCCCATTTTTGTGTGCTTGCTTCTGGTTTTCTTACCCATCATTGGTACCTTCTTTACCATCGAGAGTCTTATTTTTTTAATTATCAGAACAGTAGATATACAAGTTACTATAGTAAATTGAGCTTGAACCATTCAGGAACTGCTTACTCATACCTTCTGGGTCATCTTTTCCTTCCCTAGAGGCAGGGGCACACAGGAAAGAGATAGGGCTAAAGGCAAGGACAGCAGCTGCCTCAAGTGTTGAACTCTGGTTGATTTGTTTTCATGAGTTGTCACTCTGAAATTATAGACCAGTCAGTCAAATAAAAGTTCCAAACAAAGACTACTAAATATAAAAAGAACAGCGGAAAAGCCTATCTGGACCACACAGATATCTCAAACTGTATTTCTCTAAATTCCTTCTTTTGTAGGTGAACCAATTTATGAGAAATAGGGCCTCAGGCTATGAAGTTTTGAACACTTCACCAGAATGCATCGATTGTGATTTTTCTGAGGATTGCAATATTTCTTGAAAAGTTCATATGAAAAATTTGTTGGGTTTGGGATTTTTTTTGCACCTACAGAAATGCTGTAATCTGTTCTGAAGCAAATCAACTTCCTAGAACCTTTGCAACTGTTCAGATTAGTTTCATGTAAATTTCTTAGGAATATTGAGATAAATAGACCTACAATACCCAAAGAAGGTCTTTGAGTATCACACTTGGAAGCAAAAATAAAATCTTATGTATGGAATTTTATTTAATACAACATTAATGCGATTTTAGGTAAAGCTGACAACAGGGCAGAGCAAATGTGTCAAAGAGTTTTTCTTTTACTTCTTTGCTTGTACTGTGGTTGGTATAAACTACTTTTGTTAGTTTAATAACAAGAGTGGGAAGAGGCCAAGCACTTGGAGATTAATTTAAAAACTAGCATAGAAGAATTAGTCACAGGAGAGCAACTTCAGCATGTCTGGCACATATCAGCATTTTATTTCATTCTAACCAAAATATTGCACATGGATTCATAAAACACATTTGTTGGGTTTTCTTTTAAGTTTCATGGTTTGTTCTTTCTTTAGAACCTGTGGTAGGTCAGGATTAATGGTAGCAATTTCCTTTGCTAATGACCTCAGATATACTGTTTTTAAAGTAGATATTGTAGATGCCTTTTTAAAAAAGGTCTGGAGGTCCTTCTAGCAGTATGGAGATCAAGCATGAAATGACACTTCTAAATTATGTATCTACATTTGAATTATTTTCAAGCTACTGCAAAATGTCTTTAGTGTTCAGAGGCAAAATGTTATATATTTATATGGAGATGGTCTTTGTACAGTACAGACATCCATCTGAATGTTATATGTGAGATTATAAGAGATACACAGATTACAGGAGTGTAACAGAAACTTAAGCAGGTTTTGAAAATATTTATTATCACCCATGTTCTTCCAGTCAATCCTTCTGTCTTTTGACAGACAGGAAGAAACATCACAATTCCTTCTTTTAAGTTGTATAAGCTGGCTGCTTGCTTTCTGTATTTTAAAGTGTCCACAGGGTAGTGGAAGGATTTGTCAGCATTCTTGGTATAAACTTCACGGATATCTGTATGGGGAACATAAAGCATTTGTACCCTTGGATAGTTTAAACACCTTTTCATGCTGCAAGACTATGTTACTGGAGGTCTTACATCTGCTTATGTCCCAGTTTAAAGTAATCGAGGGGGTTCGTATTTTATTTTTAGTAATTAGAAAATGTAATCATTATTAGTCAAAGTGCCAAAAAATTGCATGGGCCTGTAGGCCAGAGATATATCAAGTAACTTTGTCCTACAAAGATGAAGGAAGCAAAGGCCTTCTTAAATTGTACAGTTTCAGGCTATGATTCTATAACTGATGGTACAAAAATCTTTGCTGATGCACACAGAGGTATAAATGCCATCTGGATCAGCCATGGGCATACTGATGCATTTTGGCTGAGTCTCTACCAGATTGGTAAATTGTATTGTGTGGCTGCAGCAAATTTGAGCCACTAAGAAGAAAGAAGTCCAGGAAGTGAAGGTTTTTGTTTGGTTCATGTTTTAAGAGAGAAATAAATGCCCAGGAAAGGGCAACTAATGGACATCTTGTTAATCATTATCTAGTCATGAGTCTAGATATTCCCTAGATATGAGAATGTATTTATTTTTATTTATCTTCTATGATAGAGAAGAAACAAAAATCTGGCTACAACTGACCTGTTACCAGCAACATGTGTGCTAGCTTAGCAAAAGGCCTAGAAGCTTGATTTCCAAGCTAGTAGAGAAACCCACTCTGATCAAATCCTACCTTATGAGGGGAGGTGGGAGTGTGCAACTGCAAACAACTTAATTCAAGCGACCAACATCATATATTATAAATAAAAGTAAGCATTTTTTGTGCTGAAATGTGAAAAGAGAGTTTTGGTGTGATAGGTACACTTTGGTGATGAAAATGCTATACTTGTAGCATTCTAGTCTCTTTTTTTCCTCTTCCAGATGACAGCTTCACATTTCATCAAGGTCGTATCAACACTTCATCTTTCAAAGAAAGATTAATAGTGTACCATAAAGTTTCCCATGTGTCTGCATCTATCTGAAGAGCCTTTAAAACCTTATCTTCTCAGCAGGCCTTTTTTTTTTTTCTTTAAACCCAACAAAAACAACAGTAGGGGTTTGCCCCAGTGACCTCAGCCAGTCTCTTTACACAGTCATAGAAGCTTGTTTTCTGAGTGGATGTAGCACTGCACTTCAGAAGTGGCTGTTTTAAAGTAGATTGCGAAGAGAAGACCTAGGTAAAGTATCCAGTGAGTTATTTCAAAAGAACTGACTAATAATCAAGCTCTTTGCTTATTGATACCAGTCACAGGCTTTAAGATGAATTGAGGTACAGCACCAGCTGATGAAAAATCCATCTCTGCATTGCTGGGTTATTTTAGTATAAACAGGAATCAAATGTATCTTCATTTGTTTACCCTTTCATTTCTTCCCTTGGGTTTTTCCAGTTAATGATGACTGAAAAGAAATGATACACTCTACATTTTTCAAGCATGGAAGTGTCAGTTGTCATTTCCCTTGCTGTAGGTGTTAACACATGGAAATACCATTGCTACTTTATGTCTATAGTGTGTTTGTTTCTGGCATGTGCACCAAGACTGACTGTGGGTTTTTTCAGTTATTTTTGACATAGTTCCCCTGGAACTTTATTTAATGATATCCTTTTTGATTCATCTGCAGATTAAAACATCCTTCTGTGGGTTTGTACAAATGACTTGAAATCACTGCAAAGTGAAATGTCATTTCAATGCATTTCTTTACCTTCCTTCAGTATTATTTTTCTGAATTACCTTTGTAAAGGAGTGGCAGAATTTTTCATGCATTGCTATATAGCTCAAACACATTCAGGTTTTTGTTTAAATACATTTACTGTCAGATGTTTTATGCAAGTAGCATCCCGAGGCAGCTCTTTTTAAGACAGAAGCTTTCCAGTGCAGGCAAAGTACTACTGCAGCACCTATGGAAGAGTCATATCTATTAAGAGTACACCTCTGAGTTTAGAAGTTTAGTTCTTGTTCTCAGGCACAGCACATACCCCACTCTATCATATAATTTCAACACATCCTTTGAACAAAAAACCTTCATGTAGAACTGGTGTTTTGTGGTTTTTTAATTATTTTTTTTTATTAAGTTCATTGTTACCTGTAAGGGCCTGATCATAATCCCAGAAGCTTTGCTACTCTTCAGTTACCCTTTAAACCTGGAATGTAACCTGTCATGAGCAGGTTGTCGACACTAGTCAAGTGTTTTACAAGAACAGAATGGTAATCAGTCCACCCACACCACTCTCTTCCAATCTTCCCATCTTTGCAGTGTATCAAGCTTTCATTTCTGAAGTATTTTCCTGAAATAAGAAAAAAATGTTAGTAGCTGATATAGGAAAAAGGAATTATTCTTCAAGGATGTCTACCTCATGATAGGCATGACTATGTATTTTCCATCCCGTGCTTCCAAGACCCAGCTAATATTCATTTGTCTTCCACAAAGGCCCACAGGCTCAGCACACAAACAGACAGAGCAAAGCAGGGACTAAGCAGAACTGCATCAAAGGCCTTTTTGTGAAAATATCGACAATGCTATAAAACTAACCTTGTGTTAACCTACCAAAGAACAGAGGACAAGAAATCTGAATGCCAAAATACAGAGAGATGTGTGAAAGGGAAAATTTATACAAAAGTAGGCAGACTGAATAAAACTATTTAAGCCACACGAGTCATGGTAATTAAATTAGGTCAGACTGGCTATAAAGCTACAAAAAGTAGGCTGTAACTAATTTAGAAAGAGACAGAGAAGACCTGAAAAGAAACCAGATTGACAGCCCCCTATTATTTTTTATCTAATCAAGGCAACAAAACTTAAGAAAGAGGAAAAGGGAAAAAAAAATCCAAAACAAACCCAAAACAAACCCACATTGCTTTATCAAGATTTCCTCTCAAACCATTAAAAGAGACAAAAGCATGGAGTCACATCTTTGATGTGTGAAGGTTTTCACATTGTTATTAGTGCTAACCGAGGGTTACTCGAATACAAATTTTACCCCTGAGAAAAACAGGATAATTGAATGCCTTACTAAGTTCAGAAAGTGGTGGAAAGTATAAAAAGGAGTAGAGCCAATCTGAGCTCTGTCATTACAATATCATTTCACTGAATCATTCTGAGGATCCATATCATCTGCTGCTATGTGAAGAGAAATCCTAATATCTGCGAAAAGAAGACAATTAGACTTTTATTTAAAGCCATTTCTTCATAAAATCCACCTGCCAGTTTGTATTAAAACAATCCTTTTTGAAAATGGTTTCAACTATTTGCTTTGAATTTGAGTGTTCCAGGTGTATAGGGTGTGGGAACTGCCATTCTTGGAAGTTAAGAAGGGAAAGGTTACAAGTTTATTTATAGGTGTGGATCAAGGCTCATTAAACAAAGTTTGAAATAATATTTCAGTTGATTTCTACAGTAGTTCTCATTCTCCAAGTGATTAGAAGAATTAGCATTCTAAGGCTGTCTGAAGGGTGAAGAGGACTGTGTGAAAAAAATGGGGGAAGGGAATAGACAAAAAGCCCAGCTTGGTTTGTGTTGACATTTAATTGCAAACAACCCTTTCCCACCCTGCTTCTCCTTTATGCCTGTTTTAGTTTTAAGTGACTTCTAAAGGTTTTCCAGCAGCAGATGACACTCAGATACTACATTCATCTGAAACAAAATACGAACTTTGCCCTGTGAAGAAAATATTTGAGGTTTTCAACACAACTAAAGGGCTGCAAATTCTCTGTGAAAATGGAAATTCCCTCCCAGGTCTACCAATAGGTCTCTGAGGGGGAAGTTTTGACCCCAGCAAAGTCAATGGAACCTTCTCTCTCCTTCATTAACATATGATTCATCCCTCATCCCTTGTTGCACTTGAAATAATCAAGTCTGGATATTGAAGGATAGTACAGTCTCATGGGGATATTGCCATTAGGTGACACCTTTTCTGGACAGGGAGAGAGAGACTTTGAGAGATGATCAATAAAAATACACAAAAAAAACATAAAGTCAGAAAAGGGAAGCAGGCAGGGCAGAAGCAACATTAAGCATTTATCCTTGCAGAAGCTGACCACCCTGAGTCTGGCCTGATATCTTGAAGGTAGAGAAAGAAGGAGATTATTTGAAAAAGGCTCTGAGAGGAAACGTGGACTGTTCACTGCAGGAAAATGTGGTATAGCGAACATAAGCAGTCTAAGCAGGCTTGTCACATTTTCAATGCTGATCTGGCAACAGGAAGGGTTTATTTCTGTTTGAGATAAGGTAAAGCTCTCACTTGTCAACTTGAAGAGCACTCAAAGCTCCTCATCAATAGAAAGACAGAATTTTAGCAAGAATTTGCAAAATTAACAGAACCTCAGCGCATTGAGCCAGAACTTGGCCCAAGCACAAGTCAGAAGTTCCTAGAGTTTTTGTACCAGAACTTATTGGTAAACCCTTCTCTTTCCCTTTCATACCTCCTTTCCTCTGTCTGCCTCCTCATCCATCTTGCTCCCCATCACTCACTACTGCTAGCTCCACGTTGCCTCGAGCTGCTGCTCTCTCCCCAGTGACTCCTCTTTGCATATATGCTGTCACTGGCAGAGGCTCAGGGAATGATCCTCTGGCTCCATCACAAGCTGAGCAAAATCAAGACAGTAGAACTTAATTTCTCAAGCTCTAAGCCTCTTCTCATCTGTACTGTACAAGTGTACAAATGTTAACACTGCAAGACATTTTTTTCCTCATTTGTCACTTCAAGTCACTTATGTATAAAGAATTGCTAGCAGAATTGACCACCTCCAAGGACACAGACATTTCCTCTGACTTATGCAACACTGAATGCATACACTGTGGAGGGGTCAAGATCACCCTTTTCCTCCTAATTTTTCCTGCTCTGAGAACAGAAAACGTTTGGGAGTCGTTGCTGTGGTACTTTCTAGAACAGAACAGAAGCAAACCTCCTCTACTTTATTACAAGTAGAGGGTATGCCTTGGCACACCCTCATTTGAAATGTCTTAAAGCTGTTTATAATTGTCATAAGCTCAAAAGGAAGGTAGGCCACCGTTTTCAGAATTGTATCTTACTCCTTTACTTGAGATCTTACTTATGTAATCTCTTTGGGGGCTTAATGTTCAGTGAATATAACGGAGCTCTGAATATATCAGAAACTGACAATGAAGGTGGGCTGAGACACCAAGATGAGAATTTTTAATAGTTGCAGAGTCCTGCTAGAAGTTACTGGCCAGAGAGTAATATAGAATCATTTTTTTTTAAAGGTAAACCACACAGCCAGGTCTGAACTGCAAGATTTCAGTATGGCAATTTACTATTCTGTGTAGTGTTCACATGGAGCCAATATGAGCCAAGTGACTGAATGAAACTCGCTGAGTTTTGACAGATTGACATTTACTTATTTTTTGTTGCTTTTAGGTAAATGAGGACCCGACAACATACTGTAGATTCTGGATCTACAGAATTTGGACCATCTTAGGTTTTATTGTGTTTCTCTAAAAGACCTGTCCTACTTAACTAGAAGCTGTAGTTTCTATCCTTTTTTTTTTTCTATTTTAAGATAAATCTAAGATGGCACAGAACAGTGGAAGAGCAACAGCTTTTAGAAACACTCTCCAAAATCAGAGTTTGTGAAATACTTTCCAAACATCTGCACGAACAGGGCTAGATCAACCTCTCAGCCAACTGGTGAAAAAGAGTGTCTTTAATCTAAACCATGTTCCTTGGGATTTCTTAATGTAATTATTTCTTCATCTTCTTTTTATACTTTTCCAGTGAGAAGCTGACTAGTGGTCATTACCTCTGACTCCTTTCCAGTGTTTCAGTTTTGGCACAATGATGTATGTTTTCATTGCATGGGGATCTCCTCAAACAAAGGAAAATTATGAAACTGTCAGGTCAGATTTCATGTATAACACTTGGCATTGCACTCACTAGACCTGGTAAACAATGATTTTTGAAAGCCTCTGATCTTTTATAATAATTTTCAGTCTTATGCGCACATTTTAAGGTTCTTCATCTGCAGTCACTGGGAATAGGACTATGAAGTCTGAGGCAATTTGGATATTTTCTTTCTGTAAAGATATATAGAGAGATCTATTACACTAGAAATAATTTCCAATGTTTTGTGATCCTTTCTGCTACACTTTTTACTGTTTTATTAAGACTCGATTTATTTCTTTCACCTTTGTTTTTTTCCTGCTAGTGATATATAATGATTTAGAGCTTAAAATCAGGGTGTTTAGAACAGATTAATCCAGTTCGTGATATTTCCAGCATATATTTTTTTAAATCAGATTTGTGCTTCCTTTTATTAAGTTTTTGCTTTCCAACTTTCTAAAAAATGTTCTTTTATCCCTGTGCATCTTTGATCTAGTAGATTCAGAGTAGGTTCAGAGTGATGAGCTTCTCCTAGCTCTTATGTACCATAAAATAGAAATGACACAAAATCTTTTTTTTTTCCTTCTAGACTTCTGTATTAATCTGAAAGACTAATGATCATGCATTAGCATCTCAGTTATTAACCATCTTGTGGGCTGGGATGAGTATGGTTTCTCTGCATTATTTTGTGCCTCCTCAGTTCAGGAAAGTCAATCAAACTGAAGATCTGTTGACCTATTGAGGCTTAAATAGAATATCCCTTGATGCAAAATCCTTTAAGTGTATTTATACAGTGGTTCCCTTGGCCAACTCAGTAGGCCACACAAAGGATTTCCAGAACTGAAAGCATGAGCCTTGACAACTGCAGTCTAAATTAAACTAAAAGGCTAAGCTTGCTGGAGAACATTAACAGATAGAAATCCCATGTTATTTGTGGGATCATAACTCAGCAATTTGTTCAGAGATCAATCTCACATGACTTCTTTAGGAAGGAAGGGTAAGTCTTCTGGAACAATGGGCTGAGATTACAGGTCATTCAGATGTCTTTTCTGAATGCAAACAAAGCGAAACCATAGTCTCTTTAATGCTCGCATCCACTTTCCCTCTCTCCCCTTCACTCATAAGAACACTTAAGTATAAATAAGGGAGTTATTTTGCAAATCTGTCTCAAACTTCTGATAGTACTTCCCTTCTCATCCAGCTCATGGACAAGTCAAAGCAAAATATCTGCATTCCTTTGTTATGGATACAGTAGATATTTTTATTGTGTCTGCCACTCTTTCTCAAACATTTCTTACTAGCCTTTTTATCCTGTCTAGGATATTAGTAACTTTCTTTGAAGGATTACATTTAGCCTTTTTCGATTCCTTTCCATTTTATCTTGGCAATCGACTTGGCCATGCCAACCACTATTCATGTGCCATGTACTTTTTTTAGCTCAGATAAAAGTCATTCCTTCTCTGTGTACCAAATGTTGGTCTCCATTCCCGGTGGTTCTTTTAACTGATGCTGTTATCTGTTCCATACCCTGATCTTTTGAAATTTCAGGTAGTACATTCAGATAGCATATAGTATTTCAATGTAGCTACTTTCAGTTATATTAGTTCATGCATCATCCTAAACTGATGACACTAAACCTGTCATCTAGCTTGGTGAAGAGCTCTCCGTAAGACATGAGTAGAATTTCCTTCACTTTTTTTCTTCAGCATGATAAGCTCTATTCAGTGTTTCTTTCTTTTAATCAGGTGACTATTGCTTTTCTACATGTTGAAATACCATTGTATGTCAGTGAGTGTAAGTTAGTGTTATTCTTGCAAGGTAAAGAACTTCTCCAACCCAATGGTATACCAAGAGTATGGCTGGTTTGAGTTGGGAAAAATCATTCCCAAGCTATCAGGGAATAAATCCTTGTGGATTCTTCTCTTAGCTAAATGTCTCTTATTTCAGAGAAATTCCAAATTTAGCTCAGTTATTTTTTCCTGCACTGGGAAGATATGTGTAATGGCTCTGGGAGAAGGACATTAAAACATTTTTCTTTAATGAGGTTTGTGAATAATATTGCCTACACTGGTCTTAATGAGGCCATTGCCTAGAGAAACTCTGCAATTCATTAACTAGTTTTATCTTTCTTTCAAACAAAGAAAAATCTGGCTGATATGCCCATCCAATACTCTCTGAAAAAGTATTTTCTCTGAAAATCAAGTATTATTCATCCAGACCATTTCCTTCCCTAACAACAAAGTCAAACAAAGAGAACTCATGCATTAACTTTTTTTTTATTCTCAAAAGAAGAAAGCCTATAATCTTCCAAGTAATGTTTTAGATTTAGAAAATGTCATAGATTTTTGCTTTTGGAGGAAAACATCAGAGCTCTAAAGAAGGAATGGTGTACAGAAGTGAAGAAGAAACATGGCAAAGTTATCATTGAGTGTAACATGGAATAAAGTTGTCTTTAATGTATAAAAGGAAAGAGTTTTGTGTTTAACAGAACACCAAGCTTTGCTTTTAGTTTTATGGGCAGAAAATCTGTGAGGTTTGCTCAGTGGTTCACCTTGTGACCAAGAACAATACGGAAGCTGCTCTGTAGCACCAAGTTCAGTATGGAGATTATTACACCACTTAACCTTATCCTTAGGTCAGGCCCTCCTAGATCCTTTAACTGTCATTTTGTTTCCTTCTGCTTTCAAAAGCCCTTGAGATGGTATGAAAATGAAGGGTCTGTTTTACTTTAAATAATTCAGCATGGATGTAGCTGTGATCTCTCAACCTTTAGCAGAGCAGGGCAGAACAAGAGCATTGCAGCATTGCTGTGGTACAGCATAAGCAACCCTATATGACTCTGGTAACCCTGGCATCCCAGACACCATTTCCTATTATTGGGACTTTCATCGTGTTAGTTATTAGCTGAGAGTCAATAATTTCAGCTCCTAGAGATAAGTAAGAGCCTCAGAAATAATGAGTGAACTTAATTCTGTTTCATGTTTTAACATTTCTCGAGTGTGCTCTGCTGCAGTTTAGGAAAAGAAGGCAGTAAAACATTCCCTCACCCAAAGGAAAAGAAAGGTGACTTATGTTGGGCTGAATGACAAGGCAAAGGAGGACACATGGCCAGCACACACTCCAGCTAGTTTCAGATGGAGGCTAGCATAGATTCAAGTCTCATGTCTTATTTTACCTGGAATCCTCATACAGAATTTTAAATTTGGCTTTAGGCAAATAACCTATAAATGACATGGAACCAACGAGACTGACTTAACTTAGAGGAGTGAAAACCTTTTAATTTGTAAATACATAGGAAGCATTTAGATTGAAGATGGTATAGCATATGTAGTACAATAACAGGATGATTTATTAAGCAAAGTGGTTGATCAGCCTTTCTTAAGTGAATAGCGAAAGGAAAAAAGCCTGTGTTTAAATAAAACATCGGTTTACTTTGCTATGATGGTTTGGGATATATTATTACTAGAGGTGGTCTTTAATATAAGTCTCATGGTATCCTTAAGACATAACTCTTGGGACCACATCGTTCCTTATACTTCTTCCTCTGGGCAGCAGTGTTGTAGCAGAGCACAGATCAGCACTACATGCTCCATTAAAGGAGCTTATATAACATCCTATAGGCCTATAGGTCCGGTGGGAACTTTTGGCAGACACAAAAATACTTTGGAAGACTGTGGGAATGCTGATGACCTGACAATGATTTATAATATTGCATTAGAAAAACAAATACCTGTATAAAATGGCAGAACCTGTCAGGATGGATAAAACAAAGATTTGCCAGTAACTATGCTGCATAATTTTCCAAACCACTGGATCTTCTGGTTAGCCTGGGCCTCTATTTCTTCCAAACCCTTATAAAAATTTATTGCAGATGAGTACTAATAAACTACAGGAAAATCTTTCAGTGTTCTAACAGCATCTTTGCCTTATGATAGTCTTGCAGTAGCTTTTTTTGCCTCTCCCAGCAGGAGAGATTTTTCTCCAGCCCAGTATGGTTAATTCTCTCTTACAAATGGCAAAGAAAAAAATTTATCGACCCATCTGGAGTAGCCAAGGAATGAAGTACCAAAAAGCTGTATATGAACAAGAGAGATTTAAATTACACTTGCAGTTGCAGGCACAGTTTCAGCTGCTGTGTGAAGAGCCTCTGACATTATTCTCAGCCCAGGTATTATTTTGCTCTGGGGGCTGGTGGTAACTAACTGCCCAATATATCAGAACAAGACAGGTTTGTGTAATTTGGCTTCTCTTCTGCTATGTGTTCATCAATACATTACGAGGGAAAAAAACCTAGCTGAAGGCAAACGTGGGTGACAGAGTGATTTGCGGCTGGCTGAAGGCTGGAGTAAGAAGGCAGCGTATTGGTATGCTGAAGACCAGGACTTGGCATGTGCCACATCCTTTTATACTGCTCACTGAGCAGAAAGGCATGACAGATCCAGCTTCAGGACCCAGCTAGACATACTGTACCAATAAATCTCCTCTTATGCTGACAAACCTCAGCTTAGCACAGACGTGGCTCTACATTTGTACACCATTCATTTATATGATTCCAAACGCTACTGGTTTACAGTTTGATACTGGGAATTGTGGGCCACAGTCACCCACCACCCACATGAGGCCTGCCTGTCCCACCTGCCCCAGCTGCCCCTGGGCTGGGCTGACCTGGGGCAGGAGCCAAGCAGAGCCCTGAGATGTGCCAGTGCTGGCAGCCGTGACAGGGGCTGCGGTGAAAAAAAAGTGGTGGCAAGTGTCCTGGGTTTATATGTGATGCCCTGGCTCTACATAAAGGCAGCCGTAACTGTCTATATTATAAAGTCCAGTGCTTCTTATTTCTGAGAGGTACACAAGCAGCCCAGGTTCTCTAGATGAAAAGTGTTAAGTTTTGCATTATCTGGTGATGTCAAGGTAGTACTTTAGAGAGATAAGGCTCTGAAGGCCTCATGTATCCCTTAGCCCAGGGTAACATTCTTTTATTTTCCTGAAGCAAGATCTGCACGTAACTAATGTGGTATGTGGATTTTCCAAAATGTTTCTCTGTGTGCACACTTTTTGCAAAAAACTAACATTATCTATTTTTCTTTCTACTTACTGTAACATGCTAGTGAATCTACTGGGGAATTTAATTCTGTGGAATTTGGGATCTTACTGCTCAACCCATAAAGTCTGAGAACTGAAAGATGTACTTGCTGGAAATACCAGGAATTGGGACGTGGAATTCAGGACATGTGGAATTCCAAATACCAGTAATAGATGCTAGTTTAATCCATCTTCATTTCTTTCTAAATATTTAGTGATATGGCTTGTCTGATCACATATATGATATTTATTTCATTGGTAACAACTGTTCTTTGTTATAAATGTATATGAAATTTAAGCTTATTCTTTATATTGTTGTTAGTGCTTTTATGAAAAAAAATATTTATTAAGCACTGAAAAATCCAAACTAGAAGAGAGGCCGTTTTAAATGTGGGGAAAAATTGTGAACAGCATGTACAAGCATTTTGAGACCTGATTGGCATTCCATAATGAAAAGCATGAGAATGAATTACAGCAAACCAAAATCTTTAATAAGATCCTTTAATCTGAATAGCATAAAACCTCCTTATTAAAAAGCAAGAAATAGGACAAGTGTAAGAGTTAACCAAGTATCTAATTCAGTTATACAGCCCTAAATCAAGATTGAATGTGTAGAGATGTGTTAGTATGATTTTAAAATTTAATGATAGCTATTTTTATTCATTAAGAGATTACAGACACAAAGAGATTATCTGTTATCTCATAAGAAAATGCATTTTGCTGTATTATTAAGATTATTAAGGCTATAGATCTAAATGTTTCACATTGACTATATAGTGGCGGCAGTAGGTTAAGTCTCGAGATAAGTAACCACTTCAGACTGGCTGCATGCTTGAGTATTTTTCCCCCTTCACAGTTGTTAAAACTTTATAGAGCCTCAAAACATATCCAGATGGACAGTAACTGTGACTGCCACTTATGAAACCGGTATAATCTAGCACAATACACAAAGTAGGGTAAGTGTGGAAGGAAAACAAGTTCTGAATAGAGGACCTCCTTGGAACATTGGATTAGCCATCAAACACACCAATTCTGTTTAGACAGGCCTGTATACACATCCAAACGTTCTGCAAAACAAAGCACACCCCCAACCTTTCACCACTGTAGCTCCTAAGCACTTCTGCCCAAGGGTGGTCTTCACCCTGCTTGAAGCAGTGTTTGTGCCTACATCTTTATTCACAAAATGAAGCATTGGTTTCCATAGTTTTTTGGCAAAGCTGAGACACATAAACCATGTTCTTCCTCTCAGAGGAATATCGTAGCTTGGCAGTTTTATTTGGGTCTGACCTTTTCAAATATGCAATAGCAAAATATGAACAAATAGATGCCTGTACCATTGTGCTGCTGTTCTGTCTGCAGTGGATTCCCCCACACACCTCTGTTAGCCTGCTCGTGTGAAGCTGAGATTATCACGAAGAATAAAAACGTTGCAGAGAACCTGGTCAAGATAAAAACTACTGTTATTCGAAATTACTGTCTTTGTTCACTTGTTGGATAATGTCTGCTAAGCACACCAGATAGCAATATATGGTGGCTTCTCGAGACTTTTCTTTTCTTTTGCACTAAAAAAATAGATACTTTTTTTGCATACAGCATGTATATACCACAAAATGATGATAGGTAATGGTGCCATGAAATAACAAAAAACCCCAAACCTTGGCAGATATACAGCAACTAAATCTATGAGTCCATTTCTCAGTCCAGCTACAATAGGTGTGTAATTCAACTGAACTTCTGATACCTTTTTCTACTTACACATGTATTGGCAGAGCCACATCTGAGTGCATCAGGCATTCTCAATTATTTCCTTATTTGTCGCATCTCACAAGTTTCCAAGTTCTAAGTTAGCAATTTAAAAATTGTTTGTGAAATTATGATTGTAATTGATGATATTTCATTGCCTTTGCTGCCTTTCTCCCTTTCCTTTCAATTCATTGTAGTTGCATTATGTGTTAGAATTCTAGTGCAACTGTTCCAGTTGTATACCTACTTCTTCTGGAGAGGGTGTATTTTTAAATATATTATGCAAAAGGACAGTGTCTCTTAACATATGGTAGTAGTGCTGTGTTTTAGTTTGCTGTTTTGCAGAGAAGATTACTTGCCATATATCTTAACAGAGCCCGCTCTTGTTTTCCAATAAATTAGTAAGGGAGTTAAGATTCTTTAAAATTTTCTTCTTTTTCATCTTTTTGTACCACTATTAGAGATTGGCACAGGAAGTATTAAATTGAGTTGTGAATATTGCTGTGTATAGCAAAATTAAACAAAGCCTGTATCATTCTGCTATTTCCAACTAACAAACTTAAATAAAAGTAAAAAAAGTTAGGTAAAATGTAAATAATCTTGGCATCTCTTAACCGGCTGTAATGTATCCCTACAACACTATTCTACTGACTCAGGAAGCCACCATTAGGGCTTTTGTCAGAGATTAAAAAAAGGTTCTGATATTTTTGTGTGGGTTTTCTTCATGTTGCAAACAAAGCTCCAGCCGTTGACATTTCAGCTTAGCTCCATTTTGTACCAGAGGTGACTGAGCTGCTTGAACAGTCGGTTGCATGTAAATGTGCTGAACAAGAACCAGATCATAAACAAAAGCACACTGGGGCTTCAATAAGTGAAGAACAAGATCAGAATATTAACCACGAATCCTGCCTAGGTAAAAATTCCTTTTGCTTGGTCATGGCATATAACAAGGTTTCATGCATTTCTTTTTGGCGTGTCTGCAGCTCCCCAGGAACCTTATTTCATTCAGATGTCTGCTTCCTAATGAGCTGTTCTATTTACTGATTCATTGCTGGGTTACACCTTTAGCACATGATTTTCTCTCACAATAGTTCATGAAATAGGAAACTCTCTGCATCAGGCAACTCAAACCACAAGCAATTCAAGAACACTCACGCAGTCAACACTGGGAATATGGCATTCCCTCCTTTAGCTGCTGAAATTAGTTAAAAATTGAATAATCCCTTCAAGTGCCTTAAGCACTAATTAAGGACTCTGGGGTATGTTAGAAACTATACTGTGTCATTAAACAGTACTGTTTTAAACATCAGGATGTATAAAAGCTATTTAAATATGACTGTGTTGTCACAGATTATGACTGTACCTACTGTACACCTTTCAGTTTTTCAGGCTTGCACCTTTGAGGGGGAGGAGACCACCATGTGCAGGCTAGTTGTTCAAATACATTTCTTTCACCATTCATTCTGTCCAAATGCTTGAAGTTGTGGAAATGTTCAAAACACTCCTTTAGTGAATTATGACTCTATGAGGAAGACTGAGAAAGGAGAGAAAGAAGAGACTTTTTGACTTGACTTCTTGTTTCTGACTTGTTTTTGACTGCGTTCTTATCCAGAATGTCCCCTTGAAGGCCAGCTACCTCCTAAATTTACTGTGTTCACAAAATAACCAAAAAGTTGCTTTGTTAGACAGACACCAACAATTAATAGGTCAATTTAAAAATATTTATTTTCCTTTTATATTTTTGCACTAAATTTTCTTCTTGATGCAAAAAAAAAAAAATAGCTCACTTGAAGAATGGTTGGAAGTATTGAGCTAGCTAAGTATGAAAGGTAAGCATGAAAATGTTAACTCTTGGACACAATTATTCAATATTATCATTGACCATCATTGTTTCATCATGTAAGCAAAAAATAGGATGCATTTCATCTTGGAATTAGTATGCTTAGCTGCAGGGAATACATTTCTAAATGTCATGCATTCATTAGCGAACTTGAGGAGCTAGATTACAGTATAAAGTTCTGTTCTTGTGTCAAATAGATCTGTTTAAATCTAGGTGGTCTCTACTAATTTCACTGAAATTGGTTGAATTTAATTCACAGTAATTTGAATTTGAAACGGTCTGTGTAATGAACAGACTCTACTGTGTGTAGCACCATTAAAAAGCAACATAAGAAAAGCTTGGCTTGGCAAAGGATATAGCCACAAACTAGTGAAAAATAACACATATGAGCACGCAAATGCTTTTTCCTAACAAGATTCTGAATCAGAGACTGTATGTGACTATAAAGTCATAATTGGTATCATTTTTCCAGATGAAGGAGAAAGACTTAGGATTAATGAAAAGATGCGTTAGTTTTGTCTCCATCATCAGACTACAAAAATAAAAAATTGGAAAGACAGATTTTCCTGAACCACTCGGAACCTCAGAAAACTTCCTGTCCTCTCCTCCCTGCCTTTTCCTTTCAGGTCCACTTGGACACGTATTAGTCAGTCTCATTACTTCTTAGCTGATGTTCTGTGGGTTTCTAGTTTATTTCTGCATAACGTGAAAAATTCACATTTGCATCACCAACTGACCAAAATGTTCCTTAATTATTTCCCAGGAGCTTTCCTTCATTCTCTGAGTGGGCAGCCCTGCACTGCTACTCTGAAGGGCTTGTCAACACTCTCATTATAGATGTCTAATTTTGCAGGAATATCTAGTTTTGCAGAATATTATAAACCAGCTGATTTAGTTGCGTAGAGCTAAAATTTGTTTTACAAGATTTCAAGAAAGATGCCAGTTAATTAACATGCTCATGTTGAAATAACTTGGCTTTTTTTCTTCCTCTTCTTCTTCTTCTTCTGTTTTTGTTTTTGTGTTTTGTTTTTTTTTTCTGGGACAAATGAGTCTCAAACATGATGGGAAAAAAAACTTGCTAGATTGCTTCTTGTCAAGGTGGCCCTTCATTCCCACGTGCATCTTGCCTTTCTTAGATACCATTTTTTAAATTTGAGCCTCTGTTACTCCTAACACCTGATTTCTCGGTAATGTCTTTGTTTCTCTCACTTCTATTCCTTCTGTGACTTTGAGGACTATGATGTCACAATTAGAGATGATACATTTTTTAGTGACTAATTAGAACATAAAAGTTTCACATACAAGTGACACCCACTGCTTCAGTTGAGTAGCAGTGTGGTCCACCCGTCACTATGAGTAGGTACTGTAGATACTAAATACATAGTGATATACTTAGCCCTGGGATGTCTTCTAGTAGTGGCTGGAGAAAGCACACGTTAGCTTCGTGTGAGCAGTGCTATTACCACTGCCAGGAGTTGTCCCCTCCTAGAGAAAGTGAGAAAGGTACCTGCATGCTTGTGAGGCCTTCAGAACTTTCTGGAGCATTTGGATCAAGTTCAGCTAAAACACTTGTTTTCTGAGTATTTATCTATGAAAAATCTTTGAACTTTTTGAAAATTGTCAAACAAATCTTCTGCATTTGTTTAGTCCAAAGGGATTTTTTAAATTCACATCGGAGTAGCTGAGGATGAAAGAAAGTTCACCTCTTATTGGCCATCCGAATTTGCCAAGGCAGTTTTATGAAAGCAGTGAAGTGAACACAGAAACTAAAACCAGATACCGCTTCATAATGCAATAAGCCAAAAATGGAAAAAGGAACAGGCTTCTCTACTCCAGCTTACATCATCTGTAACTGAAAAGAAAGGGAACTGCACTGACAGAAAGAGTGGGGATGAGACAGGCACATGGCATTGGAGATACAAGGTCAAACGTGAACCTCATTCTTCCAAACTGAAATTTGGGGAATTGCAAAGTCCCCATCCACACGGAATATGTGCAAATGTGATTTTGAGGGGCTCAATGATAATCCTAGGCCTAACGCTGATCCCCTTCAGCCTGGCGTCAAGTCAGAAATCTTCTGGCTCTGCTGAGGATTTGTGTTGCCGTTCAACAGAGCTGGAGCAGAATTTCACCCCATATCATAGTACATTTATCCCCAAGATGAATGTCTGCATCTGTTTTTGTATTCAAGTGTTTTCTCATGCAGTTCAATAGCTTCTTGCTAGTAGCCTCAGGGATATTTAAATAAGATGAACCCTTTTACCTACAAGACCATAAAAAGAGAAGAGCTAACAAGGGGCTATGAGGTGTTACGGCAAAGGTGATGAGGTGCCTTTATGGGACCTCTGCAAAGTACTCGACACCATGACTACAACAGGCAGCATTCCTCTTCCACCAGTGTCTCGAGGAAGGTGGAAAAAAGAGGCTTTTTCCCAACCATCGTTCCTCTGCGCACGTGTGCACAGGAGATCTTGAGGCACCATCTGTGGCATGTTAAATGCTCTATGCTCAGCCAATGTTCCCAGTTCCCAGCTGAAAATGCATGGAAATCCACTGCTGGCAAACCTGAGGCTGTCAGGGATTTTAGCCATTACACTCAGTCATATTTATCTTCTCATAATGGTAGATCAGTCTTAATAAAGACAAGTTCTGCTGCTAGTTTCTGTTACAGTCTATGTGGTATAACGACATCAAGTGCTATACAGTGGATATGGAAATTTCTCACCAGTGGGAGGGCATGGACAAAATCTCCACAGCCACCTTTTAGAAATGATGGATGCATTAGCCTCTTTTCTTGCCAAAAAGATCTTAGGAACTTGGCTTCCAGACTCTTGAAATTTGGCCTGGACAAATCATTTAGTGTTGAAAACTTGGTAAGCAGCACTGTGCTGATTTGCTGTTTCATCATTATCCAAATTGGCCCACCAGGCTGTTACACGCAGCTCACATCCAGCACCCTAAGATTTCTTCACTGGGAAAAAAGATGCAGCATCATCAGCCACTGCTCCTTGCACAAGACCAGGAAGATGAGACTGGCAAGGATGCTTCTGCCTGTATTTCACTTTTTAAGATTAGTCAGGATCTTTTCTTCTACCTTAAAGCATACTTTGATCTTTCCTGAGGTCAAATGGGGAATACTGAGTTTGCTCTTATCAAATCAGTAATTGAAATAAAATATATTAGTAGAGGGAATAAACATTTCAGAAGAGAAGCTTTATGTATAAGCTGCAATTATAATATGTGCGCTGCAATTTTTATGTGGATTTTCAATTTAGAAGTCTGGCTAATTGAAAGTCTAAATTTGTTAGACTCTCTAGCAATTAGAGGAATATTTTGTGAAGTTTAAGTCTGCAATTCAAAAAGTAACTTTGAAGTTGGGGCAGGAGGGGTGCAGGAAGGAGGCTGCAGAGTCCAAATCTGGAGTGCATATGCCTGCCCAGGAGAAGTGCCTAGCTCCTGACCATAGCCTTCCTTCCCTGAGAAAAAATCTCTGAAGAGTTTCACCCAGCAGTCCATTTTGGGAAGTGTGTGCATTTTCCATAGATCACCTCAAAGTCATAAAAGAGGAAATGTTTTTTTGTGAGCTGAAGCATTACCTGTTACCAAGAAAATGATTCGGATGGTGCAATGTAGAGAATGAGAGGTTAAACACAGAGCTTGAGTGCTTAAGTATGACATGGAAATCATGTGTCTGTTGGCAATAAATACAATGTAGTAGTACTATGTACTATCCTGTTATTTCCCAGATTGACATCACAGGGTTACATCTGCTCAGGGCTTTGTTTCAGAGACATCAAAATAGGTTCTTACACATAGGTTAAGTTCTGTTATATCAACCCTCAGCATTCAGCTCTCATCATCTGCCTGTGATCTATGGGCATAGTTCTGGTCCTCATCTGACAGCTTCTACCCTAGGAAAGGAGTGGTTTGATACTATCACAGTACAAATAATGAATTGTAATCACCATGGGCATTGGCTTGTTTGGAGAGGCAAGATGGAAATGGGAACATTTGATTCAGCCTGATTTTAGAATTACAGAGTCTTACTCACCTATTAGGAAAAATCACATCATCATCCAAGGTCAGTTTCTTTTATGGTAATAATTTTAAATTCTAAATTAAGTATCTTAAAATGATACATTAAATTATGGTATTATAAATTAAATTATAAATTATAAATTAAATTATAGCTCATTAGACTTTTAAAGGGATATTTGTAGGAGCAGGACAATTAGTAACAGTACTAGGTGGAAAGAATGTCTAAAACTTTATTACAGCTTTTTCTCAGAGGTCTTCTGTGAATGTTGGTTATGGTAGTGCTGTTAAAAATAACCTTCTGCTGTGATGAAGGCTTTCACTTTTTGTAAATTTTGGTCCCAGACCTCTTGGATGAGCAACAAGGATTATAACTTTACACTGGTTACCAGGATTTGTTATATACTTTCATAATGTATCATAAAATACACTTGTTTTCTCTGAAGTATGAGGGGGAAAATTACATTCACTAGCATGAAATGCTGGTTGAATAAAGAGTAGGTAACACCAGAAAATAGTGACGGAAGTTCTACTGAGAGTAATGCCAGTGTGCAGGTTTCCACGGGGTTCCCAACAGTACAGTCCTGTGATGAGTAGACTTCTTTTGTATCTCCCCATCTGCTTTGTAAAAATCTGTTAATATTAATTGAATAAACCAACCACTAAATAAATGGGGGGGGGGGGGGGGAGAAGTAAAATAAACAGCAATACAAAATACAGTAAGATAGAAACATTGAAATAGAGCAGTAGAAATCTGGGAGTGACTGTTAGCAGTTTTGTCTGTCAGTATAGGTGTTGAGGGTACCAACTTAAGGTAAAGATTGTACTTGCAGGCATAACACATCAGCAGTGACATTATCCAAGATGGTGTCATATTTGTAGCATGTCTGTTACTCAAATCAGTTTAGTTATGCTGTCTTGATTAGGACCTGTGTCTCCATCACTGCCACGAGGCCTGTATGTGAAATGAAACGCAAATTGTGACCAGAACATCTGTCGGACTGACACAATCTCCACATCACTGTGCGTCTCACCAAACTGAACGGTCATGACTGCAACACTGAGACAAAGACGTCATGGAAAACTCTAGCACTTTTTCCTTAAAGTGATCATAAACACACCTAAGAGCACAATATACCAAACATTTGTATGGTGGTGTCTGAAACTGTGCTTTTCCTAATGATAATGCAATGTTTAATTTTCTGCTTTAGTTATGTTTTTCCTCAGCAGCAGTTGCTACTAAGTAAGTCCCTATCATTTTCAAGGGTGTAACTTGCAGCAAGACAGCAATAACAATTACATATTGTTTTCAAATAAGATGCCATTTTCCTTTCTGGCAGGCAGTAACAGGATTTTAATGTGTGACATTTGTTTAATAAAACTCACAGATGCTTCCTTGACAGCTGCAAAGGAAGAAAAAGGAGGAAAGCAAACCCCTTAAAGAAAAGGCAGAAAATATAAAGGGCAAATGAAAGATTCAGCTTCCATCACAACTATTCATCTTGTGTCCCAGGCTGATTGTGCACATTTTGGCTGGATCAGACATGTCTAGTGAACCTATACATAGCAGAGAGGTGCTGTGACTTGAGCCCCTGCTTTGCTGAGGCTTTGCCTCTGTTCCCCACAAAGGAAGAAATACTGTGTCCCACCAGGAGGACCCTACTTCATGAAGGTCACAGTGTTTTGGTATTTGTATTTTCATGAGGCAATTTAGCTGAGCAAGGAAGATTTTTCTGCTGATTACCACATGGCTGCTGTATCTCCAAGGTCTGCCTACACTTTTTTAGTTAATAGTATGTGAATTGCAGTAGACAACATTTCTTCCTTTGGAGCAAGAGATAACATCTGTATCTTTCGCCCATTTACTTGTTTTGTGGTAAGCTAAAACCCATCATTCTGATCTTCAAAACAAACAAAAGGAAACTCAACTTCTTTTCAAAGAAAACCCTTTAATATCAAGGCAATGGATACACCAGTGAAAGAGAAAGGGGCACAGATACACCGCAGAAAGCAGGACCACCTTCCAGATGAGAATACTGCCCCCTTTTAAATAAAAGAGGCCAATCTCTATTGTTATCTCTACAACTATAAAAGGACCTGGGGCCAAAAGAGGAACCTCCCTCAGGCCACCCAGCCAGATGCAGACCTCTAGTGAGATCTTATCTCTCCCATTTTGGCTAGCCCAACCCCAGCTGCTGTCTAATCAAATGTCCACTCTGAATCATGAAGGAAAATATCCGAAGAGAGTTTCCATGCAAGTGAGACCAGTCAAGTAAAAGCAAAAACCATAGGCGATAAACTTTCCAAAATATAAAAATAAAAAACATAAACATAAATGACAAATACAAATGGCATCAATCTCATTCTGAAGTGCACTGTGAAGTGCTAGTAGTCTGACCTGAACAATTGGAAAAGCCAACAGCTACAGAAGGGCCAGGACAGTAGTTGTAAATTTTTCCATCTATTGTTTGATCCCTCCAACATATCTGGTGAGTGGCAATACACACTTTTTTCCCCTGAACAGACTCAAATGCAAGACTTTGAAAAGAGTCCATCAGCATTGCTTCATGACTGGTGCCAGAAAACGAGACAGGTGACTGTAAGTGCCTCAGTCTAAGTTGCTGGACCAAATCCAGGGTCTTGATATATCCTGTGTTACAATGAAAAATTAGTATTGTCACCACGTATCTTTGAAGCAGTCTTGCTTACCTACAGAGGCCCTGTTCCCCAGGCTCAGGAGGAGTCAAGCCTCAGGAGATGGTTTCATTTGCACAGCTCTATGTCAGGTTCAGACAGGCCTCTGCCCTCTCCCCCCAAGCTTCCCACACTTGCTCCATCTCCTGTCAGTTTGGACTATTTCTTAACAGCTTCTCTATTCTTGTTTCTTCTTTTATGCAGACACAAAAATCTCTAGAGGACAGCTCAACAGGTCATGACTAGTAGGTCTCCACACCTTTGCATTGGATAGTAAAATCTCTCTAAATATGATGTGAAATGTCTGACTGTTACATGAAGCAGATTCAGTGAATTTTCCCTCATCTAATCCCAATGCCAACTCATTTAACTGAATGATGGTCTCTGCAATCCAGTATTCACTAATCCTAGCAGGTCTGAGAAATACTCCAGTAAAAAACACTGTTTCCTAAATTTAGGTATCCTGCAAAAAAATTGCAAGTTAATTTGTATTATAATGTGATACCAGCACATTATGATTTTTAATTAACAATTGTATCCCTTCATAATGACTGCAGCTCTCTCACATGGATGTCATCCAGAAACAAGGCAATGCGACCTGGTCTCCATAGTGAATGAGACTTCACATCCTGACCTTGGTACACGGACAGAGGGTTTTTTTCAGTCCTCTTATAAACATTCCACTGGCACAAGTAATCATCAGGCATAATTTTGGAATGGATGGCAGACTGGAAAGGGAGCAGTTCCCAACTGATGGAACAGCTATGCTTCCTCAAATCAGCCTGTAACTTGTGATAATCCTGTGCTCAAAATTTTTTCTAGGGACTCCCCAGATGGGTACAGATTGGTAGATCCTTGCACATTATCCATCAAGAAACTATGAAAAAACTCCCTAGGGAAAAAGCAACATAAAACGTAACAAAGAAATTCATCTAGTTCTTATTCTGTAGCAAGTTTAGTTGCATTTTTGTCTTCTTCCAGTTAGAGAAATGTGTTTGTTTTGCATCTCATTTCCTACCTGTTCATAATAGAGCAAATAAAAGTAAAAGGAGACTTCTTTTTCTAAAAGCAGAAATATCTAGTGATAACCACATTCTGACTCACAACAACGATGAGAAAAAGCATGTGCTTGTAAGTCTGAAATTTTTTTTATGGGATTATGTGCTGAGGATGGGACAGAAAAGTACCTACTAGAGTCACTGATGGCTTGCTCAGTTAGCCTGTAAAACTCCCATTAGTCTAAATGGAGGCAGGATTTCACACTATGCAGATCACACCTACCTGAGAAATACGTGCAGTATTTTAATACAGGACAAGGATATGTTCAGTGTGCCTTCCTACACACAGTGCACTTGCAACGTTGCAAAGGTCTGAGCAAAAGTTGGTGGTGTGATTTTTCTGGCCGTGCTCAGTCCCTTCACTGTCACAGTTGGTCCACACTGCCTCTGTGGGCATTTCTTTCCTGAGGCTTTGCCTAATGCTGTTTAATTCTTCACACTGTGGGACTCTATCACTCACTTGCCTTGGCAGATCATTCCACAGTTGAGTAGATAAAATTATGGCATTTTCTACCCCTGATATTTGTCCTAAATTTTATTTTCCTTAATTTCTCTTCTCTACAAATCTCTTTTTTTCCTCCATGGGTATTAAGGTATTCTTTTTTTATTCCAGATAAAGTCAAACTATTAGCATCTGAAAACCACTGTTACTCCTTAGCTGGAGATACCTAATCTTCTGCAGGTATGGGTAATTATGGATTGTACTCAGGGGTCTGCTAAAACTGCCTGCTTGATTAACTGTCCCTGTAGGGATGATAATTGCTGTTACACATGAAAGTATCAAGCGTGAAGCGGAGGCACGGCCCCTCCAGCTGCTCACAGGGCAGCACTGACAGGCTTTCAGAACAGTTCTGTGCAGTCCTCCACGCCGGGAGAGAAGAAGGAATTGCAGCCCAGCTCACTGAAAACCAATGCAGATCAATGAAATATACTGCTGGAGGGACTATGGCTAGATGATCTCCCCAGTCTCTTCTACCCCACTACAGAAATAGGGAAATGTGACTATTCAAAATTAAATTCATAAGAAGAGGAAGGAATGGGTTATATTCTGATTTCACAATGGCTTAAATCAGGAGCTGCTCTAATAATTCCATGGAGTCAGTTTGAGTGCCAGTTGAAGTAAAAGGCAGCTCAAGTTGAGGCAACGTGTGCTGCCAGGTTTGCTTTTACTTATTTAATGATTTTTCCACTAGTAATTCTTAAGTATCAGTCACAACAGGTACTAACAGAAGACCCCAGGAGTCTTTCCCAGCTGTTCTGGGCCGCAGCCCCCAAAGCTTGCCTCTCATAATTCAGTTCTAGCTTTAGGCACTTTAATGTTAATAGACTCATTTGAGCAAGGGGCTTATTTGAAATCCACATTGGAAAAAAGTGAGCATAAGTGTGCTAGTGCCAAACTATAAACACATTTATACAGTGCAGTAAATCAGTACCACTGCTTTTCCTCGGAGAGAGCAGGCCAATTAAGCTGAATGTACAGGACATGATGACGGAACCTGTTCAGCTTATTGCGGGACCGGTAGCAAAGACTTCAACCACACTACCCTGCTGAGCCTCATTTCGACATTCCCAAGCCTGGCCAAAATTTTAGACCATTTGCTTTGTTTGTCATGCACTGACTCCAGAAGAGAACAGAGATTATGGGTTTGTAATTATCTGAAAAAAAAAGAAGATGGTGGAAGTCAAAGAAGGATTCAGGGACAGTGATAGTTTATTGTTTTACTGTCTGAAAAATCGTGTCAAGTTTTTTTATTAGAAGAGTCATTTAAATACAGGCTAGACTGTGAACACTTTTTCCTATAGTCTCCTGTAAGTAGAAATGTTTGTGGTTTGGCTATCTTCCTCTGGACTTTATGAACCCAAAATGATCTTGATAAACTTCCATGCAGTACATGGAAGGTAAGAGAAAGGCAATAAGAAAAACATACCATGAAATCAGAAGGGCATTACAGGTATTATGTGGATGCACCATGATGACAAGCAAATGGGAAGAGGCAGGAAAGGTGATGCCTATCTACGTCTTCCAGTGGTACGAAGCCTACAAATGTACTTGGACATTGTATGTTACAATAATGACGCTAAATTCACTCTCATAAATTTTTATAGCAGTCGAGGTCCTACAGTCTGAGAAGTTACTTTTTGCAAACAAGAAAATGTTTCAGAGCTTTTCATTCAATGGCCTTAATTACAGGGATTCCCCCTCCTCTTTTAATGGTCATGCAAAATATAAAACAAGGTTATGAAAAAAGGATGTGATGTTATGGAGAGCTGGCTAGATTTTGGTGCAGTAAGTCTCTGAAAGTTATTTGTATTTTGTGTTTATGTAAAACTTGTCATCCACTATTAAAAGTTACCATTGCCTGAATAGGTGCTGAAATCATAGAAAGCTTAGTGTAGTTGAGAGCTGTCAGCTGGCAAAGCTATCGTAATAAAAACTTTCTAAAATGCATTACATAGTGCACAAAAAGTTTTTTTTTTTTTAATGGGAGAAAGGAGCAAGAAAAAGAAGAAAAAAAGGCCTGTGTCTCATTTAAAAGGAGAGAATTCAGACTTTGAGGGAACAAAAAGGGGGAATTTGAAACATTCCTTTCAAGGTTTTCCTTTTCAGATCCAAAAGAATCGAAGGACACTTGTTGCTACCCTGGCCTCTAATGCGAGATGGTCCTGTCTAACAATTTTGGTAATATCTATTTAAAGCAGGAGGAAGAGATTTCCTAATAAAGTGCTGAAAGGCAACTGCTAGGTCACCAGCAGTGCCTGCCCAGGTCTCAACCCATGGCACTAATTATCCATCTGCCTCATCAGATGCCTGAACAGATTCTCCATCTTCCATCTGGGCATGGGAAAAAGCTGCCTTTCCTCTTGCCATACATCTTACTCTGTGGAGAGGTTTTTTAGAATTGTTTTTAAACTTCATACTAGCTATTTTTCTCTTTGTACCTTCACACATCTCATTACTCGTTTTCACTGCTTATTTGCTCGCTGGGACAAAAATTGATGAAGGTGAGACAGGTAGTAAAGAAATGTGCTTCTGTGAATAGAAACCAAACTTATTCACCTCAGGAGGTTAGCAATTCACTCTATCATCATAAAACAGAGATAGATTTACCCTTAAATCTTGGCCTTTGGAAAGCAAGGAGAGGAACAAATAAGCGCAAAGTGCATAATATAAAACTGAAAATCCACAAATATCTCATACTAGTAGGGCAATGCACTCACACTGCTGTGCCTGGTGGGAAACACCCCATACCTCTAAAGATGCATTCATAAACAGCTTGCTACTTGGCAGGCCTTTGCAGAGGAAATGCTGTCACTTGAAGAAATGAAGGAGAGATCTTGGCATCAGATGTGGAAACTTTTCTTTCCACGAGGCTGATATCAGCATAGTCTAGAAGGTGGGGAAAAAAGCACACAGGCTCAGAGGCAGGAAGAGCAGTGGCCTCCTACTGCAAGTTACTTCTCAGAGCACCCGTTTACTTCATCACCGAGGCAAGAATGTATTTTTCGTCCATCATGACTTCTGTGCAGTGTGAATTAGTGATCTCCCATTTGCTCTCCATCAAAACTCTCACTATCTGCAAAATAAAAAGAGCTTAGACTGAAAGAAGGAAATCTCATGTCTAAGCTGCTGATGGCTAGAAAGTGGTTTTTGTCTGGCTGCTGTCATGGGTTATGACAGCTGAGCTATTCCCCTCAATGCGGTGACTACTGTGCAATGCATTCTCTTTCACAGCAAATACTCTTGGTTCCTTAACAAAGTGATTGCCTTTCTCAGTGCATTAGTCCCATTTGTTTTTGTAGCTAGAGTTAGTAGACAATGTAATGTCTCCTTCATCATTTTGAATAAATTTTGAAGTGCACCTCAGAAACCTCTCTATCTGCCTTTTCCAAGTGTGCCTCACCCTTACAGTGTCTATTATATTGAGTTTGCATCATTCTTATATCTACAAGCCATGAGACATTTCATTCATTGCAAGTCCTTTAGAGAGCCATGACTTCTTGAATGGATTGACAATATGTTTCATTACTAATAAGCCTACATTTCAAGGCTGCCAAAGGCTTCACACAACTATGAGTCTGGAGTAGCTCCATATTTACTTCTTCAAACTCACATTCAGGTTTTGCAAGAATACCAACTGAGAGGACACAGACAGGGAGTAACTTCACCATTACTAGCTTTTGTTCTTTCACTTCCCTACCAGTTCCTACCCCTTTTCTTTCACTTGACACCAACACCTGCCCCAGGTGTGAGTGATTACTTTGCATTAGTACCTACTAACACTATAAAAGGTTTCCCATTTGCCTGAGGTAAGATATATTTGGTCAGTGGAGTTCTGATGCTCTCCTTTATGACATCAGGCTACATTCAGTGTAACTAACCCAAGTTTAGCGTCATTATTCGTAATTCCCAGCAGAGAAAATGAGATCAAAATCTGCTTCAGTGAGTACACACTTGGAATAATAAGATACGCAGTTTCTTATTATCTGTGTATATGTCCTGTGTTTGGTGGGGGTGGGGTTAATGGTCACCAGCTGCTGTGAGGGGACATGGCCAGTGTCCTGGCTCCCACGCTGACTCAGGCTCAGGGGCACAGGAGCTGCAGCTGTTGAGTTGGGACTGAGCATTGGGCTGCGAGCAGTGCGCAGTGACTCAGGCAGAGCTCGCTCTGTGTGTTGCTTTGCTGCTGTTACAACTGCTTGTTCTCTACTTGTGCTCTTCTGTTCATTTGTCTTCATCTCAAACCACGAGATGTTACCTTTTTCCTTCTGATTCTCTTCCCCATCCTGCTGAGGTGGAGTGGAGTGTGAGCAGCTGCGGGATTTGGTTTTTGTCGCTGGTTTTAAACCATGACATTATGAAAGCTTAGATTGCCTTAGTCTCCTTATTTTCTCCTCCATTAGTAGATGATACAAAAGCTGCAGTGGGGCTGTCAGGTGTAAAACATTTCAAATAACTTTCCCAAACTTTAAACAGTTGACTAATATGTGGCATGTGATGTGGCATGATACAGAAAGCAAGTATCGGAATTGTAGTTCATCAAGTCCACAAGACACTAATAAAGGAGTCTGCTTTTGGTTTGTTTTTCTGCTATATCAACTTGTAAAAGTGTATTAATTCCTCATCAGCTTGCAGTTTATCTCTGACTGTTCCCCAGTGCCATTCCCAATAGCATTGTGAGGAGGAGTGAAATGACCACAGGGATTTCAGAACACATCCTTTGCAGAGAAGACAATTATTTACAATACGTACATTTATTTACTTCTGCCATAATTTCTACATGTGTTTTATTGACACTAATTAATTCTCATCTAAATAATTGTGTTTTCTGAGGAAGGTGATGTTAACATTTTGCAGCTAGTACTTGAGGGCGGGGGAGGTGGGCTATGAAAGGCAAAGCTCTTGACAGCGTCCCTGGTTTGAAGTCCTCCAGCTTCCCATACTCCTGCCGGTGCCAATGGACTACATTGGGCCATACAGCTGGAATATGCTGGATCTGAGACTCCAGCCTTCCCCAAACTGCAAAAAACCCTTCAAATGGAGAAATAACAATGAAAAATCTGATCTGAGTCTGAATAACCCCAAAAGCCACGAACAGATATGCAGATAGCGTATCTTCAGTTTCCTTTTAGTGCTCAGTGAGACCTCCTCTGTTTACTTATTTAGAGTTATCTAAACTTCTTTGGGTCAAACTTGAATGTTCTGGATCAACTTAATATCAGCCCCACATGTCTGCCTTTGCACATCATTCCTGTGTGTGGCTGCACGTCTTGTTTAACACAGATGGGCAATCATGCATACAAATGCTCCTATAATTTATCCCAGAGTTGCTTAACTGTTTATACAGGCAACTTTCCATCTATTCCGAACACTCCACATCCTACAGAGGTGTTTTCTCTTGTTCCCAAAATATTATTCTTCATTAATTAAATTTTGGTAAAACAGCTATACCTTTGAGAGCTGGAGATTCTTAATCTCCTAACAGGCTCTTTGTGGTTAACAAAAAAAAAAAGCCTAGTCTAATATTTTCCACAGCACTATGCTGCCTTCTTGTCAAAGTGGTGTATGTTTACCACCTCTTATAGATGCTCTGACTTGAGTTTGGCAATAAAACCTTTGTAAACAACCATTTTACAACCAAAAACTGCACATTTCTCCCTGAAAGCAATTTTTAAGAACACTTTCTTTAAAGAAAGTTCTTTTATCATTTCATAGCTTAGCCAGCCTGCTCCTCCTAGCTTTACTGATTTCAGCACTGTTACGTCAGGAATGAATGTGACTTGCTCAATTGTTTTCGGTGGCATGATGTCGCATGCATTTACTATATCCTTGGCAACAGCAAGGCTGCTGTATGGCCATTTAAGAAGAAAGAAATAGAGTGAATCAGAATAAGCCATAGTCCCTGCAAAAAGGGGGAAGAGGGAAAAAAAAAAGAAAGGAAGAAAGGAAGAACCACGGAGTGGGGTCTAGGAAGATTAGGCACTGGTTTGAAAACAATGAGGCAATGAACTGAAATCCAAAAGATTACTTGTCTACTTTCTAGCTGCACCAATAGTCATTTCTCTGTAATTACCTTCCCTTTTGTGGGGTGGGTGCCATTAGCAGTATCACAGCAGTAGTGCTGCTGTGCCCATAACAGTCCAAGGGTGTCCGTGAGGCAAAGCTTGCACAATGCATATGTTGGGGGTACATGCCATGGGATCAGCCACCAGACAGATTCTAGGAATGAATCTCAATGCCTAAGTTTATTTTGTTTTACTTGCAAACATCTGAAGTGTTGGATTTGGGGAAAGAAAAAAAAAAGGGGGGGGCATAGCATGTCACTTTCTTTAGGGCTTCACATTAAAATCCTATATAGTGGTTTATAGACAGCAGCATGGTGTCTTCCTAGCTGCAAATGCTTTACTATTTCTGCTACTCATCCAGATGGAAGGATTCTCCAAAGAAAAGCCTAGTAGAGTAAAGGCACGTGTGAGTTTGTTTCCATCCACTTCAGTTTGCAGATATCTATCTTACTTTTTGCTATTGGCAAATCTGTGTTTGAAGGGTATAACTAGAGCTTTATTAGAAACACAAAAGAACCTCTCTTCTTGTACTCTGTTCCTGTAAAGCAAGTTATTGGTAAACATTTGTCAATTTTTGATTGCTGTAATGCAGGTGATTGCAAGAAATATGAAATATTGTTTTTTTTCTGATTTTTTTTCTGTCCCAGTCTGTACCCAAGATGCCACTTCCCCATGAAATTGTTTTTCACTGCTGTTACCTGAAGCCCACAGCTTATAACAGAAAAGATTGATTATGTGAAAACAAAGTGACATTCGACTGTCAAAGCAAAATACCCTCACCACAAATCCCAGGCTGGGCCCTGAGCCGGCAGCTGAATTGCAGAGCCAGAGGAAAGCCTTTGTGGCAGTGGTTTGGCAGCACGTGCTGCCAAGCAGGGCAGCCTAGCCACTGGCGACTCCTCTTCAGGGCCTGATCCAAAGGAATGGGTCAGCCCCTTCACATGAAATTTACAGTTGCTTTTGTGTATCGCTTGCTTCTAAATCAGACGGGGCAAAGAAGATAGGGAGGACTGGCAGAGTATGTGCAGATTTAACAGGAACAATCTGGAGCCAAGTATTTCCCTGTGAAAGACTTTTGATGTGTAATAGAAGCCATACTCCTCTACATTGCTGAATAAATTGGAGCCCAGGAAAAAACAGAGACTTTTGCTAAAGGTTTGAATTTTATACATTAGCTCTGTCTCATAGATCACTTTTTTTATATATATACATATGAGGAAAAAAGAACACATGATTAAGTGGATTCTTTTTCTTGACAAGAATGCAGCACACTTTACTTTACACCATGTCAAAGGGAGTTATCTTCACTCCTTCACCTTATACTCCAGTTTAGAACTGATACTTCTACTGATAATTGTAATAGAAACTTATTACTCCCCCCAAAAATTGGTACCATGTAACCAGGGGCAGGATTCAAGTCACCTAAGTTCAAGCATCTAAACTCTGGGCCTTGAGTCCAAGCTGCTTGTTTTGGCTTTCTCTATAGTGAATGGAAAACCAGATATTACTCTATGGGGCAAAAGTGCCCTCCATAGCATGGCTGTCACATGGAGAAGTCTCCAGAGATGCCTATTTTTCTGCTTCTGCCAGTGTAGAGCAAATAGTTAATCCTTGACTCTAATCACTTGAAGCTAAGATGTATTCTCCTTAATTATTTTCTTAAATATTGAATCACTGCAGCATCTTAATCTGATGTTTTGTTGGGTAATTGTGAAACTTCTCCCCCCATTTGTAAAATGGTATAAAAATGCGTAAAACTGCTTCCTCTTGCAGGATAAGATTTTAACTTTGAACTCATCAGGAACACAAACTGTAATTTCAGAAAGACTGCTGTTATTGTTAAATTAGAAAGTCAAAAACTCAAAAGTCATTTTAGATAGAAGTGTTTGTATTTTAGTAGAGCTTATTACTAGAATGAAGATGTGGCTTTGACAAATTCCAAACGTACCCAAACTACAGATCAGAGTTTTTGTTAACTTCCAAAACACCCCTCTCCTCAGCATGCAGTTGGGTGACTTTTTGATTTTCTCTATTTTTTTTTTGCAGAACTCTTGGCAACTTTTCCAGTAGCTGTGCTAGTTAAGATCAATGATACCTGTAGGATTACTGCCAGGTGGAAAAAAAAAATCATTTTGGACCCTTCCGTCAGAGAAGCCCTGTCATGAAAGGGAGATGGAGAGACACAAGCCTCTGCACCACATCCTCACTGGTGGCTTCACACCTGGAACAATTCTGATGCTCTACGTTATGCAGAGCACTCACACGGCCATGGCCTCTCTTCTGCTGGCCACTCTCACTTGCATCTCTTCATTCAAACATGTCTATGAAACAGATATGGGACAATGGAGACCTCCTGCTCTGCTTCTTGCTGCACCATTTGATCTTACTTGCAAATTGCTCTGAATTACACAGCTATAAACTTAAACTGCTATCTTCTGCAGTCAGCTATTAAGGTAAGAAGTATGTATTGTAACTGTAAACTGAACAAAATGGGTTAAAGTGGAATGGAAATCATGAGTATCTTAAAACCTTTTTTTTAAACAGAAATGTCTTCAAAGAGCAGCAGTTCTTTGTAATTATGGAAAAAGTAAACCGCTTTCCCAAACAAGTACCATGTTAGATTGAGGTTTGTGCTCTTTCATTGCCTGTTAAAGAAGGGTACTAGGATATCTGCTAGGAGAAACAAACAAGTACAGTCTGGCACCCTATGGCTCACTAGGGCTAGGAGGAAATATGGCATAGGACTTTAAACTGAAGAAGAAAATGAAAAACGTGGTTCCCACAGGCAGGCACAGCATGGTGAGTAAACATCATGCTGAACTAGGTGGAAGAGCTGCCATCCAGCCAGGTCTTACCCTGTACTTGCACACATGTATTGTGAAAGCCCTGCCAAGTGCAATGTCAAAAAATGCTCACAGAATAGCCTGCAAGCCTGGAAATACCGTGTTTTCCATGACTCCTGACAGTGAGTCTGGTTGGCAACATCTCATAAATAGCAGCATTGGACCTAAAGTCTCAGCTTTTCAGTCCTTATTTCAATAACAGCCCCTTCCAATCCCTACCATTCTGTGATTCTGTGTAACATGGTAGATAATGGAGATATAAATAAAAAGTCCTTACTTTTCATGCCCAGCTTCCTATAAAAAAGGTGATTCTTCCACTGTCAACTTTCTCTAACCTCTGTGAGACATGGAGATCACTGTCATCTGTGTCCCTGGCCAGTATCAACCAGACTTTTAGTTTTGAAAATAAGATAAAGCAGAGCCACTCAGTGAACATACCTGACATGCGTTGCCCTAATAATATGTTCACTGTAAACAGCTGCTGGGACTGTGTGTGTCTTCCTCAGAGCCCTGTATTGCATACAGACACATAAATTTTAAAGAGAAGTATGACATTTGCCGTGGGGTTTTTTTTTCCCCATTTTGTGATTCATGGTTTGACACATTTTCTAAAATTATTCCTTTGTTTTACTGAGGAGTTGTGGGCTGAAATTTCTTTAGATTCTCTTCTGGAGCCTGAATGCCTCTCTCATTAAAGCTGACAGATGTTTCTATCTCCTGCTTTGCTCTGAAATTCTCAGCTATAAATTATGAACGTGGTGGGTCTCTATAGCAGGGAGATAGGATATGTAGCACAGTAAAACTGTTCCCCTTTATTTCCACCTCTTTGTCACTGCCCTTCTTTTCTATTAAGAAAAATTATTATCAACACTAACTCTTTTCAGAAGCAGTTTGGTATTTGTGATCTGGTGTTAAGTACTGCTCATGTACCCCTCAGAACTGTTCTTCCCTGGGAAGCTCCACGCAGCACTTGCCCCAAGGGACCTCACATTGGCTGCTGCTGGTGGAGACAGTTGTGCAGGTGTGCCTGAAGCTTTCTGTCTTCAAAAGCATGTGGAAATCAAGCTCTTTGTCCCACACTCATCCTGCCTCACCATGGCTCTGGGCTAAGCTCCCCAAGAGGGCTTATCTGCCACTCCCAGACCTCAGCTGTACTCAGTACAAAAAGGCAGTGCCAGAAGGCAGCTCAGCCAGGTCTCTCCAGACACTTCTCTTGCTCTCTCACCAAGAGCCCGAAGAGGCCTGACCTTGGTATGCTGGTTGTGGCGTTAGATAGTCAGCCTCTTGTTGAACTGAAAATACTCATGAGATTTTGCTTCTTGCAAACAGCTTCTTGCTAGTAGGAAACTATTTGTGACATGTCTCCCCCTAGAGAAGTGCCAAACACGATTAATATCCTTTAACTAAGCATTTGGGTTGCCTCTGATGAACAAAAAAGGTCAGAGGCTCAGAACCTACATTGAAAGCTAATTGCTGAAGTTATTTGGCTGGCTTGTGTTAGATGCTTGGAACTTGCTATACAAGTTAGAAGTGATGAGTGCCCTGAGTGCAATATTTTAATGTAAATGCTTACAGTGCAATAGAGAAGCAATTCACTGATTATCTCATTAGAGGCTTAGCTATTTACATCTGGACAGTTTTCCTCTTTGATCTTGTATAAGAAAAAATGAATGGACATTTAGGACATGTTTATTTACTTTTGTAAAGGCTTGGGTCCAAGCAAATCCCACTCATACCTGGGAAATAACAATGAGATGTTGTAAGCATATTGAATACCTTTTGCCAGTGCTAGATACCAAACCAGAAATTTCCAAGGTTAAAGAATTCAAGAGTGCTGACTCCTGGTTTCCATTTCACTCCCATAACAAACCTCATTTCTATGCTACTAAATGAAACAATATACTTTTCCCAGTGGACATGTGAATGAGTTCTATTGTCATTGTTTGGTTTTCTTTTTTACCCCTCATAGTAATCAAAAAAACTGCAAGCACTGTACTCTGAAAATTTCATGAGCAGAGAAATCTCTGCTCCCATCTATTGGTGAGCAAGAGAAGAATGCCCATAAAACTAGTTAATACATTTAGCCATTTTATCTGGGCCGTAGAATGGACAGATAATCCAAAGAGGTAGGGGCTCTCCGATCCTCTCTGGTTACTAAAACCAATGGCCCTTCTTTGTCTTTTGTTCCTCATTCTTCCAGTTGCAATTTGGGGAGACATCATAGTTAGACTAAAAAGCCCTACCAGTCTTCTCAGCATCCTGACCTGGGACAACTTCACTCTAAGAGCTCTTGCAGAGGATTTAATGAGTAAACATAATGGGGAGACAGACGGAAGATGAAATTGAAAAAAGGAAAGGCTTTTTTCACGCAAACTTTGGTAACAGCAGAAGTGAGACACCTGGGGTTTGGACTAGGTGATCTTTAAAGATCCTTTCCAAGCCAAAGCATTCTGTGGTCTTCACTGAAAACTCTCTTACTCAGCTGTGAAATAAAATGAAACCTTCAGACTGTTTTTTAGGAAGGAGATTCAGAAAACATCTGAATACTGATTTACAGGGGATTAGAAACAGGCCTGCCCAGGCAAGAGTCAGACCTCAGGAGCTGCAGTGCCCACATAGTGCTCAACTATAAGGAAATTTAGTAGATAGGGAAGAAGAAACAAGGTTCAGAAAGAATGAGTATGCTGACAGGAAATTACCAGCATCAGCTGGTGACCAGCTCAATGGACCATTGCTAAAGGTACTGAA
Organism: Colius striatus; assembly: GCF_028858725.1. Taxonomy (NCBI): domain Eukaryota; kingdom Metazoa; phylum Chordata; class Aves; order Coliiformes; family Coliidae; genus Colius; species Colius striatus. The sequence continues at coordinate 24,774,034 of NC_084761.1, forward strand.
TGAAGTAGGTGGTTTTATTTATTGTGCATTGCTTTCTCAGTCTTTGCCTTGCTATTAGTGAAGGTCTCTTTCTTTCAAAAAGTCTCATGCTTGCAAGACATGAACTATTGCCTGAAGTTGCTTGGTAAACACTCTGAGTGGGAAGGGACACAATACTGTACACTGACTTTGAAGAGTGGTCATTTTTTGAACATAGTCTTTTTGCTAGCAGGAGCTCTAGTGGGGTTCTGAGTATCCAGTGATTAGACGTGGTGGCAAGATCCCAACTAGGTGGAAGAGAAAGTAGTCAAAAGAAAGTAAATTACTGGATTCATATGGAATGGCTGAATTTCTGAGCTCATCGGCTTCTTTGCTTGAATTTTCTCAGCATCTGAAACTTAAATGAAGTCTCACTGCCATTGTTGGGAGCAACATTCAGTTCTTGCCATGCTCACAACTGTGGTCATTGCTATTCTGAGATCATTAAGAATGAGGTACAAGTAGGGTAAGGAATGTTAAAAAAGGGCTGGAGGGAAAAGATGCTGCTGAATAAATCCATACTGGGGTGAATACAGAGCTGAGACAGAGTATCATTCAGCAGAATGGTTTATCACTAAAAACTGGTGTGTTGCAGTTGAACTGAGATTTTCTAAAGAAAACTGCACCCACAGACAGCTGACTGATGAGTTCACATTATAAAAGACTGTTCAGGAGTTCACCCACTGAAAGGCCATTTGCGGGCTTTACTTTCTCACGGTCCCACTCTGGAAAGACTTACTCTGCTTGTAAGAGTTACACAGCCCATGCATATCCTCCCATTGTTTCAAGTTAAGGGAACATCAGCTGTTTTTTCTATTGTAAACAGGGGCCACGATGGAGGGCTAATTGGTTCTGTTCAGTTAAATGTCTGTTTTATGAGGCCAGGCTATTGCATGCACTGATGCTGGACAATGGGATAGCAGTCTGAATCTGTGATCTTTTAGACAATGAGCATTTAGGCAACTTCTAGGGATTTAGAAAGAGAATTCCTTCTTTTTCCACACAACAATAACCCCCAAAAGATAATTAGGGAATTCATAGTGGATAATGATTATCCATGGTTTGGAAGAAACTTCTTTTTGACAAAAGCTCCTCTGCTTCTATAGGACAAACTTGATTTTACTGGAACCTTGCTATCAGCCAGAGGAAGCACGTTTCCCAGGGAAACTTTTTAAGGTGTCAAGTATGCGTTACTCTGTTAATGCTAGCGACACATAAGGATACATACAGGTTATTCCTAGAAAGCTGTATTACATTCTTGCTAAAGAATATTTGTACATCTCTACCACTTAATGAGATCATGGTGTCCAGATACAGAAACACGTATTTCCAAAAGAATGGGTTACTTTGGTGTTTCGGGGCTTTGTTCTGTGACCATGAGTGAATTTCTCTGTGACAGGTCTCAGAGCCTGCTAGAATCATGCTTTATTACCTCTGTGGTAAAAACCAAAATGGATCCTACATAAATTTTAAATGGCCAGTGTAGTACCAGAGTATATATTCCAGCTTCTCTTCCTTTTTCAGTCCCAAATGGTTGAACACCACAGGCAGTATTTCAGGCATGTTGAAGGACAGGGGTGAAATAGCACGTGCAGCTGACTTCTTAATCCTGTCTGACTTTGCTGTTTTAATGATGAAAATTAAAGTAGTCCCATGGATGTTCTATAGTCTGTACAAAATCCTTATTCAGAGCAATGCTTAGCAAGTGTCACATTAACCACTGGCATGCTGTATCAGGTTCTTCACAGAAAATCAACCTAATTAGGTCTGGATATTTAATTTGAAGAATGGTTGCACAATTGAGTTACAGCTGTATGATGGCTTTGAACTCAGCTTCATGCACTACATTGAGGTGAGAGACAGCCTAAGAACACTTGGCTTGCCTTGTGGATAACTGGCCTGATCTCCACAAGCATCAAGGCCTGTAGGCTTGCAGTACCAGTTCCTATAGATATAACAAGACTGATTTCAAATTAGCTATGTTGGCTGTCACAGTGTCCCTGGAACATGGGAATCATCAGGAACTGCACACAACTAAGTTCAGAAATTAGCTGCTTATATTGGGGCCAGGACCAGTCTAAATGTCTTTCAAGTACTTCCACAGCTCTGGTGCACCTAATTGAGCTGCAATCCTGTTGGGTGCTCCATGTCTAACCTCTGCCCACGTGTAACCAAAAGAGAACTGTGAGACACTGTGCTAAAGGGTACTGCTGCAATGCCCAGTAGCATGAACTCAGAGTTATCGTAATATATTCAAACTATAGCTGCCTGGAGACATTTCTCTAAATGTGTGGATGGCAAAGAACTAATTCAATGATGGACACTGCAGAAACATGCAGAACAACAAAAATGTGAGCTTCCTTTTCATCTGTTCTTCTCATACATTTTTTTTCTGAGCAGAAACAAGTTCACACACCAGAACCTGGGTACTGGGGAGCTCAGGTGAGGTCTGTAAAAGAGAGATTAGATCTTCATTGAAATTTCACTCTGTAAACTTCTAATCAGTCTGCAGGAAAAGCTCATGGTCTTTCTGCTAAAAGCATACTTGTGAAAGCTTCATGTTATTTTTTAAATATCCCTTAGTTTTATCTCCAACTTGGCTTTGGCCTTCCCCATTTCACTAGTAAGTCCTTAAGCAATAAATATGTATATGCCCCTTGCTTTCCTGTCCTTGTTTCTGCTTCTTGTATGGTCTCATTTCCATTCCACATCATTAAAAATCTCCTTTCTTAGCCAAGAAGACCTCTGCCATAATTCCTTGTCTTCCGGCACAAGGGTCAGTTTGGTCCTCAGCTTTCAGTAAGTTGTCTTCAAAATGCATCTCTTTTGAGCACCTTTTCCCCTCGTGTCAGCTTCTCAGAAGACCTTAAATAATTAGGTAGCTACACTCCCCTCTGCAACTTATGATCTGACATTCCTGGAGCTGGTTTCAATAACTTTTAACAACAATGTTTGATTTATCTGGTGAGAGAATAGGAGTCAGTTGTCCTAGGTTTCTCCTACTTTCAGGTAATTTTTTAATTTGATTTCCAAATATGCTTTTTCAAACCAAAGTAACTGGATTAATGAAGGCATTTAGAAAAAATGTGCTATATCTAACTTGTAGTAAAAATTAATATTTCCAGAAAACAGCGTGAATTTAACAAATTAATCTAATATCGCAAAATTTGAGCACAACTCTTCTTCATGTCTAGTTGTTGCCACTAGGGTAGGCCCAGTAATAACTACAAGGAAGACAATTAAGACCAGCAAAAAAGCCACATGTGCCTTTTGTCCCACATTGTGCCTGGAGCTTAATTATACAGCTGCACTGTGTGCTTAAATAAAAAGCAATAAAAGTACTGCAAGAAGTACCATTAATGAGTCAGCATCACCCCCTGAAGATCAGCTTGGTTACTGGAATCTTTCTGGTAGAAATACCTTTTATTTCTTATGTTCAGCTTTATCTCCAGTAGCCCATATCTAGAAGTCTCCAGTTTGCTGGTACTGGTGTAAATAGCTACCAAGGTGAAGACTGAGGTGATATACAAGGTTACAGTGAGATCCTACCAGTTCGGCAGTAGGTACTCACCATATACACTCAATGAGAGGATGTTGGCACAAAGGTAACAACTCAAAGATGCTTTTTCTCAGTGGGAGATTTTTAAAGTTGAGAATAGCCTACCAGGGGATGAAGGCATGTAGTGAAAACACGAAAAGCCTGAAGGCACATGCTAAAAAACATACAGAATGGAGATGACGCAGAGAAGATAGTAATGAATTATGTGTATGTCCTGGAACTTTTTGCAATGAGGAATTTCAGGATATTAGACATTCTTGAAATAGCATTCTATTCCCTCTTCAAAGACTTAGGGCTTGACCAATTTTAACTGTTGGAACTTGAAAGTAAGCCTTCCCTGAAGGCAGGGTAACTTGTTAAGAAGTGCTGCAGGATTGCTCTGTACTTCTAGTACATTAGCTTTAAGGGAGCATCACACAACATGTAAAAATCACATTTTGAGCAATATCTTTATGGAGAAGAATTGAGTAAGACCAAAGGAAAGTTCTAAATATGGAAAGGGTAGAATAGTCTCTTTGTGAAAATGGCATGGTTTGATAAAGATAACAGGCTTGAAGGAAGAGTTTTGTATTCTGGGGGGCCAAAAAATAGCCATTGGGAAAAAGCCTGTCTTAGCATAGTCACTGGACACAAGAAAGGCACAACCTCTCTCCATGCTTCCATGTGAAAGGTGTCAAAGACCTCTCTAATAATGTCATGTACCATGGATACATCCATCAACACAGATTCAAGATCAGCCCCTGTGTCAGTCCCTTTAGGTGATCTCCAAATGTACTAGTGCATTTTTTAACTTTTTTCTGTAGTGTCCCTTCAGCAGTCAGAGCAATGGGTTGTTGGGTCCATCCTGTAACTTTGGAAACACAGCCTATCTGCTCTGGATTTAAACACCTTACTCCAGAAAGCTTACATTAGCTGGTGCTCCATCCAAGTATTGTCAGGGAATAACAAGCACAAGGAAGACATCTGCCCTTCTCTGAAAGCTGAGTAATCCACTGGATAATCACCATTCTTGGTCAATGGAAAGCTGAAAGCTATAAATTGTATTTTAAAAGTTCATTGGGAACACAGAGTTTTGCAGGAAGAAACAAACTTATCAAAGATCTTTATGTTGTTTACAGCATCAAATGTTATGTTCACAGGGAGATCAGAAAAACATATTGGCAGGATATGTCAATAGAGCCTAGAAAAAGGTCCCCTGAGAAATTAACTTCCAAATCTTGAATCTACCGCATTTAATGTATTTTCATCTACAATAGTGCAGCTTTTCACACATCCTTACTTTAAGAAAAATGTAGTTAAATACTGTTGAAAAAAAGAGCAAAGAAAATGAATTAATGGCTCTTTTTCATCTAACGGCACATTTTCTGAAATGCAACTTGAAGCCCCATTCAGCAGAATATTTACATATGTGCCTGTGTCATTCAGACTGCCCACACACTTCCTGCACTCACTGGAGCTCCTCAGATCCTTTAAACTAGGTGTTGAAATGCCCTGTTGACTCAGAGCCATAATTTGGATTTCTTTTTTTTAAGGTGGAGAATGAAGAGATAACTCTTCCTCCTGAAAGCATTTGTAAGAAAGGAGATTTATGGGAAATTTTGTGCTCCTCTTCTCCTGAGTGATATCAACAGCATTGCCAAACTCAGTATGTCAAAAGTACTCCAGACACTGAGATGTGATGTGTCAGTCAGCTCCTTCACCACCAGTTCAAGCATTCACATTTCATTGGCTTTGCTCATGGATATTTTGTACCTGTGTTTTAGGACATGAACATCTCTTCAAGTAATGAAAATATCATGGAAAATGTAGAAGATGACCATGAAATTCCAGGACACAAGGTAGTCTCTGTTTTTAAAGGGCTACTTCAACTATAGCCTATTTCTCATCACAATTATGGCTTTGCAAGAGTTTATGTTCAACTGTGTGACAGAAGGATTTTATTAGAGGAAACTTGTATTAGTTTTAAAAAGCCATTGCGATGTTGTCCTGCATTTTGTAGCATCACTCATTGCATCTGTCTGCTAAGTCTGGATAAAGAATTTGATCACCAATAACATAGTAATTGGTCCGATTTTGTGAAACTGAAAGGGAAGTGGTTTCCTCCTCCTCCGAGATATGCAAACTTTAACCCTTACTTCTTTTGAAGAGAAAACTCTTCATCTGAATGTGATAGAGAGTAAATATTATAGATAGTTTTGAAACACATGCACTGTGTATGCTTATGGTCATTCTTCCTCAAACTGTACTTACATAGCTGTTATTATACGCATATTAAAAGTAGAAAAAGCACAGTATCTGAAGACACCATTAGTATTTCATTCCTCCCAATACAGTTGTTATTGGCATTTCTTTTCTCTTTCACAGAGAAGCATTATCAGATTGTTCTTAGACAGGATGCCTTATCTACAACTATTCTTGTACACAGGACACTCAGCAGTGCAGAATATCCTTCTATCAAGTTGATTCTGAAATCCCTATGATTTTATGCCACGATAAAGCATTATATTGAAGGAGCACATAGGCAGTTTTTTTCCAGATGAAACACCCCTTGGGCACTCCTCCTGACATCTGGAGAACTTGTCTTATCCTATTGCTTTCTTGTTGCTTTTCAGGCTATTTCACTGAAGGAATGAGAACAAGTCAACTACAAACTTGCACAGAAGAATCACACAAGTTTTCAATGTCAGTCTCCAATTATCAGTGACTGAAAGAGCAAAGGACTCCACTCCAGTGCCACACTCAATATTCCTCACAGGTGAGCTCTGTTTACAGCTCTCACTTTATCAGCTCTTTTCTGACAGCAGAGTTAGAAGTTTCTGGTTTTAGCACTTTAAGTTTTGTCTGCATATGTTTCCATCTGTCCAGGCCCTCTCTGCCAAAAAGAAATTACAACCTCTCTGGACAAATTAGACAGCAATTCTTGGAAAATTACATCTTTTTGATTCTTTTAGGGAACTATGGTACTCTTAGAGATGTCTTTGATGTGGCCACATCATTCTTTCATTGCAACACAGAATCCTAATTGAAAAGCAACAGTAACACTATTTAGAACATTAAGCAAAGGAAAGCACATGGAAATACCTTGAGTGATGGTTCATCAAAGACTTGAAATTCACAGTATGGTCAAGTCCTTTTTGAGGCTTTTCCATAACCAGTGTATTGCTGAAAGATATATATGAGATATAAATAAATAAAATAGAGCAGTTATTAGGATCTTTTTTAATGAATATCTTTCAGTCTGCCATTCCACAAATAGTCATAGCCCTTCACTTCTTGTGCTTTAGTTTCCTAATGCATCACTTCCATGCCACTGTTTCCTTTGAGTGGTGCTGTTCACGTATAAATTGTTGTGGAAACAATAGTCAGAACCAAGCAGTCTGCCTGAAAGTGTGAAAAGCTGTTTTTCTGTTGGTGAAATACTGGCTAAAATACAGCAAAATCCTGTGTCTTTTACAGTGGTGCCTTTAATGAGAATTTTTTTAAGAGCTATTTTTGTCATTCCTGTGAATCTGAAGCAACGGTGGTGTTTTGCTGCTTTCTACTGTGTAATTTCCATATGCAACAATCTCTGCAAGTTGAATAATTTGGAAACCATGCACGCTTTGCAATTTAAAGATAATTTGATCTGAATAGCAGTTTCATGTAAATGTTTTGGCAGTAACAAAAATATCCTCATCATTACTAGTTACAGCTTGAAACACCAATAACCATTTTGCATGCCAGCAATGAAAGAACATCATAGGCAGCTTAAAAATCATTAATGCCTCTCTCTAAAAGTGACATTTTCTCACTGAAAGGTTTGAAAACAAATTTACTTTCAACAGGTTATTTCTGTATCAATGTGATACCAGCAACATCTGTGCAGCTACCTCTCCTCTCCTGTGGGCAAGCCGTGTCCAAGGGAGCTTGATGGAACATAGCTCTCGTTTCACCCCACAGCTGTGGGGTAAATGTGGGATACAATGTTTGAAGTGTTAAATAATTGGAGGAAGTGAATGGAGAACGATAACAACAGCATTAGGGAAATTTCTCAAGTGATTTGAGAAGGTTGTCTGGTACAGGCTAGATGTTTGATTATGTACTCACTGGATATCCACTTCTCTCTACTTGAATAATACATGGGAACCAAGAACTGTTTACTTTAAAATATCAAAATGAGAAATGATCATGTTCTGAAAATAAAACCTGGGAGTTTCAACTCTGCCACCTCCAGGAAAGCCCAGTGGGAGGGATAGGATTGCTAGAACTATGGGAGGCCTCTTTTTCCTTATTTGTTATCATTTAACAAAATCTGAAGGCATCTTCCTTTGCAGAGAGCAGGAAATAATTCCTGTGCAGCTCCAGGGATGTGCAGAGGTTATAATGCCCATTTCACTTGTGGTATTAAACAACAGAGGGCTTAGGGATCATACTGGGACTCTACTTAGTCTGCCAATCACTGGACAAGAAAGAACAAAAGAGCAGACGTACAGCATAGTGTTTCTGTCTTACTAACAGATGTGCTTTTTAGCTGCCTTCTTCCTCCAATGCTCTCAAATACAACTGGTTGCATTCTACTACTGGAGAGATTTCTTAGGGCCACATTTTGGGAGCATGTGGTCAGCACACAAAAAATTCTAGCCCAAACGTTCCTGTTAATTGGTGATGGTTTTTGAAACCTGATCATTGTGAATCAGTGATGTGTTTCTCAGCCTTTGCTCTGAGTCTGCTTGGAATTAGTAAACTAATATTTTTATGGCACTAAACTCTAGTACCTTATTGAGAAGGACTAGTGTACGTGTTGTCTACATATGAACAAATGTAACCACACTTCTGCATGTCACTGAAAAATAAAATGGGTTGTACACATGGCATTTGTGTATAATACAGTGTTAAGATGTCTGCATCTGGGAGACAGACTGTAACTGCTACTTCAGTCCTGGGATGAGGCAGCCCAAGCAATGTCAAGAACTGAGGTCTCTGCCTTATATAGTGAGAAATCTGGTGTCACTGAATTCAGTAGCAAAATTCTCAGTGACATTTGTCTTTTGCTCAAGATGCATTGTTATTCTCCAAATATGGAAGCAATGATTTTACTAGAACAACCATATGTAATCACCTCAGCAATTTGTAACAGTATATATGAAACATTACTTATTTCACAAAGAATTTCTCATTTTTCTATCCAATGTTGCTTGTTATGCAAACTCGGAGGACTGGTAAATATTGCTTTGTTATCTTTTACACAATATTATGAATAGTGTGTTTGCAAAGGACTTAGAACCAGCTACAGCCTTACAGCAAACCTCCCAAACCAATACAATTCACTGGGTTTGTATGGATGTGGAGAAATTGCATTTGTTTACATCTGTTAGCTTACTACCTTTAATCATTTTCTTTTTGTTATGAATCCAGTTTAACACCTTCAAACACTGCAAGTTTTTGTTCTTATAGACACCTCTATTTTCTTCCATTTGTATAAAAGAAGCATATCAAATGGCTAACACTGCTCTGTTTGCATTCACAAGCCTAAGCTCAGCTAAAGCTATCAGCTTGTTTCTACCCTGTTACCATTAGACCTGTGCTTTCCAGAGCTCATGTCTCTTGTTTGCAGACTTGCCAGCCTTCCCGTGCTGAGATGGCTCCAGATGTGCAGTTGTAGCATTCCCATTGGTATGTGAGTGATGGGAGCTGAGCTGTGACACCTGGCTGAAGCCTCCAGTGCCTGCCTCCAACACTCTTGCCCACAGCCACTTCACACTCACTCGGGCTTTAAGGTTCCAGGACAGGGGCCGTCCCACTGAGGATTCACAGAAGGAATGGGTGCACCCTCTACACTGTGTCAGGGAATACTGAGCCAGAATTGAACTGATTGACAAAACAGATCTTTCCAAGACCTCTTTTTAGTGTGTTTTCTGTTTGTTTGACACTTTTTAAATTTTTTTCTCTTTGGCTTAACTCATCCTGGCTCAGAATTCTTTACAGTGTTAACCTTTCCCAATCAGTGCTTTTGATACAGCTGTCAGAGTCAATCAAGGAAGATGTTAAGAATTGTTCTGTCCCATTGCTGCATTACCAAGGATGTTTCAATGGAAACAGCCCTTTTGAGCTTAGTTATTTGGGAGCTCTTCTTCTGCAGCTTGTATCTCAGCAGAAAATGGAACAATCTGTTTGTGCTTACTGGAAAAAAGATATTGTCGCCTTGCCAACATAATTACATTGGTGAGTTGGGGAATAATGAGTGAGAACAGATGAAATATTTAGATATAAATAGTCTGTTTTCATGTGCTGTGATTGTCACTAATAAGGCAAGGACGTGTGGTTTGTGGTTCAGGGACAGGATGAGGAACCAGGACATCTGGGTTTCTTTCCCAGCTTTACCACAGTGTATTGAAGAAGTCATCCAGCCTCTTTGTAGCCCATCAGTTGGAAGTGGATAATAATGTTCTGGGGACTAATTCTTTCATGCCATCATTTTAAAATGTTGAGAAGGGAAGAGTGATGCAAGTGTATGATATTTATATACTAGAAATCAGTCCAACTAGAACTTTAAATTCAGATACCTAGAAAGTTTGTGAATTACTTTACCCTATCCTGACTTTAGGAATCTGACACACTTGCAATTTCATAGCAATGGCAGTAAAACCATAAAGAATGTTTGAAAAAGATCCTGTACATGATCTTAAGTTTTTCTGTTACAAGTTTGTTGGGTTTTTTAACCTAAAGTGGTTAAGAGTAAGTGCTATACACCTAGTAGGGAGATGGCAATGAAGTCCTTAAAGACTGAAATGTGTTCATTCATTCAAAGCCTATATCCTGCTCGCACCTTAATGCATAAGGCTCTGTATGATTTAAAAATGACCTACAGTGGTCATTTACAAATGGATACGCTCCTGGTCGTCTATGTAAATTTTGCTCACTGCAGCTGTAACTAATAAATTACTAAGCCATAGATTAGAAGCACTTAATTAGTATAAAAGTAATTAAGGCCAAGATATATTCTACCTAGGAGCAAATAAACACATTTGGCTTGTAAGTCATAGAGGAAAAGAGGTTTCTTTTTATTAGCATGTGTATGCCATCACAGAATCTCAAAAGCAGAGTTGCTTCTTTGGCTAAGGAGGAAAAAAAACCCAACTGTGCTAGGGATTTGAAAGCCTTGAGTTTATATCATGAGAATAATTCATTTGGGATGAGCATATACTGTTTTAGGGTTTCCAGCATTCATTTGAAACAACTTTACTAGTAAAAACAGCAGTCACTAATGCAATAATAATTTCTTACCTGCTGATGGATTTTGGGCATCAGGTGGCTGTAACTACATTAGAAAGCTCAAGAGCCAATTGGAAGCAGATCTACAGTTGGTAGCGAGGACTTCATATCCATAAGGTACATATGGTTAAGTTTTTCAGTGTGGTCCTACATGCTGACTGGCTGGAGCACAGGAACTGCTCTCCTGAAGAACCTTTCACCTCAGTCTGGTTCACGTGTTCTGATCTATGGTGTAAGAAAAAGCACAGTAAATGGGAGAAACTGAGATTGCTTCACAAGTGTACTTCTGATATGAACCCTTATCACTGAGTAAGGGTGGTACAAGGGCTTGATCTGCACTCAGAATCCAGCTGGACAGGAACAGCTGAGAAAAATATTTCCCCTTCCTTTCATAGAAATGCAGGCAAGGCTTTTCTCTAAATGGCTGCAGTGGGATAATGCTAAAGCAGCAGCTGAAATACTGTGATTTCAGACTTTTTTGAAAGAGGCTTATGGCTACGCATAAGAGAAATTAGCTTCAGTTTGCCCATTTTATCCCATTTGAGAATATTCTTGAGAACACTTTGTTCCTGTGCAAAATCAGCATAAGAAGTACAAGTTTAAATTAAAGGATTTAGCTCTTCATCACTCCAAGCTAATACCATGTTTTCTGTGATACTAAAGGAAAAGCCAATCTCCTCATGCACAAGAAATGCTCCAAGAATCGTCAGTGATTCACTTAATTGACTCATACACTAAAACAGAGAATACAAGTCTATGGTTAACCAAGCTCTTCCCCTTTCCTATCTCCAATCCTTGCTGTCACCAGGGAAAATATGGGCACAGGGCCTGCCAGAAAATCTTTAGCACACACTGTCTGGGTCCCTAACGAAGAGATGTGGAGAGTAATATCCCAGGGCTTACTACTGAGTGCTCCCAGCAGAGATGATCAGTTCGTATCCAGAGCAGTCAAGGAAGTTAGGACACAGTGGGAGAAAATTGGGGAGCTGTCAGCTGTCTACCTCCAGAGTCCTAGAAAATGAGTGTGCTCAGGGATAGAGAAATAGGTACCAGGAAGCTCATCATCTCTTCCATAAAAATAGCATTCATCATAACGATTCACATCATAACATGTTTCACACTAACTTCCCTGAAAAGACATCTGAATCCAACACATACACGCACATAAATATACAGATCTCTATCTGTAGATCTATTTATGTGAAGTCATGTCCGTATCTTTAAGTGGTGAGACAAAGCAGCCTGAACAACTGAAAGACTTAACAAACATTCTTCTCCTGTGGCCTAAACCCCACTAGTAGTAATTTCATCTTGGAACGGAAAGCATTGCATTACATTATTTCAGCACAAAGGCCAAATTTCCCTGGTTGCCAGTTAGACCCCAAGCTCAAACAAACACAGCAGGAGAAACCAAAAATGATTTTGTTTCCTAGTGGCACTAATTCCATTGCTGGAGAAAATGTAATTATATTTATATTGACATTTTAATGATAACTTTGCAGGCCAGAATCCATTCTATCTGTCAGACCAGATGCAAATGAAGCATCAGCAGAGACCCAAGGAATTTCCGTTCCTTGATGGCGGTGTGTCTGGCAGCCCAGCTAGTAATTTCAGCAGTAAGAGGAAAGTTCATTTGTGAAAAAGATAGTTTAGATTTAATTTAGTCTTAACTACAAAACCTCTCAATTTTCTACTGATCACAGCATCCTCAAACAAACTCTATGTGGAATTTGCAATATGCAGACTAGGCTTTTGTCTTGTATAGCTACAAAACTTGAAATCTCAATGTAAAACTTGTAGCAGTTCTATACATATGCATATACATGCTACAACATGGGTTTAAGAGCACAAGATTTTACAAGAGTGGAGCAGGGTATCCATCATCAGGATAATACTAACAAAGATCAAAGTATTCAGTTGTGGTACGTTAGTGAAAACAGTCATTTTCTCTTAGCAGAACTTGTTACTTTTTCTATCACAGCCCTTTTCATGCTCAGTCTAGTTTGCTGCTCCCCTAGGTCCATGCTGGCAGGGATAATCAGTAAAATCCCTGCAGAGGTCTGCTGCTCAGGTGCACAAGCAGTCAGGGTGTGTTATCATGCTACATGCTTCAGCATTTGTAAAGAAATACAACAAATATATATGTATTTACATGAATGGAATTTTGTTCCATGCTGTAAAAATTTTTTACAAGTTTTTTTTATTAACTTTCTTGTATGACAGAAGTAACTTACCTTATATTAAGTGCTCAGTGCATTTTATTGTTAAGACAAAACAGCAGAGAAAGATTTTAGGGAGATTTGTAAAGTTCTAGTGGAAGGTGGGGTGTCACTATCCCCACATTGAGAACTGACCTTGCATTTCAGAAAAGCAGAACAAAATATGAATTTCAGTTACAATGATCAATTTTTCAACACAGAGCTGATAAATGATCACAGCAGAGCTAGCACCCTGGAGATGTCTTGCTGTTGTGAATGGTAATTGCCTGCTGGCTGTTCGAGGCTGTCGGGATCACATACAGTAGATTCAGACTGGAGCCTGGCACTGTTTGACATGTGGTTTTGCCTGCTTATTTATCAATTTCAGTTGCCCCTGTATTAAAAGAGAGGCCTCTCAGGAAAATGCAAGTTCTTTCCCAAGATTGAAGGAGGTGAGAATTGCAGTCATTCACTACTGATACATTAATTTAACACATAGTGGCATTTTTAGGTATTTATCCTGGCTATGTTAATTTAATATGTTATGGTACATGTACTAGCCTGCCCTATCATTTTCTCAAGGCACTTTATCAGTGTGAGATATTGCTAGTTCTAAAGTCAAGATCATATAAGTATTCATTACTTCTCTTGCATGAACAGTGCCACTGCCGACAAGAGCAGCAGTGCCAAGGGAGGGTGTTTAAATTCAGGGCTGAAGGATTTCTTTTTCCTTATATAACTCATAAAGAAAAAAACACTAGAGGGGAAATTGTTTGCAAGCTGGAGCTGAACTAAAATAAACAATTAGAAGATAGAAAGAGCCAAACAATTTTAAATGTTCAAAGTTTAGACCTGGTTGAGAATATTATTGCAAGATAATCAGAACACATTGATTGTAACAGGTTAAAAAACTCCAACCAAATGAACATAAAAACCTTCTTGTTTGGGGCAACTGACCTGCATTTTCTTTGGCCTTTTCTTCCATACTCATACACTAACCAAGTCCCACCGTTATGATATTTGTAATTAGGATACCAGGAGGTGCCTCAGCAAACCATTATGCATGCTCCTGGGGAAGTCAGTGAAGGTAGATTCGTTTTCCCTAATTTAATCATGTAAAAAAGAGATACCTGGTTTAACCTACTTTCCCTCTTCTTTCAATGGGGACAGAGGGGAAAAGGAAGAAAAATCTGGTCTGGAGGTGGAATCGCTTGCTCTTTGGTGGTCCCTCCACCACCACTGGGAAGGAAAGTGCTGGAATACTTGAAATTCATTTTTCTGTGTTAAACTGAAATTTTATCCCTCTTTACCGTGCAGAAGAGTTGGCAGATGACTGTGGGGGATTCAGATATGAGAGCAGCAAAAGGCACATAAGAGCCATTGATAGACTGCACTTCTTGAACTCCCCATCCTCTGCAGCTGGACGTAGCTGAGAGACTGTCAGTGTTCACAGTACAAGCCTGAAGCATAGATTTGGCTGAGCTTGGTTTTTTTAATGTTTTCATCAATATTAAAAATATATCCTGTACATGGTACTTCTTCTGGCATTCACCACAGGAAAGTCCTTGCAGGCAGAGTCCAATATCATCACATTTTTATAAATGCTTCATACAAGTGTACAGAATTCACAAGCTTACCTTGGCTTAAACAGGAGGAATTTTATGTGCTTTACCAATGTTACCTGAGGAAATATTGCTCCCAAATGGTGATTTATTTTTCCAAAATACCGTTATTATATGAGGGTGGATGTATGTTGGTGCCAGGCCAAAGTTACAGTTTGGACATCTAGACCGTTTTTGATATGGAGCTTTCCCAGCTTGTTTGCTCCAATCTGTGAGTTTTGCTTTTGCTGAACTTTTAAAATTTGCTTAGTATTTTCTTGAAATTAATCTCTCCTTTAAGATTAAATATTAAAATAGATATTAGATTAAATGCTTTTCATTTACAACCACAGTGCCTTCTCTGCAGTCAGTTTTTATGCACAATACAAAATTGAATTTTGAATGTTAACTGGTTTATAGTCTCAAAAAGAAATCAAGAGGATTTGTGCAAATATCACAGAAAAATTAAGGATAATGTACAAACTATACCTGTAACTATATAACTGTAACTATTTGGGAAGAATGGCAGAATTGCTTTGCTCCCAAAAGTGGTTCATCATTTTCCAAAGCTATGGGTTATCTTCATTTTCGTAAAAATAACCATTTTATTCATTTCTTGGTTTTTTAGAGATATCTGAATTTGTTAGTGAGAGTCTTTTTCTAAGAGTGGAACACTTCTTCATAGCAATTATAACAATGCCATATAGCTGCTTTTTTTCTTCTCCTCTTTTTTTTTGAAGGACACCAATACCCAAGACACAATTCTGAAATCAACAAAATTAAATTGCCATAGAACCACTGCTATTGAAATCACATTTACTTGCTAGTAGTTTTGGTTGGTTAGTTTTTACCTGGAAAAGCTTAGGAGGTCAATTTTCAATATAGAATGAATTCAGTTGATAACAGATGTAACAGGAATATTATCAAACTTTTAACTTGTAAAAAAGCACCAACAGCAGGGAATGACAAGTATAAACATTACGTCACTGGCATTGCCAAATTCTAAACTTACTACATGCAATCTAAGAGGAAGACAGAATACAAAAGCAGTAAAGTTTAATAGATGAGTAACCTCTGTCTAATTTCATTTAGAATTACACTGATCTACTTCCAGGTTTAACTGTATATGCATATATAGATTTAATATGCAAAAATACAGCATGCAAGTTAGGACTGCATACATCAATTTGAATAGAATAGCAGATAATTTAAACTTTACATTTTAATCACAAAATCAAGCCACTTAGAAAAGAAATATATTTTGCAGGTTACTTTAAAACACTTTTCTCCATCTCCACTTGCTGAAACTGAGTTAGTATCAAAAAAGTAGTGACACTTCAGTGCAAGGGAGAGCATTTTTGCACAGATTCTGCCCTGTCCAGAGTAGTGGAAATGTCACAGCAGCGTGATTGAAAGAGTCCTCTTCCTTTTCTAGAGGAGATTTAAATAAACATCTGTGCATTTGGATGATCATCTAAATTAAACTAAGTATGGCAGAGACTTCCTTTAGCTGTTTCCCTGTCACTAAAGAAAATTACACTCTCATTTCCTAAGTCCAATTACAGGATGGCTGTTGAGCAGTCAAACATCAGGTCAAATGCAAAGTAAATGACAAATTAGATGTATCTCACTGTAGATTGTTTTTGTCTATTACACTTCAGTACTTCTACTACATAACATATAAAGCCTTGCTCCTGAACCAGGGAATTCATAGTCCGTTTATATGACATACTACACATGAAGAAGAAAGCAGATAGCCTTTTTCTAAAGTTCTATTAGTTCTAAAATACTCATAATTCAAAGCAAAAATTGTGGTTTAGCTCCTGTTCACTTGATATTTTTTCCATATTATCTGGTGTGCCATCTCATTCAATCACTGCTACATTGCTAGGATGTATAACTTCAGATCAAACATGAAAAGATGAATTATTAAACTTATATATAGATGCTTCAGGCTCTTTCTGAGCTGGACCGGATCATTCCTGAGTGACCAGCAGCACATACTATGGTTTCTAACCAGATCACCACTGACTATACTCATACCAGCAAACTCAAGTGGAACTTGGCATGCCCATAAGTCTAAATGAAAACTTGCAGCACTCTGGTAGAGATTTGTAGTGGGTTTTTTTTTTCTTTTTGTATTATTTTCAATAAGGTACCTTTCCTACAGAAAAAAATGCCAAATTTCTATTTTCTGTACCACATTCTTGCAAACAGGATCAGCTTCCAGGAGTTTCCAGCATAGTGAACAAAATCTAGTGGTATAAATCAGGTAGCTTAATTATTTCAAGAGCTGAGTCATGTTGTGCCAGTAATGATTTTGCAATGATTTGTGTATGAGTACTTATGAGGTGCAAGCTCTTGTCTATATGTGTGTTCAGCTTAGCCTGAATTCAGGGGACATACATTAAATCACAGAGCAGCTAGTATCTAGTATCTATCAGAAGAGTAACGTTGTGGTCACTTGGTGCAAATGGACATGACTAGAATAATGCTAGAAGCAAGGTCTCATGAGTATAAATTTTGAGCTAAAGAATTAATTTATTTTTGTTTGAAAGAGCTCAGTGAGGCATAAAAATGTTCAGGAATGTTTAATCCTAAAGGGAATTAGATTTATCAAAGTTATTTGAAAGGATAATACATTCATTTCTGGTTCTGCAGGCAAAGAAAAGCCAAAAGCATCCAAAGCATTAACAACTTAGAAGCTATTTTTCATGATGCCAACTCAGAAGCTATCTTTCATGTTGCTATCATTACAAGTTTGATGCTACATTGTAAAGCAAATCTGGTTCTGGTAAGCAATTAATAACTTGCAATACACATTAGGTTTACATTTAAAGATCAAAGCAAACATATATAAATCATTTTGAGTGCAGACATGTCCTCTGCTTTATGTCTTTGCTCTTGGTTTTATATCCAGTCATCATTGCATTGCCCTCTTACCTTTTTAATTGGTCCAGGAGTAACTAGAATCTGTATTGAAAAGAAAATGTAGTTAATTTAGTTCATAGTAATATGTATTATGGACTAAAAACTTCAGGCAGATATTATTTTGGTTAGATGAGAAGAACTAGAAGATCTGTTACTACCAAACTCATTAGAGAGACAATGAAGCACTTTATTAATTGTGTTATTTTTTTCCTCTCTTTGAAAATTGCCCAAATCACCCAAATGATCAAAGTATTAATAGTATACATTTACATAAACAAAAATCCCATTTATCTGACAAATCCCAATGCTAGAGCTCCCTCATAATACAATTGCTACTCAAAGATTATTGTGCCATGAGAGGGTGAAAGGTTGGCAATTTTCTTCGTTTCAGGGAAAGGATCATTACTGTGATAGAACCTCCCTGCTCTTTCCAGAAGTGAATTTTGTCTACAGCTAAGCAATCTGCAAGTCCAAAGTTTTTAAGTTTTTTAAGTTTTTACTCATGACTGAGCTCCACCTGGGATCCATTAGTGCAGTTTTTTATGCTTCAATAAATCTGGACCTTTGCTTGTGTTTGTCCACTGTTCAGTCCAGACTTTTCAACTGGATAAAAATTAAAGTATCATTTTGAAAATCCTTACTATTAGACTAAAAGTCTAATAGACTAAATAGTCTATTAGAATAAAAGTTTATTCTCAAAGCATGGTATGACGAATGTAAGAGTACAGATTTCAGCTCAGGCTCTAAAGAGAACAACTGAGACTTGGGTTTGAATAAAACTCTACTCCAAGGTGAAGTAATAGAAGTATGATTCATTTCATGTCTTAGGACTGATTGCTAGATATGACTCCTGTACAGTAATTTTAGCAGGTTATGAAATCTTCATCTCTACATCTTACAGGTTCTTCTAAAGTTATATGACCATACATATAAACAAGCAAATTTATGGCAGATTTACAATCATTTTGCAAATGGTATTAAATGTACTTCTGAAAAAAAAATCTGAGCCTATTCTACGTTTAGTAAACTACTGAAAAAAACCCCAGGAGGATACCTGACAACTTTAAGAAAACAAGTTCACCTCCCTAAATGCTTGAGAACCATCAAATCACTAAATGAACCAACACCTTGCAAGGTCACTGACCACGTGAAGGTTAGGGATAGTGGTCATATTAGATTAATCACTGTATGTTCATATGGGTCGTCAAAGACTACTTCCAGCTACTGGTAATTTCTAGTCCTACAACACAGTAAAAGTATGGTACTGGAAATGCCTAAATCTTTCTACTGGTCTGTGAGTCCACTTCATGATCAGGGCTTCCATTAGCTCTACTCTCCATCCTGTACCATTGATTTACTAATATGGAATATGCTGCTTCTCTGCCATATTATAACAAATTTGGGCAGGCTAAAACTGTAAACATGTCTGGATTTCCAAAGACTTGGCTGTAAAACTTCCAGTTAGTTCCAACCCACTCTTGCCAGTTTTCATGAATGCTCAGTATTTGTAGAAATTTCATCCTCTAACCATTGAGCTTCCTAAAAGAAGTCAGAAGGTGAAAGTGTGGAGAATTGTTTTTCTTTTCAAAGTACCTGTAGAGTTTTAGATTTGGTTTCTAATCTACGCAAATTGAAATCACTGTTATTTATATAGTCCAGAACTTTCTTTTTTAATGGTCTGCAGTGCACCCTTAATTTTATATGTTCTTATATACCAGTTTGCCTTAAAACCAATCTAGCTGTTTTTTTCCAAAGGTTTTAGTTTCCAAGTAAACTAAATGGAAAAGCATTTCAAAACACACTGAAATCATTTAAAACATTAATATCCATAACTGGCTCTTAATCAAACGGAATTGCTCCTGACTTAGTGAGTTTTATTTCTCACAGTTCTTAATTTTAAAATATAGTGAAACATTGCTTATGTGCACTTACTTCAAAATAGCAAATCAACAACACAGGTATCCACATTCCTTTTTTTTCCCTTGTCTCTAAGACATGTCTTTATATAGACAAAAAAATGTTATTTTTTTTTTCTCTTCAATGTAAAAATAATCCTCTAAATGTACTTTTCATGTGTAGCCACCTTGTTGAACTTTTAAATTCTGCAATTAGATAAATCAGATTTCCTAGTGAAGATCTAAAGCTATAAGTACAATTTCTCTTCAGTTCACTAGTGCTATGGGCAGTTGCTATCTTGCAAGCAGATCCTGTAAACCTGCGCATGAATAGCTTCACCTGCAACTGGCTGGGCCAGCAATGACCGTTACACTGCTCATGTCAGCCAGGGTGTGTCAAATTGCTCCCTGAGGTGGAAAATATTTGCAGGGTACCAGTCTTGATTTTCTAACAGATGAGTAAAAAGGTTGCACAAGAAATAAGCTATAGCCAGGAATGTCCAATAGTCACAAGATCATTTTTTCATCATTATTCTCCATTGTATTAAAGATGTCCAACAGTTAAAAAAAGCCTCAACTTAAAGTTCTAACAGTTTAGTGCTCTTAAAATGCAAAGGCAGGGTACTTTGCAACTGATGTTAACAACAGGGTGATGCAGAATAGCAAGAGGCATTTTTTTGCATAACTGCAAACATCTGCCAAGCTGGAGGTGAGACTGGCCCTCCAGTCACCGTCCCAGGTGAAAGCAGCAGTGAAAAGCAAGCAAGAGCAGCCTAGGCAAGGCTTCTGATGACTTACTGCTCATGTCTCAGATTCCAAACTCCGTATCAAGTGATTGTGAGGTCTCAAGAGCTCATGCTCCTGGCATAGCTTGCAAGGTGGTTTCAAGAGCTCTTGAAATGGCAATGAGCAATGGAGCTGCACCATCTTACCTTTCAAGACATGCCAGGACCATGCCAATGCTTGTTGGCACTGAGTCACCAAGTGACCTGGCTTGTAGAGATGAAGAATGCTTTCAGTGTAGCATTTGCATTGTGATTATTTGGTCTCGGAGAAGCCACCAAGGAGTCAGGAGAGATCAGTAACCCACAATCATTTCTGATTGTAACCATACTAGTTGCTTGGAGGCTGGCCACCAAAACTCTTTAATGGTGCCCTTACGCAGACCTCCATGTTACTCTGATTCATCGTTACTTAATCCAGGTATTTGCCACGGTGCCTTTAGACACACAACTCCTCCAGGATTTGATCCACACGAATGCTACTCCCACACCCTGTCCCTGTGACCTTTCCAGGAGTGTTAATGATTTAATGTTGATGCTAATAGCTATCCATTCCAGAAAGGCTTGTGGAGACTGGGGCGTATGAGGTCATTATTGTTTAAACACATTTGTTTTGCCTTTCTTCTCAGAAACTTTAAATCAGAAGTTTCCTTACACAGAATGCCCAAACTGACAGCTTTAGGATGTGTGAGAAAGACACAGTTAATTTAGTGCAAAAGATAAGACATTTCCTTGGGGAAGCACTAATACCAGGCCTATTACCCCTCAGTGTCATTTCAGATTAGTGTACTACAGAGAAAGGGATTCTAAATCTTTTTAATTGAAAAATATTTGTCTTTTCCTTACTAAAATAAGTTTCTGCCTAGAGGTTAAACAGTTTTTAAATTATTTCTGAATTACATCCGATTTCTAGACAGTTTGTCAAAAAGGGAGGATGCAGCTCATCTGTTATCTTGTTAATTTATATCAGACCAGAGAAAGGAGAAATGCATTTACTCCATGACCCAAATGGAACAGTAACACAAAATGATTATTAGAAATACAAATTCCAGACATATGTAACTTGCTAAGATTTGCTGGCTGTCACAGACACATCCACATGTGTGAATACATGTGCATTCTTGTCATAATTATGCATGCAAAGTGGAGGGATAATTATCCAAACTCAGTGGCTGAAATAACACTTGAGAGAAAAACTTTACTCAGCTTTTCTCTCCCTTTTTTCTGTCTCAAAAAGCATCAAGACCACTGATTTTAATTCACATGGATTTTTGATTCATAAGCCGTGAAATCACACAGAATCACAGAATGGTATGGGTTAGAAGAGACCTCTAAAGATCATCTAGTCCAACACCTCTGCTAAAGCAGGTCCACCAAGATCAGGTCACTCAGGAATGCATCCAGGAGCGTTTTGAAAACCTCCAGAGAAGGAGACTCCACAACCTCTCAAAAAAGAGAAAATGCAAATATCCTTTTACCTTTAGCATGGTCTGAGCAGGAACATTTGAAAACTGTGATCCAGATTTGCTCAGTCCTTGACATCAAGAGAAGAATTGTACGTGACCTTGGTGTTTTGGCCCAAAACTCAAGGAGACATGTAGCAAAGTCCTCGCTTCGACAGGTGTAGGCACTAAACTCAGGAGCCTCCTGGAGAATACAGGTCTTTTCAGCAAGACGTCATACTGCAATATTTAAAAAGCATTAAACAGAGGTATTTGATTATATATTTAGATGTTCTTTTAGGTAAAATGGTGTCTTCTTATCTATTTTAAAGGTCAAAATCAAAGGCTTAAGTGCATTCTTGATTGGTAGGCAACACATTTAAAGTGGCACTCTACAGTTTGATGTTTCTATAGAGATAGGGTCTACCTGCAGTCTCCGGGCAATTCGTGTGTTAAGGTGGTTTGGGTTTTTTTTCCCCAAAACTCTTTCTAACTGTACTCTTTCTACTTCTCCTCATGCTTGGATAATGGTCATGTTTACTCTGATCTTTACTGAAGACAAAATATTTTCCTTTTCTAATTCAATCCTTAGCCATTGTTTTCCCAACCTCTAGTTCTCAAGAAATATGATTTCTTAAAAAAAAAAAAATCTCATAAAAAAGAGTCTAATTAAGCCATTTATCAAACTTTTCCAAGTGGGCAGAGTGACAAATTAGCCCTATCTTCCACCAGCAATCTGATGGATGGGAAGATAAAGATGCAGAGGCTGTTATTTTAGCTGGAAGCTCTCTACTAAATCAATTGTTTGGCCCCAAGCCAAAAGACCCTAAGAGATGACAAGAACTAATGATGGGTCCATGAAGTTTATGCAGCGTGAGGCCTGACATCAAAAGAGTCTGCCCTTCTTACCGATATCTCTACACCTTCATCCTGCAAAAAATAGTCATTTGTTTTTTAAAAAGTTTTTACTTCATCTTACTCTTTCAGTAAATGGAAAGAAAATGAAAACTGTAAAGAAATTTGCACAGCAATATATTGCTGATAAGTTGTGCTTTCCTTTACAAATATGAAATGATGATTAGGACATTACTTTTATGCCCATCAAGAGAGTCTAAGATAGCTAGGCTGCAAATAAGTTTTCCTAGAAGTCTTCACATTCATGCCATTCCTTTGACAGAACTGGGCTCCCTGATGATCTGTATGCCAGATACAGTCTATGCACGTGGAAACAAGCATGGAGTCCTGGTCAGGGGAAGTCAGTCAACTTCAAGTAGAGTCAGGACCTTCAAAATTGCACCACATTGCAACCCACTGAAATCACATGTACAGGGTCAGGACTAAAATACTAAAAGTCTCCTTGGATTCAGAAAGGAAGTAGGAAAATTCATGGAAGAAAAACTTACCATGAGTGGGATCAAGTCTTTTTCACTGGGAAACTATTTAAAGATTATTTTGGTGTCTCATTTTTTATTACTTCTTATCTTGTGGAAATAGAACAACATTCAACTTATGAGAATGAGAAGCTGTAGTATTGCTTTATGAAATCCAACTGCTGTAATTCTGCATAGCTGAATATTCATATACCTGATCATCTTGACTCATCTTTTCAACAGAACATTTCTACAGTATGGAATAAAAGCCAGTAATGCAATGGCAAGAAGACAACATTAGAAGTCAGTGCTAAGCCATATTCAGCACATCCTTCAGTATTTTGCCTTTGTTTCCAGTCTGGACTTAACGATATGTGCAGAAGCAGCCCTACACAAGACTAGGGTATGTAATCAATCTGGAACTTCTCTGTGTCTTGATAAAATGCCTTGTACTCACCCTTCTATAGCTACCTATCCATCATGCAGCTTACTCAAAGTGAAACCAGCAGCTTTGCACTCAAGATTTTCTTTCTTGTTCCTTTTCAGAAGGAGGCATGCCACTTCATCTGCCACACTGCTTTTTAGCCAGAGACATAATGACAATTTGCCTTGCTTTATCAGCTATCCACAAGCCTGGATGCGTTTTTGGGAAATAAGAAAGGGTTTGCAGTACCTGAAGTCCAACACACAGTCATGAAAAGAACAAAAGAGAACTTTTTCAACAGTAAAACCTTACTTGACAACTTTGAAACAAGGAATTAAAACCCTGGTTGAGAATATAATGTGAACCATGCTATACCATAGTAATTCCTTTTCTCTCTTCTTCCTTATGTGCTCTGTATCTTTAAGCTCATAATGTACTTTCTTAGCTGTTTATTGATACTGGAGCTGCTTAGAAACCACATTGACTTGCAACACTTTGGATGGAACTGTAAATAAGGATAATGCACTGGATGAAGTTTTCTACTCAGATCTGTATTTTTCCAATAAAAAATGAAGTGTTAAGTATTGCAGTAATATGAAATTAAGTGTTCATATGTCATTGCTTTTATCTCAGGAAGGGAACTCCTCAAACAAAGAAGCTTGACTGCAATTTACAGTAAATTAAATGTTGTTCAGCAAAAGATCAGCACACGAGTTGCCAATGAACCAAATTGCCTACTTGCTTACAATTAGCAACAGGGTCATTGTCTGGCCTCCCTGGCATACTTTAAATATGCCTGACCAGACTGCAATTTAAGATTATTTAGAAGATGGTTATTCATTGTCTTAAGAGATAGGTACAACAACTCTTCTCTTAAGTTACTTCAGTTGGCTCAGGGGATTAGTGACAGCAACTGTATCTTATTTAGCCTTTCTTCAGTAAATTAAAGAAGGGAGTTTTCTTTTCTTTAAATATGGCTCCAATTACTGAATATAGCAAGCTCATTCAGAACTACAAACATCAGGTTTTTCAAAGTCTCTGAATTTTCAAATGTTTTAGCTAAGTTAAAAATTCTATTCTATTAATTTACACTTTATGACATGGTTCAAAGGATGACTTTAAAAAAGAGTTTCCTCCAAAATAAATAATAACTAGTAACTTATTCCACCCTGCACTTGTCTTTTATTGGCCAGATAATCAGTTGGCTTCAATTCCTTTCCAGAATTTTAGAAAATACAGCAAGTCTGTACATGTACAATTCCTGCCTGGAAACACAGACTTCAGCAGTTAAACTCAAGTTAAAATACAAACTCATCTTTCATTTCTATTTTAAAATAATATTTAATCAGTTAAGGCTGAAGGACACATGCCAAGTCTGCCAGTAAATGTTGCCCAGTAGATTTTATAAGAAAATGAGTTCAGTAGAAAAAAACTGAAAAAAAAATATATGACAAACCACTAGGCGGCTACTGAAGCCACACGGATTAGCCTTGTAGGAATTAGTGCTTTTGCATTGTGCCTGTGAAACTGAAATGGAAAGACAGTAAATGAATCAGAGTGCAGACACACTGCCCAGTTATGGCAATGGTAATACAGATTCCTGTCATGAAAAGCATCTTGTTTTCACCTGTCTTGATTTTTCCTGCTTCTAAATCCTGTTAGTATTGTGTCTTTTTCAGCAATGACTTCAGAAGTGTATGTCCTATTTTAGCTACCTCCACTATCAGGAAAAGATGGGTTGACCTACTTCTATGTTATAAAAATAGTCAAGGACCTTTAAACAAAATCAATCTCATTGAGCTCAGCAGAAATGGAGAGGTGCTCACAGCAGAACCAGAATCTGTCCTGTCCAGGGAAGCAGTAAAGTTATCAGGGAACACCCACAGTGTGTTTTGCCCAACATGACCTGGGGATTATAAAAAATCTCTACAGTTTGTTTTTTTTTTTTTTCCTAGGCCAAAAACTTCTGTGAGGATTTTGGTAAGCATCACCCCATGGACTTGAAGTAGATGTGTGTTGATAAATGAGACACAAAAAGGTGGATCAGGGTTGACCAGATGTATTTGTAAGGATGACGTGAACTACAGCTGCTCAAGCTACAGAAAACTGAGGGGCTGAATGGCAACAGTGAAAAATACATGAAAACAAAGAAGGCAGTAATTGTTTCTTGACTATGAGCTTGATTTGAGTCAGGGCAATGCTCAAATGACCTCTGAGGTCTCTTTCAGACCTTAGTGAAGGGAAATGCTGTATGATAATAAACTTTCTGTAAGCGTTCAGTAAAAACAGACAATAACTTCATCTAAAGCTTAAAGTCTTTTAGGATGGTTCACAAAACAGAAACAGTAAATTTGCCACAAGACTTACATTTTTGTTTTTAAACTTTTATTGCTTTAATCCCTAGGAAACTTTCTGCAAAAAACAACCTGCAGAGATTTTGTCCTTGCTTTATTTAAAACTTTGTGATTTGAATCTTGGTTTTGACAAATATTTCTGCTCTTCTGGTAATGTGCAGAAACCCTTTTGAGTCTCTGTATCATAATAACCATAGTTAGAATTCTATGATTAAATTGATTATCCCTCATTTATTTTATACCATTTGCTTTTACCCTAAGAATGAGTATTAACTACTCTGCATTCAAATTCTATTTTCTGCACAAAGTCCCGTGTGCTACTAAGACATAGTTAGCTACTATAATGCTCAACTGAGAGTATCAAAGCCTTTGCACAGTGTTATAACTTCACTAGATGGCAGTGGAGAGAAATATTACTTTATATAATTTTGTGTTTGAACAGGATGAGAAACATCCCAGTAAGTACTGCAACTTATTAGTGTTATCTGTGTTAATGCTAGATCACAAGACAGCAATATTTTCACCTGTACAGAAGTCTAGGGGCTTCTGCTCAGTTAAATCATCATGCAAATGTTTGCTAGAGCATGGACACACATGGACACACACTCTTCCAACACTTACACAGAGCAGCAGAGAGTAGTAAACACTCATCCTTGAAGGTTTGTGTCACAATTGCTCTTCTACGATCTACTTATACATGAATCGACACCGCCCTTCTTTTGTCATATCACTAAAGCAACCCCAGAGAAAGAATTAATACCATCATGCATTAACCAGGACCAGAAAGAGATGGTAAAGAGCTGTTCCCTCCTTTGTGTTTGTGCTGCAGTTGGAGGAGTGACACACTGAATGTAACCTGGTGCAGATTTTAAGACAGAGAATAGAAGCCTTTGACAAATGAACACTGCTACTTTTCTAGAAGCAGCATGATGCAACTTCATATCAAGGACATGAACATCATCTCAACTGGCCCATGGTCTCTTTCCTGAAAGAAAGTCAGAGATGTCGTCCCTCAAAGAATTACAATGCCGATGTCATAAATGTAATGAAGAAAATGAGTGAAGGGTAAGAATGAATAAGCAAGCAATTCAAGGAGTTTTATGAAGAATACTCTCTATATTCAATAAAATATTTTTCCTTCTCAAGAACTCTTTAACAAATACATGTTTGTTGGTAGAACTGAATATCCCTTACAGATGACTCAAGAAGCAAAGCATAGTTTTTCATACTCATGACAAACTCCAAGATGAGACACTGGAAGCCAGAAATTCTGTATGTTCTAAGCTTCAAAACTTAAAAAATTCATTCCTTTGACTAAGGAGAACTGATGTCTGTCAGTCTTTAGAAATTAACATCCCCAAACAAAAATTAAAAACCAGAATGGAGTGGATGATTTCAGACAAGATCATTACTTCAATTAAAAGATTATCAGTAAAATTCTCCAGAAACTACAGAGTTTTCTGGCTTTATTTATAATGTTCAGAAAACATAAATTATCATTTAGTATATTAGAGAGTGAAAAAAGTTTCGTTTCTTCTAGCAACAGATGTAGATTACATATTCTAAATCTGGTTTCTTGCTTTTGGAGAAATGTTACATTAAAAAAAAAAAATCAATTCACTGCCTCCATCACATTTCTCTACACTATGTCTTGCCTTTAGCTTAACGATGTCCAAGACTTTCCCCTTAGAGAGGGATACTTCGTCCTCTGACATCTCATCTGCTAGCTCACTGACCTGATTGCAACAGCTAGCAGATATTCAGGATATTGCAAGTGATGATAAAAAACAAACCCAGTTCTGCTGCGAGTGACTTCTTGACCCATACCTGATAAGCACAAACCTCTATTTAAAGGCTTGAACTTTCAAAGGCATAATTCTCTATAATTATTTTTCTGTAAATATGAGCAAATGGGAAACAATTCCTTGTGGCATACATGCTGTGAGATTTCCCTTACATTTCCTCTTCCCTGGCCTTTGAGAAACAGCAATATTTGGAGGTGCGAAACCCCAGGGTTTCATTAGTGACAGAGTGAGCTAGATTCCCTGCTCTGCAACTTGAACATAGCTCCAGTCGAACAAATAGACACAATACACGAGGCTGTTAAATGTAGTACGTTGCCTAAAACAACCTGATAAAAAAATAAATAACTGTTCTCTAAGCACCAAGAGGTGGATATAAAGAAGGAATTGATTATGATTTAGAAAAAAAAGTACATTTCAAATTAGCTTGGTGGATTTCCCCAAATGGAAATATTGTAATAAATAGCTACAATTCAATACATTTGTGGAAGTGAATACATTCAGTAGAAACTCAAAATAAACAAAAACTCAACATGAAAAAACAGTGATGCAAGTTATGCTCACTTCAACCCCACTCACAGGGAAGTAATTTTCTTTCATCATTAACACTAGACAGCTTCATCCTAGGTGCTCCGAGATGACCCCAATGTGCAATGAGACAATCAGGAACCCTGGTAAAAAGCCAGAAGTCCTCTCAAACAGCATAGATACTGACAAAACAATCCTTTTAGTTTATTTATTGCACCATTCAGTTATTATTAAAATCTTATTTTAACCTCACATGAGAAAAGTCTTGGTTGCAAAATAAAAGCAACTCCTTACCCCTTTCCCCAAAAAGTGCTCATAAATCAAGGCATTGTTGATTTACCTGCAGGCTGGGCCATCAAAATACTTTCAATTAAGTAGACTTAAGTGGTCAATCAGTGTTGAATCATATGGTTCTCACCGCAATAAGTCATCACAATGTCTTAAGGTGCTACTGTTTTCAATATAATACTTGGACTCAGAAGAAATAATAACCTATTTTCTTCTACATGATGAACACCTGATTGTGTATAGAGAAGCTTCTTTTCCTTTTCAAAACTGTACCAGTTCTTCCCAGCATACTTAATTTGCATTTAACTTATCTTCACAGCACTTGCATTTTGCACTACCACAAAAAAATGTCATGACCTAATTTTTCCTGAGGTTTAGAAGGACTTGCATGATAGATACTGGTTACACTTGACCATAGCCTGCACAGACTCCTGCTTGTAATGAGGGCTGTATTATAATTATGATAAGGCATCATTTCAATGAGATCCTTATCAATTTCAAAATGTAACAGTCTACCATCAGTTAAATTCATTTATACGTTGATTTGCACTTGTATATCAATATCTAAATTAAATTGATCTAATGCATAATAATTTGCTCAGATTTCCTTGGAGTTCAAGCATGTTTCTCATTTCTCTGAAGGCAAGTAATGGTTTAAATGTCCAGTGTCTATAGATTTTCTTTACCACAGCTTGTAAGGCCATAAAGGCTACAGTCTATCAGTGGCACTGAAAGTTTAGTACCGTTTGGTATCCTACAATCCTAAAACAACAAAAATAAAAGAAAATTGTCTTTTATATAGCCTCTATCTACACTTTGTACTTACAAGTTTCTACAATTTAACCAGCTCCATGTGCTTCTTTTGTAGCAGAAGTACAAATTCATTACTTATTGTAAATAGTATTTATGTAGAAATGTTAAAAGAGGAAATAAAGATGTAAAAACAAATGAGTAACATTTTTTTGTCTCAGTTCATGTCACATAGTCATACAAATCAACTCCTTCTTAATCATCTGTTATCCCACACTGCACAGTCTGTATAAAACCTTCATCGCTTAGTCCTAAAGCCAGGGATCTGCCCTTACGTGCCAATGCATTGGTAACTACATGGCAAGAAGAGGTAGATGCATGATAATGATTTTCTCCTTCCTTGGCAGGGAAGCTGGAGGAAACATATTAGTGCAGGTTCCTTTCAGTTGCGCATGCAGGATGATCCACCATGTAGAGCAATTCTCAGCAGGCAGAGTGGTAATTTTTCAACAGATAACACTTCTATCTTTGCACTAACACGATCAAATATTTGCAAATGAAGCATTTGTTATCTTAGAGATCAACACACTGTGTCTGTCCTTCCATCACTATTCAGTCAAAGTAACCAGAGATTCCAGCGATAATTTAAAGCCTCTTAGTTATCAGATGATGGGTGTATAAGCTATTTTTATCCCCTATCAGGCCACCCAAAAGATTTCTGAAGTTTGAATTTAAAATGACTGAATATTTTTACAGCAATTGTACAATGCCTTGATTGGGCACTGAAGCTTATATAACAGTGAAATGGAGCTGAAGACAGAGTCCCAATTTACAAACTAAAGTTTTATACCTGAGTAAATCCTTGAACAGAGGGAATGACGACAAAAATTCCTGACAGACACTTAGTTACAACATAAGCAGTGGAATAATAAGGTGGTATTTTTATTACTGATCCAGAACCATTTCTCTCTTAGAAATATATTTCATATCATGGCCCCTCATTCCTGCTAAGATTTGTATTATCTTTTCTAGCTAGCGATTAAAATGAAATATTTGAGTTAGAGATATACACAGCTTATTTAACTTTTTTTGCTTCTCCTTTCTTTCACTGGCAACTAAACGTTGCAGTGCTGCATTCTTCGCTATGGGCTGTAGATGTGAGTTTGCAGCTTGTGCAGTCACACTCTCTTTGTGCTTACTATGTAAAACAGTCATAACGGTATGTGGGAATGAAAAACCAGCATTTCTGTGGAACTGAATGAATTATATGAATTTTATTTCTTAATCGCTCTGGAAACTTGAAATTGTTACATAATTAAGATACTCATTCAGATGTCTTTCCAGTCTTTCATTTTCTGTCTTTGATGCGTTTGCCACTGAGTTTTTCACAGAATATTAAACTTTCCATATGGTTTCATTTATATTTCTAATGCAAAAGACCCAGTTTGCCATCGTGGGTAGTTTAGGTCTCAACTGTAGGTCACAGCTAACTAGGGGACATCTAGAAAATGAAAAAAAATCCTAGCATCTCTGTGGTTAGCCCTGCTGAATAATTGCTGCAGTAGCTGAATTTTGCTGTACAGATGTTGGTAATTTGCTATGGAAAACCACCAGTATCAAACTGTCAGAGTCAAGAAATGGCTTTAATAATTTCCTCCCTGGAGCAGTAATAGCCATTACTTGAATACTGCCAAAGCTGGAATGTATTTGTGTTGGCAATTTCTGAGCAGCTTACCTGCACTCACCAGCTTTGCTGCTGTCGTGGATTTGTTCCTTCATTGGGGGAAACACAGAATAGTGATGTGATTGCTTCAGTGAGGGCTGTATCGTCTGGAGACCACCTTCATGAACCTTTGCTATTTTCCCTGGCCACCAAAGACTAACATTGCTTTTCTGCTTCATTGAGCACTGAAAATAGAAAATAAATCAGACAGAAAGCTCTTGGAAATAATGATATAGGAAAAAAATCTTCTCAGGAAGGGAATAATTAAATAAAAAATCAGAAGCCACAGAAAACTTGGTGTAAAACTGTACTAAGAAAGAAGGTGAGGTAGGCAGGACTGCTGCAGAGGTCTCCTCGTTGCTCTGCATAAGCACTGCCTGGGCTCTCACCCCTACTTAGAGCAACATGCATAAATAAAACCCTAGTCAAAACCACAGAGCCTAAAAAAAAAAAAATAAATTCAAGAGCAGGTCAAGATAGTTTTAACAGTTTATAGCAATTTTAACATTATTCTCTGTCCTTCAAATAGATCCAAAACCCAGAAAAATTAAACACTGATGTTAATGTGAATATTTCCATAGAAGCCTGCAACAGCCTTTGGCTCCTTCTACAAAGGAAAATAAAAGCCCTTGAAAATAATTCTTGGGCTAAGACTTATTATTCCTCATTCCCATGCTGTGTCGATTCGGGAAAACCATCTAACCTCTGCATCCCTGAAAGTTATCTTGTCTCTGAAGGGGGATAAGGATTTTCTCCCTAAATGATCACACGATTTCTTGTCCCTCTGACAGACAATATTAAGAAATGCAGATGCAAAGTTTTCCTAAAGTCTGGAGGAGTTTGACTCCTAGAAGAGCAAAGAATCATTGGGACATTCATGCCATAGCCATGTACTTGGCCAGCAATAATCTGCTTTCCCTTTGAAGTGCACACTTCCGATATTTGTGCATATAGAGACTAGAGTATGTTTTCCCACATGCAGTAACATTTTCCTCGTCTGACTGCACATCACAGACTAGTGCAGCATCACAAGTGGTCTCTGGGTTGCTGAAGAAAGATGGGCAGAAGGCTAGAAGAAGCAAAACATGAAATGGAAGGAACATTATGAGGAAAACCAGCCTAAAGAAATATGTTGATGTTCCTTTGTTCAGAAATATTTCCCAACCTAAGTCTTTAAGTCATTAAGAAGTCACCTCTGAGTTGCACAACATGTTTGCTAGTAATTTATCTAATGTTTCTAAGTACTAGCGAGGAAGAGGTCAAGAAGTGTTTTAACTACAGCCAAATTTTCCTTGACTTGTTTTTTCATTTCTTTTCTTTTTAGGTTAGCAATAAAAATTAAAAATCCGAAGTAAAAACCAGAAACAGCTACTACTTTAAAGCAATCAGTTTGGAAAAGAGACATGAAAAATGGGTTTTCTTTGCACCCCACTGTAACAAAGACCTACATTTTTGTCATGGTTTTAATCAGGCATTGATACAGTTTTCCAGCCAAGCTTCTGCAATGAATACTTCTGTGAGGTGATCACTTCAAATAGCAGTGATCACTGCTGCTAGTGTCATACCATAGTAACGATAACAAACACTGTGAGTCAGTATCTTAGGCTGTTGGAGCATTAACAAAACAGATTATTAGACTGGTTGATAGAGGTTTGTGCTCAATAGCTATTAAAGTTCTCCTGTTATCCTCCCATGATACCAAAGAGCATAAATTACAATGGGTTATTAAATGCTCTCTAGTGTCTCAGCACAGGCAGGAATTGTTCTGATTGCAACAGGCATGTCTTGCGTGTGGCATAGCTTAACCACAAAACTGATATCTACGTACAGAGTTTGGTGTCATCAACATTCAGCTCACAGCTGAAACTATTTTAGAGTTTTGTTAAGAATGACAGGATTTGATGAATGGAGATTAATGATTAAAATATTTCAGCCTCTCTAAGTCCTCACACAATGTGATGGCAAATAAGTCTTCAAAGAGATTTATTTTTGTTTCTAGCAGCTGGATATCTAGAGCCTGTCGTTCCTGAGGGAGTCCCAGAGACCTACTTGATGATGGGAGTGTTTCACAGCTGTAAGAGACTCAGATTGTTAAGCAGTGACTTGAGCTGTAACATATTTTACTGACTAGACTCTTAAAACCCTGAGGTTTTCTAATTGCCTACAGCCAGCTTGCTTATCGCTGGAAACCTGTGAGCTCCTATGTTGTAACAAGCAGCGGTGAAATCCTGTCTGAAACATAATTCAATTATAAGAAAATTATTCCAGAAAAAAACCCCAACACAGCCCTCCACTCCATTTTTCTGCTGTCAGAGCTGCAGGCAGGCCAGGGGCTTGCTGACATAGGTAAGATGGAGCCGTTCCTGGAGGACAGTCAGAGGAGAGTAACAGGTAAATGCTACGCACTGGCTCCTGCAGAATAAAAAACAGCACATGGCAGAGAAACTGTCCTCTACTCATGAAATCCTTCCCCAGGGTGCACAGAGCTGGGAGATTTATTCTCTTGTCGGTGGCAGGGGGAACTTCTCTTTGAGCATAGCGATGATGCCAAAGTTTCCACTGTAAGATCAGACCTTATATTGTCTCTTCAAAGAAGAAAACACCTGGAATGGGTATTACCAACACTCTATTCTGCAAGGCATAATAGCATTAATAGTAATAAAGGCCTTTATGGTCTGTAGAAAAATACTCCTTATTATCACTTCTGCAAGAAAACAGGTGTGAAAATTAATTGGCTTTCCTACCTACTGAGTAATTGCCTTGCAAATAAATATTCTCTATTACAAAGACTTCCATTTGCATTTGAATGAAAATGAAACTTGGACAATGGCAGAGAAATATTTGTGAAGTCACTAAGACAGAACGAGCTTTTGTAAAGCACTTTTTAGAAGCCACACGCACATTTAAAAATCGCTTTGAAACTTTCATCAGAGATTTAATTACAGTCTCAGTGGTGATCTACATTACCAGGCATTGATTATTTTTGCAAAATATGCTACATTAACTTGCATGTTATGGAACTGTAGACTTAAATAGCTTTAAAGTATTATAATTAAAATTAAATAACCATAAACAAAATTAATGAATAACATTTTCTGGTTCATATTCCTAGTTTTTATGGGCTCCATTCACCAGCTGATTTGTATGCCCAAAGTAGTTGTTTTCTATCATGCAATCATGATCCTGAACTTGTGGATGTAATTCTGCTGAAAATCCTCACGACAGTGAGCCAAGCTACACAAAGTTCTGGTACTGTCTTTAAGTTACAAACAAACAAAAAAATTAAAACCTTACAATGAGTGCTTTACTATTATAGAAGATAAATACATTGATAC
Source organism: Colius striatus (assembly GCF_028858725.1). Taxonomy (NCBI): domain Eukaryota; kingdom Metazoa; phylum Chordata; class Aves; order Coliiformes; family Coliidae; genus Colius; species Colius striatus. Next base: position 24,808,285 of record NC_084761.1, read on the forward strand.
TTACTTTTTGGAGGAAAAAAACCCCAATCCCTCATTACATGTGGCATCTTTCTAAAACTTACCCGTTTTCCAAATTTTTTGTTTAGCTTTGGTTTTATTCCATGACAAGACATATTTAAAAATGTTACATTAAATGCATTTACACTTTTTGCATTAGAAACTAATTTTATATTTATTTCAAGTAGGCACTGACAAGAGTAGAATTTATCTACAAAAGAGTATCTACAACTCCCCTGGAAAGGACCTCATACCTAATTGCCATATGATAAAACCTAGCATGACATTTTGGGTCAACCTGAAGCAACATTTTATTTGACAACAATTTATTGTTCTTACCTTGTCTGACACATTTTAGTGCTACATATATTTTTAACTGGTAATTTTCAGTAGGCATCATGCTGTCTTGCCTGTCATGTATAGTATCTTGTCACAAAACAACTCAAGTTCTATTTATTTTTGTCTTCCCCAGAAATACAAATTATGTATGATGTCTGACACTGTAAAAAGAATAATTTCCTTATCTAGTGCCATTCAGTTTCCAGGCATCCCATTTTAATGGCATAAAAATCCAAACATCTGGGATCAAAAAAATGTCAATAATGCTGATTTTGAAGTAATTATTTTTCCTGTATCACTGTGCCAGGATCAAACTACATGTTTGCAGGTGCACAGCAACTGATGGACCACGAAGAAACTTCAAGTCTAAAGGTAGATGAGATCAATGTACAAGAATTACCTGTGAAAAATAATCAAGTTTTAAAAAGTTGTTCCTACAAAAGGGGAGACATTTTAACTGAAACCCACACTTCAGAAATACCACTGCTTATTTATGTAGAGGAAGTGGAATATCTCCTGGCATTCTGTGGACATTTTTACAACAAAAGGATACTCTAGGAGGTTAAAGCTGTAGTTCTTAAGTCTTCCATTTCGCCAGGGTCAACGCTGAACCCAGTTGTGCTCTAGGAAAGTCTTAAATTCCTCAGGAAAACAACACTTTTTGCAGTAATTTGGCACACTTCTTTCCTGGATATTTCCTGATAAAACTGAATTACTGCCTTGATCCGTGTGACTGTGCCTAAAGAAAGTAGGAACTTTTCTGCCTGGGTGAGTGAAGATGTCACCTTCACCAGAAACTGGCTGCAGCTAATGGCCATGCATCTAATCTCCTTTGTGAGACCTTGATAACCACACAAATGAAAGCAAAAAAACACCCCTCATCTATTTGGGGATGGAGAAACAGGGGAGCTTTTCTTCACTACAGATGACTAGCTACTGCATATTCCAGTAACTGCTGGCCTTCAGGTGGTTTTTTCCCTCAAGTGGTTAAGTAAAAATGGTTGTAGATAATGATCAATTTAATTTCCACCTGAAGCTTTTACAGGATCAGGTCTATAGGGAACTATTCCAGTGTGTCTTCAGCTGTGGGAGGAGAGACAGGTGCAGGCTAAAAAAAAAAAAAAAGGCTTGTTATAATCACTCCTCTTCAATGCAGCTGGTTTAATGAGAGCACAGGGGTTTATTTGGACCATGCTTGGAAAATGGGAATTTCCATCTTTTTGTTCTCTTCTTAATGTACTGTGCAGAAAGGTCACTGGTTCTGGCAGTGGCTAATATCTGACATCTGAGCAGATCCTTAACGGGGGTAAATTGCCATAGTTCAGTGGTATAAATAGCCACAGCAGCACTCACTGGCCGAGGATCCACACAAAAATGCTTTTGATTAATTTCCTGTTACCGAGTTGGTCTTCAAATGCCTCTAGACAACTTCCTGGCAGTGCAGTTAAAACCCCAGTTGCAGAGAAGCGTTTCCATAGCTGTGCCTTTGATTTGCAAGCCAGCACTTGATGCTTCCTATTGATTATATTGACCTACCTCTGCTGGCGGCGTGGCTGAGGAGCTGACTTCAGAACCTTTTTGGTGTGATCCGTACTGATGCCATGTAGACCAGCAGTGGCATTCAAACCACTTGTCCACCATCTGCCAATTTTTATCTTGGGTATTTACTAGTCCATGGAGTCCTCACCATGTGTGGAAGGACTTTGTGCCCTTCTTCCTGTGGTACATAGGGCTGGATGATATAAATATGCTGCTCCTTCACTTCCAAGTATACATTTATATCTTCAACTCTTAAAGGATTTGTTGCTCAGTGACGATGGCAACTTTTCAGTAGTATTTGCATGACCAATGAATACTGCATTAAGAATTTCATAAAGCATATAGTGGAGATGGCCATTTATTAAGGTGGTTATTTGGACTAAAACTGTTCAGCTGCAGCATTTTATGGCAATTTGACTTTACTGTTGTAGAACAAGTAGGATCTGTAGTCATGATGATATAAATTTACTAGATTCAGAAAGAAAGATGGATCCCAGCAGCAGAACCCAAAATTTGCATGGTGAATCTCAGAATAGGATCTTCTTTTCTACAAGGTTGTAATACCAGGACCATTTTTCTGTCACCTACATGAGTTCTGATAATTGTAACAAATTGTAACTGTGAAGCTAGTCTTGATGGAGAACATGTACCATCCTCAGGAGAGCCCTGTGCCAGCAAGAGAACTAATTGTCATATCATTCCCGTACAGCCTAGATTTGACTACTAGTCATACGTAAAACTGCATCAACAACACAAGGTGCAAAGAGACTGTTGCTTCAAGAACAATAAGAAAGGTTACAGAAAATTATAGCAGCTTCAAGGCAGAAGGAAAGAGATGCTCTTAGAGCTTCTCTCTTGAATCCTAGTGACCACCTTCAGGTAGGTCAATGGAGGTGGACCAGAGGCTGGACCCCAAACCAGTGGTTTAGGAAAAATCCTCACCATCTCTGCTTCCTGGCTGTTACTTCCAACCAAAGCACTAGAAAAGTAACTGACAGAGAGAAGGACAAGAGGGCAAAAAGGAAAAGATAGCATTTTATGCCAGATTTTGGGCCACGTAGTGCTAGTGTGGAGACAGAAAAACATTCACGTCCTAACCTGTCTGTACTCCATCTGTTTGCAACAGGATACTTAGTCCCTGTGTCAGCACAAGGAAAAGGGCTGGGGTTTTTTTTATTGCACATTCATGTAGATTTTGAAAGGAATAAACCAAGCAAGCTAAAATTAAATATAATTTTCTCTTTTTCCCCATAGACTTCGTCTGGATATATTCCAAACCACATTTCGGAGGGGAGAGAAAGGCCCAACATCTGCTTCTGGTGTAACTGTTTGTATCTTCACTCTAGGAAAATTAGGTTTGAAATAATCTCAAATTGTCTGACACCTGTATCCTATTAGAAGTGACACATGGAAACACCTTCAGCATACTGAATTTAGCACCATGTCAACAGTTTAAAGTTAACAGGAAAAAAAGAGGTAAAAGTCCTTGCTTCCCAGTTTCTGCTGAAACAGATCTTGTGTCATTTCACAGGATCATACTGCAAGCTAGATCCATAAATGTAATGGGGTTTGACCCAGTAGTTATAACGTGGCTTGTGTCCCTAGCTATAGCTGAAATAAAATTCAGCGTGCATCTCAAGGTGAGCAGTGCAGGAGGCACAGCTATGAGTTGGGTGCCAGCCAGGACACAGACGCGCAGTGATTCCAGAGAGGCTTTTTCTGAGGTTAGTTTGCCAACTTGCAGCTTATGAAAATAGGATGCAGTAACTTGTTTGTCCCAAGAAAAGGAGGTAAATTTCTGTGACAGAAAATAAATCCTGCATGGCATGGAGGTTTGGTAGTTTTTGGAGACAGAAAAAAAAGCCAAAGAATTCTGAAGTCAAGCAACTGGTTTTGTTGTATTGCCTGTGTTCTTCCCTCAGTGTAGATGCCAAGCGCACATGGGGATTTATTTTAAACTCTTTCCAAACTTATGTAATCACCCATTTGCAAATCCCTCTCATTTAGGAACAGATTTTCGTGACCTTTTCCCAGATAACATACTGAAAATAATATTCAAGTTCTTCTCAGAAGGATGTTTCATTAAAATTCATAAAACTTCATGACTTTCTCAAAATTTATACTACCTAAAAATACATAATCCATTACAAAAACATATGTCTTCCCATTCATCTTTAAGCATATTCCTTTTTTCTTGAGAGTTTTGAATTGGTTTGAGAGATTATTTGTTTTTAAATGCTGTTCTGAGGGAAACTTTTCTTTTTATATAGAATTGTTTTTCAGTAGATCTGCATTTTCAACAAGCAGTTTCTAGACTCAAGAAAACAGGAACAAATAGGAGTCTTAATTCTTTTTCTCTTTTGTTCCTGCCAATTATTTGACACCATGCGAGTGGTCATTTTATCATGGAAATAGCTGTAACAAGCAAAGAGGATTTTTACAGAAACAGAGGCAGGTCAAAATATGTTTTAAGAATTGGAAGATACCAAATTAACTTTTGGAACTTTAAGCAGGGGGCCAATACCTGGGTTTGCCAGCTTGTAGGGATGGGACAGGAATGCAGAGGAGGTCCTGCTCCCATCAGCGCCAAGGCCATGGGCTGCTAAGGAGGGGAAAGTGCCTGAGGCTGACAGAGATGCCTCACTGCTATGGGCTCTGAGATGCCCAAAATGAGTGACATGATATCACTGTCATTTCATTCCAGTTGGGAATCTGTGGGGGTGTGCACAGGGGAGTGCTTTTATCTCCCCTTTCTAATTTTCCTTTTGTCTAGTCATAAGATGATAAAGCCCATGAATGATGAAGTAAGGTCTGTTATAGCTAACCTGCTGCCTGTGCCTAAATAATATCAGAGCTCAAGCAAGAATGGAACAAAAAAGTAAAATACGAGCAAGAACACTGAATTTCATTTTGAATTATGGCACGCTAATGAAAAATGCGTTAAAAGTATAAAAATGAGGTAGTAATGGAAAGATCAGTAATGCTGAATCATTTTCGAGAGAGAATAAAGCATGCAGGACCCTGTGACAAGAAAGATTAATATTTTTCATGCACCCATAGATGAAAAGTATCAGGGAAAACCTGGACCACAATGAAAGCTATTTGAGGTTGAATTTATGCTAACAGAATAGCTCCAGTGTCACAGTCTGATTTTGGAATACTTTAATGGAAACTGCTCCCAGAGTCTTCCTTAGGTTTAAAACTCTGCATGTTTCCCAAGAAAGAAAATTATTATCTGTTGTGAAACGTGTGTGTACATCAGAGGAACAGCTTTAAAGCAACATGAATTTGAATGCAGGAGGCTCACAGCTACATATTGCAAACAGCTTTCTTTAAAGCATATTACATGGTAGGACAGTTCCCCCACAAGGATGCTACAAATCACATACTCGACTTAATAAACAACAGCAACAGCCTGAAGGGAACAGTGTAAGACAGGCAGTAGTTCTTCATTAGGAACATTTGATTAGAGGATTTACCTTTCTAAAGTACTTTTGCTTATTACTGAAATAGATGGGAGAAAATAATAGTGCTTTGTAAAGAACTGCTCTACTTTAGGTCCACAAAACGCACCTTCAAACAGCAAGGTACCAACAAGAATTTAGTAAGGCCACAACACTGCACTCCCTGCATTTTGGTCACATTACAGCTGGGGCTCAACAGGAATATAGATGCAGAGTCCTGTTATTCAGATGTGCAAATACTGATTCCATCCAAATATCAGGATAATCTAGCACCTGCTGCATGGGCAGCTTAGCTTCTGAGACAGACTTTAGCTGCTGGCAAAGATCCTCTGCACATCCCACGACCTGTTTATCCCACAACCTGTTTATCCCAACTGAGATCTTTGTATAGAATTGAATCAACCAATACATATTTCTAAGTGTAAACATGGGCTATGAGACTCCAAACTGAAAGGCCAGCAACACCTCCTTGCATATCCCAACTTTCAGAAGTCAATTTTTCCTTGCATATGCCATCTTTTGCCTCTCAAAAAATAGTCAGCTTTGCTTATTCCTGGTTGGAATAACCAAACATGTTGTGATAACAGGTAATAAGATAACAGGTAATAAAGTTTGAATACAAATTCCACATTTATCCCTGAGGATGTGCACCATCCTTTTAAGGATGGCCTATGCAGTCTTATCCCTGTATTTGTGAAAAATAGACCAGCTGGAAACCTGCACAGGGTAGGTACCAGCTTCGGTTACCTCCATCAGTGCTACTCCTCATGGTTACAAAGACCACAAACCAAATATAACTCTGAGAAGAAATACAGAAAAAAATGTACATAGGACAAGGAAATATGCGAATTGTGTGGATTAGTCCCTGGAGTCTGGCACTTGGGATCTGGAACCTGCTGAAACATTTTCTGTTCAGTTAGTAAACTAAAGATTTAATATCCTTCTGTCAGCAACAGCAGAATTCACGGTGGCTGAGGCCTGATTGCATCTGAAAACAAAGTGCCCTATTGCCTGTCTTTCCCTCCAAAACAAAATAAAGTGCATGAGCAGCTGGCATATCTTTCAAGGAACATTTCAGGTGTTTGCTTTTTTCAGATTAAATGAAGTTGCTCTTTGTTTGTGTAGCTCACAGGACTTTTTTCCCTAAGGAATCCCATGGTCATCATGTTACCCTTTGTATTTCATGACAACAGAGTGGTTCTCCTATAAAAGTTTGCTATAAAATGGCATGGCTCCAATCCACAGGTCTCCGTAAAGCTTTTGATGAAGCTACACCTATCTGCACTGTTGAAAATTTGTCCTTGTATGTGAAATGATTTATGAAAAGCTACAGGAAAAATGCCAGTTTTGCTCCTTATTTAACTGCTACTTACCATAAAGACAAGATACTCTTACATCATATGGGTTTTGGGGAAGAAGAGCTACTTTCTGGCCTTCAAGAAGTCAAAATCCCTGAGGAGTGGCAGGTGATGTTGGCAAGGGCAGTTCAGGGCATGTGCTGTGGTGTTGCAGTTCCCATTTTTGGGACCTGAAGCAAAGACAAGCAGAACAAAAGTATATATGGAAGGTCAGTCCACTATGCTACAAGAAAGTCTGGATCTCAGCTGGGACTTTGGCACTACTCTTTCTATTTATGAACTTAACCTTTCTGCAGGACCTACCCAGCAGTGACCATGCCTTTTACAACATAACTTAGAGCGATAGTACACTAAGACAGTGCCATCTTCCATTTCAAAACTTCTCTGAAGGTCAATGTCATTCTACTAAATGCAGTAACATTTAAAAATCCATGATGTTTTTCCCAAGATGAATTTCTCTGTTACAAGACTTGCACTTCTGTGTCATTAGCTGTTAAGTGTCTGGCAAATACAGTCATTCTCAAAAAAAGGGGAACACAGTAACAAACAAGAAACAATGAGCTTAAAAGGTAGCCAGGTATGACACACTGCTATAGGTGACAACAACAATCAAGTACCAAGTACTTCGGTATGCACAGGGAGTTAACGATGTTCCAGGATTCAAAATACTAACATCTGAGTGAGAGGATTCTGAAATAATCTTTTAAGCCATAAACTGAACTTCATAATCAGGGAGACTTTCTGAAGAAAAAAAATCCACTTCCTTGGGAAATATTTGTTAATATTAAATCTAATAAAGGTATATGTATCTATAAAGCCTAAAGGAATGCATTATAAACAGGTAAATGATTTTGCTTTTTCCTCTCTTGGCTATCTACAAAAGAAAGCTGTCTCTTTTTTTGTAGATTTGCTGTGTAATGATCTTGTGTTTATTTCTCAGCTCTGGGAATTGTGTAGGAAACAGTATTGATGAGTGAGGGATTTGATAATATTCACTTCCATTCCCAGAAGGCTCACGACAAATCATGACACAGAAGGATTACATCCTGCATTTTTGATGTATCCTGCTTCAAAAATGGTGTAGGAAACCAAGACCACAATTAGATGTAAATATTAATGCTATAATGACACAAGATGAAGATGCCTTGCAATTAGCTATCAAACTCCATATTACTTCATATTTATTAATAATTTAGTGTAAGCAGTAAAGTCTAACCTTCAGGAGGACTGCTCACCCTGTTTGTAGGTATCTGAGGACTAGAAGGAATTTCATAAAGACTTGATGTGTATGCACCAAAAAAAAAAAAAAGGAAAAAGAGTCACAGCTTTTAGTAAGTTTTCTACTGCAATATCTTTGTTAATTTAGAGCTTTCAGATAAGTATTTTTCTTTTGTCATCACACAGTCCCTTTACTGCCTTGTTGAAGCCTGAGGTTACAGTGTGCTTAAAGCACCAAAACAATTTCCCCCAGAAAACCAGCCAACCAACCAACCAATCAAACAACCAAAAAAGGAGATGGCAACATGTTATCAGAACTGAGGAACAGGCCAAGGCAGCTCATGCTGAGCACTCAGGGGTGATCGCCACATGGGCGTCAGCACCTGAACCAGCTGCCACAGATTACTTGCTTGGCCTTGTGTCTTGTTTTGCAGAGGGGAGAGTTGTAAACCTTACTGCTCTTCAAAAATTACACAAACTGATTCTTACAAAATGCCTGAATAAATCAACATTTTCCTATCATGCAACAAGAGACCAAAATACTGTTGTATCAGAAAAAACACTGGCTTGCTGCCCACACCAGCTTGCTGCCAGCCATTTGTGAGGGGCTCCTCTCCATGTAGTACAGGACTGCACCCTAGAAAAACTGCTCAGCTGCCTTCACTTTCCCAGCTGCCCTCCACAGAGAAGAGCAGACATCCTTGGTAGATATGCTGCTAAAAATGTGGCAAGTGAGACTGGAGTGTAGAATCTCCTCAGGCCTCATTAGTATGGCACACATGCACATAAGGATACACAGAAAAATCCACATCATATCCCTTTATAAAAAGGGATATTTTATATATATGTATATGCAATAGAGAACAACTTTCTAAAAGAGCAAACTCTTCAGCCAAACTAAAACAATTCCTCTCCTCTCCAGTAACATTAATGCTCTCTAATTTACAAAAATGTCGTTCAGTTCGTCTTCCTAAACATACACTGAATTCGAAAAAAAAAAAGGTTGCTCACTTTATACTTTCAATGGAAAATGTTCATGATGACATGATTATGGAGAAAAATGCAAGCAAACCAAAGTATAATAAAAATAATAATGGACATGTTCAACGTTATTGAGCTGATGGTTTTTTCCTAATTTGCTTTCTGAAAGGCTCAAATTAAATCAATCAATCTTATTCATTAATTCAGCAAACTTGGTATTGCTCAGAGCAATGAGAGATTAAACTCACTGAACTGGAATTTCAAGATGCACTCCCTGTGTTCATTTGGAGAATGATGAGACCCTGGCACAGGCTGCCCAGGGAGGTTGTGGAATTTCCTTCCTTAGAGGTTTTCAAGACCTGCCTGGATGCGTTCCCATTCAACCCGATCTAGGTGGACCTGCTCCTGCAGGGGGGTTGGACTAGATGATCTCTAAAGGTCCCTTCCAAACCTACCATTCTATATTTCTATGAGAAGGAGTCTGTCTGTCTAAGGTTGCGCTTTACCAGTCAAGCACATGCTTAGTTTCCACAGAATATATTCAACGTGTGTTTGTCTAGCAGAAGTTACTCAGCAATTTTGAGAAACCTGACCACAACATATTATCACCAGCAGAGATTTTTCTCCACTGAGCACGTAAATGCAACTTTTTTTTTTTTCTGAAAAAGTGTGGTTTCATTCCTTTCCAACACAATTTGAGGGCAGATTGCTCATACTCTGACAATATGACCAAATATTGATGTTCATGTTATTTGGATAGCAATCCTGTAACGTATTGCATCTATCAAACAATTACCTTGCCACTAGCTCTATAAAGTCTAGAAAAACATATATGCACAAGCAGCTTTGTTGATGTATGTCATTCCCTGCACCAATAACTTGCAGCTGGGAAGCTAACAAACTAATTTGTACCTTGTTGGGCAACAAGACGTTCTGATAATTCACTGTCCACAGGAAATCCAGACTTCTGCAAGTATTTTTTAGCCAATTCTCCGAGTTTCCAGTGGCTTTCTATTGCACTCTAAACCAGGGATTGCATCTTAACCTATAATGTTGAAGTTATTCTGAACTTTGTTTTTGACTTCAGTTGAAATTGAAATGAACTTCAGTTTAGCACATAACTATCTGCTTAGGTGAATCTCCACCCCCAGCTGGCGGAAACCCTGTGTATGCATAGATAAAGTCCTGTCTTTACTCTGGTCCTGGTATTTCTAAACATCAAAGATTATTATAATATTCAAAAAAGACTTCAGAAAATAGCTTATATATTTTGAAATAAATGGTTTTCTTTAGCTTCTAAGGAAACTAAGAAAAAAACCCCATACCTGTGAAGCAGCCAACACTAATTTGTCATTCTAGTAGTAACAGTAGCAACCAAAATATTCAGAACTACATAGTGTAATTTGCGAGTTATGATCAGTTTGGATAGCAACTGTAAAGTTGTCATTTTTTACAGCTTCTCAGGATTTATAAAGAAAGCCCACAATGTAACTGTGCTCATTACCACATCAAGATCACCATTTTTCTCATGACTTGCCTAAATTTTGATGCCAGAATGATACCCTGGGAAGTCTGCTATCTTATTTTACAAAAGAGCACATGGGAATAGGGATGCGGGGCTCTGCCAATCCCAACAGAAGCAGCGGTTGCTCATGTTACGGCGGTTTCACTAGTTGTCATTTAGGCATTGCTTTCAAATACAAGCAGTTAGAAACTACTCCAGAGTCATCCCTGTCTCCAGCAGCTTGTTGGCCTGCACTGGGAGGTAATGAGTTGCCATTAGTTAGTATGGATCCTGGCCAAATGCTGTTGGTATGGTGCTGAAGGTCATTGCAGCCTACCTCTGCATGTGCCGGGTGATGTACGGCAGTGCTCAGCTGCACTGATAGGTTCATCGTTCTCCAAGGCAGTGACCAATGTTGAGCAGCTGGCTGAAAGGCTGTTTGATCTTCCCACTGCTTTGCAGGCAATACCACACTGCTCAGGTGGGGAGCAAAAAGAAAAATAGAAAAAGCCCTCTATGGAAAAGATTTATCAGCAAATGTAGTAGAGCCATGCTTGACCTTCGTATCTTCCTTTGTTCCCCAAAGGCAGCACATGTAAGATATTTCCTGTCTTTCATGTTACTGACTGGAACGCATCATGAAGTCCGAATTTGTAACCTGCTGACTGTTTTAGTCATTAGGCATGACTTTCTTTGTCTCCTGATGAGAGTTGCAGCCAACTGTTCACTGCTGTAATGCATAATTTTTTTTTGAGTATTCCCCTCCTCCTCTGAACAAATAAACAAAAATTCCCCAGCCAGTCTGACAGTTGAAATTCACTTTCTTATTTCCACATCAGCACATTACACTCTGCTCTAGACCACCAAAAAATTAGTTGCAGAGTAAATAGCTTCCACCTATTACTCAGGGGCCAAACTCAAATGTTGATAAACAATGATTAAATTTCATAAGAGCTGATCAGCACAAATGCTTACCCGACTGAGCACAGAAGCTGTTTACTGGCTGCAATTTGGTTCTATGATCACTAAATCTGTCAATGACATCCATGCATTTGGATCTTTATATATATTTTTTTTAATTATGTCCACTCTGCAGAGTCATGCCACAAGTTAGGAAAACAAGATATTGTGTTATCTTCACCAGCTGCCTGTATCTTGTTCACAAAACACTTACTTGTTATTTTAACCTCTAACCGTCTTCAAAATTACAGAATCACAGAATCTTAAAGGTTGTGAAGGGACCTTGAAAGATCATCTAGTCCAACCCCCCTGCCAGAGCAGGACCACCTAGAGTAGGTCACACAGGAATCAAGGGAAGACAATTTATAAGGACATTAAAATATACACAAAAATAACCAGTCCAGTTATGTTTTGATCCCCACAAGTGGTACACAAATACTGGTTATGCCCTCATACCACTAATATTACATATATGTATTCAATAAATGTCTTCAAAATTCAAGAAACTCTTAGAATCCCTCATCATATTTATAAGTCTTGTGTAGCAGAGGAAAACAGAACTACTAAAGGGATCTTACCCAGACAGAAAGAGATCTTTTGGGCTGCTCTGCCATTCCAATAATAGAATTTTATTCCCTGAGCAGCAAAAATAGCAAAAGTCTCTTTCCTATCTACTTTTGTCCTTTGTTCCCTAAATCTCCTTTCAGTGCAATAAGCCTGGCCATCTGCTCTTCCCCTACACTAGCCTGAGTTGTGGACACCTGCAGCAGTTGTCTGGAGCTGGAGACATGGATTGGCCCGGCAGCTCCTGTCAAACTCATGAGGTAAATGATGGCTTCTGATGGTGCTTCCGTCAGTGCAAGTATCAACGTGAATCTCTTCCTTCCATGCAGTTCCTAGGGCTCATAGACCTTGTAGGTAATTAAGGTGATTAAATCCCATCCTAAATTCGGTTGAAATTACTGAGCCATTTCCAAGATTATGAAGGGGAGACTGGCTAGCAATTGGGAGGTGGGATGCAGAAGGCTGGGGTGTTGGGTTAAAAGCAGCCTCGTTTCTCTCACTCAGCACAAATATCCAAACCTTCACAATTAGAACAGCCTTCAACTACGTTGCACTCACAGTTCCACAGCTGATTTGTAAATTACAAGGCAAGTTGATACTTTTTTTGTATAATAGTTTGACATCAGTCATTACAAGCAAGCTGGAAAGAGGTCAACTCATCTGCTCATCATTTGCAAACACAATTGTGTCATTTATCCATGTTCCACCTTGTAACTCAGATAGACTTTGTTGTTTTTAATGGTTTGGAATCTGACAGTTTTCCCATTCAGTTAAAAAAGTTGGTCTGAAGGAAGGAAAAACATTGAATTCAGTTCTTCTCCATCATTCTACAACAGCAGGAGTTTAAGCCTTTCCCTTTTAGCAAAAGTTGTAGGATCCCAGACATGAGTAACTACTTTGGAGGAAAAGGATGGAATACTACAACAATTTTTGCCCAAGGACTTCACCAAGAGGTAGGAGGGTTTAATGGAAAGTATCTGGACATGCCATGTGTCTCTCAGGCTCACTGTTTCCAGCCTTTGCCTGACTATACCCATTAACTTTGAAAATTGTGAGCTCTGGTGTAGAAGTGGTGCTCAGGTGGTTTATACTGTTGTGTTCCCAGTTGCAGATGACACTATGCAGTTTAGTCCCTCAGCTCCAGACTGCAGGCTGATAGCCTAAATTATTCTGTTGGGAATTGCTTTCCCTATAGCTTGAAGTAATGAATTGACTCTCATTACTCGTTTTAGTTCTGGCTTTTCTCATTAATTTTAAACAGATACTACACAGATCATTTGGAGGAAGCTTTCCTAGTCTGAATTACAAAAAAACAAGAAGATCCATGCTAAGAGGCATTTTCCTCTAATTCAATCCATTAAGAAATGTCTGAAAACAACCAACAGAACAGTAAGATCTCCTTGACTGACCACAAAGGCAGGCTATCCAACTAGAAGATATTATTGAGCTACCTTATGATTTATACATAGAAACTATTCCTATCATAGAATCACAACAGTTGGAAAAGACCTTTAAGATCATTGAGTCCAACCATTAATCTCACACTGCCAGGCCCATCACTGAACTAAACCATATCCCTCAGCAACTCATCTATGCTGTAAGATGTTCCTACCAGTCACACTAGGCACAGGCACAGGACAGTTTGCTGCTGCACACGCCACGCAGCCCACAACTTCCTAATCTAGGCTAGAGAATTGCATTCCTCTTTCATCACTGCTGCCCCACTGACACATCACAGTGACATGAGCATTCCTCAAGCAGAACCATCCCATCTGGCACCACCAGCCAAACTTGGCCACAAAGAACAGTTATAGCCAAATTTTTCAGTCTTTCCGTACTCCAATCATACTACTTTTCTTCAAAGCTGAATAGCAAATAGCTGTGCTACATAGGCTACATGGCCTGCATATTCTGACTTTTAGGAATAGTGACATTTTAATGCTGACTGTTGCACAGTGGGTCATTTTAAAAGATATTCCTTGGTCGCAACATGATGATAAAACTGATTTGTCTGCCCTGTACTTCAGTCATCAGAGGCGGGTAAATGCATACAAAGCTTGGGAGGGAGAAAGCAAAGTCTGTACAACAACAGTACATTGCAGTTTGCAAGATTAAATCACATGTAACTTATTGCTGGCATCACACTTCATGGTCTCTGGCAGAAAAGTCTGTTGTGCAGGTAAATGTCAGGGATCTACATTCCTAAATATGCTTATCCTGTCCTGTTGGTGAAATTCTTGTCTCTTTTTAATAGCTAAAAATAGAGCCTGGCTTGATTTGTTTCACCATTAATGAGATGCAGTCCTATGCTCACAAGTTCCACAGTGAAGCAACAGGACAGCTATAATCTTGCTAAAAAATGCAAGGAGAGTAACAATGTTACTCTGTCATCTATCTCCTTTATAACTGTCAAAGTGCCAGCTGCATTCATGCAGACTACACCAACAGTGGTAAATACAGCTTTCAGGCAAACTTCTCACAAAAAAAAAAGGGCATAATGAAGCAAGGGCCTTCATCACTAAATCTTTTAGATTTACCTTGCTGCTAAAGACACTAGAGAAGATTCTGTTTGACAGACTATTGGAAAGCAATGAAGTTTTGAAGCAAGACAGCCAAAGAAAAATGAGTCTCTAAATGTTAAACCAAATTATTCTCCCTTGCATGGAGAAAGAGAATCAGAGGCCTAAAATAAATATTTGACTCATTTGATCCACAAGCTGTAGCCACAACTCATTAGGTATTTGCTAATTACAGCTTTGAAAGACACCATGGAGTGACACAAGGCAGGCCTGGATGTATGCAGTTATTTCTACAACTGAGGAGCCTGAGAAACCCTTGGGTTCTTTCCTATAGTCAACAGCTTCAAAAAAGAGCCTCTCCACTAATTACAACCACATCTTGTCTTTCTTTATATATGAGAAACACTACAATCCTTATAAAAACTATAAAACAGCCATTGTCATTTAGGGATGCTATTAATCAAGGCGTTCTCATATGTCTTCATTTGCAGCTCGCTTGCCTAAATTTCAGCATAACAGCTTGTTGGTTTTTAACTAAAAGCAGCATGGCCATGTGCAGCTATTGCAGAAGGCTAAGGATTTTGATTTCAGCAAAGGAAACATTTAGCTGTGATCCTCCTTGAAAAAGGGAGACCCTGAAGTGTCTTCTGATATTAACACCACTGTAACGATCAATCTGACAAAAAGGATTAAAGATAGCTACTTCTGTCTGAAAGTGACTTCAACCTGACTTCTGTCCTTCTCCATTCATGGAAAATCAGTATAACAAGCAGGAAAGAAGCTGAATTATTTTTGCACTATCCCACACAGGTTGTGTGTAGGATCCAGATGTGAAATCAGTGACAATCTGAAACATTTATACTCAAGATTAAGATTTTTTTTTTGACATTAAGTGTAAACAGTTGCCTAATGAAATTGAAGGCTCATCAGTATTGGAGACATTTAAGGACAGTTTAAACAAATATTAGAAATTCTATTAGGAATATTAGTTCAAATGTTTTGCCTTGGGGAAAGAGCATGGATTAAATGACATTCTAAAATCCTTTCTGGTTGCCTGACTTGACAACTCAGAAGCCCCCTCTCCCAGATTTCCCACTCTTCTTTTCAATTTCTTTCTGTATAATTTTTAAACACCTTCTCAATTCTCCAAGGAACTCTGCACAGGTATTCTTGCAACTCCTATGAAAGACTGAAATCCCTCTTCCTTATTAATAACAAAGGAAAAATGAAAAAAAAAAACAAATAAAAAAAGAAACGGGATTGTTACTTCCTTGAGAAGTAAAAATTGTGGCAGAGGATGCACATGACAAAAGAAGATACAAGAACTACATTAGTATAAATTACAACAGTGATATAAATCTTAGTAGCAGGTTGGCAGAAACCTGACATTTTTCATTTCTCCACAGAGCTATCATACACACCTGACTGGAGTAGAGAAATAAGACTAGTTTTGCCCAATTGAGTCACTGACTATTTAGGTGAGTTGCAAAGTTGCCCTCTGTTTAGGTCCATGTTAGATACCTTCACTCTACACCAGCTGGATAAATTTTCCTGGATAAATAAAAAAGGAACTGTTTAGTTCAGATTTACTGGTTAGGGATTCTGAATTGATACAGAAGTCCATTGAGCCTTAACTTAATCCATCTATAATCAGGTCACCAGCTCTCATAGAAACATAGAGAAGACAGCCAAAATGGACTGTGGTTAGTTCTTCCCCTGCCGAAAAGATCCAGCACACGGGAACAGGACAGCTAAGTAGGACAAGCCAGCAATAGCATGGTTCTTCCATGTGGTTTATGGGGCAGTTAACTTTTATTACCTGGTAATTACTGAGCAAGACTTCAGACAAACTGACTACAGCCTACATGGCAACAGAGTTCTGTGGGCAGGCAGCTCACAAAAATCAAGCTTCAAGACGAATGTTTCAGAGGCGAAAGAGTCCATTAGGAAAGCCAAGTTTAGGAACATAGTTTAGCTTAGCAATACTTTAATACTACCATTAAAGAATATAAATGTCAACTCTCAAGCTAAAAAAACCAAAAACCAAACTTGCAAAAAAAGAGGCTAAAGAATAGGGAAAAGTTACCAAGTAGAGGCTGCAAAGACAAAAAAAGTTCAAAATATCTTAAGGATACAAAAGGCTGGAGGGCAGGGAAGCAGGAATCAGGTGACCAAAATGTGTCCATGAACAGAAACGTAGAAGCTTTAGAGTTGAGATGGGAGGGCTAAGACTCATGCTGCAGAACAGATTCTTGCTTATAATAACCCCACTAAAGTTGGTACAACAGGGAAGAGTAAAGAAGAGAAGACCTTAGAAGAGGAAAAAAAAAGAAATATTGAACATGCATATTTTTCAAAGGAAAAGCAGCCAAATCCAAGGGTACAACAGCTGTTGCTTTAAGGTATTGGGTATTATTAACAAGGAAGTTGCTTGAGATTTTTTCTTCTTTACCGTTCCCTACTGTTACTATTTCTTCGTGTAGTCAATAATGTGAAATATGTGTGAGCAGGACACATTATTACTTGCAAGCTCAGTACTACCACTTTTCTCTGTACAGTGAATATCAGACTGCTTTCTGTAAACTAATGCCATTTAACTAGTTTTGATCCTGTATACCTGTTTTAAACTTTATTTAAAACTTAAAGCTAAAAAGATATCAAACAATCCTAAACCATGTGATAAACAGATGCCAAAGTAATATAATTCCCAATCTCTTCTGTTCGTTCTTTGCAATAAAACACAAAAACTATAGTTGATTTACTGTGCACTCAAATGTTGGGAGAATCCAGGAACATGTGTGATCAGTTTAGGTCAGGATCAAAACCCCATAATTTAACTGAGAGTAGCTTCCAAACTAAGCTCATATTTTTTCAGATCATATTTATAGTGCAGTTACTACGTGCCAGTACATCATTAAATGTCCTAAGAACTAAAACAACCCTTTTCTTTATTGGTAGAGTTGGGGTTTTTTTTTCCTCTTATGTTAGAAATACATATTCTAGTGTAATTCTGCATGAATTGACAACACTCACAGTATTTGGTCCCCATCTGATCTCCAGATCTGATGGCTGTTAAGCTGTCTACAGACTTCCCTTGTTGCTGTTAAGAGATCACAGTCTCCTATTCTCCATTTCTAACATCCACCTCAGCCTGTTCAGGACCAGTACTCCACCTGACCAGTTTGACACAGTCAATTTGGCTAAAAAGCAGAAGAGAGAGATGAAAGTGAGTGTCTGGTTCCACCAGGAGTACATCAGCCTGGAGTAGGCTGTTGAGAAGAGGGAAGGATAAATTACAGAAGCATCAGAATAAGAAAGGAAAAAAAAAAACCCAAACTCCCAAATCCCCAAAAGCCAAAGAAAGAAGTCTTGAGTCTTTCATGCTGTTTGTCCAACCTACTGCCCAGAATGCAGTACAGGGAGTGAGAGGACTGACTGATTTCCACCATTATGTTTGTGATATAAAGCTCTCTCTTGTGAGCTGCTCTGTCTGTGGGATAAAGATAACAATGCAGCTTTCAAACATTCTGGTTTTCATACTGTGTGCTCAACCACAAGGTATTATTTGAAAGTCTGATTATATCCGATCCTGCTGCATTAAAGCTGCAAACTGAGAAGAGTGTTGTGCAGGAGACAAATTGGACACACATCAGAAATAACACACTTCCTAGAGGAATGGTGCTTTTTGAATGTTCAGAGCCAAAAACTTATCCTTATCACACAGAAGTTGCTATCTGTAGGGAAAGGCATAGTGAGAGTAATGCTGACTGGAAAAGCAGCCTGCTGACACGGTATCTCTCTCAAACAACACTGGGACATGCTGAGCTCAGGAAGTAGTGGAAGAATGAGTAAAATTATGTCACAGACTAAATCAAGAGATACTTCTGCTCTGCAGAGCCTACAGCTGTTGCAGCATCCACAAACTTACTTGAAATACAAAATATGAGCTGAAAATGAGCTAATGGAAGGGCTTTTTAATTTTCGTCTCTTTTCTTTCTTTTACCACTTGAATGTGTCCAGAAGATAGTCTGTGTCTTACATGCTCTCCTAAGAAGAAAATGCAAGAGACAGGAATATATACCCTGAGAATTACACAGCCAGTGCACATTCAGTGGCAGAAAACTCTTCCAGGTCTTTAATGTCTGACTGGAAAGCACTGCAATATTCAGTGGGGTGTACTGAAACACAGCCAATGTGGCAAGCATCTCGGCTGCTTCTATGACAATAATTATCTCTATCAAACTTTATGTAGTGATGCCAAAATATTTTTAGCTTCTAGTCATGAAATGGGCTATGAACATACAAGTTCAATACTTCATACTAACATATGTTTGGTCTCAAAAGGTTAAGTCTCATCTGTTTCCAAACTGTGTTAAAATATTTGTTACAAAATACCTTTTCTTCCTGTCCATACTTTTGAAGCTTGTCAGTCTGCACACATTATGGCTTTGCAGAACTTCTCATCTCTCTGATAATTCTCACAACATAATGGCTTCAGTGTAGACCTGGAAGGTAAAACAGTTTTAAATATATATAACAAACCTGAGCCTTCAATCAATATGGATTAGTTGACAGGAGACAAAAAAGCTCTGACACAGATAATATTTTGGCTGAAAAGAACTTCGGACTGCTGTGACGCATAACAAGGGGCCTGCAATCATTTTGCTTCCCTAAAATAAACAGAAATAAGGACTAGATTTTTAACTCCACTTTCAAAAGTCTGACTTCAGACCCAATATAAATAATTACAATTTAAATTATTTTGTGAAGACAGACAAATCTGAAGTCCAGCACAAACCTCTTGCCTGATACTGATCAAAAGAAGGAGCTCAGGAACTCTTCTGATAGGTCACAACATTCATGACATCAGCGGGTACTTTTGTGAATGTGGCTTTTCAACCTTAGCATCAACAAAACCCATAAAAGACAAGCTAAATAGGCCAAGTGATCCTATAGCACTTTTTCTCATTCTTTTCCTTAAAGCACCTGGAAAAGAAAAAAATAAGACCCCAAATCCTCAACCATTATGCTACTGAGCTCTATTATATTAAATCTTAGATGTGAGTCAACAATATCACGCTGCTGGGAAAAAAATGAAAACTCATTCTGGAAAAAATAAACAGAAGTATCATCTGTAAAACACATGGCTTAATGCTTGCATTTGGCTTGGCAGTGGGAAGCAGGCAGCTCAGCTGTGGGCACCATCATTCCAGGAGGATCTGGACAGAACAGAATAAACCTGGAGAACAGGACTAAGGACTTTGAGGGGTCTGGGGAAAGTGGCTTATTAGAGAAGGCTGAAGGATTAGGGCTGCTTCTTCCGAGAAGCAGAGAAGCAGGCCTCTCTGTGGCGCTCTTGGGATGTGTGAAGAGCAGTCAAAAAGTCAGGAATAGTTTCCTCCACCCTTCCCCCAGGCCTTTGGACAGCATTACGCTCACTGAAGAGCATGGGGTGCCAGAAGCATGACTGAGGCAAGCTGTGACTTTTAGTATACCAGGAATTATAAATTTGTGCAATACAATTTGGCTACTTTCTGAAAAATTCATCACGATCTTGCTAGCTGATACATTCCTTGTACGCATGCAAACGCCTGCTCTGAAGTTGTCTTCTCCCATTGCCAAAGCAACAGAGTGCTCAGCATTTCCTTCTGGTGTCCACCTGGCCCTTCATTTCAAGCTGCTCCACTTTGATCTTCCTCCTTTCTGTTTACTGTTATTAGTTCATCAGTGGTTTGCCTGTCTTTTTTCCTCAAGTCTGTTCCTCTGGTTGTTGGAAAATGTGCTGAGTTCCCTTTGCTGACTCAGAAACATATTGTACTTCACCAGCAGCAGCTAAATCAAACAGGAGTGATACAGTAGTTACTATTAACAGGCCAGGTTTCATGAAAGATGTTGTGAGAATTAAAGAATTCAATTAAAATAATTTACAACTGACAGACCTGCTACTGATAGATCACCTGCTCTGGAAGAATGTGGGAAGTGCATTGGATATGACTGGAAAGTATCTAGAGCTTATTTAAATACAAAGCAGAAAAAGTCAAGGCATCTGGAAACTGAGATGTGACTATTTAGTTTCTGTCTGCTAATTACTACAGCAGAGACTGTAGAGAGCAAGTGAGAAACAGGTGAAGAGCATTTTTGACAACACAAGTTAATCATCCTACACAGTACATTCAGGGTCTCAGATCTATGGAGGTCATAACTAATCCCTTTAGATGTATTAAGTTGGTTCCTCTCATGGGATAGAGACCTAACCAAAAAATTAAGGTGTCAGATAATCCAGGAAAAAATACAAACCCAAATGCTATTTGTGCTCGGTGTCCATAATCTAATGTGTTCTGTGAAAGCATTATGTCCTGGAAGACATTTCTACAGCTCCCTGGTATTTCGGTTATGTTTCCAACACTACAAATATTTACAGATAAAGGCAAAAAGGTAAAATTATAGCAGAGCTGCTAACATAAACAGAAACAACACAGATGTTTGAGTTAACTTGAAACAAGCTATTCAGAAAGATCCTGACACTTCTACTTCAGCTACCCAACTGCAGATTTGGGGCATATTCACAGTACCCATTGTGTACATTTGTGAATCATCTCAAAAAGCTAAATATTTTTTCCTATTACACACTGTGGTCCACATTAGCTATTTCAGGGACAATTAAACGTCATTCATATTTCAAAAGCACTTAAATGCATATGCACAATTTAAGCTATATTTCTATTACATATTTTTGCTGTAGTAAGAAGGCTTATTAAAACTCAAAAACACAAAACTCCAAAAATTATTGCTCTGTTTTTCTTTTCAGGTTTGATTTTATAATGTATCCCTTGCCCACCCATAGGAGGCCAGCAGTTCCTCATCACCCCAAACAGCTAAAATACAAAGCACTCTAGGTTATAAATCCACAAACTATTTTTATTGAAAGAATTGCTTTTTCTTCTGCTAAGAAAAGATCTGTGTTGGATCTGACAGGAAAGGGTCTCAAAATTATGAAACCAGCACCAAAGGCAAGGAGATAATTACATCCCCCACGGAAAATGAGCACACAATATTTGTTCCTCTGGGCTAATAATACCTACAATTGTTAAATCTATGTTAAAACTTTAACAATCAATTGAAGACTAATAATACAGCCCATTAGAATTACAGGTGGATGGTAAGTTCATTCCCTTTCTCCCTATAAGCCCTATTAATGTTGGGATATATTAAATCTGTGTTTTAGTTTCAAGACCCTGTAACAGTTTTAAGTAATATGAAGTACTGAAAAAGCAAATTATTGGCTCAAC
The DNA here is from genome assembly GCF_028858725.1 of Colius striatus. NCBI lineage: Eukaryota > Metazoa > Chordata > Aves > Coliiformes > Coliidae > Colius > Colius striatus. The sequence continues at coordinate 24,830,017 of NC_084761.1, forward strand.
ACCTTACATAGGCTGTGAAGTTCAACCAACCAGCTAAGGCTGTCTGTGTAAGTCAAATGAGACAGTGAGTGTATGCAGGAGCCAGCAGATACCATCCATGTCCTACTTAATTATGCAAAAAGTCACCTGGAGGAAACACTTGGTTGGGACCAGGTATATCCCAGCTGATTTGCTTCTGAAATTGACTCTGCCAATTGACCTAGTTACTGAGTTTTTTTGGTTTTTCTTTAACCTGGGTCTGACCAGGCAAACCCAGCAAACATCCTTAACCAAACAACAGTGACCTGCTGATGGTGGTGCAGGAGAGATCAAAACAAAGTGACTTCCACAGAGGTCCGCGCTCCCTTGCTCAAGAGTGGAAGAGACCCGGAGGGTCTGCCTGGTCTGACCTGGCCCAGCTCTGCCATTTACACTGCCAAGACTCAGGAGCTACAGGTCAACTGATACCTTTGCTTCACATTCTTTGGTCCTTTAAAAACACAGCAATGTGAAAAGCACCCATCTTTCTATTTGTTGTAAGCTAAAGAAATTACTCCCTCATGTTCAAGCTTTTCTCTGACTACCTTGTGGGTATTTTTCCCAACATAAATTAAGAATTTCTCAATGTAAATTCCCTGAGAAAGAGATTTTATCTACCTCCTTCTCCCTGCAAATACAATATGCAAGTATTTAGGATTTGTTCTCCAAGCAGCTGTTGGTAGCAACAAAAAGGATTTTCTTCTTGTGTGAAAGTACAGCAGTGATATTTCTATTTTTAAAGTAATAATTCTGCATTTAAATGTTACTCTACAAAGTTTAGTATGTTTCCAATCATCACTATTCAGTTGAGGCAGTAGCAGTCCTGTTTGAAACTTTGCAGAAAGAAAGAGTGGTTAAGGAGAGAAAAGGAAAATGTCTTTCAGAAAAAGATATGGAAACATTTTTCAAACAAATTTTCTATGTGCGAGTATCCCAGTTTCCCAGCAACTCTGCTAGTGACCCAATGCTAACTTTGTGGGAAAGCAGCTCTGCACTACATTCTCTGGACAAGAAGCTAAGAGCTTTCTTGGAGTCTATTCATAACCCTGCATTTGCATTTGGTAAATTGCTTCATTGTTACAGCAATTCTGCTTTAATGTGATGATTAATTATTCTTGTTTTACATACAAAAAAAAATTGTTTAAAAGTGCCCATTTCCCAGCATTTCCTGTATCATTAGACCAGAAGTTCAGGCAAAGTTCTTCAAAACTTCCAGAAAGTTATTTAGGTGTTTTCCTCAAATAAAATATATTTTTCACAGGCTAAGTTCCTTCTACATTTTATATAAAACTGGCACTAATTTTTATAGCATGATTGTAATAGCTTTTAAACAAAGTAATGCATTTAATTAGCCAGACCATCATTCAAAGCTAAAAGAAAGTGAGTTATAATATCATTGTATCTGTAACAAATTGTATTCATAAAAAACTTTGTTCCTGTGTTTTTAATTTATATGCCATTTGTCAATTCCTGAACTGCATTCACAGTTTCTTGAATGGCACAGGATCCTAATTTTTTCTAATTTCTAATTTCTAATCAGTCATAGAGTATTGGGGGATTTTTTACATAATGGAGTTATTCAAACCAGACTGAGCTGGACCACACTCCAAGCAATTTAAATCTTAAAAACAAGTATTCCAACCAAGCTAAGATCAAGGTGAGCACTTCTTTGAAACTTTTAAATAGAAATTCATCCAGGCAAGTCCTCTGTCACAGCTTCATCAGCCTATTTATGATAACAGATAAAGACTCCTCTAAGATGTTTCAATCTACCCAAGCAAGTAAGGTGAGCAATTGAGTGGAGATCTGGTTTCTGCCACCATTCAGCACACAACGACTAAACCCTGTGTTTGCAAAGCTTTTGTTATTGCACTTCTAGTGATGAGCACAACACAGCCCAGTCTTGTGTGATGCTGGGGTACTGAATAAAGCACCATCTCCTATAGCCTGTGGTACTAACATACACAGCAAAAAGCATCCATATGCAGTTTGAGAACCATTCAGTTCACACATGCTTCTGCTGCTCTGCATTCTTTGCTGCTTAAAATTCATCTTTTCCCCAAGTAGTCTGTAATTTTTTTCTCAACCTTAAATTGCCTTTCCCCCCTGGCCACAACTTGATCTGAAAAGAAAAAAACAAGCTTGCCTTGTCTTGGAGCATCAAAACATAAAACCAGCTTTGAAACAACTTCAAAATGGCAAAAGTAGGTTTGAGTGGGACTTCTAATGTGCTGTGAATTATACTCGTGCTTAATTAAATTACCTTTTTGAATCAGATCCTATCTTAAAGTGAGATACTCTTCAATGTTTATTTGGCCTGGATAATTAAAGACAGTAACAAAAGGAGGTTTTAGATCTAATGTAAATGAAAGTTTTAATAATTTAGTAATTTCTTTATTCAAGTACCTGGCACAGCAAATGTAGGAATAGGTTAACAAAATTGTTAATTTTCTATCCTCTGCTACAGAAACCAAATGATGAAATTATTAATAACCAATCTTAACTCATCTTGATCCACTTGAAAATATTTTCTTTCAAACCATTAAGCGGCCTTTTGTGTCCTTTATGTCCCATTTCTGGATTCCATTTGATGCCAACAAGTGGGAGCATGAGCTATTTAGTTATTTACTTTAAGCTTGGAAAAATGGGACAGATTTCGAAAAGGCTGGTTTCTTCTTGAGAAGGGGATGAAATATCATACTGGCTCTTATTAAAACCAGTTCACTTGTCCTAGGCCTTTCCTCCCACTGTCCTCATCTCTCCCCCGAACCCCCACAATTTGCCCATTTATGCATCAAATCTGGTATAATAAATCAGACTCCCCAAAGACCTAGAACCCATTTCTACTCGAGCACACGAGGGCAATTCCACTCAAGGCTGTGAAATGGCATTAAGGGTAGTGGAGAATATGCTTTGCAGTATTGACTTGAATTAAACTGGAATTGAAAATAAAGACCCCTGAACAGTTTCTTTTTGCAGTGCTAATAAAATCTGCACTCTTGGCAGCAGCAACCAAAAGCTGGCTGAAGTACCGAAAACAGAAACCCTTCCTCTGGATGGTCTCACTCCTTTCCTTCCCATGGCTGCCAAGAACCACGGGTCGCTGCTGGAAGGGAACAGCCCTGCTCCTCCCTCCTGCCACGTGCAGCTGGAGCTGCCTCTGCCACTACCATGCCTGGTTCTCCTCACCCTCCTCAGCCAGGACAGCTCTGACCATCAGATGGTGGCTATGTGCAGGCCTGACTCCCATCTGCTGCTTCAGCTCCTAAGCCCAGCACCTAACCACTCTATATTTAGCTAAAGTGAATTTCTGAGAGTGCTGAGCATGTAGGGATCACATCCTACACCTAAAACCAGTTGGGATTCTCATGCCAAAGGTCTAGTCTCACTTGACCATGCAGTCATTTTGGCTTATAGAAAGCTCCAACTCAACCTCTCTACAATGGCAGCTTGAGGAAAAGTCATTCTTGCCTCCTTCTGAATTAGGTTCTGGTGAAAAAAGAGAAAGGAGAAAGACTCTTCTGCTCCTATTTGATCTGACTTTTCCTCTCAAGAGCTTAACTTAGCACACCTTCTTTTCACCTCAGTTTAAGATCCCATCAGAATGATTATTAGCTCAGAGATACTAATTCATCTGCCTAAGTCCTCAGATAATGGAACAAAAGCATTTGAACAGAAATGACTGAGTGGGGGAAAAAAAATACCAGTAAAATTTTGAAGATTTCAAGATTTTTGTTTTGGCATATAGTTCAAGGCTTTTGACACTGTCTCCCACAACATCCTCATCAGAAAGCTCAGGCAGTGTGGCTTGGATGAGTGGACAGTGAGGTGGATCGAGAGCTGGCTCAATGACAGAGCCCAGAGGGTGGTGATCAATGGCACAGAATTGAGTTGGAGGCCTGTGGCCAGTGGAGTTCCACAGGGATCAGTTCAGGGGCCAGTCTTGTTCAACATCTTCATCAATGACCTGGACGAGGGGACAGAGTGCACCCTCAGCAAGTTGGCTGATGACACCAAACTGGGAGGACTGGCTGATTCCCCAGAGGCTGTGCTGCCATTCAGCAGGATATCGACCAGCTTGAGAGTTGGGCAGAGAAAAACCTCATGAGGTTCAACAAGGACAAGTGCAGAGTCCTGTATCTCAGAAGGAACAGCCCCATTAACCAGGACAGGCTGGGGATTGACCTGCTGGAGAGCAGCTCTGCAGAGAGAGACCTGGGAGTCCTGATTGACAATAAACTAAACATAAGCCAGCAATGTGCCCTCATGGCCAAGAAGGCCAATGGCGTCCTGGGATGCATCAAGAAGAGTGTGGCCAGTAGGTCGATGGAGGTTCTTCTCCCCCTCTACTCTGCCCTAGTGAGGCCTCATCTGGAGTCCTGTGTGCAGTTCTGGGCTCCTCAGCTCAAGAGGGACAGGGAACTGCTGGAGAGAGTCCAGCGCAGGGCTACCAAGATGATCAGGGGATTGGAACATCTTCCTTACGAGGAAAGGCTGAGAGAACTGTGGCTGTTTAGTCTAGAGAAGAGGAGACTGAGGGGGGATCTTATTAATATTTATAAATATCTAAATGGTGGGTGTCAGGAGGTTGGGACATCCCTTTTTTCAATGGTATCTAGCAACAGGACAAGGGGTGATGGGATGAAGCTGGAACACAAAAAGTTCCACTTAAATATAAGAAAAAAACTATTTCACTGTTCAGGTGAGGGAGCCCTGGCACAGGCTGCCCAGAGGGGTTGTGGAGTCTCCTTCCTTGGAGGTCTTCAAGACTGGTCTGGACATGTTCCTATGTGACCTGATCTAGGTGAACCTGCTTCTGGCAAGGGGGTTGGACTAGTCCCTTCCAACCCTACCATTCTATGATCTATGATTCTACTCTAGGTGGTCCTGCTCTGGCAAGGGGGTTGGACAACATGATCTTTTGAAGTCCCTTCCAACGCTTAAGATTCTGTGATTTTGTGATTTTTTTCTGTAAATTTTGGTCAAACTGAAAAGTGATAAGCTAAGCTCTGTGCTTTGCTGTAATAACCAAAGTCGACGGACCACACTCATTTTTACCAAAAAACACTTTGACACAGTTGTTTCAGTAGCTTTCCTATACCAGGTTCTTTTCACCATTTCTTTATTGTCACCTGTATTTATCATCTACTATATACATGTATTTCTGCAATCCATCTTTTTACAATGGTACCTTGTGTATCATAGGGAGGTACCACTGAGGATTCCCATAAAAACTAGGTTTATATAGCAGCCTCCGGTCCCACATAGGACAAAAGGAGAAATAATAAGCCATTCAAAGGAAATCTTGACACTCTACAGCAGCAAGTACAGAAAAGAAAAAAAGTACCTGATGATTTGAAGGGCTTCTCCAAGTTTCCTGCAACATAACATCAGCTATTGGATGACCTGTTTGGAGCTCATCAGTCCCCAGGATGAACCATTACTCACAGCAGTATTCTGTTATGGTTTTCCTACAAGCATCAGAGGCAATGTCAGTAAATAGAGCATAGAAGCCAAGAAATATAGGGTTCCTTCAAATTAGTATCTCTTCTGGATCAAGGAGGAGAAACATTACCAGAGAGCAATTGTTGTCTGTTTTACCTTACCTTTACAAAAACTTGATTGGAAAAGCACAGATGCTGAAGATAAAACCACAAGGACAACTTTATCTGGATTGCTATCAAGTCTCTCAGCAGTATCTGGAAACTTTCTGAAATTATTAAAGGGATCTAATACCTTCTGCTAAACTCAAACTCTCTTCAGACTGCAAACAACTCTGACCTGCCTTGTTTCCTCTTGTCCCAAAGAAAACAATACCTGGCCTTCCAATCACACTGAGATCCTTGCATCTTGAACAGATTCTCAGGATTATTTGTCTCAGTTGATGGACTAATTTATCTTCTTTTCTCATCTGTAGACAAAGATGCTCTCCTTTTTTCCCTAACTGAGAAATGCTGATTCTCTTCCACATTTAAATCACAGGTTTCTAAAAGGCAATTCATGCTGTGAGCATGAGCAATGTCTGGCAAATAGCATTATCAATTCCTGTAAAGACTTTTCACTGCTGATCTAAGCAAAAGCTTATGCTTTAGAAGAATTCTAAAGGTGACATAGATAAATAGATTCACGACATTCTCTCTGCTCCAAACAGGCCTGCTGGCCCCAGAGATGAACTATGTGATGTCCTCCTGAGCTCTGGTGAGGTGTGTTTGGACCTGCCTGCAGCTCACTGCTGACTGGAGTGCAGGGCCTTCCTACAGAACAGAACAGAACAGAAACCCCAGAAGTGTAGGAAACTTGCACTCCAAGCAAGAGGGCAGCTGGTACATGCTGTGGTGTAACACTCACTGGCTTCTGTTCGACCGCTTTTGGACTCAGTGTTTGAAGCACCCTCCTGGATCAGCCCTTAGTCTCCTAAACTGGTAAATGAGTCTACTCAAGAGCAAATCCACTCAGCTGAACAGTCTATTTTCAACTCCACGATAAAAAAACCTATCTTCAGGTGACAAAATCAGGTTGACAATAATTTTTCACACCCTTTCCTTTCCTTGATGGAAACACAACTATTTTGTTACACATATAAAAAGTACATGATCTGTTACACCAACATATATAATCCCCAGCACTATGAACCTTCCTCTTTAGAACTTTTCCCTATTAACTGATATTGCACATTTAAGAAAAGAACCTAAATGACGACCTGTCGGAAGTATGCTTTTGTTGCAAATAATGTTGAAGACTTCTGTAAACAAAATGTTTCAAAGGCCCATACAGGGGTCTAATCAGCTACTTTTTTACCAAGTACTTTATCAGTGTATCTGTTCTGACCCCTCAAGACTGCACCAGCTATTGCCATTCACATTGTAGGCAACTACATATTGAGAAATGAGTTCAGGAAATGGACTTATCTGAGACCACTAAACATTAATGTTGATACTAGTCAAGTAGATCATTGCATTTATTTGAAGGGTCATAACAGTATATAGTCAAAAAAACCAATCAACTACATAAAAAAATTATATTTTCTGCCTCAGAAGTAACAGGTTTGGTCTCCTCACAGAGGTAACCTTTTTGTTAATAGTTTGATGGAGCTTCCACTTATTTTTGAATGCACAAATATACAGAAGGATATTTATCTCTGTTATTTTAACCCTGTTTCCATGATAGGTGTGGGAAAATAAATACAGAAAATGAATACAGGGAAAAAAAGGATGACTAAGGTGCTGCACATGTCAGTGACTTGGGGCAAACTGATCACAATTTACATAAATCAGGGGCCTCTGTCAATCACTGTGATAGTACAATCCAGTGCATTTGATTTCTCATCAGCAAATAACAAGGTCAAATCCTCAAACCCATACAATTATGACAAAACAAAGTGTTCTCCTTCCATTCCTTATTTCATCAACATCATTTCCCTAACAGCAGTGCTAACATGTTGTTGCAAAATGTCTCAGTATTTGAATGTAAAGTGGAGACTGTGTTCACTAAATAGTAGAAAAGAGCTTACCTGACATTTGTGGTTCAGGACTGCTTCATGTGGTACTTTCTTCAGTGATACAATGTGTGCAATATGCTGGAGGGTTAATTAATTCACATCAACTCCTACATCCCTTGGAAAATTAATACTCTGGCTAACAAGAATTACTGTTCAGGGCCTGTATGAACTTATAAATGGCATTATTTTTGAAAGTCTGGTTAGCTTATTCAGCTGGTCAGAAACTTTACATTTGCTACCCACTTTAGGCACATGAATTATACCTTAAATCAGACAGAAGAGGCTGGCATGATCAGTATACGTGCTTTTGTCCCACACTTACTGGAGAAAACACGTTCTGGTCTAAGAAATTGCACTGTCTGAGGTCAGGGTCAGAGAAATATACCCAGGAATATTTATGTGGGCCCAAGAATACTAAACTTGACTACTCACTATGAGACATTGTGAGTTATACGAATTAACGTGGGTCACAAATCTGTCAAAACCTTAATAAACTCCATTTATATGCATTATAAAATCTTTCCAGAATCTTGTGGAAAAAAATACTTTTCCTGGAAAAAAATGTAGGTAAAAAAACACAAACTTTTTGTGAATCATACCTGCCAGCTGCATCAAAGCTCACCAGTGATATTACTCTAACCACAAAAGTTATGCTCTTGAAAGTCAATCTCCTGACAAAACTCAAATCAGAAAAAATAATCACTCCATCTAAAGAAAAATGAAAAGTTGTAGATTTTGCTTTGAAATCCATTCCCTGATCTTCATTTGTTTCTCGAAACATGTTTCAGTGTGAATGCAGCTTTCCTGCAAGTCAATGAGAAAAATGACACAGTCATCCAGAAAAAAGCATACTCCAAAGGCTCCCTTGTTGGGTACAAGAGCATTAACAATGAGTTGTCTCCACTGGAAGTACTTCAACATAACACACCCTAGTGTCACTCTTGATGTTGTTTTTTGGTTTGGTTTGGTTTTTGTTTTGATAGCCATATAACTCCTTGGATAACCACTATATTGTTTAAACACATGTGGAAAAAAATAAAACTAATCTATTTTGCCGGAGTTACAATACATTCAGTATAGTAGAGGGCTGATGAAGTTACATCTTCCCTTGTTTCCTTTGGAAAATTATTATGCTGGCTAACAAATCTTGCAGTTATGAGGCTTTTATGAATTTACAAACCCTGAAGCATTTTGAAGTTCAAGTGCAGTTTGCTCAGCTGTTTGAACACTTGTCACCTTAGTCACCCTTTCCCCCTGTGAACTCACATCCCAGAATAGCTTTGCATCAATGAAAATAACTGTGCGATTGAAGGTGTATAAGAGTCAGGAACACTTTTTCCTTCCATGACTAATTAAGGGGCTTGGGATTGTTTTTTTCCCTTTTCTACTAAATGAAGCTATGTTGACAGTAGCTGAGAACTGGGGAGTTTGATGTTTAACATGCCCCAAGATTTATTATCTGATGTTCAGGTGAAACACTTCAACCCCTAGTCATTTAATTTTACCAAGTGTAAAACAGAAGTGGCAATCATCACCTATTTTAAGGAGTCTTCAGACATTCCATCTAAGGGCACAGCGATGGTACTTTCTGAACCTGTTGTACAGTGCAATCAAATTTTCTCTTCCAACTTTCTACATAAGTTCTTGCCATTAGGAAAGTAGGGAATACAGAGGTGCTATGAGAGCAGCCCCTGTGCTATGCTGCCCAGAGGAGGTTGGCGTAATTGTTGCTTTTCTCCAGAAAGTCTGTTTTGAAATAGCAATTTTTATATGACATTAACAGCTGAACAAGAAATAAATGATATTTTTCTATCAGCTACAAATAACTCACTAAAGTGATAAAGGGTAAACAATACGAAATAGTGAAGGAAATGGGGCATCTAGTTTGTTTCTCTCTCAACAGCAGATTTCTGCTGCACAACACAATATTCTTAAAAGAGCCCCTTTGAGGAATATCCTACCATCTAACTGCTAAATGGTTTCTAAACTAACATACATGAAGCATTGTTCTCATAAACGATTGACTTAACATGCTGACAATCCTATCTTGTTTCTACCTGCTAAAAGACTTCAAAGTAGATAACTGCACCAATATTTTCCAAAACACTGCAAATAAATACTGCACCAATTGTAGTAGGGATGCTGTGGAATATTAGGAAAAAAAAAGATAGAAGAATCCTGAATAAAAATTTGTAAATAAAAAGGGAACTGACTCCCAGAACAGCTTGTGCCATTTCTCCTTCTCCATCTGAAAATACCTGTGAAAACCAATCGAGATGATGGTGCCATAAGAACAAGCGAGAGCCATAAGGCATCATCCTGTGATTTTTCAGAACTGAATTTCTCTTTTGAGCTGATGATCTGATTCCCTTGGACACACAGTAATAGGCATAAGTTTCCTAGAAAATACGTTTTAATTTCACGACTCATTTCCTTAACCAGTGTGGATGCGATACCTGGGCACTACACACTGTTGAAATATGGGACTCGTTTTAGCACTACAAATAGATGAGAAAAGTGCATCTAAAATGATACAAAGTAGAGACAACATGAAATTCATTTTCACTGATACATTGGTATTTCTGAATGCCAGAAAACACATCAATTAGCAGCGCATTTGGGGACTTAAGCTTGAAAACATCTGGAATGTCAAATGAACTGGTTGCATCACTTAGCTAGTATTTAATGCAGAGGAGTACACTGAGCTACCTCTTTTCATTGCCATTTAAAAATATTTTTCTTCTTTATTTTTCAAAGCAAGATTTAAAAAAAACAAACCAAAAAAACCCCAGCAGGTACTCACCATTATTACTTCTTCTGATAACAAAAGTAATAATGAGAAATGTCATTAAAAGAATCCTTCATTCTTCCTCAAAATCAAGCAATTTTACATGCCAGTCTGTGGAAGATCCCACAGATTGATGTTAGGGATGTATCTCTGTAACATACCCAAGCTTTTCACTTTTGGGAGATGGCTACAATATGGACATCTATATCACAGTGCCTCAGACACTATAGAAGCAATTGGCTGTCAAGGCAGAACATAAGCAGTCATCACATGGGGCAGTACCAAGCTGATGAGCAATGGAGAGGAAAGCAGACACTGGGAACATTCTGTACTGCATTTAAAGCTGGCAGGAAAAGGAAAAAAGCAAATTGTTTTCCTTGATTTTAATAAATTAAACAATAATAGTACTTTATTTTTCTTACTGGAAGAAATTAAAATAGAGGGTTGAAAAACAAAGAGAGGAATAAAATCTTTTTGCACTTGGAGATGTGCTTTTTTGGTGGCTCATGACCTCAAAAAAGGAAAAAAAAAAAGTAAAACTTCTACCAGTGAAAGGAATTTTTTCTTCAACATGCAACAGTTGGACAAAACATTTTAAGCAGTTGCAAGTCATTACAAACCATAGTCCCGGGAAGGAAGTAAAGCTCCATTCATGCTTTACACGTCTATATTCCAGTACATACAAAAATCATATAGCCCTCTTCACTACATTTTCTGAACTCTTAGCAACAATGAATTTAATCTAATCATGGTTGCATGTTGGCACTTTCTTCCTATACTCAGAGATGAAAGATTTCTGAAGTGGTATCTTTCCTCTTTTGAAGTTTGTAGGAGACTTTTTTTCTTGAAGTACACACATTACAAGGTTTGGATAGAGTAAAGTCAACAAACTGTACCAAGCAGCTGGAACACAGAGCAGAAATGCTGTTGGGGTTGAGTCTACAGCTTCAGACTAGTCACCAGGAAGACTCAGTCCTCAGACCGAGGTGCTTTGTTCTCATCACAGAAAATCCCATTGCACCCTGAGAAGCTAACACTCTCTGAGACCTCATAACAGTTTTTTGTTTTGTTTATTGTTGGGGTTTTTTTAAGGCTGGGAAATTCACAACAACCTGAAGCACTGTGTGCCTGCACTCTTTTCTCAGTGCTGAACCATGCAGTCTCTCAATGCTCAGAAATGGTCCAGGCTAAAGCATATGAAATAACTTCATTCACAATGCACGTGAGATGAGTTTGTGTTGATAATGAGAAAAGCCATTTATACGCCTAGAAAATAGACTAACTCCCAGCACTGTGGGTTGCCCTGAACATTTACTGATCTATATCTAAAAAATCATTTTCTTCCTGCGATAGAAATATATCAAAGTAAAAGTTAACAAGATTATAAAACTTTGTCAGCTCTAGTGAGTAGATAGAAACATACAGCAGATTGCTTGCTGTGTCACAAGGCCCTGTTTGCAGTTGTTAATCTAAGAGATCAAGCTTCCACCGTGTAGCCAACACCACCTCTGGCTTATACAATCAGGTTTTCACCAGGCTGCTGAGAGTTAGTTCACAAAACAAGTGTTGTAACAGGAAAGTTAAACAGTGGCAGTGTCTCTGGTGCAGGCTGTTACTTCAGGTACTTAATCCAAAATAGAGAGGCAATCAGGCTTCCACAGCCAAGAGAAATAGCCCCACACATTCATATCTTTGAGAAGAATGGACATGAGACAAAGTTCACATTCGTAGTCAAGCAGGTCAGTGTTGGTGACAAGCTGGTATTGCTGCCCCCAACTCTGCAGTCAGCCTCTCCGTTTTCTGCTTTAAGGTACTGTATTTTGCATTAACTAGTTTTCCATTAGTGCAAGAGCTCATCACATCAGCTTAGCAACAGTATGCTTTCACTGGAAGAAAAAAACCTCAGGTTAATTAAGGACACAGAACGGAATCGCATCAGACTATTTGGAAACATCCACCATGAGAAATAGTTCAATTTACTGCTCTTAAATGTGAGTAAAACTGGAGGCTCTGACTTTAAAAAATAAGAATACATATCCATCATGCTACATAGGCATGCTTTATCTGCCACTTTACATAAACAGTAGGATGATGATATTCTTTTCTCCACACAGAAAGACACCATCTTCATACCAAGACGACTCTGTGTTCTCAACTCTGCAGGTCTCTAATCCACGACTGGGAACTCTGTCCCGATTAAGCTCTTAACGTCAGAAAACTTGCTACCTTGGAAAGTAAGGCCATCAGGACAGTAGTCTCTTACACATAAAACAGCTTCTTGCCTCATTTGAAGTACAATTTGAACACCAGATGAAGGCTGGGGTCTTAAAGAGAGGGGAAAGCACTAAAGGATGTATCCAGCACATGAATACTTCTAGGGAAAAAAGGAAGGCTCTGTTGCAATCCCTCACCTCTTCAAGAAAAAGGATGTATGCATTGCCCAATAATAAAAAGTTTAAGGGCAGTTATTTTATGTACTGCCAGGCTGATCCCCACATCAATCTGAAATTCAAGACATTGAGATGCACAACACCCACCTGCAATGTGTAGGCCAAAGTCACACCTGGGAACAAAAGTTTGCTGTTAGGTTTTTAGAAGGGTTATCTACCCATGCAACATCCAGTATGCACACTTTTCAGGGAAGCACGGGAGTTTTGGAAACCCAAAGTCCCTTCTGATACTAGATGTACACCATTACATACCACATGAGTTGTGCATGCCCTATGAGAGATCTAAAGACAGATTTCAACGGCTGCTAAAAACTATCCTCTCCATAACAGTAGAACATAAACATGCTAAAACACAGTTGAGTGTCCACAGGAGAGCACTGCTGCAAGATCAGAGGATGCCAGTGAATGTGCTGCTCCTGTGGGGCCCAGCCAGAAGGACCTGCCAAAGACAGACAGTGTGCAGGAAGCAGTGCCTGCAGCAAAGCAGCTTCAAAACAGAGCACCTTGGCTGTGCTGCAACAGGGTCGTTTGGTACTTTCCCACGTGATCAGCCAGCTCTCTCCTGGCCAGCAGGAGAAAGATGTAGCAGAAACATCTTTCTTTTAAAAGATTACTTCTGGCTCTGGAGAGGTCTGTAACTCTTGGCAGGCTTCTGATGGGCTGCACAAAGGGAAAAGGAACCTCTTTTCTCCCTCTCCCACACTGTAGCCACGCAAGACCCAGCCATAACATAGCTCTTAATAAAGAAGCACAGATGTGCCCTGTAGGCACTTAAAGACTAAAAAGAAAAAAAATAAAAGCAACAAAATGTTCCTGTGTGTTTCATAAATCGGAATACAAGCATAATGCAACCTACTATCCTAGACAGTAAATGAAATATCTTAAAAAGTATTGAATCCTTTGTGAATTTTCTCAGTGGATCGGCATGAAGCTATTTAGCCCAGATGTTTCTATAATTCTGATGCATTAGGAGATGCACAGCATCATGGCCAAGTGTTAACATAGTGAACTATAATGTAAAACATGTCAAGATACTGGCTTCCAAAGTTATACGAAATTTTCACTCTAACAACTCTGCTTCCTTATGCAGCTACATTTTCTTTACAATATGCACTTAGATTTTAGCACATATGGAAGAAGAACAGAAAACCTCCCTATTCCCCCATCAAAAGTTAATTCTTTATATTCTCTGGAAGAGATGGACACACAGTCTTTTAGAAATGGAAATCACACCTCTGAATAGCAATGAACAGCAAATGTCATACTATAGGCAAAATGCAAGGCCAACAAGGCACAGCTGGGCACCACATGAGCAGGTGAAGAAGTGATGGTGAGATTGTTTTTATGACAATTTGGTGGCCAAAAGACAGAGTATCTCACTGCAAGGTTCTTGTTTGCATCTGTAATGGATTTAGGAATTTGTAGAGGTAGTTTTAAAGATACGTAAGCAGGTGCAGTGAAGCAATAATTGGAAAACAAAGTAGTACAAAAACGATAACAGCATTTGCTTACAAGGGTGCAAGATAACCAGTGTTAAGAAAAAAATCGGCACTCTAAAGAAGAAAAATGATGGAACACCTTGCATTGAGAGTCCATTTGGAAAAAAAATCTCTGTTGCAACAACTAATTATTCAGAAGAGTTGAAAATATTTCAGAGCTCATTTCTTCATCATCTACCTGCCAGGATGTAAGCTGAGAGTCTTTTGACTCTTCAAGACCTACTTATCTTAAAAAGACAAAACACAATGCTAAACTAATCAAAATGAACTACTACTACAGCTTTGAACTTGCATTAACAAATCCATTTTAATGGAAGTACTTGCTAGAGTACAACTCACGCTTAGACAGAAAACCAGTACTGAGAGACAGAACAACTTCTGTTGTGGTTCAAGTGAGGTTTTATCGTTTCTTTTTTTTATTTAGACAAAAAATGTTTATAGTTCAGTTTGGTCTGAAGTTTCTAGTGCCTTTTAAAGGCAAACAAATATTACTCAAGCTTAGGCCTTATGGTGTGTACTGATGCAACGTACCATGGAATATCACACCAACTGCTACTATGCTGATTATCCTTTATAGTAAAGTAGGCCAAGGAGGATTTGTTTCAATTCTACAAAATGAATGTAAACCAAATTTCCTGTGTGCCACTTGCCAACTATTTTCCCCCCGGCTACACAACAACTTGTCCTTAGACTGTATTTCTCAGCATAACCACTCCAATTCACATTTCCAGCTGTTACATTTATTTAAAAATATTATGCAACTTTCAGTTAGTCAGAAACCTGTGTTTAAAAACAAAAACAAAAACAAAGAGTTTCTTAAGCTATAGCAGGTGACAGAATTTGTCCTCCTGCATTACAGAGCTTAATCCCAAACCTTCCATTATTCACAGATAATTTAAACCCTTCTGTTCTTTTCAAGTTGGATACAGCCCTTGATAGCTGTTGGGCAAAAGCTGATGACGTCTGTAACCGCTAGATAGCTCTCTTCTCTTTAACAACCACAGAATTAGAATGCATTTATGAAAAAAAAGTCAAGCGTTCAGCACATACTAAATTGTTCTACAATGTTTCTAATTTAGTGCTCTACAATTTAAAATCTAATTATTTTATCATCCATTTTGTCTTTATCTATTTGCCAGCTTAAAGATTAAATGAAGAAATAATCAAGTAACATTCCTCTAAATCGTAACACATTGAAAAGGGGACAACGACAAAAGAGGTGTAGTCTAGAGCTATCTCTTAAACTATGAAAACATTGTCAAATATCCATTAGTGTCATGTTTCTTTGTGAACTCAGAACTCCCAGACAACTAACGACCTGGATATTGTAACTATTATTTCTCCTCTAAACCAGTTTTTGAAAGCTATGACAAAAAAAACAATCCAGAAATCCAGAAAGTACTAATAATCAAATCACACATTTGCCTCGTGTTTACTCACTTCCTTCCCTATCATTTCTCCTGTATGAACTTTAATAAAGAAGTCCCTAAATGACTGGTTTAGAAGCAGACTTTGCTCCATAGGAATGAGTGACAAAATACATGGCTAGATGCAGACTTCTGTTGAGAACTCAATATTAATGTGCAGACAACATCCGATAACTACCTGCAAAGCACACCTAATCTCAGTTTGGAAAATTCTGATTGTGTTACTTCATTGTGACTATCTTTTCTTACAATTTAACTGATATGTTCCTTGTAGAATGAGATTACCTCAATTCCAGCAATTTAATCACTGAAATCAAAGGCCATTATCCAACAGCATCTAAACATTTAATGTGGAAATTCCACACACTTCCTTTCGTTAAAAAAAAAAAGTGCTTTTTTTTTTTCCCATTTCAAATAAAATCCAGAGTAGTGAAATAATAGCTTTAAAATTATAACTATTACTCACTGACATTCTGCAAATGCTGGTGTCTCAATTCTTTTTTTCCACAGAACTACTAACTAGATTATTGTCTTTGTCTATCCAAATAATACACAGTAAGGACCTCATAAGAAATGATTGCCTGCATTATCCACTTTCTACTCTTCATTTTGCATTTACTTCTTTTCTGTGTAATTTTCAGTGATGTTTAGCTAGCTCCCAAATGGCTCACAAAGTCCACTTTGCCTAACTAACTTCAGTTTCTTCCAGAATCCAATTGTTCTAGCAAAGTAATTTTCTTGAAATATAGCCTAAGCTTCTTTTTTGTGTGTGTGTTTGTACATGAAACATGAGGCCAGAAGAAATATGGCATTTATGAGTACATACGGTGACAGAGACACAGTAAAATGGCTGCAGAGGAGAAACAGCTCCAATAGCTGAGCTATGAGAAGCTAATTCACTAATATTTCAAGAATATGTCACTCAAAAGCATTGAAAAATAAATAAATCATCACAACTACTGTACTCTGCTATTGCTCTGTTCATTCCCAGTACCAAGTACATTTTTCTTAAAATTCTCTCATAAGAAAAGTAACAAAACTTGGTATGACTCAAATGTATTTACACAAGGGCAACATTATCTCCTGCTTTGTTGATCAGCAAGCCTGTAGATTGGCTAGCCCATAAATTACGGTATTTCTTTTCACTGTTTAAATATAGCATATCTCTGGGTTGGCTGCACTGCATTCTGGAAATAAAATTTATCTTGACTTTAGGAGCAGGAATTTACTGCTGACTTGTAAGACTTGTTCTATGATACTTATCGCTTTGTTTACAAAAATCAACGAAATAAAAGATAGCAGTGACTTCTATACAAAAAATACTCCCCAAGGCACATAGATAGGAGTGTCATTTATCACTGTAAAAAACCCCAAAATACAGTCATGACAGCAGCAATTGCAGGCCTCTAGTTTCAGTGTGGTGGTTTAGATATAGTTGGTCCTGTCTCAAGTGGGGTTAGCTCTGGTAGTCCTATTTTAATGATTCTGTGGTATTTCTATGTTATTTTCCACATGGGGAATTGCTGTGCTGATCATCTAGAAAGACGAAGATCAGGGCTCATCAGTCGCTGCTGGGGATATTTTTCTACAGACTACCGATCTATTTTTGTGGCTCTTGGGACTTACAGAGTACCATTTTCCTACTTGGCAAGGCAATGCCAGCATTCATTACAAGCATTTACACCAGCAGCAGTCATTTTTGGAAGATTTCAAGATCAATTTTTGTTGTATTAGCTGCAGTATGAGATTAGATGCAGAATGTTTGAAGTTGCAAAATATGACTCCACTGTGGTCTTGCAACACATCGTAACAATATATTGCTGCAATCGTTTCTCCCAAATTCTGTTAAGGATGTGGGTTATGAAAAATTTCTAATTAGAACTAGGAATATATGTCAGAACCATTGTATTTAGCCAGCTTTAGCTCTCTCAGACATACCAGAAGAGAAGGTTGATTTGATAAAGTAGCCTTTTCTCGTGACAAATCCATGCTTCACATAGAGGTTTCTTACAGCAACAGATGGACTTAGACAACAATAAAGGCAAACTCTTTAGTTATGATTTTTCATATTTCATATGTCTTCATTTCCTTTTCCTCACCCCTGTCCCCTCAGGGATTCTGCAGATTCAGTCAAAGCTTGCTCACCTGGAATATAAAACCCAGGACCTTCATTTACAAACTATTTAATGTCTGCTCTTCTGTGACAGCTGTGAGGTGAGTTCTTTACATTACACCTCTACTACTAATTTCTTCTTTATACCCTTACTTTGTCCTAGCTACTGTCACTCCTTTTCCTGGCTTTCCTAAGCTGGCTTTCTTCTCTGCCCTGAGCACATAAGATATAACAAGCACATATATAAAATGCTGTCCTTGCTCAGCATTTGATTGGGTCTTTTCCCCATTTAAATCCACCTGCCAGATACTCCCACTTCAAAACACAACTCTCCCTCTCTATCTATTCCAACCATCAAGCTTTGCCCTGGCCTGTTCCTCCCAAACCCTCAGAGCCAATATCAGAATAAGGACGATTCCACAGACTCTTGCTGAGGCCAAGTGTGCTCCTGGGCTGGGTAGAATCAGTCATATACACAAATCTATTTCCCTCTGTATGTAAAACATGTTTGCAAGATCAAAACATACACTTCAGAATTTCACCCAGCAAAATACTGCCTTTTATAACATTCCTTCTGTTTTTATGCATCTTCCAAAGGCACCACATCCTGCACTCATGAGCTCTACAAAACAACAATGACTGCAACCACATCACATCTGCTGAGATCTGCCAGCAACAAATCACTATGTCAAGCATAAGGAATTAAATTTGAGATACATCCTACGTGATACTTTCTTTCAAAGTACAATGAAAACTATGAATTAAGATGGCACATCTTAGTTTGATACCCTGGTTTACCCTCCCTGAAGAGGGAAGATAAAGTAGACAAAGATTTTAACAACTTCAATTGATTGTGACTTTCAGTGAAAAATGGATACATGAAAAAAGAAAAAAACAAACCAACACCAAAACCCGAATACAAAAGATGGCAGAAGTCTGAATATAGTAAAATTCTGGTTCCATGGTAAATTAAGGGACATAAGTCTAGTACACGTTGAGATGTGTAACTGCTATCCATGGAAGCCATTCAATTAGATACTACCCTTCCATGCAGGAAAGCACTGAAGCCCCATACATCGTGTAGCTTCAGAGTGCAGCAAAAGGCATATACTCACCAAAATGATGCTCAAAACAAAAGGAAAACTTCAAAACAGAGACAAACCATGTATGAACCATACAATCATAGAATGGTAGGGGTTGGAAGGGACCTTTAGAGATCATCTAGTCCAATGCCCCTGCAGAAGCAGGTTCACCTAGATCAGGTTGCAGAGGAACCCATCCAGATGAGTCTTGAAGATCTCCAAGGAAGGAGACTCCACACCCTCCCTAGGCAGTCTGTGCTAGAGCTCCATTATCCTCACAGTAGAAGAGTTTTTTTCCTATTTTTAAATGGAACATTTTGTGTTCCAGATTCATCCCATTATCACTTGTCCTGTTGCTAAAGGAATGTCCCAATCTCCTGACATCCACTATTTGTATACTTGTAAATATTAATGAGATGCCCCTTCAGTCTCCTCTAGACTAAATAGCCCCAGTGTCCATAGCCTTTCCTCATAAGAAAGAAGCTCCAGTCCCCTGATCATCTTGGTGGCCCTGCGCTGGACTCTCTCCAGCACTTCCCTGTCCCTCTTGAGCATGGGGAGCACAGAACTGGAAACAGGACTCCAGATGAGGCCTCACCAGCGTGGAGTAGAGGGGAGGAGAATCTCCCTCAACCTGCTGGCTACACTCTGCATGATGCATCCCAGGATGCCATTGGCCTTCTTGGCCACAAGGGCACATTGCTGGCTCATGGTTAGTTTATTATCAACCAGGACTCCCAGGTCTCTCTCTGCAGAGCTGCTTTCCAGCAGTTCAACCCCCAGCCTGTACTGGTGCATGGGGTTGTTCCTCTTGAGGTACAGGACTGTGCACTTGTCCTTGTTGAATCTCATGAGGTTCCTCTCTGCCCATCTCTCAAGCTGGTCGAGATCCTGCTGAATGGCAGCACAGCCTTCTGGGGAATCAGCCAGTCCTCCCAGTTTGGTGTCATCAGGGAACTTGCTGAGGGTACACTCTGTCCCCTCATGCAGGTCGTTGATGAAGATGTTGAGCAAGACTGGCCCCAGAACTCATCCCTTTGGAACTCCACTGGCCACAGGCCTCCAACTCAATTCTGTGCCATTGATCATCACCCTCTGGGCTCTGTAATTCAGCCAGTTCTTGATCCACCTCACTGTCCACTCATTCGACTAGCACTACCTGAGCTTTCTGATGAGGATGTTATGAGAGACAGTGTCAAAAGCCTTGGTGAAGTCAAGGAAGATGCCATCCGCTACACTCCCCTCGTCTAGCCAGCTGGTTATGCACTCATAGAAGGCTATCAGGTTGGTCAAACAGGATTTCATCTTGGTGAATCCATGTTGATTCCCCCTGATAACCATCTTTTCCTCCAGATGTTTAGCGATGACATTCAGGATGAGTTGTTCCATCACCTTTCCAGGGATGGACGTGAGGCTGACCAGCCTGTAGTTTCCTGTGTTGTCCTTCCTGCCCTTTTTGAAGACTGGAGTGACATTGGCCTTTCTCCAGTCCTCAGGCACCTTGCCTGTCCTCCAGGATTGTTCAAAAATTATAGGAGAGAGGCTTAGCAATCACATCAGCCAGCTCCCTCAGCACAGTAGGATGCATCCCATCAGGATCCATTAACCTATGAGCCTTAAGCTTGGCCAACAAGTCTTTAACCTCTTCCTCATCCACTCAGGGCAAGTCCTCTGCTGTCCTGGACATCCTACTCTCCTTGCTGGACTGGGCTTCCTGAGGGCTGGCCTTGGTCATAAAGACTGAAGCAAAGAAAGCATTCAGTAGTTCAGCCTTCTCTCCGTCCTCTGTCACCAGGGCACCCTCTGTGTTCAGCAGCAGGCCCACATTCCCCCTCATCTTCCTTCTGATGCTGATATACCTGAAAAAACCCTTCTTATTTTCCTTTACTTTCCTGGCCAGGTTTAATTCTAAAAAGGCTTTAGCCTTCCTGGTTACAGCCCTGCATGCTCTGGCAAAGTTTCTATACTCTTCCCAAGAAGCCAGCTCTTGTTTCCACCTCTCACAGATGGCTGCTTTCTCCCTGAGTTGTCCCAGCACATCCTTGTTCATCCATGGAGGCCTCCTGCCTTGTTTTCCTGCTTTCCTACATATGGTGACACACTCATCCTGGGCTGGGAGGAAGTGGCACTTGAAGATCAACAAACTCCCTAAGGCACTTCTATCATGTGTGCCATGTTTGCCATTTTACAGTCAAGAAATGTCAATATTGTACTCCTTAGATATTAGCACTCTCTGTGATAACTTCTAAAGAAGAAAAGCAACCCAAAATACAGCATCTAATGATGTAAAAACATATATTAAAATGCATTCCTTTGTTCCTGATTAATCAGAACCTCCAAAGCCCATCTTTATGTTCCTCATGGTTCTATGTACCATGTTGTCATCCTAACTGAAGGAAATTAATCAATATTGATCAATGCACAGCTAGCTACTCATGCAAAGTAAAGTAACAAGATAATTAATTCAGGATATAAAATGATCATTGGATTGGAACATCGTTCTTACGAGGAAAGGCTGTGAAAACTGGAGCTGTTTCATCTAGATAAGAGGAGACTGTGGGAGAATCTCATTATAATTTAAAAATATCTAAATGGTGGATGTCAGCAGGTTGGAGCATCCCTTTTTTCTGTCATATCTAGTGACAGGACTAGGGGATAATGGAAAAAAAAGCTGGAACACAAAAAGTTCCATATAAACATAAGAAAAAACTGTTTCACTGTGAGGGTGACAGAGCACTGGAAAAGGCTGCCCAAGGAGGGTGTGGAGTTTCCTTCTCTGGATGTCTTTAAAATCCTTCTGGATATGTTCCTGTGTGACCTTATTTCGGTGGATCTGCTTCTACATAGGGATTGGACTAGATGATCTCTAAAGTTCCCTTCCAACCCCTATAATTCTGTGATTAGAGAATGGCAGCACACAATGCATGTGCTCAGATTTGCCAGCAGAACGTGGCAGATATGAAGCAATAATAAACCAAACCAATTTTATTTTTTGTGTCCTCCTTGTAAACATGCCTGAAGTGATAACCAGTGAAAAGTAAACTATCTCCACTGGACAATTTTAAAATGCATGTACCTAGCTTGTTGTTAATGCGATAGCCTTTACCATACTGACAATTACACAACTGAAAATAGTAGCTTTTAATAGAATAACTGACCCAGAGTTGTTAACAGTAAGCAAACAAAACAAATGCAGAACAAGCTACTGCACTGAATTTATTGCTTTCATAGTGTACAAAGGAAGTCCTTTTTAAAAATATTAAATAATATTGGTATAAAACATCCATGTTACAGTGCCAGACATACACAGAATTCAGTGGCCTATCTACAGAAACGTGCCTTACTTTGTCATGAAATAAAAGCTGTCTTTAAACATGGGGTCAAACAAGAACTTAGTACTTCAGTCCATTACATGGAGTAAAGATGTAAAAAGCTTTACAAGCTGTGGTATTGTCAGGATGCTGCACATCTGTAACCTCCACTGATTTCAGTAATTTTAAGTCAGTCTCACCTGTACCATTTGTTCAACTAGCTCAATGTAATTTCTTGAACCAGATAGCACTCGTTGTCTTTAGAAGAAACCAGAGTCATTACATTGCAAGATCCACCAAATACCCCTTATTAAGCGTATAGAATTATATCGTCAGAGCCTTGTTTAAAGTTGACCTCAGCCTAGTCAGTGCAACATTTTGCTTTGTTTGCACCTATTATGTCTGCAAGTACTAAGTTGGGTCTCACAAGCAATACGAGTCTGTGCTCAAAGCAAATGGCCTACCAGTTTATGAAATATAAAAAGGATGACTCTCAGAATAAATTAGTCATCAATACATAACAAGCAATAACCTCAGTATGCTGACACATCCTTATAAACAACCCTTCTTTTCAAGAAAGATCAAAACCAATGTCCTGAGGACCCAGAGAGAGGGTGAATAAAATGCCAGAGAAAGGGGGTAGATAATGGGAAGACTTTGCTCTATAATATTTTACCATATGTCATGGTTTGGCCCAGCTAGCACAGAAGCACCACGACAGTCTCTCGGTACCCCCCATTCATCCCCACTCTCATTAGGATGGCAGAGGCCCCAGTGAAATTGAAGGAAAAAGATATCCAAGGTTAATGTTGATTGAGGCAAGGGCAGGGAGGGCTCACTGCCAATTATGGTTCTGGGCAAAACAGACTCCAGTACTTGACTCAGAGAGGAAAGTAGGAAAGTTTATTCTACTACCTACAAGAAACAGAACAGAATTAAAAGAAAAAACAGAGCAGAATGATGAAAAAAGTACAACCAGCATTTTAAGATCTCCCTCCCCCATCCCTCCTTTCTTCCCCGGCCCCAGCTCACTGCTCCCGATATCTCTACCTCCTCCCTCCTCAACAGCACAGAGGGGCAGGGAATGGGGGATGTGGCCAGTCTCTCCCAGATGGGCTTTGCCGCTTCTCTCTTCTCAGATGAGGACGATTCCTGGCATTCTTTCCCTTCTCCAAGACTGCATCCCTCACATGGGATGCAGTCCTTAATGAATATCTCTGGTGTGGGTTCTTCCCCACAGTTGCAGCTTCTGCAGATACAGGATCCCTCCCTCGGGACAGGGCCTCTTCTGGGCATAATTTTAATGAGCTTCGTTGGCGTGGGTTCTTCCCCACAGTTACAGCTTCTGTGAATAGGGGTTCCCTTACACTAGACATGGCCTCCCCCAGCTATAGTAACTGCCCCTGACACAGAGTCTTTAATGAAGTGCATCACTGCCCCTGATATGGAGTCTTTAACAAAACATAAACAAGTCTCAGCTTCACCAGTGCTCTCCACAGGATGCAGGGGAGTGTCTAGTCCAGCACACCTCCTCCTCTCTTTCATCACTGACCTTGGAGTCCGCATGGTTGTTTCTCTCTCTCTTCCAACTCCTTGCATCACCACCAGCTGGAAAAGAAGAAATAAAAAGGGAAGAAACAGGAAGAAACCTCCTCTTCTGGCTTCTTCTTAAAAAGTGATCGTGGAGGTGTCTAATTGGCTCAGCACCAGAAGTGGGTCTGATTCAGAGCTGGGGAGAGTTTTGAGCAACTTCTTACAGGAATCATCTTTACAGCCCCTTCCCACCTACCAGAAATGGCTTCATGTCAAACCATGACACCATATCATTTATGAGGCTTTTTTGAATTAATTAGGTAAGTTTGACTGGAGTAATGGAATATTCACTGTAATAATCATAAGTTCTTCGTTCAAAACACATGGTATGTTTCTTTTTGCCTGTAATAAGATTTTGAGTGTAACACCACAAAGGAGTGCTATGGCTATCTCGTAAGAAAACAAGTAAGTCTAAATACAACACATTTCTCCATGGTTAAACATTTGAAAGATTGATTTCTAAGACGTCTCTCTCCTTTATTCATTCAACATCTTTTAGCAATCAAATCTCAGTGCCTCCCACTCCAAAAGTTCTATGACATTTTCAGGATGGTTGTGGATGACGTACAAAATTCTCATCATATCATAGTATGTGTAAGAAAGCTCATTTGGCATAATTTGTTACCTGAGAATATGAAAATGGGTCACATTAATAAAAGAAAGTGTGAGATCCTTACCACACATTCTATCAGCCAGCAGCTTGTACAAAAGTCCCATAAACACAATCTGAGCACATCCAGAGACCATGGGCAACAGCACTGCAGCTATCAATTATTTAAGGAAAGTCTGCCTGGAGATAGCAATGCCAAGCACCTGAATCCACTTTAATGGTGGAAGTGGACACATATGCTTGGAGACTTCAAATCCTTTATGAGTAAGACTCACTTATGATATATGAACAGAGAGAAAACTTTACAGAACATTGCAGTAAATGTGTGGTGTTAGAGGGAGTGAGCAGTTCAACTGCCTTTGCTCAGCCTGGCCTTGTTGTGGCTGCTATTGTTTGGCAATGCACAGGACCTATAGTTCAGTTTGTTGCTGCACAGATGAAAAGTCAGGACTTTCAAGTGATCTGGCATAAATTAAGATTTCCATACCACAGCTGCTTACGTTAATAGTACTTACCTTTAAAGACATAATGAAAAATTAAGTGAATAATGTTGTATGCTAGAAAAAAAGTACTCTTTTTGACAAACTGATTAACTAGAAAGCACTTGGATGCATTCCCAGGAAAAACTCTTGTGTTCCTGCTATTCCTCATCCTAGATAAACAGATGAATACAAAACATTACTCAAACATGGAGAAAGTGGTTATCAACAACTGATAGGAAGCGTTTTGATAATGCTGTACTTGGCGTTAAAAATTCACATATCAGCATTTACAGAGAACACATCATTTCTCATGCTACTTTTGCTCTCAGCTTAACAGAACACCTCATTTGTGAAAAAACAGCAGAGCATATAATACTGAAGAAAAATTTACTCCTAAAATATTTTGTTTTCCGCTACCAATATTTCTTCACGTAATTTGTGAAGTTTATGGAAAAGAATTATTTGAGTAAACATAGTTTGAAAATATTCAAATCAGTTCACACAATTGTGAACACATGAGGTGTTATACTTGTTACTTGGAAGCATAAACTGCATTGACATTTGCTCCAAAAGGCAATCAATATCTGAAGCAAAAGGAAACATCTCACATACGCTAACAAATTGTAATTACAGAAACTTACAGGCAAAAGCTTCACAAGATGACAGGAATCAGAAAAAAAAAAAAAGTGAGACAACTGAGAAGGATTTAGTGGAAAACAAAAGAGGAAAGACTAGAGAAAAGGAGTAAAAAGAAATCTGAACACTTAGAAGAAAAGAGAGCTTTGGCAATTTAAAAGCAGAATGCCTGACAAGAGAAAAGCACAAAATTTGGCAGAGATCTTGAAAGAAAAGCCCCAGTGGGACTGGGAGGAGGGAAAAGAGGCAGAGAGAGAACAGGAGAGAGAGATGAGTTGTAGTTGTTTGGCCACAACACAAAAACCTTCCCAGCCACATATGTTGTCATGGCTAGCGGGCAATGCAGATAAATACAACTCCTGAAGATTTGTTCACGCAACACAGTTTGTGAGATGAAACCATCTGTAGCTCTTCTAGGATAGCCTAAATTAAGTTAGAATATGATATTTTAATTATAATTATGTCCCTAATTTTAGATCTGCAATAATGATCTAGGTCTGTATGACAATCCTACTCTTATTCTAGTACAATTATTGTTGTACTTCTTCACTGCTTTCCACTCTGTTCATCACTGGCATGGCTGGAGAGCCAGATACAGACTCTCTGCTGTGGCATTAACTCATTCAGCATCCTGGAATTTAAGATGTCTGTTTACATGAAATCATCTAGAGGGTACTTTGTAATGATAAAATGCACAACAGTAAAATTGGTATGCAGTGGGTTCTCAGGAGTGGAAACTGCAAAAGGTGGAGAGCACCATGATTTGGGTTCCTTTACTAGAGAATTTAAAACCCTCCAATCCCAGAGTTTACAACACACATGAGTGATCAAGCTAAATTACCAGGGATTAATCTGTGGGATTCTGGTACTAGCCAGCTTCATACTGTCCTCCATTGTTATGCTAAGACATGTAAGATGTAAAGAGCTACAGGAAGTCAGTCTTACCCTAAAGAATGTCAGGTTTGCTTCTACTGTTAGCCCTTTGCCTGGTGTTGCTGCTCTGTTGCTGGTAGTGTACTCAGATAAACTTAATCTTGAAATGCCCTTTCCCTGCAAAGTTTTATGGACGATCCTGAGTGTTTCTGATATGCATTCTTCTCAGCTTGGATTGAACAATGATGCCATCTGTTGCATAGACACTTTTGGAGGATTTTATTCCTAACAGTATTTTTTCCTCCCATGAAGTTCAGTAGCCCTTCATT
Organism: Colius striatus; assembly: GCF_028858725.1. Lineage (NCBI taxonomy): Eukaryota > Metazoa > Chordata > Aves > Coliiformes > Coliidae > Colius > Colius striatus. The sequence goes on from NC_084761.1 coordinate 24,856,726, forward strand.
CTGTGATGTTAGGACATGCTGTTAACCTTCACCATGGCATAATGGCGTAAATCACATCTCCCTCTGTGTTTAGTTTACTGAAACTCATAAAAACATACAATGCATTACAATGAGAACATTCCTGTAATTCCACAAGAAACAATTGTTTTCTTTCTGGCTCATCTTCAGCACTCAGTGGTTAACAGGACCAGGCTGACCGTTCTGAACACAAAAGATGTTAAGAGAGCTCTTGACCAAGTACCACAAGAACTTCTGCCCAATCTGATTCAAGAAATGTACTGTCTTTTGCACAGGAGAGGGGAAAAAACATTATGGTAAAGTCTTACTTGGCTCTTTTTAGGAGAGCTGACAAGCTGTTGTAGGCTGAGTGACTGTAGGCTGAATAAGTTGGCAAGAAAAGAACAGTGTTCTTCAAGCTTGACTCTGTAGCCAAGTGAGATGGGTAACATAACATACTGTATAGCCGCTAGTCAGAATAAAATCCATTTAAAAAAACAAAATCAAAACCTCAAAACAACCCCACAGCATTCAGTCATCAAATCTATTCACATGTTCAGGACTGGCTGAATAATCAAAGGGAAATTACTTCATTGGGCTCACTGCCCAATAAACACGCTGGAAAGGGTGAGACTTCTATTTCTTGGATTTAATTGTAGGCAATCAGGATGATATCTCAAACCTCACAAAGCTGTCCCTTGAACAGTTTATTATGACTTTTTTGTTTACCACAATCTTGGAAATGTAACAACACAAAGCAAATCCCGAAAACAAACAATGCTGCCATCATGTAGAAATTGCACATTTGAGAAAGAAGAACCTCCCTGATTTGAAACACAGCCAACATTTTGTATTTGCAAATTTTCCAGTCCACAATGTCTGTACTAGTTCAACATTCATCTGTATTAAAACTATTTTACAATGAGGGTGAGGGAGCCCTGGCACAGGCTGCCCAAAGGGGATGTGGAGCCTCCTTCCTTGGAGGTCTTCAAGACCTGCCTGGACATGTTCCTATGCGACCTGATCTAGGTGAGTTGGACTATAAGATCTCTAAAGGTCCCTTCCAACCCTATCATTCTATGATTCTATTACTATTATTTAACTTTTATTAAACTAATGTTTTTAGGCCAAACTCTGACTCTTTGGCTGAGGCAAGTGCACTCCTTATGAATGCCTAGTGCCTTCTGTCATACTCTGCTCACCCTTGGAAGAACACAGGCACAAGGGCAGACAGAAGGTGCCAAATAATTTCTCCTGTCAGGGGAAGTGTATCCCTGCACTCCTGGAAGATACTTGTCTGCCTTGTTCTTAAAAATCTCCAGAGACTCCATAGCCACCTTTAATAGCTGTCTATTTCAGAAGATCAGTTCCTGCTGCCACCAAAAAGCCTTTGTTCTGCAAACTACTCCTTGCCTTGTTCCTAGAGGGCATTCAGAATCAATCGGCACCATCCTTCTCACATTCAACTTCATTAAAAAAAAAGTTGAATGAAGTCTTCTATCCTTTATAAAACAAATAAAAAACCTCCAGTTTTTCTAAACCCTTTTGCCCTGACATTCTCCTGTGAACTCTAACTTCTTATCTTAAACGTGCGAGCTTCTAGCACTACTGAGCACAGTTACACATATATTCTGTCAAATCACGTGTTTAGTAACATACTCTAGAATGAAAATTACTTTTTTTTCAAAAGCATCACTTAGCTCAATCTTTTGACCTATTCTCTCCACCCTGCTTATACTTGTATATTACATTTCTCCCTCCCTGCTGCCATATCCTCCCTCATGACTGAGAGAATTGGAGCTGTTTAGCCTAGGGAAAAGGACATATGATCACTCTCTACAACTGCTTGAAAGGGAGCTGCAGTGAGGTGGGGGCTGATCTCTCCTCTCCAGTAATAAATGATAGGACACAAGGAAATGGGCTCCGGTTGCACCAGAGGAGGTTTAGATTGGACATTAGGAAGAACTTTTTTACCAAGAGGGTTATTAAACATTGGAACAGGCTGCCCAGGGAGCTGGTGGAGTCCCCATCCCTAGAGATATTCAGAAGATACATAGATGAATTGTCGAGGGATATGGTTTAGTTTAGTGATGGGCCTGGCAGTGTGAGGTTAGTGGTTGGACTTGATGATCTTAAAGGTCTTTTCCAACTGTTAGGATTCTATGATTTTATATTTTGTATTTTTGCATTGAATTTCATGCATTTACGTAAGTCCATTGCACCACTGTATCCAACATTCTCACTTCTAAAGTCCGAGTCATTTCAAACCCCCTCCCTATCTGGTATTGCGGCACAAATTTCTTTCACCAGTCTGTCCACCGGTTGTGCTCTAAGACATTAACAAACTACATTTTAGAAACATCCTTAGGTCCCCACCTGAAATACTATTTCAATTGACATTTACATTACAAATACAGTCTTGTTGCCTATGCATATTCCAGTAAAATGACCTTAGTAAAAAGCTTTAGGTACCAGAGTAGGTACATCTAGTGCAGACACATGGGCAACTTGCTGAACAAAACCAGGTGTAGTGCTTTGATGTGCAGAGAACAAGTAAAATCTTAAACACAACTAGGATGACAGTTAGATTCCCAAAGTCAGACACTGTGAAAAAGAACTGGAAGTAGACAATTCTTTGATGAATACAGTTCCCCAGGTGCTCCTTCTTCTTCCCTCTTAACAGCACTTCTTTTATTTGCTTGTCTCAAATCTCCCAAAATTGTATTGAGACTCTCTCAGTTCTTAGAGACAGTCACTAACCTTGCAACTGTTACATATTTCATCAAATTCCTGATGTATGCCTAAATTAGCTACCTATTCTTAAAGCTCTTTTTCATCATTTAGTTTGCGCTCTTAATTACTGGTTGTCAAAAGAAGGTTAAGGATTTTATTTATTTGCATGGCATCAGATGAGATCAAATGTATTAAAATGAACATTCACAACATGTAACATTTCTTAAAATTTGATGCTGGGACCAAAACAAAACTGATAAACAAAAAAATCTTGTTATTATCTCTTAATGAGAACCACTGATTATTTTTTACATGTCATTTGACAGTCTTCATCTTAATTAGTTCTACATGGCAAAGTGAAATTCTGGTTGATGAAGATCATTCTGACTCCAAAATATACTTATTAAATGAAATTAAAGTACGATGCTAATCAGGCAAATAAGCATGTGTTGCTAACCAAACATACAAACCTTAACAATGAGATAATAATAGGTAAAGTGACAGACACAAAGCATTGCTATTTCAAGCTAGTAAAATGCTTTGAGCTTCCTAAAAGGAAAAAAGTCAAGTAGATGTAAATCTCTACAATCTTTAGAAAGAACATATTTTGCTTTTTAAATTGTGTTTGTTTTGTATCTCAAAACTAAGGCAATATATCTATTTCAAACTGACTAAAGATGATAAAAGTAGACTGGAAGGTTGAATCAGGGCCAGGCAAGGCTCACAGAGCTAAAAGCATGGCTGACTTACATATTGCAAGGGCAGTTTTCCATTAATGACCACTAATGTTTCTGTACAGTTTTGGTATATTCATCCAGCAAGTAATTTTGAAACAAATAAAGAAGTCTGGATTCAATACTGTTTTCCATCTGACCTTCACTAAATCGGAATATATTTGTTAGATCTGAGCCAAGGCAATCCTATTTCTGTGTATGTATAACACTACACAGGTAAGCAGCACCAGCAAAGCTTTCATTTTGATGGGATGGAAATTTCTGAATTAGCTTCAAAAGCTTTGTTTTGCTTAATAACAAGTGAGATGATTAACACCAGAACTATTTGCTTTCATTTACATGGTTCTCTGTCTGAAACCATAATTTTTCCTGGCAAATTTCTGACACAAGCTGATGACCTGGCAGTCCGAATCAGTATCATTTCAGGATGAAGGCTGACAGAGTAGCTTTGCTCTTGCTGAGTCAAACGTATTTTTGGGCATAGTGCAGATATCTTTTGTGGTCTGAAGTGACAGGAAGATTTCTGTACTTGCCTGCCCTGGGTATTCCAGGAGGTCAGCCCACTGGCTGAGGTGGTTACACAGGCTATAAGTAGTCACAGGCAGTTCACTATCCCCTGGTCATTTCAGAAAACACCTTTTTTCAGAGTGATACAGGTAGGTTCAAGAACTCTCAAGGCTTAAATTAATTTCTCACATAAGCTTTTCAAAGATGTGACGTGAGCACAAGTCAACTGCCACGTGCTCTGAAATACTGTGCATTAAACACCTGAATATATTATTTTCTACTTTTGCATACTAATTACTCATAGATTCTCTAGGGAGAGAAGATAGATCAGCTTATGTTTCAGAGAAATTTAAGTCCTATGTTTCTCCAAATATATAAGGGAAAGATCACCTAAATATTTTGCTCCCTGAAGTACTCCTCTTCCTGACACTTCTTACTTCACATGGGTTAATCTAAGGATGTAATTAAACCCAGATCTTATCTTTCAGGAACAAACACAGGTTATATGTTAGAAAATAATGTAGTGGGGGAGCTAGAATAGTTGTTTGCACCATATGACTGTCTGGATCCTTCAGACTCCATTACTGATCTTTTGAGGTATATAGCAAAATAAAGTCTATTAATTGGTATTACCCTCTTCTTATTCTGAACAGATGGGAGGCTAAAATACATGACATACAAGAGGACAGAAGATGGATGCAGACAATTCAATCATTTAAATCTGCATTCAACTGAATAATTTACACCTTTATTTTGCACCAGTTTCAACCTGCACTTTCAGGTCTGCAGTTGAAGAAGAGAGAAGGTGTAAATAGAGGCACATCTAACTATTTATTCAGACAGTTTAGATTCTTAGGTAATTGTGCCCCATCTCTATTAGCAGTTCTGCACAGGAATAATTCATGTCATGTCATTCTGTGAGAAGCCAGGCTGTTCTCAATTATGTCCAATGATAGGACAAGGGGCAATGGGTACAAGCTGGAACAAAGAAATACAAGGAAGAATTTCTTCACTGTGAGGGTGATGGAGCACTGGAACAGGCTGTGCAGATGCATGTTGAGTCTCCTTCTCTGGAAACATTCAACAGTCACCTGGATGAGTTCCTCTGTGACCTGCTCTAGATGGTCCTGCTCTGGCAGGGGGGTTGGACTAGATGATCTTTCAAGGTCCCTCCCAGTCCCTGAGATTCTGTGATTCTTTGATTTGTAGAAGTCACTAGGGTGCAAAAGAATAGATCTAATTATGTTTTTTCTTTCCATGACGTAGCATATAATACAAAAAGGATATATTCCATCATGTGTAACTTTCAATTAATTGTTCCAGCTTACTTTATCTGTCTATAATTAACAATGAATTGCATTTGTCATTATCCAGTCTGGGATTTCTTCATACAAATAAGACTGAAAAAACCGAGAGTTTAAATTTATCACTTTTAGTATAGGACCTTGATTTGATTCAAATTAAAATGGCTTTTTATGTTGTTTCATTGGTTTTCAAAAATTGAATTTTCACATCCAGCTCTTAGAAAGTTTATCTGTTTTAATCTAACAATAGTACAGTGCATTTTGTCACAGAAATGTATTTTGTTGCTGCAAACATATTTTTAAGAGCTCTTTTCCCCGATTTTTAATCTGTAAATACATCTGATTTCTGTGGTTGGCTTAACACAATCATGAAACCCAGAGTTATATGTGACTTTTTTTTTCTTTCCAGTTTCCAAATGCAACAACTAACAGATATCATTTAAACACTCAATATAAAAAGAAGGCATAGAGATGCAACATATCATCTTGGCACTTAGTATAACATATACTTTTCAAGAACTGCATGCTTTTATATCCAGCACTGATTTACTCTGCCACTGTGCTAAATTACTTGATGAATACAGTGTTTCACACTACCAGCATTCTTTGGAGATGTGCTATTGAGGCTAGTTCTTTTCACTCAACAATGCTTTAGAATAATTAAATATAGATACCTTAATGAAGCCTGGTCATGAATTGCAAGCAACACATTAACGTGCATTAAAGCCAGTGAATTTTGGGAGCTCAAGAATGCAGAGTACTCTATATAAGGGTACTTTATATAAACCATCACATACAAGAATCACAGAAACTTAGAACAATAGAATCACAAAACGGTAGGGGTTGGAAGGGAACTCTAAAGATCATCCAGTCCAACCCTACAGGGTCACAGAGCCCTGGCACAGGCTGCCCATGAGTGTGGAGTCTCCTTCTCTGGAGGTTTTCAAAACCTGCCCAGATGCATTCCTGTGTGACCTGATTTAGGCGGACCTGCTTGAGCAGGGGCAGGGTTGGACTAGATGATCTTTAGAGGTGATCATTGTGTGATTCTATGATATTGGATTCAATAGATATCCACAGTTTAAACACCCTTGTTTATACGTATCCCACAGTTTGTCTATTCAACACAATATTAGGCATAAATAATCCTTCCTCAAAACAGGTGCTATGCTAAATATTCTAATGATTAGAACATAGATATGAAGCAAGCATTCCTTAGGGTTACTGTGGTACAGCATATAGCCCAATCAGAAACACCTGAGTGCTAGATTCATTTTAATTTATGAGATTTTTTTTTTCTAATATACTTTTCAGGATATTTCAGTCATACAAACAAGCTAGTTAAAGAACTTACTTGAAAAGTTTTGGTTCTTGGCATCCACAACGTGCATTATATTATACCTTTTTGTAATTTAAAATATGCAACAGCTGATGTAAATCAACTAAGCTTTCTTGATTTCACTGCTGTGGTACCAATTGATAGTACACAAGGATTTAGCTGTACTGTTCCAGCTAAAAGCAGAATTTAACTCAAGCTGTACAAATATACTTCTGATTCATATACAAAATAAAGAAATGAGACAGACTTGTTTTGATGAGACTGTTCAATGAGAGGTGCCTTTTCCTTCTTTGCAACAAGTGCACATTTGCACAGCTCTGACAACCTCCAAGTCCCACCCTTCATAGTATTTTCTCACTCTGTCAAAGAAATCACATGGAATAACTTCATCCTTCTTGCACAGCATCCTTGTCTCTCTTCAGTTCACTCCCTGGCCTCAAATATTTCATTTTGATGACTCAGGATACACAAAACTCAGAAAAAAAGACTTAGGGAAAAAAAAAAAAGGCTTATAAAAGAGGTTTGCCACCTGTGACTGTTGGAAAAAAATTACTCATGAGAGGAAAAAAATACAACCTGGCAGCAAAAAGCTTGTGCGTAATTTGTACAAGCAGCAGAACAGATACTTACCAGTTCTTGGTGTCCCTGTTTCACATCTAGAGATACGTGATGTGTACAAATCCCAGTTCCAAGTCATACAAGAGGCTTCAGTCTTGTGCACATGGTTGTCCTGAGATCCTGTAATAAAAACTTTTTACTGGTAACTACTTGTTTACCTTCTGTAAAACACTTCCAACTGCTGGCTTTCATTATTCACATGACTGGGAGAAGAGCTGGACCTCTTGGAGAAAGTAAGCTCTTCCTCTGCCATACTGCAATACAGATTATATATGCATTTGACATGGTTATGTAGTAACTTCACTTCAGAGTAATGTGCTGCTTCTGACGTTTTGTAAACACATACATTAACCCTAGAAACAGAAAGGTGATTACAAAAAAAGAGTCTAGTTTTGGTTGCAATCTTGATGTAAGAGCCGGTGAGAATATGAAGTCACCCACAAATCTGTTTCTCTTCCTGGCATATGCCATTAATATCTTTCTTAGAGCACATATTTAAAGTAAAATACTAGGATTAGGGGAAGATAAATCTCAAGAAACAATGCAGAACTACATTTAGACAATTATCTTTGGGGTCCACTTTGGTAAATTTTATCATTCTCCAGTGGACATCCACATCTGGTGATAGAGAAACAAAAGACATTTTCTATGATCATCAAATAAATGTATTATATACAAGAGGTAACATGCCAGTGGCCAGACTGGCTTATACATATTGATAAAACAGAACACCTATACAATTTAAACAGTATACTTTCTTATCTGTTAAAAATATTAGGAGGAAAACATCTAATCAAAAATAAATGATACAGATAGAGGTAACAGCAGTCGTAAGATTTGATTCAGTTTGTAGGAACAAACCTACTGGAGAACTAGAAAAAAAATATTTTAAACTGGACAGTGTCATATCACATATCCAAGGGATATTTACTAATGCTTTCTTTAGAGAAGCATGTAAGAAAATTAACTTGCAAGGCCACATTTACTTCTTCCTGTTTACCTGTAATTAGATTACCCTACTTGGGTTTTAAAGACTTAACTACACTTTTATAACCTGTATCTGATAGCTACAGATTTTGCTTTAGAAGAACAACAACAGTACATTGAAAACTGACTAGCACACAAACTACTTTTAGAAAGAATGAGTCTTGAGGTGATCTGTTTTCATAATTATATACAGATAACCATACACATGGGTTTAATTCCTCTATGTTCTTGTTGCTAGTTAACAAACAAAAATTTTGTAAAGAAAACAAACCAAAAACTACCAGACAAGGGGTAATGGGATGAAGCTGGAAAACAAAAAGTTCCATTAAATATAAGAAAAAACTATTTTACTAGTTTACCAGAAGGGTTGTGAAGCCTCCTTCCTTGGAGGTCTTCAAAACCAGCCTGGACACGTTCCTATGTGACCTGATCTAGGTGGACCTGCTCCTGCAGGGGACTTGGACTAGATGATCTGTAAAGAGCATTCCAAACCCAACCATTCTATGACTCTATGATTCTATGTTTGCACGAAGCCAGATTGTTAGACACTTCAACACTTTAAATCCAGGGTATTGGATTACCAATAATTGTGAGGGATAAAAGATCACTGTCACTAGTGGGAATCCCACCACTGATATCAATGAACTATGAGTCGAGTAATGAAGCCACCTTTCACGTTTATTAGAAAGTCTGAAGCTGTACAGAAAGAAGTTGAAACCAGTCCTGCACTCCTGATATTTACTTTGAATACAAACAATGGGAAACAGGAGACACATCATGGTACCATTTTTAATTTTGTTTGAACTCTGTATTAACAAAATTAATATTATTTAACACCAGTGGAGTTTCCCTAGTCCAAAAGACCTGGAAGTGAGATCAGAGTCAAATTCAGCATTTGTTGGAGAAAATGTAGAAGACTTGATAAAAAAAACCCCTAAAACTTAAGATCTGTTTTGCCCTTGAAAACATTACCAGATGAGACAGTCTCATCATTCCTATGACACACTCTGACATGTTAATTAACAGTTAGGAGAATAATAAGTATTAATTTACTGTCCCTGCACTTTCTCTTGAAACCAGACAAATTTTATCTTTAATTTCCCCTATAAACTGCATTTTATTCTTAACAAGGGCTTGCTTTCTGTATGTGCTCTTGGAGCAAGCAAATTACCAAAGAAAATAACATGAGGAACACACACAAAAATTCTTCATTCAAATGGCAAACTACTTCACTGCGTACATAGTCATTTGAAGACTGAATCTGTAACTGAAGGGAAAAAAATTAGAAGATCTAGTCTCAAAGACTTTGAAAAGTAACTTGTCTTAACAAACTCTACCTCAGGATCTGCATATATACAGTTGTCCCTGAACAGAAGTTGACAGTACTGAAGTCTGCCGCTATTCACTGCTCTTGAGATACCAAAATAGGAATTCCTGCAAAGATTTTTCTTTTAAAAAGTTATTTCAATGGCTTCTATGAACGACCAGCAAGCATACACTTAACTTGCTGAATTATGTCAACAGTGTTTAGTTTGAAGAATCACTATCTAATTTCTGTTCTCATTCAGAAGTTGAGATTTCATAGAATCATAGAATCATAGAATGGTAGGGGTTGGAAGGGATCTAGAGATCATCTAGTACAACCCCTCTGCAGAAGCAGGTTCACCTAGATCAGGTCACATAGAAACATGTCCAGGCCAGTCTTGAAGATCTCCAAGGAAAGAGACTCCACAACCCCTCTGGGCAGCCTGTTCCACTGCTCCATCACCCTCACAGTGAAATAGGTTTTTCTTGTGTTTAAATGGAACTTTTTGTGTTCCAGCTTCATCCCATTACTTCTTGTCCTGTTGCTAGACATCATCAAAAAAAGGGATGCCACAACCTCTTGACATCCACCATTTAGATATTTGTAAATATTAATGAGAACTCCCTCAGTCTCCTCTTCTCTAGACTAAACAGCCTCAGTTCCTGCAGCCTTTCCACATAAGGAAGATGTTCCAGTCCCCTGATCATCTTGGTGGCCCTGCACTGGACTCTCTCCAGAAGGTCTCTGTCCCTCTTGAGCTGGGGAGCCCAGAACTGGACACAGGACTCCAGATGAGGCCTCACCAGGGCAGAGTAGAGGGGGAGGAGAACCTCCCTTGACCTGTTGGCCACACTCTTCTTGGTGCATCCCAGGATGGGATTGGCCTTCTTGGCCACAAGGGCACAAGATTATAAAATTTTATGATGATGGCTTATCAAGGGTGCTTTTCACTGAATACAACATGTATTTTTAGCTAGCTTCAAGTCACTGTAAACAAAAGATAAAACAATGGCTGACTACTGAAGCAAAGATATTTTTCAATTTAAAAAATAAAGTTTTATCTCATGACTAGTGTAGAAGATAAGGAGTTTTCTGATCTATTTTGAGAAAACACAGATTGCTCAGATAATTCTTATTCAGAAATTCTGTTTTCAGTGGTATTTTCAGTAAATTACCCATTTTCCCACTACATATACATAAATCAGACACATACTTTCTTAATTATTGTAGGGAGTGGCATTATAAATCTCTCCTTTTCCCAAGATCCACAACTTCATAAAATTAGAATAATATATATATCAAATCTCTTGCATAGCTTCTGGCATGTTGTTTTCACCCTCCTACCAGCATAATTGAATACTCTGTGGGATACTGTAGTAGTCATCAGTCTCTGTAATGAAAGAAGCCTGCAAAAAATATGGCAGTTTAACTATCAGATGCTATTTCATAAAAATAATGTTTTCCAAATAGATACTATTTTCTTAGCATCACTAAATTTGGTTGTGTTTGTGAAAGCATTTCTATATTGGGCCACCAGTGCTGAAGCTAAAGCTGTTTGCAAAAATTCACAGTTAAAATTATGAAATTTCTCTATCACCAAATACCTCAAAGAGAAAACTCACTATTTCCCATCAGACCACAGTCATTCATCTGCAGACCTCGATTGTTCAAGTTAAGTGAAAGCACTTTAGGGCAATAGCCCTGCCTGGTGACACAGGGTGTGAAGGTTAACTGACCCAAAAATAATGGACAGTACAGAGCAGGACTGCTCTCAGGTGACTTACCCATACCCCTTCTGTTCTTAGGGATGTCCAGAAACAACCGGTTGGGCAAATAGGCAAATGTAAGGTTCTCAGGATCATAATTCAGATAGTGTTGCCAGAATTTGCTTCAGGTGTAAGCGTTGGGAGCAACTGTGCATTTACCTTCAACCAACCAGGAAAAAAGCCATGCTATGGGCACAGCCCTGAAAATCTCATTTTACCAAGGCCTGACACCTTCCTCATAGCCAAAAAGGGAATAAGCTGCAGAAGGAATCCTCCTGAAGGTCCTTTGTCACCACCCAGATCACAAGCTACTGGAAGTGACAGTGGGCTAGCCCTCAACAATAACACGATCCAGACAGTGCACCAGGCTTTCAGACAGCATGAAGGGCCAACAAGGCACATGCTGGCTGACAGACCTTGAGTTTTGAAGAAGAGATCCAGGCTCTTACCATGAAAACTAGCTTGCACGATTATGCCATTGGGCTCATGAGGTCATATACGAGGAAAGGGATGTGCACAGACTCTAAACCAAAGGACCTTTGTAGCTCTGTCTGAACTAAAACAACCGGCTACATCAGTGCATCATCACTGGCACAGTATTTTACCAGTACACAGGATAATGGCTGCTCCATTAAACTCATATGATCAAAATTTTGAAAATCAATTGATTTTAAAGGAAACTGATAGTGCCACTCAGTGAGTCTTAATCATACTTAATCTTTTATCACAAATTCACTGGACATAGTTCTTTTGTCCAGTTGTTTTTCTCAGTGTTATTGCTACTCTCACCACAGCTTAAGAATTTAGCACATTTTAACACAGTAATGATCCAAACCACAGTACAAAAGACATTCAAGTGGAGTTTTCCTTGTCAACAAATGCTAACAGAGGCCCATTTGAATTTTTCAGGAATTTACTGGCTTTTCTTCATCGCCTCCACCTGCTTTTTTATATGTTTATTTTTAATCTAGAGTAAACTTCTCACTTTCACAGGTATCAGTCACCAGGCAGACTTTACCCACAGATGAAACGCTTCAGTGTAATGTTGTTTCCTTTCTCTCCATTGCTGTTTTCAGAGTTTGCAACTCTACTCTCATTTATGAACTTTGGCTAATCCTGAGCATTGTCTTATTCACCTCCTCTGCTAACCTATTCAGTGAGGTTGAATGGACAAGTTAGAAGGCCAGTTTCTCTCCTCTGTTTCATGCAACCTCAGTTCTAGAACAGAAATAGAAAGTAGTAAGTATTGCCTAATAAACCTACATGAAGTATTGCCTAATAAACCTACATGTAAATCTACAGGCCCATAAACTCCTCATGTTAGATGGTATTTAATTAGACAAGTAACGCTATTGATTTAGGTCATATTTAAAACAGATAAAAGTCTATTCCTCATGTACAAAATATAGAAACCCAGAAATTAACATTTTCCTATTTTGGTTTCTGGTTAACAAGCATTTTATTGACTTGTTTGCTACTTATCCATAATAATTCCAAATGAATTGTGTTTAAGTTTCTATCTGAGAGCTACTATTAACTCAGTTTATGTTTTTATTTGAGAATATGCTACTACTTTTACAGAGTTGCTACTATTACAGAAATTATAGGAAAAAATGCTATTTACCAAATGCAGTAAACAATAAAGATAAATCTTGGGAGTTAATACAAACACAGTATAATGCAAGTCTGATTGCAATTGACTGGAGATGTTGCTACATTACAACTGCTCTAGACTCTGCAGAGTATTTCTGTCTTAAACTAAAGAACAAAGAAATAGAAGTCCCTTCATTGCATGGTAATCGACTTCCATAAGGTCAAGTATAATGAAAGTGCTCACTGAGAGAGAGAGCAAGACACCAAAATGTATACAGCTCTGAAATTTCCATAACCCAGATCCATGCCATATTTTAGAAATACATTGCTAGTAAAACTGTTTCTTTCAATAAATCAGCTTTGATTTCCACCAAAAGTCTTATAATTCTAGAAGCCCCCCTTCTTACCTCCTACTATTACTGTAGCTACTCATCATATTCATTATCCAGCACATCTGATCACGCAAATCACTGTGCTCAGAAGAGATACAGTAGATATTAAGGTAACAGGAAACCTGTTCTTCCGATCTTCTCAGTGACAAATATGGTATTCAATAAAATGATTCCACTGCCCGACACTGAATTTTATGCTCCCTCTGAGCATGACATATTTTGCACCTATGAAGTCAATCAAATGCCAATGTTAGTTTTTCTTTATTACTCACAACTGGTAGAGCAGTTTCAGTAAAAAATAATTTATACCAACTGTTTCCGGTTAATGGAAATTCAAAGCCTTCAGACGGTGTTTTTATTTCTGGTGCTTGCATTCTCAGAGAAACAGTGAAGTATAATTGATACCATATGCTTTTTATTGTATTCCACATGAAAGAATCATGATTTTCAGTGGATCATTGAATTATGCTGTGGCATTGTGCCAAATCATCAAATAAAAAGGTTACATGTGATGAAGGTAGAGCCTGCAAAACAGGAATAGTGTGTATCATATCTTTGAATTGAAGGTTTTATTTCAGTTTGCCTGAGTAAAGCCAGTCAAGAAATTTTCTGGGGTTTTCCACAACCTACAAAGCATCTTCTTGTAAATTACTGGAACAAATCCAAGAAAATGTGCAAATATTCATCAATCAATGGGATTACAAACCGCTATCATTTCAAAGAGTACATTCCATTAAAGCCAAGCCAGTTGCTTCAGAAATGTTAATAACTACCAAATATGAAAACTGCACCTACTGTGTTACAGGAACATCGCATCGTTATCAGAGAAAAATTGTCTTGCACACTTGTGCCTGCTGAAGTATTATGTTTACTAATTGAGTATTAATTTATCTGCTTTATACATCTGCTTCATGAAATCACAACTATAAGGGCTATTTGTAGAAAATCTTGCAGATTTTTCAGCTTTGTGTGCATATCTACATCAGATTAAGTAGTTGAATCTTTTTATCCCATTTTCACTCATTTTGTGATGCTACTTCACGCCTCTACTTCTGCTGTATCATTTCAAGCTGAAAATTTGCTGGAAGGAGAACATTACCTTCATAACATGGAAGGAGAACATTACCTTCATAACATTACCTTCATAACATTGTGTCTTACACAATGGAGTAATTAGGCATACATAAAAAAAATACAATTCCAGCACTCAAGTGATAGTTGAAATCTCTACAGTTCGCCACTAATTACAAAAGTCATTGCAGGGCTTCTAGTTTGGACAGGGTGTTAATATATGTCAGACAAGGAATAATGGAACATAGGTAATCACCAAGGAACGGGAGGATATCTGAACTTATACAGTCTGAACTGCTTAGAGAGGTATTGTAAATGCACTTTTCAGCATCACAGCAACTTTTCTTTTCTATCTGATCTACAAAGTCACTTCTAAAATAATGCATCAAAATAATTCAACTCAGACTGGTGGGTTAAAACTTCCATTTAACAGCTCATGATGCAAATATTACCAACTGAAGTGCAATTGACATATTTTATCCAACAGTAGGATTTTTGAAGAGAAACAGGAAACAAGGCAGATTTTATCTCCCAGTACTTCTCAGGCAGGAAATTTAATTTTTTGCTCCTGGAAGGATTTCAGTTGTAAATACTTTTTAAGGAATGCAGTGGCAGTATGACCTAAATTGATGGTTTTAAAGAGAGGAAACACTATACTTATGGCAGGGACTATGTTATAATCCAGTATCTTAGCCTTTGTTAGAGATAGAACAAACATTGCCTTGGGGTTTGAATGACTCTGTGGACAATCACCTTAGAATTTTTGTCACCATGGCTCTCCCAGGTCACAGAAGAATTTATGAAAAAAACCCTCCCTCAAAACCTGAGCAGCAAAGAAGACTGAGGAAAAGCCTAGTTAGTGCTTTCTGCACACAAAATGCATAAAGGCAACCCTGCTATTTTAAAGCTCTCCTCACTTTCTACTTCTGTGGATACTCTCTTGTTTTAAAACAAATTTGCTATATTTAGAGATTCATTTGTATCAGATGAATACAAAACCTCTGAATAGCATGTTTCTTCATTGCTTGTTACACTCTTTACATGCCACTTAGGCCAGAGTAGAAAGTAAAACCAACAACAAAACCAATTCTAGCTGACATTCATCCCACAAGATATCTGGATTTGATTGACTGACCTTGAAAACTGGGCCACGTGATGGTCAGTGACCAGCTGTATCCGCACTGGGATCATATCAGATGTTTGCACAGGCTAGCCATCCTCACTAGAATGGTGTGCATTATTTTCAGTCCACCTTGAACCAACCCTGGCACATCCTGGGTGCACGGTTTCAAGTGTTCTGCACACATGTGCACAGGATATCTGCAGAACTGTGAATCTAGTAGCCCTTCTGCCATACCTAAACAACTATCCTGCAGCCATTTGACCTGGAGAGGGAAACTCTAAAGGTCCCTTCTAACCCCTAATATTCTATGATTCTATGATAGGCTTTGAAGTTAATTTCTGAAAACATTTAAGGAAGATTCTGGGATCTGCTGACACAACAAAGATAACTACAGAATAGAACAAGGCCTCCAACATTTTCCATAACAAAATGAAAATTTAGAGAACCTAGAAATATTACCTTTTCATTTCATGGAATGTTCAAGGCAGGAACAAGAATGCTTCATTTTTAATTGACAGAGCAGAAAAATATCCAAAATTTCTCTTTCTGGTAAGGGAGTCAGATTTATCCACTTGTCATCTTCACAGAGCTGTTATCTACTGCAAGAGAAGATGGAGGAATACCTGTATTTTAGGAAAATATGCATATATGAGGTGCAAATCAAATGTTTACCTATCAGATATGTACATGTGCAGATACCTATTGAGTGCAAATACTTACCTACTGCCTAAGTTTTTATACTCAGAGGACATTTTATATTTGCTTATATTTTCTGGAAGTGGTTATGAATGCAGGATTAGCCTCACAGATATCTTATTTTTCTTTTTCTCCCCTACTTTTTTTTTTAATTATTTTTTAAATTACACATTCCTGGGTGTCTGCTTAAGGCAATTTGGATGTTCTCAAAGAAAGGGAATGCTTAGGTCTGCCTCAGCAAGGGGAAATAAAATATGTTTTTTTGCTGGAAATTGCTACAGGGGAAAGAAAGGGATTGGGAAGGAATCTGAAGTACTAAAATCCATGCAAGTTCAGCTCCCTGTTGCGAATTCAGCAGTAGTTCACAGCCAGTTTTGATCTGTGCATCTTGCCCTCATTTTCTGAAATAATTTGCATGTATGTTAAACACACACCAACTTCAACCTCTAAAAATGTTAAAACCTCTCATAAATGAGCTTCTGTGTAAATACTGTTGGACAAATAAAAAAGTCAAGACACTATAACAAATAATTGGAAATGACTAAAGCCATGAAATGTTTTTGCCAGGGGCAAATAAATTAATAATCTTGTTGTTGTACCGTAGCATATCTTATGCAAAATGCTCATCTTTACTATTTATTGAGACATGTTCAATGAGATATGAAGCTATGGTTTCTATAAAATCCCCTAGAGGAAGCTTGTAGAGCCAACACATCAGGGTTTTCATTTGATGCTATGTTCTGTAATACCCTTTTTATGGGCTTCCCAGCTCTATATACATAAGATTAGAAGAAAACCAGATCAATTATCCTGCAGAAATGTTGTCACATTGCTTGAGAGGTGGCAAGGCATTCCTTTAGTGTACTGTCACTCCACATTTCTTGCCTCCTTGAAAATTTTATTTGGAGGGAGGCACTACCAGTAATGATATGTGACAATGAAGAAGCCTCATTTTCAGAGTGCACTCCACTCCTCCAGGTGCATTCTGATGATCTACTATGAGTATCTACGCTAAATGTAATTTCAAGCCATAGGCATGCTCTTCATTTCTGCATATTAGCATACATCCTTCTGACAAGTATCCCACAGAGTATATTCCTACTTGTGACACAGAATCCATCTGAAAATGCTTCCCATTGCACACAGTTCCTATTTTTTTGTTTAATATACTCAACAAAGGGCATTCCTTTTCTCAATGGTATCTAGCAACATGACAAGGGGTAATGGGACGAAGTTGGAACACAAAAAGTTCCACTTAAACATAAGAAAAAACGATTTCACTGTGAAGGTGAGGGAGCCCTGGCACACATTTCCCAGGGAGGGTGTTGAGTCTCCTTCCTTTTAGGTCTTCAAGACCCACCTGGACACGTTCCTATGCGACCTGATCTAGGTGAACCTGCTTCTGCAGAGGGGTTGGACTAGATGATCTCTAAAAGTCCCTTCCAACCCCTACCATTCTATGACTCTAAATGATGGAACTAAATGAGAGGAAGCATAAACATTTAAACATAAACAAATGAAGCACAAGACAATTATCCTCAGATTTGCATGTTCAAACCCAGCTAAGTATTTGAATTAACAACATTTTTAAGATGCTCAAATACTCTCTGACTTTTCATTTAATACTAAGAAAATTATTCAGAGTGGAATACTTAAAATACCCTATCAATTCTCTGACAAAGGCAATACAGTTGAACCTCATTACTGTTACACATGCATTGTGGTCCACAACTCCAGACTTCAGGGCCAATAGCACGACCACCATCATCCATCTCCCTTTTTACTTCATGCTCTCCTGTGAGAATATTCTGAGCCATCTGTTGTCAGCACCAGTAGGTCTGAAGTTCCTGTAAGTGAGTAAATTAGTTCAGGGTCAAAGAATAAAAAAAAGCTCTTTGCCTAAATGTTACTCCCTATGTTGCCTTACAAGTCACATCTGTCCCATCCCACATATTCTCTACACCCACAACTCATCACCAGAGCCATGAGTTCCATGGCTGTAAGGTACTAGGTCTTTCCATGTAACATTTTTGTAAAAGAGTTCTCACATTGGATCAGTACAAACAATGAGTGAATGTCCTACACATTTTCAAAAGGTATGTGTTTCCTTGCTAAACTCTGCTTTAGTACTCAATTCACTTCGATGAGATTAACCACAGGAAAGAAATAGCCTTTGTGAGCATGAAGGAATGATTCCCAGAGACTACCACCACTGCCAACAAAAGGGGTTGTCACCAAAGCGAGTAAGATTCAAATCCCAGCTGGGATCTCAAGAATGCCCTAGAGCAATCCAGGAGACAGATGATGAACTAGTTCTTCACTTCACAACTTAGCCAGGTTATGTGAAGATAATCCCGATGGGTTTTGCATTAAACAGCTCCAGACTTGTCAGATACAACAGGCTTAGTAAACCTAAGCAAGGACCTATAGCTGGGGCTAGAGGTGGTCAGATGGTGATTTCTGGTTTCCTTTTTTCTTTCTTCCTGTCAGAAGTAGCATTTTACTGCAATAAAGCGTAATAAGAGAAGACTTGTGTGTCAGAGGCCACATTTATCACTTTTGTAGGCAGAGGACATGTATGGAATCTGGAGACAAGGTCCTCCAACAAGGACTGTGAGAGTGACAGAGCAGTGGCACAGGCTGCCCAGGGGGGTTGTGGAGTCTCCTTCCTTGGAGGTCTTCAAGATCCGCCAGGACATGTTGCTATGTGACCTGATCTAGGTGAACCTGCCTCTGCAGGGGGATTGGACTAGATGATCTCTAAAGGACCCTTCCAACCCCTACCATTCTATGATTCTATGACCTTGCATCCTTCTCCAGACATCCCGCTTAGCTCACGGAAATGTAGATTGTATATCAAAAGTAAATCAAAATGCCACAGTTCTCGCTGGAATGAGATGGAATTAGAATACGATACTAGAATACCAATAGGGTATTAATTCTGGCATCCAGAACCAAACTCTGCAGCACTAGCACATTTTTTGGCTCTCTTTTGGCTTATTTAGCCAGTAGCACTGCCTCTGCAATTACATTTTTCATTATTGCAAAGTAGTAATTATGTGTCCCTCTTTTATTCACATTTGTCACAGTAACTTCCAATCAAGTGCAGAAACTTTTTACAAGATAAATGTGACTGAGCTAATCTGAAATTCAGCATCACTTCTCCCTTCCTTTCAAGGCAGCAGATAAAAACAAAAAGGGTTCCTGGAAGAGTAACTTGATTCATAAAAACATCTGTATGCTGAAAAAAGCAGACTCCTCCTTTTACTAGAAAATCTACCAATATAGACTGATAAATACCTTATTTTCCTAACAAAATAATGTTGATAAAACAGATGAGATATATATTGTTATGGATATAGAGAGGTTAGGGGAAAAAAATAAGTTAGCAATTTAATATTACTTTAAAGAGGAACTATCACTGACAAATGATGATACTAGAACAGCTGTAGGAGAAATGCTTCAATACTGGCAGTGTCCAACCCACTGTCCAACACTAAGCCCAAAAGAGATAAAGCAAGAAACTGTACCAGGGATTTCCAGCTAATAGCTTTCCTAACAAAATTTCAAAGAACAGCAAAAACTCATGTCTGTCCAACTGCACTGCCAGAATCCCATAAATGTGCAGAAAGGTCAATGGGCTTAATAAATCAGATGATAACGTCTGGATTCAAGGAATAATACAGTTAATTCCTGAGGCCTGATCATCTGAATATTCATCTGTCCTATCCCAGGTTGATAGAAAAGCATTTCAAAGCATTGAAAGGCCCTTATAACATCTTGCAGAAGTTCTCAAAAAAATTCTGCGAAAAGGCTTAAAATGCTACATAAATAAAATAGTGCTTAAAATACTAAATAAAGTGCACTGACACAACAGATAGATATCGATACTCTCCCTCTCAGGAAAATCCCTGAGTGCTTTGAGGATGTCTACTTCCTCTCCTTTTAATTCCTCCTTGGAAACAGCCATATTATGTCCATATTACGTCCATATTACATTTTAAGCTACAGATAAAATACTGCTAATGTGATCTTCTAGTAATCAGAATAGCTACAATCAATGTCATAGTTACTGTGGTATGACTGAAAGGAAACTTCAAATATACTTTCAGATCTTTTCTGTACTTTTTTTGAGTAAGTGTGGGCTGGGTGATGAGGTAGTGAGGTGGATTGTGAACTGGTTAAAGGGCAGAAGGCAGAGTTGTGATCAATGGGGCAGGGTCTAGTTAGAGGTCTGTATCTAGTGGAGTCCCTCAGGGGTCAGTGCTGGGACTGGTACTGTTCAGTATATTCATTAATGACCTTGATGAGGGAACAGAGGGCACTGTCAGCAAGTTTGCTGACAATACTAAACTGGAGGGAGTGGCTGACACACCAGAAGGCTGTGCTGCCATTCAACGAGACCTGGACAGGCTGGAGTGTTGGGCAGGGAGACATCTATTGTAATTCAACAAGGGCAAGTGTAGAGTCTTGCATCTGGGAAAGAATAACCCCATGTACCAGTACAGGTTGGGGAATGAACTGTCAGAGAGTAGTGTAGGAGAAAGGAACCTGCGAGTCCTGGTGCACAGCAGGATGACCATGAGCCTGCAATGTGCCTTCGTGGCTAAGAAGGCCAATGGCATCCTGGGGTGTATTAGAAGGGGTGTGGGCAGTAGGTCAAGAGAGGTTCTCCTCCTCCTCTACTCTGTCCTCATGAGACCACATCTGGAATCTTGTGTCCAGTTCTGGGCCCCTCAGTTCAAGAAGGACAGGGAGCTGCTGGAGAGAGTTCAGTGCAGCGTCACAAAGATGATGGAGTGGAGCACCTCCCTTGTGATGAAAGGCTGAGGGAGCTGGGGCTCTTCAGCTTGGAGGAGACTGAGGGGTGACCTCATTAATGTTTACAAATATGTAAAGGGTGGGTATCAGGAGGATGGGGCCAGGCTGTTCTCAGTGATGGCCAATGATAGGACAAGGGGTAACAGGTACAAGCTGGAACATAAGAGGTTCGAAAGAAACATAAGGAAAAACTTCTTCACTGTTCAGGTGAGGGAGCACTGGAACAGGCTGCCCAGATAGGCTGTTGAGTGTCTTTCTCTGGAGACATTCAAAACCTATCTGGATGAGTTCCTGTGTGACCTACTCTAGGTGGTCTTGCTCTGGCAGGGAGTTTGGACTAAATGATCTTTCAAGATCCCTTCCGACTCATACCATTCAGTGATTCTGTGATTGTTCCAGTTCACTTAGGTAGACATCCCCCATCAACATCCTTTATTAATAATGCTGTATAAATTATATTAATATTCTTCAGATATGAATGAAACTGCTTAAGCATACTGTGGAATAAATCATAGCAAAAGGAGGAGGGATTATAACAGGATAATTAAGAGAGAATATTGAAATCAAGAAGACCTGTATATAAGTAATTTTCATCCTTTTTTTAAGATAGATATCTGTGTTCTCAGCATATATTCTACCCTTGGTTTCCTTTATCACTCCATTCTTGCCAGCAACAAAAATTCCAAAGCAATATTTTTGGTCAGCAGACACTAGTAACGACATTTCTTAGTGCAGAACTTAGGCATATAGGTTTCCTAAACAGCTACTGACAGGCTGTCTATACAACAAGTACTTAACTATTCTACCTGCTGTCTGTGAAAATATGAATGATGATATTTTTAAAAAGACTGATTATTATTGTCCAATCTCAACTTACATTAAACCCAGGAGAGTCTCCCTGATGTCTAATAGGAAGAAACTCTGGCCAACAGAGCATTTTTTAAACTCTCCTTCTCAGGGACAGAAGGGAAGCACAAGTCACCATAAGCATATTAAGAAATACCAGAAATATATAAGCAGTCTGTTACCCAGATTTTTTCAAAATTAAGACCTCCACCCAGCGAAAATGATAGACAGACCTCTGCCCCCATGTGGAGATAATCACAGGAGTGAGGGTTGCATTTCTAAATAAATCCTTACACACTCTCCACAAAGACTGCACAAGACAGGGCCCAGAACAAAAAGACAAGGACAGACTGCGATTTGTTCCATATTCTTCCAGGAATACATTCTCTTTTGTTTTAAAACATTCAAGACTTTTTTACCTTCTCATTACTTGCCCTAAGATCACTATGAAAACAAGACATGATTATTATATTTCCAGATGAATATAACACTTTAGAGTTTGACAGGATGATAAACATTCCTGTTACTGGTTCTTATCCTGCTAATTACTCCTATTTTGTGTTGGAGGGGGTTTTTTTTCTGGCAAAAGGTAGGATTCACAAAGAGTGGAAACCATCCTCCAAACAGCACATTATGCCATTATAAATGCAAGGCTTTTTAAGTGGTGATATTATACAACAGAGAATGGGAGTCATTGGTGTAAGTTGCTCCTGCTGCTATAAAAGTGGTTGGAAAATGTTCCTTCCTCCTCTGGGAGGGTGCATGTGTGCACTAAGCTAAACAACCAAGTTTCCATTGGGAATAACACCCACGGGAAGGGCATATACCACACAAAAGGATAAATAAAACCCCAATTTTCTGTCTAACAAACAAATCAGGAAATTTTCTCTCAACCTTTGCACAAAGTACAATGCCTCACTGAGGGCAAGATTCAGTTGTGTAAACATAGATGTCCAGTGGCACTTCAGTTGCCTTGGGGCATGTGAAAATGTCTCCATGAGGCTGACAAATGAGACAGGACCTCATGCTGTTCTGCTAAAATGCAGGCCCAAGTGAGTTGCCTAGGGCTTCTTCCAGAGCACAACAGGGCTTACTGCTTAGGCAACTGAATCCCACCCACTGTGTCTGCCTCACCAGTATCAGTCTGCACACACTCATAGCTCTTAGAATAAGTTCAGCCTTTTGCTAATTTGTTGGTTGGTTTTGAGGCTTTTGTTACAAAAATAACCTGCAAATGAGAGCAAAAGGCATCAGTGAGGCATGGAGAGATCACAAAAGGTATACAAAGATGAATGGGGAAAAGAAAAAAAGAAGAACACGGACTAAAGTGCAGAGTCCCAAGATACACAGACAAGGATCCTGAGGCAGGAAATCCTACCTGCAAGTCTCTCTTTTGCAGCCATCTGCTCTTGCAATTATCATTCACATTTGCATTTACTTTCTATCTCACCTTGCAGAGTGGAACAGCATCCAAGTGCTGCACAGTGGTAACAGGTGGCGATAATCCCATGGATTTCCTTGAAGATATTATGGGAAATGAAGTTTTCACTGCCTGGACAATGCTACTAATATAAGAATGTGACCAAGAGTCCAGAGGATAGCTAGGAACGGAGGAACTGCTTCTGATTAGAGGGGAGAAACACTGTACACTTTGCATGAAGGCTCCAGGACCAGTAATTGTCTGATGCCAATGTTGGCATCTCCCTCTGAATCTTAATATTACTGATCACCTAATTCCAGTTGATATAGTTAGGGATAGTTGATGAGTGAAAAGCTCTGCTCTCCAAACACATATTCTGCCCACAGTAATGCTTAACCATTTTGGAAGCACTGTGACCCTCCTGCACTTGAAAAAAAAAACAAAGTGATCCCAGTAATCATAAACAATTTACTTCTTTGTTCATCCCAAGCACGGAGGATAATACTGATGCTTTGAAGATATCAGAAGCCTTATTTCCTGAAAGAGATTTTTTGAGTTACTTCAGAGTGATTTTGCAAGAGACTATCACAACTAGCAGGAAAAATAAATCAGATTACAAACTATATTGCACAAGAGTTCTCTTTTTAACTGCTTATTACATCTGAAAAGACAGGTATTACATGTATATATGCCATAAGTTCCCCAAAGTATTCGGTTATAAGCAAGGGTAGAATATTTGAGTCTTCATTCACCATTTCTATCCACACATTTACAGCGTGAGACCCCATCCCCGAAAGCATTCAAGGGCAGGCTGGAAGGGGTTTTGAGCAACCCAGTCTAGTGGAAAGCATCTCTGCCTATGGCAGGAGCCTTGGAACTAGGTAATCTTTAAGATCCCTTCCAACCCAACCCATTCTGTGATTCTGTGACTGTATTTTGGGGTACACTAAGGCAGTAAGAATCCCAGTTCACCCATTACTCAGACTGGGCAGCCTCTCTGGGCTGCCTGCCACCAGCAGCTTTGCAACGGAAGCTCCACTAAACTAAGAGAGACCCATAGATACAAAAGTGACACACACTTAAAAATCTCAGTGTAAGCCACGGGTTTAGCAGTCATTTTGCGGTGGTATAAAATGGTTACATGCAGTACAAGCAAGCATTGAATCAGTCATTCCGTGCTGTGTTTGCACTCAAACAACAGAACTTTACAGTCTATGTAATCTCTTTTTTTTTCTTTTTTTCCCAGAAGCAGACAATGTTTTGTCCCTCCTCCAAAGAAATCACAGAGGAATTGCAGAATGGACTGCAAAGCAAACACTCAAAGCTACAGTGCACCTTCAAACCTGAAAATCATATAGATGAGACTGCACAGCCCTTTTCCAAATTAAGACCACCTGAGAAGTAGGTTTGCTAACTTAGGCCAAGAGCTTGGCTCTGCTGCTTCAAGTATCAATGCTAGTTTATCTACGTGGTATTGCGTTGCACTTATGGCCTCTCAAAATCAGAGCTAAGTTCGAGGTGTTTGCGCTCCTTTTCCAGTGACTTTCATCCCAATTATGAGGGCAAGTTTATAGAGAAACCAAAGCAGCAAAGGTAAAAGGTTGACTATCATGAAGCACCAGGCTCAATGGGTATGTGTTCTGTTTAGCTCAAGAAAAAAATTGAGTAGTAGTAGTTAACCAGCACAGAATGAACTTGTGCATTTTAACACAGCTGCAACAAGCACTGGAATTCTTTTGTGTAACCTCTTAGCTGATCCAGGAGAAAAGAATGAACAATATTTAATACATGGGATTTCATCAAATGCATATCATCCGATTCACAAAGGTAATACATTTGATCACAGAGAAAAACAAATAAACAAGCAAATAAATTACGCACAAGTAAATGCAATTGTTCCACAAATACTAAATTTCCTCAAGTCTGAAGCCATTTTAAGAGGTTCAAGTTTAGACTGTTGGAACACAATATATTCATGTTTGATGTTACAGCCAAAAAAATGGAGACATTACCAGCTCCATGTCCTTGTCTCAAATGCCTTCTGTCCAGACCTTTGATGTGGATATGGAATACATGCCACTCAGTTTCACGTCAGTGTTTCAGTTTACTTTGCTTCTTGCTTTACGTACAACACATGTTCAGTTATTAGAGGTTTTCGGCATATTACATCACTTTTACAAGTGACCTCATGAACCCGCAC
The DNA here is from genome assembly GCF_028858725.1 of Colius striatus. Taxonomy (NCBI): domain Eukaryota; kingdom Metazoa; phylum Chordata; class Aves; order Coliiformes; family Coliidae; genus Colius; species Colius striatus. The sequence continues at coordinate 24,882,179 of NC_084761.1, forward strand.
CACTAATTCAAAAGGATTAGCGGCATTTGCTTGACAGTTCTTCGAACTTACTTCTACCAAAGGATGGGCTGTTGAACAGAAGTTCATCCTCCTGCAAAAATAATAGAAAATAGGCTTTGGTATTTGTTAAAAACATGTGTATCAGCAGGCAATCTCCTGTTACAACAGGGAATTACTTTTGATAGCGCACAGAACTTTGATCAAAGCCTTATACACAGTTGAAATACATGCACTTCTATTGTCTTATGCAGTTCCAGTGGCTAAGCTACTTCAGCTTCAATTACTGCAGCCTGGCTCTGATAGATCACAGAATAAAGCAGTCACGGTAAACTCTTCACAGTTCTAGATTATAGCTGTTTCCAAAGTATTTCCACTGAACTTGAGGATATAAGGCATTCAGCAGTTTACAATTCTCAAACAACATTTTGCACTGAAAAGATCTTTTTCTTTCTTAAAAAAAAGAAAATAAAAAAAAAAGCAAGCCATGCAGACATTTTTTGGTTTGGATCTCTGTATGTTACTTCCTAGTGCAGTGAATACTTTAGGTTTTGCTTTCTTGCTCAGATTTGTAAATGGAGAAACGTGAGAAGAAGGAACTGAGGAGTAGAAAAATTTAAAACAGTATAGTACAAGAATCATGTATATTTATTTAACTGGAAACTGTCTCTTGTCTCATCTAGCCATGAGAAGCAAAGGTTCATAAAGAAACTCAGAGGCCATTCCTTTGTCATTTTGGGATTCAGAGACTTGTGTTATAAAACCAGCTTTTTGAAGGATAAAGGCAGCCACACTCCTCAGAGTGGCATATCCCAAAGTGTAACAAACTCTTCCAGGCTATTGCTCTGCAAAATAGAAAAACCAGAGGGTAAAATTCAATACAAGTTTCCCAAGGCCAACACGCCCTCTCCAGTCACTGAAACACTGGGGAAAAGGAACAGATGTCAACTCCTTATATTCGTTTTACACAAAAGTGACAACCACTGTTGTGCTGAATGTAAAGTATTTTTCTATTAGTTCTATTGCCAGGACTCCTCCTGATATGAGCCTTGAAGAGATAAAGAAGTTCTGTGCCTAATGCATTCACTTACAGGCTGCAAGCACAAGGGAGAAGATCGATCTTGTCAAGAATAAGGCACTTGAAGCCAGAAAAGAGTTGCAAGATTTTACCCACATTGGAATGGTATTACTAGCAAATAATATTCTACTAAGTTTAGGAAGCAACTAAACAAGGCTTCAGTAAACAACATATTTTGGGTCTACTTTTAAGTATTACAAAGACCCTTTCATTTGTACATATCTTCTAGAAAACTGCTGTAAATCTAATAATTTTTTTAAAAAATAAACACATGGAATTAAAATATCTCCACATTTCTTTGAGATATTTAATATCCAAATAATATTTTCCACCCACAAATTCAAAGACAATTTGCTCAGATTCACATAAATATTTTATATCAGCACATGGGAAGGGGAAAAAAAAAAAAGCATCCTTTGGCCTGAATGAGGTCAGATATTCACAAAAGTGAAATCACGAATCTCACTTGTCATGTCTGGTTTCCCACTTGAGTTTATGAAATCTTTAATGTTTACTTTATATAGACAGAAGCATTAATATCAGGGAGAACTATAACTCAAGACAGAAATAAGAAATGAAGCAACAAGAACAGGAAAATTTGGTTTTATATGTATGTTATAAAGGTCAAAAAAAACAGAAAACACATTCAATAAACACACATCATGCTTTCTACAACTGTATTTCAGTTCCTACTTCTCCCTTCTTCAACTGCAGGGACAATTACTTTTCTTATTATGTGTGTACAGCTCAACTGAGGATGACCTCTAGACTTTACTGATATACAGAGGACAAATAAGATAATGGAACACACACAGTTTAATCTCAACAAACCTCTAGACAGAACATTTTCCCTGAAACAATCCGCCCTTGAAAGAAAAGTGCATCTTTCACATATCTTCCATGTTTCATAAAATTTGTTATATATAGAAAGATGTTTTGGGCATGTTAAAATTAACATGGTTAACAGGGTTGGAAATTGGCCAGCGCTGTGCCATTTGAAATACAGTTTGCACATTGTGACATATTTTAAATAGGTGGGTAATAACATATACTAAAATCATTTTTTATTCACATGGAGAAAATTAAAAGAAAGAAAAAATAACTATAAAAACATAGACAATTTATAGTTATCTCAAATTCAAAATATAATCCTCAGGCAATCGTAAATCATGTGATGTGTTCACTCAGTTGAAAAGCCACTGCTGCATTTGTGGTTTGGGGGGTGGGGATGGGACAGCTGGGAGAGTTTTGTTATCAAACAAATCACAATGCTTACTACAGACAATATTGCATAGTTACAATATTATATAGAGAAGAAGAAGATACTCTGAACCTCTCTCTCACCCACTGAAGGCCAACTAAAGAACATCTCTGCTGAAGGTAACTCACCAGATGGCTATTAAATTTAGTGATAAAAGAAACTACGAGTGTGCACCTCACAAGTCTGTTCAGTTCAGTACATAAGAAATTTGAAGTTTACAATTCCACACTATTTACACAAATAAGCCAGCACAGCATCCTGTCTTCCTCTCTCACTAATAAAAGACCAAATACAATTTACCATGTGGCTGTCCTATGAATTAATAATTCACTCCCAGGCCAATATCAATCTGCTGTCTGATGATGAGCAATATTTTTTTGGTCAGTAATGTCTGTGTCTCTTCAGCTGGGTCACAGAAACAAGTATTCAGCTAATAAAAAGTCAACAGAAGTCTTCTGAACTCTGTGCACATGTTAGTTTACACAAAACTCCCAACAAGAGCTGGTAGTTCCATTTTGTAGTTCAGTTTTCAGACTTTTTAGTCTTTGAGTTCAATTTTTACCCTTTTTTGCCTGGACATAATTTCCTTCAAAAGCTTTATAACACGATAAACTTCCACAGGCTGCAGTTCATCCTAAAGAAATCTCTGATCTGGGAAATTTAAAATAGCAGAGAGAGGACTTCTAAAGTCATTAACAAACGTTTCAGACTTGAATGTGAAAACCTAGGTTCAGATCACTGTTTACACATTTGATCCTCATGGGAATTTAACAATTTTTAAATGAAAACCTTTCATTTTGAAATGAAAACCTTACAAGAAATAGTTGCAGAGTGTCTTGACTTTCTCCTCCTAAAATGTTGCTGAGTTTTGAAACTTTGTATTTCTACAGTGAGATATAACTGAAGAATACTATTTGAGGGAAATCAGTTTGTCATGAATGTACTTGCATTGAATCGTATTGCACTATAGCTAGTCACAAAATATCAAGCAAATTCTGCAGATCATTATGTTTCCCTGAGTTTATTGGAACATGAGTCTGCCTACCACAACATGTGACTTAGTGCTTTTATCTTTCAAGACCCTAACAGGTAATCAGATCTTCAAGTTACATGCCTGACTGTATAAGGAAGACGAATTTTGAATCACCTACACATCCTGATCACAGAGCACTCATATCTTTCTCCAGTAGGAAACAGAAACAGTGACACGTAACTGGTCAATGCTATTTGAATTTCAAGAATTAGATTAACACACTGAAAAATGCAACCACAAATACCAGCACTGAAAAGCAAAAAAGAATACATCCAGTCTCATAGATATTCCTTCAGAGGATTCATAAGTTAAATGACTCAAAAAGCTATTCACTGTAGATTTTTCATTCAGATCTAGTTAAATGCTTGAAAATTTAGTTTGTTTTCCCACTTCCTGTGTTATGCAATGTACTCAAGTTACACAAGGCTGTTTTTTCAGCTGCATCACAACATGGTAGCATTTGCAGACCAGTGCTGATGTTTCATTAATGATCTCCATAACAAGAAGATCATTGTTTTCTTTTATGTAAATGCTGGCTAAGTTACAATCACATTAAAATTTACTACATTCTTTTTGGTGGCCCAGTATCAGACAGAAGGTCATGCTTCCTACCAGTAAGGACACTCCAACAATGTGCAGGCTATTTTGAGTGAGTGCCTGGTGATTAAATAAGCCACATAATTAATGAAGTCTGCCAGCAAAAGAGGAAATCTCAGTTGTTGTGTCAAAACAAGATGAGAACTTGCTTTGTTAGATGACATTCAAACTACTCTGTATTTTAAAGAAAGGGTTTGTACAGATGAAACTCTTCCCAGTCAAGGACTCTGATATACTGGCTGACTCGGAATATACTTTCAAATTCTAGCTTTGACATGGACTTCAGAGTACTCATTATTTCATTCCTCATTTATCAACCACAAATGAGAAACAGTATTTTTCTCAACTACTGATCTAAACTGCAAGCTCACTAGTTAGGAACACCTAACTATGTAGGTGCAAACCAGTACAAAGAAAAACAATATCCTAAGCTGTAAATGAGAACAAGCAGAAGACCACAAACACACATCAAATAGAACTATAATTCTTAAAGTAACATTTCAGTTCACAGATCATTCAGTAAATATCTTTTCACTAAAATCCCACTTGGTTTCAGGTACAAATTGTTAGGAAAACGCTGACTGTTCATTTAACACCCAAAGACTATTCCAAACTGAAAACAAGGTTTTCAGAACAAATGTTCTTCTATAGTGTTAGTATTAACTTTACAGAACAAAAAGCTGTGCAAATATACACACCCAACAGCCTCCTCACATGCAGACCCTGACCAACATTTAGAAAAGCAGTAGGGAAAACTACCAAAAGATACAATAAATAAAATATCTGAAACAAACAAGTAAGATCATTTTTAATTAAACACCTAAAAATAAACCATGACATTACTAACAAATGCTTCCAATAACTATGTCATATTTAATCATGTAATTGTCTTTACTACTATTCTGAGGTAGCAAATCATGTTAAGAAACTAGCCACACTAGTGGCCACTAGTAGGCGTAATGCTAGTAGCAACAGCCTACACAGGGTTTGCCACTCATGGGGCTTCTCACTGTCAAGGAAGGTAAGCAGCAGCTAAGCATCCCTCAGATGGACATGACACATAATCATCCTATGCACCACCTCGTTCTCTCATGAATACTTGTAGGTCCCATTTGGCTGCTTCTTTTGAAAATACTAAGATGTTCCCACAAGTAGCCAGTCTCCAGTGCTCTTCAGGGACCTAACAACGAGGTCTGCCTCTATTCATGCAGCTCTGAAAACATTAGAAAAATATATTTAAAAACAATAGTACTTTAACTGCTCAGTAAAGCATGTAGAGCACACAATAAATAGTAACAGCTACATTACATCAAAGTCAAAAACACATTATAATGTGTACCAAAGACATCAGAACATAGTTTTCTAGGGACTTTAAACTCTGCATAATTACAAACTCAGATGCAAAAGAAGTGTTAACTTTTCTATACAGAAAAACATTCCTGCTTTTACCACTTTCTGTCATATTTTCCTAGGTCACATCTTATCCTAGTAATCCACAGCCGTGCATAGCCACTGCAGTGAGAGTTTGAGCAGGGATCAAGGTCTGGCAGGTACCTCCAGAGGAAGGCTGCAAAAACACTGTGAAAAATATTGGTTCAAGTTGTGAAATCAGCAGGGAATACACCACTCATTTTGCACTTTTGTTCTTTTACTTGGAAGGAAAATAGATGTGTGCATCTTTCCAGATTTCTTGGAGAAAGATCTAAACACAAAGACAACCAGGAAAGGAAAGGCTGAGAAGTTGACAAGTGTAAGGAAAGGTTGAGAAGCTGACAAGTGTAAAAGCAACAGTAACCTGAAGGGAAAAAGCAAAAATTGGGGAAAAAAAACCCCACAAACAAACAAAAACATAGAGGGAAATAGATTTTGTATCATACCTAATCTACTTGAAAAAAATCTACTAAAATGAAAGATACAGTGAAACTGAGAATTTAACAGTAAAATCTTCCATGGAAACACCCCTGGCATTTGCCAGGACTCTTTTCTGGAGGTTTTCAAGGCCCATGTGGAAGCGTTCCTGAGTGATCTGATCTAGGTGAACCTGCTTCTGCAGGGGGGTTGGACTAGATGATCTTTTAAGGTCCCTTCCAACCCCTACCATTCTATGATTCTATGATTCTCTCCTGTTTACATATAAAACTATGGAAATCTACCTAAAGTTCCACAAACGTCTCTTTTCTGTAGCCTACTTGTAGCTTACACTCCTCAGAATCCTTCACTAAGTATGCACAAAGGTGTACTTTAAGAGTAAGCACACCAAATCCAAAATGGCCCATAGAAACTGTGAATTGCTGCTGTTCTCCCTCTAGGCACAATCACATAAACACTCGAGGTCTCTTAAGTACCAGACAGCAAAAGCTGTTTCAATAAAATCAGCAATTTTTGGCAGGCAATGCAGAAACAATAGCAGATGGTGCAAATAACCTGTGCAGCAAGGAGAAGAAGAGCCATTCTGTCACTGCACATCTTTACTTCTTTAACTCTAATGTAAAATGTGGAGTCAAAATGATCATGAGCTGTAGGCTGGATTAAACTTCATTAAGATAGGCTGGAATAACACTAGCCTTTCACTCAAGATAATTTCATAGTCATTAAAGCTGCTTCATAGAGGCAAACAGACAAAACATTACACATGCTTTCACGTGAAGCAAAACTCCATGAGGCCACCTCCAAACCTCAGCTACATAGATAGAGGTGGTTTTTTTGGATATTTTTCAGAAGAACTGTGTATATGTACATCTGAAATGAGAAGGCAAAACAGCACAGACAAGAGAGGAAAACCAAAGTCAGGCAGGAAGTCAGAGCAGAATCATGCACATAAGTTTTGCTGGAAGGAAATAACTTTATACTGACCACTACCAAGAAATTCTTGGAATTGTACTCACAGTCTTTTAGATCTTTTAATTTTTTTTTTACCTTTTTTTTCAACATTTGGAAAAACAAAGTTTTGTACCTTCCTTATAAGCAAGTAAGATTTTATTTAAGAGCTTCTTTACGTTGTCATCAATTTCCTCTTACTGGAAATTCCCTGCAAGGCTCCTCATTTTGACTATTTCTGCTAGAGAAGAATAACATTCTTGCAGCCTGTTGCTAGCACTTTCTCACTAGTTTTTCTAGCAACAGCACTGCAGTATCAAAGCAACAAGAATGACGTCTGGAAAAAATTCAGCCTCTAAAGAGGTTAAAAAAGCAAAAAAGTCCAAACACAAAAATAAAAATCTGTTGCTCAGTCATCAATGCCTACAGAACTTTGAAACTCAGGAGAGAAGATTAAAAAAAGGAAACAAAAACAGGAAAAAATGTCACAAACTGAAAAAAAGAAGAAAAAATTAAAAAGGCAAAAAGCAGGAGTTAGAGATTTCACAAAAGGAAATAAAGCATTACTTAGAGTGTTTCCAGAAGAGATGTCTGGACAATGAGTTGCATGGAAAAATAAAGCATAGTTCATTCAGTTTTATGCTTGTATGATACAATGCATGCTAAAAGACCTGTTGTCTTTACAATGCTCTTTGCTGCTCTGAAGCTAAACCCAGAAAAGTTGAAGTGTGTCCAAAAGAGATCATCTAACTTTGATATACCATCAGCAAGACAGCAATTACAAGTGAAAAACTCCTTCAACAATGCATTGAACAAACCACTTCCATTGGCACTCCCAGACATGCAACTCTGTACATTGCTGCTTTAACTACAGCTTTATCCATGGGTATGGCAATACTATAAGCTCACTATTCATCTGGAAGATTTAAGATTTTCAAGACTGAAAAAGGCCCCTGTGACTGTTCCTTTCTTGGCACACCCATGCTTCAAAGCCATTCAGACTGGACCCAGAATGATGCTACTTACAGATTGATGGTGGTGTCAGGACAAAATCATAGAATCACAGAATGGTAGGAAGGGACCTACAGAAATCTAGTCCAAACAGCTGCATAAGCAGGTCCACCTAGATCAAGTCGCACAGCAACGCATCCAGGCGGGTCTTGAAGACCTCCAAAGAAGGAGACTCCACAACCCCTCTGGGCAGCTGTGCCAGGGCTCCCTCACTCTCACAGTAAAATAGTTTTTTCTTATGTTTAAATGGAACCTTTTGTGTTTCAGCTTCATCCCATTACCCCTTGCCCTGTTGCTAAATAGAATCATAGAATCACAAAAGGGTAGGGTTTGGAAGGGACCTTTAGAGATCATCCAGTCCAATCCCCCTGCAGAAGCAGGTTCACCTAGATCAGGTCATACGGGAACGTGTCCAGACCAGTCTTGAAGACCTCCAAGGAAGGAGACTCCACAACCCCTCTGGGCAACCTGTGCCAGGGCTCCATCATCCTCACAGTGAAACAGTTTTTTCTTATATTTAAGTGGAACTTTTTGTGTTCCAGCTTCATCCCATTACCCCTTGGCCTGTTGCTAGATACCATTGAAAAAAGGGATGTCCCAACCTCCTGACACCCACCCTTTAGATATTTATAAATATTAATAAGATCTCCCCTCAGTCTCCTCTTCTCTAGACTAAACAGCCCCAGTTCCCGCAGCCTTTCCTCATAAGGAAGATGTTCCAATCCCCTGATCATCTTGGTGGCCCTGCGCTGGACTCTCTCCAGCAGTTCCCTGTCCCTCTTGAGCTGAGGAGCCCAGAACTGGACACAGGACTCCAGATGAGGCCTCACCACGGCAGAGTAGGGAGGGAGAAGAACCTCCCTTGACCTGCTGGCCACACTCTTCTTGATGCATCCCAGGAAGCCATTGGCCTTCTTGGCCACGAGGGCACATTGCTGGCTCGTGGTTAGTTTATTATCAACCAGGACTCCCAGGTCTCTCTCTGCAGAGTGGCTCTCCAGCAGGTCAATCCCCAGCCTGGCCTGGTTAATGGGGCTGTTCCTTCTGAGATACAGGACTCTGCACTTGTCCTTGTTGAACCTCATGAGGTTCCTCTCTGCCCAACTCTCAAGCCGGCTGAGATCCCGCTGAATGGCAGCACAGCCTCTGGGGAATCAGCCAGTCCTCCCAGTTTGGTGTCATCAGGGAACTTGCTGAGGGTACGCTCTGTCCCCTCATCCAGGTCACTGATGAAGATGTTGAGCAAGACTGGCCCCAGAACCCATCCCTGTGGAACCCCTCTGGCCACAGACCTCCAACTCAATTCTATGCCATTGATCATCACCCTCTGGGTTCTGTCATTCAGCCAGCTCTCGATTCACCTCACTGTTCACTCATCCAACCCACACTGCCTGAGCTTTCTGATGAGGACATTATGGGAGACTGTCAAAAGTTTTGCTGAAGTCAAGGAACATGATATCCGCTGCTCTCCCCTCATATAGCCACCTGGTTATGCACTCATAGAAGGCTATCAGGTTGGTCAAACAGGATTTCCCTTTGGTGAATCCATCTTCACTCCCCCTGATAACCATCTTTTCCTCCAGATGGTTAGTGACAACATTCAGGATGAGTTGTTCCATCACCTTTCCAGGGATGGACGTGAGGCTGACCGGCCTGTAGTTTCCTGTGTTGTCCTTCCTGCCCTTTTTGAAGACTGGAGCGACATTGGCCTTTCCCCAGTCCTCAGGCACCTTACTTGTCCTCTCTGTTCAAAAATTATGGAGAGAGGCTTAGCAATCACATCAGCCAGCTTCCTCAGCACTGTAGGATGCATCCCATCAGGATCCATTAACCTATGAGCCTTAAGCTTGGCCAACAAGTCTTTAACCTCTTCCTCATCCACCCAGGGCAAGTCCTCTGCTGTCCTGGACATCCTACGCTCCTTGCTGCACTAGGAATCCTAAGGGCTGGCCTTGGCCATAAAGACTGAAGCAAAGAAAGCATTCAGTAGTTCAGCCTTCTCTGCGTCCTCTGTCACCAGGGACACTGTCACTCTGTGCTCAGCAGTAGGCCCACATTCCCCCTCATCTTCCTTTTGCTGCCGATGTACCTGAAAAACATCTTCTTATTTTCCTTTACTTTCCTGGCCAAGTTTAATTCTAGAAGGGCTTTAGCCTTCATCGTTGCATCCCTGCAGTCTCTGGCAATGTTCCTATACTCTTCCCATGAAATCAGGCCTTGTTTCCACCTCTCATAGGTGGCTGCTTTCTCCCTGAGTTATCCCAACAGATATCCCAATTCATCCATGGAGGCCTCCTGCCTTGTTTTCCTGCTTTCCTACACGTGGGGACACACTGATCCTGGGCTTGGAGGAAGTGGCACTTGAAGATTCACCAGCTCTCTGGTCAATCATTTTAAGTAATCATGAAGCATTTGAAGTAATGGACATCAAGTGCTGATGTCCTTACTCCACAAAACCAGAATGGTACCTCACCCAGAAAGAACCTAAGGAAACAGTTGAATACTAGTTTCACTGATATGAACAACTTCCCAAGTGTCAAAAAAATATCACTGTGCTGTGATTTCAGTATCTCTGAGGCTTGGCCACAAATTCGGTAACCAGGATGCAAAATGGTCATATTAGCATAGGCAACCTGTCCACGCATGGTCATTTATACTTGTGGGAAACGTGTTATCCTCTGATGTGTTGCAGGGCTCTGGAGAACTACACTGAAGGTAGATGCAATCCCTCTGACAACATGGGGGCTGCATTTGCTCCCAGGTCACTTCACATGCAGGTGACTACATCTATACTTCTCAGTCCTTTGCAGCATTTTGACTTCTCTCCAGCTCTTGATATCTGTCATTTCTAGCCACAAAGGAACTTCAGCACTTAGCTAAGATCTAAACTGCCAGTGCCACTGCAAGGAATTTTAGTGTAAGGAAACACATGATGCATTAGCAGTTTTTCTCTTCCCCCTGCTCTCCCCATCAATACCTAGACTTCCATTCTATTCTGTTGCTGAATCACTAGAGGTAACTTACTTGGTTCACAGAGGTCTTAAGTTTCTGCAGCTCTTGTTCCAGTCAGTGTAAAATGTTTGGACTATCAGCAAATTGAGCAATTAACTTCCTTCTGCTTCAGTTCCCACATCCATAAAATGGGAGCAATTATTGCTTCTTTCCTACACGAAAACTGCTGAAAACCTCCTTTTTCCTATAGACCACAGTACTCTGTCATTATCCTAGGTCCGTTTTATCCAGTGTTACCACTGCTCTTCTGTTTCATTAAGCAATCAGATCAGTGAGCTGTAAGTCCTCAGAACTCTTCCTACTCACCCACCTTCCCACACAGCTGTTTATGCCACAAGCTGAGGACACCTGTTCTGCTGCAGCAGAAGAGAGGTAAGACAGTGAAAAAGGAAACTCTGAAGAGAGCTTATTCAGGAGTAATAGGGATGTAAAAACTATCTTAACCAGCATGATAATTACAAGGAAATAGCAGGAAGATCTACACCACGATTAGGTAGGAGGTGGCCCTGCCAGTAAATATGATAGTCCAAACAGGCTCTGCTCAGCAGCTCTTTTGCTGTAAAAATATTATTGCACTGAAGTGAAATTTTTTGGCCTCACTCCAGTGACAACTGAGGCAGGCTGTTGTTGCTTGGGAAAAAAATTTTCCTCAATGCAATGGAAGCAGCTACTTCCTACTGGAGAGAAAATTCAGCAGAAGTATCTCTTTGTTCTTGTAGTCTGGAGTGAACCTTGATTTCTCTCCCTGCTGTCAAAAAAAGGAACACTCTGCAAATGAGATCTTAGCAGCAGACAGTGGTTTGACTATATGCTGCTTTGGTCTGGCATACTGCTTATGAAACAGTAGACCTTTTCTTACAGCTATAAGACCTTCTGGCTTTACTCTGAGTCAGATAAGTTCACCTAAAACAACTAGTCAGAGTGTATAGATTTTATTGCTAGAATCTACTGGGCATCTCAGAAATCCTGACACTACAGGCTAAGAGTACAAGATGAAAATCAATAATGAAAACATTTTGATAATTAGACTGCCAAGCAGAAATCCTAACAGAACATATGTAGATATTCAAATATACTTTTGATGTGTAATGCATCAGCCCTTTGGCACCCAATATACTGGAAAGAAAACATCTATAGTTTGCAGAAACAGAATACAGACTAGCCTTAGGCAGATAGTGCTCCAACTGCTAGACTCTTCCTGCCTTGTCGCTGACACTGTTACCTTATAAAGCAACACTGGGCAGCAATCAAGTAGGGCTGTTATTCACCACTAATTCAGCAAAGGAAAAGAAATGAATGAGCTTTCCCAGGTTGCAGTACTTCCAGATTGTCTCTCAAAGGGCTGCATCAATTACTGTCACTTATTTGTCAGCAGTATGCCATGATTAATTGGTGAGATCCACATTTTTGCGTGCCTTACGTCACACATGGCTCTGCTCCCCCATCTGTTTTTATTGGTGTTATAGACCAAAACGTTCCACACCATGTACCTTGTCAAAGATATATTGATGTCTCACAATGGGCCCAAGCTAAAACAACTTCAAACCCTACAGATTACCTAAATGTGCTGAAAATAAAGACATCGAGAAGTGACTGAAAGATTTAGTAGGGCTGAAAGTTGAGACGCAAAAAAGAGCAACAGACTTAAAGCTTTCTTAAGCAAAACGAGAATGTTATGTTGGCAGAATAAGGGAATTTGTTGTCATTACTAAAGTATGTGGCAAATTCAGAAGTAGCTCTTTACAAAAAAACCCTAAACATTTACAAAGTGAAGTGTTACTTAGTAAGAACAAGTATGTCAAAAACAGACTTAAGTTTCAGTTCCCGACATCCTTACTTTCCTGTTTCGGATGGTGTTTGATTGCCTTTTCCTTATTTTCTAAAAAACATATGCATCTCGTGGATTTTCACAAGTCCAACATACATTTAAATGTTTCCTTGGAGAATGTATGTACATACCCATGCATCTGTTAGGTAGTGAGTAAAAAACCATATATATAAATGTACTAAAGAGCAGCACAGTAGGATCACATATGCCAACACACAAACTTATGGTTATGACTATAATAAAGGCTTAATCATCAAAACAGCATTCAATATTTATGTGGTTGTTTTTATTTGTAGAGATGAACGTGCTTTAAAAAAGAAGTAATTAAACAAATATTATTTCCATTCTTGCCTTGACAGACATCAGGACTTTTTATACATCTTGTGATCCCTGTCATCTCTCTGAGAGCTGCTACTTAGAAATCATGACATTTTCAGATTCCGAGTTTTGATCTTTTAAAATATATTTTCTCTCTCCTGGCTGAAGAAAAAGGTAAAATATCCAAAATCTTCATGTTCAGCCTGTGGAATCCACACATTTTTAGAATTAATTTCCTTAGAGACACAAGATCCATTTCAGAAGATACTGTGAGGGACTCTGTTGCACTATTCCCACTGGGAGAGCTATTACTGGGATCAATAAATTATAACAATTACCCTCTCAACATGTAAGTGCTTTTATAGAAACAGAGCCTTCTGATAAGCTTTTTCTCCTTCAGCTCAGAATTCTGGTGTTAAACAGAGAAGAAATAAAAGCACAGAAAAGAGAACCACCAGCCTTACTTGTCAAAACCAAGTTTTCAGTTCCAAGAGATGTAAATGAACTGTCAAATACAAATAGTACTAAATAAAACTAATGAAATTTTACTGCCATTTCCATACATGTCACAGTATGATAACAGCATCTTGCTGGGTCCAGCAGTTGTGGTCTATGTGATCTCTGCCAAAGAATTAGCATAAGCTTACTTCAATGCCTCTGTCTTTCAGTTTATATCTGTTGTTTTGCTACTCGTAATAGCAAGGTACTAAAGTGATCTCTGAAGCCTCTGCCATAATACTGCAGGTGTGAAAATAACAACAGACACCATGAAAAGAAAAAAAAAAAAAGCAACAAAACCAAATATTGATCTGAGAAATAACTAAGATTAGGAACCAGGTCTACTGGAGGCAGCAACACCACACAATAAAAGCTTAGATAGCAACAACAAATGAATTTTCATAGTCTTTGAATATTTTTGCTACTTTCTCAAACATAAACAGAAAAATTCTTCACTGACTTCACACAAATAATGCAAACAAACACAGAGGAATAAGATTAAGAAGATGGCCATGCTTTTGCGATGGCTATACACCATGACTGCATAGAGGTTATCACAATATTGACACTGTCTATACTCATCCTGTGCTGCTCTGCAGAACAGAACAATGCCTGTCTCCGAGAGATCTGTGCTTCACCTAAAGGTCTACTGGTCCCAGCAGGCAGGTCCCAAGTCTTGCGGCGTAGAGGTTGCCATCTCGCAGGTGCCATCAGCACCTTGGACAGTGAGAACCTGAGCCGAATACATGGCACATGCCATTGCGTAGCCTCAGGTACCTCTGTCTGCCATGCTTGTTGAGCTCTTGACAGCAGCAGTGGTAGAAAAGTGAAGTAGGGCACATCCAGACTTTTGTCTTTACCTCCATTTTGTTATGAAGCCCTTCAGTCTGCTCCTCCAGAGTGCCTCCTCCTCCTTGGAAACCTGCAACCTCCAAGAATTCACTTTTCACACTCATTTTTTAATTTCCAACTTTGACCCCATGCTATTTATTCCACCTTTATTGTCCTTTGACTATTATAATTTACAAGACAAAAGAGGTGATCTAAATTATTTTGCATTGACCACTATATTGCCACAACAATACAGTCTGACAGGTCATTTTACATTAGCTGAGCTTTTCTGACTCCAGCTGCACACTATGAACTAACGCACATTTTCCTCTTAACTCTAGAGCAAAACTGAAAAATGCATTGGCTTAAATAGTAGAAACACAACGAAAGTGAAGTAGAACTTGAATGACTCAGAAAACCACAAAGTGTATACATAATGCTTTTAATATCTGGGCCCTGGATTTCATTTTTAATGCATTATACTACCTTGCAGGCTTACGCATACTAATCCTCCTGGATGCATTCAGCACAGGTAGTGATCCCTGGCCTCCAGCTTTGAAGCAATCTACTACTACTGCATGCCCCGCAATATTTTAGACAGAAATCACAGGTCATATTGGCAAAGTGTTATGCTGTAGAAGGCTCTGATGTGTTCGCCTTACGACCTTAGTAAAAGTTCCCAAAGCTTTGAATAAATCAGTAGCATTTCATATGCCTTGTCATTATCTTTCAATTCATGGTTTCCTGAGACAATCAAATTTGGAGAGCAATTGCGTGGCAGTAGGGATATGAGAAATGAGAACAACATGTAGAAGCTGTTAGTTATGGCTGTTTGACAAATATGGTATTAAAACAGTGCAAAAGAACTACCCAAACCATAAGGTAGGTAGAACAATTCTTAGTCAAACACCACACTCAGAAGAAATGCAGCAGAATCCCCGAACATGTACTCCCATGTGCTTTTTTTCTAGATAATGCAAATTATTTGTAAGATCATTTGAAAGACTTGTACTCTTAAAACCCTGATGAATCTACAGTATTTACCACATTTAAAATCCACAAGAGGGCAGAAGCATGGGTAAACTGGTGAATGTAAAAGGAGACACACATATAGACAGTAGAGAAAAAGACGCACACATATGTGTGTTTTAATTTTTAAGTTTTAAGGTAGAGGAAACTAGATTTGTAGTTGCATTTAGATTCCTGACTGCATTAACTTAAACAAATAACCTTGCGATACCGTGAAAATATGAACCCTATTGACCAGGTTCAGGCAATTACTTATTTGTTCTGAATTCAGCCTGCTTTGGTTCCACAGATAGTCAAAATTACTACAATTTAGTAATTCATATTTGTTCACTGATTTCAGCTGGAAAGACATTAATCGCTGCCAATGACATAATGGCTTAAAAATACACAGAGGAAGTCTGCATCCCCAGCTTGGCAGAGCTACAATCGGTTTGTACAACAGCTAACTTAACTCAGATAGAGTTGCAACTGGAGAGTTGGGTTTCTCACATACAGTATCTCATGCCGTTTGCTGACAGGACAAAATCATCCTGACTGACTTGGAAGTCTAAAACTAATCTTCGGAAGACATTCATGTATTTCGGGTTACAGCCATAATTAGACTTACTCCCAGACATTCTTTCACCCAACAGAACTTACAGTCTCACTGTAGATGCCAAGATCCATCTTGTAAAACATATGGCAAGTGTAGAAAAACAAAGTGCAAGGAGGCAGTTGACTCACGTAATCAGTATAAAGTCAGAAGAATGATTAGGCACTTCATTTCAAAGCAGGTAAGCACCTACCTGATTAGGTATTCTCTAAATCCTGTTCTCTGTGGTCCCCAAGTAAGGACACAATTAGCCATGAGAGAAACCTCCCAACTGCAGTTTCTCTATTAATGTAATCATTATCTAGAAGATGAAAAAATTGTTTCCAGTTTTCACTCTTTTCTATTAAAGTAAGCACTGTAATGTTGCTATTTTGGGAATTCAAGTCACAGGGCCAATATGTGTTAGACATATAACTCACACTTTGGATAAGTATTTTCATAGACAGGCATGCTTCTGTTAGCCTGCAGACATGGAAGCATGTGTTGTTCAATGAACCTCATCAAGGAAAGCCATTCTTAAGACTGTCAGGTTTTCCTCATAGATGCAAGACAGAGACAAACTCTTTTCAGACTAACATGCAGAGCAGGTTTTCATCCTTTCCAATATAAAGGTGGAGCTGATTTGTCTTGTTCAGTCATTATGTAAAACTCATCATATTCATAACATCTCTTTCCTACTGTGTATGGACACGCATGCATATATATGTGAACAATTTAACTTAAATATATTGCCTGTGTCTACTGCAAACAGTGAACTGCACAACCACACACTTGCATGGGTATTGACTAGAGTAATTATTTTTTCTTACATCAATATAAGCGAATTTCCCAAAGCAAAATTAAAGAAGTATGAGAAGAACAAAACATTTTCCTTTTTTTTTTTTTCAGGCTACATATTGACAAAATCTACAGCAGCTGTGGATTTACCTAAGGTAAATCCAAAACGGACACAGACCCAAGGACTCATCTGTGATCTATTTTGCTCAGTTTCTAGAAAATGTTTTTCTTTATGTCTCAGTTTTCTCAAAGCATGGTATGAGGGATATCAACTAGAAAAAAAGAGATAGTAAAAACAGTCACTTTATCCAACAGACACCTGCTTTTAGAAAAAGCAAAGGCAAATGCCACAGTTACTTTGAGTGCACAGCAAATATGTAGCTCTAATTTCATTTCGAATAAGTGACTTTTTAAGTTGTTTTTAACAACTTTTTCTGAAAATATCTTTTGAAGCAAAACACTGAAGTATTTATCCCCTATTGATACAGAGATGAACTACAGATAAAATGAACAACAGTCTTGTGGATGTGACAGTAGCCCATATCTTGCTGGACTCTAATTTAAGAAACAGCAGAGTCAATCACAGGAAACTTACAATCACAGAATTAACTGCTGCGTGGGCTTTCATATACATAATGGAAGCTACCAGCATTTTTGAAAGAAGTCTGCTAGGAAACACACATACATTAAGTCTTCTTTGGTCTAATAAATTTATTCACCTTACCAATAACTTGATACAATGATTAGTACTATGCTCAGCAATAACAATTCACAATCATGACTGATTCGGGAATCTGACTATTAATTTCCTATTTCTGGAAAAATCTTGCCTTGTAAAATTTAACTGGAAACTGGTTGTTTTACTGGCTAAGAACTGTATTTCTGCCTATTAATGGCATTTTAATTTTGATGAATGGGACACGATTGAATGGGAGAACACTGTCTCCTACTGTCAGTCTTTTAAAAAGAAATTAGATCAAGAGTTAATCCTAAAAAATAAAGATATACCAGTATATACATAATAAAGTCCTTATGCTAATATGACTCAAAAATCGCACCCTATCCACTATTCATACTGAGCAATCACATGGCTTGCAGCTGACAGAATGAAATCTAAGTAGGATGACTCTTTGTAAGACTTGTTGATTTAGAAAGCTTCAGCTGAAAGGGCTAATACTTTATATTGTCACCAAAATATACAGCAGAAATGTACCTCTCTGGTACAAAGCAAAGGCACGAAGTTATACCAGTGAAAACAGTAAAGGCACTAAGTTATACCAGAGGAAATCAACAGGCAGCACCTCTGCCATGTCTCCAGTGATTAGCTGTGTAATGTTCAGTTTTGGGGTATCATGGAAGGCCTGCTTTCTACACACTGATTTTTAGAATCGGGATTAAAAAAAGTCCAAATCTTTAATTTCATAGCTTTTTTCCCATTCCAATCCTCATTTGAATTCTGAAGTCACATCGAAACCTTACTTATCTTACTATAATTGCTAAGCTAAGGAAAAGTAACAAAGCAATGAGAAATCACCACTTCCAGCCATCCTTGCTGCACTGTAAAGAAGTGGACAGAAGAATTTATAGAAGGTTTGTTTTGTAGGTCAGTACAGCTGGCCTCATTCAGAGATCTAATATAGGGCTTGTTGATTTTACAGTCCTTTTCTATATTGAAGAGCTCAGTCTAGCCTTGTCACCCCACATAAACGTTTTGAACATGAGCAAGGAAATAGTTTAGAAAGAGATAACCTCACCTGCCTAGCTAACCAGTAACTACCCTTAAGGAAGAAGAAATTTTCCATAGCACTCATTTAAGCAAGAGTCTTAGGCCAGATCACTAAAAACTGTAGGACTTTTCTCTGAGACACACAGAGCGAGTTTAGAAAACAAAAGTATAGGAAAAAAATTAATGGAAGGTGTTCTTACGCGATTCGAGGCTGTTAAAATCACAAGAAAGGATATGAAAGCTCAGGCCTCGGCAGCTTTTGCCCAGAATAACTAAGTAATTCAATAACTTTTCTTTCTGTAAATGCAAAACAGTAGAAAATGTCCACTACATAAGCTGTCAGTGTCATCTGACAAGATTTAGTTAGCATAAACTAAATACTGTTGTTAGAGCCTGATGGAAAGACAGCAACTAACCCTAGTTAGAAAGAGCAAGCTCCACTAAACAAACACAAAAAAGGTGCATCTTGTTTATTTGTAAAGATTAGAATAGTTTTAATTAAATAAGTTTTCAGTAATTTAGTTCTAAGCAATAAGGGAAGAAACCAAAGCAAAAGTGAGATCTGTAATCACAAACCTTTTCTTCTGCGGGCAAAGGGCTTTTATTATTTCATCTCACCAGTTTCCATCCCCAGTCTTCCAACTATGAAACTGAACGAATTGTATACAGATGTAGAAGACAATGTACAGAAGATTCCTTCTGTTTTTTCTCACAGCATAAATGACCTATATTAAGAAAGTCGGCATATACTAGACAAATGGACTTCCATAGAATCATACTTCCATGTTTCAAAACATTTAGAAAAAAAGATAGCATTTTGTGAAATAACTGTCATGTTTCTGAACTTGCAAAGTAGATTTATGACCTACCTCGAATTTGGCAGAAAAGTTTGTTAAAGAACATTTTAAAGTCTGAGGTATGACACAGAAAATGACCAAAATATTCATACCAAAGAGTTAAACTGGATAATACTGCAGTGAAAGTCTCTTATCCAGGAGCAACATTACCTGTTGTAAGCACTTCCAGGTTTGTTTGAACAGCTGTTAAACTGGACATGAACTTACTGATTTAAGGGTTTACAGTCTTTTCCTTGTAGAATTATAACCAAAAAAACAGTCATCCTGCAAACACAAACCAACTTTTATTAATGGTTCCTTCTTGCTGAATGCCCGTCTTGAAAAAGAACCCAGCAATGAAAACAATCACTCTTCAATACTGTTCAGTGAACAACATGTTGCTTCCCTGAGCAACAGCAAATGGAACAAGAAGATTGTGGACCTGTTATTCACAGTTTATTACTTGTTAGATTTACCTGATGCTAGCTGTTGTACAAACATACTGGGAGACAGTTTCATTACTTCAGTGATTTTATAGCTAAAGGGTATGAACATATGATCAATGATATTTAAGTAAAGCTGTTTAAGTTAACACCAGAGCTAGCCATGTATTTGCTTGTGAAGCAAGATATGTATGTCTCAAGAAACTGACACAATGTAATAATAAAAGGCTACAGTTTTGTCCAATTGTTCTATTTTTCTTTAAAATACAAGAAATATCTAATTCCAACTGGGACATTTTCTGGTTATTCGTAGCCACATTAAATTCACAGGCTTCAAATACTGGTTTCCTCATCAGGTCTTACTACTCTCTAAGTAATTATCAAGCAATGCTCCTATTATTATTACTACATTCAAAACAATAGCTAAGCAATGGTAAGTGCAAGTGGCTATATAAGCAGAAGAGAGATATTTTGTCTTGAAGAGCTCAGAGGATAATGAGGGGAGAAACAGTGATGCAAGGGAAAGAGGAAAACAGTGGTGTAGCAGTTTGTACAAGAGGCAGTCAGTCAACAAGCAGATCCCAGAATACAGTATTTGCATGCTTCAGAGTTCCTGAGACATCTTCTATCCTGGGCCTCACTCTTGTTCCGAAGAACGAAAATGTTAATAGAGATGTGGCTTCTAAGACGACTCTCAGCTAAACATAACTTGTTTTATTTTTAAAGATGAAGGTTGCAATTCTCTTCTCAATTGCACTCAATTGACTCTATTGACTCAAATAGCAACTGTTTTCCATCTGTGCTAAGATCTGTACAGAACTGAGTTACCAGGACTCCTTACCACTACATTGTTCAGAAAAATCTTAGGAATGTAATCAAATTTCCAAATTTACTCAAATTCCACTGGTTTCCAGGAGCAAACAGAATCAGACTTAAAAGCTCTACAAAGTGTGATCTCACCTTTTCAGGCTAGGCTGTCTTTTATATATCTGACCTACATAACACATTATGCATATGCATGCATACCTCTCTGTGAAATGCTTTCAGATCACATAATTTCAAAAACCTAGGTGGCAACTCTTACTAACTTTCTCTTTCTTAAATTGAAGAATATTGCATTACTGTAGACTTTCTTCAGGTTAGTTGCTGGATGGACCTCACAGTCTTACAGATTAAGACCAAGATGTTTTGTTTTCTTTCTTTGGAAACATCCTATCTGAGATTTCAGCTTTATATAGTAGAAAGGTGGTAGGTATCTACATTATTTACTTGAATTAAACAGCTTCAGTTTGTATGTACAATGCACCTCAAATACTTTTCAAAAATGCACTGTTTAAATAATTTCTCAAAATTCTATTCTACTCAATGTCACAAAGAGACTGAGCAGTGAGAATCCTCTTAGGACTTGACTCCAGTTACAACCAATCATTGTAAGTGCACAATGACTGTGTTAACCAAAATTACAGTAAGAGCGGTGAAAAGTTCCACTTGAAAATGAACACAGGTCTCAATAACACATTTCTTGCCCACTCCTGCTTCACACTCAAATCAAAGGGGTGTTGGTTTTGTTTAACCTACAAAGCACTTACCACCACTTTCAAGGTGGACATCAAAACACATTACCACATACATTCCTACCACTATCTTACTATCCTTACATCTTACTATCTAGATTTTTCTGAGGTGAAAATCTAGATTTTTCTGAGGCCTGGGACATACCCAGTGATGGAGATGCAAGAGTATTTTCTCATCTACCTCAGTTGAAGCCCACAGAGACTAACAGACTATCAAGCCTCTCCTCCACTTGTGACATAGGTGATTGTTTCCCCTGGTTTCTCCTTTTGTAACATGAGAGGTAGCTGAGGTTAGCAAACTCAGAGAAACATGCTACTTGAACATAACAAATAATAGGGCTCATGAAGTGACAGCATAGCAGCAAATGCTTTGCACACACTGAGTTAGTCGGTATACTGTCTGCGCTTGTTCATAGGATATTATGGGTTCAGCACCAGCTTACAAGGGAACAAGGATGGGAGACAAAACAGACTAAAAAAATAGATAGTATTAGAAAAGAATTAGGACTAGCAGTCCTAGGTTGACATGTTCAACGAATCATCTTTCAGGTCAAGGAAACTGTTTATCAGTGACAACTTTTCAGCTGTTATTGCACATCCCTAAACTGCTCCATATTCTTCATGTGCCACAGTAACTGCTCTCATATTTTGAGCTAGCACTAGCCTAAAAACCCAGATAGGGAGATTTAAAATCTCACTGTGAATGGAATCCCCATACTGTGTGAAGAGTATTTATGTAACTGAACTCAAAACATTGTATTACACTCTGGTCATACGTCAACAATAACATACTGAGCTCCTCCACCTCTAGAAGTGATCCTTCAGAGGGATTATTATGCTAAGTCTTTTAAACTGAAAAATTAAAATAAACTACAGTCAGAGGTCTTTGAAGAATAATGGTATTGGTACATATTGACACAAATGCAGAGCATTAAAGGTTCCAATTTAAAACATAGACTAGAAACATCTCCTCATAACAACATCACAAATGAGATAACAGAACATACTAATTGCTTTGACTACAGTATGTCTGGACATTCAAATATAACGATAGAAAAAATGTCTGGCATATATGTTAACTTACACTGTATCCTCCTTTGTCTGACTTCTAATTATAACTTGCTAACTTAAACTAAAGAATGCATCAAATTCTTACCCAATCATATAAGACTAACCAGAATTATAAATATTCTTTTCACTTTTTAATGTTGTCAAATTAATTATTTGCATCAGCTTTTGGCCATACATCTGTTCTGAATGGAATGTAAAAGAACAAGCGAGTTTGCTGCTGTTCCTAACATCAGAGATGGAGTTCTCACCAAGAGGATTTAACTGTAACGGAAAAAGAAACAGAACAAACTGAATGCTATGACCTGCAGAAAATTATACAGCATAGAGGGGGAAAAAATAGCAACCTTCTGAAGTTTCAGTGACTACATATTATTTCAAGAGTATCTCTAGCTTTTCATGTAGTGCTGCATGGCACAACATTCCATGGAAAAGTCAGTATTTTAACCAGTGATGAATTTTTCCAGTCTGTCACAGTAGACATTAAAACAAAAAAAACCCATACAAACACACACAAAGACCTTTAAACTAACAGGTTTTGATTCCTTATTTCTCATAATCAGATGAAGGGGAATTTCTCTATCTTTTCCAATGTCAAACCAATTGGAAAATTGACAGTGGAAATTTTTACTCAAAGAAGAAGCCTTTGCCAGTTTAGGCTTTTTTTCATTGGTTTAGGTTTTTTGCAGGGGAGTTATTAAAAAAGTTATTACCAAATAGAAACATATTGCATAATGGTAAATCTGTATAGTATATAAACTCAATTATACAGTTCATCAACATGAATTCAGTAATCTGAATCATATTACCTCCAACTGTAAGAAACTCAAGCACCTTGTGGAACAAGCAGGCTAGTTCCTTGCTTGTTCCCTGTGCTGTTGAAACACCTGCAGCTGCTGAGCCAGGTGCGGGCTCTGCTAGGAACTCAAGCAAATCTGCAGCAGCTTTCACCCACAAGGAAAGTTCCAGGAGGACAATATCCAACAGTCATCACCTGGAGTTGGGCTTCAACCTCCTGCACCTACTTCTTGTGTTTCCCATCAAAATCTTTTACTTGCATATTGACCCTGTCTATCCCTTGTTCTACAAAAGCCACTAACAAGATCAAAGCTTCAGTTAGTTAACTGTTGCTACTGTTTACATACAGCATGATTGGTCTTAATATGCAACTGTAATTTATCCAGAAATAATTATAGAATCATAGAATTGTTACGGTTGAAAAAGACCTTTAAGATCAAAAAAGTGCATCTTCCTCTTCATGTACTGACCTTCCACAATTAGCTATTTTTCTGGAATATAGTTATTAATCCTAATCATGTAACATAACTTAACAGCAAAGTTCTCTGGCAAAAATCCTATGTAAGATATGTAAAATGTATTAAATTTTCCTTTGAGTTTTTTCCCCCCAAAATGATTTTCTGCTCTGTGTTTTAATAGTATTATCCTTTAAAGACTGCTTAGAAAATTTGAACTCTATTCTTTTTGGGGGGAGGTCTTTCTGCTGTTCTCTGTGCCTTAGTTTGATTTGACCAAATGAAAGAAGGAAAAATACAAAGGAAAATACATTAAGAATTGCAATATCAATTTTGCTAGGACTAAATTCTTTGGCTTTATTCATGTAAAAAAGGCAAGCAAAAAAACCTTTGCGATGTTTCCCAGACACGAAAAGTCACCAACCTAATTCTCTTTGCAGATAATTAATAACATATAGTTAAAATGCCATCAGATACCTCAGTATATGTTACTGCTTGATTTTGCTATTAATTTTTATAATAGCTGTAGCAATAAGTTAAAATTCTCTGGACCTAGAAATTTACTAGTCTGATAAACTCTCTAAAAAAAAATCTCTCACTGGAAATGTGACAGTTCCTGTTTGTCCCTGACCAACTTTGATAAGATTGCTAGCAGTAATTGATCTGGTTTCATTAAGAATAGGAATCTGTAAACTTGAGTGTACAACTTCCTTGTAAATGAGAACATTTCTAAACTTCTTAATTTGTTGTCACAAAGCATTACAGGCTTCCAGAAGAAAAGAAAGTTGGAAGACGATCTCATACCAAAACCAAGATCCTCTGATATAGACCCTGCAATTTTCATTACCCATAATTAGTGGCAAGTCTTCTTCAGCTTCTGAGAAAAACATGGTGTCTTCTGCTTATTTTCTGGAGAAAAGTAATAGCTTAGGGAAAGATTACAATTGGGATCCAGTGTTGGGTCTTAGAACTGAACATGTAATGTACAGATGTCCATGCAGAAGAACAGGATCCAAACTACCAGCAGAGAAAGGAGATATTAATGACTAAATGTCTCAGTGTCTCCTATTGCACCTCTTTCATTTGCTAGAAATAATACTGTGGCTATTTCTTTTTTTACTCTTCTGAGTAGAAAATCTACTGTGTGACAAACAGAATTGAATAGAGACTACCATGAGATAAAGAATTGTGCTGTTCATTTCAGTATAATTGTCCCCATTGCAGTTTAGAATAAAGGTGAATTCTTTTCCCCTGAGAACTAGAAGCAAGATCTCCCAAGATAAGTTAATTTTACAAAACATTGACAAGTTCAAAACGAATATTAACAGTTTATTAATAAAAGAGCCTTAATATTAACTTCTGATAAGTCAGGAATTTCACATGCAATCACCCTCTGAAGTTACAGTTTTACTGTCTCTGCAGAGAAAAATTTCTTTGTTATCTAGCTGTGGTACAAGAAGGCCTGTGGGAGCTCTGCTGGAGTTTTACTGCAGTGAACAACTCTGATAATGTCAAGAATTTGTTATGTAGTTGTAACACAGGGGTTTTTTTTCCAGTACTCATTCACAAAACTAAAAAAAACCATAAGTAGTTAAGTGAAATGAAGAAATCCAGGGCATCTGATTCAGCAGGAAGAAACATTCTGGGAAACAGTTGTTCATCAGGCAATCAAACACATGTTAACTTGGCAGCTGTAGCTTCTGAAGCCACTGTTAAGGTGTCTTTCCTTTTACCTTGCCAGTCACAGTGATCAGTATGAATACAGTACTTAAACTACATTGCACAAAGTTCTCACTTCAGTCTTGTTTCATGTAACCTGAAGAAATACATTCTCCTCAATCCTCACTTAGAAACAATGTGACAGATTTCCACAGTTTCTATATCCATACATTTTGGCATCTCAAGAACCACCTAGCAATTTCACCTAGCAATGAGAAAGCTATAAAATGAGACAAAATTATGTTGCAACAAAATGTAGAATTAAGATCAGAATATGCCTGAATGCAATTAGCAGTAAATTAGAATGACAAATTCTGCATGCTTTGAAATTAAAGAACTTTAATGGAGTCTTGAAGCTTAGATACGGAAAAATGGTTGCAGACAGCCAAGGGTTCAGCTTCAAACGTCCAGGACTTCCAGGTGACACTACCAATATCTAATTAAGAAGGTACATTTGCTTAAAGCTTTTTTTTTCCCCACTTTTCTGGTGGTTTTTTTTAAATGAAGATAAAATTTTCCCAATAAAATTTTCAATTTTCTCTTTTCAAGCTATGTTTTACTTCAGATGAATGTCTGTCTTAGGTTTTTATCTTACTAGCATATTTTTAAAAAGCAGGAAAAATAACATGTGAACACATTACAGTTTTCTCTCCTGACTACTCTTACTAATCAGGTGAGAAGTCTGGAGTCTGTACACGTACAAATGGAGCACTTTGGACCTTGAGATCCATTCCTCTCACACACTCTATAATTAGCTGTCAGTTTCACCATGGACATTTTCCATGTGCACTTTGAGGTAGTCATTTCTTGTAAACTTCTTGTGGCAAAGCTGGCATTCTGCCATCGGTCGATTGGGGTTGTGAGTCAGCTTGTGCCGGATCAGCATTTTCTTCAGGCTGAAGGACAAATCACAAACCTAAAGACACGAGGACAAGACAAAGACAGAAGAAGTCTTAAAACTTCAAGCATGCATAATGCTTCTTATGTTACAACACTGAGGTCACAGCCACACATACCTGCAATACTTTATAAATGAGGCAGTCTTTGAAAGAGTAAGTCCTTCAGAGAGCACTTTAAAGACTA
The DNA here is from genome assembly GCF_028858725.1 of Colius striatus. Taxonomy (NCBI): domain Eukaryota; kingdom Metazoa; phylum Chordata; class Aves; order Coliiformes; family Coliidae; genus Colius; species Colius striatus. The sequence goes on from NC_084761.1 coordinate 24,908,560, forward strand.
TTATTCTGTCTGGTATCTTTAAATGTCATACATTAACAGTTGTACCACATGGAAAAAAGAGACAGTCTTTGAAATATCACTGAGGTGATATCAGTTACATTGTAGGTTTTTTTTAAAACTCATTACTCTATCTGGGATACAGCAAAAACTATGACAAAACGTCACAAGCCTCTGTCAGTTCAACCTCAAATGAAATATTTGGTTTTTGACCTCCACAATGACATGTGTAGGTTCCTAAAAATCTCAGTTCTAATTGCTAAGTTAAAATGAGGGAGGAGTGAGAAGTGAGAAAAAAGATGCTCTGAAGACTGCAAGCAAGGTTAATAATCAATATAGAAAGGAAAACTCATTGTTCTAGTCTTCTGCCTGGCCAAGAAAACAGAAGACACCCTGTGAATGAAGGTGTAATTACTTCACTACATTATCTGGTGTGCTGCTTCCCTTCTTCTACTGTACTCCAAGCAGTTCATTTCATTCTGTCCTTTGAACAAGTGAATAGAAGGATGAGGGACTCTGCCATGATAAAACCATCACTTAAACAAAATTCAAAATGAAAGGCTAACAACAAGTTCAGCCATGAGAAGTTAGAATGAAAAGTTACATCTATAAGCAAGATATCAAGTAAACTGAAATCATGCAGTTATATTGTCACATTCACCTTCCATCTAGATACATATTGTAGGCATGACTGAAGACAAAAAACCCGGTAAGTTAGAAAGCATGCTCCTGATTTAACAAATAAAACAGGCAAGAGTCATGTTATAAAATAAGAACGAACACCCAACAGGCTTACAATCTTGGAATTCCAGGCTCATTCCAGAAAAAATGTCTTCCATGCAGATGAAACTAAGAGAACCCAGCACAATTCCTCTTCAGGAAAATTCAGTTTAAAATGCATATTACTGTCAAACTAGTAATGAAAATGCTGAATGTCCACTGATCGCCTTTGAAACCAAGTCAGATAAATAAAGTAGACTATCCAAGTAGATAATCTTGACCTGCAGTATATGTCTTTTACACCAATTAAGGCAAAACCATACAATGACCATCAAAAGGGCAATTGTTAAGATGCAAGTTTGTATCCAAAATTTTTCCCAGTCAAGAACACTGTATGTGCTGTTGCAATGAAACACTTTTGGATTTATGACATGACGTAATACCGAGGACTTTTATACAGCAGTTCTAACTCTCCAACTTTTTTTTCCCTCAATGTATAATTACCTCTTTCAGACCAAGCAACAGTCACCCTTTTGTTATGTGGCAGTGAACGGCACTTACAGTATCTGCTGGTCAGGTCATAGTGGTAGTTTTGCCACATACCATTTTCTATCCCTCTTCCACAGAACACACAAAGTAAACTCATTACATTTACCTAATCATAACCATCATTCTTGCTCACAACGTTAAAAGTATCATATACCTGTGAATATATTTCCTGGAAACCAGGAAGCTGTCCAAGGTTATACACACATACAAGATACGTATGTGTTCCGTATGTCCTACATATGCCTCTTCCATTTTTAAAGTAAATAGTTCATAATACAGTCTCCTTCAAGGCTCTAATATTTTCTACTACTCAAGTTGTTCAAAAACAACATGAAATGCATAGGACCATTAAAGATACGATACATCTTATGCTGTGCTTATCCATAAAAGGTTCTGGGGTATTTTACTTTAACACTTTGCTTGATATTTTAATTTTATAAGCAAGACTGACATTTTATAGATTTACAGACATGTTTGCAAATGTGCACTTGAACTCCAATCAATCTTTTCAACATGATCAAAGTTTTGACTGAGTAGGGAGGATGGAAGAGACTGACATTTGAAAGTAAGTGTAGGGTCAACTGAAGGCAGAGTGGAGAGAAATACTGTACTGGAAAGAAACCAGGACAGGCAGTACCTGACCCTTCTGCCCCCAAAGAATAATCTGTTGTCTCTGAGGCAACTGAAGTTCAATTGGCCTCCCAGCAAAAACACAGGCTGGTTTTCAGAAGGCAGAAATATAACACACTAAGAAAAAATAATTTCTGAAAAAGCTTTTGGGTACAGATAAAACACAAAAAAAGACACAAAAACTGTAGCACTTTGATCAAACAGAGTCCGAGAAGTACTTTTACGTGTAGTACAATCCTATACTGTAATGTCTGTTCCCTATTTCTGAGAGAGGAGAGCAAGAGAGGACAAGAAGATATGGCTTTTATTTCTGATTCGGGAAGAAAAATATAATTAAAGCAAAAAGGCAGTGTAAAAAAAATGTAATTGTTTATGTTGTGTGGGGTGAGGTGCATTGTTAAGTGCAGCCTGTTCTTAAGCCTATTTTTTTTTTCCCCCACAGCCAAAAGGTTTCTTCCTTCAGTTGTCACTGAAGGCAATTCCTGTTTGTAAATGCTAATGGTACTAAGAAACAAAGAAAATTCTGTCAGCAAATATTAATGCTATTTGCATGAAACAGCTGAATTGTTACTATGAGTGCTTCTAACGACAGGTAGGAAACAAGACCTTCAATCCTTTTAAGACATTTAGCAATATGCTAATCATTGAAAACTAAGCCTGTTTTTCACCTTTAAAGGATTCTTAGTAAGGTCTGGGAATTAGACTTACAGACTTTTCCAATTACTTTCACGAGTAAGGGTATGTCAGTAGTATGCCTTTGCCCCTTAAAACATGCAAAGAAAATGGGGAAAAAAGATCCAGAAAATAGTAACAAAAATTATTATGAACACGGGAAATTGTCATGCAAAGTGTTGGAAAGAGAAACAACTTCAGAGGAGTTGACTAAGAAGGAACATGGCATACGTACAGAAAACGATGAATGGAATAACTATTAACCCTTTCTGTTAACCAAAGAACTAAAAGACAGTTATTGAAATTCCATTGCAGTAACCTGACACCTCTCACCTCTGCAAAGTCCCTTTTCACAGTTAAGAATTTGTGGAAGCTGTTGCCATAAATTACCACTCAAGTCATTGTAAGAAAAATAATGAGAACATCTACAGCTATCTTTAGTGGGATAAAAAAAATGTAGGTGAGAATATTTGAGTGTAAAAAGCAATCTTTAGTATTGGACAGACAACAATAAATGTCTCCCATGGGTACATTTTTCTGTAACCATCCACTACTCGTTTTCCTGTAACTTCTGCTGAAACACCTGGTAACATGTAACATGCAAGACAGCTCTAGAGGAATGGTCTGCTTTAGGTGACATTTAACTGTGTCTCCAGCATCTGTAGCTCAGATGAAATAAGGACTCACTGTTCAAAACAAAACTTTCAACACTCTCCAAGTGCATTAAGCAGCAGATTGTGGTAGGCACCTCGGCAACTGAAGTGTATGAATGAATAGTAAAGTGCTGTTTATGTCCAAACCCCAAAACACCAGCAATCTCTGCAATGTGAAGCTGGCAAAAGACTAGCGCTGAAGAATAATCTGATGGAACATGGCAGTAATTTAAAGTATAAAAAAAATCTGCAGTAAATGAAGGTATGTTAAAAATTCTCAAAGAACAAAGACCACAAACAAATTACAGCTGTTTCTAGAAATACTATGATTTGGGAAAATATAGTTCTAATTAACGAGGAACGCTGAAGAAATAGTTGACACAGAAAAATATGTTTTCATATAGTCCCCATTTTCTATTAAAGAAAAAAAAAATAATGAAATATAACCACCACCCCAAACTGGGGTGAAAAAGGCACACTGTGAATTCAAGACCAGTTAATCTCGGATCCACAATGTGGGAAAGCTTGCATTTACAATGCAAGGCAGCCAACAGCTGATAACCAGTACAGCAATCTGAAAGCTTAAAGGCTATTGATGACGATTTGAAATTAGAGAGATCCTCATGGCACAATCTAGAGCCAGGCTGAGATGATCCCAAAAGAATAAATCAAATAACCTGACTTGAAGACATCATCAAAACATTGTAGCTGAAATTTTTCATTAAATTAATAAATTCTATTCTCACTGAAGTCACCAGTTTATTTGTTATAAGACAGATGAAATAACAGACCCTTGTGAACTTTTGTGCGAAGTGGTTATTCTAATTTTGCATCTAATTTAAAAATTTGTGAACAAATTCACAACTGTTCAGACTGATTCATCTAGGATATAAGTGAAACTGGGTGGTTCCCTTGTAACAAGTTAACTAAGAGTTGGTACGACAAAACAAAGCACTTTTGTGATATACATATACTAGTATATATAAAACATACTAATTCTACACCCTATTCTGATGCCTTTCTCTAAATTCTCAAGCAACAACATAAATTCTGGCATTTTATAATTCTGAAAGATAGTCCTTTCCAATAGTTTCTGCCCACTCAGCCTCCCTATCTACCTTTCAAAAGCTTTGAGATACGTTGTATACAGGATGGGGTATACTGAATGAAAGATACCTGACAGTGACCTCTGAACTGTGATTTAATACGCTGCATTTCAGCACTGCAAGCATACACAGCATCCACAGCTACCTCATTGAGCAATAAAAACCCCCCATCTATGAGCAGATGAAAATATCTGACCAGATTTCACTAAACAGAAATTGGAAACTGTGAGTTTATATTTTCGTCACACAGCAACATCATGAGAATACAGATTCCATGTAATAAATTAAATACCTTTTCCTCTATAAGCTAATCTCCAACTACTAACTTGTCATACGATTTATACAGGAATCCAACCAACATGAATTTGTAACTTGTAACATCCAAATTGCATTAATAATGGTGAAAATAACTCTTACGGGATCCAAACCCATAAAATAAAAGGGTGTGCAATGTTCTTGGCAACTGAAGAGGGTACATAACATTCCCTTACTGGTCTTTCATTAGTTAGGCAATCAAAGACCATATGAAGTGTAACTTTATGCTACAGCCAAAAGGCACATGGCTGTAGTCTCACTGCACTGAAGACCTGCTGCTGCACTGAAGTCAAGAGAAAGGGACAGATCAACTCACATCACACTGAAACGGCTTCTCTCCGGTGTGGGTTCTCATGTGCTCATCCAGGCCTCGCTTTTGACTGAAGGCCTTGTTACACTCTGAACATTGGTATGGCTTTTCCTGTATGAAGTGACAACAGTAAGTAAAAGTGAGTGAAAGTGAGTCAACACAGAGCCCAAGTCATTAAAGGAGTAGAATTCCATGCTGCATGGTGCAAGTTTTACATTTTCTCTAAGGGATTAAATTCAGTGAAAACAACAGAAAACGACTTTCAAATGATTAAGTGAAAGCTGGGAAAGCTGTGGCCTGACAGTTTCCACTTCAACACCCACTTACGAATTAATTATCTGTTCCAGTCTTTCAAATCCAGCCATTTTGGAAGTCTGTTTTTTGTAATGTGAAAGGTACATAAACATAAAATTCCAATGTACTTTCTTTTATCCTCCACAAAAGCTTCAAGCATAAAGACAAGCAAGATGTCCATAAAAAACCTCAGGGTTTTTAGCAGGTTTCCAAGCATGGAAAGAGGTGAGGAGAGAAAGAGTTGGGTACAACAAAAGCTTGTGGTAGAGAAAAAACTTATATTGAAAAGTGGTGACAGAAGGTTAATCACGTATTCATTGCAGAATCTCAAAAGAAATGCAGATTGTAAACAAGCCATCTGTATTTTCATTAGAACTATTGGTTAGCAGCTACTGTAACACACAATGTTCTAAAAGTTGCAAGCTTGCTGACTTCAAACTAATTATTAGAGATGCATATGGAAGACCACTTACATAAAGATTTTCTTCTGTGAAATTCTTCCTTAATAGAGAAACTTATATATAAGGTGTAATTCTTCCTTTAGTCCACTAAAGTTACAAAAGAACCACGTGGAAAACAACATTTAAATAAAACAATTAAATGCAAAAGTTAGTATTATGGCACTGCACACTGCCTCATTAAAATGTTGGTGCTTTATTTTTTAATCAAACGATTACACATCTTTTGCTCTCATTCTACTTTTCTGTGGTCCCTAATTCTGCATTGCTTAAGGTCTAAAGATGGGTATTTTAGGCAAGAAAGTAAACATTTTTTACTAAATTAAATTGAAAACAAAGAGTGTAAATCAGTAGGCAATAAAAATGCTAAGTTTATGAATTAACAAACAATTGTCAGTAATCTTAGTAGCCTTTTGGGAGATAATGTGAGATCCAAGGATAAATGAGAAGGAACAATACAGCTTAGGTGTTGAAGCTACAAAGTGAAGAAATTTTCTAGCTTTTGTATTCCTGTTCCCAGCATGCAGGGGACAACTGGGTCTCCACAGATTGCTAAATCCTGTCAAGTAGTCAGTATAAACCATAAACATAATACAATGGACTGTAAGTTAGTGTCATTATATGTATGTCCCAAGCTCTTGCTTTTCAGGTCCAGAGATCTCAGTGGAGGTGAAGACTGAGTTCTTCATTTTGGAGTACCTTTCCATGAAGGTACCTTTCCTAGAAAAGGCAGTGTCACAGTCAGAAACGTCTCAACTTGTAGTGGCAAGAATCCTCTAGGACACCAAAACGGGTCATAAATTGTATATGTAGGGAAAAACATCTCTCTGGCAATTTCAAGTTCAGATATGAGGATATCATGAGATAAATAAAGGGCATTTCAGTATGATGCAGGACAAATCTTTCTACTGATAAGGCGGAGTACACAGTGCCCAGTTGCATCTAATCAACGGGCCTAAAGGAAAGCCACTACTGAGCTTTTCTGTGCAAGGTTCTCCTTACACATTTATCATCTTTGTGTGTTTCACCATTATCCTAATTTTCTAATTTCCATGATTCTTCAGTATAGAGTAAAATATAAATTACCTAAAAAGAATCTGAGTTGATCTTAAAAAATAATCACCCAGACCAAAAGCTTCATGTCACAGAGAATTTTGCTAGACTTGACTAAGACTTTGTGAAACAAGTCTGTCATTTTTAAGGAACTATACAAATAAGCCACATGAAAAGCAGGTCTCCACGACACCCTCTTAATTGGTTTTGCATTGTGGTTAACGTAAACCACATCTTCCACAAGTTCTCTGAAAACAACCTTTCTCTGTTTAAGTTATTCCACACAAACTGCAAAGTATATGATATGTACATCTTAAACACCTAAGAAAACAAACATTATTTCAAACTGTACCAGGTGGACTTGCTCCAATTTTATCATCTTGTTCTTCAGGTATCTGAAGAGCTACCTCGATTATGATTAACATTTCAGAGATACATGGACTTCGGGATTCCATTTTGGAGAAAGAGCCATTATAAAGTCTGGGAAGTTGAAGTCACAAGCCTGGGCTGTAATATCTTCCCCGAGGTTATGTTTGTCTCTTTGTATTATTTTCTATGGGAAAAAAAAAGGATCTATCTAACCATCCCTTTGGCATTTATATTCGAATTCACATATGTAGTGCATGAAACACATTCAAAGCTGTCTTTGATCTAATTTTAGATTCCTTACATCTGTATATTCCAGTGACTTCAGCAGACAATTGTTATTCACACAAAGCCCCTCTCCCCTAAGCTAAGCCACCCTTCATTCACATCTGTGTTCGTTTCAGTAAAATCGTTAGTGTTGTCCAGAACAAAACTTGGTCCTAAGTATCTCTCTGAAGAAAACAGACTTTTTTGACAGTTTCGAAGAAGACATCATTCTCAGAGACTAATTTATTCAAAACAAAACATTCTATGCTTTTCTTTTTCTCTCTCCTCCTTCTTCCCTTCATGTCAGACTTCCACAGCACAATACTTGGAGAAGGCAATATTTCTAACATGGAAAAGATGATACTGACTTGGCATAACCATCACTGCTCTAAAGATGAACTGAAAAAAACTCCCATAAAAACCACAGCGTAAGTTTGAGAGAAAGATAATGCCACCACAAAAGGATAACAGGGATCAATGATGAGATAAGAAATAAGTTGGAGAAATTCAAAACATCAAGCAAAGGGAAAAACCTGCTATCAACAAACCAGGACATCATTGGGAAGTCTGCCTTCAGAGAAGCTAGCAACTGCTAGTACTATAAATCTACCCTCTGTTCAAAAAGCATCTGCCAAGCCATGGCTATAGCACCAGCAAACCTAAAGGATTACATGTGTTTTCTTTTATTGATGATACAAATGAAGAAGAGAGCAGGGAGAGTGAGTGACACCCGATGTAGGTGGTATTGCAGTGATTTAATATTACAATTTTAAGTATACTAGGTATAAACAGAAATATGGATATCGAGATTTAGAATCTTCCTGCCTCTAAACAAAGAAAGGTCAAGGAGAGGACTTAGTATTCTGGAAGGTGTTTCACTGTAAGACTGATATGCTAACTTAGAAGCTCTTGTCCCAGACAATTTTCACATCACTACATTAAAACTGAGAGTAATTCAACATTTTAACAACTATGAAAAATAAAACAGTGTCTGCAATACACACATCATCTGTCTGTGGATAGCTGAATCATAAATGACTACCTTGGATTCTGTGCAAATTGTGCTTTGCATTAGAAAGACATCAAAACACAACAATCTCTCAAGGTCCTTTGACACCACCTTGAATGGATTGATAGAACATGTGTACAGAATATCCTGCAACCACGGCAGATGGAAATACTTAAATGTAGACTATTTGAACTGCTAACTGATGTATTTCCCTTAAGAAATATAAATACATTATGTATATTAGCTTAGCACTAGTGCATGTGGTTGTTTCTGTAAACCTGGTAAAACTGATTACACACATAAAACATGAATGACTTCAGTAAGAGTACCTCCAAATAACTTTATAAATTTAGAACTATGTCATGAGCTCAACAGCAACAGCAAGAAAAACATATTCTGGACATTACTACACCCAAATAAATCACAGCTCAAGATTCAAATAAATGAGAATTAAGAACCATTCTAGTAACTCTTTTGAAGGTGGCAGGAGCAAGTTAAAACTGAGCTGAACCCACACATAGAAGACCTTATTCTTTACTTTTTTGGTTAAATTAATTTACTACAGTGACTGCAGATTTACATTACTCGGAAAGTGAACTTGATGACTACACAAATGTTACTCAAGAATCCTTTTTAACAGTTTACTAGTTAGGCTTGGAGCTACAAGAAGTTGACCTTTGAAACAGAATCCTAGAAATCCTTTAGCTTTGTCAACCTGAAAATCAGAAAAGGCAGTGTGGTGTTACCTGCATGCAAATCAGGACAGTGACAATTACAGAGTTCAGGAAGCACTGTCTAAAGGGTAACTTATGCATTGAGGGAATGAGGTGAAGCTTGAATCATCTGCATATTTCACGTAAAACCTTTGCTTTGTGTGTTTTAAACCTTTTCATAATAGCAGTAACACTTTGTTTTAATTATTATTAATGTTCATGGGTCACTCAAACCACCCTCAGGAGCTCTTCAGCCAGATGTACACAGCACATACCAAAGATAGTGAGCCAGGACAGGTTCTCATCCTTTCAAAAAACACACCTGAACAGGGAAGGTTTGTAGCTACAACAGCCTGAAAAGCATGATCTCAAGGGCCTGAAAAAGACTCCAACCAGATGCAGCCCAACACAGTGTTCGCGATGCATACTTATAGGCAACCTGTAACCTACCTTGCAGCCTCACTAACAGCAAACTTCTACCCAAAGTTAAGCAAAATAGTGATGAATGAGTAACAGAAGCCCTAGAAAATCAGATGGATCTTTCTGCTTGGTCTAGAAATTCTCCAAAGTGTCAGAACATGCTGAGCACCAGGCCAAGCAAGTCATTCTTCACAAGGAAACCTGTTAGCAGCTGTGGTAACAGACCTTTGAGCCTCAGCAAATACCAGTGTCAAGGCACAGGTTTCTTCTACATTTAAGAAGAGTGATGGGTAGTTTCACTATCAATGAAGTGGTGACATGCAGTGTATTACTCAAGCCCAGCTTTCATCTTAACTAAAAGGCTGGGAATTGAGGTGTAGTACAGTAGAAAAGACAGTAAAATGCCTACTGAAACAGGAGTGGCTATGTAGCTGATGCTTAGTTACATTTCAGCCCTAAAAAAAAAAAAAAAAAGACTAAGCTGATTAATGTTAGGAAAAAACATCAGGGATACTTTCTGCTAGGTCATCACCACTAGCAATACATCCCCTGTTGAGAAGAGAGGCTAAGTGACTTCAGATCACAGATGGTGTAAGTTAATGGAGCCCAGTTTGGTATTTAAGTGTGAAAAATGTGGAAGAACTAAAAAAATGATCTTGTAGTAATTGGAAGGGTTTTGGAAGTTATACCAAGTGGTATAACTGTCTGCCCACAGACAGAGATCTACTTAAACTATCAGACTTATATTAAATTACTAATTTTGACACAGGAAGACAAAGGCTGATAAGAATTTACAACTCTACAGAACTGACAGGGATTTGAATCTTATAATGATCAAAATTCATTAAAAAAAAATCACTTTACAAGTACATATTTCCTCAGTTGAGGAGTAAAATCCTTTAAAAAAACACTTCCATTAACTTGCTCGGGCACTGAAAGTTTCTTGTTGAAACAACGATGAAAGGATTTTGACAAATTGAAAAGTCACTTTTATTAAAAGAGAGTGATGTTTTTGTCTAAAAAGTTCTCAATGCATTGTTTTAAGGGGTTTTTTTTTTCAAAACTTGAAAAAAAAAAATCTGAAATTCTTGTAATAAAATTTGTAATGAAAATAAAATCACGCATCTTCACAGAAATGTCTGCTGGAAGAAAAAAAAAAGATATATTTCTCCAAAAGCTCTGGTATACGCAATTAGTTGAACTTTGCTATACCATTAACTTCCCTTTTTTCCACAGTGGTTCTGCCTATTTGCTATCTACAATCTGTAAATTTTTGTTTCTTTGGGTTTTTTAAACCATTAAAGTAATTTCTGCCTCTAAGATTTAGTGAAGGAGGCTTTATTTAATTAGCCATGATGAAAGTTCAATAGATGTTGATCTTGGAAAAAGAACAGTATCAATACCAAAAAACCCAAACACCTTCACTCTTTGAGGAAATGATGACCCTCAGTCAACATTACATAAAAAATGAGTGTGACAATATAGGTATGTTGGGATTCAAACCTTCTATGTTCTGTTTACAAACACAGATTCCACAAGCAAGGAAACTACAGCACTGGCAAAGTCATCATACTTAGATGGATGTTTGGGAACTCAATCATGTCTTACCAATAGGGAAATATAGAGAAAATCTAATATTGAAGGAACAAAAAAATCTGAATTCGATCAACACCTCATATTATTTCATTACAAATTGTCATGTATATAGACAATGATATTTAGTACCCAATGTAATTTTTTCTTTTGAGCAATAGCGCCGTATGGTGTTTCTAGAACACATGACATTTAAAAAAAAATTCTTAAGCCCACATATTTCCTGGGAAATACAGAACAGGTGAAATTATGTCACAATTGTCCATATTGTTCTTGTATTTAATTTTTTAATAATTATTCTCTAATTTTCTTCTGGGTTAAAAAAAAAAATAGAGAAGCTGGCATAAAGTTCCAAATGAGTGCCTTGGAAAGACTGTTTAACTCAGGACCTGGATGAAGACAGCAGCAAGCTGAAGCACTGATTTGAAGAACTTTGACAGGAGACTGCCTAGCTTCCATATTTCCATGACTTAAACCTATTCCTATGAAATTCATAAATAAAACTCAAAATTAACTCCAGGTTGGCTAACTCACATATACCATGTCAGGCTTTGTCTTTAACTTCTAAGAATATCTTCACACTGAAGTCATTTATGTGACTGCAGCCCATGCACTCATATTCATAAAAGCTTCAGACTAAATACACTCAATCACCAATAACAAATCAACTGTGTGATTAAGGAGTTCAAGCGTTGACTTCAAAACGTATCTAATAGGCCAGTTAATCACACCAGTCCTTGTGATTTTGAGGCTGCACTGCTAACAGAATCAAGTTGCCCAGCTTCAAATGAACAAAAAAGGAGACAAAGCTTCCTAAACTATTGTGAGTACTAATAGATTGTGTCTAGAAGCTACATAACATCAAATGCAATCTATCTACCAGTTCCATGCAACAGATATATATACATATATATATATAAATACACACACTAGCCGAGCATTTCAAGTGTGGAGAAATTAGTTGAGAAGTTACAAAAGAATGCTTATCACTTTATTTGCTTTAAACTTTACAGTATAATCTCTAAACATTAGGTGCTTTTTTGAACATACTTAAAAATCTGTGCATTTGTAAATAGAAGGCACTTATGCATGAAACAGAGGAATGTTCCTACTAATATGCTGTAATTTCTCTAATTTTTAAATATTACCTCAGAAACATACCATCTGAGCATTAAAGCCAGCAGCCTTCCAACCACCAGAAAGCAGATTTCTAAACAAGCTATAAAAATTACACCTATCTTTTATACTTTCAAAGTATATATATGAAATATTCAAACCAAGTGTTGAAAAATCATTTGCAAATGGCTTCTACTGTGTTCTATCAACCTGTATTTAACTGAAACAAATTGTAATAAAACTACCATTTTCAGAAGTAACAAAAACCTCAATTTGATATGACAATAACGCTGGGCACCTACCAATAATCATATTTCCAAACATTAACTATTACTTTGCAGTAACATACAATGATTTCTCTACATATTTAATGTCAAACTATGTAATATTATTTCAAACACTGAACAAAGCCTTAGGAAAGAACTGAAGTTTACTGCACTGTATGCAAGTATTTCCTCAAAGCTGATATGGTCTGTAAATTCATTTCATCAAGACATGGAGTGAGTTCCTCACTTATGTTTTCTTAGGCTGTTATACATCTTAAAAAAAAAAAAAAAACACACACCAAAAACCCAAACCATAAACCAAATACATCAACTTTCATAGAAATAAATCAATACTCACGCGACATTTTAATATTAGGTGGTTGGTATTTTCTTCTCCATGCATTGTCAGTGGGGGTTTTGGCTTACCTTCTCTGTTTACTCCAGAGTTTGAGCTGACACCTGTGGCCACCCAGGTTGTACTCAGTTTAGCAGCTGCCAGACCTTAATCAACTTTCTACAATGATTTTTCCAGCAGCCTTCCCTGACCTGCAGGATCAGGTTTGGCATTTATTCCCACTAGTAAAATACATCTAGCTTTAATCTCTACAATGACATTTTCCTTGTTGAATGTCATATTATTACTTTTAAGCTACTTTCTGGCCAAAAGATCAGCTTCTTTTTCCAAGATATTTACAAGAATAGCCCTAGAGTAAGGCTGCTGTGATTTTATTCATTTGCACACTGATATCTAATATAAAAATACTTTCTGGATTTATACATCTTGTTACTTATTCTTTGAATAATTATTTTGCTTGAAAGAATAAACCTCAAAACAAAACGTATGTGCGGGAAAGGGTAAGAACAACAATATCCAGCATCCTTACAATCTTTTGAAAAGTCAACATGTCAGATGCCTGAAGAGAGAAATTTCAAGTGTGACGTCCTAGTTTTTCTTTTTCTTACAAAAATAAATACTGTCAAACACACCACTTTTTTATTTCCTAATCTTTAGTTTTATCTTCGGTTAAATTGCCCAGGATAGATTCATACCGTGCTGAGGAGTTTCAAGTAATCTCTGCACATGTACAACCTTTCTTCACTAGAAAAGATCTTATATAATACAGTTAGAATACATCACTTTTCTGAAGTACACTTCCCAAATGTTCTCTGTTATTGTGCTTTGGTTCAAGCTTCCAAAATGTTTTAGTTTGCACAACTTGGATTCCTTTTGGAAAAAAGTTAGACCAGGATGTTTAATTCATTCCAGGAAGTGCTATTGAGCAGTGAGTCCATAGGACCAGACTACACATAATCTGCAGTAAGATCCTTGAAAAAACATGCAAGATAAACACCAGGACCTCAGCACCAATTGTTTCACTTTACATACCTACTATCGCATTGTACTACTTGTTAACACACACATAGTCTCCAATTTCCATGATGAAGAATTGAAGCAAGGCTATCCTGAGCACAAAATCACTTCAAAAAAGACTTAAGTGAATAATTCAGAAATTTCAGTTCAGCTTATGTTGTTCTTGGTTAAAGACTTGAAATGCTCAAAGTTGGAAATTCAGCTATCAGTACTACATACAAAAATGTCAGGCTATCAACCTCATAAACCATCTTAATATCCATAACTCAATCACCTCTACAAAACAGAGTAAAGAGAAAATTTCACCAAAGGAGCAAGACTACTGGAGAACTCCCACCTTTTTCTCCAGCAAGTAGAATGTACTAGCTTGAGAACATTAGGAACAAGAAACAGAGAGAAAATCTCAGACAGTAAAGACAGACACGCCTGGTGTTAATACATCGGGCAGAAACTGACATGAGACTGTGCACAGAAGTCATCCCTGTGTTTGGAGCAACATCTGCCTCAAGGCAGGTGATCTTGACATTACAGAACTATTCCATAACCTGCATACTGAACAGTTGTTTACTAAAAGAGGAAGTTTTGTTTGTTACCTGGATATTATTTTTCTAAGGTTTTTTTCTTCCAACACACTAAAGTCAAAAATCACACATAGACAACATACAAGTATCAATTAGTTCAGCTTCCCCATGTCTCTTAATGAGATCCTGAATGTCAACCACTATGTTCCTGACAGGCATCAACCTACTAAAAAACATTAAATAAGTCTTCCTATTCTTGCTAAGCACACAAGTACTCTTATAAATAATGGCCTCCATTAAATAGAATTCTATTTTCTCTTTCTCTCTCTTCCTTCTTATTTCTTCCAAATACCCAAACTCCCTTTGGCACTCTATACTCTTTCACTTATGCCTGAATCAGCAACACGTAAAATATATGTTCATTCTCCAATACCTGTAGTAATATTTACTAATCTGAACAATTAAACTACAGCTGATTTCCTTACAGTACTGTATTAATAATGCTCTGCAAAGAACAGACTCAGTATTATCACTCCTTCTGACTTTAAAATCTGTGAAAGTTCATAACAAGCTTTGCTTTCTGTTCTACTGTATTTATTAGACCTATTAATAGTCCTATTCTTATTCTCTTTTTTCCTCTATTTTTTTTTTCTACAGAGGCTGGTTGGTTTGTTTGCATTCAAGCTGTATGACAAATCAGGAAAAAATTAAAATTGGCACTATTTCAGACCTGGTCCTGTTTACCACTCCTCCCATTCACTGCCACAGTAGAACATATATGGTAATAAAATTTCTCTTGGTACAAAACCAACAATATGCGAGAGTAACAACAGAAAAGACTTTATAGCACTTTTTAAAGTGATTTAACAGCTGGAAAAGAGAAACAATTAACATCGGACTAACCTGCTCCCTGTAAGTCCCTCCGAACCATTGCACAAACTACACATAACTTCTTAAGTTTGTCAAACACAAGCTTAACCTCCGGTTAATACCCTCAAGATCTAGGTAGAGTGGTAGAAAACTAAGGTTTTTTACCTTATCTTTACCTATTTAGAAAGCTATTCAGTGTGCAGATTTGCATATGGAGACTACTAATTTAACTATTACTCTCTTTTCCTAATAAAAAACTTTCTTTCTTTGACCTCAAGGCTGCCTCAACTTCTCTAAACAGTAACAGCTCCCAAGGGATTACTACTAACTGCTACAGTTTACTTCTAACTTTTTATTTGTTTTCTTATGGTAGATGGGAAGGACAGACTTAGGTAGTATATGGAATGCTAGACCAGTTTAACTTCACCTGGAGATCTTCTTTACAAAGTAAATTCACATCTGTCTATCTGAATACAGCTCTTCATCTCTTTGCCAACTGAGTGGAGTCAAGATTTGCCTTCTTCCTCTAGTAAATATATATATATTATTTTTCCCTAAAATGGAGAACCTTTGTGCTGAGACTGAAGATTCAAAGTTAATCTTGGAGATATTTGCAATTTCTCTTTTACTTTGCCTTCAGATACATAAAAGTTAAATAAGAATATTAATCTGCTGAACAATTATCATCAGTACAGTCTCTACAAAAGTCCACAGTGACTGAATTTTTAAGGAGACAGAAAAAAATCAAAGCACTGGATATTGGAGTCTCAAGAAAAGTGAAGTCTACAGAATTGTTTACTCAATAAACAATCATAAACATTTAAATATATATATAACTAACCATGGGTTAAAAGAAGTCAGTACTGCTATTATTTCAACATAAAAGAAATTGAGCGTAGAAAAACAGAAGGTCAGTAAGGGAGTTCTTAGTAGAATTTAACAGTTAATGACTTAAATCATTGTCTCTTATTTTGATAAGTATAAAACACCTTAGTTGGTATAGTCTAATCTCTACACAAACTCATAATTTACTCTTCTCCATATGTGATTCATACACATTTCTCAAGTAACCATAAGAACTAGGCTACACTTACCCTTGTGTGGGTGCGAATATGCATCTTCAGTCCATCATTCTTGCTGAAAGCTTTGTCACAGTAAGGACACTGGTAAGGACGTTCACCTGAAAACAAGAAAAGCACTAGAATCCATAAATATGGTCTCAGCATATGAAGGTTTTGCAGCACAGTGATCTATCAAACAGAAGGGCTTTTTTTTTCCCGGTCTTTTCCCCACATTGAGATAAAACAAAAGATCTAAAGCATCAGGAAAATTACAAATAAAGGTACATCTAAGCAGGATGCCGGGCTAAATAAAAATATTTGCTGCTTTTTTTTGTTCCAGCAGTATATCACATAGACAATTTGGGGGGGGGGGGGGGGGGGGGAGGAGGAAGAAGGGAAAAAAAAAAAAAGAAAACACCTACTGCCCTTGCTCAAACCACATTCTACAGTAACTTGCACATGGTCACTTCCATGGTTACGCATTAACTGCTCCCAAACATTTCTTCTGTTTCACACTTGGTCATTTTTAGAGCCCTCTAGATGTCAGAATCCCAGTGAAATATAAAATCTACTCTTTAAAGCTGTATCTGAACTAACTGTCAGAAGATAGTTAATCAAAGATTTCTGTAATGTTTGTGTTGAAATTTATGATTGAAATGAAGCAAAAGGATCTTAGCATCTCCCATGCAGTATCCCATATCTTAAAGTCATGTAGTTTAATGTTCCATTAAAATGACATAATTTAACAAACAAACAAACAATTAAAACAACATCCAAAACCACTGATTTTCCCAAACTCACAACTCACACTAGTGTAACATGGATACCAAGCTATTTGAAATCAAAGAGTGAAGAGTTTCTAAGCTAGCTCCCTAATTTGGAAGAAACAATAAAGCTTTATCATTCCCAAGGGCATTTTAAACTAAACTCTTCAGGTAATGTACTGGAATCTGGGTGGATTGCCTTCTCTTTCTGTACAGAACCCTTTATGAGCAAATAATCAGTTTTTTTCTATTACAAAAAGCACAGTTCAAAAACACAGAGCAAATTAAGATACAATAACTATTTTTCTATTAACAAAATCTAATTTTTTGTACACAGTCATAATGTTGAAAATGTAACAAATCTTTACTTGAAAAGCAATGCCTATTCTGAGTCAATGCATGGCTTGCTTTCCACTCATGAATCAATCTTTGGATGTATACAGAGATATAACATGGTCCAAATGTCAAATACTTACTAATATTCATGCTGAATCCAGGAAAATAGGTAAGCTTAGCTATATTTTACAGTTTAAAAAGAAAAAAAAAATATCAGACCTATTTCACCAATATGCCAAACAGTAGTGTAAGACAGTGGCAAGAACACGGACGAGCATTTAAAGCTCTACGATCCCTGATAATGGAGATACTCATTTTGACTTGGAGAAAGAAAGCCTCAACCTTCTTCTCATCTGCACATTAAGTGTTCCTCCATGACTGCTCAGAGGGAAGATACTGAATGTTTTCTTTCTTGGCAACAGGATGCCTAAGGACCACAAAAAATATATAATGGAGACAACTTATAGAAACAGCTCTTCAGAAGGACTGTGACTGCAGTACAGCTGATCAACTGATAGTCACTGTTGTATATAAAATCTCCAGATAGAGAAAGGTTGTGTAGAGATTTGAGGGCAGTTGAGATTAGATGACTATTTAAGTAAGGGGATTAAAAGATCTGCTATTTATTAGACAGACTGTTCTGTTCTTTTCTGTCTTTTCTTACTGTTTAGATAACTGTGTTAATTACAGCAGCAAAAAAATGCATAGCAAAGTACTTGAGAAATACAAATATTTTTCTCTCTTGTATTCTGCCATCTCTCAGAAAAGGTAATTGTGGAAATTTGGCTTTTTTTTTTTTTTTTTTTTAGGATGACTACAATAACTGTGCTATAGCTGTGTTTTCGCTGAGCAATTTGAAATATGATACTCTCTCTCATGACCCTCAATGTCTTTAATTCATGCCTTCGAAATTCAAACACTCCAACAGTTGTCAGTACTCAAATATTTAATTAATTCAGATGACATTTTTATGTTCTAGGGCTTTTGAATGTAGAAGTTAAAGCTTTCAACAGTTTGTAAGCAGATGAGCGTTGACAGGTAGGAGTTGTACCCCTCCTCCCTCTCTTCCTCCATCCCCCAGTCTCTTTAAAAGGAAAGGAGGACTTTTGCTTTCCAAGGATGTTTTGAGTTTGTCAGAAGGATTAACAGTGTCCTTTAGAAATTAACCATGGAGACCACAGTACCCAATGTGTAAGACCTTAAGAGCTTTCAGTAGATGCCAGTAGAGGGTAATAGTATGACTTTACGTCAACATGTTACGCTAAAAAAGACTGACTTTGAGCAGCTGTTATGTACTCTAAGCTTTCAAAGCCCTCTGCTGTTCGAAAATTTGAGTTTGCTATGTAACACAGACCACAAGCTTTGACTTGACATTGATGCTTGGTGATGTCGTATTTTTCTAAATTATACACGCAACTTCTCATGCATTTGTGTCACTAGTAATTGTCAAGAAAAAAAAATCTTAAGAGATGAACCCAAGTAATTTTACTGTTGCTCTCACTCTTTATGTTTTTTCTTTTGCCTGATTTTTGTAGCTTGCATGCTCAAAATATACATGTGCCTTTGAGCTTATATAAGCAACTCTTTCCACTATGTATACACATTTTAAAAGTGCAACTTACTTTCTACCTCAAAGATTTTGGGGATTTTGCAAAGCTAACTGTGAGTCACTTAAAATAAATCTGCATTTGGAACAGCCAAGTTTCTTAGAATAAATGTCTTAGTCCCTCTGTAACCAGTCCAAAGATGAGTTTGTGCCACCATGTAAAAAATATGTGGATATTTGTAATTGTTCCGAGTAAAAAATAATTTGTACTTTAAAATTATTTGATTTGTGAACAAGAGAAAGATTCCCCTCATTTGTCATCAGCTATGTGAAACTATGTCTAAGTTTATCTATTTGCTCTGAATTCCAGTGAAATTAAAGATAAAAGTTAGGACGAACTACTCTCTGGAAAGGGCCTAACAGTTCTGATCTTGCCCATCAGAACTGAATTAATTGCCCTTGGTTAATGCATCTTTTTTATCTCTTTACTGTATCAAGAGCCTAGGCAAGTAAATATGTCTGAATTTACAGACAGCAGATTTTGGCAAGATTATTACAATGCTGCTTGCTAGCTTCTTTATCTCTGGTATAAATTAACTTCCCTCTTTGCTTCATAACTAGACTAGACAAACACAATTCATGTTACCAGTCAGTTTCTCATAAGACTTACTTCAATACCAGATTTGTCAACGAATATTTGGGAAATAAGTGTTCCTCAAGTCTTACATAGTCTATTCTACTTTAAGTTCTGTGAAATAAATGGGAATAATGGATCTTTTCTCCAATACTGTGTGATGTAAATGGCATAAGTTGAAAACAGAGAATCAACAGGTCTGAAATTACTAATGCTAAATGTACATATCCCACACACGGAGGTTGTGATAAAAGCTCCTGGGAAGATGATATTATCTATCAGAGCTTTCACATTTGTCTGCAATCAAGCAAAGATCACCAAAAAATCAATTATAAGCCTTGGAATGTTAAATTTCTCATCAACTCATGCACAATAAATACTCGAAAATTTCCAGACATAAAACTTGTCATGAGTAAAGAAATGGATCTGTTACAAGGAGATTAAAAGTAAGAATAATTAAGAAATTAAATGCTGTTGCAAGTCATATATTTCTATCTGAAAGAAAAGTATTTCTCTTCTAACAAATCACAATTTCTTCTTGCATTTACTGCTAGAAGCAAGCTTATAATATAGGGAGTCAATAAGGAGTCAATGTGTGATAACATGATAACAAGAGAGGGCACACATTAGGTAAAGTTGTTGATGTCGATTAAACAGCTATGCCATTTGCACTCTGCATTTTTATATAAATACAGACAGAAATATCTTGTTTGGAGACAATGACACCAGGGGTAACATACTTAAGTAAATCGGTGCACTGTTTTTTTAATATAGTGCCTTTTCATTGCAGTCACTAGTAGAGTAAGTTTCTGAACATATTATTTCCCAAAGTGAGGGTTAATTTGTTTGGGATTTTTTTTAATGATTTATATTTAAAAATATGGATAATACAAAGGGAAAAAAATCCTGTAATTTCCAAATACACTATGAAGCTTCAAGCCTAACACTTTGCATTTGGAAAATATCTGAAAAAAGGTCTGACCTTCCACGTTATTGTTTGCAACTCTCACTACACCGTAACTGAGACTAGGATCTGTACTTTTTACTTAAACATTTCACCCAGCTTTCTCCTTTAGCATAGTATCAAAATCCAGTAGACATGTTAAATACATTTTAATTCAACAGCTTGTCCAGTCAATATGCCCAGAAGTAATGCTGTGAATGCAAAAATAACTTAAGAACAACGGCTATCGTTAAAAAAGCAAAACATTCAATGCAAATGTAATTAATGCTATGTTTACCCTCAAGTTACAGCTGGCTGCCACATCCCTGCTGTCCAAGAAGAAACTGATCAACACATTAATGGCACTTTTGTACAAATAACCCCAAATAAATAATCCTTGGATAAATTGCAATGGATTTAATATAATTCAAAGTCTAGACATTCTACTTCCAGATTTTATATGAGCAAAAGCAAAGCTTTTAACATAATAAAAATAAATTTAACCCCAATACAAGGATTACAAAAAACAATTCCATGATTGAAAACCATATGGGATTTTGATCTGACAACATACTATAATAGAATTGGTATCTTTTTTTTTCCTCAAGTATGAACATCTCTAGCTTGAAATTACAATACCTACTGGACCTTAATGTAGCATAAACAGTTAAACACCAGGTTCAACTCAGGATGGAGTTTCCTATGAGACATTTGCAATCAAAGGTCTTGTAAGTTACTATTTACAGCAAGTTTAGCACTCAGATCTCCCAAATCCATATATCCCTGGCAGCAAAAAAACTAACAAACAAAACCAAATACATATTAGTTCTTCAAGGTTTTGGTGGCTACATCTAGACATTTAATAAAGACTTTGAAACACATTGAAATTAGCCATTTGTATTTCTAGTTGCACACTGTATTTTGCATTTCCTGTAGTGTCTTTAGCTATAAAAAGAGCTAATTACAAAATAAGGTTGAAACCTGATATAAACAACAATGTTAGTGATTACCTTGAAACAATGACCTCAAGTAACACCAATCAAATATGCATTTTAAAGGTGAGAAATATATTTCAATCAAATGAGACAAATGAAACATGCAACAGACAAACAGTCATAATCTGAAAAGACACTATGGAGTATCTGAAGACACCAGCAAATCAAAAAAAAAAGAGGCACAGAGAAGATGGTCAACAGTATGCTCAAGTATGCATTTGATGAACTACTACCCTTAGTTTTGGAAGGAGTCTCAGAGCTCTCTCAAACTATATATGAGTATTACTACCAATTATTTCTGTTAAATTTGCAATCATATTTATTGCCCTCATTCCCATGTAGCTTGTTTAGTCACATGCATAGAATTATCAGGTATGTATGTTTGCCTTCATATACAAATTCCCTGGCTTTACAGCTTAATTGGAATTCAAGTGCTGTATTAAGGAATGAAGAACTTGAATTATGCAGCAAAATTATCAAGGTGGGTTTTAATACTCTTTAATATGTCCATGCTTGGTCAGTTGGGGGTATTGAGCACCAGTGGTCTAGATCAACACTCACATCAGAAGAGGACAGTACAGATGGCACTGAACACCTCACATCATGTGTATGTATGTAAATTACAAGGAATTGTTTTCTTTGGTTTTCTTCAAAAATTAACAAATATAGCAATGTGTTCCCTCATAATCTTCTACTGACTATTTATCATCTTCTAAATACAGCTTCTTGTCAGGTGCTGAACTACTTATAAATAAGGAATAGATTATTTCTTTTTAAAAAATAAATAAATAAATATACAAGCGTATTATTTCAAACTGTCAATTTTGAGAACAGTTCTGGTGAAGTATATTCCTTTTAAAAGGCCAAAATTAAGACTGGGGCAAGGTATCATCCAACTGTGGTGGAAAGAAGGCAGCTCACCTGAGGAGGAATTTGGAGGCAAGGGGCCATCTGGATCACACATGCAACATTCTACACCAGATAACCAACAGGACAGCCCAGAATGGGAATTGCAAGAAAGCTTTTTAGTCGAGAGATAATCTGGGGTGATTACAGCATTCAACAGCATGTAAAGATGGGCAAAAGGTTAACGGATATAACAAAATTATAATCTGTGACATATGCTTTAGAACATTATCTGTTCATATAGAACACTTCATAGCTTTACACATATATCCTCAGCTGCTGCTGCTCTGCACACGGTGTTCCCACTCTGTACAGAATTTAGTTTATGCACTATACAAATATGAATACACAAACACACCATAGATACACAGAACTGAATTTCTTCCACGTGCAAAGAACTTCATTGGGAATTAAAATAGAAGTTAAATAGGAACTCAAAGAATAAAGTGATTTCAACAGAAATTAAACTAGAAAATGCTATAAAGCCAAGTATTGAATGAAGATCAAATAGTCACACTTTAAGAAAAAATTCAGTAAATTTCACAACCTCAGTGTTCTACAGCATGTCAAATGGCCCTTGAGAAGACAAACATTTCTTTGAAATATGAAATTTCCTCTTGTGTAGAAACAGTAGTTTTCTAGATATCAAGTAGCATTTTCAAAAGCATTTAGAACCATAGGTGTCTTAAATATTTTTATAATTTTGACTAGAGATTCTAGGAAGGGAAAATAAAGAGAGAGTAACGAAGAAGCTTGGCCAACTGTAGCAGCTAGCTTCTCTCTTTACGACACCTGGACTAGTCTTAATCTGGATCAGACAATAAAAACAGTTATCTGGCCCATATAAAATTCTGGCCTGCCTAATCTTCAACCATGAAACACTCAAAATGTAGCACTTTAGAAAGTATAGAAGTACCCACACCAAGAACCAAACAATTTTGTGATGTGAAAGATAAAATACTTGTGGACATCAGGTGAGACAAGATTCAGAAACATCAAATACACATGTATTTCTACACTCATAGTCAGGTAGATAAAGAAAGGTATAGCTCTTTGACTGCTCTGAGGAGAATAGTCCTGTTGCTTGAGAGAAATGGAAAAACAGTACTCAGGTATGGGTCAGTTAGAGATGTTTCTTCCTTGAACTTGCCAGACTCTGAAGACAAGAGATTAAACATTTCTGCTTTTTTTTTCTTCACTGCCGATAAACAACATTAAGCTTGTGTTGCTGTGTAGGCTTTCTAACCAAGCTCCAATATCTGTGTATTTTCCAGGCACAAGGGAAAATTAGAATTGCTTTTGTGTAAGACAAGGAAATGCATTTCCCTTTCACTAAAAATGGTCACATATTTAAGAAAAAAAACAAACATTGAATGCTTTTCTTTTCAAAGTCAGAGTAAACCAGATTGCTTTAACCACATTTTTCTATTAATACTCTTTCTTGTAAGCACTTAGCCATCTCTTCAAGGTATAGTTGTTTTCATTGCTGAGACAGTTTGTTGTCTGAAAATTTTGGACTTTATTCAGAAAATTTAGATTACTGATAATTAAAGCCAATACTCAAAATGATTGGCCTATCTGTTTGATAAAAAAAATCGTGATATAATTAAAGTTTTAGCTATTTGTAATGAAATTAACTACAAGGACTAGCAAAGGGCACTACAAAATAAGACAGCTATCTGAATCTGTAAAGCATTAAAAAAAACTACTGTTATTACTTACTTAAGAGACTCATATTAGTCCTGCAGTGGTATTAAGAATTTAGTCACAGAAAAAAACAACCCTAACATACTTACTCTAAAGAATAAACCAGTTCAGTGGAAGTAAGCAATTTGGTTTCCCTATGAATGGAGCATTAACATCTATGACTTCAGTGAACCCAATGGTTGACCTAATCTTTTAAAGCATATACATTAATCAATAATTCATTCGATCTAAAGAAGTCACTAGCATTCAAATAATCTCTCTTATAAGAACATTTCTCCATTCATGCAAGCAAACAAGAAGAAGCTGACAGCTGCATGAAACTTTACAGGTACTTTTAAAGATTGAACTGTTGTCTGAAGATAAATAGGACAATGATATATAAACTGAAAGGTTTAGAAATGCAGAATCCTTACCTTTGAGGCCTTCTGCAAGCTCCTTTGTAAATTCAGTAGATAAAAGAGAGATCATTTAAAAGTTATTGAACAGAAACAACCTATCTTTAGACATTTGCAAGCTGTTCACTGACTAGATACAGAGACATTTTTTCACATACTCCATTGTGATGAGAGGAAGCTCCTTCAAGCTTCCTTCCCTTTTATCCTCTTTTTCTAGTGTAAGAAAATATAAACTATTTATAAGCTAATTTGCTAGAATAAGGATCCTGACTGTATGTTATTTTCTAGTATACTCGAATAAACAGTTGCCTGTTTTAAGAACTTTGGAGATGTTTTTACATTATAATAAATAAGTTATACTGTCATTCAACTAATTGCTTCCTTCAGCTACTTTGAAGACTTTTATGTCACTAGATGACTGAATTACTGCTAATAAGCAATGATTTTTATTGTAATGACCACTAAAATTTTGTTTGGTTGCTCAGGAATTTTTACATGAAAATTTGCAAAATTTGCACCTAGATTTTTATACAGTTGGACCTTAAATATCATTTTAAAGAGCCTCAAATGCCTAGTTAACAAAATTGTAGAAATGTGACTACAATGCCAAAATTAGGATCATAATGACAAGCTTTCAATGCGGAGGATGACAGGTACCTTAATAAGGCAATCGGCACCTAAGCTATAGAGGACAAGTGTGATGAAATGTATTCACAAACTTACAAAACAATTTTTCATTATGAATATAGAAATTGAAAAGGTAACCTTGTGTTGACACAAAGGATTTGGAAGTCCACAGTCTGAATGTTTTTTTACTGTTTTAATGTAATCTCTAGGTATTATTTCTTATTCATGTATATGGATGCAAATTTACAAAGAACCTTCTCAACTCGTGCTTACAAAATAAAGCCACTTTTTCCCCATAGCAGAGAATGTAAGGATGACACATTAAGTCATGGCTTTTAAATGGTATAGAATAGACACATGACTCTTCAGAAAACACTTCAGGCAGATGTAAATTCATAGATATCTTACTGGCTTTTTATCAAGTTTCTAACTAAATGTGTTGGAAAATGTAAAACAAGGTTACATTTTAACCCACATTTGCACATGCAAGCATTTTGTGGAATAAATGTATGGTACTAGAGATACTAGAAAGGACATAATTATAGTTAAAACATTCAATTATCTTAACTTAAAAATAAATTAACCTGCAAATAAATACCCTCCACCGATGGAAAGGATTGAGATGTAAGTAGTTAGGAAAGCAACATTATCAATACCAGACAGATAACATGCTTACATACATTACATAGACACAGACAAATCCATACACATGACACAGCAATTAGCATATTTACATATCTATCTATAAGGCAACTGCGAAGCTGCATAAACCACAGTCAGTAACTGTTAACACTGAAAGTTGCTTCAAAACTTTAGGGAAGTAATTAACCTCCTGGCCTCCAGTTTTCAAGCACAAGGAGCAGACCATAGAATTTCTTTTACGATTTATGAACAAGCCAAGGAATTTATACCACAGTCAGAGGATTCTTTTGCTGAATTAACCCAAGTTCCCTCTGACCCTAAGAAGTCATAAACCCACAGGATACAGCAGAGGGAGAATGTACTATAGTGTTTCAGCTGACCTACAGAGAGCTGTCTCTGTCATGCCAAGGCTGGAATCCCAGATGATGAATTACAGAGCAATATGCTAAGTTCAGATGCAAACATCAACCCCTTCCCTCTATACAAGCACATGCAGACATGTTCACTCACCCTAAGCAGCTCAGTTTCTGCAAAAGGCCAAGTACTGTTATGGCTCATTTATAGAGTCTTACTCCAAGATAAAAGAGGGAAAAACCCTGCTTATCAAAGAAGCATGCATACATTTGTGAGTAACAAAATTTAAGAACACATGCTGCATGTTAAATTAAATCCAAAACCCCATTGAGCTTCTCTATTTGTATATGGAGTATTAACCATATCAAAAATACAATTCCAAAGTAGAATCAGGAGGTTACACAAGAACCACAACTGTTATGAAGAACAGCTTTATGAATAAAAAAAGGATAAAAAATTGATACACAACTAATCTTTAAAAAAACTCTGCCTGGCTTTACTTTGTAAATAGAGAACCAAGTCTCTTATACAAAGTAGCTAAGAAAACAAAGTCTAGTTAGCCACCTCCACAGAAAACAGGATAACACAAACCTCTGCACCGATACCACAAACCTAATCAGCTGTAACCACTAAGACATAAAGGTCTTGGCAATATTTACAGTTCCAATGTACTGCTTAGTTGCACCAAAAGCTTAGCCTCAGCTGAAGGCTTATTCACAAAGATGAATCATCAGACAGTGGCTGCTTGGTTCACTTCTAGTTGAGAAAGAAAAGTGATACTTTGAAGTTTGACCAGAAAAAAAAAAAAGGCATAGTTTTGAATTGATTAGTTCAAAACCACAGAATTTAACAGATACCAAGAGCATGAAGTATTCAACACTGCATCATTTAGAAACAAAACATCCACCACTGAATTAAGTAAGCTTGTGGCTCCACTCTTTGATTAAGTGAAAATTTCTTACTACTTGGAAAATCCTTGAAAAACTGCCAAGGGTTTTCACAATGCAGTGAACTTTATTAATAAAAGCCACCAAATGAGTCCTCAATTTCCCAGACCCACTGAATATTGGACTAAAATTCCCTCTGGTGATTAGTTTGCTTATATTATGATCTTGAACAACTTGGCTGAAGTCTTCAGGTCCAGCACAGGTCAAAGCCACCTCTCCAGAAGTAAGTGAATCTAAACATTGCATTTTCACACTGAACACTGCATAAGGCATTTTGCCATATAACTTCCAGATTTTTTTTTTCTTAACCACTAGTCATATTTTAGAAGCAATTCCCCTCCCCATCTTTTCTTTTTTTTCTCCAAATTTATCAGGATAATAAAAAAAATGGTCAGGAATCACAATAGAATGTCAAAAACAACCACAAAAATGTATTTCAGTTGATTCTCACAGGGATGGATGTGAATCCCCAAATTCTCCACCAAAAATGTGACTGACATCACAATAGCAGCTAGATTAGAAGAGAAAGGATAGGAGATTATCATGGGTCATTATGAATGAATTCAGCAAGTCTGAATTAGTAACTCCCTTTAAAATGAGAGCTTCTATCTGTTCAGGTCAAGAAAGAGGCCTTGAAGGTTTCCATCCTTCTGTAATGTTCTTCTTTCATGAATTGCTTTCACACTGTGTATTCTAACCTGTATCATCTCCTGGCAAGGCAGTATTTAATTTAAAAGTGTACAAGTGTTTACAAGTGTACTTTCTACATTAAGTAAGTTCAAAATGTCACAGTTTACTGCTTCTCATATAATAGTGGCAACAAACTTTGCAAGGCTCTGTGGTTAAGGCTAGAGGTCTCTGGTGTGCGGTTTCATCAAATTCACCTTAGCCTAAATTTAGGAAAGCCTGCTTGAGGGAGCTGAAAACTTAAATGTAACTGGTAGCAGCATACGTGTGAAAAGTATTTTCACTCATATATCTATAAAGCACTTTCCAAAAAACTATCTACACTACCAACTTGAAAATCTAGGGCTTTTTTCCTCTGTGCAATATGATGTGCAACATAGATAGTACACAGAAAACATACATAAAAGTTTAAGAAAAGGTCCTGTGAAATAAGAAGAAACGAAAACATCAAACTAGTAAAAACAATAAAGTAGATTTGCCTGCAAAAAGCACTGGAATGTGAAACCAGATATTTTAATAAGAATTGAAGTAACATTTTGATATTCATTTAAGCATTGGAAAAAAATTTCTAGAAGTCCTAATTTTCATTAAAGTCTAGAATGACAAAATATCAGAAAATTAAAGGATAATATAGTTCCTCACGGGATGGTAAGCTGAAGGTAAAGAAATATCCATAATTAAAACTGCAAAATAACTTCATGAAAAAAAGTTACTGCAGATTATAAATGCAAAGAGTAATTTTCATAGAATCCTAGACTGATGTGCTGAGTGACTAGTAATACTACTGAATTGCTTCCTTTCACTCCTCTCTACCTGAAGAAGTATAGTTCAGATGGGTAAATTGTTGACCCCTCAAAAAGGCACAGTCCCCAAGGGCTCTCTAAATCCTTATACTATATGCTCCATGAGTGTTGGGAGGATTTTTTTTCTTCCTCTTCTCTGCATCTTCAGTGTCTTCTGTGTCTATGATCATACAGTATACACAAACTACTTAAGCTGAATGCATATACAAAAGCTTATATGTGTATGTTTTTATACAGCTGCTATGAAGGATAAACGTTCCAAGCATGGAATTAAGTAAAGAATAAGAGCATAAGATAAAAGTAGTTCTAGCCTTTTAACCTAACTGCAGGACCAGGCTAAAAATTTGCTAGTGTCTATAGCAGTCACATTCAAAAACCACAATATATCAAAAACCAGTAAAACCTATAACATTAAGAGGTTGTCTTGATAGACTGAAGTGATTAAGACTTTCCAAAACATAGTAGAAAGCCAAATGATTAAAAACACCAATTCTGTCATCTCTCTGCAAACCAAATTTGCTTATGTGAAGTGAATGGAATGTCACAGGAAGGCTATTTGTTAACTGATGCTTTGACTGCCAAAGGCAAATCTGTACCACTTTATGTCAGAAACAAAGAAACCTCTTTTAGTTGCCTACTCACAAAAGAAACCTATCAACATGACAATATGATTAATGTATTTTCAGTGTGTTTACAGAAGCATATACACAACAGATAGGGGAAACGGTAACACAATGAGTGGCACTATAAAATAAGTTGCAGAACTCAGACCCAGGAACAGCAGGAGACCAGCAGAATGAGTCAGATGCTGCAACAGAAAATAAATTTTGAGTTGAACCACAGCCAAGGTAGAATTTTCTCATTTGGATAACACATAGGTTGTGACAAGGTCAAAACACCTTAGCAACCACAGAGGTGAATGAACTCATATGTATACAGATATATTCTTATTGACATATATAGATATTCATTTAGCATTACAGTTGAGAATAGAATCTGGTTTTGGACATTAATCATAGACTCATATAATCGTAGAATGGTAGGGGTTGGAAGGGACCTTTAGAGATCATCTAGTCCAACCCCCCTGCAGAAGCAGGTTCACCTAGATCAGGTTGCAGTATGTAAAATGTCTGAAAAAGATGCTGTGTTAGGTCTACCTGTAAATCTGCATTTATGCTTGTAGACAGATAAATTGTGGACATTATTCATGTCTTGTTCATTACAACAAATGCCACAGTACCTGTATGGCTTCGAATATGAACTCTCAGTGTTCCATTACTTGCGAACTTCTGTCCACAGTATGGGCATATCTTCTCTTTTTCTCCTGTGTGAGTCTACATGGGGTGGGAAAGACAAGAATGAAAGCTTCAGCACAGCTATACAAGAACAGAAATACAAGGCAGAATTTATTCACTATGAGAGTGATGGAGCACCACAACAGGCTGCCCAGAGGGGTTGTTGACTCTCCTTCACTGGAGATGTACAAAACCCACCTGGAGGAGTTCTTGTGTAACCTACTCTAGATGGTCCTGCTCTGGCAGGGGAGTTGGACTAGAAGATCTTTTGAGGTTCCTTCCAGCTCTTGAGATTCTGTGATTTTGTGTAATTTTTAACTGTACTCACATTGAACACTGTTATCTCCATTATATATTTTCTACCGCCACATCAGGCAGAGATTCAAAGGAATTAGCTATAGGTGTTCTTTCAAAGTTTCTAAACTTTTGTCTTTTAAAGTTTATAAACAAATCTTATTATTAATAGTAAAATATTAAGATTTTAAGTTTCTAAGTTTACTGTTTCCTAAGTAGCTACTATTTAAAATGGCCAGCTCACCTGTGTGTAATTTCATGATTCAAGAACAAGACACCTACTTTTCAGTTTGATATCTGTGATCATAGTTTCTAAACAAGCAAACAATAATTTGGCTAGCATTAAATTACCCTTATAAACAGCAGCTGTTTTCCATTTCAAAGTTAAATATTAAGCCATAGTTAATTTTTTAGAAAGGAAACTGAGAAAAAGTTTACAAAATAATGCAGAGCCCATCAATCAATCCAGGTAATATTTTTTATTTTTGGATCTTAAGATCCATCTTAGCAAGATCCTTCACAAAAAGTTAATTTGAAATCAATGTATCAGTATGATAGGCTAGATCTGTTACTCGAGTGATTAAAACAAGTAAGTACGGATGAAAAGGATTGTGTGTCTGAAGAATAGTCTTTTTCCCAAACAACGGTTTGTCTAATGAAAGACACTATGCCTTTGTAAAGTCTTGCTCCCCAAGAACATAATCAGAAACAAAACACAGGTTTATTTTATATACTCTTTATTTTTTTAGTTCCTTAGATCAATATACTCAGGCTTGAAAAACAAATTTGCTTTAATAGTCGTTAGTCTAAAAGTAAAATATGAGAGGATGGCTATCCTATAATATATGGTTCTCTCTCTATTACAGCAAAACTCAGCTGAATTCGCAGGCTGAACAACAACTGATGAACCAGGTTTGCTGAATCTCAGTCATCTTATAGTACATGTACTGATCTACAAACAAGGCAACTACATGTCACTCTACTTCTGAAATCACAAGTGAAAATTTCCCACTAAGTGTATCTGGGAGAAATACATCTTAGTTACCGTTTATGTCACTCAATCACAATACACTTCACTTTACACTTGACACTGGAGTACTTAGACTGCATTTATACATATGCACCCACTGCAGACTGCACACCAACAATCTTACTATCACAGCAAGCATTTTAGGATATTAAGCGCTGTGCCAGCTTTGAACTAAAAAGCCAGAAATGCAGAAGCATCTGGGGATTTTATGTTTAGTCACAATGTTAAAGCCACAGAAGGAATTAATATGACAGAACTGATTCTACTCACTTTTTTATGACTCTTCAAGACTGAGGGTGTCACAAAAGCTTTGTCACAGAGATCACACTTGTATTTCTTATGTCCATCATGTACTACTTGAATATGAACATTTAATGTGTCCTTTCTTTTGAAAGTCGCATCACAGTGATCACACTTGAAAGTCCTCTCACCTTATAAAGATAAATAAAAGGTTTAGAGACATCAGATTTGTGTGCAGATGCATTAATGCTTATTGTTTCAGAAAAATTAATAGGAGTAGCAAAGACAAATGAAAACTGTGTCCTGAGAACAGAAAGAAAAGGAACATCACACCAGATACAAACCTCACTGAGAAATTAAGAAAGTAGTCACAACAAGAACGTAGCCAGAAATGTGAGATTAAACTCAATAGCCAAAGTGAAATAGTAACTAGTGGAAATGGCTTCCAGTGAAATAGAGCACAGGTTCTATCAGTACCTCCAGTGACAGATTCTTCTTATGGTAACACAAGTAAAACATGAAATAGACTCCATCTTTTGAAACTTGAATGGTAAGAGACAAG
This sequence comes from Colius striatus, assembly GCF_028858725.1. NCBI lineage: Eukaryota > Metazoa > Chordata > Aves > Coliiformes > Coliidae > Colius > Colius striatus. The sequence goes on from NC_084761.1 coordinate 24,940,598, forward strand.
TTCCTAAATTTAAAAGAATTCCCAAACACTAAATACCTGCTTTGAGTAATCTCTCTTATTCACATCAGCAGAGGCAAACTCATATGAGAAAGATGAAATAACTTTTGTTATAGCAGTATTACTATTCCAACGGTGGCAATGTCATTGAAGGTTATGGCAGAAGCCAGATTAATATTGCCAATAGTTTTTAAATTTAATCAATTACCTAAGAGATGGGAAGAGACATTGTATTCTGAAAATCTGCATACATCTTTTGAGAGAGGAAAAGACACATGACTCTTCAGAGAAATCATTACCATGAACCTTCTCTTTAACATTGCTGTGTATGCAGAAGAGAATATTATCTTCTATTTGTTAATTTCCTAATTAAAATTACAACTTAAACATCTGCAACATGGCATTCATTCTGAAACGCACATTCTAAAGCGCCAATCAGGTGCCCAAAAATATTTTCCAGGCAGTTACATCACAAAGAAAGATCACCTCAATCTAAGGACTACTCTCTACTTCTGATTTTTCACAACAGAGGTCTGATCTGCAGCCTCCACATCCATATGAATAAGATACAGACTTGTGTAATCATAAGCTATTTTTTCCAGTAGCAATGATGCACACGTATATATATGAGGTATACTGACTTCCCCCCTACGTCTCACTAAAGGATAAAATAATCCCAGTGTAAAAGGCAGTATGAATGGAAATTTATTTCAGAATGCTGCATAAAAAAAGCATATTTGATACTCTATGGTGAAGCATCAAAATCTTTTTTATTATATATTACGCATGTAACACATAAAAGTGAAGCTTATCAATACAGTGTTGCCTCAAATACCTACAGACGTTCCAAAGCCAAGATAATCTGTTTCTCTCCCCCACCAATCAACAACAAATGTTCCCCACACAGCTCCCAAAACTCTCATTCTTTGTTGGTTTGGAAACAGAAGAGATTTTGTTTTGGATTACACAAGAAGAATATGCTACAAGATTTTAGAGTCTAAGTCATCTTATCCTAAAATACTGTCAGTGCAGATACTCAGAAAAACTTTCAAGGTCAAGCAGGACGCAACTTAATATGCTGTTATGTGAAGATTTGACACTGATCCTGGATCTAACTGTTCAGTCCATCCCTTTAGTACTCATCTTGGGAACATGAAATTACCCTGCTAAGAAAGTGAAGACATTGCTATTTTTAATAAGATAACGTGAATATTGTTCCTTTGTTGAAGCAGTAAAAATTTCAAGTAACTTATTTTAAAAGTAACTTCTTACATGAACTTCTAGGCTTTGGGCATTTAAATTTTTTTTTTACATAGTCAAGGAAGTTGGGGCATCCCTTTTTTCAATGGTATCTAGCAACAGGACAAGGGGTAATGGGATGAAGCTGGAACACAAAAAGTTCCATTTAAACATAAGAAAAAACTCTTTCACTGTAAGGGTGAGGGAGCCCTGGCACAGGCTGCCCAGGGAGGGTCTGGAGTCTCCTTCCTTGGAGGTGTAGAAGACCTATCTGGACATGTTTCTATGCAACCTGATCTAGGTGGAACTGCTTCTGGAGGGGGGTTGGACTAGACGATTTCTAAGGTCCCTTCCAATCCCTACCATTCCATGATTCTATGATCTGTTTCTTTCCATCTCTTAACAACTTAACTCCAAGTCTAAAAATATATTGAAAAGGATGGAGCAATATTAAATGAAGAAATATTCTATATTTCTATATTTTCCATAATTTTACGTGACATCATGACAGTTTAAGACACAATTTGACATTTGTTGTCAGGAGGACTTATTCCTTTTATCCTTAAGTTTTGTTTGCAATCATTTCTACAATTTTCAGTACTGCACTTCTATTATGACTAACAACAAGGTAGTAAAAGATTAACTAGGTTTCACACAAAAGACCTACCAAGTCAGGAAATTTCAGAACTAACATACCGTTCAATCGTATATCTTCTGTGTGTACAAATTACAATAATTGCAATGCCAAGTATGTATTTAGCCAAGTCCTGGCTTCAATTTAGCAACAATTTTCAACAGTCAAAGTAATGGGAAGCCTAGACTTGGATACTTTTTCAAATGTTATCCTCGGTGAAGGCAAATAGTTGGTGTTTCTTCTCAGCATCCTTATTCAGCAGAAACCCTATATCTCACTACAGAATAGCCATCAGCACTCACAGCTGCCTCATTGAACAGTTGCCACTTCTGTTTTTTTTTTTTTTTTTTTTTTTAAGCCATAGACAAAGATACATTAAAACTTCTTTGAAAAAAATAGCAATAGGCAACTATGGAAGGAGTTTCAGAAGTTTCCTCAACTGGCATAAAGCAGAAGTGTAAACCACTTGCAGCAAAATATGAGCACAAAAACTCCATGAGCAGCTCTGGAAATCCTCATGTAGAAGACTGAAATAAAAAACAGAGCTATGCAACCTATTTCATGATACCTCATTGTTGTAATAAAGAATAGATTTCATATGGTAAATAAAGGAACATATCTCTTGCATAAGAACTATCACTGCCAAAAAGCAAACTCTTTCCACGGTCTTTGGCAGAGTAATATTAAAATTACCAAATAAATTTCTCATACAAATGTATAAGAAATAAAAATATAATTTCCATTATGTATTTTCAGTCAAAAGTTTGCACTGTGCTAGATTAAGAGGTTTGCTACAAGATAAAATAGCTTAGATAAAATAGCTGTACATGGATTCTCTTCAGGCCTAGGCACTCTGGAGAATGGAAGCAAACAAGAAAGTTTATCAATGGCTTTAGCTCTTGAAACCATTGAAGGAGAGAAACTTTTTTAGAGTACTTGACATGAAACTACAATATCAATATCCATATCAATATGCCTCCAAAGACGGAAACAGCACTGACGTAATATATCCTATGATGCTTTCTCCCAGAAACACACAACATCATGTGTCTTTCCTGGAACTGGCTATCTACTCCACTCTCCCTATGATCAAAGAAGATAATGAAAATCAGGGCTTCTTGTTCTTTACTTAAAACGAGCAAACCTCAAATGCTCACTTCTGTTGACCCCTGTAGAAAGAGATAATTAGCATTCTTCTTATTAACAAACATTATGCATATAGATTTTTACTCTGGAAAGCAAATATATAAAAAGGACTAGGCCCTTCTCAACAAATCCAGTCCTGTTCATGCCATGTCTCCATAACCCTAGACAACTGACTGACCCAAGCAAAAATGCTCTGGGTTACTCATTCTTGTTAGCCAGGTCTCTTCAGGCCTCGTGAGCTAATATTAGCCAAATATAAGCTACCATAGACTTACCATGTATCATTTATCCTTCCTAAACACTACAGCTCATAATAAAGGGTTAGCCCCATTATTGCCAACAACATACTGAGAAACCAGTTCCTAAAAGTATTATCAACAGTATGCCTAAGAGAAAAAGCATCTGACTCTCAGAAGACAAGTTACATTTACACAGCTAGAACTTAGGAGAAAAAATAGAGTTTGGTTTTTTTTTTTTTATTTATTTTGGAGGAGTTTTTTTCAATTATTTGTTAGACATATTCAATCTTAACATTTATATCCATGACATCTTTTCCAATTTCAAGACAAATACCTGAAAAGTGAGTTTATTAAATATTTTTTCCAGTACTTTAAGGATGTAAAATAAAATTTAAATTGCTCCACGTCAACCTGAAAAGTGCCTGCTTCTGAAAAATGATAATACCAAACTTTAAAAAATACATATTATGTAGGCTAAACTTAGTGTTCTAAAAGTTTCAAGATTCGCAAACTATTTTTTTTCTTTCCCACAGCACAGATCAGTAAAGACAACTAAAGATTTTGGTTTATTTCTCTCCTTTCTTTATAGAACAGGTATATTTCTGCTATGAGAGGGACTAACATTAAGCTATAGGAGTTATTTCGAATATAAGAAACTCATCATGGCAGCATAACTTGTCAGTCTTGGAGTTAGGTCATGACAGGAAGAGTTATACATTTCTTCACTGGGAACACAAAGTCTTCTCAGACAACAGCAGATAATCTTTTCTTAATCACAGCCTTGCACTGACAACTGTTTATTCTTCTAGTTCATCCTAGTAATGACTTTCACTTTGCTACTGGTCTGTCAACACTTCTTTTATAGGATTCTACAGACAAGAGAGATGCAGTATGACTACAAAAACTTTGCTTATATTCTGCTGTTTTAAGGCATTCTTGTTAAATTAGTGTTGGTTTTTTTATTTTCCAAAGTAAGGAAAAAAGGTTTAAAAAATCTTCCCTCAGATTAACAAGAAACACAAAGTATTATTGGTCTAAGGCTTTGACTCATTTTGGAGACAGTTTTAGCTAAGACAGCAGAAGTTACCCCCTTCAAACACCTACTCTGTCCTTCAGCAAGACATGTCTCCTTTTGCATCAAGAAAGACTAGACAATGTCTGTGGCATTGCAGTTCACAGCCTGATATATTTCATATTTGCTTAAATAGCAATGATCCAGGAACAGCTAAACACCACAAATCCCAACTCCAGCTCAAAGACCTCAAATTTCCTGAGCTCCCATCTTCTTGTAAAAAAAAATAACAAAGTGTATTTTTAGAAAGTCCTTTACCAAGGCCAACCATTCTGCATATTGTGAACTGGGTTTTATTTATATTCTGCAAATTCCTGGTTCATTAGAATACATATCATTGAACAAGTTTTTTAATTTTCCTCCCCATCCTTTTTAAGATTTAGTATCAGAAAAAAATTTAAAATGCCATGCTTTATGAAATTGCAGAAGCTTTGAGAAATTGAAAAAGAACAAACAATATGCCAGTCAAGCAATTTATCTAACAGAAATAGTGTTATATCGGATTAATAAAAGAAAGGTATACCAATGTAAATATTTCCCACATCAAAGTACTGTCTTCTAAGCTACATATATTTTAGTACTGTAAATGTTTTCTAAAATCTAAATTGCTGACATTGATGGGGTTGAATGGTCTCCATAGTCTAGGGCTCTGTAAATATTGAAAACAGAAAATTCCACCAAAAATAAATCTTTACACAGTCAGTTAAAAACCAGTACAGAATGCCAAGAACAAGTCAGTCATGAGCAAAAATGGCCACAAGGTTTCTCTGGGCTAATAGTTCTATAGCAGAGGCAGGAAACATTAGCCTGGGCTGGCAAGGGAGAGAAAAAAATCACAGAATGGCAGGAGTTGGAAGGGCCTTCCAGAGATCATCTAGTCCAATCCCCCTGCTAAAGCAGGTTCACCTAGATCAGATTACACATCTCAGTTTCAAGATCTAAACTAGATCATCTAAAAAAGCTGCGTAAGCCACTAAGTTACTTCTGTTTCTGTTTCTCCTTTCTTAAAATGGAGGTTAACACTATCACATGTTATGTAGAAAAAAATCTCTTGTCATCAGACTTCAAATCATTGCTAGATTTTCTACAGCATACTTGGATTTGCATTTCAGTGCATTTAAAAACAAGGTTTGAATTTGGCTCTGAATTTTCTAACTCCCTGGGGTTAGAGATGAATCTTAATACTAATTCAATACAGCAAGTTGCATATTGAAGAAAGGTGCCATATGTCTGTTTTTCTCAGCCCAATGTGAGAACTGAGGAAGTTCTTTTTCCTCTCTGACTTAGCACTTACTGTTATGGATTAACAGATGTCTTTGTAGAGAGAATGGAGTTCGGAACAAAGCTTTGCATTCCTCACACTGGAATGGTCTCTCTTCAGAATGTGTCTGCAGATGAAAGACAACATGTCAGAGGAAAGGCTCAGGGAAATCAGTTAGCTACCATTACAGCAGTCGCAGTTAAGTTTCTAGACTGCATTCAAGAGGGGATATCATAGCAATCTGAAACATCAGTGTATGAAGACATTAAAAAAGTCATTCTGCCATTAACCACAAAACCAGTACAGCAGCTACCAAATAAGTGTACCTTCCCAGTCCTCAGAAGTGTTACATGAGCAGTGTACGTACACCAACCAGGAAAAGAACCTCTAAGCTCAGTTGCATTGCTTCATTAGTACTAACATTGGCCAAAACAACTAATATGAATAAATGCTTTAAATTTATACACATGTACACAACACTTTTTTTTTTTTCTGATCTAAGTTCAAAGGTAAAACTGGTTTGATTGTCTCAAGATAGTATCTCAAATTTGGCAAAGAAAATTTAACAAACCATGACACTAGTCTTACACATCCTTGTTTCAGTCTCTTGTATTAAAAGAAAAAGAAACAAAATAGAAGCATCAGTACAGAGATTTTTGTTTCATAGAATCATACAACGGTAGGGGTTGGGAGTGACCTTTAAAGATCATCTGATCCAACCCCCCTGCTCAAGCAGGTCCACCTAGATCAGGTCACACAGGAACATTTACAGGTAAGTTTTGAAGAAGGAGACTCCACACCCTCCCTGGACAGCCTGTGCCAAGGCTCCCTCACCCTCACAGTAAAATCGGTTTTTCTTATGTTTATGTAGAAACATTATGTTTCTTACGCTTGCTGGAGAAAAATTCGGCATATCTGAGAAACAGTCTCAAAGCCATAAAGAAAAGAAAATAAAAGGATCGCTGAAACTGCAGACTTGCTGAAGCAGATTTCTTTTCTAAAGCTTGGGATACTTCTCATTCTACTTTTGTACATTTAAAAGCACTTTCCCTGTTTTCTAGTGTTAAGCACTATCCTGCTATAGGCAGTAAATTAATCAGTAGAATTTATTATCTACCCAATTTCCTACTGTTTTCACAAAGGAAAGCAAGTTTTTAAAGCATGTGTCTAAACACTCTATTAGCTCACAAGGACTTTAAGTTGAAGCTGCAGTGCCAAGAGAAAAAGAGGCTGTACAGGAAGTGTTTTACAGTAAGCATAAAATTAGTTAAGTGAGTTAATTTTGTAGAATAAGGTTAAATATTAGCACAGTACATGCTTACATAATCTACTTCTGCTATTCATAATGTCATATAACATTTATAGCTGCCCCTTAAAGTATACAGAAGAAAGGGACTATAGGGGGTCAACATAATTATTTAGATGTAGACTGAGGGCCTTGAACCTAGATCGATTTTAACATAAATGTCCTCTTACATACAAAACAGTAACAAAACAGGCTTCAGATTCAAAGTCAACTCCTTGACCTCAGCCTACGTCACTTAAAGCTAAAAAGGCAACTGAAGCACCATCAAATGTGTGGAATATATCACGTTACATAAAATCTGGTGAATGTTTCAGTCCAGCTTCTACAGGTTTACATCATAGTGTGCATGAGTAGACACCCTGCTTTGCAGTCTCAGCCGTCAGGCCAAGGATTGACAGGACATGAAGAGACTGAACTACCTTCTCACCTCAATAGGTGGTTCCTCCAGAACAGGGCTGAGACATATTGACGAGACACTGTGGGGAAGCTCGCAGTGCTGCTGTCTGTGCTGTACCTGTTCTGTGGATAAATAGAAGGGTTCAGTCTCTAGGGCTGTCAATCTGGCACCTTTCACGAGCGCAAAATTCATGTTGTTTATTTTTTAAAATGCCCTGTTTTAGAATACCCATCACTTGAGTGATAGTTCCGAAAGGCACAGCGATTTGTACAGAATTTCTACTTAATATCTCCTTGTCAGTTCTCCTAGGATTTAATTGAAATGAGTATTCTTCTGCACATCTTCACTATAAAGTAAAGCATCTAACTAGGCATATCCACATGCAAGGGTATACAGACCATTTGCCTCTTCTGTGAATGGTCTGGAAAGAAGCTAGGTCTATTACAAAAAGCCATGCAAATATTAATGAGGAGAGGTATTCCCCCAAATAACCATATTAGTTCTAACGCTACATTTTTTGTTGTTTTACTAATAGGTTCCAGATCAGAAATGCCTTCCATTCAGAGTAGGGGACAGTCATATGATCAAAGCAACTGAATATGGACTCTTATGGAGTATTTGATGTCAACCTTTCCTACCATAGCATTTCAGAGGCTTATATCCAGCCTAAGGGTACTTAGTCCCAATAGAGAAACTGAGGTTTCAATTCATGATGCTCCTCAGGACCAGATAACCCTGGATTAACCATAAAACCTTTAAAATCCTGTGTCTGATGACCTATTTCTGCTCACTGTCATATCCTCGTAATTTATTCTCTGAATTCATTCTCTGTGCACAGCAACAAATGTTTAGATGAAACAAAAACTTTGCTTTCTCCCTTCACTATATGCCACAGAACATATACCTTCATCCATTCTAACCTGGATGGAAGGTGACTATTTTTACCTGTAGTACAATCCAATACTGCATTTGCCTCTTATTTTCAGATGCTGTTCTCTTTCCCCGACACAAAAATGGAACCATATTCTTCATATAATCACCCAGTCCTTTTGTCTGAGCTTTTTCAAGACATCTGAGCTAGTTCTATATTGCATTATACTTCCCAATGTTGACTTCTCCAAGCAAGTGACAAAGCAAGCCTGCACATGCACCTGCACAGAGCGGTGTAGTGTTTGTAGGCAGAAGCAGCACATCAGAGACATACCACAGGAAGACTAACAGTTTCTGATTCTCAGATCTGTAGCTATAAGATGTAATGACTGCTAAGTTAGGGTTCACATTCCAATGCTGCACTGAAAAGAGCAACTCCACTGTCTATATCCCAGTGAAATCCTGTGAAATATGAGAAACCGATCTCCCTCTGCACCTTTGAAATGACCCAACATTCACCCACAACTGAAAGTTGTTTAAAAGCACATTTGTGCAAGACATTTTTATTCTGATACTCCCAACACAAAATCAGATTCAATAACTTCCATAAAGCAATCACAGAAACAATAGTAACAAGTTCCCATCTAAAACACAAAACAAGAATTCAAAAGGTGCAAAATACATCTATATCCTATTTCTTATTATAAATAAAATGTACATAGTTGTGCTGTAAAATCTAAAGTGTTTTTTCAAGCATGCCATCCTCAAACTTAAAAGCATATTTCCTGTTAAATGCTGTTGATCAAAGCGTTTTTAACTACCGCAAGTTTCTAAGCTCCCTGCCACTAGCACAGTAACTGTACCCTGAACACTTAACACTGTGAAACTAGTCACTCAAACTTTTCTTCTTCTAATAGAAAATGAAATCTAGGAGGACATCTTAAAGAAATACACACCTAAAGAACCATTAAAAATCCAAGCTTAAGAAACTCGTAAAAGATGACACACAATAATGAATTCCACTGTTACTGGATTGACATTCCTGTGAACGTGCAAAAGGATTATTGTCCTTTTCTTCTAGCAGTAGTGCAGTCCTCTTAAAACCATGGCATTCAAAACTATTCTGGCATCCCAAACTACCACACTCTTGATTTACATCTTACAATTGGTTTTGTGTATACACATCTATACTCCCCTCTGTTATCTACCATCTCTCCTTGTTTACATTGTTTACTCAATGGAGAGAGGCTTGTCTAAAAAAGCAATTCAGAACATCTATGTCAGTCTCCTGTGTCTCACACTCATCTCTTCATTTAGCAAGTGAAATTAGAGACCTAAATGTGAATGGGTGAATATGCACAGATGTTTTGGTAAACTTTATGCAAACATATACGTAAGTTTCTTTCATTACAGGACAGCATTGATTTACAGCCAGTACTATGTGCAAACAGGTTCAGGAAATAAGTATTCCAACGTGTTTTAAGGAATTCTGTAAAAATTAGGTACTCTCTAAATCTGTCTAAATGTTAGTATTATTCCCATTAAGTGAGGCCTCTAATCCTTGCCTATGCTAGTGGTGCTGCTGTTTTAAACATAGAATTGGGTCAAAGTGTTTACTCATTCATACTTAATCCTGAAGTCTGTTTTCGGTCCAAACTCCCTACCAGTCATCAACTGCAAATTAACATAAGGAAATATGTGAAAAGTATTCATTTAAGATACACAAGTATCTTTCCAGATGGTATTTTATACATTTTTCCTTACAATATACCCAATTTGTGAGATTCTGTCCCATTTTCTTAATAAAATCTAAACTAAAAAATGCAATCACAGCATATACAGGAACTAATCTTGTCCTTCAGCAGGCTTCTGCATGCTTTCTGTTTTAGACAGTCAACGCCATTTCATCCTGCAAGAGGCATTATTATTTCTCTTACATGATTTATGGCTGAAAATGCAAAAGATGGTGCAAAGATCCTGTGCCAAATTCCCAGATGGCATATATCATGAGCCAAACCACAAAAGACTTGTAAGTATGAGTATATTAGTTTCATCAAAAGGCAGAAAAAAAGGGGTAGTATTTAAAAAATGTAAAGGAAAAAAAAAATAGCAAAGGGTTCCAAACCCTGCGCACAAAACCAGACAGGTTTTTTTGGTTAAGGTTGGTTTTTTTTTTTTTCCTTTCCTTTTTACAGACTTGTAGTTCTGAAACAAGAGTCATGGATGTAGCCTTGCCATTAAAAATGCAATCCCGGGTTAAAAATAATGACAGGCATTATAGAAATTAGGCCAAGCAGATTGGAGCTTAAATAAACAGTAGCAGACCATCCCTTCATAAATCTATTTTGCAGCTAATGTTTCTTCTGATGCTGTTTTAACGTGTAAGCACTACCCAGCACAAACCTAGTGTGAAAGGATCTGCTGTTAAGTCTAACAAGAACTGCAACAGGACTATACTTATTTTTATTAAAATATGGTATTTTTTACAAAAACTCTGAAGACATTTTAGACCTATTACATTTTTTAACTTTATAACCTAATACTAAAAAACTACAATAAAACCAAAACTACAGAAAAGTCAAAACATGGATTTATTTGATACTTTTAACCAAACAACTGTGATTTCCTTCTGCTTATTTCATTCCTTTTTGTTTGTTTGTTTTACTAGAATTCATTTAGTATTTTGAGATGTTGGATATAACAAAGAATACTAAAAAAAAAAAATACATTCTCAAATATTTGAATCCCATGTTTAAAGCACGTCAGAGCTTAATGATGAATCATTTAAAAGAAATTTTTTAAAAAATCTGAAAATCTGAGGCTGGCAGACCTGTAAACAACAATGGCAGAGTGCTTTACCTTCTTGTGATTCTTGTAAACATTTCTGTGGGCAAATCCCTTTCCACAAAGCTTGCATTTATAAGGTTTATCTTCACTGTGTATTATTTTGTGTGCAGTCACTTGATCAAGTCGTTTGAAGGACTTATTGCAAACCTCGCAGGTGTAGGGGCGTTTTTCTGCAGAAAATGAGTGGGGGACATTTAATCTCCTGTTTATACAGGGGGAGAAGATGAAAGGCAGAGACAGTCATCTCCTCAGAGAGATTTTTGCCATTAAGTCAACCCAATTAAGATTAAACCAATTAGAAAGACATCTAATGCCCTTTATGTTAGACAGTTAAAGTCATTTCACAAAAGATGAGCCATGGTGTATCTCAAGAAATTGGCACATTCTTTGCAATAATCATTTCTAAAACTAAATTCTGACTAATTAGCTTAAATCAAAAGAGAATGACTTCAAAGAGGAAAACTCTGTTTCCAGATTACAAATGTGAAAGAGGGCATGACAGTTTAAATGTTTTAAAACTTAATTAACAATATATATATTAGCTTCCAAAACCAAAAGTTCCTATGCAAAAAACCTTTATGCTTCAACTGGTGACTGCAACTTAACTACATTGACGCTCATTCAAAAGTGTCAAAAGAAAGCTAGGAGCCTCAGAGATATAGATTATGTCACAAGAAATGAGCTTTCGGTGTGGACTGATACAAAAAAAATAGTTCAATTATAAGTCTGTGCAGCTGTAAAAATCTGCATTTTGTAAAATGCTAATATATTTGACAGAACAATGTTCGTATTCTCATTGTGTTGGCTAATGTTTCTAATCACTGGTGAAAGACACAGAAATGCTAGATTGCAGTGATCAGAAATCCTGGCTGAGCCAATTGTCACATCAACAAAACCAGGGACAGGCCACTCCCTGCTCACATAGACCTGCTCTGGCAGAGGACAGGCACAAATGAAACATCCCTGTGTAGTCTATGAAATGGTGTGGAGTGTGAGATGCTTTCCTCTGACTGGAAACTATGGACACGTGAGTCTACTAATGAATATATTAAACAATCCTTCCCTTTTTCATCACAGATCTCTGACAACATACCTCAGCTTCCATCCTGTTCAACAAGAAATTTCAACCACCAGCTCTTCACCTCCTCTATAAGCCAAGCAGCAATCTTTTGCTTCATTCTAGCTAACCGACATCATATACCCCAGCTAACATGAAAAAACTGCTTGACAAAGCAGCAATAGGAACACAACTGCAGCACTACACTTGATTTTTGAAAGGTTTAGAAAGGATAGGTTAGACTTATTGGAACCTGAGATTTGTTTGAACAGCTCAGGACAACACAGTATTCAATAAGCCTTCTATCAGAAACGAATTCAGGTAAAATTCATTACATGCTAAGTACATATATGCATATACAGGTTTGTGTTGTTTTTGCACATTACCTGAATGTGTTATCATATGGCGTTTTAGCTGGTTAGCCGAAATAAATTTCTTGTCACATTCCTGACATTCAAAGATCTCATGGACCTGCAAAATGAATGTTTAATGACAGTTAAATGTGTTTCAAACAAGATCACACATCTTACACGTATAGACATTCTCCAACAACTATAACTGTTTCTTAGCCAGTAGCTATTCTCATGAATATTCTGATATTTCTCCCTTGCTAGTCCCTTGGTGAACAACAGTTATCTATGCAAAAATAAATGTTCAGACTTGCAAACAAGAAATTAACACTAAAACTATATTTAGAAACACAGTCTATGCGAATCTGCAATACCGGATCCATTTAAAATACCATTACTATAAAAGCATTAAGAAAACACATGCGGAATACCTTTTCAGAAAATTTGCTTCTAGTCAGTAAGACATAAGTAAAAATCATACAGCAACTACTTCATAATAGATGTAAGATTTTTTTTAAAGAAAGTACTATCCAACTCTTTCAGGACTGTTTCTCTTAAAAGCTTTTAGAGGGAAGACAGCGGAGAGGTAGCAGTGTCTCAGTGTCTAGTGCAGCAAGCATTAGCAGGATTTTTAACATCACAGCACATATCATCAAGGACTAAATGTCGGAAAAATGGAAGCAGAGGTTGAGAGCTGCAACTTTTGATAATTAATAAAAAACATTCACCTTCTGCTCTATATTACATTTGCCATCAGCAGCCTCTCCTCAACTTAATTACAGTGCAACTGAACATACATCTCAGGTTTTTGAAACTGCAGTGATCACATTTCATAAAGTTTTTTTGGCAAATTCTATAGAACTTCTGTAGGAGAATCTAGTAGCTAAAAATAACAATTATCAAAGGTTCAACACAATACTCTAATGAAAAATATTTTCAGACAGCAGCATAAAGAAGCTTAACAAAGACATCCGCTTTAACAAAAAAAACATGAAGAGATTCTCCATAAGTATTCTGCCTCACCATGTTTTTATACTGCTACTCACAAACTAACTTTACAGCAAATCAAACATTTTAATAAACTAAAAAGTAGTTGTGCCATTTCCTACAGTCTCTGCAAGCTTGGACACATTGGACACTCATGCTTAACAAAACACTCAAAAATAATCAGGTGGTAAGCACAAACGAAGATCATTCATTCTAAATATTCTGTTTACCCAGACACATTTCAAACAGGAATACAAAATCTATCAATCCACCCTTTCCCAAAAGATCTAAATTTTTAATTAGATTGTCGAATGAAGTTTAAATACATAAATCTGCAACCAAGTGCTATCAGAATCCTGTCAACACAATTATTTGAACTAACTCATAAGGTATCATTACACATATTTAATACATCAGAACCCAGATTGCGCTCTAATATTGCACAAGACTGCTCCAATGTTATACAAGTTTCTGATTTCAACTTATGAACATTAATAAACAGTCTCATTGAACACATTTGCATCAAAACAGAGACTTCAATGTGTGTGCATTAAAAAGCTACAGCTATCAAATATGCATTCTATAGCTGACACTCTTTAATCAACTCTTTATAAAAGAATCAGACACAGGCTTGGGTGCATGTGTTTTAAATAGCTGTAGCTATCAGTTCTTTAAAACGTAGCAAATAATTTTATGGATAGTGATATCCAAACAGATTTTCATTGTAATAAAACTTGTCAAGCAATATGGTCTGTGAGTACATAGGCTGTAATACCACAGACAAGTGCTCTTGCAAGCATTTGTTTGTATAATAAAATCAGCCTCATTAGGAGACAGTAACAGCTATCAACATAAACCTCTGTTAACATTAAGGTCAGAACATAGTTAAAATTGTTTCACAGCCACTTGAAGAGCTATGCCTTCAGATAACACTTGCTAAGTGCTATACAAAACACACTCCAAATAAAGCACCAAAACACTCAACATTTAGAAAGGAGAAATTAAATGCACAAATGCAACATGATGACCAACAGTTTATGTAACACCACTACAGAAAACATTAATGAATTCCAAACAAAATACGAATAACAAGATTGATGCTGCCATTAGAAATCACTGTCACACATCTATGAATAGATACATTTTCTGTATTAATAAACTCAGGGTGATCATTCCACTACTTGGCATTACCAAAGGCTCAACTAAGTATCACTGCTCTTCTTCTTGGGGTAGCTGACTTCAAGAAGTATATAGGAGAAAAAACAGAGTCCATATGAAGTGAATGCTTACTACAGGAAAAAGCAGTTCAGAAAAACAGGTGCCAGAAGAAAGATTGAGATAATTGTCTTTGTACAGTGTAGGAATTGCAAATGGAGTTCATAACAACTTTGCAATATGCTAATTGTTATCAAGAAGACAATGGTGAATTCTTCTTGGCATTCAGACAAGGCAAAGAGCAATTGACTCAATATGTTCAATCTAAAGAAGAAGATCTAAGTAGGACATCAGAAAAAACACGTGCTGGACTAATGAACACATTCAAAAAGGTTGACAGCATCGAGATGAAAATCAGCATATTATGAGACATCTACGGAGATGGTATAATTTTGTTTCCTGGAACTTTTCAGAAGATTCAGATAGTGCATATATAGGATAATTTAGGTACACACTTACTACCCTCTGCAAAATAGTTTAGGCTAGAAAATCTCCTGAGGTCTCTTCCAGCCCTACATTTCCTTGAATTTATTGAAATAAATTGAGAAAAAAAAGAAGAAAGAAAAAAACCAAAAAACATGCCACCAAAAAAGTCTCATAGTACAAGCAAGAGCCTGGAAAACAAGAAGGTAGAACTAAGGGATGGAAGATGATGACAAGAAGGTTTAATTCTGTGAATTAAAGAAGAAAGTGCTTATCTATAGATGTTTGAGGCACAAACAATTAATACAACATACAAAGCTAAAAATGGATTTAAATCAAGATGACATGAAACCTAAAGATCTGAATAAGCATGTCCGCAGAGAGTAAACAGACCTCCATCTCCTCTACAGTCATTTCTTTCACTTCTCTGTGCTTGTCAGATTTTTCTTCCTGTTGTCTTCATTTTTTTCATCTCCCATACTTTTATATTATCTATTTCTTATCATTGACAGGAAATGGGTGGGGGAAAAAAAATCTTTTCCTCCCTGTTTCACTTAGTATTTTCTTTACTGCTTTTATTGCCTGTCTAAATATTTTTGGTAATGTTGGTGATAGATCCCATTACGCTTCCTATGAAGACAAGTAATTCAAGCAAACAAGGCACAAGTCCTACATGCAATCTCCTTCACTATCTGGTGTAGGCATATGAATCTAGAGCAGTATCTATTTTCTGGGTATATTAGAAAAAGAATCAATCAAGAAGAGGAAATGAATTTTTATGCACAAAATCTTCATAGTCATTCTTAAGACGAATAAGTGCTCAACTGACCTACCATCAACGCTATTTGAAACGCTTGTTAGTGTATGTCATGGTGTCTGCACAGAATTACAACTACTGAAAGAAAACAAACATTTTCATGAAATGGATATACTGACAACAATATTTTCTGTTTTCAGGACCAACATAAGATCTGTAAAAATTCTAATTACATGTGGCGAGGAATATAATCATTTTGTTTGAGAAGTAACAAAGTATAGCCTTGTTTGACAAGAAATGCAGGGCATATTAATACAAGGAAGGAGAAAAACAAATAAAAAAGGAGGGGCCTCACCATTTCCTTTGCAACAACATATTTTAATTGATATAATCTATATCCTCATTGGATTCAGGTTATAGCCAGGGCATTATTAAAGACTTACAGTTAATCTGATAAACAGTACAATGTAGCATTTTGTAAAAATAGAATCTCCTGGGTTTTACTGATTTACCAAATTAATCTTGCAGAGACTTCCCTTGGGTATAATGGATCCAGAATCTCACATTTATAGCCCATTTGTATTTCTATATGAATCACTTTATTTGCAATAGGTGCTTTTCAAACTGTTAACCCCCCTCCTGTTGTGGTTATAGATCACGTGCACAAAGAAAAAGATATTAAAAATTTGGTTTTGAGTAAGAAATTTTTTACTGTTGCATTACTAAATTACAAGTAACACTCTTACTGACACGTCATAAAGTAATAAGAAAGACTTCTTGTATCTTGTACAAAAAAAACAAAGGCTCGTTAATCTATTTTATGGTTCAGATGTATCCTATCATTATATAACATGCTTTTACATTTAGCTTAGTGTTTAAGAAAGCTAAAGAGAAGCAGACAACTTTGACTTAATGCTGGAATACATAAACAAAATTAGCACAAACTTATTTGCATTTGGTTAAAGATGCATTAAAACTTTGGGAAGATTTCTGTTTTATCAGTTGTGATTACAAAAATAAATATCCACAATAAAATACATTGGGTTTGTAACCATTAAAAAGATTACCCAAAGGTTTGCATTACAGCAGCTTTCAAGAGATCTAAGTACCACAGTTTCAAATCTTAGTGAAGTCAAAGCCTGCTGTGAGTTAGCCTTCATCTTACTGACCTTTCGATGATCTTGAAGATTTGTTGCTGAGGAACATTTCTTATTGCACACTGAACACATCAGCCTCTTCCTAGAATTTCCTGAAACAGAAACAAAATACCACCAACATCTTAAAAAGGAAGTGCTAGGAAAGAATCAAAATATTTCCACTGAGTCTGTGACTTTTCACAGATCATTTGACTGACATAAGATTTTTACATTTGTATCCCATCTTCAAAGTGTTCCATATCAAGAGTTCTCTGTGGGTGTTCAAAAAACCAGTTACTGATGGAATGTAAATCAAGATAACTAGAACAATAAAGAAGAAAACCCTTCAGATAGACGTTATCACACATCACCAAGCCATTATGAAGAGCACAATTCACAAGAATAATTCACTTTATAACTCAACAGTTGATTTCTTCCAGAAGTCAATATAGGAGTTAGGGCAGCAATGACAAAAAAGATCACAAAGTGAAGTCAAAACCACTATTTTCCATTTTTCTTTATTCAGAAAGTATTTAGCATTCTACTATATAAAATAACATATCATTAATGGTCTTTAACCAAACAAGACAGGAAAATTTTATTTGTACCAGATTGTGAATACAAATCTCATCCAAAGTGTAAATCACAAAACAAGCTACAGGTCAGTTACTAAATGTATTTTCCTCCCATTTTCACAGTTGCTTTAAAAAGTGACAGAGCATTTTATTTGGTTTATGGATTATTTACCTTTTGAAATTCATTTCAATAACTCACAAAGCTATTTTATTACAAGGCAAAGCCACCACAAACCTAATTCTTTGTTTATAATTACATGCCCATGCAAGATATTTCCTAGCTTATGTGAAAAATGCTGATATTACATTTAACAGTTAAATAAAAAGACAAAATATGATGCAGAGGTAAGTACTACTTAATCAAACACAGAGAAAGTATGTCTCATAAATTAACTCATTTGATAGCTTCCAGCTCATCCGGTATCTTTCCTGATCCTGCTGTCCTAAAGAATTCGTATTATGTTGATCCTTACTACAGTGTACTCTGTCACTCAACTGGTTCAATACTTGAATTTGTACTGTAAAAAAAGTACATATCACATATGCATTTGCTGTTATAAAACTTAAAAGTATTTATACATACTGATAAACACATAAAAACAGGACTACACTTAGTACTTCAACTTACAAGAACATTAATGATACTTTTCCAGAAGAGAATATCATGATAGTGAATATGTGTCTATATCATTGCATAATGGGCATGACATACTACAATCCTTTCTACTTTATCTTGCCTCCAGGTAGCAAGGCAGTAGAATTCTAGAAGTGTCTTTCAACAGTAGTAGGTTATTTTCCTTCCTGCACTGACACCAGTGATTTCTGACTCCCAAGTGATAAAATAGAAGCTTTGCTCATTGTGCAGGTAGAAAATATCCTCCAGGTGTCTGCTCTCAGTCTTGTCTAGAGCAATCATTGAATAGAATTGTGGCGTTTCTATCCCCCTACCTAACTGACCAAAGCTAAGCCTAAACATAACAATGCTCAAGGATTAAAAAAATTCTTACTGAAAAAAGGAGATAAGGGATCTTTTCTAAGACTGATTATGGAAGGGTTTCTGAACTCCCTAACAGTTTGTCAGAAAAAAAAAAATTCCATGTAATGAAAAGGTCTTATAAAGCATCTCAGTGCTGTCATCAACTAAAGACTGTTTTCTTCACACTCCCGTATTCTGCTGTCCCCACACGTACTGATCTTCCATTGACATTGAGAGGACATGCAGAGAGAGCAGAATGCCAGAACTGAGATCTGTATTGTGGACTTGAGAGCAGTATTTTGCCCTTTCATGAAAACAGAATGAAGTTTGATTGAAAACTATTGATTCATGGTGCATAGATATAAAAACGTCAGGGTCTGACTGGACTAGTGGATTGTCTGGTCTGGCTTCCTGCACAACAGAGGCTATAGAATTTTATGCAACATCCTCATCAAGCCTAATCATTTGTGAAGCAGTTATTCTTGCAAGTAGTTACTCCTTAATTTTCCTTTTGCTACAAATGAATCAATTAAAAAAGAAACTGAGGACAATGTTTACTCTGATTTGCAAATTTAAAGCTAGGAACATATTAGAGGGTTTTTTTTCCCAAAGAAACATTAGACTTTTTCTTACCGTTGTGGACATTTTCCTTGTGTTTTTTCAGGGCATCCTTACTCTTAAACCTCTTCCCGCAGCTATCTGCCTTGCATATGAATCTGGCATCTCCTCTGCATGCCTCCTTGTGCTGCTCATAACTATATAGGATAACCAGTAAAATAAAAACAAACAAACAAACAAAAAAGCAACACATAAAGCAGTATTTACAGAAACCAGACACATAGTAAGTACTCTGAGCTTAACGCATGCGGCACTGCAGAGTTCCAAGGCCACTTCATGCATTACTTACAGCAAGTAGAAATGAAAGCATTTGACTTCTTTCACTGTTAGGATTCACATAAACTAAAAAGCTTCAAAGCTAACATGCAAAGGGAGGCCAGCAATGATATGACAGCGGTCCAGTAACTCAGACACAAAACCTCGATTCTGAGCTGAAGGAAGTATTGCAAACAGAGCACTGAAAACTTCTTGAAGAGTCTCCTGGGCTGATATTCTCTGTGCACTGAAGTACACTAAAGAAACGAAAAAAAAAAAAAAGAACCCACAAAATAAAAACAAAATAAGAGGAACATTCTACAACTTACATAGGCCAAAAATACATATACAGTTCTACAAATCTTTATGTAGGTGACTAATCTATTTTATATGTAAAGTCTCCAGAAATTTAGTGGGACTAACCAAACACCTAAACAGCAAGAGTCAGGATCATACTGCTATATCCTCACAGATTCATCTTACTTTGTATAATGTAAAAATTTACTTAATTACTTATGTATTATCACAAACACAACTTCCAATTTAGATTAGAAGGAAAAAAAACTAAGCTCAAGAGAAAATGTTTCATGTCCTCCAGAAAATATTTCTCTGCTACATAATTATTTCTTTTTTATTTATTTCCAAGAAGAAAACACAGAGCTCATGTAGAGCTGCCAGCTCTAGGAATGTTCACACGTAAGAAAGATCAATTTATTACAAAATCAAGGGAATGCTATGCAATATGAGTCTGCTTCTTTCCATTACGAAAGTTCAATTAAATGTAATTAAATGTATAAATATATAATAAAAAGATGTAGATTAAATTGCAAGAAAAATATCAACAAGACAAAAATCTCATGATTTTATAGAATCATGGACTCATAGAATGGTAGGGGTTAGAAGGGTTCTACAGAGATTACCTAGTTCAATCCCCCTGCAGAAGCAGGTTCACCTAGATAAGGTTGCATAGGAACGTGTCCAGGCTGGTCTTGAAGACCTCCAAGGAAGGAGACACCACATCCTCCCTGGGCAGCCTGTGCCAGGGCTCCCTCATCTGCACAGTAAAATAGTTTTTTCCGATGTATAATTGTAAGGTATGTGAGTTTAGTGAAAAATCTGTGTATTTACACTATGAAGGACACTAAAGATGTGCTCTTAAATCTCAGGTCTTTCATCACCTAAATATTTAATTAAGGAAACGTGAAGCACTGGCTTTTTTTTCTTTTTTTATTTTTGTACATCTAGATCACCATTTACCTTCTTTTAAATCTTACTTCAATCCTTTAATGATATCCACAGCTAAAAATCACATCTCCTAAACTACTAAATAGTTGACTCATGGAGACCGATAGTTTTGCACCAAAAAGCACCTCTGATCTGGTCTACAGTGTATGATTTTAAAACAATTCAAATTGAAGTCTCCAACAAATATAAGAAATTAACATATTAAAAGACTAATGTAAAAGACAAGGATACAAATATATAAGCATAAAAACTAAAGCTTAAGTTATAATTAAGCCAAGAAAAATAAATGATTGAAAAAAAATTATTCAAGTGATCCCTGAAAAACTCTCATGTTTGTACTCACTGTCTTTGCAGAGCTTGTTTAACGGGGAATTTCTTTCCACAATTTCGGCACTTAAATTCCTTTTCCTCACTGGGCTTTTGGTGCAAAGTTTGAAGATGTTCAGCTAGAATCTCCTGACTGGCAAAACTAGATTCACAGTTTGGGCATGCATGGTCCTCTTTACAGATGAGGGGATCTGTTGGCAGCAAAATCAGTGAAGGAATAGTTTACAGGGAATATTTTGGTTACATTAAAAGAGACTATCTGCCAGAAACAGATTATGCAAAATGGCATCACAAAATTCACAAAAGACATCATCTCTGAATGGATTATGATCAGCATTATTGAAAATAAAGGCAAAGTATTATGTTAGGTGTGACTTAGGCTGTTATCCTAAATGAATCATCCAGCTTGTCTGTACTTTGATGACGACACTGAGAATTCACCATACAGTTCAGGACACTTAACCTTTTCTTAAACATCTTAACTTAGGAAAAGGTTTCTTTCTCTCCCACCTAAGGAAGAGGGAAACTACACTCCTTAGAGAAAAAACTATCTCTCGTAAAACTGTCAGGTGAAATCAACCCTATTTTAGTTCAAACATTAACAGTAATTTCTCATGACATTTAGGTTCATTCATTTGCTCAGTAATTCACAGGACTGGCTGCCTTTTACTAGGCAAAGAAAAGAACCTGAACTCAAATCAAAATGATGAGATAAAAATCATACAAGAGCACAAACTAAACCTGGGGAATCTTCCAGCCTCCAAGTCCTACACACTTAGTGTTCTCTTTCTTACTACTTTTAAGGTCTCCAAAGTTACCTTATTTTTACCTATTGCTCACCTGCAATTTTTTCACCAACTGGTTGCACTTCCTTATTGTTGCCACTATCTTCATCTTCCTGGATAACAGTTACTTCTTCTTCCTCCTCCTCTTCTTCCATATCACTGTCCAAGTACCCAATCAGAAGTTCTGTGTCTGTTTCAATATCTTCCACAGCCAGATAGAAAATATTTTCCCCTTCCTATTGCAAACAGTAAGTAGGAGCAATGAGTAGTTATGTCAGAAAAAGTAAAATCTGGAGACATGTATAAGACCATGAACTAATTTTAGGTATGGAACTAGGGAAAGGCTGGCTCCATTCCTCAGAGAGTACAACACTGGAACGGCCTTTCTAAGATTTCTTTCCCAGGGTAGCTACATGGATAGAGTGCCCTGGTATTCTGCAATATTCCACGTGAAGGTGGTACTAAAGTCCACCTCGCCTGCCACATTCTACCTGACAAGGACTTCAGAGTTTGAAGATTAAACATTTGAGTATCATAAAAATAACAAAATTTAAATATCCAACACAGCATTAGCTCAGGTTCCTGTTGGCTGCATTAACTACAAACCACCATGTTTAGACAATGTAGCATGTTTAGATAATTATATTCTCTCTCTCTTCCCCCTTAAGATTCCAGGCCTCCTCAGTGAACAGCTTTTCAATCCTGCTCAGTCACTTGCAGTACCAAGTTAGCAGGCACATCTGTAAAAGGCACTTTAAACCACTAGATCAAAACCCATCCTGGTTTAAATCAGTATAGATGAGCAGATAAACAGAAGGCCAAAGATCCAGCCCAGATTCTGTATGAGAGGACACATTACACAACAACAGGCTCCAAAATCTCTACAATAAATAAACAATTCTCCAAATAGATAAATAAGCTAACAACTTTGGTCCTTGACAATATTTAATTAAACTGAGGCTGGCACAGGTGACAGTGAGGTAGAAAACTACAGCAAAACCAGCTGTCTCCTAAAGTGATAGAGTTGCCTTTTTTTTTCTTTTGCCACATATCAACCAATCACTTTAGATATTACGCAAAGCACCAAAGGAGACTCATTTTTATGCAATGAAGACTTAAAAGTTCTATCATAAATCTTAAAGCTTAGTTAATTGAAAGTTATCCAGAAAAGTTAATTGAAGCTTCTTTACACTACAGCTAGTCATGTATCTTGAAACAAGCTTCCTAGCACAAGGACAAGATAATGATTTTTAATTCTTTTAATATACTAAGATTAATTTAAACTGTCAACAGGGATGTAGTATTCCTCAAGCTTTAGAAGGTCTGTTATATATTACACAATATAATTACACAAGAGCAAAACCTATTTAATTCAATAGACCCGATATAGCCACTGCTTTCAAGGACGCACAACTTTCCTGTCCTTATCTCAACAACAGCATTTGAAAACAAAACAAATTATGCATTCTTTTTTTGCAAGACATAATCTGCAGTCCAGATATTTATCAGTATGAGAGCCTAACCTTTGCATATATCTAGAAGTTGTGCTTTTTTCATTTGCCTCTCTCAAGTTGCAGAGATCTTTAATTTACTACAGTCTAAACTCAAAACAAATCATGCACTGAGACACTTGACATGAAGGAAAGTAGAAGGTCTTTTTACACTCAGTCTCCAGTTAGGATAAAAACACTGGGATAAACCTCCAATAAAACACTCTTTAGGATAATCTTGTTCTAAAAGCAAGGCAATCTTACAAATAGAAACGCATACCTATAACTGGCTTGCCAAAAAAAAAAACTTTAAAAAAAATAAGGAAAAGCTGTGTGTCCCAGGCAAAAACAAAGTTTCAAACTCACTAATGAAAAAACAAAGAGTAAACCTTTCAATTAGATCACATGACACTTCTTACACCACACAGTAAATCTGGAAGAACAACAACCAGAACTAATTATTCAGGTTAGCTATAATATATAACCTAGACCAAGTACATTAATCTCAGCAACCAAGCTGTTATCAATACTGCTGCATCTTCTCCATCTCTTCACTTCCTTTATGTACATCTGGGGATTAATTTATAGCTCTGTATCTAAAACCATCCTTATTCTTTCCCATTTGTGTACTTTTGGTTAGTATAAAGGTTCACAGAAGTACTAAGGACTCTCAATGATTCAGTGCTCTTGGTTGCATTTGTATTGAAAATAAATTAGCTTGGGTAACAGCCCAAACTCATTTCTCCTCCAAGGCTAATTTTCTTGGCTTTTCCAGCCAAACAAATGTTAACAGTCAGGTATTCAGAGTGCTAATTAATCCAGATATACCCACACCATGGTAGCTCCTCCAGGCAGCATTTTCAGTGAAACCAATGGAAGTTATCCAGAAACCACAAAGTACTTTAAGTATCTCTCTCCACTGACAGCACCTGCATGAAGCACGTTTATCTACATGCATGCAGACACAGACACAGTGAATGTAGTAAGAAAACTTTTGTCTCATTTTAATATTCCTCGCGTTTCTAAGAATATATCTGCAGTTGTTCTACCTGCTCATCATCTTAGGCTATGCTGGCTGTTTTGCAAAAAACCTCACCTGCAGGCCACAATGATCTTTGAGAGAAAACTGCATGTGATGGTCTTGATGGCATCACAATCTCCTTTCACATTCTTCCTGGCTTATTATTCCACTTAGCTTCTTTCATCCCTTGCCTTGACTGTCCTCTTTTAAGCTATGAGCCACACTGACCTGCCCAGCAAATAGTTTTCTTTTGCTCCACTACAGTCACCTCTCCCACTCAGATTTTTGGCTTTCTATAGTTACACACCTTCACGCATGCATAAGGGGAGGCCGAGAGGGAAGAAGCACTGAGATCCCTTACACTCAAAAATCTAAGTCAGATACATCATCCCTCCTGAAAGCTGAGAACACAGGAGACGATAGTCTTGTGTTATGTGAGAGAGAGAGAGTACAGCTTTCCCAGCTTTGTATTATGAGGTTTCTATGGCAAAATTAAACAATGTAACAGATATAGTTTAAGGAATCTCATGGAGACAAAACACTTTTTTCACTCTTCAGAAACTTCTCATTTTGAATTCTTCAATATCAGAATTCCTGAAGACCACTACTATGTATTCAACACAATTGTATATGACACATGAACAAAAAATTCTTCTTTTTCCTAAAAAAAAAAAAAAATCAAGAATCAAGCAGATTTCTAGTTCTCCCCTTCGGACAAGCAGGAAACCCAAAACTATGTTCGCATTCCTTCTTGCATTGCATAACAAATTAACATTTTCTTTGCAATACTCAAGCCACCAGTAAGTTTCAGGTAGTCCTAAAATCTGTCCTATAATATGTATATTTATTAAGCAGCCTAACATGGTTTGGACTTGATTTCCTTGTGTTTTGTCCTCTTGCTTTCGAGATAGTCCAATTTTACTACACTTCTTGTAGCAATGTCTCTCATATACCAATCTTCCTCCAAAGTCATTTACTGCTACTGCAAAGGGGCATTCTATCTTAAAATCAATCAGGATTATGTCACACTAACAAACACACATTTGTGAAATGACTTTAAACCACTCCCCCACCTCACAGTAAATATCCTCCTTCACAATAGTTTTTGTTATTCATTATTCTAACTCACTGTTTTCTAAGCTACACCAGACTGTTTCAGATAATTCAGACCTTCTACTTTCCTTCATGTCAAGAGTCTCAGTGCATGATTTGTTTCGGTGTCTGTTTGCTAATGAAAAAAACATTTGAATTTAAAGCTCTATCTGGCTGTAATTCTATTTATAAAACAGTTCTGATGTAAACACTAGAATCTGTTTTGCATGGTAATCTCCAGCTACATTTACAACTGACAGATAAACATCTGGATAAAGGAATACTAAAAATATAATTATCAAAACTGAAAACTGAAAAAACAAAACTGTGGTATTTTTTATAGAAGCCATTTCCTTTTGATTAAGATAATTACAATGCATTTTTGCTACATATCAGAAGTCATATTTAGAAGTAAAAAGTTAAGAATAGCTCAGGGCAAAAGAGAGCACAATTCATACCATTTCTGTTAATTAAAAAGTTGGAATTCTAAAGCTACTTTAAATATGAGAAGACTAACTCGTTCAATTACTACTTGAATTAGAGAGCCTCCAGCAACTGAGTTGTGTGAAATGCTCAGAAAAGCAATTGGTACACATGCAGGTACCCTCCAACATTTCCACCCTTTTCCAGCGCCACTTAGTGTTATTAGTCACCTCACAGCTGTTATCTCTACCTCCGCCCCACTCTATGGCTCAGGGGGGCAGAGAGTGGGGGATGTGGTCAGTCTCTCACAGATGGGCTCTGCTGCTTCTCTCTTCTCAGTGGATGACTCTTGGCATTCTTCTCCTGTTCCGATACCAAGTCCCTCCCACGGGACACAGTCCTTAACAAACTTCTCTGGTGTGGGTTGTTCCCAGCAGCTGCAGCTTCTGCTGATGCAGGTTCCCTCACATGGGACGCAGTCCTTGGTGAATATCTCTGGCATGGATTTTTCACCACGGTTGCAGTTTCTGCAGATACAGAGTCACTCCCACAGGACATAGCCTCTTCTGTGTGTAATTTTAATGAGTTTCTTTGGTATGGATTCTTCCCTACAGTTACAGTTTCTGTAAATACTGGGTCCCTCCCATGGGACACGGCATCCTCTGGCCATAACCACTAGCCCTAGCACAGGGTCTTTCATGAATAGAATCACTGCCCATGGTGCAGAGTCTTTAGCAAAATGAGTCTCTGTCCCTGATATGGGATCTTTGACGAAATGCAAACAAATCTCAGCTTCACCAGTCCTCTCCGTAGAATGCAGGGGAGTCTCTGCTCCAGTACACCTCTTCCTCTCTTTCATCACTCACTTTGGAGGCCACATGGTTGTTTCTCACTCTTCGCACACCTTGCACCACCACCAGCCAGAAAAGAAGAGGGGACAGAAGAAGGAAGAAACAGGAAGAAGCCTCCTCTTCCAGCTTCTTCTTAAAAAGTGATCGTGGAGGCGTCTAACTGGCTCAGCATCAGAAGTGGGTTTGGCTCAGAGCTGGAGAGAGTTTCGAGCAGCTTCTTACAGGAGCAATCTTTACAGTCCTTTCCCCCTTAGCAGAAATGGCTGTCATGTCAAACCATGACACTTAAACCTCCAATTCTGTGCCATCTAAGTTGCTTTTTCACCACAGGAAGCACTTTGGATGGAATCTACACATGACCATTGGGTACAACTAAGCTATGATGATAAGCTCTACAGGGAGATATTCACTTGATCTTCTTTTCAACTGAATACTGAATACACTAGGCAGCAAACAGTAAACTGATTATGAATCACTGTATTCACATATGAGATTGTAACATTTGCCATTACTAGAGTGAAGCTACCAGGGTTGGAAACATTTCCAGAGTAGATCAAAAAGCTCCAGTTGTACTATTTGGACACTGTAAAAAAAAAAACTAGTGGGAAAGATAATTAGTGGAAATTAGCATTAGTGGATATGAAGAAGGAAATAATTATTTTTCATTCACATTTTTGTTAGTTCATGCAAAGTCTCCTAGAAAATTGCAGAAGGGCAGCTGCGAAACACACAACCAGTGTTAAGTTCTTAAGGATTCATTAAACAGACTTAGGACAAGCGAGACAAACTCCTGTTAGAACAGGAGCTGTTGTTTTACTTGATTTTCACATTTGATAGGCTAGTATCACTAACTGTAGTAAAATATTCTCAAGGAATCAATTTTAACTTGTGAGATTCACTGCTAAAGATTCACTTTGAGGAGTAAGCATTAGAATTGAGAACGAGTATCAAAGACTTGTTTAAAAATTCAGACAACCCCACAAAAATCTCATGAAATACAAATGTCTGGAGAAAATTTACATTTCACAAGGATAATTATAATGTGCTGGTTAGAACACAAAGTGTCTAATCATCTCTAAATATTGTATTTCCTCCTTTTAGCAAATTAGCCCTTTCTATAACTATGCAGTCATATTCTACTGTATCATATAATATGTAATCACTTGGTTTAAGATTAGAAATTTATTTTGTTTGATGTCATAATCTGTATTAAAAATTCTTTGCTTTTCACAATTATTTTAGGTGCTTGATCAAGCAATGCAACTTTTTTTTTTCCTGCAGTCATGTTAGCTTGAGTGATAACGAGTGATAACAAAGCTAAAACAACTTCACTGATGTGAAGTGGTGAGTCACCACTTCTTCCTCTTTGTAAAACATAATTTTATCATCTTGGTGGCAAGCAGGCAACTCTCAATTCAAATTAAAGGGTATAGTTAGTGGGAACATGCCACCAACGTTTTGCCCACTGATTTCATAAAATAAAGTGCTACTGCACCAAATGGCCTTAAATCTGCTTTTCATTAAAGGCACAGATTGTGGAATTAAAGTATTGAAGGATTTATGGGCTGTATTGCAGTAAGTGTTTTTTCTAAAGGAACAGCAGAGCTTTGGGATTTGCATCTCCATCCACTAAAGCAAGACCAAACCCTGCAAAGAAATAGACACACATTCGGCTTTTTTCCAACACAAGTAGTACCTATTTATGTTACACGCAATTAAATACTTAGACATATACACATATCTACACAGCTTCAAGATCACTCACACAGAGTAAACAAGTTACTTGGCAGCTGATTATTGACGGTACTAAAAAAAAACACCAGGTCATTTGGTAAATTTTTGTTTTCCCTTTACTTTTGCCTTCTTTATATTTTCCTCCTTTTGTACATACTGATCACATTTATTCTATTTTTCCCTGTACTTTTTCCAAATGTTTTTTTGCAGAAGCTCTTTTAGGACTAACATTCCTAATTTTTTTTTGAGTTATCCCTTAACTCCTGTACAACCATTTAAAAATGCATGCAAAAATCACCAAGCATACTCTAAGCAAGGTGTAACACTACGCAATACAGTATGACAGTTTCTTGACATTTCTTCATTTAAATTATCTTTTTCATTATAAAAAAAACTTAGTGGTATGCACTGGATATTTCAATAAAACCTCTATTCAGAAGTTCAGGTCATTTTACCAAGTGTTTACTTCAAATATAATAATGAACATTAATAGCTCACACTATTCCCTCTTTTTTCTTTGCTAGCACACTACCTATGCACCCATGATATCCTAACCACTGACTAATGCCTAGGACTCCTCATGTATGAGGAATGGTACTATCTCTGTGATATTATGAACAGGAGAACATTTTTTTCTATAGAGCTTGGTATAACTAAGAGACAGACAGAAGGAAAACATACAGAAATAATTCCATAGGTAGTAGCCATGCTAAATTAACCACTGACTTGTTACAGAAATCAGAAAAAGCATAATAAAGCAGTCATTCAGTCAGTGCTGACAAGAGTTTTTGCTGAATGAACAGTGAGTGCTTTCTCTTATCCCTTACTCAAAATTCAATTGTAGTCTGAATGTTAAGATACAAAAAGACTAGAACCTAGAGTACACACACAGAAGAAAATTTGTTGAAGATGTCCAGTGACCTAAAACAGAAAAAATGACAACATCTAAGGAAATAACAGTGGCAGCAAAACCAGAGCCATGTTCAGCCAGCAGTACACAATGGAGTATTACAGGTTGATATTCAGTAAAACAAGAGCTTTGGAAAGTAGATGTAAATTGAATGTAGGCTAGCAGACAACCAGTTAGGTTCCCCAATGCAGTCCACCACTAGTAGCAGCATTCAACTACTGCGATAAAGGAAGCAAAGCCACGCTGAAGATATATGGTAGGAGATACAGTAACAGATGGAAATCACAGAAAAGCTCACAACTAGGATAGGAAGAGGGAGGCTGATACCAGGTTTGCAGGCCAACTGGCAGCAGCAAACTCACCAGGTAGTGCTGTCTTAAGATCCAAACAAGCAGCCTCTCTGGTGAGCAGGAGATTTAAGATGTTGGATGGGTCAAGACAGAAACTGAAATTACTAGTGTGCCACTGAGTACGAATAGAGGGGAAGGAGTGGGAACACAGCAGCAATGCATCTTTCACAGAACTACAGGCTAGAGCTTTACTGGTATTCTTTCTCTACTTAGTAGATTCAAAATAACTTTTTTTTTCCTGTTCTGTTTCATCAGACAAGAAATTTGCTTTCCTGGCAAGGAAGGATTTTTTTTTTTTTATTTGGCCTCAAAATAAACTATGTTTATAAATTCTTTGGTCAAGGATCTCCAGCAAATCCCAGAAAAAAAGCCATTTCACGATGAAGATTTTTTTTTAATATTGATAAATAATTCTCCTTTTCCTTTTTTTTTTTGGCAAATTTGTATTACATCAGCAAATATCTTGACTTAGTCTGAAATAGCATTTTGGAAAGCAGACATTTCAAGAAAAAAATTTAACATGGCTATGTAATTCTTACTTATGTGGGATTAGAAATTTTTTTACTGTAAAACTGAGCTGTTGAAAAAAAAATGCAGGTAGTTCCTTTCTTTCATAATCTCCAAAAGGACAACAGCTGAAACTAGAAAAGTATTGCTTTGTTGCACTCTGCAAAATCATAGAATGCTTCCAAAAAATGAGAGATTACACAGGCTAAGACTCTTGAACTTGAGAAAACACTTGTCAAGTAAAGGTTCTGTAAAATCAAGGATGACATAGACAAATGAACGTAACTATTCACTGTTATACAGTGACCAGGGAATCAAGTAAAAATAAGAAGTTTCTAAATGAAAACCAGAAGCATGTTTCAACATAATATGTAATTAAAACAGTGGAACTCATTACCACATAATGCTGCAAATGAATAATACAAAAATGTAAAAATAAGCCAGATAAATTCAGATCCATGGCCAAGACCAGAAAAACAATTTTTTTTTTTTTTAATTAATTTATCCTCAAGCATTGCTTAATCATCCCATCAGGTAATTAGATCCTTCAACTCTCTATTTTCTACTGGAATATTTTACGCATCATGCTTATCTTCAAACCTGTCACACTACAATATTAAAATTCAAACTATAAAACAAATGCATGAATCTGCTTTTCACGCACCTCAGCCCATCCCTGAATTCGGCATGAAAAACAACTATGTCTCTAAATCATTAGTCCTTATTCAGACAGGTATTTAGTTACCTAGCTATCTTTTTAATTTCCACAATGACAAGAAAACAACTGCATTCAGGCAAAAGCTTAATTTGATCGAATAAAGCTGTAGTAAGAAAATTAAACTGTTCTTAAAGCAATGAGTTAACTACTCCCAAATTTATGTTTTTCTAAACATAAACTGTTCACTTCAAGCCAGGAGAAACAGTTCATGTAAGTGATTCAGTGTAATTCTATAATAGTAGATTAACATAGACCTTTCAAAGAACATCAGACTATGGACTTCTTTGGTCTTTTATCCTCAGTCTTATTTATGGTATTACATTTAAACACAATAGTTCAATTCTAAAAAGAAAGGTAGGAAAAGGAAAGCAGTTTTCTACTTGTCTCATGTCTTGCAATTTTACTGCAACAGATAAGGACCAAAGAGGAGATCAAATTATTAATTCTACGACAGGAAGCAAATGGTAGGAATCCACCAAATCTACCTGGATGGCTGCCAGGTTTTTCTGTTCCTGTGATGGTGCCTCATGGACAAAACGCAGCCAATTAGAATGGCGTGGATTGCTTGCATCCAGGATATAAAGGACCTCACCTTTACTCCCACGAACCTGAAACATGAAAAAAAAATCAAGCAAAAGTAGAATTATTTACCAAACACACACAAACACAGAAAAAAACACCAAGGCGTGCTTATGCTCAGCAAGTGAATCTTACATTCAGCTGCTGTGGTGCACATTCACCTGTAGTGCACGTTCAGTTCAGAATAGGGGGGCAATTCAAATACAGCAACTGGTGTCACCTTCCTTTACTGAGCTCTCCGTCTCTTTTCCCAGCCTTTCTTTTACCAAAAACTATTATGACTGACTCCTGGGTTTCCCTAATCTGATAGTGTGGCCACTGGCGCTCATGTTTTTTCCTCTCTCATTGTTCCATCTCGTCCTCTTTTTCTTTATGATCTTGCCAGAAACTGACATGAACTGAGAGGTCTTTTCCCATTCCAATCCTATATCCTTTTTCCAGTTTTCCTTTCCAAGTTCTCCTCCTTCACATGTTCCAATACCTTTCTGTCTTTTGACATTTAGTTTCTCACAATTTTCTCTAAATTCAGGTTGTAAACTCTCATCACCAGTTCCTTTTCCTTTCCTCACAACTCACCATTATTGTCCTAACTCCATTCCCCAGTGCACTGTTCAGGAGTAGACTATTTTCTTCTGCAACCTATACAAGTCTTCAAATTTACTCAACTCACTTTGCAGCATTTCTGTTCTGCTGACACTACAGACAAGGCCAACAGTACCTTTCTTCTGGACAAAAGGGTCAAGGTATTCTCTAATTTTGTGTTGTTCCAATCACCATTTGGTTCATGGCCATTCAGTGATCTTTGTCTTGATGGTCCTTCACTCTTTACTTTCTTTTTTCATACTTGATATTTTTCTTGACTCACTTATTTCCTCATTGTGTTCTAGCAGATTCTATTTGCCCTCTCTATCTAATGCCTAAATTCATGGTTTTCTCCCTATTTTCACTTTTCCAGAAGCATCTCAACCTTATCTGACTATTACAAACAGAATGTGCCCTCATTTGAATTCAGCTTTTCCACTGTCTTTGCCGCCGCCCTCTTCCATAATCATATTGGCAATTGGTTAACCAACTCATAGGAATTATCAGTTATGTCTCCATTCCCATCTCACTACTCCACCACTGAATTCTCTTTTTGCTTTTCAACAAATATAACTTTTCTTCTTCATATGAATACCAAATCCAGTAGATAGGCTTTCAATACTGTTAACTCTTACTGCCCCACACCAGTCCTAAATATTCCAGAAACTTATAAAACACTTACTGAAAACCATATTCCCCATTTCCTTTTCAACTCTTCTATGGGTTTGGTTTCTTGAGGCTTTTTTTTTTCCCTTTAAAAAGGGCAAAATCCATCTTGCCCTTAGATCGAGATCTATCTTCAGATCAAGGACAAATACAATTGCATTTACTCATTCTACGTTTCCTATTTTACAGTTCACTTGAACATCTTTCATATATGCCTCTCTAAAGGAAATTTAAATATGTAGCCTCACTGAGTGGCAGTCAGCCTTAAATCATGATTGGCTGAAATCAGAATAGGAGATTATTTCAGTAAACAAGTTAGTATACTATGTAAGTGAAGGGCTGCAAACTATTCAGTAACAAAAACAAAGATGTTTAGGTTTTCTCCACTAGGTAAAGAAGCTGCTGTTAAAAAAAGGATTGTGCACACAATATACGTCATTTCCCTAATGGGAGCTTTTGGCTATCATGACATATCCATAGAACTTCTATGATTGTGACAAAATTCTAGCTTACTTTTAAAATAATGCAAAAAATTGAAATAGAAACTTAATAGTAATCAAATTATTCTTTCCCCTCAAAACACAAAGACATACTGCTGAAAAAAATACAGCTGCCACCGCCATATAAAAAATGTCTTTTGTTTCAAATAATAGATCATTTGACTCTCCACTGATACATAAGACAGAAAGCCATACAAAAAGGTCACACAGCCAGACTACTATTCCATGTGATTTATTTTTATACTGAATATATTCTTTTTCATCTGTCAACAAAATGTATCCAGAGCAGGTATTTCCTAAGAGCTAAGGATTTCAGTTATATAAGATGAAAATTAGATTGTCTTCATGGCTTTGTATTTCACATTCTTGCTATATTTGTTTCTCATAGATGCAGTATTGTATTTCTTCAGTATGACTGCTTAAATTACCTAAACACTTAGGATACCGTTAGAAAGAAAAAAAAACTGTATTCCATTACAATAATAGCTGGTGACAGCATGCTGTTCTCAGATTTATAAAAACAAAAAAAACCCAAAAAACCTACCGTAGTTCTGCAGACAAATAAAAGTCTTTAAAATGTATTACTGTTTTACCTAAGGAAGACATCCTGTCTCAACAAGGACACATCATGAAAAAGTGCCAGTACTTTACATTTTAAAAGTTGTTTTACTTTTATATACACAAATTAACCACAGTTAAAAGAGTCAAACCTACACTTTAAATGCACCTGGAAACAATATTGTCTAGCACTGCAACGGGTTTCACAGAGATTGTCTAGTCTTCATCCTCTAAGATGTGCATACTCAAAGGCTGTCTTGGGCAGCTGGCACTAGGTGGCCCTGGCTAAGCAGGAGGGTTGGACCAGATGAACTCCAGAGCTCCTTTCCAACCTCAGCCATTCTGTCCTTCTGTGACTATCACCTCAGGATGTAATGCCTGCTTGTTATTGTAGACATTGCTTTCATTCACGACATGGACAGAATTAGTGCAATCAAACCATAAAGGCACATGTAAAATTTATAGAAAAATACGTTCTATTGGTGTATTCGTCTCCTGAAAAACCACTTGCCAAGCAGAAGCACTGCACTGATTATACTGTAAGAATCATCCAGTTTTAAACAGGTAATCCACAGAGCAGAACCTTCTTTTGAGTGAAAATGGTTAACATTGCAGATTAGCATCTTTGAGTAATTAAAGTCAAGCTAATGGCTTTGTGATTTAGCTACCAAAGAATGGGTAATAGAAGCCCCTCACATAGGTTCTATAAAGGTTTCCATCAGATCTTGAATTGAGTTGGGAAGAGAAGCAATCAAGATTCTATTATAAAACCCATGTTACTATATTTTCTATCTTGGTTTAGGGTCATCAGGGAACAAAAGACCATGATTAGCCTCAAGTACTAAAGACCTGAAGAGTGCCAAAGGGAAGGGAGAGCTTAATTGCCACTTAAGGTCCAGGACAAAACAGACCAGGCTACTGGGCTTGGGGAAGAAAGCTGAAAATAATTTAATGCAACACCAACTAAAGCATAACCGTAAAACCCCAAAACATATCAAACATAAAACAACACAAAGTGGTACAATGATGAAGAGTCCAACCAGCCCTTTAAGACCACCGTCTCCCCACCCCTCCCTTCTTCTTGGGCTCAAGAGTCCTGATCCCAGTGTTTTTACCTCCTACCCCCCGAACAGCTCAGTGGAGCAGGGAATAGGAGTTTCAGTCAGTCTATTCCTGATAGCTTCTGCTGTTTGTCTCTCCTCAGAGCAGGCTGACTCCGCACCAGTCCTCCCTGTAAGTCCGTGGGGTACCTCACACACATGGGCAGCCCTGCACGGGCTGCTCCAACACACATTTATCTCAAAGGCTGCAGCTCCTTTCTGCCTCTCGTGTGGATATGCTCTGCGGTGCACAGGCTCTGCAGCACAGCCTGCGCCATGGCTGCCTCCTCACACTGTCTCTTGTCAGTCTGAGTGCACTCACATGGAGCTGCTGGTGGCTCTCAGTCCAGTCATTGCCCTACATGTGTTGCAGGGGTACAGCCTGTGTTCTCATCACGGCTTGCAGAGTAGTCTCTGGTCTGGTGCTCCTCCTTCTCTGTGGGGTCCGCGTGGTCGCCTCCATCTTGTACCACTCTTACATCTCCTCCTAAGCACTTCAAATTCCCGCTCCCTAAATAGTGCTGGCAGAGGCACCGGATTGGCCCAGCCGGGCTGGAGGTGGGTCTGAACCCAAGAGCCGGGGGAGAGTCCAAAAACTCTTTACCGGGTCTTCACTGCAACGCACTCCCTCTGTTACCAAGCAAAAGCAGCTCCTTGCTAAACCATGAAAATCCATTATTCTTCTTCATTTACTTGATCATGCTGATGCTGATCACCTCAGTTGTGCTTTCCCAGTCTCTGCCAATCCATAAGGAGATACCAAACACAAGGCAAAGACTTAACACATAAGGATACTATTGATAAAAGAATATGATACATTTCTTTAAGACATGATATTTTCTATTGCTATTTTCACCTCGTAAAGAAATAACACTGCACCAGATATAGAGATATGTGGAAGAAAAGTCAAAGAAAACAGTCAAAGCTACTTAACACAGACTAGATTGGTGGCATTTACTACTCCTTTTCTCATTGGTTGCATGGATAGATGAGTTTCCTAAATGAATAACTAATTTTTGAGCACCATAGGAGTGAATCCCAAACATAACATTGAAAACAAAGAAACAAAAATATCATCTCTTGCTTTACAAACACATTTCTCAAACTCAAAGCCGATACAAGCTAACTGTGATAGTTAAATTAAAGAGCTAGATTCTACATTTTCAGTTTAAAGTAAGTGCACTGAAATATCATATATATTGAATTATTAACGAACCGAAATGAAGTTTGGAATATGTCCCAAAGGGTGCCTCCTCCAGTAACAGTCCACTAAAGTTCTCAGTCATTCTCAAGAAACTTAAAAGTTACTGTAAGTTACCTCTCTACACTACAGAACCAGGACTCAGCATATATATTCATGGAGCATGACAAAAAACCTCCCCATATTGAATAAGGTTTCTTGGCTTTATTTATCTCTGAGAACCCTCTTTTACATATATTCCCACACATATCCTTACAACTTACTCTGTACGAGACCTGGAGAACTAAATAGGATTAATTCTTCCATAAAGTTTCCAGTCCACTCCTACAGGACTTCTTTCTAAACACTCAACTACTCCAAGAATGCTCAGGACAACCTGCCTACCACCACTATTGCTGGCAGGAAATTTTTTGAAAAGTGTGTATGTCTTTCAGGGAGAGAAAATGAAAAGTACTTTTGTATAGCACAAACTCAAGTAAAAAATTCTTTAAGGAATAATTTCTTAATATATTTGCAAGGAAATTCCTATATTTACCCCACATATCTAACTGTTACAATCTTTTTATAGTTATGAGGTACTTGAAATAAAAGTAAGATTTTTACAGGACTGAGGTTCCCTGATAATTTTATGAAATAGTATCAACTTCACAATGCTAGTGAACATATCTGCATTTAAAAATCGTGACACTTGAAACTCTCACCTGTCTATATGACCAATTCCATGTCTGAATGTTATTTTCTCAGTTTCTATACAGTTGGGATTACCTAAACTATGCAAAATAATCCAGTTAACTTGAGGTGTTCCTTAAGATTCTCAAGCTACATTGGCTAATCAAGACAGAATTTTTAAAATTATTTTAACTGGACCTGAACTCAAGTATAAAAGTATTTCTAATTGATTTTCTAAGGTCACTAAAATAAAAATGCTCTTAAGTCTTGAGACTCCTGCTAAATAATGAAGTATTCAGTCATCATTGTAGATTCAAAGGATTGTATGATAAGCCTATAGTTAATACAGAGAAACAGTGAAAAAGCTGGAAATAGACCTCAAAAGTCTAGTCACCAGTAGATGACATCATACTAGAATGTTTTGTTTTGCTTATGAACAGGAAACAGGACTTTTTCCCTGTTTCCTGTAAATTAGTTGAGAGTGTCTGCTGTAGTTCAATAGACCATCTTGGTTTAGGACCCATTTATTGATAAGGCCCTTTTGACCACTGAGACCAAAATGTCCTTTTACTTTCTGTAATCAATGGAGGTAACTTGTAGTTTCTATTATCAGCAAGTGATGTGACCAGACATGCAGTCACCTTTCATTTCCCAGACTAACTAATGAAGTAGCAATTCATTTCATATTTAAGTATAGGCAGACTTTGGCACAAGCCTAGAACAAGGCTCATTCAATTTCATTCCTGATAACCCACGGCAAGGTACCTATTTTACTACAATACCCTGAATATTTGGTTACTCCCTACTGTCAAACACATAAAATGCATACACATATCTAAAGCATGCATCAGACACAAGATCACCTCAAATTGAGGTGTCTAAGAAGTATCTTCTTGAGAATATGCAAAAGTGGTGTCAGCAAACTAATTTAGCCAAATCTCTTCACAGTAGGATGAAATACTTGATATTCACTGTGACAACAAAAGGGGGTTTTATCTCAAGATCAGTCAAGACATAACCAAATTATGTTGCATTAACAAACACCATGTCGCTACACAAGTATTCTGAAAAAAGTGCCCTTGGTCAATTTATAAGCTACCATATGAAACCTTACACAGGACTCAATGTCTAAGCTGCTTGTAATGCCCATCAACAACATGCAGACTCCATCTGCTAGCCTTTTATGCTGCAATGAAATTACCTCCAGGTTTTCAAAACACATCCAAGTTGTCATGTACACTATGTCAAAATGCTCATGAGTGCAATTGCAAACACTGTCCCATACACACCTGGCAAGAGAAGAAAAAAAACTTCACTGAAAATAAACAGTGAAATAAACCATTTTCTAAACATTTATAAAACTAAAAATCTATGTTCATTCAAAAAAACCATGTAAAGAAAACTACTGATTTCTGCACTGCATTTTCTTCGATTAGCTGAAAACATGACTTTTATTGTTAATAATAAAACAGATAGATCCAATGTATTTCTGCATCTTCAGCCACAGATCTCCATCACAGAGCTCACTGTAGAGTAAAAGCTTGCATTTTAAGATTTTTTGTAGCAAGTATTAAAGTAACACCTACAAAAGAAACCTGAGGCAGCACAGACATAGGGGACAGTATGTGACATTTTCCTTCATACAAAATATACAGCAAGGTTTTCACATTAATGAAGTTCCTTCTAGTGCAGGACATTACTTGACAGAATGATTCAGAAAACTTTCCGCTAACATTTTGTGGAGCTTTCACAAGAATTTCATGTTCACTGGAAGGATATCCAAATCTCCTCCAGGAAATTGTGTGTGATCTTCTGTAACAATTTCAGTTGAGAATACGAGCACCTCAGCCTATCAAAATGTGCTTTCTAACATCTTAAATAAATAATGTAATGGAAGATGTAAGGCTAACATTCTCAGGCACTTTCTGGAGTAGATTCTTCATGTCACCAAACCAGAAGAACATTAAGGTGCCTGTTCCAAAAGTCATTAAAATCAGTACAAAGTCCTACACTTAACATAAATAAAGATGAGTAAATCAAGCATTAAAATAGTTGATTAATGAAATTTAGCTAAATAAAGTGATCAAAATATTAATAGCTACTTTGGGCACTTATCTATCCCAGTGGGGATAAATTTAATAAAGCTGAAAATATTTAGGACACAAACTTTGAACTGAGATAGGGAATCAATATGTGACTGTGAGGTGTGGCAAAATTTATTTTAAATGTAACTTGCACAAAAATGCATCCAGATGTGTTTATCCAATAACTGAGGAAAACAAAAACATTTTTGAAAATGAAACAAAGGTTTGCACAAAAACATTAAATGCAAACAATTTTAAACATAAACACAGTCTGAGGAATAATGACTGGGAAGGTAGTCTTCCTAAAGAAAAAAATAAAGACTGCATTGCTAAGAACCAGATTTCAAATATTACATTCATCTTGAGAGCAAATATGGAATTCCTCAAATTAAGATTTATTTTATCATGAAGGTCAGGACATAATTCAACTTAACACCTTGTGTGTAAGCCCTGCTATGTGAGAACCACATTTTACAGTAAAAATATTAAAAAAAAAAACCAAACCAAAAACCACACCACCATTAGCTTAGCATGCCTGACTCTTAAACATTACAGCTCTGATCTAAAGTTGGTTGTAGGCAAGAGCAGATTTTCTGTTGCATTCACTAGGTATCAGGTAGGCTTATTTAACTGAAAACAATTCTCACTGCAAAAGTGATGAAAATTAAGTAGAAGAAACATAAGTTAATTTCATTTGCTCATATAAATAAACAGGAACATTAACTTCCATTTAAAGACTGATTTCCATCATGTTTCTGTTCTTCTCAGTTTTAATATAACAATGAAGAAAACATAAGCTTGGCAGATAGACAGAAACCAAATCTGAAATATGTAACATTCAGCATTACACAGCGTACAGTCTGCCATTTGATCCTGACCAACATTTCTTCATGGCATGTGAGAGTATTTGAAGAAGCACTAAATCTTTCCAGCTCTCCCTGTTTCGACATTGGCCAAAGACATCACCAAAAGCATATGCTTGCCACAATCCAAAAGTAGTGAAATGAATGCTACTTTCTTGGTTAGCTACAGTAACAAAAATAAACCAAACAGGCATCTTCCCTTTGCAAAGGGACATTTGAGCCTCCAGAGGCAAAAAATCTGTGAACTTAATACTTAAAGATTATTTTGTTCTTGCCTTGAAGTACTTCTACTTCTGACAGCCTTCTACAAGAGCATAACTGGCAGGCTGAATGAGGGGAGAGCATGGGATGTTATCTACCTTGACTTCAGCAAGGTTTTTGACACTGTCTCTCATAAGAAAGGTCAGGCAGTGTGGCTTGGATGAGTGGACAGTAAGGTGAATCGAGAACTGGCTGAATTACAGAACCCAGAGGGTGGTGATCAATGGTACAGAATCAAGTTGGAGGCCTGTGGCCAGTGGAGTTCCACAGGGATGGCTCCTGGGGTCAGTTTTGTTCACCATCTTCATCAGTGACCTGGATGAGTGGACAGTGTACCCTCAGCAAGTTCCCTGAGGACACCAAACTGGGAGGACTGGCTGATTCCCCAGAAGGCTGCGCTGCCATTCAGCAGGTTCTCAACTGGCCTGAGGGTTGGGCAGAGAGGAAACTCCTGAGGTTCAACAAGGACAAGTGCAGAGTCCTGTATCTGGGGAGGAGCAACCCCATGCACCAATACAGGCTGGGGTCTGACCTGCAGGAGAGCAGCTCTGCAGAGAGAGACCTGGGAGTCCTGGTCAACAATAAACTAACCATGAGCCAGCAATGTGCCCTTGTGGCCCAGAAGGCCAATCCCATCCTGAGGTGCATCAAGAAGAGTGTGGCCAGCAGGTCGAGGGAGGTTCTGCTCCTCCTCTACTCTGCCCTGGTGAGGCCTCATCTCGAGTCCTGTATCCAGCTCTGGGCTCCCCAGCTCAAGAAGGACAGAGACCCTCTGCAGAGAGTCCAGTGCAAGGCCACCAAGATGATAAGGGCAGTGGAGCACCTTCCTTATGAGGAAAGGCTGTGGGAACTGGGTCTGTTTAGTCTTGAGAAGAGGATACTGAGGGGGAATCTCAATACTTACAAGTATATAAATGGTAGATGTCAGGAGGTTAGGACATCCCTTTTTTCTACAGTAGCTACCAACACGTCAAGGGGTAATGGGATGAAGCTGGAACACAAAAAGTTCCTTTTAAACACAAGTGAAAACTATTTCCCTGTGAGGGTGAGGGAGCCCTGGCACAGGCTGCCCAGGGAGGGTGTGGAGTGTCCTTCCTTGGAGCTCTTCAAGACCAGCCTGGACACGTTCCTGAGCAACCTGATCTAGGTGAACCTGCTTCTGGAGGAGGGTTGGACTAGATGATCTCTAAAGATTCCTTCCAACCCCTACCATTCTATGATTCTGTGATACCTCCTCTTTTAGCAAAAATACACATAATTTGAAATTGCTATGCCAAATACACTAATGCAGATCAACTAAGTGGTATTTAATCAAGGTGTTGGGATTCTCAGAATAAGAACAAAACTCTCAATTCATCACCAGCCACTAGCTGCATGCTTAACTGGAACAGGCAACATAGTCTGAGAGACAATGTCATGAAGATGGAGGGATAAGGTGGGTTTTTGACAGAAACAAAGCAAGCCATTTGGACATTTTCTTGGCTTTTTATTACTACTTACAACTATACGGTTACCACATTTGAGTTTTTTCCTTTTCACATCACTTGTAAACAAAACACTTCAGCATGTAGCTCTTTACAAAGATAGGTGCAAAACAGAGGATGCTTCCCCCGCACACCCCCCAGTTCTCTAGAATCTGTTGAACAAGCAAGTGTAAACCTTTGATTTCTTCAAAATTATGCAAGTTACAGGCAGATGAATAGCATACTGCTATATTAAATTTAAACACAGACTTCAACATCCTCAGAACTTTACATAACAAAATCACTGGATCAAATAAATTTTTTGGGTTCCACGTTTTTCCAAAGACCAAAAGAAAACATAACATGGTACAATTCTCTCTCAACATGACATCTTAAAAGATGCCAGCTCACAACGCTGGTCTCAGAGAAAAAGAAACAGCTTGATCAAAACAGGCCACATCACAGACCATGACTCTACACACTAGAAATGCATGTGAAACTCTGAGAACTATTCCACAAAATTGAAGCTCAGATCCCAGACATCACATACCAACGAAATGTTCCATTAATGTTCATTTTTACTTGACATTTTAAAAGCCTCTAGTACTCAATCTTCTTTCTAAAGGTATCCTCTCTGAAAACACATATTTTTGACTGCCATCAGACTGTGAGGTCAGGATTCAGTGTGCCTTCATCCGATAAGTCTGCAGATTCATTCTTTTTAAAATTTTTGGTACAGCTGACTACACAGAAACTTGGCCAACTGCTGTGACTGCCTCCCAGAGTATCTGGAATAACCATCAACTTGGACTGTTCAGCTTTTTACTTTCTGCATTCCTGGTCTGTATTTGCAACTTAAGACTATGCTCCCCATGATTTAAATCATATTATAAGGCTCACGTTCAGATCAACTGCAGTAAACATGAAGAACTTGGGTTCAAACATTCAGGAAGTCATAAAATTTGGTATGCAGGAATCCTTTCAAGGCTAGGTTACTGCAAACTGGGTTACAATATTATGAAATGGTTTTAGAACAGTTCATAAAAAACTCATTTTCTGATTTGCTGTCAATGGGGTCATATTAGTGTCATCAGTAAACACATGTATTTGCCTTTTAGCTTCTGTCTTACAGAAACAGATAAATCTAATTTAATAATCACCAATAAGGAACATGGAAAATCATATGGTTTCCCAATAAACTTAAAGACCATCTCGTTTCACCCCTTCTGAAAAACCGTGTTCTAGCTCAAGTATTTTACTGACTTAAAATAACAGCGCACATGAACGTGTAACGTATTCAGCAAACATCTATATTAAAAGCACATTGTATTGTTTTGTTTTCAGTTGAGAACAAAGAAGATGAAACCAGTTGCTCTGAATACATAACCAAAGGAGAGTGGGGAAAAAAACTGTCCATATATTCTCTCTGGGAAAGGATATTTTAGGCACATCCCTAGATTAATTTAAAAGAAAGAGGTGGGGGGAATAAAGGCACAGGGATTCACAGACTTGAGTTAACACTCAGCTCCACTTGCTGTAATTATATTGAGTTTGGATTTAATGAGATGGACTTTT
Source organism: Colius striatus (assembly GCF_028858725.1). Lineage (NCBI taxonomy): Eukaryota > Metazoa > Chordata > Aves > Coliiformes > Coliidae > Colius > Colius striatus. The sequence goes on from NC_084761.1 coordinate 24,983,509, forward strand.
AGCATTCTCTCATTCATTGTTCCAGTGTGCTGAATCTATTTATAGCTCTAAGACTGTATCAATATTATGCTCTCTTTATAAGCCGCTCAGGGATGCTCATGCTAGGGCTTTTTTCAAACAAACATTTATTTTGTAATAAATGTACAGATAGATCACTTTAAACCAAATGTCAAACACAAGCTTTTTTTGTACAGTGCCACACAACATAAAAATAACAGGCATCCTTCCACCTCTAACCATAAAAAAGGTGAAAAAGTAGAGAATGAGTTCCCTTCTCAGTGTAAAACACAACTAAATATGCATTCAATAGAAACTGCTTGTCTGGGGGAAAAAGTGAGAAAGAAAATGTGCTCCAAGAACTACAACAAAAAGAGAAAGATTATGAAGAGGGAACAGAAGCACCAAAAAGCCCATTCTCATAACAATGTTATGAAACATTATTCCAAGTATTTTACAGTTACTGTAATCGCCTCTACTGGTAAATCAGATAGACTTTGCTACAGGCAAACATAGCTATGGTAATAGGATGGGTTAAGGACCTAATTATAAGACTCAGTGTATAAACTTCTGCTGCTCCCTAATACATATAAAAAGGTTTAAAAGAGCCCTGCAACTTATTATGCCTTCATCTGCCCATAGCACCAGGATTTTATTTTGCTAAAGATCAAACAACTACATATTGCATTACAAAACTTCAGTTATTATACAATTGCCAAACCCTAGCATAAGTGTCACAGAGGGAAATATTTTATAATACAGTTGGAGAAAGCTATGAGCTGACACCTGTTGGTCAGCATAATCAGTATCTCCATAACTTTTCCCATATTTAAATTACTTTAATATCTTTTTTTATTTTCACATTTTTCAATATTTTTTCACAACTTTGTTACATTTTTTGTGTTTTGTTTGACTTGATATTTTTCACATTTGATTGATTATAAACTATTACTGCTATTTCTTTATTGGTTTAAAGAAGTCAATGTCCTTATGCCCAAAAAGCAAAATCTCACAACGTACCTTTAAGTTAGGGAAGAAAAACAAAAAGAAGGATTTGGTACCATAAAAACCTAATTTTGAGGACTTCTTTTCCTAGGTGTGATGATGTCACTCTAGAGTACTTACTTCCCACATGAGCCTGCAGTCTGTTGTCTCATCCAGTTCCTGTGGCATTCGCTTCTCCCCTGCAAACGGACCAAATTTTTCACCCTAAGGAATAATTAGAAAAGAAAAACAATTAGTCAATTAAAAAAAAGTAAGTAGTTTTAAAAAGGCAAGTGAATTATAAAACTTGAGCAGAGGTATCATTTTTAGCTTCAAACGGAAAAGAATACTTTTGCTTTATCATCCTACTAAACACCAAGAAGTTGGATATCCCCAAGGGTTCAACTTCAAGGACATTCCCATTATTTTCATAGCTTAGAGAATCTCTTAAAACCATATCATTCCTCTACATTTTCTTTATTTTCAATAAATTTACAAGTCAAATTTCTTCCCTTTAAAAGATTTTCCCAAAGCACCTTGCAATAGACATCCAACTAAAATGTAAAGTATTTGGCAAGCACAAAGTCTGCATTACATTTATTTACAAGATTATTTGTAGTACTAATTTTTAAAGTGCCACAAACGAAAACACTAAGCAACTAGGGTTTTAATCATACAGAGAGATTTGTTTAAAAACACAGGAGTATGCACTAGTCTATGAATTAATTCAAGCCTTCGTGAACAAAATGAAAATGTTTTATCACCTGCTAGTCATAACACGTGCTGTGAAAGCACCCATTGATATGTTCTTCCAAAAGTATTAGGTATTCAGGCTTTTTTCTTTCAGAGACATCACGCTAGCAGCAGAGGAAATTGTTTAAATGGGATTTTCTTCTCATACAAGTCCAACTTCTCCCCCAGCCTTGTCCTGATTTGCAGTGACAAGCCCTACAAACTGGAATGCAGAATGCTGTGTTCCTTTAGGCAGTACTCGGATCGAAAAGCTCTGTATACTTTCATGAATTAGAGATTGCAACTATACAATGAAAAGTGTTTCTTCAAAAATAACAGTATTCTGGGTAATAAAAGTGTTGATCTTGTCCACATGTCTCTTTCCCCAGGCACATTCCATGACCCCAGAAACAGATTGGTACATGTTTTCCCTCTTGCTTAGTTTTTACAGATTGCCTACAGGTAGAGTGGAAAGGAAAACATGGAAAGGAAAACTTCTGAATCATTCCTCTTAGAAACAAGCAAACTAATTAAAAATAAATCTCACACTTAAAATTAAATCTGAAGAGGTATAAACCAAGGTAAAGAAAATTGGCATTGCGTTAACATGGCCTCAGAACTGAGGAGCTGTATTTTTAAATGTGCACAAAGATTTCACTAGAAAGAACAGTAAAGCAAAAGGTAATAAGAACAGAAGAAGACAACAACTGGGACCCAGAGCAGTAATGAAGACACGGATATGGGCAATGATAGCAAAAACTGGAACTACAGGGCTTCATATCCTTCATTTCTCACTCATCTCTACACTACCCTTCATCATCTTGCTAATCAAATGAGGGCAGTTTCTCCCCTGACAGCTTTAGAAATACTGGGATTTTATACTCAAACTGAAATTTCTTTCTTTTACTTCATCAGCAATGAAGGTGAAAATAGGTCAATGCAGTTACATGTGTACAGCCATTAACATTCTCAGCTGACACCAAGTGCAACCCCAGCAAACTCATTGAATCACAGAATCACAGAATCATTATGGTTGGAAAAGACCTTTAAGATCGAGTTCAACCACTAACCTCACACTGCCAGGCCCATCACTAAACCATATCACTCAGCACCTCATCTGTGCATCTTTTTATCTCCGGGAACAGGGACTCCACCACCTCCCTGGGAATTCCAATGCTTAATATCTCTCTTGGTAAAAATGTTCTTCCTAATGTTCAATCTAAACCTTCCCTGGTGCAACTTGAGCCCATTTCCTCATGTTCTATCATTCATTACTGGAGGGAAGAGATCGACACTCACTTCCCTACAACTCCCATTCAGGTAGTTGTAGAGAGTGATCATATCTCCCCTCAGCCTCCTCTTCTCTAGGCTAAACATCCCCAGTTCCCTCAGCCACTCCTCGTAAGACTTGTTCTCTAGACTCTTCACCAGCTTCATTGCCCATTTGTGGACACAGCCAAGCACCTCGATGTCCTTTTGTAGTGAGGGGTCTAGAACTGGACACAATATTCAGAGTGTGGCCTCACCAGCACCGAGTACAGGGGAACAATCATTGCCTTGGTCCTGCTGGCCACACTAATCTGTTCAGATTGCGTTGCTTGCTTAGAGTAAGGAGGAAGAGTCAAGACGGTGGCAGAGCAAATCTGCTTTGGAAATGTATGGTCCCATCTAGCTCAGCAAAGATAAGGTAGGCCCTTTCTGAAGCAGATGCCTCCTCCCAGGCTGAACTGGCTCTTGGAACACAAACGTCCATGGAGATCACTGAATCATAGAATGGTAGGGGTTGGAAGGGACCTTTAGAGATCATCTAGTCCAACCCTCCTGCAGAAGCAGGTTCGCCTAGATCAGGTTGCACAGGAATGTGTCCAGGCTGGTCTTGAAGACCTCCAAGGAAGAAGACTCCACACCCTTTCTGGGCAGCCTATGCCAGGGATCCCTCACCCTCACAGTCAAATAGTCTTCCCTTATGTTTAAATATAACTTTTTGTGTTCCAGCTTCATCCCATTACTCCTTGTCCTGTTGCTAGATACCATAGAAAAAAGAGATGTAAATGTTCATGTAAATGTTCAACGGAAATATTCATTTAGCCTTTCAGGACATTTTCTTTATATATATATATATATAAAATATATATATATATTAGTCCTAGTTAATAAACATGCTGTCATATGCCCATATGTATTGATCAAAAACATACTAAGACTTCAACTTCCTCTCTGATGAATAAAAGTGAGGCATACAACAAAGTCTGAAGTCAACCATAGAAATTATTTAATATATGAAAGGTACATTAATCAAAGGTCAAAAAAAATCTACTTTCAACAGTTGCTTTCAAGAAAGCAGCTGTCACAGCTAAACACAGGTAAATGTCATGGCACTCTGATGATAATAACATATACTCTTATGATACTGGTGTTGTAACCAAATGACAGCTGTTGGAGAAATTACAAGAGAATCACAGCTTTTGTTAAGGTAACAAAATCAAACAAAAAGTTCCCACCTTTTATGATTACAAATAAAAGCATGAAAGCACAGCATAATGCCTGAAGGCATATAAGCAGATGGCAGACAACAGCAGTTAAACAGGTATTATCACCCAAACTTTGCTAATAGCAGAATTTTCAGAGGCTTACTTCATGATTACTTAGCATTTGCAGAGTTGTTACTGTAATTTCTGATTGCAAGATCATCTAAAACATGGCTTACTTTCAGTTAAGACAACTGCAGTTGTGCGATAGCAAGAGAGTAAATGCTGCAATAATCCCTACTCACCAACACAAGATCTTATTTCACAATTAAATATCATGTTCAAGACCTCCTTCCAATCCCAAAGCTCCAAGGAATCAATTTTAACAGCTATTAGGTACAGTGATAGCCATGAAGTTCTCAGAGCTATGAAGTGCAGCACTGCTGCCTCATTACTGGACCAGAGAACATGTTGACAGCACTTCAAATTTAATTTTTATTTCCATGGAAAAGAGTAATAGTCTGTTTATATCCAAGTTATCATCTGTGTTAGTTATTATCCACTGTTCTCTCAACAGCCTTGGCAATACACAGTCCTTAAGTCACCAACCATTTTTAGAGATATTCATTTCAATCACTGTGACCAGTTTCAAATAGAGCAACCGAAGAGCAGGTTCCTCAGCCCATCAAAGGCCAAAGTCTGTCAGACACACACTTCTGATTAGGACTTTGCATATCACAATTGTCTGTGCTACCAGCACAGAGGATTCACTGCCAAATAAAGGACAAGCTAACAAACACTGTCACCAGATGCTCCTAATACAAACAGATCTTACTACAGTTGCCTCTGCTTTTACCTTCTGCATTCCACATGCAATACATGTCACACTTGCCACATTTCCGTTTTGCAAGGATGTCCTGCATGACCTGCTCACATTGTGCAAGCAGAGCTCTGAGAGTCTACATTTGCCTGTATAAAGAGAGTTCTTCAGGCAAGAAAATGCTGTTTTTTCCTAGCATGAAGCTTTAATTGTTCAATTGACAACAGTTTAGAGGAAGGGGGCTCAGACCCTGAACTGATGTTCAGAATTGATATGATGATTTCCACGAGCTTCACTCTAGTGCTCACTCTATTTCAGATTCTAGGGGTTAATACATACTAATGTACAATCTTCCTTACTCTGTGAACTCCCAAAGTTTTCAAATGAAAGTTCAGAACCTCAGTGGAAAAAATTTAAGCCAAGTGACATCAATTTTTTCCAGTCCTCCATTCTTACTCAGAGATACCTTAAAAATGAGACATCCTTATCCCATGGTGTCTTAGTCTGGTTGATGAAACCACTGAAAAAACAGGCAGCTCTCCCAGTCCACTCAAGAGCCAAAACTAGGAGAAAGATGGAAAGCAAAGCATACAAAATACAGAGTGTATACATTAGTGTAGGGGTTCGTAACTTTAGGTATGCCTTTATCTGTTCTAACAAACCACATAGTTAAAACCAGGACTTCAGATAATCAATAGACTTTGAATTCAGATACAAGGTGTCGAGGGACACGATCTGGTTGAGGTTTAAGAGATCTGCAGTTCAACTGAATCACATTTTTCACGGTCGACTTTATTATCCCAAAACGGTGAATAAAATCAAACGTAACACCACGCTCCAAGAGATGACAGGAGCTTGTGACCGACGGGCAGGTACCCCTTACTTCAGAGGCTCACCGCGGTCTGAAGTCAGACGACAATCAAACAGGGCAACTCTGTAGCCCTGGAGGAGCTCTGCCCTCAGAACAGCGCCAAAAACACAGACGAAGTTAAAAGAAACGAAGAAATAAAAAAATCCACTGAGAAAACCCTCCTTCGGCCCCTCAGGGCAGTCAGCGGCTCAGCCCGGCCCGGCAGGCTCCCGTGCCCCTTTTCCGCCCAAGCGCCAGCGCCTCACTTTCTTGCGGGACGAGGAGGGCGGGCGGTACCTCTCCTGAGGAGTCCGAGCGGACGGAAGTGGAGGCAGAGCCGACAAAACGGGGCTGAGGCAAAGTTTGCGCGCCAGAGAGCAGCCGGCTGCGGCGAGGGGCGGAGGGGCCGTCCCGCTCCTCTGTGATACGTGGCAGCCGCTCCCCGCCCGGCCGGGCCGGACCAGGCCGTTATTCCGCTCGCCCGGCCATCACCCACCTTTTTGACTCTGCGGGCCGTGTAGAGCCCCATCCCATCCTGCACTTTTGACGACTTGAGTGCAAACCTATCCGGCACGTACATGCCCAGCATTTTGCACCGACTCGGGCCGCCGCCAGCTACGGGGAGAAGAGTTACCGGGGACTTCAGTCCCACCGGGAAGGAGGAGATGGAGAGAGACAGAGAAGAGACGGGGGGAGGGGGCAGGAAGAAGGGCCGGTGGCGGAGCTTTCCCGGCTCCTGAGGGAAAGGGGAGGAGCCAAGGCGGCGGCGTGGGACGGGGCGGGGCGGCTGCAGGGGGCGCGCGCGCCCGGTGGGGCAGCGGGAGGGGCGGGGAGGGGCAGGACGAGGCCGGTCGTGCGGGGGGCGCTTCCCGCCGTCGCGCGGGCTTGTTTAACAGGGTTGCTTGGCCGTGACAGAAAGGACGGAGCCTTTGGGCTTGTAGCTGCCCTGGATGCCTGATTCCAAACACTCGCTTCAGTGCAGGGCATGGTGCTGGTGGCCTCCTAACGTGCAGCCATAAGCCAACACACGAGTAGCGTGCTCTGCAAAGACGCGTGCAGGCATGATCCTCATCCATAGATTGGCTTTTGTTCCCAGAGCAAATGTCTCTGTATCATCCAGCCAGCGGCCTATGGTCCACTGCCGTTCTGAGGATCACCCTTTGGCTTTTCACTGAGATTTCTGCAGCCATCTAACCTGAAAGCATGTGTGAGAGGAGAGAGGTGAGGAAAGAGCAATGGGACTCACATTGACCAAGTTGATTATGAAGCCTGTCAGAGGTATTGTCACAGCAAAACCCCTCTTAACTGCTTTCCAGTGCCCTTATATATTGTGCACAATGATACAATTTTGTGATTAGTATCTACAGAATCATATGGCAGATATCATAAAGCTTTTTTAAAAATGTAATAAAGATAATGCATATTCTTGCCAACACACATGTATATATGCAAATGTGTATATAGTGATGCATGATATCGTTCAATATATGAGAAACTACTCCAGTAAATTAGATGAGGCACCCACTTGAACAAGAAAAACAAAAGGAACAGAGAATCCAGCAACATGGTTGGAACAATGACTTTGGGAATGAAAATAATCAGACACATTGTACACCTAGATTGACAGCCTGGACACTGTCAATTTAGCAAAACACAAAAAGAATAAAAATGGAGGATCTAAATCTATGTAAGAAAGCTTTAACACCTCAATGACAAATACATTCAATAAAGAGGAATTAAGTTGCCTGGGGTAACTACTCCGCTTTAAGAACAAAAGTTAATTATTCTTTTAAATAAGATCAAGCTCTAAAGCTTCCCTATGCATACTTTAATGTGCTTAATATTTTTGTAGCCTAGAATACTTTCTTCAATAGAAGCCAATCTGCCTTAATAGATTAAAATTTTGACAACATTTACCTTGTCTCTGACCATTTCCAAGGGCTATGAATATTTTAAAATAATTTTCCTCTTTACAAAGGATACAGTACTTTTCTCTTAAAAAATAAGAACTTGGGAGTCCTTCTTTTTGAACCTTAAAAGATTTAACTTCACATAAAGAAATAGTACAGCATAACCTGCAAGACATTTACATGTTTTAGTTTTAAGCTCTTGAAGTATGAAAGGCTAGTTATTTTCACTTATTAACTACATCCCTTATTATTCCATCATGAAGTGCATTACCTGTATCTCATTGTGTAAGCAAAATAAGAAAGCTGCTATAGCCTTGGACAAAACAGATACCAGTTTTTCCTTTTGTAGTGTAATCAGTGTTGTGACATTAATTGGATATTCACAGCTGCCTGGCCACCTGTGCCAGCGTTTATTTTCTTTGAATGTAAGGTAGTCAGCCATTGACTATAAGGGTTTATAAATGGGCTTCATGAGCTGTTGTTGTTGGTATTTTTCCTTCCTGGTTCATACAAGGGCCACTGCAGGGAGTAAAGTCAGCTTGTCGATCTGCTCAACAACTACTGCTTGAGCAGACCTGTACATTACAGCTCTGTTCTGTTTTGTCCTAGCTGCAGTTGTGAGGAGGGTGAGGTCTGAAAGGTCCAAATGAATCAAATTGGAGACAAAAAGATGCAAGACACCACGGTAAATGTATGTTGATCACTGGTCAATGGCAGTAAAGTGGAGCCTTGTTTCAACATAACTCATTTTGTATTTGGTACATACATAGCATAGGTGCATATAACCTGTAGCCCTCTGTTAGGAACAAAATTGATTGCAGAATGCAATGCATTCTGTGCACTTACCCAGTGCCTTCTGCTCCAGCATACACCAGTGAACTTCCAACCCCTACCATTCTATGATTCTATGAAAGGAATTTTCTTGCCAATATAGCTAAGTGATGTCTAAATTGACCAACTGAACCAGTGAATACACACTTGTTACAAATCACTGCAGATACACCAGGGTTTGCTGGCATAGCTAGCAGCAACTTGGAAGCATGAAAAAGTCAACCTTGTGACACAGCTACATTGACAGAATTTCTCAGTGCTGACCGGGTCTCACACTAGTGAACCACAAAATCCAGGCTCAAAGAAGTGCTTCCAAGGCTCCCTCCACACACCCAAGCAGTCACCAGATAGCATAGAATTGGTACCTGATAGCACAGAATTAGTGAATAGCTTTCTACTTTCTTAACAGAGGTACTGTTGAACTAAGTACAGGCCCTTTCCAGCTCATTTTTCCAGAGACTGAGAAGTATGCCTTGGTGTTCACCTTTTAAAAATTCTCCTATAAAGAAGTTTTTTCTCTCTGTATTATGACCCATGTTCACCCATTGATTGCTTTTTACAAGGTCACTACCAAACAAAAGACCTTTTTGCACTAAGTATTTCAGTAAGTAGTATCTATCCTGTACAATTAAATCACCACCCTTAATGGGTTTGTTGTTATCGAGTTCCTCACTCCTAAGAAATAGAAACACCTGCCCAGGCAACTTTCTTGACTCTGTTTTCAAGTATTCTTTTCTTGGCACTTGTACTGAAACTGTTCGATTTTGGGAAGGGTAACAATGAGTCCAGGAATGTTTGTGCTCACAGAAACCAGCACCTTAGTTGCCAAAATGCTATCTAGGTGACTTAACGGAACTCACGGGTGGCACTCAGGCATAAATACAATGTCTGAGAAACTGGGTTGTGCACACAACTTGGACAAAAGATTCCATGCAGAAACCACTTACCCCGAGAAAACAAAAATTACTTGTCCGAGAGAGTCTTTAGCCCAGATTAATGACAACACTGTTATTATTCAATAGAGTTGATCTACTATAGCTAGGCTAAAGCAGAAGATATTGGATCAAAGTAGCTTTGCTGTGTACGCAAGATAAAGTTATTAGTTCCTATGATTAAGAAGGATCCTGCGTGATTTCAAATACCCATTTTCTCTTTGGCCAGAGTCCTGGAATGTGACATTTAAAGAGGATCCAGTGTGGAACAGATTTGGGTATGAAAACACACAGGTTTTACCTTGTGTTGCAAACTGGAATTAATCCAGAGTACTAAAAACCACTGTTGAAATTACAGTACAAAATTATATGGAAATAGTGAAAAATGTTACTTTCATTGCAAAATCCTAAACTGACCCAAATGTGTGAAGCTCCCTCTTTCAGAGAGAACATTTACTTTGTAAGGAAACATGAAAGTGAACAAGATTCATGTTTTCAGTTCTACTGCATATAATGCACATGATTCTAGTAAAAAGCACACCAGCACGTACATGAGCATATTCAGTCTGAGATACATAAAATACATTTCAATTAATTAACACAACTAGGAAGCCTAAAGGTTAAATAAAGGACTTGTCAAACTTGACCCCAGTCACTGAACAACCCTCAAACAGGTTATTGTCTTTTGTCACGGAGTAGGGATGTTTGGTTTGGAGTTTAGTTAAAAAGGGGAATCAAAAAGTTTCTTGTTTCCAAAACCCAGCATAAGGCTTTTGGAAAAGTCTTAAGAAGTAGGTTTCATCCTTCTTTCCCAGTTACTGTAATTTGAAGGGTTTCTGCTTCATTATAGTTTTAATTTTCATGTACACAATTGTAACATTTTTGTTTCAGAGTGTTAATATGGTAACCACATCACTTTTGCTTTGCATATTTCAGTTGCTATATACAAAACAGTGAAAAATATGAAAAGAAATACATGGGGACAGCTGGGTTCTATTTTTTTTTTCTAATTCTTTTAAGATAAGAGCTTTGATAGTTTTAACATTCATTTCAACTGAACCAGTCAGATGAATTGTTTGTGATCAAAAAAATCTGAGGAATCAAGTAAAATAACTTCTTCTGTAATAATGCACAAGTAACAAAGAAAAATAAGGCATGAGGTACAAATCAAACTAAATTTAACACAGGAATACTAATTCTTCTATGTTTGATACTCATAATTCCTTTAATTTGCTTAAATAAAGGTACCTTTAATATTTATATAGCAGGTCATTTACATGTTATCTTGCTGACTACTTCAAACAGACTTAACAGAGGATGCCCTTTGTACATCTTGCTTTCTTGTAGTTCTGCTTTTTTCTTTAATTTTACTTTTATTGCTTCCTCGTACACTGAGTTAGTTATGCTCAGGTTCACATGGAGCTCTGACACTTTCTACAGCCTATTTTAGGGCATATCCACAGCCTGCATAAAGCTGAGCAGTTGAAAAATCTCACCTCTCAAAGAGCAAACATTGAGCTGTAACTCACTTGTAGTCTGGCACAGAGAAGCTGAACATGTTGATCAACTGTTTCTACGTTAGTCCTATGCAAGTACTATGGAGCAAGTGGAACGCTAAGGAGAAACACAAGGGCATCCAGCAGCCTTTAGATTTGAAGACTAATGATCTTGGGAACCATGTATATAGTTTCCTTGGAAAGTGGAAGGTATGTTCAGAAGGAAGCTCTTTGGTAGTCATGGAAGCTGCTGTGCCCCAAATGACATTCCATAGCAGGAATCCACATGTGATGACAACATAACTACAAGAGTTGCTTGTCTGGAGTTACAATACTTGATGCAACATTATACCAGAAGCATAGTGTGTTTATCCCTCTACCCAAGGAATAGTTAAATGGGATCATATTTAATATGTCACATTGTAAGAAACAAAAAGTTAAGATAAAAGTCATCTTTAAGACTCCAGAAGTAAACATGCCAGCCACTGAAGTATACAGCAGCTTTGAAGGAAAATGTGTTCTCCAGAAAAAAAAAAAAAAAAAAAAAAATCAGTTCTCCAGAAGAAAGGATGGCTTTTCATAGTTAATCCCTTTTTTAGATGGTGTCGTATCTTCCCTAAAGGTTTTCAGGGACTTCACATTTCTCTCCTCCCTCCTCTTGACCCTCAGGCAGTTGGACTGAAATCACAGAGGCAAATGGGTTTTTTATCCTTTTAAGAGTTCCTTGCATGCTCAAGTATTAGAATATTCAGCTTTTGCAACATCTATAGCAATACCAGAAATTGATTCTGACAGCTGACAGATGTGAGAAAGGGTGTTGTTTATGATAATGGCTCCCCCTTCCCAGTCTGTACATTCACTCGTCCACAAAACATTCCTGCACTGCAGATGAATCAACTGTGCAGCTACCATTTCATAAACTTCCTTCCCAGATCTACACATCTCTTCCAACGCCATCTACTTCTTCATAGTCTGATAAGGTCAGGAGCAGCAATTTATGAGCAATCTTTGGTTTACCTGGATTGTATCCCATTTGCAGGACACTTAGTATCGTCAGACCACTTCCTCTTTGTTCATGTATCTCTGCACATTTCCAGTATGCAAATAACATTTAGCTTTGACCAGGTATGCGAATGTTTCAGTGATATTTCCCTGGAATTTGCCAAGCCTATTTCTCTGCTAGGTGCAAGGTCGTTAACTTTGTAGGGGACCGTTGTTCTTTTTTCATTGTACGTGACTTTCCAGACCTTCTGTAGTTCAGTATCTGGACCAGGATGGAAAATGGCTTTGCCCTTTCTCATTTTGTATTGAAATTTTCAGGAAGAAAAGGTTTCAGCTTGACTAATGACAGAATCTGAAGGGAAGATGGGAAAAAGAATAGCATACAGACCTCCCAGGGTTTGTTCTTTTCTCAGTTATACATTTCAGTTTAAATTAAAAAAAAAAAAAAAAAAATCTTTATGACTTCTCCATTCCCCAAAGATACAAACTAACGTATATGGGGGGAAATACTCCCCTTCTTTAAAGCCAATAGCAGCAATTATGGTATACAATGCTGACAGGCTGAATATGAAACCCATATTGCTTTAGTCCATGCAACATGCCAGTATATGCAAACACGACTCTTCTATTGTTTCTGAAATCAAATCCAAGAAGTGTAATACTCTCAAATGAAGGATTTAGACAGATAAACAGCAAGTTAACTAGCAGAACTTACCAAGAGCTGTGTATACCTTCATCTGCCCTGCTTTGGGGACAATAGCACCCTTGCTACTAGTAATCACGAGGCACAGTGACTCTAAGTACCTGGAACAAATTGTGTTGACATGGAGTCAACTTAAACCATATGTTATACTACCAACTGAAAACTCAATCTCTTCTGAGACAATCTACTTTCCTAAACAATTAAACATTCCTTCTGTAAATATGACAATAAATCTCATCTACTCAGTGTCTGTTTGTTTCAGTTCTAACCCTTTTTGTTTTGTCTGTATTTTCTGGTGATCTGAAAAACTTTATTCTTTCTCTAATGCACTTTGATTTGCTGAGGAAAATTCCTGTTCAGAGCTCTTTTTAAAGGACTGCTTTCTTTTTTTGTGGTTTGTTTTTTCTACATCAATTCTTTCAGAGCTTTTTGAATCCAGTAAACATTCCAACCTAAAATACTATTTCCCCACTGTAAGTCCCCCCTCTTTTAATCAACGTGCAGTTGGCTCTTTGGTTTTTCTGTAAACCTATACAGATGATTTGTGTTGCAACATTCAAGGTCATGCAAAGCATTACATGGTAAGATTAGGTTTTGGTTATGCCTCATTCTTTACTGACATGTACAGTGTAGTTACTGTCAACATCTCTCAAAAGTCCTGGAAGTTATCTCCAGGATTTCAGAATTATGAATTTTCTACTTCCCCATTGCAAAAATATCAAATATGCATACATGTGTTTGTATTTCCATTCCTCAGCCGAAAACATATTAAGCATTCACTCCTATTGTTTCTGAGTTTTTCAGACTAGGGTTTAAAAAGACTAAGACAAATTTTTCAGTGAATAAGTACTAGATTAAGCTAGTCATTCAGGTTTCATAGTGATGTTTTAAGTAATGACCATTTAATTAATACACATCATGTAGACCTGAAGGAAGCACAATATAATATGACTATTAGATTTTTGCTGCTATCTCACATGACAACTTCACATAAGCAATATAGGAAAGAAATTTTAAGAGCTAGTAGAAAATGGTTAAAAATAACAAGTAGCAGTATTTTATTTTTAGAATAGAAGGCTTTGCCCCAAGCCCTGTAGTTTTTATCTTGACAAATTGAAGGTGTGATCTGATAAAACACTGCAGTTCAATAGTAAGAAGATCTTTTATCTCTTAAACAAAAAGAATAGAGGATACAACTGCATAGGTAGCAACTCTTTAGAAATAGTACTGAAAGCAATAGTGGGTACTAAGCTGAACTGGACTCAAAGTTACTATGTTGGTGTGAAAATAAAATACTTTCTCTTATTTATACACTCCAGCATGAAAAACAAGATTCATTGGACATCACTGACAACAGCCTAGCTCCACCATCCTGACACCCACCTTGTACATATTTGTAAACATTAATGAGGTCACCCCTCAGTCTCCTCGAAGCTAAAGAGCTCCAGCTCTCTCAGCCTTTCACTAGAAGGGAGGTGCTCCACTCTCTTCAGCATCTTTGTGGCCCTGCACTGAACTCTTTCCAGCAGCTCCCCGTCCTTCTTGAACTGAGGGACCCAGAACTGGACACAAGATTCCAGATGTGGTCTCACAAGGGCAGAGTAGAGGGGAAGGAGAACCTCTCTTGACCTACTGCCCACAGCCCTTCTAATAAACCCCAGGATGCCATTGGCCTTCTTAGCCACGAGGGCACATTGCTGGCTCATGCTCTTCTTGCTGTCCACCAAGACCCCCAGGTCCCTTTCCCTTACACTACTCTCTAACAGTTAATTCCCCAACCTGTACTGGTACATGGGGTTATTCTTTCCCAGATGCAAGACTCTACGCTTGCCCTTGTTCAATTTTATTAGATGTCTCCCTGTCCAACTCTCCAGCCTGTCCAGGTCTCGTTGAATGGCAGCACAGCCTTCTGGTGTGTCAGTCAACTCCCCCCCCCCGCCCCTCCAGTTTAGTATCGTCAGCAAACTTGCTGGCAGTGCCCTCTGTACCTTCAAAAGGTCATTAATGAATACATTGAACAGTACCAGTCCAAGCACCGATCCCTGAGGGACACCACTAGATACAGGCCTCCAACTAGACCCTGCCCCATTGATCACAACTCTCTGCCTTCTGCCCTTCAACCAGTTAACAAGCCTCCTCACTACCTCATCATCCAGCCCACACCTTCTCAGTTTTGCTGTGAGGATGCTGTGGGAGACAGTGTCAAATGCTTAACTGAAATCAAGAAACTTGACTGAAACCACATCCACTGCACTACCACCATCTATTTCCCTTCATAAAAGGCTCTCAGGTTAGTCCAACGTGACTTCCCTTTGGTAAAACCATGTTGATTGATCCTAATGACCCTCTTGTCATTTAAATGCCTGGAGACAGTACCCAGTTGTTCCATCACCTTTCAAGGGATGGAGGTGAGGCTGACTGATCTGTAGTTACCCAGCTCCTCTTTCGTGCCCTTTTTGAAGGCTGGAGTGACATTTGCTCTCCTCCAGTCCTCAGGCACCCCTCCTGTTCTCCATGACTTACTGGAGATGATGGAGAGTGGTTTACCAATGACTTCCACCAGCTCCCTCAGTACCTGCGGGTGCATCCCATCAGGACCCATGGATTTATGTACATCCAGATTGCTCTGCTGGTCCTTAACCCAGTCCTCATCAACTAAAGAAAACTCCTCCTTTAACCTGTCTTCCTCTGGAGTCTGGGGCTCCTGAGGATAGTCTCCAGCAGTATAGACAGAGGCAAAGAAGGCATTCAGTAACTCTGCCTTCTCTGTATCCTCTGTCACCAGGGCACCTGCCTCCTTCAACAGTGGGCTGACATTGTCTCTAGGGTTAGTTTTATCTGCAATGAATTTGAGGAAGCCCTTCTTGTTGTCCTTTATCTCCCTTGCAAAGCATAACTCCAACAAGGCTTTAGCTTTCCTTGTTGCCTCCCTACATCCTCTGATGACAGTTATTCATCCCAAGTGGCCATCCCTTCCTTCCATAATCTATAGACTCTCTTCTTCCACTTGAGTTTGGCTAACGGTTTCCTGTTAAACCATGAGGGACTCCTGGCTCCCTTTCTTGATTTCTTACATACTGGGATGGTCTGATCCTGAGCCTGGAAAAAGTGATCTTTGAACAGAGACCAACTACCTTGAGCCTCTTTATCCAATATCCTGTCCCACAAGATGTCCCCTAGCAATTGCTTGAAAAGGCCAAAGTTGGCCCTGCTAAAATCCAGGGTTGTGATCCTGCTTGGTATTCTGTTCCTACCACATAAGATCTTGAACTCCACCATCTCATAGTTGCTGCAGCCAAGTCTGCCCTCAATCTTAACCGCTTCAAGTAGGGTCTGGTTGCTCGTAAGTGTAAAATCCAGTAGTTCTCCTCTCCTAGTTGGCACATCCACCATTTGCATCAAGAAGTTATCATCAATGCACTGAAGGAACCTCCTGGACTGTAAGCAACTAGCCATGTAGATCTTCCAGCAGATGTCTAGGTAGTTGAAACCCCCTATGAGAACCAGGGCCTGTGATTTTGAGGCTGCTCCCAGCTGTCTGTAGAAGGCCTCATCAACTCCCCCATCCTGATCAGGTGGCCTGTAATAGACACCCACAAGTGTCACACATGCTAGCCTGCCCCTTAATTCTAACCTGTAAACTCTCAGCTTGCCCCTCATCCTCACCTGGACAGAATTCAGTACTTTGCAATTGCTCTTTCACATAAAGAGCAACTTCATCACCTCACCTGGCTGGCCTGTCTCCTAAAAAGAGCATAGCCATCCATGACTACATTCCAGTTGTGTGAGCTGTCCCACCATGTCTCTGCAATAGCCACTAGATCATAACTCCTTGCCTATACACACATTTCCAGCTCCTCCTGTTTATTCCTCATGCTGTGTGCATTGGTGTACAGGCATTTCAAGAAAGAAGCTACTCATGTATGATTCTCGCCTAGAGAATCCACCCTTAGGCCCACCTCTAGTGAGCCTGGTTTTATCCCTTTCCCCCTTCAAAATTAGTTTAAAGCCCTTTCTATGAGCCCTGCTGTGAGTAGAGGTCAGTGGAAAAGGAGGTGGAGGAGAGTGCTTAGACCCTGGAAGAAAGATTCCCCTGGGAACTGAGGTGAAGATCATGGTGAGGCAGGTTGTCCTCCTGCAGTCCATTGAGGACCATCAGGAAGCAGAGATCCACTCACAGCCTGTGGAGGACCCCACACCAGAGCAGGTGGATGCCCAAAGGAAGCTGTGACTCTGGAAAGCCCACACTAGAGCACGCTCCTGGCAGGACTTGGGAGCTCATGGTGAGAGAGGAGCCCACACCAGAGCAGGTTTGCTGTCAGCACTTGTGATCCTGTGAGGGACTCAGGCTGGAGCAGACAGTACTTGAAGGATTGTTTTCCCAGTCGATGACCCGTGTTGGGGCAGGGTGTTAGGAGCTGCCCCTGTGGGAAGGACCCATGCTTGAGCAGTTCCAGAAGAATGGTAGCCTTTGGGAAGGACCCACATTGGAGAAATTCATGGAGAACTATCTCCCGTGGGAGGGATCCCACACTGTAGCAGTGGGAAGTGTGATAAGGCCTTCCCCTGAGAAAAAGTAGCAGCAAAGTCCATCTGTAATGAACTGACCAGAACCCCTATCTCCTGCACCACTGAGGGGAAAAGGCGGCAAGTCCTGGGAAGAGTGAAGGGTGGGGGAAAGTTGTTTTACAATTTCGTTTCCTCATTTCCCTGCCCTGTTCTGATTGTTCATTAATAAATCAAACCTTTTCTCCCCTAGTTGACTCTGTTTTGCTCATGACACTAATTGCTGAGCAATTTCCTTGGCCCTATCTTGACTTGCAAACCCAGCACCCAGCCAGGGCTAAACCACCATAGCCTCAAATTACTTGGAGGCTAGACCAGGGGCAACACTATGCACATCTGACCCTATCATATAGTTTCTCCTGCTGTTGGACACTGCCATGAAGTGACCTCTGGTATACTCACATTATCATAGAATCACAGGATGGTAGGGGTTTGAAGGGACCTGTAGAGATCATCTAGTTCAACTCCCCACTAAAGCAGATTCACTTAGATAAGGTCACACAGGAACATATCCAGTCAGCTCTTTAAAGTCTCCAGAGAGATTATGCTCCAATATATATAGAACCCAGGTCTTAGAAATTCAAAAATGATGTTACAGTACTTCAAAATGGTTATTTTTAAACAGTTACTGTAAGTCATCTCCATTATTTCTTTCTTCAGTGACAGGAAGTGACAGAATCACTTTATGCAGTAGCCAATGAACTCCTGGGCCACATCCTTAACACATTCTAAAAGTGTCTTACTTAGCCTGATGATATCCTATTTCAGCTCAAGGGTGACTCCCTAAACTCATCTCACTCTGTTTTTCCTGTCACTCCCTTCAGGATCAGCTCACCGGTTTTCGCTCATCATTAATGGAAAGTGACTTTCCAGATCCTTCTTTTCCCCAGTGTGCTGGTTCCTTCAATCCTAACCATTTACATACATGTCCCATTGCATAAAGGTCATACCTTCTCAGGCCTCATTTCCTATTAGGTCTTCCATTGAGTTGATCACATGCTCCTTCAGGGAGCAGTAAGTCTTAAACTTACCTACTTCCTCTCCTACTCACAACCTAATCTTGAGAGGGATCTTTATATAACACAGTCTTTGTCGTCAAGTTGACTCATTCTCTGTGAAACTGTCCTTATTTGCTGTAAAAGCATGGAAGTTAAGCTGCCTCTCACTACTTGCTTTTTGCCTATCACTTAACTTACCATATTTGGCAATCCAAACACGATAAATTCTTTCTATAACCCTGAAAGAGCTTTAAAGCTGAAGTATTTTTTCCACCATTCCTGAGCAAGACATGGAAGCTGGAACACTGTGTTAGGTTTTCCAATAGCAGGAAGGTGGCTGACTGCCGTACTATGAACTTACTGTGGTTTGTTAATATTATTATAGCAGATGGGTAACAACTCTCAATGATCTCTACCTTTCAAATCTGCCACATGGTGTTGGCTATTTCTATTTTCACTTGTCCGTGAATCTTTAGCACACCACTCCATAGGATATCATAAAGCTGCTACGCAAAATGTTTAAGTCTTTGGAGAACAGCTACATATGTGCAGAAGATATTTCTCAGAACTACCAGCTATGGAAAAGTCATTTTGGCATTCTAAGCTCGTTTTTGTAATCTGTTGTGTCCTTTACTCAGAGAATTATCTCAAGTCATCTTTCACATAACGTTCTTTGGCATGAGTGTCTTATTCTCAAAAAAACAGCACTTGAGTTACTCTTTTCAAATGGCATAAATGTCCAGTACCTTCTACCTTTCAATATTTTGTTCATATGTATATATTTAGCCATGTCTGAACCACTAGTGGAGGGCTTAAACCCCCTGATCATCCACATAAACTTGTATCAGTTCCTTTCTGAACTGTGAGCTGGAACAATGTAATTCCCCTGGTCAAAGAACAGTTTGCCCTGAGACCTACAGGAAACAGGAACACAAACAAATCTACAACACTTAGTTGGGAAGCTAAGCTTAATTCCTGGGTCCACCTAAGAGGCAGTACTTACACAGCTTTAATTATCTTAGACCAGATCCCATGTTTAAGTATTATCTTCTTTGCACTGCAGCCTGCATACCTACTACTTTCTGTTCCGACTCCTTTCCAGTCTTTTTACTCACATCTTGTCTCCATTTCTGCTTCATTTTGTTATTTCTAGTACTCAGTTCTGCTGGAAAAACACCCTAAACGTCTAGCCATCAAATATTTCCCTAAGCCCCAAGAATTTAAACCCCATTTTCCTTGAATCCTACCCAGTGCACCACTAATCTCATTATCAGCACCACTTTTGTCTATCTTGTAGACTCAATTCAAAGAGATCACATATTTCAAGGACCAGTACATGCCTCCAGTGTTTACAGACCTTGATATTTTTACTCCCCCACACCCCTCTTATGAAGTGTTACATTCACAGCTATCATTGGTATTTGACCTGAGATATTAGACAAAAACCCAGGTGGCCAAACCATTGAGGGTGGAGGCAGTAGATCTGAGATGCAAGGAGAATTCTCATTGACTTCAGGTAGTAGTATCCAGAAGTATTATTTAGAAGGCTGTTGGATTTTTCTCCTGCCTTTTGGTTATTTTTAGAACAGTTGAAATCAGCAAACTGTGTAATTTAATATATATCTTGTAAGAGGCAATGCAACATTCAGTCCCATAAATGGAATGTTATTTCTTTTGGGGTTTGAGTCCCATGCACAGTACAATGTTGCAAGGAGACCTGTTACAACTTCTGTGAGGTGGAATTATTTTATGCTGAGCTCTGCTTTAACTCCAGACTGAAATGTATTCCTATACCATTCCTTAGTTATTCTGTAATTCTTAGCATTTTAAATTTTGTTTTGGCAATTCTGTGCCATCTATAAATTGCAAGGTTGTATTAAGAGATTTGGGCAAGTTGCATCAATGTGATTATCTTCTAGTCAATTTTAAGAAATTTTTTTTCTTGACAAAAAAAAAAAGCTATGCAGGAGTTCCAAAATAAACTATAAAAAAAATAAATCTTGTTCTGAACCTTCTTGCAAGTGTTATGTGAACCCTTCAAAGGGCTTTTTCTTCAAGCACACACAAAAGTGAGAGCTACTGACTTAAAAATGGACAAGAACCACCCTAAATGCATCTTAGATCTTTCCTTGGTTTTCAGTCTCCTACCTTCCCGTTGTCAGTTGACTATATATTGTCCCAGGAAATACTTCTCAGTGCTGTAACAAATTCCTCTGGAACAATGGGAAAGTCTTACTGCTTTAACACAGGCTTAGAGGACGGAAGCTTGTATTCTTCTATGGGTTTTTGCTTCCCAACTACACACTACATTCTACTGAGAAGCCAGAAGCTCATCTTGCATATAAAA
Organism: Colius striatus; assembly: GCF_028858725.1. NCBI lineage: Eukaryota > Metazoa > Chordata > Aves > Coliiformes > Coliidae > Colius > Colius striatus. Next base: position 25,004,145 of record NC_084761.1, read on the forward strand.
ATTTAAAACAAAGCTGAGAGCTTTCCACCTGCCGGTCTCAGCAGAACCAGCTTCACCAACAGTCAAGGTCAAGGCCTGCTTTATAGGGCATAAAGATGTGCATAATCATGGGTACTATATGCATCTATGTTTAGAATTAACTAAGTCTAACAAAACACAAACAAACTAGACAGAAAACTCAAACTACCAACATTTGTCATTAATTAGATTTTCATTAAACCATGCAGGATAAATATTTTTAAACAGCTTTTCTGTTGAATGTTTGCATTTGAAAATTCTAATCCTCATTATACTCCATGTGACACCATGAATACTCATAACTGTGTCCTAAACATTCATAATTCAAAGCCAAGTCAGCTGAAAATGTAGGATCAAACAGAGCTACAAGCTACCCATTGTTATATGCTGTATATGCTTGTGGGGTTTGTTTTGTTTTCAAAGCAGTACATCCAGCCACATAGCCTGTAGTTTTTCAGAACTTCAAATAAACAGAGAATAATCATCTTTCTAACTGTATATTGAAAATATTACATTCTGGAAAATTTATTTGAGCAACAGTCTCATTTATGACCACCTAATGAATAAAATTAATTTGTGCCCTTTTAGGTCTTCTATTAATCTTTGGAAACAACAGTAGATTTTAGATTGCAGCTATCTACAATTTCATTGCCCATCAGACAAATAATAATATTTTTAATGCCATAACAAGCAAGTTTCTGGCTACTACACTTCTCTGGGCACTGTATTTCTTGTTAAGATTATTCAACTAGGGTACTCTGAGGTAGATACAAGATTGTGAAATGCAATGTTTTGGAAATTGTATTAAAACCCTGGAGACTGCCTAATTCCACTCTCCCCACCTCCCCTCCCACCCCAGATACAGTCACAATATGAAATAAGAAAGCTACAAACACAGTACTTCTGCTATTACAAAGAAAAGTTACACAATATTGTCTTTTGCAATACTTGGTAGGATAATTTAACTGGAGGAGTCTTATTTCTAAGTCTGTATTATACAAAATGTCAGACGACTGAAAAAAAACACAAGCAGCAGCAATTACCAAGTATTCAACTCTGGCTCAAATAATTTTCAGATATTATTGCCAATGTCTATAAGGTCAACTGTAAAATGATTTATGTACATTAGAAAAGAAAGCACACAATAAAAGAAAAATGAAGAAAAAATTAGCTATTTCAAGGATTAACTCGGGTTACTACAAATATTTTGTGCAGCTTAGCATTGCTTAGTGAAGTTAGTTTTGAAAGCACTAAAAGGATTAAAGACAATAATTTTTCTTTTTATTCACTTTGTTATTTTTGTTTTCAAAGTTGAGTCAGAAATAAGAAATATGTTCTCCCTTACAAGCTATGATTCACACAAGTTCACTCTTTCACCCAAAGCCTTCTATTTAAACTTTACAGCTCTACTTAGCTTCACAAAAAGAGAAGTTTGGAGACATCAAAATAATTGGGAGAAAGAATCTTGCATGGCACCCTCTCAGGAACTACTTTCACAATTCACCAAGAACAAAAGCTGATACAATGGCTTGATACAAGCCTGTTAAAACACCACTTTTGGGCAGAAGTTGAAGCGAATTGAAGTCAGCAAGTTCTGTAACTAACTGAAATGGGTAGGTTAATCTGTACAGTCTGTCTTATCTAACAATTAATAAGACAAATGTACTTTGAAAAATATGGCTTTTGATGAAAAGTCATAGCTCTAGATGGGCATTTGAAATGTCTGTCACTGTGCTGCTTCCTGAGGTATTTGCCTTTATTTAACTTAACAAGACTAACAAATCCCACTGCGCAGTCTAAAGCTGGAACTGGTTCTGTTTTAGCATGTGTGAAGCCTGCCTATATAAATGCTTTCTCTTAGCTCAAGTGTGTACTCCTCTGACATTTCAGAAGAAACAATGGCACCCCTCTGGGTCAGGCTGCAAAGAGTTTGGGTTTGATATTGTTTGTGCGACGCTGTTCTATTTATCACACAACAGGGTTTCCGTGTCTCCATCCATTCTATTGTGCTAAATCACATTGCCTTTTTTTTTTTTCCAAGTTATGTTTTAAGTTATAGCCTGTCAGGCACCCCGAGGCATCTAGACACTGGTTGCCCCATAAATTTAAAGTTACTACTGCACAGTATTGCCGTAAATGAGTTAGTCATCTTTGCTCATAAAGCAGCAAGGGAACAGACTGAAAATACAATGCAGCTGCATCTTATTTAAAGATGTGTCATTCAAGAGGTGCAAGACATTAACATGCCCTTTTTGAAACCATATGAAAGTCTACCCAAACTATAATAATTTGTCACAGAAAGGCTGAATGAAGCCCTGTCTACACTCAAGAAGTAGCCATAGCTAGCCCTTTTTGTACAATATGGCCATGGCCAACCTGCATGCTGAACACACTTCCTTGTTCCGTTCACGTGGATGAGAAGTGTAAACAGTCACATGATACAACAAATAACATGCTTTTGACGGATCTGTGCCTAAATGACATTTCTTACAGCATGAAAGGTGCCTAACAGAGACATGGGAGAGAAGGAAACACAGTGGCTGTAGAACACTTAATATGCAGCTGCTGCTACACTCCTGCCTGTCTAACCAGTGGATTTTTATATCACTGAAACTACTCCTCATGTAGGCACAGACACATCTATAGATACAGAGCCCTAGCAAACAACAATAGAAGCAGAGTCTCCATTTACATTCTCATGCTTTCTTAGAAAGATATCTTCTTTCTATTTGTCATTGCTGAATTTTATCATTGTACAACAGTTCTTGACACTGCATTACTTCCATTTAGTTTACAAAGTTCAGTATGACTTACTAGGTTATACAAGTTTTATTTCTGATAAAACATCATCAAATAAGAAAGGTAGTTGTTAATTTTCCTCTGTGTTTTGTATCTTTACAGACTTGTAGGCAGTAGTCATACCCATTATTTGCAATGAAATTGTTAAGGTTGAAAATAATGTTAGTTATAACTACTAACATTGAACTGGGATAAAAGACAGAGAAAAACTAAAATAATCCAAAAGGTTGGGAGCAAAATATTAGACATAGGTGAAAAATTTGTCCATTGTAGGGATTTTAGCTGTTAATAGTCAACACTTAGCGGAACATAATTAATCTTTAATGCTAAAAGTTGGCTTTTGAAAATTTGGTATTAATATTGTTATGACAAGTTACATAATAACCCCCTGATGTAAGTACCATATGGTTACTTCATAGGATCCCATCAATGAAAGTTGTTGTCTAGAAGTGAGAATTAAGAAGTTTTCAATAAAGTAAAAAAAATAACATTTAAAAAATCAAGTGAGTAAAACTCAAATGGAGAGAGGAGTAGTCAGGAGCAGGGATTCTATACAGGTTTGCATAACCTGAAACCTTCCACTTCTTCGTTCAGCCATCCAGGAGCATATACCCACAGGCCTTGTCCCAAGGATAGACATTTGGACTGCATTAAGCTTCCAGGGAGTATGTGTGCAAAACTATGTATGAAACCATTATTAAAGAGGCTGCATGCTTGCTGTTTCTGTGGTTTGTCAGAAAGGTCATTGGTTAAGATGTTTTCATTTAATGAAAATGTGACTCTATTCTTGTTATTGTTCATTTCTTTCATGTATGTTCCTCCTCTTCAATATCATTGTTTGTCATCATATTGTGAAGCATCTTGCTGCTCCTCTAGTTATCATGGAACTGGTTAGATGTTATAGATTTGTGTAACTTCTCATTAAGCTAGTGGTTAATTTACAGATGAGTATGTTTCCATCATAACAACAACTTCCCTGAACTCATTAGGAAGTTTTAGACTTGGGTAGGATAAAAGTAAACATATTTCTTGTTCAGAATAGTGTGGGAGCTGCATTAGTTTAGCAGACAAAGACTTGCTATTCTTCTCAGGAACTCCTCATAAGATAACTACCTATCAAATCTTTCCCATTAACCTGACCTACACTGAGCAAACACCTACACTTGTGTTCAGTGACCAAATTTATCAAATGTGACCAAAATTATTCATCCCATGCAGAAAATACACCAAATACTGAACCTCCACTTCTCATTGTGAGCACGTCTGCTGAACTAGCAGAAACAAACAGCCTAGATAACAAAAGCACAGAAATTAAGAACTCAAAAGCACAAATTCAAGCTGAGGTCCTATGGCAGTCAAAGAGATCTCCCAGTTAAACTTTGGACAAGGTAAAAGTGTGGATAACTGTACATTTTCTCCATTATAGGAGAACTCAAAAACCTGCTCTTTGTATTTTGAGATGGAAAAGAATATTAAAAACAAGTCATATGAAGAAGCACTCAACTTTGAAAAGATAGCCAAGAAATCATTAACAGTTGAGTTACCAGTAGCTAAATATTTATGCTGAGCATTGCACACTTATCACAACAGCCTCTTCTTTTTCCAGAAAAATACCTCTGTTAGGGGCTGGGACAGACAGGATCCAATTTGTTTTTCTTGGTTTATTATCTTTCCTTTAAAGACAGCAACCAAGCCAAGTGGGCCCCTCTGCAACAAAAAGAATGCAGCATCTTCATTTGAGAGCTACTGGGTATGCTTGACAAGGGGAGAAGAAAACAAAAAAAGAGACAAAAGCATGCAGCTCAGGCCCAGGAGATAGCCAAGAGCAGCAGGAGAAGCTAGAAACAAGCCCTAGTGACAATGGGGGAAAAAAAGTCACTAGGGATCACAGTGAACTCAGTCTGCTTCAACCCTGAAAGCCACAAAGCTGACTGAAACCAAGACTAGAAGCAAGGACAAAGTGAACAGCAGGAGATTTGTTTATAAACCCTTTCCCATGTCTAGTCTGTCTCTTCTCTTTTTTGTCTGTTTTAAGAGGTTTGTCTGATGTAGGCTTTGTTGAAAGAAAACCTGAGGTTTGAGTCTAAAAGCTGTTTGAGGGAAGAGGTCTGAACAGACCTGCCTCAAAGCTCTGGTCAGAGATTTGTGGTTTGTTTGGTTTTTTTTTTAATGACAGAGGTATTTTGATGTTTTGTTCAATTATGTTGAGAAATTCTTTACCAAGCCATACCTCTTAGAGGAAGATGAAGAAGTGACAGCCTCAAAACAGCTATCATCTCAGAAGCAATTCCTTCACACTTGGATACAGATTCAGCATGAGGCTCTGGTAAAAAAGCTTTCCTAACTTCCTAGTACTTCTCCACTTTTCCCATACTTTACCCAGACTAGGTGCTGCTGATCAAAACCTCTTGGTAGAGCCTCCTGCAAAGCATGCTATGAATGTTAGCCTTTGTTATACAATCAACTTTAATGCCACTTGAGCAAGGCCAGAGGAGAGCGATCAACTGTCACCAAAACACAGTGATAGACAGGAGTTTATCAATACCAGCTGGCACCTAGGACTAAACTGGATCCAGAAACAGTTGAAACTTGCTTTAACCTACTGCTTGAGCCAAAGCAGCAGGCCCTACCTTTTCTCCATATCCTTTAGGTCTGCTCCACCTTCTCTGGAGAGGGCATGAGACCAATTACCAACACTCTGCAGTCATCAATTACAGAGGAAGTAGAACAACTGTATTGACCATACTATCACACATCATCTGCCTGCAAGCGTATTGCACCAGCCATTGTCACTGTGCTGTCCTCCCCTACAGCCAGTTGCACAGTTTGAACAAGAAAGGGTGAAAGAACATAAGGAAACTATTAGAGGTTAAGAGCAGATGCCCAACATGACTCAAAAAGGGATCTAAGGAAACCATCCAGTCAACATCTGCAAGCAGCTTGCAGCTGCTTCTGCTCTCTAGATAGACTAAACCAGTTTTCTAGAACAGCACAAAACAGGCATTACCTTAGCAGATCTCTCCATAAACACATCAAACTTAAAAACACTAAAATTTTTAGTCTGTGAGAATGGTTATGAAGAGACAGTGCTTGGAAAAACAAAAGCCAAGAGGAAGAACAATGCCTCGCTCTTGAACGATGAAGGGAGAGAGTTGTCTCTAGCTTCTAATTATAACCCCATGCAAAACAGCTTGAAGTAAATGTATTTGTGTTTATTTTGCATTCAGCTTCCCAGTTCTGTGACGGGAAATGAAGGATAATAAGGATAGTAATAATAATTGCAGATGGCATACGCATGGGTGCGTGGGAAGAAAAATACCAAGAGTGCCCACAGCCTGTGTGCAAGCCCTGCCTACACTCAGCAGGGGCTTCATCCTTGTGTCCTCAAAGAATTAATTAATCCCCCAGGATACAGAGGATAAGTAAGTCCCGATTCCACCAAGGAGCAAAATAAGAACCACACCTAACTGCCTGAAAGGAAATGCCCTCCTGCCAACATCATCCTTCCCTGGTGATAACTTATCTATCTTTGAGACATAACATCCGTTTTAATAGGCATATAAACAGCAAGTATTCAAGTAATAAACACTTCCACCTGTTCAGTTTGACTTTCCCTTACAGTAGATAGGATTGGTAAGGAGAGAACCTTTCTTTGAAGTGAATGGTAAACATTTGTCTAACAGTTCATCAAAAGGTGCCTCAACTCTATGCTTTTCAGTAGGCAGAAGTCAAATTGTAAATTGGTGGACTTCCCAAAATACATAGCAGCTGCAAGATCAGAATGCCAGCTATACATTCATTATTCAGGCAGGCCTACAATGGGGCAGAGAAGTCCTTTTTTTGTTAAACAGATAGGTACCTACCATTAAAGAGCAAGTTGTGCTGGAAAGTAATAACTAGCATTTGAAAACTCTAACAATGTTAGAATCACAGAAACCTACACTTATAAATGTTTCACTTTAAAAAGTGTCTCTTATAAAAAAAAGGTGGGGGGAGCAGGACAGGACAGAGGGGAGGATGTCCCCCACAGGGCTTTGTCCAGGGAAGCTGAGGATTATTATAGCCAGTTATGTGGACTTGAAAGAAATGATAAAAGCATTTTCCCAAGTAGGCTTTGGAACCATTAAACAGATGAAATGAAGTAAGAGCTTGCATCTCTGTCAGAATTGATGCCACAAGTTTACAAGCCAGTCTAGACACTTTCTTAGAAGACTAAACCATCTCCGAGTTGTATTAGCTGCTACTGCAGCCTTTCACAGATTCACTGAAACTCTAAAGAGACTAAACCCCATAGAGTACCTAAACAAATGAAAGGCTGTCCTCAATAGCATGGAGCTACTGAGGAAAAGGTTTAATAAGAAAATGATGTGAAAATCCCAGCTTCTTTTCCACATATAGGGCTAAATTACACAACCACAGCTCGACAGGAGAAAGCAACATTTGTAAAACAGCACCTTGAAAAGGCACGAGAGTGGGAAAGTCAAGTAGAAGTGTGTGTGCTGTAAATATTAACAATTCAAGAAATTGGGGGAAAATAAGAAAATCAAAGTCTCTACTTTACAAAACATATGATATAGTGTGTAGTCCCAGGTGTGGAACAGCACTGGTGGTAAAATAGGTATGAAGTGGGAATTAGGTTAAGCCACACAGCACCAGACCATTTTCTTATCCAGATGCTGTGGTCTTTCCCCTCCCCATGCAAATAACCCATATTTCTACTTTAAGAATAAGCAGGAACATTTATGTCTCCTTCTAGAAGCAAAGCAAGCTAAAGTAGAATTTCTTCATTGTGCTTTAATGAAGCAGCAGTCCTACTATCTGAATCTGACAACTAGATTCCACACAGCAAGTCGGATCCTTCACTACCAGACTTGATAGACTTAGAAAAAGAACTTTGACTCAACTAATATGAAAATCCAGGTCTTTTAGTAAGGTATACGTTATAAGATTACTAGTTAACAATCCTATAAACATTTACGCTAAGCCATTGGAGCAGAAATTTACAGTTATTTCAGCTGCCTCTTGCTACTAACACACATTTCTGGAACACCTCACATAAAAGTAGTCCACAGATACCAAATGTGATTTGCTGTAGGGGAAAAATACATGAGCATGTGCTAAATCTAGAAGATAACTTTTTTGATTGCCTACACAGAAACTTTTTCTAGAAGACTGATATAGTCAAAAAAGCAATCCATTGACTTCAAAAAGACTGAAGATTTCACTTGAGCTGTCTGCAGTAAGAGACTGTATCCCAGTAATACACTAACAACATTAGAGAAAACACACACCTCTGCCTGGTATAGCAAAAGACAACATTGGTATTTAAGAAAAATTACTTCATATTCTTTTATCTTATTTCAAGCACTAGGTACATAGTTAAACAAAGCAATATGAATACATGTATGAAGACCCTACAGCTACATTTAGCCCCTATTCAGATCAAACCAAATTAAGCCTCTGAACACTTGTAGCCTTAAGCAGCCTAGCACCTGCCCTTACTGCCACTTACAAAAAAATCTGAACTCCTACCTGAACTCAGCATTAAAATACAGGCACAGCAGGGGTGTACAAAACATGTAATGGGAATCAGCATGTGCACCAATGCAGCATTAATACCTCCCAAAACCTCAGCAATTGTTTCCTCTGTATCAGCCTTTTAACAGCTTTGCCATTATATTATCAACACTCATTTATAATAAGAAATACTTGTTCTTAGTTTACTCAGACAGCAGAGAAAGACTTCCATAATTCTTCTGTTCATTTTCTAGAGTAAGAAGACATCATAGTTTATATTAAGCCTCTTACACATTAAGGTAGCTGGCTCAGGACACCCAATACAAGTAAGAAGCACATACACTTTTCAGATAGAACACAACTGTCTGCAATTCCAACAAAACAAGAAGAAAAGATAAGTATATCAATCAGAGCTATTAAAAAACCAACAAAACCCAAACCTCCAAATCTGAACATTCTTCCACTCAAAAGAACCAAAGCCAGACCACACCACTCAACAACCTCCAACAACTTACTCTCATCTCCCCTCCCCAAGCTAGAACAGGAATCTTTTATAGTTGATGTTAAAAGGCTTGTTAAAGGAAGCAGGGTCAGTTGGCCCCAGTGGTGGAGCTGGTAATGAAGGCCAGCTGTATCCTCCCAGTCTTAGCAGGACTGTGGGGCAGCAGCCATGGCCTCTGGAGAGCAAGCTGACGTTTCCCTCTGGAACTGCCTTGCCTGGCTGCTCCAATCAGTGAAAGTGAGGTAAAAACAGATGAAAAAAAGCCATCTTCTTTGGCGTGGTTTTATTTTGTACCCATATCACCATAAAAAGCCCGTATATGAGGGAAGGCCAGCAGATAAAGGGGTTTTTACAGGGTTTTCTTCAGGATTCTATGGCCTCAGTAGGTGGCTTTGCTGATATGCCATAGCCCTGTGTTTTTAAAACATAATTTTTACTTGCCTCCTAGAGGAGGAAGTGAAATTTCCCTCAGTTTGTTTATTGGGCAAAACTGCATCTTATAGTGCTGCATCTTCTAAGCGGCTATGTTTGAGTGAAAATCAGTGGCAAAAAGTAACAAGCAGAAAATAAAATGCAAAAAAAACCCCATTCACATTCCTCTATCCTCCTTCTAACATAGCTGGAATGCCAGGAGACCTTTTAAGTAAGAGCAAACATTATGAAATAGAAGAGGACATAAAAGAAAATGCTAACACCTCAGAAGTACTCCAGTCCTTCCTAAGTTTCCACAGTAGGGCAAGGGCTTCATGTATACTTTGGCATTCAGAATCTTATCAAATATTTTCTTTGCACATGCCAAGACTTTATCTATTCCTTTTTGCTTGGACCTGCAGGAATGCTTGCACTGTGAAACTGGAAAAGGGAAACAAGAGTGGAAATATGCAGTTATTTCACTGTAAGCAATTAGTTTGTGGTTAAGAAGAATAAGGATTACAATTGGTGGAAAAAGAAGCCAACTAACCTCCCTTTCCCAAATAGTCAAATATATTCGTGGCCAAAGAAACAATTTAAATTAGTCTACACACATTATTTATCAAATACTGCCATTTCACATGGTACTTTAACTCTCTAGAGGGCCTCATGGTTTAAAGCCCAAATCCTGAAATGAGATCTTCTTAGGGAAAACCCTGCCCCTACACTGATTTCCACTTGCAACAGGTCCCTGTGTGGACACAGAACATCAAATTACAAGATCAAGAATCAACTGACATTAATTGTACCAGGTAGCTGGTATCAACTAATTAAGTTGATACACAAAGAGGGGGAAATTGTCAGACAGATGGCTTTGAGAATAGTCCCCTAGACCAAAAGCCAGTGGGTAGTGCTTGCAGTACGCTTACCACCATAGTTTCTTTGCTAATTGCATTAATTATGCCAAGAGTGAGTTTGTTTGACTTCTCTGGGAAATGGGCTTCCTTCTGAAGCAGGCAAAAACAGTGCGAGGAGATAACTTTTCAAACATGAATTACATTCCTGGTACTAGCCAAGCAAGAAAATAAAATATGTCTTCATGCAAAAAGTGTGCCTTTGAATTCTTTTACCTGAAACATTAAAAAGGAGGTCTCTTTGAGAAACACTCCAACCTGAAATGCCTGTTTTAAGTGGCCTTAAAACCTGAGGTGGCTTGCTGGCCAGATGAGCAGAGCTGCATGACAATTGGCATTTGGATCTAAACTCTCCACTCTATAGAGTACAAGGTTGTTTGCTGATTTTATTAGTAGCAGTATATTTTTTACAAGACAAGATAAAAATGAGTACTACTTATAGGAAACAGAAGAGATGGATGGCTTCTCTGAGCCAAACAAGGCTGGGTGAATACTGGCTTCTCCTAAGGCTCTGTCAAAGGCCAACATCTTGTATATGAGTAACATTTGATGACTGCCAGTCTTTCACCTATGGTAAAAGCTTTTCAAAGCATCCACGAGCCCTCTGCCTCATGTTCTCTACGCAGTACACGCCACGTGTAAATGATACATTTTACTGAAATGTGTCTTTGCTTCTAAATAACTCTGCAGTTGCAGTAATTTGAATTAATTAATGTAGGATCGAGAATCCAAATTACTGGCTGTGCAGATCTGGGACAATCTCCGTGTGGTCAGTCAGACCAAAAAGATGTGTACTGCCACAAAACTTGAGGGTTGATCTCTGCTATCACAAAGGTTTATGAATAGGTTTCCAGGCAGAGAGAAAGAAGAATTTGAGGTTCCCAGTATACAGTTGCTCATCGTTTATATACTGAATTAGGTAACATGAATTTCAGATGTCATTGGACGTATTCAAATATGGTAATTTCAAAGCTAAATATTCAAGAAACTTTGAGCAACCACAATTATTGCCTTTTTTGTTTTTTGCCAAGTGCTAAGGTAAAGACATTTGTTGTTCTGAATAAGAATTTTCTTTCTCCCTGATATGTTATCGGTTTTAAATCTGCCATTTAGAACCCAAACAAATATGGCTCTGAGACCCATACATTGTTCTTACAAAGTGGAGTTCTTGAAATCAAGTGGTATGTCTGTATGAATAACTGATTGATTTATTGTGCAGTTCTGCTACTGTCATAACATTGTGTCCTGTAACTCATGGACCGTTTTGTTCTTTGGGCTCTTTGAAGCTTACATTGTAAGGTTGCTGCCAGATTTGTCAGGAAGTAAATCAGTAAAACCAGACAAACACCAATTTGATTGATGAAGATGTAGAAGATTATCTTCAGGTGTTATTCAGTGTCTCAATGACGCTTTACTCATTTTGAAACAACAACAAAAAACCTGTAGAGGATCTCTTCTCTGCTGCACAGCCTGACAGTAGTTATGCCTTAACGACGCATTGCCACTGGGGTGGACCATCAGATACTGCTTTCCTATAGCCCTGCGTGTTCCTTAACTGCATGTTCCAGCATGGCTTTTTTTCCTCAAGGGGACATGTATCACAAATACAAATGCTGAACTCCAATTAACCTCTTATTTCATAAGCTTATGTTTCTATTTTAATTACCTCTTCAGCCTTGTGCTTAAAAACTTTTCTATATGTTATATATATTTTTTCTTTGTATTTGATATACTGTCTTTTTCTTGACCTTTTATGCCAAGTATCCATCTACTATATTCTTTAAGAAGTTTTTAATACATGTTTTGATGTGAAACTAGGGATAGAGTTGTGATGTGGATTAACAGGATCCAGGCGTGTGACTAAGTCAGAACCAGTGTAGGGCAGTAGTTCATAGCTATGATTGTTCTGTGGCCCATGTGAAAGGAGTCTGTGGATTTGTTTTGTTTCTCCATGGACAGAAAGCTGTAAGATGGTGATAAGCCAGAAGATGAAGACACATATAGTCTCAACTGCATTCACAGTCAGGCTGACTGCCAGGGATGGAAAGCTCTTCAGTTGTCCATGCTATGACTCTTTATGTGGGCTCCATGCCCCATGAACACTCAGTTGCTGAAGATGACGGGAGACAAGCCCACCCTATAGTGCAACAAGTCTCAACTTTATTTGCAAAGATACAACTCTTTTATAGATACAATAATCAGGCTCATACATATTGCAAAAGCTAAGCTCATCATTGGTTCCCAGTTAGATGCAAACCTCGCCCTTGTTTCAACATACTCCAGATACTTGTGGCTGCTTAACCCAAACTAAGCTTCTGCTTTCTCATCCTGTTATCATACAACTCTCTTGCTCTCACGTCCTTGAGCAGGAGTCTTATCGCTTAATGCTTACTGCCTAACCAGCTGTATTCTATCATGTCCTCTTTCCTCTAGCCAAGTCTCCACAAAACTCCCCACACTCAGTCTGGAGCTTTCCCAGTAGAAGATATCCACTTCAGACACCTCCGTCTTAAGCATGACTTACATTTGTACTGCATAAAGCCTGGTGCCCTTAATTTTACTCCTTCCTTCAAAATATGAACTACCTCTCTCAGATTGACTCCATAAAGACGTGAAGAACAGTGGGATGATTAGTAGATACGATACTAATGTTCTCTATTCATCCAGAAGAATAAATAGAGCTAGGTGTTTGGGAAAATAATTCTATTGGGAATAAAGACAAATAATGTGACATTTTCCTTTGAAAACATAGTGTTCAGCAATAGAAGATGCATGCATATTGGGGAATTTTTTCATTTTGTGACATACTGTAAACATAAGTGGTTAGCAGGCAGAAAAGCCAAGTGAGCTGGATGAATATCCAAACATGGCTAAAGGGAACAAATAGAGCTGGAATGGTAATGAAACATGTTTTGAAGTAAACATTGTAATAGGCCGATGGAAGGGGTCCCATTTCCCACAAAAAAATGGCATCAGTGAACAGATAAATGCTTAAACATAAGTGTTGCCTTTAACTGAAGGTTTTAGTCGGTCTTTGGACAAAAAGAATGTAGGGAAGTTATCTCCCTGGAAACTGGTGATCCAACATTGGTACTACAATCCCCTTCAGAGATTCCCAGCTGTAGTCATCTACTGCTCACCCTATGTCCCGGCAGGGCAATATAACAAGCATGTGGTACTGAACCCTTTTGCTTTAAGAAATCAGAGATGTTTTCAGATGAGGAGAGATGATAATATTACTATGTAATTACACTAAACACAGAAGGTGCCTTCTGATCAATTTTCATATGGTATCTGCATCTTAGAGAGTCATCACAGCTAACTCAGCATGTGGAATGGTGTAGGCACTTGTGTAGCCATGGAACCTTGCTGCCATCCACCAGTCTGCAAACTGGAACATGTTGGAGGCAGCAGAAAGGACAACCTGAAGAGCTCGGCACTATAGGGCCAAGGAAAACTGGAGCTCTCTGCAGGGATGAGAAGTCTCATCTACCCTGTGAGCAGCCTAAGAAGAATCTGTTTTCAGCCTTTATGTGGGCTTTGGTCCTTTTCCCTGATCTTCAAAGCCCTGGGGGGCTGTAAGTGTTAAAGTCACAGCAGTGACATGTTTTGTAGACAGGCGTCTAAAGAAGAGATATTGTCTTTGGGTAAGTCCTGACATCCACTGCTTGGGTGCTGCAGACTGATACCTATGATGAGACTGAGAGAAAAAGGTGGTCTGTTACCTGTCCCAAGGCTCTGACCCAAACTCTAATACCAGAACTAAGGCAGTACATATCCTGCTCTTATCCCCTTGAAATGCAGCCGGTCTAGTTGCTTCTCAGAAGCGTATTTTCCATTAAGCAGCTCTATACAAGTTTTTGAGTCAATGAAGGTGACATGGGGAAAACCAAAGATGAACATTTAGAAAATATAAGATCCAGACATCTAACATCATAAACAAATCTACATAATGGAAATAACTGCAACTCCAATGAAGTTGCAGTGGCTTTTTTCTTAGTGCTACCACTCTTGTCAATGGAAGAAAAAATTGGCCTCTCACCTTTTTATTGCTCTAGTCAAAACCAGCATCATCCAGAAACCAAGTATTTTCAATGGTAGTCTAACAAAATTAACAACTGTTTCTCTGGTGTGTTATTTGTTTGGATTGTTATGGTCTCTCTAACCCAGAGTATAAGCTCCTTGCACAGTGCTGGCAGCACTCACAACCATGACCCATTCTCACCTGGGACAAGTGAAGCTCCTCTGCCCTGTCGTTCTTCTTTAGTGCTTGTATCACTGCAGATTCAGTGTGCCACAAATACCCCTCCTTCGGTGGCCTGTGCTCCCTTGCAGATTTTAACTGACTCAGTAACATCAGTAATTCTATCGGACTTCAGTCACCTTGCCCAAAAAGAAGAAGAACAACGAGAAAGGCACATCCTAGCTGAATTCAGTTTGAGTTTCAGCATGCCTCTTCTGTCCCCAAGTCTGTTTGCTCCTTTAGAATGTGAAGAAAAAAAGGAAACAACATATAATCTAATATTTTTAATTTTATGTACAGGAATATAACGTTATGGCAACTTTGTACATGAAATACATACAGTATTTAAACATGAAAATCAGCTAGGTAAGAATTTACATTAGCAATGAAACTGCCTCATGTGCAGCCCAGTTAATACTTAGTTTAGATCTGTGTTTTATTGGGGAGATATTTTAATAGTTTACAGTCATAGAAACATAAACATTTTAAACAAGACTCTATAAAATAATTTACAGAAATCCTACCATCTACTCCAACAGAAAGGGTGTATGTCTGAGTTTTGGGTGTGAGTAACAAGGTGGATGAATGATGTATCTCAGCCTTTTAAGTATAAAATAATTTAGAAGCAGTTCATGCAATATGGAAGCAAAGGAGTGCCAGTTCCTTCGAGGTTTCCTGCTACCTTGGACATCTACTGAGCATCACATGTGGGTCACTGGACACATGATAGTACCGTTGCCAGATGCTACCAGAGAGCACCAGCCTCAGTTCCTCCCAACAATTACTTATGTAAACATAAATATACAAGTTGATATCTTTTCTACACAAGTACAAATACAGGTCACAACTTCTCAGCTGTGCAAGTAGTCAATCTGCATACTTGGAAGTAGGACAACGTTCTGACTGGAGTTCCGTAAATTTCTATGTCCGAGGGCACTAACAGAACTTCCTCGTTTTCACTAGTTTGCTCTGATATTTCACGGAGTGCCCGCCGTGCCCTATCACATACACATCCAGCAGGTAGGACTTGCCAGGGTGCAGGCCTCTGATTGTCTCTGTGGTCACTGCTTTCTGGATGTTCTGGCTGTGGAAGTATTTACAGAGAACCTTTTCCGATTTCTTCCTCGTATCTGGACCCAAGCACTGGTTCTGCTCTCTTCTCTTCTGCTCTTCATTGTAATTGTCATCCACTTCCCTTTTGTAGATGCAGAATTTGTTTCTCTCCTGTGTGCCCAGCCACGCCACCGTGACCGAAGAACATGTGCGGAGTTTGTCAAAGGCTTTGATGCGCGTATCTTCAGGCAGAGAAGGAAATGACTGCTTGTTGGGCCTTGTTGTAGCCAGGATCTTCAGCATAGAAGCACCTTTTTTGTTACCTTTCAGCCTAATGAGATATTTAGCTTTTGCTTTTCCCCGAAGCTGGAACTGCCGCACACCCTCGATGTTTTGGGACAAGAGAAGTTTTCCATCTCTTTTGACTTGGATCTGAACAGCATCTAGGCATGAATGAACAGAGACGGTGACTTTTTGGTGTGATGAAACGGGAGCAAAACGTAGAAATTTGGTGCCCTTTCTCTTGATGAATACATCTGTAACCTTGCCGTCCTTCAGTTCGACCGTTTTCTGTTTAGCCTCCTCCTTCGTTCTGGCAAAGGTGCCAACGTATGCAGTGCTCATGTTAGTGTTGACATTTACTGCAAACATGTCAAAGTAGTACTGTGTATCGGGCTTCAGGTCAGACACAGTGAAGATGTTCTTGTTCCCAATACAAACTTTATGCAGGTCAACTCTCAGCTTTGAGGTTGTTTGGCGCCCAAACTTTGATGATGGTTTTAGGAAACCACGTTCTTTGCCAGAGTTGTAGTCTGAGGGGAAGCCAAAATGGGCAAAGTCAAATGGACTGAAATCCAGACCTGGTTTTGGAGCCATCATGAAGGCATCATCAGAACTGAGCTTGGCTTCAACTGCACAGAGGCTTTTGAAATTGTGTTCTTTATTGATGACTATGCAATACTGAATTGGCTGTTTCAGCAAGGAGGCGGTGGGACTCGGTTTCCACGCCAGCGTCACTGTTGTGCGTCCCAGAGAAGTGACATCAATTCTGGGATCGTAAGGTAATTCAGGATAAGGCTGGTCTGACTCTGGAGTAGTGGTTGCATACACTTTAAAATGTGTGTCTTTCTCTGTTGACAGCAGATCTAGTTGGTACAAACCAGATGGGGAACTTGAGGACACAAAGTACTCAACATCATTGCCTTTGTAAGAGAACAGTTCTGTGCCTTCCTCATTAGTAATCTGCTGTTTCTGTTGCTCAAGAGGCTCTGGTTCACCTAGATTACAAGCACAGAAAAACATATAGGGTTGCTTATGCTGTACCACAGCAATGCTCTTGTTCTGCCCTGCTCTGCTAAAAGTTAAGAGATCACAGCTACATCCATGCTGAATTATTTAAAGTAAAACAGACCCTTCATTTTCATACCATCTCAAGGGCTTTTGAAAGCAGAAGGAAACAAAATGACAGTTAAAGGATCTAGGAGAGCCTGACCTAAGGATAAGGTTAAGCAGTGTAATAATCTCCATACTGAACTTGGTGCTACAGAGCAGCTTCCATATTGTGCAAATATCAGAAAATAAAATTCTAACCGACACTTCTACATAAAGTGAAACAAATGAGATGAAAAGGGAAAGTTTTCTCTTCTGAGGAAGATGTAATCAATACAGTTGTCAAATCATCGAGGGAAATTGCTTTGGCACTAAGGTTAAAACTAAATGCCATAGAAATTAAACCTGACCTGTATTCACAGAGGCTGATGAATGGAAGCTAATAACTTCCACTGGAGTACTTTAACCACTCAACTTGGAGATGCCATAGCTTTGGCCCTCTGGGTCTTGCTAAAATTTTATGCTTAAGTACCAGGGAGGGGCAAAGGTGTAGATACCGTACAACTTGGCGTGTGTGCCATTTTAGCACTTGTGTGAGAAGCTCTGGAAGCCAAAGACCTTTTCTCTCTTGAGTAGCAGTTATATGGCTATTACCAAATAAGCTCCACATCTACAGACAAGTCCTCTTACAGGGGTGAGCTTAGCCCTGCAGCACTGCCATCCCTGTCTCTCCAGTTCCTATCTTGTGTACACAGCTCATAGTAAAGCCTCTGTGAAACTGAGTTACTCTGGGCAAACACAGTTCCTTGTGATAGCATCTGGTGTGCTATAACTATTACCTCAGCTTTTGTTTTTACTTTTTTACAGCCCTTTTCCTTGCCATATTGCTACCTGCTGCCAGTTTCCTACACAACAGCAGGACTGAGGCTGAAGATCTGAACAGCAGATGATTATAAAAATGGTGCTGCTGTGAGGCTCAGCGTCACACCAAGACTGGTTTGAGGGGCTTCTGAATTCAGGAGAAAAGCAAGTCTCTGAGGTGCAAGGGAAGTGGTTGATGGTTTGTTACCTGAACCTTCTCCACTGGCTTCCTCTGGGAGCTCTTGCACACTCAGTTTCCACTCCAGAGGGGCATCACATGGTGTCACTGTCACTGCTAAGGGAGTGTTGTCCTCTTCAACTACGAAGAAGTACCTAGGGGAAGATTAACAGATCCACACATCAATAAATCCTGACGGCAGACAACTGGCAGGACTGACTTGACATGATCAAGGCTGATCTTGGTGGGGCAACAGAGACAGAAGTGTTACTTACAGGCAAGTGTATGCAGAGGACATATGGAAAGGCCAGTGGGGGAGAGCTAAGCAGGTGAGGGGAGGCCCCCCACTAACACAGTGCTGCAGAGCGCATGCTTGTCAAGACACTACAGTAGGGTTTCTGGCCTTCTGCCCTCCTCTGCATCAGCTTTACTTTACCCCTACACTAACAACATACAGTATAAATGGTCACAAAGATATAAATGAGGGCAACAGGACACTTCCCGGAATTTAGCAAAATGCTTTTCAGAGAAGGACACATTTTATACTATGTCTAATTAAGGGTCCTAGAAGCACATATAGATATGTACACATTCAGCTGCCCTCACACATTCCCTCAAGCACTTCACATCCTTTGTTGTAAAAATCTCACCAACGAAGGCTGAAGGAGATGTGTGATATGTGGAGGGAGGTGGCAATGCTGGTTTTGCCTGAATTGTCTGGAGCCTCAGGTTCTTCCTCAGTCTAACCTCAGTATTTTCTGACCCCTGTGGTAGAGGTTAGGGAGTTGAGACTAGACTGGCTTACACTGTTCTTTAAAGCACAATAGGAAATAATGAAGAGAGACAAGTGTGGTGGTGTAAGCCCGTAGTTTCTAATTTCCTTCCTGTTCCCGCTGCCTCCAGACATGGTTAGTGGCTCCACTTCAGGGAACTTCTGCAGCCTGCGGGAGCTCTGAGCTTATCCCAGAAAGCAAATAAATAGGACAGAACCTCATCTGGGGAGGCCAGACTGGGAGGGAGACTCGCACAGTTACTTCACCAAACTGAACACTAGCATTTGTAGTTTTTTGGTTTGAATCCAATTTTAATTACAAAATACCAAGCAAAGAAAACTACTATCTTCAAAGTACAACTTCCTCACTCGAGCCAGCCAGAAATACCTTTTTGGGGTGTCTCGGAAGAGGTAGCTGCTAATTTCGGCTCCATCTGGGATGACTGATGAATCATGAAAAAATGCTTTGTCCCGGATCTGCATTTGGAAGAGCTCCTCATCTCTGGTAGGTAACTTCTGGGGCCTGGAGCTGAGCGGAAGCAGCAGCAGCAGCAGTGGGCAGCGCAGCAGGAGCATCCTGCAGCAACGACAGGGAGTCTCACCTCAGGAGGGCTGCACTACGCAGAGCAAGAGCAGCCACCAACTTTTCCCATGCGGGTGAGTGAGATGGTGGTGAAGCAGCAGTTTATCCTTGACCCCGGTGGCTGCCTCAGCTAGTGGCAAACTGGTGTGGCCCTTGCAGGTGGGCTACTGGTGGAACATGGGCACACCTACAACAATGGCCCTGCACTTCGTATTTTGGAGAATTATCGAATCAGAGAATCATTTCATTTGGAAAAGACATTTAACATCGAGTCCAACCACTAATCTGACACTGCCAAGTCCACCACTAAAATATGTCCCTCAGGACCTGATCTACCTGTCTTTTAAATATCTCCAGGGATGAGGACTCCACTATCTCCCTGGGCAGCCTGTGCCAGGACTTGACAACCTTCACAGTGAAAAGGTTCTTCCTAATGTCCAATCTAAACCTCCTCTGGCACAACTTGAAGCCGTTTCCTCTTGTCCTATAATTCATTACTGCAAAGTGACCAATCCTACCTCACTACAACTTCCTTTCAGGTAGTTGTAGAGAGTGATTATATCTCCTCTTAGCCTCCTCTCCTCTAGGCTAAACATCCCCAGCTCCCTCAGCCACTCCTCATAAGACTTGTTCTCTAAACCCTTCTCCAGCTTTGTTGCTCATCTCTGGACACACTCCAGCACCAAAACGTCCTTCTTGTAGTGAAGGGCCCAAAACTGAACACAGTGTTTGGGGTTTTGCAGATACCTTCACTGTGCTGCCCTACAAGCACTAGGAATACACGTAAGGACTAAGCTCACATCGTCACAGAGATTGGATAAAGTATGTAAATAAGATTTTCCTACTTTGAACTGTAACGGAAACCAAGCCTGCATGCTGACTGTATCTCTCCCTCTCATTAAAAAAGAGCAAAAGCTTTCCACATGCTTCTGTAGAGCTACAGTTTGCTACATTTTGATCTTTTGCCATAGCAGAAATAGAGCTTGCTGGACATGGGAGCTGGAGTAAGCCCAGAGCGGATGGAGGGTACATCAGCTTTCCTAAGGAGATAATTGTTTGGCTTCCAAAAATCCTTTGAAAAGTAAGTATTTCCGGTGAAATTGTCCTTTATCAAAACAGTGAATTAGGAAAACGTGTGATATAAACCCACACATATTCAAAGCACATTGGTATTAGCATGCCAGTCAGCAGGGCTTAATCCTCAAGCCTGATGGGAATTGCAAAACACAAAAGCCGAGAATCCCTTACAAATTAGGCATAATAATTCATAATCTCTGCCTTTCACTATTATGTCTGCAACTAGGTCAGTAATGACTACACTAACAGATACAGTGGGGACAGACTGTAAATCTCTTTTCAGCACAGTTGATGATCTCATATGTAATGGCTGTGGTACAGGGGGGTGGTAAGGGGGAAGCAAAGCCCATTGCTAGCGCGAGTATTGCAAGTTTAAACTGTTAAATTCTAACATTTTTTAAATTCAGAAAAAAAGAGGTGTTAACTGTGTTAGGCACTGGCTTTGGGGAGAAGCATGATAAAAAGCTGAGCTGGCAGGAACAGTTTTATCTTGTTTTTATTTGGCTGAGAGTGCAGTCCGGCACCGCTCCTTGCAGTGCACTATAAGTTAACTATGGCTTTAGAACAAACTCACTCTTTTCACATCTGCAGTTGAGATGGGAGTTTTTTCTGCTCTCCATGTGATCACTCCCTAATATTTTAAGTAAAAGCAGCAAACATAAACTCCTTTAGAAGTGTCATGGTGAAGTTTAAGGCATAATAAAATCACTCTTCCCCTTCACGCACTTCATGAAAACATCAACAGGCAACCCTGAGGGAGGCCCCAGCAGCCTCCTTCTTCCCCCCTCCCGTGGCTTTACCTTCCAAAAACCCCAAAGGAGCCACAGGAGGCTAGTGCGGTCATGGTGTGTGACCCTTCTCCTCCTCACCTCAGCCCACCTGCTTTGGCCCTTTGGGAGCTCCCCGACAGCCCCAAAATCCCCTTTCTACTCTCCTCTTCAGAAACAAGTAGCCAGTAGCCTGACAGCCTCTGCCCCTCTCAACATCATCAACACATCCCTAACAGCTCATTGTGGGCACTGGCATTCCAAACATGGCAATCACCACAGCCCGTATGAGGCCTTATCCTCTTTTTCACCCCCAAGCTCCTGCCAAAATCTTCCCAAATTTCCCTCCCTGACACCTCAACCTCCCCTTCCTCTGTGCATCTGCCTGTCCTGCAGCCTGTCCTTCTCCCAGTACAGCTAAACACTGCCATCCACATGCAGGACAGTGGGTCTCCAAACACTGGAGAGCCCATGGACAGCTATTGTCACCCTCATATTACTTCCTCTGCCTCAAACATCATTGTTGTTTCATTGGTACTTCCACCAACGGCACACGTATCCCCTGCTCAGCCCCTCCTCTCCACTGTCCCTGGCCCCATTACTACAGTTTATTCACATCCTGCTTTCTACTGTTTTCTCCCACTTATGCTCTCTAGTCCCCATCCTTCATCTGTCTAGTTTTCTACTGAAACTGGTGAGGCAAGAGAGAAAATACATAGCAAACCTCAAAGTAATAACTGTAAGCCACGTGACGTGCCCCAAAAACCTCCTAACCAGGATGCAATTTTATCTTTGCCTCCTTTTGCTCATGCCCTCCCTCAGACCAAAGGGCTGCTCTGCCTTCCTCAGCTTTCTCCTCCCCAGCCACACTACATATTCCTATATTTGCAGCCAGATCCCCTCCTTCCTGACTGGAAAACCACAGGAAAGATGAAAGTAAATACTTGAGGTTCACCTGGCAATGTTTCCCCCGTGGTCCCATCCCAGGTGGGCATGCAGACTGTGGAGGAGCCCCATGTCCCCAGCGAGGGAGCGGCAAGTGTGCCGGGGAGCCCTGTGGTGAGCTTGCCAGTCGATGGCCTCAGTGCCTTGTGGGGAAGCCCTGCCCGTGCTGAGGCTGCCAAAAGGTATTCTGCAGCTGGAGAAGGCTGCACCCTTATTTATTTGGCAGTCACCTGGCGACAGCAGCACATGGCCGTGGTTTCCCATTTGCAGGGCTTGCAATGCTTCACCTCCAGCACTCATAGGTCTCAAACTGTGCACCTTGTCATTGTTTGGGGTGTTTTAGTGACAGGTTACTGCAGTGCTCTGCCCTACGGAAGGGAAAGGATTAAAGGGCTTTACCCAAGACATACAATTGCTACTTATAGTTAAATCCTAATTTGACTCTCCCAGCATTTGTCAAAATTTATCCTAACCAGGTCCTGACTTAGGTTTCGATGACGAGCTATATACTTCCTCGAAGTCAGACTGAAGTGCTGATAATTATCAGCAAAGTTAATGACATTTGACCTTTTGGAGCAAAGATTCTAAGTCAAAATACTTGCTGACTTGTGTCACCAGAGTCATCAGCACCCTTCTCTTACACAAAGCAAGATGAGTTTCGTGTGCTCTAGCCCACTGTTTATTGATTTTTCAACACTGTTGGCCAACAGGGAAGAAATTCTTTCCAACTTAATCACAACAGTTACAGCAGATTATTTGTTTAGGTAGGAAACTTGGATGCTTTCTGCAGGACGGCGTCCTCTACACAAAACCCTTGAAACTGCAGTTCTGTGTATTCCCATAGCCAATCCCAGGACAATGGAACCTCTATAAAAATAACGATTTTTAATTCTGTGACTACCCAGGCTAAGAGTCACTTCTTAAACAATTTAAAAACTCCAGTAGACAGCGTTTCCATCTCTGTTACAACCACCTTGTTGCCATAAGGTATAGATTTGCCTCCAATTTCTTTATCTAATTGTAAAAGCATTTTGGCTTAAAAATAACTATAAAAGACATATTAAGGTTAGTTCCGTGACCCCTGGGCAGACTGGGCAGGCAGCACTGCCCCATCCCATACATGAAACAGCTTGCAAAGATGTCCACTCTTACTGAAAAAGAAAAGTTGTCTAATCTTTGCTCCTTTACAAGCAAATAGGATTTTGGCTGCTTTAATTTTCACATCTCCAACCTCAGAAGCTTAAAACGGGCCAAGGCTTCATGGATGACACTTCCAAAGGCAAGACACCTCAACAGCAAAGCGGCAGCCAAAACCCACTCCCAGTTTTTGGAAGCCGTGCTGTTAGTGTTCCACCACTCTTTTGCATCAGTTAATAAACAGATTTTATTTTCTCCAGTGCATTCATTATAATTTGGCAGAGTTTTAAGCTAAATTCTTTATAGTTTACTCACTCAAAACATCAAGAGGAAAGCAAAACTATAATTTATTCATCGCATGTTTCCTTCTGGGCAAGTTCACCACTGGGCAATGACTTTGACAGAGTCTCAGAAAATGCACTTGCTAGTTGTGAGCACAGGAATTCATGCTCTCCCACACAGCCTTCAGAAACTTCCAACAAATGATTTTCTTGTCTCAGTGTGCCGTGCTCTGAGCCAGTTTCATTTTTAGAAGCCAGGTACAAGCTAAGACCTAAGCACTGCATTGTAAAGCCACACAAACTACGTAAAAAGTATTGTGAGAGTTTGTATTCTCCAGACTGTGCCACCTCCTAAATGCCTTTTATTCCCTTTTCTACAAGTTTGCCTTGTGTTCTTTTCTTTTAAACTCTGAGTCAATATTTTATTGACATAGTCCTGCTGACTGGAGGGATTTGCCTCCTGTTTATCGCTGAATTTAAGAGAGCGCCAAAACAAACAGTCCTAAGTGAAATAATAAGCACCTTTTTCCTTCTCTGGGATTGCAAAAGTGCCCTCTAATGGCCCATCTTTACCTCTCACTTTTCCCCTAAACTCAGCCTTTAAACTCCAGTGCACAGGTAAACCTCTGCCTGTCCCCCTGAGCCAGGTTCAAACTGCTGCAGGTAGGGGACAGAGCTGCCATCCCTGGTTCCCAGGAGCTCACACCCTGGCACAGGGGACAGAGATGGCTACCAGCCAGGCCATGCCAGACACTGACCTTCCCGGTGCTAAACTGCAAAGCAGCAACTAGGAGCACGGCATGACATTGAAGGCGAAAACACACAGCAGCTTGGAAGGCCCAGGATGACACAAGTGGTCACCAGCAGCTCTAGATCAGCACCACAAGCAACATCAAAAAATGTCCTTGAGAAAACATGTCTTGCTTGGATGCTATTTCATTTCTAAAACAAACAAGGAGAAAAAAAAGTTTTCTCTTTTTTTTTGCCTCTCTTCCTTTCCTCACAGACTGATCCACTTTAGAGTCTCCCATCTTCTCCCAGGTAGGGCTGCTCCCGATCCACCTTCCAGCTGGCTGGGGCCACCCAGTTTTGCCTTGCCGGCCACTGGGCCACTGAGCCTGGGCAGGCTGGGTGATGCTGGGGCAGTGGCACTCATGACAGGTGGCCAGGGTTTCTTTTTATTTTAAGCTGGAAGGTGGCAGTGCTGTCACCAGGTGAGCAGCTCCTGTGCTGCACAAACACGCTGGTAGCAACAGCCATGCTTTGGAAGAGGTTTCTTAATGAACCTGTATGTATTTATCTGAATAGCTCAACAGATCCAAAATGCATGTTTGTATGTTTGGAGTGGGATATCAATTACTCTAAATACCTCAAAATCTACCACCTTGCCAGAAGGTTTTAGTTTTTTGGGTTTTTTCCTTCAGAAAATACTAATAAACAAAAGCAGCAGGGTGATGGTTTATAAATTTGAGCTATAAGCATGTAAATGAAAATTATCATTAAATTGGATCACAGATTTTATGATTACAATTCATTCCTATCTGCTGAATGAATTACCCTCAGGCAGCGAGCCTCACCTGACCTTTCCAAAATCCCGCATACACAAGCCCTGTGTTCAGTCCTGAAGACCTTTGTGTAATGAACTTCATCTACAGGAAAGGCCCACAAATATCAAAGTAAACTGCAATTATAAGCAAGAACAGTAAGGTTAATGGGATTTGCAACTGGCTTAGATTCTGAGTCTGGGGACAAATTAACTGGAGCTGTGGCAGAACCTTGTAGGCCTTTCCCACAGACTGTGGGGTCAGCGGGGTGCGTGTATCCCTAATCAAAGCCAGAGACTTGGGGCAGATAAAATTACCCCATGTTTTATTTCACCAATCAAGTCTACAGTATTTTCTGTCAAGCCCTAAGTGAGACCTTTTTTTTTCCCCAGAGAATATAGTGGTTGCAGAGGGTGTACCCCATGAGGTAGCAGAGGCTGCCCTACAACATCCCATGACAGAAATGCCCTTCAGCAAGCGGAGAGTCCGTTTTGTTTGACTGTTTGGGGTTAAAGCAGTTGTGTACTCCTGTTCAGGATTCGCTGTGCATATATTCCACGTACAGACACACATCCTCACAGGAAGGCTCAGTGTCATCCAGCATACCTAGGCTCTGCCAAAAGGGAGCACGAGCATTACATTCACCACATGCAATGCCAGTACTATCCACAAGTCACCTTCAAGTGCCTTGATCTATGAAGCCTTTTGCTTTATTTCCCAACTGTCTGCAGGTCATAGGGACCTGTAAAGGATTTACAATAACAACAACAACAAAATTATAAAGGACCTGAATCTACTTGAAGCAAATGCATCTGGAATAAATAAACTCTAATGTTTAACTACAGAGAGTGGAAAGTGCATGACTGTAATTTAGTGAGGATAATTTCAAGGCATTGCCTGTCACAGTGCTTTTGTGTTTCATTTCTTCTGTTTTTATTGTACAGATGGTTAACTTTTTTCCTCTTTATGTCCTATTTTTAAACTCTGGTGTGTTGAAGGTGGGTTTTTTTAGTTGTTTACATTACTCATGCTGAATCTTATAATAAGTCTGTAGATTTATTGACGTGATTTAAGTCCGGCTTCGGAAATAAAAGGCCACTGTGTGACTTCTTTGACTTATTATATGAATGCTGCAA
Organism: Colius striatus; assembly: GCF_028858725.1. Lineage (NCBI taxonomy): Eukaryota > Metazoa > Chordata > Aves > Coliiformes > Coliidae > Colius > Colius striatus. Next base: position 25,030,212 of record NC_084761.1, read on the forward strand.
GTAAAGAGGCTGTGAGCTTTTCCATTACACACTTCATTTCCAGAGATATATAACACAAACATACGCACCTCAGAGGAGTTTAAAAGCACCTACCAATTTTCATAGTATACAATTAGTTATTTTTAGTGTGCAAACAAAGAAAAATAATGCCTTAGAAATGCTAAGTATTTACTGGGAGCTGCTTGGTTTGTTTGTTTAGGGGGAGACCAGAGGGGAGAAGGGAAGGCCTGCCATTTAATACTTACTACTCCCCAAAGGATCTGGAAAACATTTGGTATGCCTTTCATTTGTTTGGGGGTTTTTTAATAGGAAAAAAAAAACCAAACAAAGGCAGCAGTGCCCTTGGAAACCTGTTGTCTGGTCCTGCCTCATGCCTGGGGAAAAGCAGCGGCCAGCCAGGCCTCCAGGAGCCTCACCAGGAGCTCAGTCAGTGCAGCCCAAGCCAGCCCCATCACCGGAGAGCTGCGGCAGCCCAGAGCCCTTCCCTGCAACACAGGGGAGGGGATGTGGACACGGTCCCAGCAGGGACACAGGGGTGTATCACTGTCTCCATGCATTTTAAAGAGCAATATTTTGGTGTAGCCCTGTGGCCAGCTTGATGTGGCAGCTCCCGTTGGCAGGACTAGCTGTAAGCGGGAGGGCAGAAGCATTTATGGACCTGTAATCCGCGGATTAAAGTTCCCTAAGTACACATGGACACGATGGACTATAATGGTGCCTTTGAGGCATTTAGGGTCCACTGTGTCAATAATCTGCGGATTAACCGACTGCCTCTTGCAATTCCAATTCAACCCACGATTCCCCTTTGCTGAGAGAACTGTTTTAGCAAAGCAAATCACAGCAGTATGGGAGAAAAAAATCCAACTACGCAAATATAAGAAGGTATGAAGCAATAAGGATATATTTCCACGGTATCTTAATGAACAACAGTGGCAACAATCTTCAGCTTAGGGGAGAGGTTAACTCTGAAGGGCTAACATTGTACAATGTGGAGCTGTCTCAAATTAGACGTGTTGAAAAGCAAACATACTCAGGGAGATATGGTATCAAACATCACATTTTACATGGGCTATTTTGTTTCTAAATGGAGCCCTATTTGTTTTTCTACATTTAGTGGAAACAGATTCAACTCTGATTCCATCGAAGTCACCATCCTGGACCTGGTGGTAGCTGGATGGTTCAAAAACCAGCTGAGTCAGGAGATGCCATTTGGGACAATCGAGGAAACACGTCACAGTTTTCCTGTTTTTTAATCAGAGACCACATGCCAGCACTTCTCTCCTTCGCAGCCATCTTGATCCATGCAACTCAGCAGTGAGTGTCAAAACCAAACAAACAGTGAGTCCCCAGCGAGCTCTATTACAATGCTCAGTTGTTCTCTCGTACCTCCACTTGCAAGGAGATGATAGTGGCACAGGAAGCAAAGGGATGTGCTGGAGCAGTGGGCGGCAGCCAGCTCCACTTCCCGCAGCTTCTCTGGCATGGGCTGGCCTGTGTCCTTACCGTTGGATCTGCTCAGTCTCCAAAGCCTGTACCAAATGGCCAGGTGGCTCACAGAGAAGACAAGGGTCATGGGATGGGCGACTGGTACCAGCTCTTCCAGAGGAAAACCTCACGTCAGACACCCAACTTAGAGAAGGGGAATGTTTTCCATTTTCTCAGCAGAGGTTGAGCCCCAATAGAAGAAATAAGACATGTCAGAGAAATCTTAGTTTGCATAGCTCCAGGCCATTGAAGATAACCAACCTGAACTACCACACAGCTTAACACAAATCTTTCACTGTGAGATCTGGAGGTGTTTTATAACAGAGAGTAATTATGATCCCCTTGTTACAAGCAATAAAAGTGGGGCAGCAACTTTCCTTGTTCAAGGAAATCCTAATATAATCCTTTCCTTTAATCATAAAACAATAGCTACTTTCCTTGGCCAAGTCATTCTGCCTTCAGCACAGCCCTCCAAATGTATGTTACTCTCTCTCCGTAATGAATTTCAGCAGGGGGATTAGCAGGGAGCAACATACGAACAATTACAAATTACAACCAACACAAGCATGTTGGTATTTGGTACAGTTTCCCACTGTTTCTCTGGAATACTTCTGAATGATATTATGAGCAAGTGCCCACGCCAAAGCCCAAGAGGGACAGGGATGACGGAAGTCTCAGGGTATGATCAAGACCAGAACCAGGGTCCATGCATCCTGCCATCACATCCTTAAAACTACCGGGGCTTAGAGCTGGCAGTCAGGAAGACCTTTGGGAAGTGCCAAAACATAAACCCAAAGTCATTTAACTGCATTAACTACCACAGGAGTTTAAGTTGCTGGAGCCATTCCTAGAGCCTGGGGAATGTGCCTCGCCTGGCAGCTGCCCACAGACAGCAAGGTGTTTGTTACAGGGAGAAAATATGGGGCTTACGTAGGGCAGGGAGCTGCCAGAGAGTAGTGACAGGCAACGGGACTGTGGGTCACTGGTATGACTGGAGGGGCAGGAGCAGGGGGAAGCTGAGCCTCCAGTGGCTCCAGCAACAGCCAGAGTGCTCACCTGTGGGAGGAAGCTGAAACTGCTTATGCACTTCTTGCCTTCTACTTTTTGGTCAACGATTAAAAAAACGGAAAATTGCTGACTACTCTGAAATGCTTTTAAGTGCACATGGGCCGATTCCCTCAGCTCCAATCAGACAAACAGTTTTCTTCAGCATCAGGAACATCACCACACATGTACGTAAGATTATAAACCACAGATAGTCCATGAACATTAGTATTCGTGCTTACTTCCCTGCCTCTGCACACACACTTTTCCTGCAACAGCTACTCAAAAATTCTCATTTACAATTTTATCATACCATTCTTTTTACTACCCAGGGTTTCTCGATGCTTCCAGGCTAACCAGTAACAACCAGTAATGGCTGCAATAGCACGGAGAGTAACAGCAGCAGCTCTCCAGAAAGTCCTCTGGCAGCTGGAAGAGTGAAGCAAGACAGCGACTCTGGTAAGAACCCCTATTATGGTGTTTATGCCCAGGAGACAATTCTCCAATCCCTGGGGAAGCAATTGCATCCCTGCGCTACTGCTAGGATGGTGTCCCACAGTGGCTGCAGGGGTAGTGGATCTCTCGAAGCAAAGGCACAGCAATGGGGGCTAAAATATAAACTACAGCAGGCATCTGGCACCATGTACAATTCTAAGGTTAGATTGTAGCTTTTTCAATCCAGGAGCACTCGTAGTTAACTGAATACGAGACAAGGAGAAAATACAATTTAAATGAAAGGGGAGAAAAAAAAGTTATCTCTATCTTACTCTGTTCTTTCATGATTTTTTTTAAGTCTTATCCCTGTGTTGCTTTTAGTTATATCTGAATCATAACCTAGATCTTCAGCTGACTTCAAAGAAACTATTTCTACTCAATTAAAAGTCTAGCCCATATTACTTGTGACTACAGTAATAAATGTTATGCTTATAGGCGGTCCCCCAAAATTTCTAATTATCGTTGGAATCCAGATTTTTCTGATTGAATTTACTGTCTAAAATTGAATTCAGATTTAATATTGTCTGCCTTCAACTTTAAAGGCAGGCAAATGACATCTTGGGCCCTGTAAGTCCTTAATCAGCCCTTAAGGTGCTCCCTCACAATAATTTCTTTCATATCATGGTAATTTGCTGAAGCTGTGTCTCATTTTTCCTAGTTAGAAAAGAGTTGCCGAAAGTATGTAAACATTTGTCAAGTGTTTGAAAATGGAAAGCATCAAATATAGTACTAAAGACATTGATATTTACATATTTCTACCAGCATGCTCGGTGTTAGAGCTGGCAGACTTCAGCCACAGTTAACAGCAGCAAAGACTTCCCAAGGCCCAGCGTGGATGTCAACCCCCACACTCATCCTCACCATCTCTAAACAGTAGCACACAGCATAGCCCATGCAAGTGAACCACATCACAGGGAGCATGATCAGTCTCACCACTTCTCCTGTGTGTCATACAGAAAATTACCTCTTTCATGTGCTCACTTCTATACGCTACATGATGAGGGATAAGAAAAAGCTAGAATGTTCATACTAACTGAATTTTGCCTACCAGCATTTACTTCCTTAGCATCTTGCTTTAAAAAAACAGATTCCTATAGAGAACGACTCAGTAAATTAGTGAAAATTGTTAGCGAAGGAAATTAGCTGCTCTGAATTCCGTGCCCCCCATAGTGCCTGACATTTCTCAATGCCTCCGGAGAAAATCTGAACTTCTGCTTCCTCCACTGGCTTGCCCTTTGCATGGCAGGGTGGGTGAGCTTCAACCCACACAGACCCACGCGTGGAGGCTCTGGCCCCCATATGCTAGTCCTTCCCCTAGTCACTGGGACAAATGGCAGCAACAAGCATGCCCCATGCTCATGAGGGAGCAGGACCACTCCCAGGAAGACAGCACCCACATGGTGCAGGAGTGGCTCCCAAGGTTATTCAAGGCTGTTACAGAAGCAGAAGAAAGATTTATGACAAGGGCAGCCAGGTGCCAGAGGGGCTACAGGCCCAAACAGCCCACACACCTGCCCTGGGCCACTGAAGGCTCCCCCATCAGCACTAAACAGCTCCAGATCTAAGATGATTTGCCTCCAAAGGGCAAAACAGTACATTGCCAGAGAGATGGTGAAGCATGACCATGGAGATTGCTGCCACAACGGGCTTGGGGTCAGAGCTGGCACACACGTTATCTCTGAAGAGGTCACAAGACACGAGTCCAACCACAGCTCACCAGCCCATCATATCAAAGCTCAAGAGGAGTGTGTTTGAGAGCTGCCAGGGAGCTTCAGGGTGTCTTTCTAACACATTTTGAGTTTTCTAAGCAGTGGACATCTACATGACCAAGCTGAAAAGTCTTCCTGGGTGCAAAAAGACAGGAGCTTTGAAAGGACATAATTCAAGAGTTTCAGACCTGCCAGGGTCAACTGTAGAGCTGTGATAAGGGATCTCAAAATTCAGATCATCAAAAGGGTCAGTTTCAGCCCCACTCTACTGCAAGGAAAGTGTTTATTTGTTCAGGCTGGCAGGCGAAAGGTTAGTTCTTTATCTAGTTACTGCGAACAAAAGCAGAGGGAACACATATGGGTGGATAGGTCAGACTGTCATGGGTGAGTGAACATCCAAACAACCCCAAAACCTTCAGGCCTTCTTATGGCAACCATACATCCTCGGGTGACTGTGGGGAAAAGAGGGGAAGGGGAAAACTTCTGCATTTGGAAACGACTAAAATGTGTGCCAAAGGCATTTCCTTTCCCAAAGGAGGAAGACATGGTGAGAGATACGGAGTGGGACCCAGCACTGCCTTCTGAGAGTGGCCCTTTGCTAACGACTGGAAATGTCTGCCAGATCCTTGGGCAAAAGTTATTGCTAAAGGACAAAGTGTCATTTCAACCTCACCATTAACATTGCATGGTAAAAATCAGCTGTAAAGTCAAAAAATTATCTGCTTCAAGCTGTATAGTCAAAATCTATCTGGTTTTTAGTGCTTTGTCCCTCAAGGTAAAACCAAGAAGTTCGGGCCCTCAGGTCCTGCTTCACTCCCCACATGCACGTTTCACTATGGGGTGTGAGTCGGGGTCCACTCAGTCCCGAGCTGAACAAAACCACATGGAGCCCATCATGCCAAGAGGGGATGGCCACAAACCCAGGGAGCAAAAGGTTGATCCGGAAAAGTGTTTTGGCCTGCTGGAAGTACATCTTGTTGACGTGCATGAATTTTGCATTTTCTAGTTCAAGCCCTCACTGCTTGGATTTTCTTATAAATGCTTTGCAACTGGTTTTTCTTAAATGAGCAGGAATTAGAACATGCTCCATAAATTAACACATTTCCTTCCCTGAGCCTGCTGCCCTGCTATCACACACGTGCAAGAGATGTCTTGCACTTTTGCTTAATTCAAATATTGTTAGACTTGTTCACATGATGTGAATGAATCTTGAAATGTACTTATTTTTCCTAGTATGATTTTTTCAACTATTGTGCTATAACAGAATTATAAAAGTTTTAATTGACCGACATTAAACCTTCCCTGAAAAACTGTAACTTTAATATCCCCTAGGACTATTAGATGTTATGCATTATTTCTCATTACTGAAAAATCAGTTTGAGAGAGCCCCTAGGGTCTTCCTCACATAAGGATAAGATCCTATTAGTCCTACAAATCATACTAAAGTAAGTAATTCTTACACAGGAGAAAAACCCCATGGGGAATTCAATGCAGATTTAGTAGCCAAAGGAAGAGAAAGAACGGGGAGTAGAAACTGTTAACACTGCTCACGGATGTTTTCCTTCGCATCCAGAGACCAGGTGGCAGCTCCGAGACACTTGGCTTTCCTGCATCATCATCAGCTCGATCTGTAAACTGCTTAATTTACATCAGGTTTCTGGATTTCAAAACTCCAAGACACGTTTAGACTGTTTGACTACAAACAAATTAGCAGTAAATCTTCTGCACCTAAACAAAGTAGTGAGAGAGAAAGAGAGAAATCAAGCTCTTGTCTTCACGATATTCTGGTCGCTTTTTTAAGAACCGTCTACCCTCTTTAATAATCCCTGCAGACGTGTGCAGAGAACCTGTGGTCCCGTCGCGCCTTCCGCCTGCCTCCCCACCAGCCTTTGCAGCAGAGGCAGCAGCTGGTCTAGCATGGCTCTGTTTTGGTACAGAGCAAGCTAAAAGTGAGAAAGATGAAATGCAACATTTTTCTCACACCCTAATAAAGTTTCAATTCCTTTAAAGTTACTTTTCTGTAAATAAAATAATAATGACTAAAAAATATACGCTCAATTAGGTGAACAATACTTTTCCCCTGTAAATCACGGGGAAGTGTCGGCCTCGGTGGAGTGTCACGTTGTGAGCGTGCTAGGGTCACACTGGAGGGGCACTCATATCCGGACCCATGGAGAGGGGAATGAAATAGGAAAGATAAATTATTGCCTTTTGTTTTTCAGGTTTCCAGGTGCTTGTAGGAAGTACCCACTGATTCTTATCTCAGCTGTCAAGCAAGCAACAAACATCTCTCCAACTACTGAATTACCTTTAACTTTCAGTGATCCTAATTCCAGCCAAAACACCATCAACCAACTTCACGTGCTCTTGAGCAATGAGAGACACTGAAAATGCTGCACTTCCTGAGTGCTCACTCCTGCCCAGGTGGAAGGACACAGTGCACCCAAAGATGCTCGGCACAAGATTTGCCTGCATCCCTCTCGGATAACTCAGGTGCATTTTTTTTATCAAAGCCATCATAGACTAGGAGCTGGGTTCTCATACTGCTTGTGTTGCTGATTATTCAAACAGCATTTAAAACTCAGCCTGTAAAATGTCCCCCAGAAGATCATCACGTTTTTGGTGAAGTTACAGCATCAGCCAATCTCACACATGAACTGAAGACGACGACGCTTTGCCTGCTTCTGACATGTCCGCACAACCGTCATGCTCCCCAGGGTGCAATCAAAGCCATCTATGCAGCCACAAAATTTTCAGCTGGTTCCTGTAATAGCCCTGTGTTAACATTTATCTTTCTCCTATTCAGTGGGTGTCCTTGCATACTGCAAATTAGAAGATTAATTCTGAAAGAACAAACTTCTTTTTAATATTTACTCGCTCTTTCTTAATTTATTTCAAGCTTTAAGCACATTCTCCCAGAGTTATGATTTATTACCCTAACCTATTTCCCAAACCAAGGGCAAATACTTCCTCTCCTACTGACATCTTGTTTTAACTTTTCAAACATAAGATATCCTCAGCCTTCAAAGCTCCTTCCATCCATCCATAAGCATTAGCTTACTTGAGTAGTTTTCTCAGACAGAAACTATTTTGCATCCAAGGATTTGCTGTTGCATCCAAGGATTTTTGTCATAGAAGCAGCATATTCTCAGCCACGATGTAAAACAAAGAGCGGAGTGCACAGCTTCTGTACTCTGCTTTTTCGCCAAGGCAATGCTCACTGCATTGCTCATTATTTAGCAGAGCTCAAGCACTACGTGTGTCTCTCCTCACTGGTCTTACCCAAGACATTGTCTCTCCTTCAACATAATTGTGGTTTATTCTCCTTTCAATTACACCAAAATACAGAGCTCAACAGCATTCAGTATCACCCCAGGTTCTCTGTAGACAAGGTAAACATTAGTGTTACGGGCTGTCTATACGCTCTCACACAAGCTTTATATTCCAAACATATTCCTTGATACATAATTAGTCAAGGTTCTCATTCTCCATACTGGGCATTCCCACCAGGATGTGTACACCTTTTTTAAGAGCTCACAAACTTGTTTTCTTACATAAAGGAAGAGGCTTCTCCCTCCTTCAGTCAGGTCTACCCTTCTCCTCTGCATTTTCTAATCAGAGAAAGAAAGCAAAAGCTCCCCTGTTATTTTAACTCTCATGAGTGGTTGAACTGGTAGCCCAGAGCAGTTATATAGCCTTCCACATTAATAACATCAGTCCCTTTGAATGCACTGAATGAAAAACGAGTAGTTTTCATTAGTCTGCCCTTAATGCAGAAAACGTGTCCATTCAGTGAGGTCGAATGAAAATCTGCCATCTCTGGGGTGTCCATCGGTACAAATTAGTAAATCTGCCTCCTGCAAAAGCAAGCAGGGGGACTGAAAAGATAAATACCCACTTAGTAAAACAAAATAAAAAGAGCTCTAGAAAGACGCAAGACCCTGAAGGAGGATTGAAATAGCCCCTTGAAAACAGTGAAGTAATGGGCTTACAGTTTTACTATTTGTATAAAGTTTAGCAACTTCAAAATGAACGCAAAGCCAAACAAAACTTGTTATCCCACTAAAATCTGTGCTGTAACTGAAGCCAGTACCCAGATGTTCTGTGGTAAAATCTGCCGCTTCGCTGCACAAAAGCACCACGTACCCTGACGTATAGTTGTGGCTTGCCTTTATCCAAACCTACTTAGACTCTGGATTATTTTTCTAGCAATCTTTTAAACTGCCATGGGAAGCATAAAAGGTGGTCTCCTGCAAAACTGTTTGGTACCAGCTTGAAATGTAACCACTTGCAGAAATCAATCAGGATTTCTCTTTAATAAACTGTTTAGTGCCAGCTTTTTGGAACGTAAATTGTAGAAGAAAAAGCAGGGTCTGATTTTAATAAACATCTCATCCTTTTATATTTATTAAGGCAGAAGACCCTGGCACACTTTAGAGCAAAACATCTGTCAAAGAGGCTCCATCCAGCCCCACAGAATCTGCAGGACATGAGGCAGAAGGCAACTGTGTGGCTGGAGGCTGAACACCACCCTGAGCAGCCAAGGTGAGCCCCTGCTTCCTGGCACTATTCCCCACCCACTCCTAGCTGCCAGGAAACCCTTCATCCCTTCTCATTCAAGGGACTTCTGAGGAGGAGAAAGTGGACTTGAAGAGGCTGTTTCTACCCCTATGCAGAGTTCTGGCACAGGAGGAGGAGAGGCGCGCTGGAAAAACCACGGCAGATGGGCTGGAGCTGCGTGCCGGGAGCGTTGAACATCGGATGAACGCCGAGTATGTGGTGAAGGCATTTGAGCCGAACAGGGAAGGCAGCACAGGCGTTACGTGATTTTGAACAGCTTGCTTGACAGTTTGCACCATATTGTATTTATAAACATTGGGGAAACCTAAATGCTTTTCCTTGGCGTTTCCGAAGTAGTGATCCACAACACAACAGGCGCACGGGATGACCCTACACAGCTCTGCCCCACCTTCGGGACAACCGTATTACAATTTTAAAGGGGGACCCTGTATTAATCTCTGGGGGATCAGCATCCCACAGGGCGTTCAAATTCCCTTTCAAACTGCACATCTGATCACCAAACCCCAAACTGCCCCCCAGGGGTGCTAGGACATGAGGTAACCCAGGGGCCAATGACACCAGCAACACATCAGGCATGTGCCACCACTTGCCCAAGGTGGCTCCCCACAGGGAACAGGTAGCTGCTGTCACAGGCGCTGTGGAGCATGGCACATCCCCAGGTGGGTGCAGGACGCGCATCGTGTCGCCTCGCTGGCAGGGCTGAAATGACACACTACGGTGCCCACTCTCCACAACACAAAAATCAATGGGTTTTCTGTCCAGGGCTCCACAGCAAGGTGGACATTGTGATGCACCCGCAGCTCTCATCATGGAAACGAGAGAAGGCTGAGGGGATTTTTCTGGTGTATTATAAAGGTCCCTCGAATTAAGACGGGCTCATAATCTGATGACACAGAAACTCCACAAGGAACAGGTATCATTCTCTTCACAACAGGGTGAAATACAGCCATGGGACCTCAAATACATACATACACTACCCACACATGATGCACTACAGAACATTTCTTCTTCATCACATTTTTAACAGTTGCACTAGAACATAAAAATCTCTTCATGTTAAAAGGTCCTCTCCTCCTTTAACTATTAACAACTTCTACATTCTAGACATTACTCTAAGTGCTCACAGAGTCTTACAGTGGTACTAGAAAGCTGATCTTGGCAGCTGTTCTTCTGCAGGTATATGTTTTGCTATGAGGTAGGAGAATGAGGCCGAGAGGATGAGGCACTCCTGACAAGAAGCAATCCAAAATGCCATTCCTGAAATAGCTAAGAATCAGCAATTTTCAAAGTAGGCTGAACAGAATCACAAAGTTTTTCTCCCTACTCCCTTACAGCACAGCCAAGGGTGCTGACGACGTATAACATCCAAGTGCTATTTTTAGGGAAGCCAGGTAATGGCCAAGCCAGCAGTGCCTTGACAGGGTCACTAGCACACAAATCACTTGCCACTAACCACCCAGGGAGGAATTCACTGTCGTCTCTTCCAGTTTTGCACAGATACAACTCCATCATCTCGACCACGCATGAAATGTGTGTACCTAGGCTAGACACCCGGCGTAAGACAGTGCCAGATGGGGCTGCCAATGCAGACCAACTGGAGGATGCTCCAGTGGAAGCTCAGTGCCATGCTTGTGTCACTGAACATCACCTAGTATCTGCTCATCAACTAGCCGCCAGGCCAGGCAGATCTGGGTATCTGGGCTGGAAACCTTGCCTCCTCTCGATGCTTGCCTGCTGCGGCTCAGTCAAGTCCCACGGACAGAGATACCGTTTAAGTGTTTGAATTAATGACTGTAACTGGATGCTAACCAGATCCTTTGGTGGGGAGGGAAAGGCCAAGGGATGGCACAAGCTTCACAAGCCACTCTTGGAAACCAGCCTTACAGAGGCTGCCTTGCCTGTCTAGGTGCCCACCGGGATGACTTCCAGAGCTGCCCTGGGCAGCACGGCATGGACAAGATCATGCATCAAGCTAACTGGTCCAAGGAAAGCAAGGCACATTACTACGCCAGTGTTAAATACATCCAGAACAAAAAGACTCAGAGAACCACAGCTTTACAAAAATCTGAGCTAGCCTTCAACTGGAAAGGTTTAAATATGTAAAAGTTATATCTGCAACTGATTAAACACCACTTTGTAGCCATTGTCTCTGCTGTAGAAATAAAAATACGATTCAAGCTGCACATGGCAAATCTCTGTACTTACACTCTTACCGTTGAGTTTTCTCTCTACTTTTTTGGTAACTGCTTTTTGGTTTTCTTCCTCCCTCTCCCCAACCAAACAACACATGATGCTAGCGAAGAGGAAGCCGTTGTCTGCCCGACACACACCCGCTCCGCGCCAGCGCCGAGGATGAGCCGGAGCTCCCGGCAGCAGCCCGGGCTGCGGGGCACAGGCGGCCGCCAGCTGAAAGAGGGCAAAAGCGGGAAGGGAAAAATCGAAACCTCCGAAGGGAAGCGCGGGGTTAGATCCGAGAGGGTGCCGAGGTCCTACTGGCAGCATCCCGCAAAAGCCGCGGCGGAGCGGTGCCGGGAAGGAGGGACCGCGCTGGGGTGGCGGTTCGGTGCGGCGCGTACTCCTTCCCGCTTGGGCCGGGGGTCTCGCAGCCGGGGGGACACCGCGCACCCCGCCCGCCCCGACGGCAGTCAGGGGGGTGCCGCGCGGGCGGCCCCGCTCCCCCGCCCCGGTGCCAGTGGCTTACCTTGCGGTGTCCGGTCCCGTCCCGTCCTGTCGCTCCTGCGGCGGGAGGGGAGGAAGGCTTTTTTTTTGTTTTAGGGGGGCGGGTGTTTACCTAACCCCCCCGCTCCGGCAGGGACGGGCTGCAACGGGGACTGTGTCACGCACGTCCCTTCGCGCTTTATAGCCCCTTCCCTTCCCCACCCCTCCCCGCGGAGAAAAAAAAAATAAAATTAAAAAAAATACAAAAGAGGAAAAACAATAAAAACGAAGAAAAAGGAGGCAGGACCCCCTCGGGGCACCCGCCGCCGCCCGGGGCGAGGGCACGGCCCCGACTTCGCCGCTCGGGAGGAACTGCAGGGCGGCGGAGCGTCGGACGGCAAAAGTTTGGCGGAGGGGGCGCGGAGGGGCCGCTCCCGGCGCGTCTCGCTGCTGGCGGCGGGGCGGGCGGGCAGGGGTGCCCCGCGGGCGCGGCCGCACCGCCCCGCCCCGCCACCGCGCCGCGCCGCTCCGCTCCGCCGAGGGCGGGCCCGCGGGGAGCCCCGCTGTGGCGGCCCCGGGGGGCGGCGGGGACGGGAGCCCCTCAGCCGCCCTCCATCACCCCCCGGCTGAGTCGTGGGGGGCAGCGCCGCCCTGCCCGGCTTTGTGACCACCCTCGCCTCCGCCGCCAGAAGCTACTCAACATCCATCTTGGAAGTGTTATCCTGCCTGAAAGTCGGGACGGGGGGACTCGGCGGGGGGAACGGGTACGCCGTAGGAGAAAGGGGGGAGGAGGTCGGCAGAGGAAGCGCGCCTGTTTCTCTTTTCAACGCAGCCGGGAACGCTGTGGAACATCCCTACAGCGATGGACACGGGAGAGAAGGCTTGGGAGATGGTCAGGAATGAACGAGAAAGGGTATTTATTAAAGCCTCCTGCAATTTAGCAAATGGGCCTTGAGAATGTATGTGCAACCTCTCGCCTTCTCCCTCCTTTACATTTTGATCGGAGGCAGCTTTCAGGTTCGGGAACGAGGAACATTTTTCTTACTATTACCTGGGAGCTGCAACGAAAAGGCAGAAAGTATTTTTTGCCATTGAAAAACAAACCCCTCTCTTTTGGTTTCTTTTTTTTCTTCTTTTTTTTTTTTTTGAGATATATCGGTCATAAAAACACCAAGTGCTACATAAGCATTAGACAAGTTATTAGCAATAATAGGTAATTACCCTCAGGGTGATCATTCCTTTCCTACAACAGATCTGGGGAGCAAAAATAAAGTAAAACCTCTTAAAAAAAAATAGACTGCTGAGCCAATCTGACAGTGAAGCCTCCACACAGCGATACAAAATGTCATACTCTCTAGGATGATGATCAACTTCACTCTGTGAAGACACAGCCCCCAAAGAGCTCATGTCTCGAGAGACATGTAGCAGCCAGGACCTCTGCTAATTGCTGTTAGTTACCAGCACTTAGCTCCCACTCTGTGAACTCACAGAGCGACTGGGTTGCTCACCGCAAGCCAGTGAGCACTCTGCCCAAGGATCTGCTCAAAAATCTAAGTTCACTAAAAGAAATCCAGGAATAAGGAAAAAAGAGCTTCATGAGAGTCCCCATGCATTTATCCTTCTGTTTTCATGTCCTTATTTTTACATATTTCACAACTATATTTATAATTTTCAAAGAGACTCAAGGGCAGGAGTTTGGGGGAGACACAGAAGTTTAGAATTCATTTATGCATGTTTAAGGAAAGCCTGAAAATACCTGGTATTTGCACACAGCATCTCAACTTCTTCCTTTCCAGACGATTGAAAAATAAATAAACCTCAGCAAACTACACGTGCTCCTCTTCTGCTGCAGGAGATGCAGAGATTCAATCATCCGAAAATAGGAGAATCTGACTGAATAAGAAAGCCAAAATTAGTAAAGAAAACCCAGAGAAATCTGACCAGTTTTCCCCCAAGCCTTTGGGGCATGAAGGAGCAGGCAGAGAGGGATGTGCTCAGGTGAAGGCAGGCAGCTACCTTTGGGTAGGATTCGTGGCACCACAGTATTCTGTAGAGCTTGTGAAAATGGCTGGCTCCCGTTTGAGGTCATTAGAGGTAAAATATTGCTACCCAGCCAAAGAGCTCTTGAGACTGTGCGCTTCACACGCAGGCAAACCGATTATTTTTAACCCAAGGACAGTTTTAGTGCTATTGTTCTTAGAGGGTATTACTGTTTGTGATTTCAGGGGAAGCAGGATGACATCCCTGGGATATTATTTACCGAGGTATGTGAATAGCGACTCCTCTGCATATAGATAACTCTTTTTTTGGATGCTTGCAGTTTCGCCTCTATTGCAACTGTAAATCTCTATCATGATTTAAAGCATTGCACAGAGCAACTCCCAGACAGAAGAGCAGTTAAAACACTTTCAGAACAAGATTTTCCAAATTTACAAGGTACAAAAATATTAAACATAGATATGGAAGGCAGATTTCGGGTTTAAATGCTGAAAATTTTGTGAATGCCTGGGAGTCAGTTAAAGGGAAATCAAATAAGGAAAGGCCAAAACACAGAAAATTCTTGTGGGTAGGTGTCTCCTTTGAAATCCTTTTAAACTGTCCCACGTACTATCCCAGCACCTGGGAAATTAGTATTGCAGTGCTACCCAGTGAATCCAGAGAGGATTGTGTTTCTACAGTCTTTACAGGAACAGGTCCCAGGCATGGCAACGTTCAACGCCCAGGGCGAGAAGCCTTTGACTTTAAAATGCTGTTTCCTTATGCTGGTACAGCAATACTAAGAAACTCAAGGCGGAGATGATCAGAAAACCTTGAAATAACTTGTCTCTGGACACTCACTTTCTCCTTCTGCCCTCTTCATGGAACTGAGTTTTACCAGGAAAAATGGGTGCAAGAATGAATTTCAAGAGCTACACGCTAAGTACTGATGTAAATTATTCATTTGCATGCAGTCGCAATCTCTGTCTGTAGCTATTGGAAATTTACTTGGGAACTGAAACTGTTTTGACTTAAGTGAGCAAATAAATATCCAAAATTTGGAACATCTGTAATTGGTTAAAAGAGGTGACTGTAAACTGTCTGGATAACATTTGCGCTCTTCACAGTTTCACCATGCTGGGAGACCCTGTTGGAGTGGATTGATAGGTGCTACCACAAAACAAAATGCATGTTGTTTATTGTGGAAGAAAGGAGGAAGAGATGCTTAATAAGCTATGCTGTGAATAAAACTCAATAATAAATTTTACCAAAACAAAAATAGAAATGGGCAATTGGATATTCTAGGAGGAGAGAAAGAGGGATAATTCATCAGATAAATAATTCATTGCAAATTTTAGCACAGTGCTGCTGTGCATTTGGTATGGAGGACAGATGACACCGTGTGTGCTTGCATCTGTGTGTTTAATTGTGTGTATATACTTTTTTTTTTTCCCACCCAGTGGTGTGGCTCTCATTAGAATGCAGATCTGAAGATCTGTTATCAGTAATCCAACAATTAACATTTGTTTTTAGGGAAAGGGTATCGTTAGTTATTAACCCAAGAAATTGAGATGATAAACTGGATTTATCAATCAATTATGCCTCATAGGCCATGACTGCTTTTAGTTATGCAGCATCACACAGAGCTCACTCGCTCAGAAGAGGAATGGGCTGGGCAGTAAGGCCCTCGAGAGGCATCTAGGAAGCATCTGGCTCAGTAGCTCACTGCCTTCCCCAGTGGAGCAACACACGAATGCCCAGGTGGAGTCTGAGCAGCAGCAGTGTGCAGGTAAGCGATAAAGCTCTAACAATTTGCTGTAAACATAGAAATAATGCTCCTACTTTCTGTAGAAGTGCTGGTATTACTGAGTTTTGTTTGCCTCAGGCTACAGCTGAGTGAGGGATCAAGTTTTACTTCTGCCCGCTGGGCAGCAAGTGGATGCTGCCTGAAACAGTGGCCTACGTGAGAGGTGATGGCCTTTCAGGGCTGGGCAAAGCACGAGTCTGTGAGAACATCTTCCATCTGTGCACTGCTGCTTCACCAAGCACAGCTCGGGAGAGCAGGCAAGGAGCAGCAATCCTGCCCAGCACACTTCCACCAAAAACCTGGAGCTACGGAGCTGTTGTGGCCAGTGGCAGGGAGGTGTGAGCATCCTGCAGTGGCTCCCTTCTCGCCTCAGTTGGGGATTCTTGTTTCAATAAGAGACATTTTCTTTACCCTATCTTGAGAAAAATCAAAAGCACGTGAAGCAGTTGGTGTGCAGCTTGCGATTTAACTCCATGTTTCTCCTTCATCACTTCAAAGCACTGGTGGGAGAGGGATAAATCGAGACACCTCAACAGCAGAGTGTGGCTGATACAATTTCTGGACACCCTGTTCCATGCCCTCCGGGCTTTGCCCAGCTGCAGTGTAAACCCAGTGCGTTGCCGCTGACCCCAAGAAATTACACATTTGGGCTGCCCTTAACTCATTACTTGCCTATTTTATCCAATTATGTTTTATTTATTAAACTAATCTTTAAAATGTCTTGGTGTTGACTGTTTTACACCTGCAGCACATTCTTTTTAATCCTACTGTTTTATGAACTGATTAACAAGATTTTTTGCTCTGGCGGCGCAAAAATAAAGCACAAAACTAAAATATAGTTCCTAGTAGCTGGTGTTGGTGCTTCCCATATTGTCACTGGAAAACACCTGCTATTAGGCACCGCTGTAGCACTTGTTTTATTTTGTCAAATTGGGTATAATATTACAAAATCAGATTAATGATGAGCGGTTTCACTGCAAAACCCCAAATCTGCACATAAAAAATAATGACAAGTAGAGTTCTCACGCTCCAAGCCTGATTTCTTAATCTTTGTTCTACTGAGAAAAGAAAAATTATGCTATTTTGCATAATTTAAATAATCTAATTCACTTTCCAGATAAAATTGTTACCATATCATTGATTTAATCTCAAGTACCCAATAGGCCCCTTAAAATCTGATACAAAGTATCTCTTCCTCTAATTAAAACAAATGAATGTAATAAATGGTATGATAATTAGGCATAGTGTAAAGTATAGGCTACTTTGATCCCGAACATGCACCCTTTATTTCTTATGTGACTAGGTGTTCCCACAAACACAGCCCAGGCCCAAGTTCTTGTTATATTCCTGTCTTCAAAGAATAATTGTTCTAGACATGTCACCACAAAGTATTTAATTCAAGTCGCTCTTTTTGACCACAGTATTAAACACTCACACGATGGAGCAACAAATTCTTTCCTTGGCAACAAGAATCAGATGTTAAAAAATGATGCTTAAAACTAAACACTAACTAAATAATTATTATTATTTACTCTTTTGTGTGCCCCACCAGTTCAGCTGAACATGTGGCTTCTGCACAGATGTGGACAAATGAGACTACTCCTTGTAAAAGCTCAGTGCAAAAGTAATAATTGCAATTTTTAAGGCCAGTTTGTCACTGTAAGTACTTACCTGCACGATATAGAAGATTGCAACTTACACAGTAGAAAGCTAGAACCCATTCGAAGAAAGGATTTTGTGTTTATCTGATAACAACGACTTAGTGAGAAGGATTTGCCTTCACACAGGACAGACAAGGGAAGTCTGTAGTGTCCTAATTCCTTTCAGGTCACTGAAAAATCCATGGCATCCACCTCCTCCTCCTTCCTTTCTCAAGGTGAAGACCAGCCTTCGATATCCTCAGCTCCCATTTCAAGTCTGAGACTTCTTCCCTCCTGGTTAACCAAGGACAAGAAACACTCAAAATGCTCTCGTGACAACATTTTTCCCCTTTGGACTTCCTCAGAAGATCCCAAGCTGACTGTAATATGAAGGTGCTCAGAATTCTTAGCATGTTTGTACATCTATGGTATATAACATGGTTGTGTGCAGTAGTTACAGCTCTCTCTTGATCAAATAGCCCTGAATAAACATTAATTCATGTCACTGGGTATATTTAATCACCAGACACCATGATTCCTAGGAAATCAGAACATGCAAGTTACTTCCTAGGCAGAAAACACTGAGAAAGAAGGATCAAAAGGGAAACTGTCAGTCATTGACCAAATGACACCATTGCTGGGAGAATCTGAAATATATCAGAGCTAAGATTTGCTTCTCTGTAATCACTGGTAAGGACCAATGAGGAAATTAACTCTTACCCTTTCTTCTCTGGGGACCCCCAGGTTTTAACTTGATCCATTTTCAAAGTCTGTGCTATGGGCTGTAACAACACAAAAAGAGGTTTAGTTAAGTATGGTGCAATGTCTGGCTACAGTAAAACTACAGCTGTGCCACCACACAGCACTTAAAGTGTACATCCAGATATGTTAAATCAAGCAGGTTCCTTTTTTCTTATCCAAGTGTACCCAGTAGCCCCTAGCAATTAGCAGTGATGTTCTATGTGCTGCCACTCACTTATGCAGAGCAGAGAACTCCAGGCAATGACAGAGTGGGAAGGAAAGCTGTAAAATGGTTCCTCTAAAGGCATTATTGCAGGGAAGAATATCCTACACAATTTAGAACAAAAGGTCATCTGACTGCTTTTTGTCTCACAAACCCAGAAATCCTGTGGTACAAAGCAGTACACCTGCTTCATGTTGTCTGAAACTCAAAGCTATGGACACATTTTTTGGTTGGTTGGCAGAGCTTAAAATAAATCCAATACCAAGTGAGTTAAATTCAGCTTTACGTTACGCCCAGGCAGTCCCCAGCATCATCAGGATGGCTGTCTTGCATATGGAGAGCAGAGGTGGGCTACAGTGACTTGACTATCTCATTAGAAGGTAAAATCAGTGATATCCATTCATTCTGCTTTCCTCAAAGAGCATGGCTTATTACTACCTCATACTGCATGGAACAAGCGAAAAAATCTCATCAGTGCACATACCATCCGTGTTGAGGATAAGCATAATGTCCTCATAGCTGGAATGTTTACTTTGCCCTCTGATGTACTAGTGTAGTAGTTTGCTTATGTAACAAACGTGTTTCTAAAAGTGTGTTTTTAAAAGCTTTTGAAGCACAAATCTGAGCAGTGACGTTCATACCAAACTACCATGGTCCTGATGGCAAGCTGGACCTCTGAATTCATAGATTCCAACTTTTCAAAAACTTTGCAGCATAAGTCATGCTTGATTTTCTTTCCTTTTACCATCCTCCAAAGTTTTAATTGCTGTCTTTTAGGTAACTAAGTGTAAAATGGAATACTTTTCCTTCTCACACCACGATCATACAGTGTTCTGTCACTAAACCATTAAGCAAGTTTTCCGGTGCTTTGATTTTATATGAGTTTTGTAGCTAAGGGGTGTAATTATCGTAATTAAATGTGGGAAGCATGTTAAGGGACAGAAAGATTTGAGGGAATGAGTGCTAAAACAGCTCTGCAAAACAAGTTGGCGAAGAGAAAATGAAAACATCAGTGAAAACTTCAAACTCTTTTAGCCGCAAAAAATTACATTTCCTTTTTCCGCATCTTTAGCGTCTAATGTTTCCCGTTAAAAGCCGGGGCTCGTGCAGGCAGCCAGGCTCGCCGGGTCCAAGCCCGCGGCAGCGAGCTCCGTGTGCCGCGCGCCGCTCCCGCCGCTGCCCGCCGCAGCTCCATCCCCCGGCCAAGCGCGCCATCTGCTGGGCTTGCCCCAAACCTCCGCGCGCCCCGACACTCCTCCCGGGGACCCGGGCAGCTGCCCCAACCACACACGGCAATCTCCGTCATTACTTCCTTCAGGGCATCGAAGTTGGTCCTCAAGGTCAATCCCAGAGTTACAATCCACCCCCCCCCGAATTGAAACTTGACAGGACCTTCACCCCAGCGCCAGATCTTTGCCACAGAGTTGGTCTTGCTTACTCTGATAGCGTATTTGAAAGGACACGAACCAAAAGCTCACCGTGCCTGGCTGTGCAGCTCTCACAGAGGAAAGTCATAATCAGATTTGTGTCAGAGCGAGCCTCGGACTTCCTACCTTCTGAAAATAACCTATGGAGTTGTCTTAAATGCATTTTCTGAACTCAAGCCTTACAACATCCCTGTGCAATCTGTATCACAGTCTTTGCTGACAGAGGAAACAAGACACAGAGAAACTAAAGGTACTTTAGTTTCCTGACAAGAGGCATCTAACATCTTCTGAGACCTCTCTGGGGATCTTATTTGGCCACAGCTACCGATACTGAAAGGCATAAGCCTCCAATTGCCCAGTACCATGTCTGCAGATGTTTCAGATACTCACTGGCATCTGGTAACATGGGACTGTCTTCAGACATCCAACTGAGACAGCAAATCACTGACAGAAGCCCTGATCTCTCACAGCACCTTCCTCTGACACCTGGCCACGTCAGAAGGAGATGGCACAGCTCAGGAACTACAAAGTTCCCAAGTCTGCACTTCAGGATGTTACCATAGTTCTTAATCCTCTCTTATTAAACAATGGATCCTGTTATCTGTCAGATATTTTGCTGAGTCTAAGTAGGACATCTATCTCAAAGATCTATAATTGCTTTCTGTCTCAAGTGAATAGATGATAAAGACCAATGCAGAAGATTAGAAGTTAATTGTCATAAACTCCATTGGCCAGGAATAAAACATGCAAGATCAAAATGATTTAGAACACAATTATGGGAAACTTAAAAACCAACATCTTATATAATAGAAGAAATTTGTCTCTGTCTAAAGAATACACCATGTGGGAACACACATAACTACTTCGCCTTCAGAAGCACTCACTGTGCTGTCTCTGGTAGGAGCCTCCACAAATTAGCCAGGGTAGCAGGATCCATATGGCTATGTGAATGGCTTGCACAGAGCCTCAGATGTGCGTGTGTTGTCAACAAGCCCAACTGGTTTGTCTGTTTATTCATAGCATTCAAACGCTGTGAGGAGCAAAAGGCACAACAGAGAAGCTTTCTATTTACAATTCCCTTGTACCTAAGCACATCACAGCTATTCAGAAAAAGTTCTTTTTGACTCCTGATAAACTGCAAGGCCTGCTTTTTAGAAGGTGGGCAATTAACAGGAAAATGCATGTCTGTGTGTGGTCCTCACAAAAGCCCATGAGAGAGCTTGCTTCAAGACATTAAGAAATCTTTGCAGATGAGCTGACTACCCAATAGCCAAGGAGGAATTGACAGGATATATTTATTTACTCTTTCATTTTTAGAACACCAGCTGGAGGAACATGGGGAGTCAACTAAATCAGAGAGAGTGGAAAGAGCATCCCTGAACTAAGTGGCTTAAGAGTATTACTATTCCAAAAGGAAATATTTGCTTAAACATAATTATTTTTCTCAGCACCAGCTTTAAGATTTTTTTGTACAAGCTAATGATATATTTCCAAACTCTGTTTCTTCTCCCATCCCTCCACACAAAACTGGCATTTATGGTCTGTAAACACCATAGCCTGCTGTGCTGGAAGGCTCTGAGGAATGTTACTAAGTTCACTGCTTAAAAATCTCTTACACTGAACATAGGCAGAATGAGCAAAGTCAAGCAATGCTTTCACATATGACTGACAGCTGATGCTCCCAGTTGTCCCAGGGACGAGTCCCAAAAGGTAAGAACACTCCCTTCCCATCAATATTCCCAGTGTTGCTAAAGAGAAAGGAAACCACATTGTAAAATCAAGCAAAAGCCAAATAGGAAACATACAGCTTAGAAGTCACTCATTTTCCCATCACCATCACAAGCTTTGAAAGTGGGATAAGATTCGGAATATTTGTTTGCAAATGATATTTTACTTCTGTGAAGAAAGAAGTGGGTTATGCAGAACTAAAGAGGGAGACAGCAGTGGCAGCAGCTATAGTTTAGCCAAAGGAACACAATGTTGCTTCAGCAAAGGTCTGACACTATGCAGACAAGGCAGCATCTTTTGGTGCTGCTTATTACATCTCATTTTTCCAGAGAAGATACTGTCATTTCTTGGTAAAAACCATCAAGATGATGACCATCATGTCCACAAAAATCCCATTGCCTAATCAAGGGAAGACCATCATGAAAGGGAAGACCATCATGAAAGCATTTCAACTGCACTAACTTCAGTCTGGCATCAATAACAACATTTAAATTCATTGTCTAGATAAGATGTCAGGCCATCAACTCATTTATCATGCATTCATTTATAAAGTTCTTCTGCTTTATTGATAATGTTATAGATTTCCTCTGAATTGGCCTGAATCTGGATTACAAATGTTCTACGTTCTGTGTGCTCATTGTCTCTAGAGTCAATAAAGCTCCTTCTCAATATAGTCACATATGCAGTTGTGTGAAGAATTTTGTGACCTCCAAAGCAGAGATGAATTTGTACAGTGGTGGCTATATTTTATTCAGAAAAAGTTCCCACTGATAGAAGCAGACAGGTTAGACTCCATCTTCCTAACACGTCCTTGAATTTTATGTAGACGTACATGAACGTGCACATGTACTTCTGATATTTTGTGTTCTTATTTAACTGTTCTGCTAACACACAATTTCATTAACAAATGACTACCAAAAATACAAAATACAAAAGTCTCAGTTCCCTAAATGAGGAATGTACCAGGCTTCATTGTACATACAAGGTTACGCTATTTAAGTGTGCACTCCTCTTGTGATACATCTTCAGAGGCCTGAATAGAGATCACAGAACCACGGAATCACAGGGGCTGGAAGGGACTTTAAGATATTATCTAGGTCGACGCCCCTGCCAGAGCAGGACCACCTACAGTAGGTCACACAGGAACTCGTCCAGGTGGTTCTTGAATGTCTCCAGAGAAGGAGACTCAAAAACCCATCTGGGCAGCCTGTGCCAGTGCTCCATCACCCTCACAGTGAAATAGTTTCTCCTTATGTTTTTTTGGAACCTCTTATGTTCAAGCTTGTACCCGTTGCCCCTTGTCCTATCATTGGACATCACTGAGAACAGCCTGGCTCCATCCTCCTGACACTCATCCTTTACATATTTGTAAACATTAATGAGGTCACCCCTCAGTCTCCTCGAAGCTAAAGAGCTCCAGCTCTCTCAGCCTTTCACTAGAAGGGAGGTGCTCCACTCTCTTCATCATCTTTGTGGCCCTGCACTGAACTCTTTCCAGCAGCTCCCCGTCCTTCTTGAACTGAGGGACCCAGAACTGGACACAAGATTCCAGATGTGATCTCACGAGGGCAGAGTAGAGGAGGAGGAGAACCTCTCTTGACCTACTGCCCACACCCCTTCTAATAAACCCCAGGATGCCATTGGCCTTCTTAGCCACAAGGGCATATTGCTGGCTCATGCTCTTCTTGCTGCCGACCAAGACCCCCAGGTCCCTTTCCCCTACACTACTCTCTTAGGGTTCATTCCCCAACCTGTACTGGTACATGGGGTTATTCTTTCCCAGATGCAAGACTCTACGCTTGCCCTTGTTCAATTTTATTAGATGTCTCCCTGTCCAACTCTCCAGCCTGTCCAGGTCTCGTTGAATGGCAGTACAGCCTTCTGGTGTGTCAGTCAACCCTGCCCCCCCCCCCCCCCCCCCACCCCCAGTTTAGTATCGTCAGCAAACTTGCTGGCAGTGCCCTCTGTTCCTTCAAAAGGTCATTAATGAATACATTGAACAGTACCAGTCCAAGCATCGATCCCTGAGGGACACCACTATATATAGGGCTCCAACTAGACCCTGCCCCATTGATCACAACTCTCTGCCTTCTGCCCTTCAACCAGTTAACAAGCCACCTCACTACCTCATCATCCAGCCCGCACTTTCTCAGTTTTGTCACAAGAATGCTGTGGGAAATGGTGTCAAATCTTTACTGAAATCGAGAGAAACCACATCCACTGCACTACCACTATCTATCTACCTGGTTACATCTTCATAAAAGGCTCTCAGGTTAGTCCAACACGACTTACCTTTGGTAAAACCATGTTGACTGCTCCTAAGGTCTGTCCCTCTTGTCATTTAAATGCCTGGAGACAGTACCCAGTTGTTCCATCACCTTTCCAGGGATGGAGGTGAGGCTGACTGGTCTGTAGTTACCTAGCTCCTCTTTCGTGCCCTTTTTGAAGGCTGGAGTGTCATTTGCTCTCCTCCAGTCCTCAGGCACCTCTCCTGTTCTCCATGACTTACTGAAGATGATGGAGAGTGGTTTACCAATGACTTCCTCCAGCTCCCTCAGCACCAGCGGGTGCATCCCATCAGGGCCCATGGATTTATGTACATCCAGGTTGCTCAACCAATTCTTAACCCAGTCCTCATCAACCAAAGAAAATTCCTCCTTTAAGCTGACTTCCTCTGGAGTCTGGGGCTCCTGAGGACAGTCTCCAGCAGCATAGACAGAGGCAAAGAAGGCATTCAGTAACTCTCCCTTCTCTGTATCCTCTGTCACCAGGGCACCTGCCTCATTCAACACTGAACCTACATTGTCTCTAGGGTTAGTTTTATCTGCAATGAATTTGAAGAAGCCCTCTTGTTGTCTTTGACCTCTCTTACAAGTTACAACTCCAATGAGGCTTTAGCCTTCCTAGTTGCCTCCCTGTATCCTCTGACAACAGCCTTCTATTCATCCCAAGTGGTCATCCCTTCCTTCCATGACTCTCTTCTTCCACTTGAATTTACCCAACAGTTTTCTATTTAACCATGTGGGTCTTCCGTCTCCCTTTCTTGATTTCTTACCTGCTGGGATGCTCTGATTCTGAGCCTGGAAAATGTGACCTTTGAATATAGACCAACTATCTTGAGCCTCTTTACCTTCTAGTGCTCTGTCCCATGGTTGTCCCCTAGTAATTTCTTGAAAAAGCCAAAGTTGGCCCTGCTGAAGTCCAGGGTTGTGATCTTGCTTGATATTCTGTTCCTACCACAGAAGATACTGAACTCCACCATCTTGTGGTTGCTGCAACCAAGTCTGCCCTCAATCTTAACTGTTTCAACCAGACCCTCCTCACACATGAGTACAGAATCTAGTAGTGCTCCTCTCCTAGTTGGCACATCCACCATTTGCATCAAGAAGTTATCATTGATGAACTGAAGGAACCTCCTGGACTCTGTGTAGGCCTTCCAGCAGATGTCTGGGTAGTTAAAATCGCGTATGAATGGCCTGTAACAGACACCCGCAGCAATGTCACACATGCTAGCCTGCCCCTTAATTCTAACCCACAAACTCTCAACTTGCCTCTCATCCTCACCTGGACAGAATTCAGTACGTTGCAATTACTCTTTCACATAAACTCCACCACC
Source organism: Colius striatus (assembly GCF_028858725.1). NCBI lineage: Eukaryota > Metazoa > Chordata > Aves > Coliiformes > Coliidae > Colius > Colius striatus. The sequence goes on from NC_084761.1 coordinate 25,055,343, forward strand.
ACGCTTTATTGGCCTATCTTTCCTAAAAAAAATTCAAGAAGGAAGCTGATCATGTAGGATTCACCTCTGACAGTGGCTTGCCACTCTTAGGCTCAACTCTAGTGGGCCTGGCTTTATCCCCTTCCCCCTTCAAAACTAGTTTAAGGCCTTTCTATGAGCCCTGCTAACTTGTTTGCAAGGATCCTTCTCCCCCTTTGAACTCCCCCTGTCACCAGACCTGGCATCATGAACATTTCACCATGTTCAAAAAGCCCAAAGTTGTGTTGGTGGCACCGGTTGCTGAGCCACCTGCTAATCAGATGAGTTTTCCTTATTTGTTCAGTAATTCTCCCTGCCATGAGAGAAATGGAGGAGAACACTACTTGTGCTCCCAAGCCATCTAGCGTTCTCCCCAGTGTCCTGAAATCCTTTTTAATAGCTTTTGAACTTCTCTCATCGGTATCAACCTGCATTACTAACAGTGGGTAGTAGTCAGTTGGCTGCACCAGACCAGGAAGGTTCCTGGGCACATCTCTAACCTGGGCCCCAGGGAGGCAGCAGACCTCTCTGTGGGATGGGTCTGGTCAACATATGAAGCCTTCAACTCCCTTCAGAAGGGAATCGCCTACTACTATAACCCTCCTTTTCTTTTTAATTGAGGCAGTCCCAAGGCATGACAGTGACTGACTCACTGTGAGTGCCTTCTCAAGTGGCCCCACATCTTCATATTCCCCAGCCTGGCCCTCAACTTCCAAAGCCCCATACCTCTTGTGCAAGGGCAACCGGGGAGGCAGGGGTGGCCAGGAAGGGAATCACTGGCCTCTCTGAGAAGGGATCTATATCAAAGATGGTAGGGGTGCTGTACTTCCTGTGAAGTCTCAACTTGTTGCTTACACCTCAGGGATCATAGATGCTTGGTCCACCAATCTATCTCTCTCTCGCTCTCCCTGACATTCCCGAGTCTTTCTTTCCCTGAAATACTCATCAACTGAGAATACTAAAAACCAATCTGTCGTGTTACAAGTATAACCTCATGTAACCCTGCTTGCTGTTAAATAAGCATAATGGAAACATAGACTGATCACTCTTACCCACCTTTTATGGCTTTATCAGATATTCTTTGGAAAGACATTTTGCCTTGTTTCTGTACAAAATGAAGAGCATGAAACAAAATATTCAATAAATATATCAGAAAAATACCTGTATGGTCTGTAGAAGCACTCAGCCAGAAGTTGACAACATGCCTAACTCTCAGACCATGCAGACTGTAATATCAAGAAATGTATCAACTAATGCCATTATTATCGAAGTGTTCATAGTGCATAACATACACATTCCACGTTTATTCTTTATGGCCTGACTCTCTCACTCAGAAAAATCTCTAGCACTGCAACCTGTGGGACCAGGGATGGAGCTGAAACAGGCAGCATAGCCCTGGGTAGCTGAAGCTGTGTCTCCTAGGGACAGGTCTCACCTGGCTTAGGTCCTGTGTGGATTCTCTGATGCTTAATAAGCCCAGAATCCATGCTGAGATTTCCTTGAGCTAAGAGGTTCTCCTGTTTTCTAACCTACCCACTTACAGGAAGCTGACATCCTTGAGACCTGTTGGCCTTGTATCAAATTTGACTGAAGCTGGCAAATATGACATTTTATAGACATTACGAAAGAAAGGTGTTTAAATTGCCAGGAGTGGTTTTTCAGGCTTGTATGAAACTGTAATTTCCAAACAAATCCAGTCTTCCCGTTGGCTGTGAGCCTGGCTCTGCTCACCAACCTTCTCCCTGCTGCTGAAACAGTTCACACTGCTGGGTGAAAGAGGCTAAGGAGAGGGCAAGGTGTTTGCTGCCCATTACCACTCCAGCAGTGCTCATGGAGGTGCACCATGAGCCTTTCCACAGCCTGTGGACAGAGAAGAGACAGTAGAGCTTTGGCTCTGGGGGCCTCTCATTCCAAAAGGGAAAACAGAAGTAGAACAACAGTACACTTCTGTTGGAGTCCAGTTAAACTATTCTGGTAAACTCAAAGTATGCTTATAATAAAAGAGTAAATAAAAATCAATGGAAATGAACTTTTCCCTCAGCAGTGTATAAACAGAAACCTGGCATTGAGAAAACAAGCATGGTGGCAGGGAGTGGACTTAGCTAGCCCTAAATACAGTATGTTGTCAACACAGGCAAAGCTTCTCATCCTGAGAAGACTTAGAGTCTGGTGAAGGCTGAACTCCAGGTTAAAAAGAAATCTTAATTTTCTCTTACTACAATGCTCTCCCCTGGGGACACAGCATACCGATCCTTCTTATATGGACAGGTTAAAAGTTTTAGCAACCCTGCTAGATTTTTTTCTGCAGAAAAGGACATTTATATTTATATATTTAGCTCTTACACTCAAACCTTCATAACTGAACACTTATTTTCTATGTGCATAATATAAACATGCAAGTACACGCATGAGCTCAAACCAGGATGTGTTCAAGTGTTTGTGAACATCACCATCTGCATGGAGTCTTTACACCATCTGGAAGAATCTGAGTCATCTACATGTATTTTTCTTACATAGCAAAGAAAATCCATGCAGTTTAGCAAAGCCAGAATCAGCTTGGCTCTGCAGAGCCCCACCGGGTTTTTGCAGATGGATTTGAGAGGCAGAAAATCTGCAGAATTTTAGAGATTAATTCATAGAAGTTTAAAGTAGTCTGAAGAATTTAATGGAGATTTAGATATCTGGAACAGAAATATAATGTTTTTTACAATTGACCCAGATGGATGGCATCTGCTTAGTACTCATGAAGCACTGCATCAATGTTACACCCTACTAGCATACCTAAGTCAGGGTGCAATGCCTATATCACTTTCTTCTCAAAGAAAAGCTTACAGTCTTTGTAAGATGAAGCTGTTCTAAAACAAAATGAAGAATTGCTTGTAAATAGCAGTGATATTTACATATAGAAACCAAAAAAAAATGGGTGGAATAGGCTGAATGAATCAGAACAAGAAACTCATATAGGATGTTCCTTCCTTATTAACATTCTCCCCCTTCCTGGTTCTAGTCAGAGATTTCTTTTATTTGACTTTCCCACATCTCTTATCTGTGCCTTCAGATACAGAGAAGCCTCACAACATGCTAGAGCTTGAGTGTTTGCATTCAAACTGAAAACTTCTAATAATAAGAATTCAATTATTCAGAAAAGTTTCCTGGCAGTACAGGACCACTTTTCCAAGTTTACTTCCAGTGGGAATTTTACTTTCCATAAAACTCATTAGACTCATAAAATACAACTAGATGGTTTGTCATGCCTCCAAAGTAAAGGACTTCAGAGGAACGAGCATGAAAAGTAGAGCCTGTCACAAGCATCTGTGGAACAGTAGGAAGTTATGGCAAGCTTGTGAATAGTAGCACTGTCTAAGGCTCCCCATGGGAATACTAATAAATTAACAGCACATTCAGAATAATTGCTTTTTTTTCTTCTTCTTTTTTTTTTCATTCTGGGGATATTTTTTGCAGTTGCCCAACAGGTATCTTGTGATGCAGAATTGTAGTTCACAGAGGTCACCCTCTAACGCAGGGGGTTTGATTTGGCGGTGAGGTTTTCTGGTTTTGCAGCTTTTTCTTAGCTGTTTCAAAGTCCTGAGTTATTAATTTATCAGATAGAAATAGAAAAGTAGCTACAGCACTTTGAGCCAACCACACCCAGGTCCTCAGGGAGGTCAGATGTCCCTTCAGAAGTCATGAACATAACAACATCACACACACGCTTTGAATTTTAATTGCCACTATTCAGTCTTAGGAACAATTCCTGTGAGCAACCAATTTAGTTGGCATTACTAAGCTAGACTTATGCCTGCTTTTAGCTGACTGCAATGAAATGTTCATGCCTCAAACTTGATTTTAGCGAGTTCCCTTCCCTTCTTGAGCAAGCTATCACTGGAGGCCTTGAGTTCCCTGTTTGGTATCCCCACATTTACTAACTCTTGACCGCAGATCAATTTTAATAGGGAATAAACTAATTCCTCCCTTGCTACTGTCAATGTAAGAAAACATTGTTATATCAGTTCGTGTGTGATCAGCTTTGCTCCTGTATGGTCATAATGATCTTTCCTAAAAGAAAGATGAAAATATGAGGACACTGGTTGCCCCTCCAAAGCTGCTTTGGTGTCTGAACAGGTCATTTATGTAGAAAAGCTTTCGTTTGAAATATCCTACTCTTTGGTGTCAATGATCATGTTTTTGTGGTACTATTACTAGTGCTTCCATTCAGTACATCTTTTGACATTTTATTTCTACACATTCTATACTGGATCACGACTAGAAAGGACAGGGTGCAAATTTGGCATTACACAGAAAGAGGGAAAAATAATTGAATTGCAAGAAGTTCAGTTCCTATTTCAGTCTTCAGAAAAATGCATCTCTTTCCCGAATTTTAGTGTAGAGAAATATTCTGGCTGGTGCTTTATGCCTAGCCTCTAGTAATGGTTTTAAGTGACTGCTATATTTAGTCAAAGAGATAGCTAGTTTTGTGAATAACTTGCTAAGGAACCACCTGTGTGCCAGCCCTGCAGGGTAATGCCACTGACTTAAATGGATTAACTTAGAATTTACAGAACTAAGAACTGAGACATAGGATGCCTGAACACAGAGAAGCACAAAATGAAAACTTCCTCCAAGAAAACTAAAACATCTCCCTCTCGCTTCTCAACTAAACTAAATAATTGAGTGGAAGAAACCAACCTGATGATGAAAATGTCAACAAAGGAGCTTTACCCTTCATGAAAGCCATCACCTTTCTCTTAAGCAGGTCATGCAATACAAAACAAACATTATCAGCACACATCCTGCATTTGCTCCATGAGAACTCCCTTCTCCAAATCCCTTCCCCTGGCCGTAGGAAGAGTCCCAGACCCCCCTTGGTTTGATACCTCCCGTTAGACAAAAAAAGTTGCAATCTATGGTCTCAGTCTTGCAAGATCTTGACTCCTACAGTGATCAACACATTGTATGAGGAGTTGTACCCTATCATGTACCCTACCTGCCTGCCCTCAGCCCTGCTCTCACCACTGCCAGCCCACTTCACGGTTGGTGGCCAGTGTGGACCCTTTGCTCTTCCATAAGCAGCCCTTGCACAGGAAGCACCTGGGTGTTCCCTGTTTATAGGGCAGGTGGAAGCAAGGCTGTTGCTGCTGTAAGTGAAAACACAGCATTAGCCAGCATCCTGGCTCCTGGTGGGAAGGCGTTCTATTAATCAAAAAAATACTTTCCACCCCATGGTGTCTTGCAGACCTTTAAACTGGAATCTGCAAAACCCAGATAAATTCTTTTGTCATTCTTACAACAAAGTTAAAATACAGAAATCATTTTTAAAATGTCAAGATTTATGCTTTTAAATGAGAGAACCTCAACTTGACTAGAAATATCCTCTAAACACAGCACAGGGTGGTATGGACAAGGCTGAATTTCCAGCTCATTAAAGTAAGGCTGTGTCCCCAGTCTGTTATAGGGAGAAAAAGGAGAGCTGGAGCAGATGAGTTTACTTGACCAAAAGTTATCATCACAGAACACCAGCTTTTTCCCATTCTATTCTTGACTGCAGAAAAGGACAGGGGGATGAAAATCAGAAACGTTAGACATCTCATCATCCTATTTCACCCAAAACATGGAAAGTGAAATGCTGGTGGAGCAATGACTGGCAGGAAGCTGGAAGTATGAGGTGGAGCTAAAGGGCAATTCTCTGGGTGTGGGGAACCAGAGCCAGTGTGTTCTTTCATCCACAACATTCACCATGCATTTCTAGTTCTACTATTTATATCATTCATTTCATCTCAGAAGAAAATATATTTGTTGATGATGTGTTCTTACTATAACTCACAAGTCTATTTATAACAATACTTTGCATTGCAGTGGATAACTCATTAATCTCCCTTGCTGGACTGTAGAATGGCAGTCCTTGACAGCAGATCTAGAAAACAAAGCCCTGACCTTCCCGTAGACATTAATAAAGACAAGAATGGTATACCAGAATTTGAAAGGCCATTGCAAATAAAAAAAGTTTAGAAACCAGTTATACAGAGTTGAACTTGGAAATTGTAGTTACAGGAGAGATTTAAAGACAGTCAGAAGCTGAAGACTGCAATAGCAACATCATCTCATTTAGGATGCAGAAAGCAATGCTAGAAAGCAAGAGGAAAGACAGGAAAAACTGGAAGAGCCTGAAAGAGTGAAATATTATGTGGGAGGTTATTATTTGGCTTATTATTTGGACAAGAAATCTAATAGTCATGATTTGAAAGATAAAAAAAATAGTGAATGGATTCAAGGAAAAAAGTAAGGTTATCCAGGATTTTGCTTGTAATCTATGAAATCATCCACACCTGTGATGTTGAATTTTCCTATTATAGGATAGTGTAGGTGTGTATTTGGGGCATCCCATGTGCTTTCCCTAAGCATTATCATGAATCCACTTCCTCTTGTATCCAGAGTTTCTGAGGTAATTAAAACAGCTCCCAGATTTTACCAGCAATTTCAAAGCAGCAATTTCTCCTTCTTAAAACAAATGACAGCCTGAGACTAAGGAAGGATGCTATTTAGTGACATCTTACTTGTCACTCATGAAATCTTCATGTCATGCCACAAGTTAGCTGTATGTAAGAGCAGAAAGAACTATCTCTACAAATAGAATCAAATAAACACTGGCACAACTGTCACCAATAGCACTTCAGGCCATCAGAAGAAAAAGGCAACTTTAAACCATAAAGTTTTGACTCGGCACAGAGCTTAAAACACTTGTGAACTAAAATATTGGTGAATCAAAACAAAAAAGTTCAAGTTAGCTAAATGCTAGCGTCACATCTGCTAGCTCCACAACTGAAAGCAAAAGAGAAACAAAAAGGATGGGACAAAATTCCCTGAGGACCCTAAGCTTGTAAGTATCTCGTTTGCATCAATGACTCCATGAGTTTAAACGTGCTTCTAATTTTTATGTTGGATTATGACTGTTATGGTAATCAAAATATCATTTAGCTAATAAAGCATATAATGCCAAAAATAATGTAAAATAATGTTGTAGACAGATAACTTGACATACAAAGACTTGCTGTCATTCATAGAAATGAAAATTTCTCCATGACATCTTTAGTATATAACACTGCAAACAAACACATGCACTCCTACCAGATGCAACAAGGCTTTCCATGGGCTGATCACAAACCAGTTCTGGACAACCATCTCTCCTCTCCCCATTCATCATTTTAACAGGCTGAGTTAGCTTCATTATAGGTCACTTCCTTACAATATTTCTAGAAGTTCATTACCTTGTAAGCATTTTTAATATGGCAGTCAAGTCCTTATACCACAGCTGCACAGGGGTACGAGTCAAGTGTTCTCAATATATCTCCTCTGATGGTCAGACTGGCCAGCATTGATGCAGGATACACATGCCTTTCTGTTAGACAAGTGAAAACAGTCCCTTAAACTGCTGAAAAGTTGTGACAGAAAATGGCTTGATGCTTACCTTGTTTCCCTAAGCCACCATGACAGAGAAAATCGGTGGGCAAAATCCATGGGTTGTAGCTCATTACTGTTGTTACAGCTTTGGGTATTCAGTAACTGCCTGATCCAGTGTGAGAAGTTACTCTGTATGTGAATTGCTCCTCTTGCTACGTGCACAGTAATTCCAATAATTTCAAAATCCTGAGCAGCTCCTATAAGAAAAGGAAAGAAAAAAGAAAAGGCCTTCCACAAACATATTTGCAGCCCTTATCATGAAACTGGTCCACTCACCACTGATACAAAAAAATATCAGACAATGCTAATTAGGAAGAATCAGATGGCAAATTTGTGTCAGGCGTCTGCTAAATAAAATATGTAACAAAGTCTGGGAAGTGACAGAAGGTTTTTTAAAAAGCCAAGAGGTAGATCTGCAAATGCTGATATCTAGTTTCAGCCAAGCCTGAGGAAGGCAAAATGCCTGTTACGAGTACTGTGGTTGACTTTAACTAAAATAACTCACTCCCTCAAACTTTTCTGGGTCACTGCAGGAAGCATATCCATTAGGGGCAGCTGAGTCTGATAATTCAAAACTATGACAGCACCTGCATTTGGGAAAAATACATAATTACAAGAAAATTAAGAGAAAAATCAACTGTACAGGCATTTTACATGCATTTTAAAAGATACAAATTCTGTATCATAAGGAACACCCCACACTTATCACGATTAGGATTTGTGTGAGTCAAAGTTTCTGGTCTTGTGCCCAAGCCAGACAAACATTAAGAGCCTGTGTCTAAACAGAGAAAAAAAATAAATAAAGATAGCCCTGCAAACTCTGTTCTTTTAGTGTGAATGGCCCACGTTGAATCAGCCTGGGCTGGATAATGCTTGCACAAGTTGTCAGATAATGAGTTAAGCACTGCAAATGGAAGGCACAAACCTTCACAGTTAGTTAGGGAAAACAGTGGCAATGTATGAAGTGGGGGCTTGTTTCCTCCCCCATCAAGCACACAGAAGCTTGTCTGTTTTGAGAATTCACTGACATCTTTGAGTGTGGGATGCTCTGCCCACAGCACTGGTCACCTGCTGAGATCTCGCATTCAATTAGGTTAGATTATAATTGGATTTTCCAATGGCACTGCATTAGCATTTTCCATGATCTCACCCTTATTAGCCAAATCTCTAATCAGGAGGAGCGTGGTTATGCTGTTTGCTGGTTAAACTATCTCCTGCTATAGCATCTGTAAGCCAGCTTCAAATTCATGCAGACATAAAATCTCCTATCTCTCTGTCAGCGACTCGGGAGTTTGTTCCGAAGCTAACGTTGCAGTCAAACTCTAAGTTCCAATAGTTGATGAAAAAGCAGTTTCTGTGCAGTGGCTGGTTCACTTGGTGCTTTGCTCATGTTCTTCCAGAGTCTGTATTATAAATTCGGAGTGTTGTTTCTTTGATCAATGTAGGAAAAAGCAGTGTCGCTGTAAACTGCAACAGCAGAAAAATTCTTTCCCATGGGCTGTTCCCTATTGTGTCCAAAATCAAATGCTGAACATGTCTAGTCCTGTGAGGTTATTATTTTAATGCATAGGCCTTTGTATATCCATGGGAATGGAAATACTTGTTCTAAAAGCAGAAATGACACATGCAGGTGATCTTGTAACTGATGACTCTGCCTTTGCATAGCTCAAAAGATGTTTGTCTGGGAACTTGAATTCATACTAACTGCTTCTGAGCTATAAGGAAAGCACACAGAATATCTTGTGGCACTATGGTGCAAAAATCTCTCTTTTTTTTCTTTCAGGTGGGATCCCAGCAGGTTCAGGTACCTGTCTCCCAACCACTGCCCTCAGAAAAGCCTAAAGGGAAGAGACAATGTCGAAAGTAGATTATATAGTAATGTTTGCTGAACATATATTCACCACAACTTTCCAAGAAAATTTCATGATCCAGATACAATTTCATTGAAAAAGCCAGATTTTATTCTCAGGTTTGATGTTACACAATGTTGTTCCAATTCAGTACAAGAATCATTAGGAAATTGAAAGGCATTTTCACTGTGAAGTTAAACCCATTCAATATTTCTACTAAAATTATTCTGATACAAGTAAGTATACACAGAAAAGAAACCCCCTGTGATCACAGTTTTCATATCATTCTGGAGCCAAAACAAAAGGGAGCTGGCCTTGGCTCAAGAAGGGGAGTAGGCACCTTCTACGTGGCCTGGCATTGGTGGTACCCTGCTTGCAATCACACAAATATGTTAAAATGGTGAAGCAGATTTCCTTTTTACTAAACAATCTAGAAAAAGAGTACAGAATTCAAGATGTTATATCAACAAATTATTCCCTGGAATCAAATAAAAAAGACTATAATTCTCAAACAACAAAAAAAATATCACAAGGCTATTGGCCTTATAAGCTCTTGAATTCAAACCAGATGTGACTCTCTCTGAAACCCCAGCAATAGCTGCATCTTTTCTCCTAAGGCTTTTTAACAGATTCTCATAGGCAGCACAAACAGCATCTTCAGAACAAAGGGCAATAATGCTTCCCAGCAGAGCCTAACTGGATTTTGAGGATCACTAGCCTGTATGATCTGCTTTTCTATTGTCCTCACAGGAATTTCACCAGGCACAAATAACATGCATTGAAGAGATAAGGAGCTAGGGGCAAAAAATCCAAACCCAGAACAAAACAGAATAATGAAGTTGCAAGACTAGCTTGCAGCCTTTGGTCTACACTTCTCCAGGTCATAGGCTGTCAGCGATGCGCTCTCTTCTCCAAGGATGAATCTGCAAAAGTATATCAATATAAATTATTTTGACATTGGGAAATATAACTTACTTATGATTAATTTCTCTATTTTGTAACACATACACACACACCTCCCGAGCCAATTCTTGACATCATTACAAACCTGAAAGCAATTCGACACAAATGACAGTAAGTGTGAAGAAGCAAAAGAGGGTAGGGATATCATCCAGTGCACTTGTAAGCACTCACTCTCTCAACATTCACCTCATCCTGATTGTTGATACAAGGCAAACAATACTGTCGAGTAACCTAAAGCCTGCACATAAAATCTCTCTAGACCTCTAAAAAGAACAGCTGACATTGAGCAGGGCTCATAGGTGTACACTAGCATTAGATGTACCCGAGAGAGTAGATTAGTATGACAGATGGAAGAATTAGGTAGTAATACCTACTGCTAAGTAAGTGTCTGTGGTTCAAAGACATGTTTGATAGTAACTCAATTGAGCTAGGAAAACAAAATCAAATCAAAGTAGGGAAATACATGATTGCTGGTCTAACAAATACTTCCTTCCTGAAGTTTCAAAATATTATGGAAATGCTGTAACACATCTCTAGTAGCACACAAGCAAGTGCACATGGTATTTAGCTTACAAGGGAAACATTTGAGTGAAATATTTTCAGCAGGGTTTTGAATTTGCCTAGGAAAATTGCACAGTAATCCCATCATTCACTTCTGTGATGGGTTTGTGTGGAGCCACTTGTGCTTGGTAACAAGGGGAAGGGGATGTAGTGCTGTGCCTTGGTAAACAGCTCTTGAAACTTCACCTGGCTCCGAGGTGGGTCCACCTCCAGTCTGGCCAGGCCAGACTGGCACCTCTGCCATCACTATTTTAAGAATGGAAATTTGTAGTATGTGGGAGGAGGTGGAAGGATGTGACAAGGTGGAGTTAACTACATGGACCCCACAGTCAGCAAGGGAAGAAGGGAGGAGATATGCTGGATTTGAGACCCCTCTGCAACCCATGGCAAGAACGCAGGCTGTGTGTTTGCAACCCATGGAGGGCAATGGCAGGACTGAGAGCCACAAGCAGCTCCAGGTGAGTGAGCCCAGACGAGCGAGAGACTGTATGAGGAGGTGCCCATGGCGCAGATCGTGCTGGAGAGCCTGTGGGCCACAGAGCAGACCCACACGAGAGGTGGAGAGGACCTGAACCCTCCGGATGAACGCACATCAGAGTGGCCTGTGCAGGGCTGCCCAGACTGTGAGGGACCCTGTGCTGGAGCAGGAAGGACCAGTGAGGAGCCCACCTGCCCTAAGGAGAGACAAGAGGCAGGAGCCATTGGAACAGGACTGACTTCACTCCTCCCTCCCTTCCCATCTGTGCTGTTCAGAGGGGGAAGATACCAGGATGAAGTGCCTGAGCCTGGGAAGAGGGAAGGGGTGGGGGGAAGGGGACTTCAAGGGCTGGTCATACCCTTCTTCATTGTCCTGCTCTGTATTGTTTTCAGCTGGGTAAGTCTTCTGTTTGTAATGTTTCTGGTTGGTGGCGGATTAAATTAAGTTTCCACAGTGCCGATGTTATCCAAATGTACGTGAAAGAAAACTTAATCCAAAAGATCTACATTTGCAGCATGCGGCAGTACCATGAATCATCTAGTTTCAGAGACACTGTGGTCACACTCTTGGTGACATAATTTTGGTAATACTCCTTGCAGGTAATAGCAGAGATAAAGTTATTTGTTCACAAAGGCCAGGAAGAGCAACAATTAGCAGACTAGTTCTTTGCGCAAAAACGATAAATTTGTGTGTTCATTTAATGTAAATAGTGTCCTAAAACAACCAAGAGGGTGAAACAAAACTTTTCTAACAAGAATTGTGCTTTCCAGCTTCACATCAAATGTTGGTGTTCATATGACAATATCATTCAGAGAAAAAAAAAAACCAAAAAACACATAGAGGACTTGGCTGTTCAGACACCTCAGGCAGCTATGCTGTGGCAATGCCCTTCAATTATTTTTATTCTTTCCCAGTCTTGAGTCCTGCTCGGACACACTGAGGTCATCCTGCTTATGACAAAATGCTTTTGGCATTTAAAAGTTCTTGCCCACCTGGTGCAAACCCGAGATACCATGGCATTCCAGGCACAGTTTGCCAGAGAAGAAAGCCAAATATGATATAACATGTGGATCCCAAAAAAAGAGAGTCTCTTTCTCTCCCCTAGGACAGCATTAACTATTCAGAAAACCTCCTGGATACTCTGCAGTACTTCAGAGCCCAGCACACAGTAATTTTACATTTAAAACACATGCAACAGGCAAAGGAAGGCGGATTCCATATAATAAAGGTTGGTAGGTAGCACGTGGCTGCTACTTTAACAAGCAAATGTCACGTAATGCGTCTGTACATCACTCTTAGATGATCAACAGGGAACTAAGGGTATTTCCACATAGCAGATGGATGCTCCATCAAGTCACCAGGAAAGAGGATGATTTAATCAAAACAGCCATCACATCACCTATCACCAGACCACGACTGGCATTCCTTTTCAGGTAAGTTCCCTTAAATGCTTCGATTCTTCCTATGTTTCATTCTCAAAAGAAAAACAAGTCAGTATATGTGAAGCCATTTAAAATCTAAACAAGTACTTAATGATAAATCCTGATAGACTGTTTCATAGGAATAAATGATCAAATCATGCAGCTTACATATACTATTCCTCTTCACATGGGACTTTTCTGCCTGGCACTCAGAAAAAAAAAAATACAACATGTTCTGTGATCTTTATCTCAAGTTGACTTTTAAAAGCAATACCTTTCTAAAAAAGCAACTTCTTATGTTCTGGAGTTAGAAATTAAAAACGTGCTAATGGCCCTTTTGTTACATTGCAGTAGCAGAAATCAAGTTATATCAGTAAAAGTCCCGAAAATAATCACATTTTCATTCCCATTGGGGATGGCGAGAGCTGCTAATTAAATCTGCCTTGACTAGTTGGGAGCACTGAAAATTTCTAACACAATGTATGCACTGAGGACAGGCTGATACCAAAAAACATTTGGGGGCTGGGATTTTTTCCAGGAAAATTAAGATATTAATTAATTGGCTTTTTTTTCCCTATCTGGTTTCCATTGAACATCTCCAGAAAACCATTTTTCAGTTTTTCCTTTTTCCCCCCTCTCCCTACAGATGTCATTGCTTTCAGTGGAAACCCCCACACTTCTCCCTCCTCTTCCAATTAGCTGTAATTATAACAACATTAGCAGCAAAGTAGGTACCTTGAGGGCAAGAATCTGGAAAGCAGCAATGTGGAAGGGAGCAAGAGATGATATTATAATGAAAGTACGCAGACACATCATGCTTCTTAATATGTTCAATCTGGACATCTTTAAAGCTTTGAAGGTTGATTTCTGTTTTCCCTAGGCATGCCAAGGTGGTGACCAGCTGCTCTTGCCTCTCCCACAAGCCTCCAGAACTACCCCTTGAACTGAGAGGTAAGTGAAGGACTATGTTTTGGTTTCTCCCTGTGCTGGGCATAACTGTACGCAAAATAAATAAAAATGTACACTTTAGGTCAAAGAAATCCAATAGTTTGACCTGATATTCTGGGGACATAACTGTGGTTCTTAAATATATGTACTTCTGCTAAGTAAACAAAGTAAGATGAATCTTGGAAGTGAAAAAATAAATACATGCCAGCAGTTGTGACATGCAAAAGGGTTCTTGCTTTGAGTAGGCTTTGAGCAATAAACCTCTTTTCCAGATATTTTTTCATTAAAAAACTGGGTTCAGGGAAAACCTCCGAAATTAAACCTTTTTTCCACCTGTCTTTTCAATTTTGAACAGTTGGATAAACAAGGAATTCAACACTGCTTGCTACATAAGGTGACATTAAGTACACTTGCTGGAAATCTTTCTGCCATGCTTCTTAAAAAGAAAGAAAAAAAACAAGCAAAAAACCAAAACAACAAAACAACAAAAACCCAAACCCAAACAACAACATCCCCAAAACACCACAGTCAAGAATGAAAAGATCTGAAACCAGTTCCAGGAGCGCTGAGTGATAGAGCACAAAGAGACTTAGAAGCTAATGCCCCTCCGAAGGCAGTGTTGCTAGTCAAACAAGGCTAAGCTGGAAGAATTTAAGCTCAAGACCAAGCTTTCTGCACAGCAAAGTACCTGGGGAGGAACCAGTCCAGAAGCAGATGGGAAATTATTCTCTTGGAAATACACTGCCAGTGCAGTGAGACATCATCTCATTATCTTCCTTCACCTCTACCGGCCTCCCATCGCTTACCTTTCGACATTGCCCTGCTCTCTTTATTGTGACCTTCAATGAAGCATCTTTGCATTTCCACATATCCTGCTTTGCAAACAGGGAGTTGCCCTATAAGGACCACCAGAGTGATGTTCCTATCTATCTCTTTGTCCCTCCTGCTTTCAGCTAGAGTATTTCATGTTTGTGAAGATCTGGAAAAGAAATACTTACATTCATAGACAAGTTGTGCCCTGGCTGAGTTATCCAAGTTTTTAAGCAATTTAACAAGGGGTGCAACATGAAACTTTCTAACTACAAATTGAGAAGAAAATGCTAATAAAATCAGACCAATAAACCTGGATACAGCTCACACCCTCCTGTTTGCAAACCTCTTGTTGAATATTACTGAATTCAGTTTGGATCCCAGTGGTAGTGGAAAAAAGTTGTATCCATGCTTACCAAAGGAGAGGCCGTGTTTTTTAACCTATGAAGCCTACTAAAACCATTTCTAGTGTCCCAAAACCAAAGGGCCTGAATGGTTCTTTATTAACTTTTAAGTTAACTCCCTAAAGCCAGAGACATGTTTTTAGAAACAAATTGAGTGGCTTTAGGCCATCAGGTGGGATCATCAACTTCTGGTTAAAGAAGGTAATTCAACAAGAACTGTGGGCAACTGGACCAAAAAAAAAACCCCTCAAATTATAAAATAATTTAAATCTTCGTTTCTGAATATAAAGAAAGGTCAAATCTTATTCACAGAACAGCTTTGTGGATGCCATAAAGCCAGTAGTTTTTATTTTACTTATTTAGGCATAGAGAGAAGCAAAAATGTTAAATAAATGTAACCAGACATACTGGGATTGCTGGTTGTGTTTAATCACCTCCAAACGCTCCTATTATCATATTTCCATGTCCCACATGAACCAAGACAGGGATAAGGCACTTGAGTATCCAGTTATGTCACGCTCTGAACTCTGTGTTCTAAGGCACACTGATGTGATTTTAAAGCTGAGGACTGCTCCCTCATGCTTCAGTCAGCCTGTGGCAACTCTGGGAATAACTAACTCTAGAGAGCAACTTCAATCCTATGTACCACAAGGGCTAACAAGACCCTTCTCTTCATCCACATTCTTAACTGGTCTATAGATACTTAGCTGTAAAACAGAGAGGTGGATCATTAAAACCAACTCTGTATGCTTTTTTTCCAGTAGGATTAAATCCTTAAATGGTCCCTAGATACTCTAGTTGCAAAATGTAGAAACACACAGATTACCAACAAGAGGCGTAGGGTAGCTTTGAGGTGATTTAGTAAAAGATCTAAGGACTGTTCAGCATACCACTGAACCTCACTTAACTGACAAATTATTTGGGAGAGAACTGATGTAGTCCTGATTGTGTAGCAACTGGTGTTCACTACTTCAAACTCTGGACAGTTTTTTTACAGAAAGACATATTTCATGGCTACAGTCTCAGCAGTTCCCTTTAGATTCACTCTCTTCATAAAAATAAATTGGATTTCACTTAGATAATTGCCATTGTCTTTGGAACATCTCTTGTTTATTCTCATTTTGTAAAGAAAGGCATAATGTAAAAAAGAACAAGGAGGGATGTTATTTTTTTTTCTCCTCATTTCCCCCCTCTATTCCTCTCTGTATTCTGATGAAGTTATTTCCAGCCTAATCAGACAGAGCTCAGACCAAAAAGTGTCAGATCCAAAACATCCCACTATCATAAATGTTCAGTGCTGGAGGCAACATTGCTCCTCAGACTTGTGCATAAGCAATCCTCTGCCAACGACCAAAACATAGAACATTCATGGGAAGAATAACAGAATGGAGTAGAAACTGTGAAAAACAAGATCCAGTGGGATTGGTCAAATTTCTGTAGCCGACTTTAAAGAAAAAAAAAAGGTATTTATTACCCTATTTCCAAAGATACAGGCAAAGTAGTATTTCTTACAGGAAACAGAAAGACAAACCATGCTTCATAGAAGCAGTTGTCCTTTAAGTTAGACACTTTGAAGACAGGTGCAGCTCAGAAAAGTGGTGCCAGTCAGAAAAAAAAGTACAAATACGGTTACACAAGAAGCAGAAAACATGATTATAGCTGGCTACAAAAGGACCTAGAGAAACCAAATGCCAGAGCACCTGGGTGCAAATAACTTCCTCCCTCACAAAGGAGAGAATAGGGAAGAAAATCCAGTCTAGGTACATCTATACAAAACTCCAGAAAAAAAAAGTAATTCCTCCTACAAGACTGTATGTCCTTGCAATTCCAATGACATTGTAGCAAAGTAGTCAGAACCGATGCGGAGATTCTCATAGATTTCTTCAAGCTTCTAGCTTTTTTTGTGATTTATCAGAAAAATAAAGTCAGTTTCCCAATTCGTTTCACTTGTGTTCAGCTCTAAAGTTACAACCTATCATAAACATCTTGCTGTTATTCCTTAAGAAAAAAAATGTCCAGTGTCAAAGGAAAATTTGTTCAGTTAAGGAAAACTTACAGATTTTCCCTAGAAACATCAATCTACTGAAATAGCATTCCTAAAGGAAACTGCCTCATGCCTAAAAGTTGTTACACTGCTAGTTTCAGGTTTTTTTAATAATGAGGCCCTATCTCAGAAGAGGTAAGATTTGTTGGTCAGTTTATAATCTAATGAGGAAATGAAAGATGAGAAATGAGAGTCGGAATGCTGTTGCATATACTAGGTCATTTAAACTTATCATTGTAATTCACACTCGTATAAAACACAACAAGGCAATTGGAACATCAAGAATGCTTTCATCATGTATTCTTGAGATTTTTATCTTTGAAACCTTTCACAAAACACTTAAATGCAGACTTAATATAGGTGACTACATATAATATATAGATCCAGGTTAGTGTCTTTCAGTTGACAGATGTAATTTGACTTCTCTCATCAATGGCTAATAAAATAATCTGTTTTATCAGTAAAGACAAAAAGAATGAGTCCTGAGAATCTTAAATCAGACATTCTATACAGTGCTATTATGGGACTTGTTGAGAATTCCTATTTGGGCAGAGAGGAACCTCATTAGTTTCAACAAAGACAAGTGCAAACTCCTCCACTTCAGCAGGAACAACCTCATGCACCAGTACAGGCCTGGGATTGACCTGCTGGAGAGCAGCTCTGCAGAGAGAGACCTGGGAGTCTGGGCTGATAATAAACTAAACACGAGGGCAATGTGCTCTCATGTCCAAAAAGGCCAATTGCGTCCTGGGGTGCATCAAGAAGAGTATGGCCAGCAGGTTGAGAGAGGTTCTGTTCTCCCTCTACTCTTCCCTGATGAGGCCTCATCTGGAGTCCTGTGTCCAGTTCTGGGCTCCCCAGCTCAAGAGAACTTCTAGAGTCCAGCACAGGGACACCAAGGTGATCAGGGGACTGGAGCATCTTACTTACAAGGAAAGGCTGCAGTAACTGGGACTGTTCAGCCTGGAGAAGGGGAGATTGAGGGTAGATCTCATTAATATTTACAAGTATATAAATGGTGTATGTCCAGAGGATGGGGCAATACTTTTTTCTGTAGTGTTCAGTGATTGGACTAGGGGTAATGGGATGAAGCTGAAACACAAAAAACTTCCACTAGAACTTAAGGAAAAGCTTCTTTACTGTGAGGGTGAGGGAGTCCTGGCACAGGCTGCCCAGGGAGGGTATGGAGTCTCCTTCTCTGGAGGTTTTCAAAACCCACCTGGATGCATTCCTGAGTGACCTGATCTAGGTGGAGCTCCTTGAGCAGGGGATTGGACTAAATGATCTCTAAGAGGTCCCTCCCAACCCCTACCATTCTGTGATTCTGTGATTTATGAGTACTGAAGAAAAAGAGGGAAGGGAAAAGTCTCCAAGTGTCTAACTCACTGTCCAGTTGAGAAGGAGGTATCTAGCTGTTCTGGACAAGGAACACTAATAGAAAGACAGAACATGGATTTTTAATCAAACAGGGTAAAAGAAGAACTCTCTTTCTTCAGATCCTCTAAGTGTACTGCCCTAGACCACAGCTGCAGTTGGTGGCCAAACTTGTTTTATTCACTGTTACAAACATCCTCTCTGTATTCTCTGGGTGCAGTAAATCACTTTGAATTTAAGTGGGAGGAACTACAAAATTAATCTCCTATCCTCTCTTGCAGTCACAGCACTACTCTCCTTACAACCACATCAGAACCCTTCAAACAGTCACCATGTAATTATGGTAAGCTCATCCTCCACTTCAGCAAGCTACATTCCCACCCTACCCTCTATTCTGTGCAAATGTGGACAACAATAAATAAGCAAATAGTTCCTCTGTAGCCATCTTCTCCTTCTAGATGTCACAAAACATCTTTTGGTGATGAGCCCCTGTCACTCCATATGGTATCCACTCACATAATGAAATGGCAGACACATGAAGCGCATACACTGCTGCAGTGCACATCAGCAAACTTTGCTGGTTCTCCTGCAGCACAGGATGATTTATCTGAGATGGCACTTCTACAGAAGGGCCGAGACATGAGAACACAGCAAACCACAAAATTTTAGGTGCCATAACTCTCAGCTACTTTTGAGAGAAAAGGCGTGGGTTAGGAGAGTTTCTGAAGATCTGGAGGGGCGGATCCCCACTCAGAACAACATCCCCTCTTCATTGTGCTCTCTGACATGCATCTTTTGAGTCATCTGAAATAAGTACTTCAAAACACCCAGGAACTTGGTCTCATTTCAAATCCAGGTACCAATCTTAAATATTCCTCCTGATTTCCAAAAGATAGTTCACACCAACAACTCAGCAACTACTTAACTTTATCCATTTGAATGGTTTTATTTTCATACCTGGCAGTTTGAACTATCAGAGCAGATCAACAATAGCAATGAGCATTTTGTCTTGAAGGTGAAACAACACCCTAAAGCCTGTACTTTGTTGCCAAGGGCTTCTAAAATCTCCCCAATCCTGGCCCCCAGGTTTGGCACATCATTAAATTTAGTCCTAGCTGGAGCAACAGAAGCTCTAAGGACAACTCTGAGCATATCTTTTTGTTAGGACTATTCCTAGGTGTTTAATGAGGCAAATATGTGATCTCACAACACATAATAGAGAAATTTTACAAATTGCAACGAAGCTGAAAGCCATAATGTAGATGGTATTACATTAGAAACCTCACCTGTGCTGCACATAAACCAACCTCAGCCCTCTGAGGCAAAGCTGTCACTTAAGCACTCAAGAGATATATAAGAAAGTTTACTCTACATCCCTCAAAGGCCCTCATTTGAAAAAAAAAAAAAAACACAACGTCTAAAATGTGCTCTGTACAGCTGTTGTCTTACCATTTGCCTTGTGCTGCACATCTGGCGGAAACTGGTCAGGAACATACCACTGATAGTCTGGCTGCACAGAACAATAAAACATTATTACAGCAATATGGGCTTCATAGACACTTCAAACAAAAGAATAGTGACATGATAAAAATATAATTGCGCCGTTAAGTTTTTTATTAGTCATACAAAAGTAGTTTACAAAAAAATCTTACATTTAGCTTTATATTGTCACTGGTCGAGTCTTTCAACTTGCGTCCTTTTCTATGGCATGTGGTTTAGATGCTTCATTCATTAGAAACATTGGTGTTAACCTTTCTAGATCCCACAAATCAAAAGAAACATTAGCAGAAACAAAACAGATTTTCAAAGGGCTAAGGAACAAAGTGCTCCAAAAGATATCAGCAGGCATCACACTCTCTGTACTAAAGAACCCCAGATAAACCTGGTACACATCGACCTGACAGGTGAAGCTGTTCCAGTTTGAATACATGTAACATCTGTAATGTGTTTTGATGTGACAGGAATTATGCATTTAATAAAGTTCCCTTCTCTCATCTTTTCCCCACAGTTTAGCTGTAGTGTTACTATTGTATTAGCTGTTATCAAATAAATTCTAGAAAATACTGTGGGATGAGAAAAATTCCCATCTTTCTTAAAAGAGGAAGTATTAGGATAGTTACGGCCATGCAAACATAGTTTTGTCCAGGGAAACCCTGGAAGAAAGAAACCCCGCATTATAGTTTATACCACACACTGTGGTAAATGAGTAGCAAATAACCACTAGACAAAGCAATTTTAGGACCACGCATTTCGGTTGAAGCTGTCTATCTGGTTTAAGTAGTACATGCAGGATTGTCAAATTCCAGGTAGTCACTGCTTCAAATGAGTTACATTGGAAAAATAATTCTTGTGTTGCAGAAATTACTCTGAGAAAATCCTGAGTATTCCCAAGGATATTCTTACAGATTTCAACTTGTAGGGAAGAAATTTCACAGCCTTCTAAAGAAGTATTGCCTAAATTAAGATGGCAGGATGAAGCTTTCAGTACAGAAAACAGATTTAACTTCTGTGTATGCTGTCATTCATAACTACATAGCAGTAATCACGCTCATACACTGTCAGGAAAAAAGGAACTATCCTATTTTCACTTATGTTACACCATCCACAGCAACAATTAAGTACTTCTGTACTTGTGCACAAACAAAATAGGCTTTGATACAAAGCAAGACTCTGCTTTGCTCTAAGCACAGGTGTTTTTTCAAACCTATAGCTCAAATATACTTATTTGCACTGCTTGTTTGAATGAATTTTCTGTTCTCTCATCTACTTTTCTCTTGTACATGTACTTACACTATGTAAACTTGAATGAATTTCAGAAACAAGAGGTGTATTTCATGTCAGACTAAACAAAATGTTTCTAATAATGTAAAAAGAAACTAAAAGGTGCAAGATACAAAAAGAATGAAAAAGCAAAAGCACAGACTAAACACACAGGATTATATACTTTAACTCAGGACACATTCTATTCTAACACCTTTCTTCATAGCTAAACAAATTGCTCAGGGAGGTATCAAAAGCTCAGAGCAACAATGCTGCACTCACACAGACAAAGCATTTCAAAGAAACTCAGAATGAAAGTGGGAGTTACAATGCAACCAGTTAAACTGACCCCAGCACTCCAGCAGGAACAGCAAAGTTGTAAACCCAGCAATCCCTCACAGAATTAGAAACCCAGATGATGAAAATTTAGGGAGAAAAGCCAAAATAACCTGGGACAGTGTCCAAATTGCAGTGAAAAACATTCTGCAATACTTCCAACTCTGATAAATGGGCAGATAAGCATGTTCCTGAAGCTTAGAAATTACTTGTTTTACCATAGATTTTCCATTAGATTTCTACAGTCCGAAAGCCTTAGATGCTTCTTGAAAAAACTCAGCTATAATTTCTCAAATAATGAGCATCTTTCCTTATGCCATAGCTTTATAGCCAGAAACAGATATTATGTATTTAAAATTACATTCACCATATTTAAATGTGTTCTCACTGCACTGGAACAAGCACAGTCCACTAAGATAACCCAAAGCACTTCAAAAAGATCATTCTTTCAAGTAGTTTTTCCCTTGAAATAGGTAACTCCTTCTCCCAGAACCTGCAAAGCTATTCTTCATGATGAGGAAGACAAGACCCTGCTGTGTGTAAAAGGCAACTTTGCCATTGTGTTAGCCATGCTTAGATACAACTTTCACTTCTGGTGATTTTTTATGTTTTTTGCAATACACATGCTTGCCTGGGAAAATTACATTCCTAAAACATTCACAGCCAACATGCCTCATCCCCAGTAGAAACCTGCTCCTCATGTAAAGCCATTTCACAGCAGTGTACCAGAGAGAAGATACTACTGCACACAAGCAACAGCATTTGGGATTTCGCCCTTACAGTTTAATAGTAATGTGAATCCTGCCAATAGCTTGTCTGTCGCCCTCAGAAGGCATACAGGGAACCTGGAATTATGCAATCTGGATACAGTGGCTTTCCCTGATGTCATGACAACTACATTACCTATGCATATAGAACCCATGAGTGAAGAAGGAAAGTCATTTCCCAAAGACAGGATCACAGAAAGAAAAACTCAGTGTAAGACGTGGAAATCAGACATATTAGTTGACAAGCTTTCTTAGACTGAATAGAGACAAGAATAATGCTGACGACAGTTACATTCTCATTTTTGTCACTATCATTTATATTGAAGGCCCCAGATAGGACTCCACAGAGCAAATCCAAGTTTATAATTTTAAGTAACTAGAGATCTAGAAAGAGCTCTAAATGTGGGTCATCTAAGTAAATTAATCTAAGAAATCAGCAAGAGTTCAATCAAGCAACCTTATTTTTTCAATTAAGGAATGACCACCAGTATCATTGAAAACAAATGTATAATCATCTCCTTTTTCCCCTCTTAGTGGTATAATAGACAAATAGTATTTGCCAAAGTAAATTTAAAACATATAAGAATATGTACTTCAAGTATAACTCATCAACCATAGATTTAAATTACTGCAAATTTTCCTGTCAGTGCACAGATTTCTGTTGGCTATGCTTTGATTTTCACATGGTAGCACTCTGTTCAATTCAGTACTGAAGACACTGGAACAGCAAGGAAGAAAAGAACACAACTACAAAGAGAAAAATCAGCATTTTCAGGCAGATAGTAAGGAAAAAGAGAATGTACAGAGACTATTGAGGCGATCCAGACCTACAGCTAATTTTCAAATCAATACAAAATCTTGATCTGTGACCAAAAACAAACTAGGAAACAAAAGATTTGGTTACTGCTGAGGATGGCATTGTGATCTGTTTCTCCTGTGATCACCATGCCACGAGAAAATCTGTGCTCTTGTGAAATGAGAGACAGTGAGAAACTTACTGAGTGGTGTTGCTGCTCACATGCCCTGCGAGTCGCTGGAGGTATTCGGGGATCTTGATAGTGAAGAACCAATCCACAGCCCCCATAATTAACACATGGTGAGAGCAAGAGTGGAGGTGGGTAGCTGGGCCTCTCAGACTGTACTGGGATCTCTTTTGTCTATCAAAAAATAAGAAAAGCAAGACAAAATGCATTAGCAGCAGGATACAATGACCAACAGAATATTCCTATACAAACTCTTCAGTAAAACACAACAGAGAAGAAACTTTCCTCTCTCAGCATGAGTTGCAATGTTGCTCATTTAGCCCCTTCAGATTGTTCATGATTTTTAAGATTATTGAAGAAAAGTGACTTGTGTCACGCCAGAGTCTTGGCACTTTTTATGTGAGAAAATACTGGTTTCAAGATATAACACATTTGAGTGTTTTCTATATTCAAGAAATATTTCCATTATGCACAGCAGCTTTGAATAGTTTGAAGCAGAACTATGTGGACAGGCACTTGAATAACAAGAAAAATAAATAGTTCTGGTAAAGGACCAAAGATGATGGCCTTGAGATTTGGGTCTGCTTTTTCTTACGCCCTTTGTGTCACAGCAGAGCCAACATGAATTTACCTAAGAACAGAGCAAGAAAGGAAAAATAAATAATTTGACTTAAGGAAAGAAAAAAGTATTTTATGTGGTACCTCTTATGTTTAAAATCCTTCATGAGTTCTATTTAATGAAATCCCAAGGCAGGAAGAGACAAACAAGAACTGTAGTGGAAACCGTTGATGAAATGCAAGGACAGTCAAGCTGTATATACACATTACACAGCACTTGTACAGCCCTTTCAGGTATGTTCTACATGTGCAGTACCGTTGGCATCTTTCTGGGTCCAGAGTGGCTAGGGAGGAGTAAGAAAGGCCTTTTTTGCCCCATTTGTAGTTCCTCTCTTCACTGCCACTGCTGTGAGAGGTTCTCACAGAAGCCATCGAGCAGCAAGGGTTGTGCAAGTAATCACCTTTTACAGTCTCTAGACAATGCAAAAAATATACAGAAAGGTGTCTTTGAGTTTTGTGTATTTTACCAAAAAAATTCCTTTACCTTATTGAACCACTCAGGACCAGGCTGGTGAGTGGGGGAAATATATCTGAGAGTTACCACATGCAATGCTAACAGATTTGTCCAAGGTATTTCTGTATGCCTGGGATACCCTCAGTGGTAAATCATGGCATTCCCACTGGCATTACTATTATTACACTTGTATAAAATGCTTCCTAGTACCCATAAAAGCACTGACAAGTCTGGGACCTTACTGCAGCAGTGCCCAGGATGTCCATTCTGCTGTTCAACCTCACTGAAGCCGATGGGAGTGAGGGGCACTTGACACATCTTGCCTCTGATGATATTTCAAGACCCTACCAGTAATGATGCCTGGGCTGGTTGAGAATAAGCCAATGCTGAAGTTTCTATTTCACAACAATGTTGGAGAGGACAATAAATCATCACAGAACATTTTGGCAATCATCCATCCTTTTAAACATTGCACAATTTTGTCAAGACAGGAAACCTCGGGGTTTCATCATTTTTAAATGGGGATTGAGAAAGCTCAGAATTTTGCATGCCATGATTTTACTATGGCTTCCTGAAATTCTGTGAACAGAATACTGACAGTACTCTGAAGAGATAAAAAGGATGTTGCAACAAAAAAATCATTGCGGCGGCTGCTCAGCTAATTTGAATGGAGACAATTTTTTTCCCCTTCAGTAATATTAACACGAATTTCACTGCAGAGGTCAAGATTTATTACAGAAACTTTTTATTTCAGAAGTTGGTTTGATGTTACAACTCTTATATCAAGTGCCAGTGAAACAATCAACAATCCCTTGGATTTGTTTTTGCCCTCCACTCTGCCCTCCATTTTAAGATATGTTTGAAGAGTTTCGCAATAAATACTCCCTTTATCTAATTAATTTGGAAGTAATCTCTAACCATTTCTCATCTTCTTACTGCATTACTTTAGAATGATTTCATGCCAGGTGGTGACCTCATATAAAATCCAATGTCATTTAATGGAAGCCAGAAAGCCTTGGGTTGTGCAGAAAGTGAGAAAATAAGAATAAAATACACATGTGCTAGCAACATTAATTTATTTTAACTCCTACCTGAGAGTTTAGTTTACTCAGTTGAGACTGTAATCTCTCATTAATTTTCTGCAATGCTTCTTTCTCTTCATTAAGCCTTTCTCTGTCAGATCTCTCCTTTCTGAAGTCTTCTTCATATATTTGTACCTGCAATCATTATGACAAAGCATGTGATGTTGCTTTTTAAACACCAGTCAAGGGGTGGGATGCATTTCAACAGGAACCTTCTTCTTCATAATCCTACAACTAAAAGTTTTCCCCATCTTTTTTTATGGCCAAGTAATGGCTATTCTCCAATGGCACCCATCAGTCAAAACAGTTCATAGCTTCAGCATTCACAGACCCGTGTAAATTTAGAAGGCTGGCTGGCAGATACCAGTTTTGAATATTATAAATAAATAGTAAATACTAAATACATTAATCTTTTCAAGTGAGAAACAATAGCTGGACATTTTACCAACAGTTTTTCTAATTTTGTCTTCAATTTTGAGCACTTTTGATTTCCTCCTGTGTCTCAGATGCAAGCAGCTAGCATCCAGGTAGAGATGGGAGGTGTTGGCACAGCACAAAAAACTGACGCAGTCTGACAGAACATTATCATCTTATCCAAGTTAACCATGAGCTGCTATCATCAAATAACATCCTGCTTTTTTACAGCCCATTGAATACTGTTGGCCTTGAGCTTGCTTTGCTTTATGCCTTTTGTAGTAGTCTGCAGCTTTACCTGACCCACTACACTTGCTGTCTAATCAAGATGTGACCCAAAGGACTAATCTGTGAAGAATAAATTACAATATTTAGAGCCCCTGTCACATATCAATGACCAGAAGACTTGGACTAGTCAGGACTGTCAAGGAATTTAGACCTTGGCTAGAGCACTGGGGATAAAAAAAATGTAAAAGAATATTATGCCCCAGATGTTAGAAACTGTATGTGGAAAAAATAACTGCCCATGTACCTTTTGTCTGCAGTATAGGACTCCTAATTCTCTCAAACTGCAGCCCAAAGAACAGCCACTTCAGTGCAGAAGCAGAGGGGAATGTTATGTCCACAATTCAAAATGTAAATACAGAGGTTAGACCCTGTTCATAGGAGATAAGCTGCCTTTCAGATACTGAAGAATGCAATGACTTAGCTCTTTTTTCTCTCACTAGGAATCATAGCACTTCATTCCACTAAAATATATCTGACCAGTCCAGGCACAAGCAGTGAGTGCACGGATTCAGAAGGAAAATACAAATTCATAAATTACTTGGTGTTAAACTGGATGGCTTAATTCTGCAGCTAAGGGGCAGGTATTCACTTGGTAAGAAGCTGCAGGTTGGTGGCACTGACAAATAACAGCGAAAGCAAGTTGGAGTTGGAACCACCATCAAAACTTTCAGAAGTCGCTTTATGTCCTCTTGGTAGGTCACTAAAGATCACTGACAGTCTGTTCCCAAAGAACTCGCTTGTCATGGCTCATGCCCTGCCTGTCATACAGATCTAGTTTTCTTTTTGCCAGCACCAGCACTATGAGTTCACAAAAGGACTAAAAAAATGTTAATACCTCAGAGGATGTAAAAAAAGTTAACACAGGCCTCCATAAATTATTTTCACATCTCGTCTGTTGCACCTAATTTTGGCAAGGTTTTTTTTGGACCTGATACTCCCCCACTAGATATAACTCCCTCCTCAATAACACTGTGTGAAAGAAACAAAGGCTTTCTATGTGGCCACCTGAGGCCTCAGCCCCGGAGTCTGTGCCTGGAGGAGCCATGCACACCCCTGACCCAACGAAGCAGAAGCAACGCTATAACTTACAGGAATCTAGGTCTCTTATATTCCCGTCAATCTGCACACATCTCTCCCTCAGTATTTCCTTATTTCTTGCCTCCTATTTCCCTCTCTCTTACCTCACCTCCCTGCTGCTCCCCAGCTGTACAGTCTGCTGAAGCTGCACTGGAACCGCTTGGTCACAGTTTTGCTGTGTATTCTGCTGCCCTGAGAGAGGGGGACACCTCCTAAGGAATGAATGCCTTCATCTCTTCTGTCGTGGCCAGGGATGGGCTGATGACAGCCAAGATCTGGTGAGATTGTGTCACGTTGCTGTTTGTCCCAAGAGTCTCTCTATCATACAGTTAGAGTCTTCTGCTCCATTTCATGCAGAAGGAAGTCTAGGCTCACAGTATAAATCCCAGACTAGATTTATACAACTAGAAAAATACATTCATAAAATTGATACCCCAGGAGAATTCTGAAAAAAAAATGGTTTACTCTATTTTATTGTGTAGAATGAAATAACTCATTACTGCACAATCAAGTGCAGGGTTTTATTCTCTAGCATGTGGCAAGCATTATATTGGAGAGCAAAATCTGGCTCTGCTGTCAAACGTGACAGAAACAAGTATTTTATTCCCATTGAATAAAATTCCCATTCTGATCACATCCATTTGTGTGTCAATAATGTTAACCCTAACACTATCCAGGATGACAGAACTGAAATGTAAACTTATCTGAAAAGTATCAAGTTTTTAAAAAGATTCTTTCACATGGAAAGAAAAATAGTGCATCAAGCACTTGACTGCTCAGAACAAAGATTTTACAAAATAAACCTCTTTAGTGGTTGGTATGCAGGTTAGCAATGCAAATATTTTGCCTCACGCTATGAAAAATTGCAGTGCCAACACTTTAGTTTTCTGAGACTAGGATTCTTAAACAAGTCACTAAGATTTCGACGTCTGAGAAAAAAAGGAGAAGACAAAATCAGTAACTCGTGAAGTTTAGCATCCCCTCTGTATAAAATTCAGCCCCTAGCAGAGATCTAGCAGGGCGCCTTCAAGAGTCAGGAAAGCCATTCTGCTGCTTCAAGTCCTACACCAGTCCTTGCCCCAGTCCTTTGCAAGGACTATTTCATTTCATGGACACTGCTGTGATGACAGTATCTTAGGAAACACCATTTGAATGAGCTACGGCTAAACTGGTTCTTCCTTTCAAAAGTTCAACATAGCTTGTCTACCGGGCACAGTCCGTGGGAGAGAGGGCAAAATTATTCTTTATGAAATCCATCCAAGCTTACTTCCAGCTGTTCTCACCTGCTGTCTGAGAACTTCAAGTTGGGTTCTCATATCTTCGAGGTTGTTCCTGTCACACTTCTCCGAAGGATTCTCAAGAACAGGTGAGTGTTGCTTTTTCAACACATCCAGAAGGGCCTGCAATGTCAAACAACAAAATTACTAATCAGAGATTCGTCACATTTAAAAATCCTTTGAAATTCTTGGAATGTTTACTCTCTAAACAAACAGATGAAATGACAGCATCATTTAGGGGACTATGCTTTTTACTTACAACTATAATCAATATTTACTTATGGAAATCACAGCTGAATATTTCATTCAGAAACACCGTTTCCCTGTGCAATTCAGAATTTGAGAAAAAGATGTCTAAACTCAGTTGAGACTAAAAACAGGCTAACAAAAAAATACCCAGAACACAAAAGCAATATTGAAAGATGGCCTAAAAGTGTGACTACAGTAAAGTCTGACTGAAACATTTTTTGTGCTAAGAGTACAAATTTCTTCAACTGGAACCAAAGTAAATTGTGTTTGAGAAGAAGTTATGTAGTCTCCAAAGCTTGTCACTAGAGGGAGTTCCACACTACACTAGTAACACTCTAAGTAAAATTCTACCATAGGTTTTGTTTATTTTTAACAGTATTATATATACAGTTTGTCCTTGGACTGGAATACCTTTTAAAGAATGTTTATCCCTTCAATCTATAAATAGATACCACAGTTAAATGTATATATATTATTATTGCTCTAGCACAAATACTTCCCATTCAGTACTTTTCAATGTCTCTCACATGATATGCACCCAGCTAACTTCATTCATTTTAGAAAGTTCAATTCCTGCCAACAATCCCCAACTCTCTCTGCTGGCCACACTCCACTCATACCATAAGCAGAGAAGGGTAGATAATTTGGAGGCAGAAGAGGCATAGGGAGAAAGCCAGGCAGAAGAACCACAGAATCACAGAATCATTACGATTGGAAAAGACTTTTAAGACCATCAAGTCCAACCACTAACCTCACACTGCCAGGTCCATCACTAAACTAAATCATATCCCTCAGCACCTCATCTATGTGTCTTTCGAATATCTCTAGAGATGGTGACTCCACCACCTCCCTGGGCAGCCTGTTCCAATGTTTAATAACCCTCTCGGTGAAAAAGTTCTTCCTAATGTCCAATCTAAACCTCTCCTGGCACAACTTGAGGCCATTTCCTTGTGTCCTATTATTCATTACTAGAGAGAAGAGATCAATGTCTCACTTCACTACAGCTCCCCTTCAGGTAGTTGAAGAGAGTGATCACACCTCCTCTCAGTCTCCTCTAAGCTAAACATCCTCAGCTGCTCCTCATAAGACTTGTTCTCTAGACCCTTCACCAGCTTTGTTGTCTGTCTCTGGACACGCTCCAGCACCTCAATGTCGTTCTTGTAGTGAGGGGCCCAGAACTGAACACAATATTCAAGGTGTGGTCTTGCCAGTACCGAGTACAGGGGGCACAATCACTTCCTTGGTCCTGATGGTCACACTGTTTCTGATACAAGCCAGGATGCCATTGGCCTTTTTGGCCACCTGGGCACATTGCTGGCTCATATTCAGGTAGCCAACACCTCCAGGCCCTTTTCTGTTGGACAGTTTTCCAGACACTCTGCCACAAGCCTGTTTCGTTGCCTGGGGTTATTGTGGCCCAAGCGCCAGACCCGGCCTTGATGTACCTCATGTGATTGGCCTCAGCCCATCACTCCAGCCTGTCCAAGTCCCTCTGAAGAGTCTTCCTGCCTTCAAGGAAATCTACACATACACCCGGCTTGGTGTAATCAGCAAATTTATTGAGGGTACACTTGATTCCCTCATCCAGGTCATCGATAAAGTTGTTAAACAAAACAGTTCAGAGAACTCCATTCACTATAACTTTCTGGGCTCAACCATCCACCCAGTTTTCCATCCAGCTCAGAGTAGGTCAATCTAAGCCGTAGGCAGCCAGTTTCTCTGGAAGGACGCTATGGGAGACTGTGTCAAAGGCCTTACTAAAGTAACTCAAGGATCGGTATTATCAAAAGGCCAACAAAATAAACAAAAAAACCCCCTCACTTTCTGTGGAAAGCATAGAAGAGAAAAGGTAGGTTTATCTGATGAGCTACTGTCCCTAAGAACTGTGCAGAACTGACGTTAGTATAATAGTGGCAAAGTGCCATGTCAATACATAAGTAAAGTTGAACATAAACATGGGAGGATGAAGATACAGATAGCTTACTGATGAATCCTCATTTCACCCCTTTGAGCCGCTGCTGAGTGCCTTGAACAAATAGTAAAACAAATAATAAAAACCAACTTTGACAGATAAAAAAACAAGTTTAGATTGGGCATAGATTACCAGCAGCAGTAAGAGGCAGTGGAGTCTGACAGTATCGCAGTATATATGATATGTCCTCTGGCTGACTGCAACCCATATATATCCTTTCTCAGGCATGTGGTTGGTTAAGCATACTGCTGAGGACAGAGACAAGGGAAATATTTTCCTTTCAAAATTCCCATCATTATGAACTGACAAAATGTGGGGCTGTTTTAGAGTCATTTATGGAAGAAATTAAGATATTAATGTTGCAATGGTTTAAAAAACTAGTATGAATAAAATGATCACAAGACACTCAAACTTTAAAGTAAATAATCTATTTTAAACGTGAAACTAAGATTTGTAATTTCAAATTAGTAAATCTGAGAAATGACAAAGAATTTCCAGGCACTTTCAGTAATTGATTCTGTATGCAATTTTTTTCAGGTAATTTTTACTTCATTACGAGTCAAAGTGTAAAAAAAAAACCCCAACCAAATCACTCCCCTACCCTCCCAGAAAATCCACTCTCAAGGAAGCTGGGAAAAAACAAACAAACAACACTCCAAGAGATACCTAGATGAATAATTTCAAGAAAAGTTAAAATTCCTTTAGGAACTGGAGAACAGATTTCACTTCAACAAATCATAGAATCATAGAATGGTAGATGTTGGAAGGGACCTTTAGAGATCATCTAGTCGAACCCCCATGCAGAAGCAGGTTCATCTAGATCAAGTCGCATAGGAATACGTCCAGGCAAGTCTTGAAGACCTCCAAAGAAGGAGACTCCGCAACCAATGCTACTACTTTTGGTAGTTTTCAGATTACAGAGTAGGGTAAGAGAGACAGTCATACTAAGTTGTATGTTAGAAAACATACATTTCTTAGAAAAGAAATTAAACTATAAAATACATACATATAATTATATTTCTTTTTCAACAAAAAAATGAGTACAAGGAGAAAGGCATTACACAGATAAGCAAGACTAAAAGACAATATTTCCAATAAGGAGAATAATGTAGGGTATCATGGCAGTATCAGGATGGCTAACAGCAAGAAAGTTGAACCAGTGTGAAGAAGCTCACAGAGTTGAACTGAGCTTTAAGTTACTGTGGTTTTCAATAACATTCATTCATAAATAGTGAGAAATGGAACTTGAATTTGCAAGACAAGCAGCATAGAGGTTTTCTGAATTTTTCAATACCAAAAATGGAACTGAAAAATAACTACCTTGGTTGCCAAAACTATGAAAAGAATAAGTGATCCATGACCTAGAAACCTCTTAACCTAATCTCAACAGTATATTAGGCTTGGGAGGAACTGTTGAAAAGAATTACCTTATAGTAGTGGTGAATGGGATTTAGTAAAACACTCTTTAGTCTAATGTCTTTCATACAAACCAGATTTTATCAGGGGAAAAAACAACAAATATTATTAACCTGTGTTTAAATAACAAATGATTTTTCATAACTTTGCTGTAAATCAGAAATTTGGCTTATACTTGAACTACATGCTGAATAAGGAAACAGCCACAGGAAAGCCAATAATCTTGGGATATAGCATTACAAACCACTATGGCATTGCAGCATTGCTTTCAAGCTGCTGACATCAAAGCAAGATCAGATCAGACTCTATACTTGGGCATGCTGGATGATTGGTTCAAAGCTGAATGAAGCCAAAAGTAAAAAGGTCAATGTACTCAAAGTAAAATGGTAATGTACTTTGAAACAAGCAGTAGTGTCTTTCAGAAACTGAGAACTAAGCAGTTTAAAATGACAGATGAAAAAACATGCTTATTAGTAGGCATAATTTTATTTTAAAGGACCAAAACAGCTGGGTCAGCTTAGCTAAACCGTCCTGTAATGAAAGCAAAAGTGCTTTCTATAGCTATAGGAAAAGAGCAAGTGGCCCTGAAAGCAATTGTATTTTCACTGGAGGACAGTTCTGCTTCAGGAACAGGACAGATCTACTTCACACAAGTAGCAAAGCAGATCTGCTTGACACTTACTATCAGAAGAAAAATGAATATCATGTGGTCAGAATAAACTCAGCCCAATTGAAACAGATGAAAGCATCTAATGAAAAAAGGGTTGTAGTTCCAGAAAAACCTTCCAACAGAAGCACCATAGAAAGAGTTTATACGTTTTTAAGGAAAAAGACATTTTATTTCAGAGAATTTGTAAGAACTTCAAGTCACTGAACCTGCAATAACAAGGAACTAGACTTAAAAGGAAACAGAGCACCCTTCTAGTCTTACATGATTCATGATGTGAGATTTGAAGGAAGCAAATACACAGAAAAATCAGTAAATTACTCGTGGGCAAGTGTGTTATACGAAATTGATGTTTCCTTTAAAAGAATAGTCTACTTACCCATCTTAGTTCTGATTCCATCATAAGACAGTAAAATAAAACATTGATTAAGTTGTTTTACAAACAAGACCTTGAATGAAAGTTACACTGGGGCTTTGAGCAAGTCCTGGCAATGCATTTCAAAAGGAGATAGATATCATATATCGTCTCAGATTTTGTAATATGGAAACATTATTTTTTGCCTTGACTTTCGCATATTGTGGCCTTTTAGTTTGTGTATCACTTATATTTACACAGCAATGGTTATTGCAGAGCACTTCCTCAGGAAATGTTTGTGGTTCACCATGAAATACAAAATTGTTAGAAAACATCCCTTGCTTAATGTGACCTTTTGATTAAATAAAGTTAAATTTATTACTTTCCCACAGTTAGAAAAAATTCAAACCCATTTAGATATTTTACATCAATTTCATCAATGAGACATATATAGACATAATACTTGGATGTACAAATATATATATATATGTATATGTATATAAAAAGTAAGACAAGAGCATGTCTCAAACACAGAATATATGTAAAACCACAGGTTTTAATCTGTCTGAATATGTTTCTCTGGAAGCATAAAAGTTCATCTTTATGCCATTTCTCGTTTGTTCTAAGGAGGGAGAATGAAGAAGGAGCTTAGATATGACATGTAGAGAGGTTTGACAAGAAAAGTCACAGATTCTCTTAACTTTCCTCTTTACAATGCAACTTTACTACCTGCCAAGAACAGAACGTACAAGTATTAGCTACAGTTCTTGTTTCCGCAGTTCCTGAATGGTGATCATGAGTTTGCCACCACAAACAGGTTGTTCACCCAGGAATGAAAAGATAGGCATCTGGTAGCATGACTGCTTGATAACAGAAGACTTAGAATTAAAGGAAGATGTCGTGGTCAGTGGCTCACTCTTGTTCATACCTTATTGAGACGACTTATTTCACACTCATAGTGTTCTTTCTTTCTGATCATTGAGGCATTCTTCTGCTTCAGGAGTTTGTTCTCTTCCTTCATTTCATGGAGAGCTTCACTAAGGACCTTTGCTTCTTTCTGGGATGTAAAAATACAGAAACGCTGCTGAAATGCAGCTGGAATCATTTTCCAGAACAATTTTTAGAATATCTGCTGTCTGGCAGATGTGCTGCATTTTTGTTGTCCCAAACACAGCTGGGAAGGGAGGCAACAGGAAGGCAGATGGTTAGTAAAACCCATATATGATAAAGTCTGTTGGAATTGTTTTGACCACTCACCATATGATGAGACAGAGACAATATACCAGACTAAATCCCAGGTCTCTACAGTCTACAGTTTCACAAAGGCGTGAAAAAGCTGGCAGTCCAAGCAGAGGAGTACAGTACAGATTTCCAAAGCTACGTAACTCTTATACACAGGTATAGCCAGGCCTAAATGCTGGTGAAGTGATAGTTATTCCCAGTGTCATACAACATACAACATTGAAGACAAAGCCAGGTCTTAGTATCACAGTCTGAGGACTTATTCCACTTCATGAGAGACTGAGGCGGGTCTCAGTTTGCTCAAGAATTATGAAGCTACCAACCAAGGCTTAAAAATCTCCGTTCTCTGACTCCATCACAGCTGTTCACTTGAGCTTGACCCTGCCTACTATGTGTGTCTACACTGTTGCCACCCCAGCAAACTACCAGGAAAATGTCTCCACTTGCAGCAGGATTTACACACTAGTCTTTCAAGATGGTATATAGGAATTCTTAGGACAAATTTGTCAAAGTTTAAGTTTGATTCTCTTCTATCACTTTCAGCTTGGCTATTTTCAAGTTACAGTGAGGGGAGCTAAGATCTGAATCAGACTCTGATGCAAATGGTATTGGTTGAGCTTCTCCTGCAGGGCAATAAACCCCTCACTAGCCCGCTTTAGCCAAAGTGTCTTAGACCAAAGCTGTTTAGCCCTATGAAACAGAATGGCCTGTTCTACAGGGAAAAAAAGAAAAAGAAAGTATTTCTGTTTTTCTTCTGAATCTGCTTTATGTGATCAATAATTAGATTCAACAACCACACATACAGGACTCCACTTCTGTTTCTGTGCAACGGTCATATCTCTGTGAACTCAGCTACTAGGCATTTGTGATTTGGGCTCACGAGAAGTGTGTTGCCACCGAAGAACATTCTCGAGAAACAGTTGCTTACACATGCAGTACCTTTATTTTCTTTTGTTCCAAGTTCGTTGGAACATTTTGTTTTCTCAAAACAACTGAGCAAGATTAGCACAGTATCTCTGCATTAAGTATAGAAACTCAACCAGGAGCTAGTCGAAGCTAAGATGTGCAGGTATGTATGTAAGATATTAGAGAGAAGCAAATCACTTAAATCCATATAGACTTTTACTATAGTCTTTTCCTAGCTCCTAGCACACATATCAAAGGCTGATACCTTCAGGAACGTCACCATTTATAACTGAAGATTTCCAGGTTGTTCAGGTATTTGAAACATCTGAATTCTTACATCTTAGTACTTCTTATTGAACATGGAATCTTAGGTGTTATGGCACCTAGACTTTCAAGTGAGTAGGCTGGTCTTTGATTCTTGTCTATGAGTTTGTAGTCATGCCCAGAAAGAAAAACAACAAAAAAATAACTATCTCCCAGTCAGTCAGTTTCCCTCTGTGGGCCAGGGAGGGCATGGGGACAGATAGAGCTCACAGTATTGCTCTGTGAGAACCACACTTCCAGGTTCTTTTAAATAAATAAATAAATAAAATCTCTGTAAAATAGCAGTGGCATGTGATCTGTCTCAGGGTTGTTTGTTGCTGCTGGTTCTGCTAAATAGCTCAGCAGAGCACCTAGAGAACTGCCACTTTGAGTAAACAAATTTAAAAGGTACTGTCAGGCTGCTGGACTAGACAAGCAAGTAGAGAACCAATATCTTATCGCTTTGCTCTGGCAATTGCTTTGTACAAACCATCCCAGCTCTGTGGCTACAGAAGGTAAATAAAAAATATAAAAGAAAGGGTTGTTACTTTGAGGGAAAAAAAAAAAAAAGAAAAAAGACATACACACACATATATATATACATACACATGTAAAATCAAATGCAAGTATGAGGAAGGTTAGTTGCTGCAGGAAATAAAACAAAATAAACAGCATAAAGCCAATATCAGGAGGTTGGGACATCTCTTTTTTCAACAGTAGCTGGCAACAGGACAAGGGGTAAT
This sequence comes from Colius striatus, assembly GCF_028858725.1. Lineage (NCBI taxonomy): Eukaryota > Metazoa > Chordata > Aves > Coliiformes > Coliidae > Colius > Colius striatus. The sequence continues at coordinate 25,091,578 of NC_084761.1, forward strand.
GGGATGAAGCGGAAACACAAAAAGTTCCACTTAAATATAAGAAAAAACTATTTCACTGTGAAGGTGAGGGATTCCTGGCACAGGCTGCCCAGAGGGGTTGTGGAGTCTCCTTCTCTGGAGTCTTCAAGACCCACCTGGACGCATTCCTGTGTGACCTGATCTAGGTAAACCTGCTTCTGCAGGGGGGTTGGACTAGATGACCTCTAAATGTCCCTTCCAATCCCTACCATTCTATGATTTTATGAATCTATGAAAATCTAATCACAACAGATCTGTCAGCTTGGGCCTATACTACATCTTCTCACGTGATTTCAAGCTGAACTCGTCTTTATTCATTTTCTGAATCATTCCCTGGTTTCTTCTTCACCCTGCCCCATGGACAGCATAGGACAATTTTAGTTGGCAGAGCTGTTATGAGTGTCGCAATCCACATTGCTCATTCAAAAATCTCTACTTTAGTAGCTACAACTGAAAAGATATAGATCTCCTGCACCCCTATATGACATCCAAAATTCAGAGTAAATACAGGCACTTATTGGCTGAGTATAACATTTGTAAAGAAATTGATGATCTAAGGCTGAATTTCCATGCAGATTAACCTGCTCCCCTGTAAGAGACTCTTTGATGATACTGTCAATTAGTTCATTACACATGTTTGTAGTAAAAAACCTGTGAGAGTGTACTGCTTAACTTTTCAAAAAGGTAGCTAGGGCTATCACAGCTATCCTATCTTATGGGCAGGTAGTAAAAATGTTAGTAACATGAACAGGAAGATGGACTTCCTCCTACTGAATCCACACTCAGAGCAAACACAGGTAGTGATTCAGATAGTACATAACAACAAAGTTTGCTTTAAAACATTTAAATGATCCTACTGGCTGGAAATTAAGTATGTGCTAAAGACCATACTTTAATTGACAAGTAAGATGAATGTTCTGCTTATGAAGATAAAAGCTTAGGCTTTACATTTCTTTCCCTGCAGCAGCTCCCTTATATCTTACCTGAGCCTGGAAGTGATGTGACTGCCATTTGTTTCCAGGTTTGTTTCATGTTACCAAGAAAATGAAAAAGTCCAACTTCAGGCATCAGAGCAGCATCCAGAAACTCTTACAAGAGATTATGAAGTGTATGATACCAAGAAGCAGAATGAGAATAGAAGTCACCACTCTGTGGTACTTGTAAAATGGGTCACAAAGCTTTGTGTATATGTTGAACATATTTAGGCCAATCACTCAGGTTGGAGATTTTACCATGGTGAGAGTTCAGCTTCGGAATCTAACTTTAGATGAGAATACCTACACATAGCCAGTGCATATGAAGCCCTGAGAGAGATGCCCAGCCACCCACAGGGTGAGGTAAACTTTGCCCTAGAGTGACTGACTAATCAGCTCAGGCACTTTCAGCCCTAATAACAGTACTGATTTCATCACAAAAATTTTTGGGGAGCTGAGATAGCCAGCACATATATGAAAGTCTATATTGTCAATACAAAAATGTGAGTGTCTGGAGATGAATTAATTCCTTCAAGCATTTATTGCCAAGCAGTTTGTGTAACATCTGCAATGATCCTATTCCATTTGAAATCACTATAGCATTTTCAAAGAAATTCACCCTGAAATGAACAACAAGAAATCTCTGCAGTATTCATATCAATCTGCTCTTTACTCCCCCATGCACACTAATACTGAGCTCTCTGACAGTTACTATTGAAATGAGTCTCTCTATATATAGTTTCTGATCAGACAATGATCACCCACTGCCTTGTGTGCAATATTGAAAAGCACCCAAAGCTACAATCTCATCTCACAGCTGTATGACAACCTACACCCTGCCACTTGTAAGCAGAGCAAGAGGAAAGGCAAGACAGAGTTCAACGCTGATCATCAATAGGGTAACAGAGTGCACCCTCCTACCGTTTCCTGCAACAGCCTCTCTCCACCCAGGGCTCGCAACCTCTCATCTTCTGGATGCTGTTGATGTCTTTTCTCCTCCAGCTCACCGAGTCTCCTCTCTGCTACATCCAGTTTTGCTTTCATTTCTGCCAGCTGAAAAGCAAGTAATAGACCATGGTGGGCTGTCTGGGGATCCTGAAAGGCACAGCATCTTGAGGTTGACTTCAAACACTTTCAGCTCTCAGCAGATTGGTGTAAAGGGGTGGATCTGATTGCGTGTGAAGTCTCCAGCCACTGACTCTCCTATCCCCATCTCCAAGCTCTGCTATTCTGTCTGTAGTGAAGACTTTTAACAATCCAGAGAGGATTCTCTGTGTTGACCCAGTTGGGTCTTGGGCTATTTTTCTGCCAAAGGAGAGTTAACACGGGTCTGTCCATCCAAAGGAATTTTCCATTTTAGTGGGGTTTTTTTTATCTTTGGCAATTTGGATTCCCTCAGCAATGCTGCACACCCAAAAGATCCAGTCAGAGGCATAAAACAGTCCCATATTAAATGAGGAAGATCCATTGAAATTCCTCTTCTCTTTGTGTGTGGGGAAATCTAAGAATTTATCCAGATCTCAGTAAATCTTTCAGGAAATATTAGACAGAAAACTTTCCTGATAAACACATGAGGTCATTCCACAACCTTCCTTTTCACAGAGGGAAACAGGAGATGAGATGTGTCAGTCATTGAAATCAACTTGGTTTTTGGAATACCAGGCAAAATTGTAAGCAGTCTGCTTCATTAGGCAGCTGAGTATAATGTCTGCAGCAAAGATGTCAGCCACAAGCAAAGAATGAAAGCTATGCCAATGGGATCTTGGAAAAAAAAATAAATTACAAGTATTTATTTACAATTCTTTTTTTAATGAAGAGTTTGTACAGAGCAGTTTCTCAAAAACAAAAAAGTCTCTCTGCTTATAGAAGTTAGCATTCAAAGAAATTATAAGCACCGGCTTAACTATCACCAGGTGGCACACATATTCCAACAGAAGCAGTCAGTATCGTTACCTGTTTTTCATAAAGCTGTTTCATATTTCTAAAATGATGATCCCATTGTTTGTTCACCTCCAGAAGCTGTAAATAGCAGGAAGTCATGGTAAATAACTCCTATTTCAACACTGCTAATAAATGAAAAATAGACTGTCATTCTAATCCTCCAGCTATGACTGTTCACATCCTCATTATCTTACAGTTCAGTTCAGAATAAAAGCAAGTTTAAGGTTTGACAAGTTCTATAGTCCATCTGCCAGTGCTTTAGTATTTCAGTTAAAGTATATGAACATTCAGGAAACAACATTCAAGAAACATGAAAATATTGAATAAAGTACAGGTGAATCATTTGCAACACTATACAAATCTCAAGCTGCAACTCCTAATGGCCAAAGGACTCTCTTGTTAGTTTCTAGAGGGTCTCTGACTTCCAACAAGGGCAGACTTCTATTGACTGCAATTACTACTGGGTGCAAACCCTATTTGCCCTTCTCGCTACCACACATCTGAAGTCAGTGTGCATGAATTTTTAATGGAGATGGCCAATTATGTGCCTTTGAAGCACTCTGCTTTGTAGGATATAGGATTACTCTTTAGGATGCTCAGCAAAAGAAGGCTTCCAGTTTACTGCTACCTGTGATGAAGACACCACTGGTTACTACTCATGGCAGTTCCCTGACCTTTACATTAGTAATCATTATGAAAATTTGCCATTTGTATCATATAAATCTCCGGTCTCCTAGATTCACAGCCATGTTACCATAAGTCACCACTTGTTTTTAGGAACACTTCTCCAAATATAACTCTGCTTAGCTTGGTAGAGAGAAGTAGTATTATAGGAAGTAGTTTAAACATAATTTTAAGAGCTTGCACACTTTGGGTTGTGAAGAAATGCAAAGCAGTAAGTCTCCACATAGAAACTGTCTCAAAAGAGCACAGGATGAGATTCCAACAGGAAAAATAATGGCCTTGCTGGATTAGTGGGTAAAATCAACTGCACCATAAACAGAGTAACAGTGATAATACATTAAGTGATTTCCTCTCCCAAGCATAATACTGATACTGTGATGCCTAACTTAGAGGTTATATCTGTAAAGGTTAAGGGTAAGCTTAAGATCACCTCTCGTCTCTGTCTTTCCAGTGAGAGGATCTGTTGTTGCAGAGAATTGGCCGATACGGTCTTTTTGGTCAGTAATCCATGCCTTGACTGCAAAAAACACATATTCAAAAATGAATGTTTTCAGTATCCTCTCTTCAAATCAAGATTGTGGTATAAAACTCTCATCTACCTTCTCATGTAAACAAACTGAAACAGTAACATTTTCTTATATTGTGCACTTTTATTTCAGCACCTATACACCAGCTGACAACAGATTTCGAAATGTACATCTGCTTTAACCCTGCTTAGCCTGTGTTTTAATTGAAGCATTATACACATGAAATAAAATTATGTCTATTTGTACCATCTGAGACACAGAACACAAAATGGGATTTTAATTGTCCTGCAGATGGTAGTACAAACAAGTATGACAAGCCACAAAAGTTGAGCACAAGTTGAAGTGGGCATAAGAAAATAATTTACAAGAACTAGAATAATTAGTAGTATTGCCCCTGGTAAGTGCTTGTAGGCCCAAGGTAATAAACTTTAGCACAATGGGTTCAAAATAAGCAATACAGAAAACAAATAGGCCATTTGGAGAAATTAGGAAATTTGTATTCAGCTGTTCCATTTTTTGAAGTGTGGAGTTTTGCCCATGCAGGACAACAGCAGCTAAATCCTCATTGTTATAATGGCAATGTTGTATATCATAATTTCCAAGAAGTTTCTACAGACTGTCATGAAAACAACGTGTGATCTATTAGTGAAATATATATAGTTGTCTCTATATCTCAAGGGAACTGTACTAGAAAAAAAAAATACATGTTCATAAAAATAAAATGTATTATGTTCAGGGATTTTTTTTTTAATTCTCAAGTAATATATGAGAAACCAGAATAAACCTATGAGCACTTCTGAGGGTCTTAAATCTCCTGAAAGAAATTAATATTCTTTAGTTAGAGAATATAATGCCAAATACCAATGAAGAAGATGAAAGAATCAAAATCAAAGAACAGTTTTGTTATGTCCTTTCACAAGCAAAAACCCTGACCACATATTTGCCCCATGGCCAGTCCTGCTGAGCTCTTATGTGGAACAGTTAACTTCCACGCCAGAGAATGATAAATCTCTCTTCTTGTAGAATAGTTCATCTAACAAAGTATCTGAAGCAATTACCAGGCAGTCAATGGATTTACTCACCTGTTGAATGATTTTCAGTATCTGGGTCTTAGGGATGTCTTTCAGTGCGTATTTAAGAGTCTTATCGAAATGAGTAAGACAACTCACAAACCCAACAGCTATATATACACTTGGCACAGATGACCCAAATACTGTTCACAGAAGCTGTAGGGTCTCAAAAATAAATTTATTTCTGCCCTTTGTATAACAACAAATTAAAATGACCATATTCTTTTAGGGACAAAAAAATCAAAACTAGAGAAAGTCTTCTTTCCAAGAATGCTGTATCCAAAACGAGTTCTAACATGTCCTTCCACCCTTCAACAGTGTAAATCATTCAGATGGAATCTACATCAAATCTTTTCGAACAAAAAAAAGAGCCTGTAACTGTCAATCTACAAAGTGACATGCATGATACCTGCACCAGCTCAAGCTGTTGCTGTTAATCAGACAGCATTTCAGAAGACGGTCAAAGAAATCACTTACTTCTGGTGGGTCTGCGGTGGCTTCCATGTCACTCACACCTGCCCATGTGCATTCAAGATGGCCTCGAGCCTTTGTTTCCCTACAAGTCTTTGGAAGAAGAGCAAAGAAACAGATATATGTTGGCTAAAAGAACAGGAGTGTTGCATTAAGACCCAGAAGATTTGCAAGTGCTGCCTGTGGAAGCAGTTGAGGTTCAGAAATAAGCAGTGGAATGTTGATTTTAACCTTTTCCTCCTTCCTGGCTGGGGCTTCCCAGAAAGACTGAAGCACACTGCCTATGAGTAATAAGTCAGGCAAGGAAGTACTCTGCTTAGTGTGCATATAAATCATAATCAACTGGACAGTTCACCCTGAGAGAGGAAGTTGCATGTATAAGGGAAGGAAGGGTACTTTTTTTCGGTAAATAAGAGGCCAGGGTTTTCTATCCCTGCTTCCAACTGTAAAAAGGATTTACGTAAGTATGACAAGTATTAGATGACACTAAGACAGTGTGAACTATCATGATAGAAAAACTAGTAAGTCATGCTTATAAAGGGGTAATAGTGGAATCTGTTAACAGCTATAGGGAAGAGCATACCCATACAAACCCCAAGATGTTTAGGGGTAAAGCATAATTGGAAAATTGATTTACTTTCCCTGAAGAAAGGCTGCACAAAGAGGAAAAAAGACAGGTGTTGTTATTCTTCTCCTAAAGACATGATACTTGTAGTTTAATACTTACCTTACCTAAGCATGAATGCAGCTTCAAGCTACTCAAGTTTTTCCTAGAGTACCCAAGGTATTCAACACTTTAAAGTTGTCTGTTAGTCTCCCATTTGGAAAAAGAGGTTAATCTTACCAAGTTAAATTCACAGGAAAGTGTAACAAAGTGTAACAAAGAAAAAGGTTCCATAGACCTCATATACAAAATCAGGGTGAAACAGAAAAGTACACAGTGTTGTCATTTTTAATCTTGGAATTCTGGATAATGATGGATTTGTGAAATGAAAGAAAAATAACTTTCCTTACTGTGGAAAGATCTCTGGGTCTGAGCTTTAGAAAAGGAATAGGATGAAAAAAAAATCACAAGAAAACAGGGAAGTTTCTCTGAGTAGAGAGATACAAACTTGGTAACCTCTTGCAGTGTAACTGCCTTTGACTTCTCCATAAACACATGTAAAACCACATCATAATCTGCAGTGGATGGAGCTGTGTTACTCTTTATAGGCTCCTTGAAATATAAAGGTATACATGCCTCTATCCATCTGAGGCCCATCATATTTTAGACAATGAGGGTAAGTAACTTAACATTCTCTTTTCATCTATTTCTCATCTCTTATGACTTCCACTCTTTCTCCAAAAGTCACTTCCTTTGCACGTTCCTTCTATCCATGACAAATGAGGAGATAAAATAACATTACTCCTGCTGCTGGGCTGTGACATTTAATGGTAGCATCAACCACAATGAATACAAGTAAACTTTTCTTTATATTTGAATATAGTTCAAGTAAACATGGAAAATAAGGAGAGAAACGGAGCAGTTTGCTCTCCAGATGAGCAGGTGAAGTTTAGTCGCTTAAGAAAATTAAGTAACTACAACAAGAATGATTACTTTTTGTCTTTGGAGAGCTGATCAAGTTTTGGATCTTCCTAGAAGAGCAGCTGATAATTTCTATGTGTATTATAAAAATACTTCTTTTATGTCTGTGTAAGTCCTTTGTTCCTCTATTATAGTAACTGATCAAAACGTGATTAAGTGTATTAAGAAAAATTACTTGCACCTGCAAGTTTGACTGACAATCTGAAAACTTCCATAATGTCTTGAATAATAATTTAAAACATTTACATTCTCTTAATCAACACTGACTCTTAGTAAGACCTTTACCCAACTTTCTCCCACTCTTTACCCTTCTTTTTTTCTTCCCAATCATACTCACATGCTTGGCCTACAAAGCATCATCCTCAGCATTTATGGTTTTTATCCATGCTACAGGCAACAGTGACAGTAGAAAATTGGCCATGCACTTTTCAAAATATTCATCAGGCAGCTCTGATCATTATGATGGAAAGTACCTGCTTTACCTTTCATTTTTGTTTGCAGCTGTCTTGTATTACTTTAAAGATTGGGATGAAGGGGGAAAGATCCTCTTTTACAGCAATCACTTTGAGCACACTCAAAAAAAAAGCTTCAGATACTTTGGAGCACAGCTGCCAGGAATGCCTGGCAGGGAGTGAGAAGACAGAAGTTCCTGTAGAGAGGCTGATGTGAGGAGAAGGAATAAGCCAGTCAGCTACCAGGTAAGAAAAAAACTTCCTAGGAAGTGAGACCAAGCAGGATTTGCTGCCCCTCAGAAACTCACCAAGGTCATAGAATCATAGAATAGTAGGGGTTGGAAGGGACCTTTAGAGATCATCTAGTCCAGCTCCCTTGCAGAAGCAGGTCCACCTAGATCAGGTCACATAGGAACATGTCCAGGAGGGTCTTGAAGACCTCCAAGGAAGGAGACTCCACAACCCCTCTGGGCAGCCTGTGCCAGGACTCCATCATCCTCACAGTGAAATAGTTTTTTCTTATATTTAAATGGAATTTTTTGTGTTCCAGCTTCATCCCATTACCCCTTGTCCTGTTGCTAGCTACTATAGAAAAAAGGGATGTCCCAACCTCCTGACACCCACCCTTTAGATATTTGTAAATGTTAATAAGATCTCCCCTCAGTCTCCTTTTTTCTAGACTAAACAGCCACAGTTCCCGCAGCCTTTCCTCATATGAAAGATGTTCCATTCCCCTGATCATCTTGGCAGCCCTGTGCTGGAGTCTCTCCAGAAGTTCTCTGTCCCACTTGAGCTGAGGAGCCCAGAACTGGACACAGGACTCCAGATGAGGCCTCACCACGGCAGAGTAGAGGGGGAGAAGAACCTCCCTTGATCTGCTGGCTACACTCTTCTTGATGCATCCCAGGATGGGATTGGCCTTCTTGGCCATGAGGGCACATTGCTGGCTCATGATTAGTTTATTATCAACCAAGATTCCCAGGTCTCTCTTTGCAGAGCTGCTCTCCAGCAGGTCAATCCCAGGCCTGTCCTGGTGCATGAGGTTGTTCCTGCTGAAGTGCAGGACTTTGCACTTGTCCTTGTTGAACCTCATGAGGTTCTTCTCTGCCCAACTCTCAAGCCAGTTGAGATCCCGCTGAATGGCAGCACAGCCTTCTGGTGAAGCAGCCAGTCCTCCCAGTTTGGTGTCATCAGCGAACCTGATGACCACCCTCTGGGCTCTGTCATTCAGCCAGCTCTTGATCCACCTCACTGTCCACTCATCCAACCCACACTGCTTGAGCTTTCTGATGAGGGTGTCATGGGAGATAGTGTCACAAATGGCAGCACACAATCCTGCCTGCAAGTGCAATGCAGGACGAATGTTTTAAAAGCCTTCTATTAGTTTCTATTTATTTGATTTTCTGTAATTTCTATTAGTAGCAGCTTTGAGATTGGGTGGGGGTTTTTCTGTTTAAAAATTAGAGTTATGTTAGGTTGTATACTAGGAAGATCTGACCTTTCGGAGTCTAAGAGACTTTTAGTCATCTTTGGTTACCTTGTAATGGGAGAAAAATTAAAGCCTTGGATCTGTGGCCAACACCAAATCCTCTCACAAGCAACAGTATCACAAAAAGATAAAAATTCTCATTTCCAGAGTACTGGATTTTTATTCTGGGAAAGACTTTTGTTACAGTATTACAAAATAGGCACTTCATTAAGATAATGAAAGGTACTTGTCACTTCTGGAAATTTCATCTCTTCCATGATAAATCCAAGAACCACTAAAATGCTTGGTTCAAATAAAAGTGAATCTTGCCTTGATAATGACAAAATGGTAAAATGACCTCTTTATTTTTTTTTTCCTTCCTGGCCAGTCAGGTATCTGCTATGAAGTTTGTCAGAGGCTTTTGTTTAGTTGTTTTTTTATTAACGTACTGTTCAGTTGCAGAATTGTAGATGCTAGATTTAATCCAAGATTATTTGGGTTAAAATCTAGTGGCTTACAGTGAGTCTTCTGTTTGCTAACATTTGGGTTGAGCTTTGCTTTTGGCTTTATTCCTGAAGATTTTATTATGCCAGCAGTGCTTGCTACAATATCCATTGAAAACTCTTTTTCCATTCTGGTGTATGTGGTGAAACAGTGGAAAAAAAACCCAGAGATTTTAGCTGAAGAATAAAATTAGCTCTTAAACTAGAAGAAGAATCCACCTCTTACTGTCTAAACCTGGTCCACCTGTTTCACCCAGAGAAGTGTGCTAGAAAGGCATTTTCCATCAAATATGTCAGCCTCAACTCTTGTGCTGTTCAGTTAGGTACACATGCTGACAGAAAAATAAATGCAGATGCAACTGTTCGCCTTAATATGTGGGAACTAAATTAGAGCAAGACATGGTTTCAGAGTAAGTAAAATATAGCACAGGCTTCTGTTTCAGGATTTCCTTATCCACTCTTTTCCATCATTGCCAATGGACTAACCATAGGGCATAGCTACTCAAGTACTTATTCATTTGTAAACTCAGGCCTGATGACACAAATACCAGTTTCATGGAAAAATAACTGGATGATAATTTGTAATGGCAGCAAACAGGCTATTTTGAGTTTTATAGCATAACTTTTGCAAGTACAGATGACTCTTAAATGAATTTTTTTTCTTTCTCACTTTGCACCCAAAACTGTTGAGGGGCTTGAAAGTTTTGTTTTGGGGCTTTTTACCAGTTGATCCCATAAAATACATCTCTATCAACTTGATGTTGACATCGCACTAGATTATTTTAGTTGCTGTTCTTCCTTTCCTATTTGATACTATTATCCATCCTTACCTCTCCCAGAAAACATCCTTATTGTGTGTAAAATCCTGATGAAGCCCTAAACATACGTAAAACACTCTGCATGAGTATTTTTTGGTAATATTTGTATTTTGATGCATAATATTTAGTCTAGCTTATTCTAGTTGAATGTGAGTTTGCTCACCTGGGCAAACTACATACAGGGACATAGGTACTCAAGTCCCTTTTATAAAACCAATGGATCATATGTGGGTGTCAGGGATCTGAGAACACTATAGGCTGATTGCAGTCACCTGCCTGTAATGATGTTTCTCTATAATCTCCTCCCTTTTTTCCTTGTGGAGCAGGGAACATAGCACTGTGAAAACCTGCAATTTAAGTACTACAGATAAAGGAATTATAGGCTGAAGGATGTGGTGAGAATTAGTTCATTCTGCAGAACTATGTGTTCACTCTCTGAAATATTTGTCTTAAAAAACACAATAACATTTTATATATATTTATGGAAAAAATACTGTGAAGGAGAAATTGTTTACAGACATTTCAAGATAACAGTCTTGAAAGCAATTTAAGCTCAGAAGGAAATGTCATTTTGCAGTATGCAATTTGTACTCACTGCATTAAAAAAAAAGTTACAGAATAAATATAACTTGCTGTGTCTCTCAAATAACTTCTTTATGATTGATCAACATTGTAGGGAAGGGCATACTTACGTTTAATTGTTAACTTTTTCCTAATTCCTAAATATATAATTTTTCCTTCATCTTAAGTCTAAACCAGCATCTAAATTCACAAACTGGCATTTTAGGTTTTGGTTTTTTAAATACTGTTTTATGACCTTCATAATTGAAAGTATACTAGGCACTAAAAATACCACGTCCCTTTCCAAAACACACAATCCAAGATATGTACTCCTAGCATCTTATACTGAGGTTGTTGGAGCTTATCACAACTGTCAAGCTCTTAATAACCAGCCAAGTGAAAAGCTGTTGAATTTCAAAGCATAAGTAAAAAATAAACAAGCGCTATAAATCCAAAAAGCATAAAAGCACTACAGATTAAATATTGTCACGGTATGCTGTGTGAAGCACTAAGCACATCACAAAAACAGCTGAAGTGAGCATATCCTTTCTTTTTCCACCCCACCTCCTCTAAATCCTTTCCTACATCTCTTTCTGTTGGAGCTGCTCTGACTTCTGTTTTACCATGTTTGTTCCTCCCCTGGGGTCAGGAATTTCCATTCTTCCCCATGGCTTCTCTCTCACCATTTCTAATCCCCCTAGTCTGATCCTGGGGCATCTCCTTATGTGCAGCTTAGATTCATGTCCCGAGGTATTGAGTCATTTTGGACATAGTGGTTTACATGTGAAAGGAGTTATGTGTCATTTCAGATTTCATAGAAGAGAATCATCCTTCCTTCAGCTCTTCACCAAGTTCCTGCATCATGCCTCAGGGTACAGCCTTCAGAGGTTTCCTTCCCCTCCACGCTGTAGTGGAGTCAGATAGGCAGGTAAGTGTGTCACCCCTTGCAGGTGGATGGCATTCATGACTTGCTCCTCTCCTCCACACTTCTCACTCCTTTTCCTGGTTTGCAGAAAATGAGAATTTCCTTCTCCTGTGGCACAATACAAAGCAGCTTGTTGTTTCAGGGGAGAGGAGGGAAACTGAGAAGGAAACCTAGAACAAGTTTGTCATGCTTGTTAACCATGGTGCACTGCAAGCAGAGACAACCATCTTAGCAGGTGGCTTACAAGTTTCTGTTTGTAATGCCACAGAAGAGTGGGTTTGAATCATCATTTTTTTCTTTCTTCCTATTTATCTAAAAGGCTTTCTGACACTTCCAAAGATCTTTGTCCCCTATACCTCTGTTCATCCTGTTAAATAACAACTACCAAATTTGACAACCTAGAGTAACGTCAGTGCTCTCAGGTATGTGGTTCTGTGTTATCCAGGTCTGGCTACCAGGAGTGGCACTTTGGATAATCAGCAGTTTAGCTGACCTTTTAAAGCACTATGAAACATATCTTCCCACTCAGTCTTCCTCATAACAGAAAGCAGCTGTATCAGAAAAAAAAAAAAAAACCTGTAGCAAGTTCATTGCTTCATTTCAGAAATCAAAAAGTTTACTGCATAATCAAGTCACCCAGGGAACATCCTCTGAATGTTCTTTCCTGGCAGATGAACATTGCAAAAGCATTCTGCATTTACCTTAAGGGAACACAAAGTTCTCTGAGGGTTTGGACTCTCTTGGGCAATAGGTTTGGGGTTCTCAGAGGTCTTCTCTATCAGATTCCTTATTTCAACATCAAGCTCTTCACTTTCACACCTGCTCAGAAAAAAAATGGCAATGTTAAACTTTACACAAAATCTCGACACGCAGAGAAGGTAAATTTGTACTCTGTTTTCGGAACACAACAAGGCAAACAGCAAAGCTAGTCCTGCACTGAACTCCTTCTACCTTCTTTCCTGGTACGTGAGCAGAGAGCACAAAAGCAGTGCCACTCAGTACTTTGGGGCAGAAATTAATTTAACATATATAAAGCAGTCTTTATGAATTTTACTACCTTGTGTCTACCAAATCCAAGTCAACTCATCTGAGGACGAAATGGCCAATGTCACATGCCTGCAACCTCACCCAATGTAATCAAAATAGTTAAACTAATTTTCAACTCCAATCTAAGTGCTCAGTTGACAAAGGTTTCTGAAGTTTGGGGTTTTATTTTTGTTGTACATAACATTTCATAATAGATACCTGACTTGCATGTTCGGATTTATTTACTGAAAGTTCCTTTTAAAGACATCCATATCTTGTAAAAGTTGCTGTGTTATGAACACTAAAATGATATTTGTTTGATGGGGAAAACTTTTCTTTCAGTCTCTCTGCTAAGGGTAAACAAGACTTATGTCCACTACAGCCTTGTTCCAAATTTGCAGAATGACCCATTAGGGCTGATTCACTTAATACACTGTAATGGTGGAATGTGACTTTCAGTGAATGGACTGAGGCATAACTCAAACAAACCTCAAAAAGCCATAGACTCACCCAAGTTCTCAAGAAATACTCATGTGTTTTGCAAGCTCAGATCTTATTTCCCAATCAGCTTCAATCAACTCTAAATGTAAGTAATGCAAGACCAGAAAGAAAACTGCAAAGCTCAAAAGTATTACCAACCTGTTATAGAAGGAATACTACTCAATTTAGGCAGAAAATACTAATTTTTTTCATTTGACTTACCAGATAAACCAAGAGCAGTAAGAATTTATCAGTTACACTGATTTCAGTTTAGACCAGCAACTCACAGGGATCACACTGCAGGTTCTGAGGAAACTCCTGAAGGGCAATTGATAATTTTATCCAATAAACAAGCTCATCTATCCTAATTATAAGAGTAAAGAAGTGTGGAGAATTTTGTCCCAGTAGCATAAAATGATTTGCTTTATTTTCTATATTTACAACACAGAGACTATAATGAAAATATATTTTCATCAAGCATGAATGCAAGATCATTTGCAGAAGTACTACAATAAAATCCCAATAGTGGCAAGTAAGGACAAGTAAAAGTCCAAGAGCTTTTTTTTTTTCTGGCTTGCCACCTTGTATTTGGACAAGCTGGAATTTCATGGCCATTTCACAGCTGCCATGAAGCCTGCCTGCATTTAAAAAAAAAGTTTCACAGCAGAAACAAGCTATTTGGATATTTTGAGAGCTAAATTTATGGCACAGGAAGAGGACTTCTACACAAGGTACCAAGACTAGGATTTTTTAGCACTGGGATTCTGAAGTACTACAAGAGCTCACAGGACTCATCTCCACAGAATGTTATTTCTTCATACTAAATTTTTCCTTTTTGTTTTTTTAAAACTAATATAGAAACTACTGAGAGTTCAAAAAAAACCTAGCACCCAACTGAAAAGAGTGTTGTCTTTTGTTAGACCACTTTAACTGGCCCTAAGACCCCTGCAAAGCCACAACTAGAAGGAAGACCTTTTTGACGCACATGTTCACGAACCTCATGGCAGCACAACTGAGCTGAACACTTGTGGCAGGTTTCACAGCCGCAGCTGTGTGTGGGTGGCAGGTAAGCCCTAGCAGCATGGGTGCTGCATGGCACCTCAGGAAGAAAACTACGGAAGGAAAACAATGAACCTTGTGAAAGAAATCCAGCTCTTTTCTGCCTCTCTAAATATTGCAAAACCCTGGATAGACCACCATGAGTGGCACTTTTCCCTTTTAAAGCAATTCTGTGCTAAGGTTCCCTGACAATAAATTCTCAGGCATCAGCATGACTAAGTACTCTGCTTATAGCCTTCACTTTTTAATCAGCTACATAGTGCAAATTTTGCACAAGTACAAATACCTCTTTTCTCTCAAGTTTTTTCACTGGAAAACAGCATCTTTGGCTCATTTGCCAGATCCAGCCTAAGACTGCTTTGCTTGACAGAACTGGACACAAGCTGCACAGAGAACTTGGTGCTTTTGAGGATCCTATAAAGAACTGAAAAGCCATAGCACAGAAGTAGTTGCTCATGATGCAGCTTTAGGAAAAGTACACGAAATTATATTTATGTAGCAAGTGAGAAATTATTGCTACAACCTCCTTAGAGCCCCTAGAAATGTGGCAAAAGTAAGAGAGAGCTTAAGTAAAGCAAGGTGAAACGTTACTGAGCAGTACTGAGGCATTTCAGATAGAGCTGCTAAAACCACAGGACAATATTTTCAGACTGAGCTTTCAAAATTTCTTTCTTTAATCTGTGCTTAGGCAACCAAGAGTAGGCTAGATGCTCTCTTCTTTCCTTGCTCCACATGCCTCTTATCCAAGATCAGTAGAACAATCAGATTACCACTTGGCTAAAAGAAATAAAAACTGGCCTAGAAGTGGCTTCTAGTAAGGGGATATTTTGATCATTGCTCAGGGTTGCAGTCAAACATCTTGCTCCAGCTGCAACAAAGATAGCCGGAGTTTAACTCCTCTGCAACCTCAGCCACCTTCCACATTCAGTACCTTTCTACTGCACATTACCATCCCCGAATACGAGCATAACCCACTCACCCAGCTTGGTCAGTCAGGGTTTCATAAACTCTTTTAAGTCAAATAAAGCAGCTTAAACTAAAAGAAATGTTCAAAATAAAGGAGCAATACCTAGGTGCAGTCCTGAGTACAGCAAAAGATAAGCAATCTTCTAGAACGAGTGCAGCAGCAAGTATTTAAGCAGGCTGCACTCATGTCTGCTGCTGGTTCAGCCACAACAAGAGACGTGTGAACACAGCTTCCTGAGATGAGAGTATGAATCAAGCTGGGAAATACCCTATAACGATAGTGGGTTTGCTTTAAACGTTTCTTTTCAGTCAGGAAATGTTAATTCCTCTGCTCCACACAGTTCGTCCAATGCTGTGGCTGTAAATGATATTCACTTCTGGCTGCTCCCCTGTCTCTGCATTCTCCTTTCTGGGCTTAGGAGTATCCGAGCAAGAGCAGGAACCAGCTGCACTCAGGTAAAAGAAAGGGAACCACAAAAGACTCAAATCCCTAAAAATTGGCTGCTGCTCTGTAATACTCACATGCTTTAACATCATCACAAAAGTCAGAAGATTACTTAATTATCTGCATTTGTCAGTGCATCTAGTTTTCCCTCCCTTTTTAGAATAAGATCTTCTGACCAGAAATTCTTATATCATTTCTTTGTATTTTAATACCAGCCACTTTGATATCTGGAAGGATATACTTATTGTGATGTAAAATGTTAATCATGTCTGGTGTACAGATCTACTTCACAGCTTGGACTTTCAGAGCACATAGATGACATGGGTGCTCGGAATCCTGGTGATTAGGAGCTACCCCAGAACAAGACAGGTCTTGATGATTACCTGAGCATCCCCTGGTGAATTCTAGAGGGCACATAGCACTTAGCTTCTGCAGAAAGCAATTTTTTTAAGTCCTCTTCTGGTTTTGTGAAGTTCACAGATATGTTTTTGCACCATTAATTCCCTCTTCTATGCTGCTGCAAACATTTTATAAAATTAAGTATTTAGGTTCTCGTAATTAAATTATAATAAGCTATCTGTTAAGGAAAAAAATCAGAAAAATTAAGTCCTCTCAAGATATAGTTTTATATGTTTTGTAAAATTAATCATCATTAAATATTAAAAGCATTTTCATGTAGTCATATGGAACAAAGTATATCCCTTTTATGTATAAAAGCTTTCTAAAATATATGAAGATATAAAAAGAGTTACATAACTCATTCTACTTCCTTAGCATACTATGATTACCACAAAAGCCAATAAAAGGTTGGAATATTAACTCCTCTTTGTAAACTTTGAGTTACTTGCTCAACTAAGTTAGCTGAGCTGAGTTAGTTGTTAAATCTCCTTTTTGGTGAAAACTAAGACATTTCACATCAAAGCAGAACCAACACACGTAGTGAATTAAATTGGTCTCCCAGCATAAGTTTTAGCTGCTTGCAAGAAAAGCAGAGACCCCAAACTTACTCATAATTTCTACATTGTATCTGCAAAGTCATAGCCAGCTAGATCAGATTGCTCAGAGTCCCATCCAACACTAATCTTCTAGCCGTCAGCCGTCCTACAAACAGCCTATTTTGCACTCACAGGTGAAACATCTGACAGATCTCAATGTATCTTGCCAATGGCATCCTGGGTTGAGGGTTCTCTGTCCATCTTGACCTGGGGAGCACAGAACTGGACACAGGACTCCAGATGAGACGTCACCAAGGCAGAGTAAACGGGGAGCAGAACCTCTCTTGACCTCCTGGCTACACTCCTCTTGATGCATCCCAGGATGCCATTGGCCTTCTTGGCCACAAGGGCACATTGCTGGTTCACGTTGAATTTATTATCAACCGGGACTCCCAGGTTCCTCTCTGCAGAGCTGCTTCCCAGCAGGTCAGTCCCCAACCTGTACTGGTGCATGAGGTTGTTCCTCCTGAGGTACAGGAGTGTGCATTTGTCCTTGTCGAACCTCTATGCCAAACTCTTCTCTGTGCCCAATTCTCACACCGGTCGAGATCCCGCTGAATGGCAGCACAGCCTCTGGGGAATCAGACAGTCCTCCCAGTTTGGTGTCATCAGGGAACTTGCTGAGGGTACACTCTGTCCCCTCATCCAGGTCATTGTCTCCATTACATTATTCAGAGGCATTACTTCAGTCACTAAGTGACCAGGCCTGGGTCAGCACCGGGTCCATCTTAGAATTGACTGGCACTGGCCCTGACAGCTATAGGGGAAGCTTCTGGTAGCTTTTTGTTCAAACAAGCCACCCCTGTAGCCCTCTGCTACCAAAACCTGGTCACAGAAACCCACTACAGCACTCCTTACAGTCCATTTTTTCCTGATCAGATGAAACAGAATATAGAACAACTCCCACTAATACACACTTTAATAATGGAACAGTTCAGCTCCTGATGACTTGCCCCATGCTGTTTTGATAAGCCACATACTTTGGGCTTGTAGCAGCATAGATTTCTGGCCAAGAATTAAATGCTTATCAAATAGCCAAGTACAAGCCCCATGCAGAGTCCCAGCTCTGCATCCGATACCATTTGTGAGCTCTTGGTCTTCCCTGGTTTTCACTCATTATTATTTACTAATAGCAATTATGTGGGAACAATGGCCATACCTGCAACACTTCCCAAAGCATTTATTGGACAATATTAATACCAAAGGCATTAACTCTGTTTGAAATTATTTCAAGGCTGGTGTGTTGAGGTCATTCTCCCATGACTGGTGAAAGCACCAATACACACAATAAACAATTGTGAAAAGGAGTTTTAAGCCAGGATTTACAGCCAGACGCCAACACCACAGAGTCATATTTTGACGGGAAATGAATTCCAGAGTCTAGGGATTAAACATATGCTTCATCCCCTTGGGTGGGCATTAGGGACATAGGATTCTTGCTTGGTTAAGCCTAAGGAGCAAATCCATGTAAAGAAATCAATTTCTGTATTTAAATTGTAGAAGATGAATTGGTTCAGGTAAACTAAAAAGTGTGGCAAATTTCAAGGTGAATAGTTTCAGCTAATATTTCACCTACTTATGATAATGCACTTAATTTCAGAACAAGGCCTCTAGAATACAGGAGAGAATGAGATCCGGATTATAGAATATTTAATCGTACTAGCAATAGACTTAAAATAGGAATAAAATTAGGTATGTAATTCTTAAAAGTGACAGTTTATCTGGAGAGCTAGCTTATTCTTTTATGTTCCATATGATTTTCCAGGATTTTTCCTCTCTTTTAAATCAGTTTTATAGAATTCTTAGATTTTTTTTTTCCTATAAGTACTTTGGGAGTTTTATATTAAAATTTTATCCAGTTAAGACTAAATGACAAAGAACTTCTGGTCCAACATGCAATTTTGCCAAGGAAACAAAAGCACTTTTGTTACAGAATAAAATGTTTTTCAGCCTCATGAACTCTTATAAGTTTAGAAGATTCTGAGCTGATACAGAATAGTTACAATGTGGTGTAGTTCCCAAAGGATCACTGGTGCTATTCCAGTACTCAACACCCAGCGAGAGGACCTCCACCCACAGTTTAGGCTTGGGAATTTGAGCTAGATCTCTTCAAACTGAGCTCCACTAGTTCTACATTCCCCTTCACATGTACCACTATAAAAAACAGTTTATTGGGCATAAAGTGTACTGCACAAAAAGAGCACCTGCCTTTCATGATTATGAGGATATACTTAAAAGGGAAGGTTGGTGTTGATTTTTTTTAACACAACATATTAACCCAAACTATTTCATTTTTTAACTCAGGTTTCACCAAAAAAAAAAAAAATCACACAATATTTCAAAATCATAGGTGGAAAGCTAGCCACTAGCAGCCACTGAGACCCACCTAGCAGAACTGCACTGTCTCTAGAGTGAGACCTTCCAAAAGTTGCAAAAAAAAGCACTGGCACTGTTGCTTGGGAGGTGTGAGTTTAGAAATAATCTCACTCCAGTCCCAAGAAGAGAGCTCCATAAGGCAAGGTGTATGACAGGGGTTAAAACTTGCATATACTGTGACTATAGCAGAGAAACCACTTAAACTTTCACTCAAATGTTATGTAGCCAAAACATCTGCCTATCACCCCATAAACGTCCCTACACTTCTGTTCCCTTTACGACAAAGGAATGGAGCTTTTAAGGCACATTTAATAGCCAGCAGCTGTTTGGCTGTCAAATGCCACATCTGGAGGAGCTGTGTGCTATTAATGTGAACAGAAACAATTATTCTTTAATAGTTTTGCTTAATTTTAAGAATTACACAAATCAGAACAACAAAAGAGGTGCATATTCTTAATGGAAACACATCTGGTTTCTCTGAAAAGAAGTGGAAAAAAAGGCCTCAGTGATTAAGTGAAGCTGCCCCTATAATTTGTTCTGCTTCGATGAAGAGAGAAGAAAAGCTACTGACATACAGGCACTTAATGTCTCCTAGTCTGACTATTCTCCTCAACAAATCTGCAGCATACAAGATGACAACAACTAACTGGTTTGCATTAAATGACACATTACTCATCACATGTTGCTGCTGCTCTCCATGCCTGGAGGTTCCTGTCCTTTGGGACTGGATTTCAGTGCTGCCACCTCACTTCTGTACCCTACACTACTTGTTTCTTTCTTTTACCAAATTAGACATCACAAAAAAACAGAACAAAACTTGCACACTGCCCATTTTGCTTCCTAGTTCACCCTTTGCAAAGATGCAGATGCATCACTGATGCATCACTGACCTGGGCTCCCAGCTGATCTGCACTCTTGGAGAAAAACAAGTCCATGAATGAATTTGGATATATGCCTCTCACATGGACCTGTGGCATTTTCAGTGATCTACTTACAGCACAAGCAGAACAAGGAGAACACCACCATTTGGAAATGCAGTCAGGAAATGTAACATACAGTAGCTGACAGCAGACACACAGCTCTGTTCAGTCAAGCCAACTTCTGGCCTGTGGTAGCTGTTAGGCAACCAAAGTGAAAGGCAAGGGAAGCTCACTGCATGGCTATCTGCATCACAGGCCCAGGCCTTGATTTGCCAGCATCTGGCATCAGGATTCACCAGGGATACCATCTCCAGACAGGAACCTAGTGCCTCTCTCCCTTCAGAGACAGGTTGGAGTCAAACTGCACCGGCAGCAGCTCACAATGTCTTAAGTAAATGGGAAATCCTAGTTCACAAGGGATTTCAAATCCAGTTATTTCACAATAAGCTAACCTCAAAATAAAATGCTTCTTACAGGAAGAAAGAAGGGTAGGGCATAATTTCTTCAGCTTCCCCAAACCATCTACAGATACCTTTAAACATTTTTTTGCTCTCTCTCAATTCCACACTATACCTAATACTTTTTAAAGTTTCCTTTTAATCACTCAACTACCTGATTTTTTTTTGTCTTACTGAAATCAGTAGTATTGACTCAAATACTCAGCACAGTTAATTTTCTTAAAACTCCTTATTAGTCACCAACAGTTTTAGAAAGGCATTGCCATCATCATAGCCTCATTAGAGACTGTAGCCATGTGAGTTCTTTATCAATATTGTTCAACAGTGCAATCTCTTTTGCCATTCTTAGAAGAACTAATATTAGTTCATGAAGAAACAGGTGCCCAAAGAAACTGAAATCTCCATGCTTGGAGATATTTAAAACTCACTTAGACAGGCCCTAAGTAACCTGACCTAACCAGCCCTGCTTTGAGCAGGTGGTTGGTCCAGATAACCTACAGAGGTCCTTTCCAATCTACATTATTCTCTGTGATTTTGCTTTTCTCAGTACAGTATATTTCCATATTACACTTATTTAAACAGAACTGATACAGATCTCTACAGGGTAAATTAAAGCAGAAGAGAAAAGTATTAATCTAGGTCTCTGGCAGATAAAGTGATTGGCACATGCAGAAAACACAACTGTTTATTTCCAATATTGTAATAGAAATCACTTTTAAAAAAATAAAAATAAATGAAGTTTCTTATGACAGTTAATACCTTTCCATCTCAACACACTGATGGGGATCCAATTCTGGATGATCTTCTGCATCCTTATTTGTCCTTTTGAGCTGCTCACAGAGAATCTATTCGAAAGGAGAAAAAAGAATACTTAAAGAGGAAATAAAAATATTAACACTCTATAAAGAAAAATTTAAGTACATGATTACAATGAGAAGATATAACCACATCTTCACTACATTTCTGTTCTCTTCTTCGTACACCATAAATGGCTGACAAGTAAGCAAGGAATCTACTTCCTCCTTCCCAGCATCATTCTTGTTTAAGTCCACCACTCTATCAGGGATCGTTCTATAAAGATTAGAGAAAAAACAGTCTCTGGTTTTGGTGGCGAGAGTCTTTCCAAGAAGCAAAGCTGTCAGCAGTCACAGGAATATTGAAAGTGTCACAAAAAGGGCTTTTATTATTCATCCTAAAGGAATCAACTATCTTAAACACTCTAGAGGTCAAGCATGCTTTAATCAGAAAAAAATCCTATGCTTCATGGAAGGGTCCAGTAAAACTACTGCTCCAAATTTAAGAAAATTTGAGCAATGAGTTCGATCTAGAACACTTGGAGAGGAACAGAAAAGAGCAGCATGCAAGTTATTGTACACAAATGCATTATTCAAGAACTATACAAGCTCCTAACAAGCTTCCCTCTGGTCAGGGCCAGCTACTGTCCAGCACTGCATTCCCAAAGAGAGAGAGAAAAAAAATCCCACATCCTTCCCAGAGAAAAGGACACTCATTGGAGTAACAGCGATCAGTCTCCATTTAGATATTTTCATTTGGATGAAAATTCCAAAGAGGAAACGTGTAAGCTCTTTAAATTTTAAGAGTTACCACAACCTCTCCATTTTGAGTGGGAAAACGGGTAGTACAAAGAGTGAGCCAATGCCACCTCATCTAGAGGAGTACATCTGCTCCTGTTCTACGGGCTGGTAACAGACCTGGGTACATTTCTTCAGGCTACGTGGGACATCTCTAGTTCATCAGAAAGCAAGTCCAGAAGTCTTAATCTCTTTAGATCAAAATGACAAACAATAGCATTACAAAAGTTGCTGGAATTAGAAAATTGGTAGGTTAGACCTATCTCAAGTCTTTCATAAGACCTGTTGTAAGGATAGCAAATTGACCACTGAAATCAAGTGGGACGTCATCAAGAGCAAAACCTGCTATTTATGACCAAACAAGTTTTCAATTACAAGTCATTCTCTTTATTGATAAGGTCAACTTAATGTGAAACCACAGCTAAGCATTTTATAGAAACCACACTACTTCATCTATGTTCAGAGCAGAAATTTAAAATGAAAGGTTGCCAGGAGAAGATCTGAGGTGTTTAGCATCTCTACCTCCCTTAATTCCCATTCCTGCAGTCATTTCACACATTTTAAATGCATCTGGTAATCACTAATTAAAAGGATCCTATTAAGAAAAAAATGCCAGTTCAGTTCTATGTGAAACTTGATTCCAGTTTGTCTGAATTTTATGTGTCTAATCATAACAAAACCATGTTGAAATATGGAAAGCTGATTTCATTTGATTTCAATGGGAGCTGCAGTCCCTGGATACTAATGAGAATTGTTATTTTGGAGTGCATAAACTTGGCTTTTAGGTGTCTAACTTAAAAACAGAATATGTGAAAAATGTTGACCTAGAATGAACACTCCCTACCTCCACTGAAGCAACAGAAAATAAACCAAAATTACTAAATTCAATTTGACCATAGTTCTCTAAATTAAATGCAAACCACACAGAACTCAGACTGCTACTTTATCTCTAATAAATTCCACTGGGCTTAGACATTTCAGCAGTCTGATGCCTTTGCCAAGTTACACACAATATTGCAGCCTGTGTGCTGAAAAATAAGCCACACTTAAGGAAAATAGGTTTGATATTACCGAAATAGAGATACCTGTCTTGGTAAAACTCATGCAAGAAGCAAAGAAAGTTCTGAAAAACCGAAAAGAAAAATGCAGTGAAGAACATTGGAAAAGATATTAATTTATCAGATGTGTCACTTTCTGATTGTACAGTGACAGGATGGTGAGCCAGATTTGGGAGCACACAGGGAGAGAGGGCTGCACACTCCTTGTTGGAGGTTGCTCTGGGATTTCACAGTGGATGCTCTGAAGTTCTCCATGGCCCTACTAAACTAAAAACACACAGAAAGGAGCTGCCAAAGCTGGCAATTCCCAAATCACTGTGTGGCCCAGCTGCACAGTCAGTCAGCGTAAACAAGCAGTTCTCCAGAAGTCCTACTGGCAACATCTGCTGGGGTGGGGCGGTCCCCCTGCCTGTGGCTTGACAAGGTCTGTTGTACGTATCTCTTGACTTAGTAATTTGCAGATTTTACAGCCTGGTCCTCAGTGCTGAGTACCTTGATTTAATGCATGTCAATACAAGCCAGCCCAGCTACAAGAGGTCACTTTGTTTTCTCAGCATGGGAATACATCTATTCTCTTCTATGAAGTCCAAAATATGGGAATAAGTAGTAAGCGGTAAAAAATTACCTGCAGTGATAGCTGAAATGGATCTACCCAGCTGTGAGTGATCAGGCCAGTGCCAGACAAGCAGCATTGCCACCTGCTCTGATTTTCCTCCACCATTTCTCAAACTATTGATGCACAAGAGACTCCTGATGCAGAGTTGACAGCTTTGTCTTTCATTTCTTATGTTTTTTTGGGTAAAACACATAATTTTTTAAAGTCTTTTTTTGGTTTGGCTTTTTATTTGTTTTTGTTTATTATTGACAAGAAAAAAATGATTGCAATGAAGTCTGACTTGTATTGGAAGTACAAGTTGCACAATCTAAATCTACAGTTAAGAAATCTGAAAAAGATTCAACTAGGTTATTGTACCACGTGCAAGTGTTTGTTATTAAAACAACCATAAGTTTTAACAATGTGCAATTTAATGCTGTAGGTTTTTACTAGATCATACAAATTGAAGCCCAGATGGATGAAATTCAGCTACTGGAAACAATTAAGGTCCTATAGAAGATAGAGGGTTGTAACGGTCATGTAAAGGACTGCTCAGAATTACATACATTTTCAGGTTTTACGTCAAAGCTTTTAAGAATAAGAATACCCTGAAGTAAAACAGGATCAGTTTTGCTCACAGTTTCATGGACTTTTGCAATAATGGAAAACGTTGGTAAAAAGCATGCAAAATTTCCTTGGTGTTCGCCCACCAAATTTATCAGTGCTCAAAGCCCCAAGTACTTCCTAGATACATTCAAATAGGCCAAAAGCAACATTTTTCGGTTGGAGTACTAATTTCCATTAAAAACAAATAAGTATTCCACATATTTTTTTAAAAGTATTATTCAGGGATGACAACAAGATTAAGTAATTTCAGCAATGTCTAAATTAGTAAAATTATTATTATTATATATTATTTATTATTATTAAATCTATTATTCTATGGGATAAAAAGAAAAAAATCACAATCAGACAGGTATTCATCATGCTGAAGTTTCAAACTGTTATCCAAAATGCATTTCACAAACCTCTGCATTGTAAACGTTAAATCCTGCACCACTCTTGCCCCATTCTCTTTTCCTTCTCCAAGTCTAGTTCTAGCTTAGGAACATCCTATTTTCCCAAACTTTCGCTCATTTTCCCCAAACCTGCTCTGTAACACCCTTGTTCTTCAGTTGTACCTAAGCAGTATTTTGTGGGAATGCAACGTAAAGTGAATGCCAGAAATCAGCCAGCCTAAGAGAGGAAGAAAAGGGAAAGAGATTTTTGTTTTGTTTTGTTTTGCTTTTCTGGCCCAGATCAGCTCAACAACTGAATTTTACAGACCACCACCACCACCTTACGGTGGTGACAGACAAATTGTCACAGTTGAGGGGGTAGAAAACAGACAGTATGTCAAATAAATGGAAGCATATGCTAACAAATTATACATAAGGAGAAAACCCACCAACAAATTACGTCTTCAGTGACACCCATTTTTGTATTGCAAAAGATACAGGGCCTGTCACAGCCATGTTAAGTAAACTTATCTCATTTAAGTATTACCCATATTGCAAAACAGCTCCAAAACAAAGTGGAACATATATAATGATAAATGCTGTTGATAAACAAGCCAGCAGCTTATACATTATCTGTGTGTGGCTGCAGTGTGGGAGGAGTGGGAGGAAGAAATGGATTATTACTGTAAATGTGATCAAAGTGGAAGAGAAGAACAACCAAAGAAATAAAAAAGTGTTTGATAAAAGAGATCTTAATGCTCACAGAAACTGACCTGAAACAGGACTAAAGCCTTCAAGGTTCTTTCACTCTGAAGAAGTCAAACAAATAACATTTCTGTGGTCTTCTCCTACCTAGATATTGCCAGGTGTGGTACTTGTGATACCACTAGCTTGCAGTACAACTGCCTTGAACCAGCCATTGTGTTACATGTCTTCTGCTTTTGCAGCCCACTTTTGCTGATTTGAAAATGCAGCTTCAGTCATGTAAATGCAGTATGAGAAAAAGCCACAGACAATACAGTAAGACCCGATAGTTCTCTCCTCCCCCCATTGTTTCCTGGTAAAGTGGTGAAACTTGAATGTTAGACAGTTTCTAACCAAAATTTAAGATTAGAAGCTTGATTTTTGCCAAAAAATAAATTAAGAGCAGTTAGGTGCCTCAGTTCTGTCTTGCCCAATTTGTTTAAAATTAAATGAAACTGGTACCTGACCCGTGTGGTACAAGAAGATTTAATGTTGAATACTTAAAACTAATCTCACCCTTAAGTACAATTCTACCTGCTTAAGGTAATGGTAGATTCAGAACAGCAATGACCCGAAAGAATTTGATTCACAGACACTCTTCCATGAAGCTGTGATATCCACATCTTGATAAGCAATCTATTTACATTTCTTTCTTAAACTATGCAGCAACTGAAGTAAATTCAACCCCAAAACAACAGAAACCCTTTGAAGTGGGCCAGACTCAGAAATGAGCCAATTAAAGGCTGAACATGCTAGTTCTACCCAGAACTGAATGCCTGACTTTTGGCAGAGAGCAGATGGGACTCCAGAGAGGTTCTGCACTGCCGGTTCTTTGGCTTTGCTCCAGGAAAGGAAAATGCGCAGCGTAATCTCTGCATTTGCTTTGTTGTACTGGATGTAGCAGTGCCTGCTGTATAGCTCTTCAGTCCTACAAGTGCTAGTCCTCCACCTCTGGGTGTGTGAAAATGCCTCCATTGAGGCACACATGCTGGTTTAAGCAGCGGGTGCAAAATACCATTTTAAACTACATGACTGTGTTAAAAATACGTCACTTCTTTGTTAAAACAGAAAGAAAACCAATGGTCCATTTAACAACTTCTAAACATCTTTGGATTGAAGATCTTGATAACTACATCTCAATAAATTTATTTTCTGAGAATAATTATTCCCTGATGAGTATCGTTTCCTTCAAGCAGAAAGCAGTGGAACCAATGTTACCAAAAAAAACCCACAGATGTGCCCAGGGCTCAGGTGATATAGGCTTCTGCATTCCTCACTCCACATAGGCAGAGGGGAGTTTAAAGCATACAAACTAATTTGGAGGGCTATGAAACACAACTTGTGTCAAAAATATGATGACTATACTTCCAAAATGCAACAGAGTTGCATAAGAAGTGACCAGAGGAAGTTATAAATGTCATCAAGCCAAAGCCACACAGAGCATACCTCAAAATACCCCCAGGACTTTTCTAAATTCTTGTAATCACCCTCTCTCTCCCACTGTCGAGGAGAGGAGAGGAGAGGAGAGGAGAGGAGAGGAGAGGAGAGGAGAGGAGAGGAGAGGAGAGGAGAGGAGAGGAGAGGAGAGGAGAGGAGAGGAGAGGAGAGGAGAGGAGAGGAGAGGAGAGAAGAGAAGAGAAGAGAAGAGAAGAGAAGAGAAGAGAAGAGAAGAGAAGAGAAGAGAAGAGAAGAGAAGAGAAGAGAAGAGAAGAGAAGAGAAGAGAAGAGAAGAGAAGAGAAGAGAAGAGAAGAGAAGAGAAGAGAAGAGAAGAGAAGAGAAGAATCTAACTATTAAAAGGTCACGAGTTTGAGAGCTGAGAGGATTTAAGCTTTTCTGTTTTGTGGAAGTTTACAACATTAAGAAGTTGCTAGAAGATGTATGATGACAGTCAAAGACATCACCTAAAGAAAGTCAGAGTGTTTTTCCTGGGTTTTGAAATAAATTTTAACTTTCAAGTTATTTGAGCCCCTCTGATATTTAAATGCAGCCTGACATTGATTTTCAGGTACTGCATGTAGATGTCTCATTTTTAATATGTTTAGGAAATAATTTTCTCTTCACTGGAAAATGTTAAGTTCCACTGAAGCCAATTAGTATATACAGGTCAGGAGACAAAATCAATGATATGTGTACATGATTTCTATGAAAGCAAACTTTTGTTAATAGAATGTAACAGGAAAAGTATTAAATATGTTGATAAAATAAAACCCTTAATAAATATTTTTTAACTTTTAAAAATAATTTACCAAGCAATCACAAATTTGTTAAATATACAGAAATCTGCCAGGTATACAGATCTTTAGAAAAACACTTACAAGCTAGGCACATTTCATGGAATAGCATTGAAAGAGCCTTTCCAATTATATTCTCTCATGCTCAGTATCCAAATTTAATTAACACAACAAATTATTTGGAGGTGGGCAAGATAGGAAGGAAGCATTTAGTTATGTGTTAAATATGAACTTTACATTAGGCAGTAAAACAAACGGTTACCGTTACTCCTTGCCAAAGTACGGTCAGAAAAGTTTCCAAAAGATAAAATACAGAAGTGAAAATGAAAAATGCTGCAGACTAAAAGCAAGATTCATAACTACAATGTACATTGATAATGCCCATGATGTTTTTATTGAACAATTTTTAATGGAGATCTGACTACAGTGATGTCATGATAGCAAAGAGAAATGGTGGAACTTTCTTGTGCAATCCAAGACAAAGGAGAAAAGATTTAGGATTTATTGACTCAAATGACTTTGGTGTCTGTTTCTGCAGTATAAACAGCACAGCAACAGAAAGAAGGTTGCTCCAAGTACAAGGCTTGCAAGGCTGGAAAGTTAGAAAAGAATTCAAGATCTAGGCAGACCTACCTACAAAAAATTGTGCAACTACAAAAACAGAAGTTTAACAGTGAGAAGGTAACAAGGATCTGATTTAGATGAGGAAGATAGTTCTGTTCTATTTCAATTGCATGTTCTTCAGCCAAGCTTCAAAATCCCAGGACAAAAAAAAGAGAACCCATAGAAAGGTATGAACAATCTAACAAGACAGTTGCAAAAAGTCCAAAACCTTAGCATTGCTTGGCTGGCAGAAACACCAATCCTAAGCAACTCAGAAATGCATGTTGCCTTCCGTATGTTCTAGTGTGTCCACACCTGGAAACGCAGTACCGCTACTGTTAGAAATTCAGACTTTGCCAGCAGCATATCATGGTGTACTAAGGATCCAGAAGCAAGTCAAAGGAAGATGAGCCTTTAAGGAGCTCTCTCCAGGCTCCTAAATGTTTTGCTGTTAAGCACTTAATAATCCTCAGAGGTATACTGACATGTGCTCCTTCATTTTGAGACAGCAGAAGTAGAGCAGTTTGGAATTCCTATAGCTTCCCTAGTACAGTATGTGTGCCCTCTAACAGCAAACAGCACTGGTTCTGAAAACAGAAGGGTTGCTTCTTAGTACAATGGATAGAAGTACTGTGGCTTTACATTTTTACCAAAGAAGTAATTAAACAAGGAGGGTAAAAAAAAGCATACGTTTGTTTTCTTCTTCCTCTACACAACTCTCATCTTGCTAGTCCTTGTAGTTCACCTCATTTATACTTACTAATCTAAAACATACCACTTCAAATTCATAATACTATGGCTCCAAGTATTTCTTACTCAAGAGTTGGACTACATTAAAACTTTTGCTGAGACACAGCATTAATGACAATTGATATCAAAAAGCCAAGCAAAACACCACCTAGCCCAGAGTCTTTGACTACTCTCAAATGCTATGTGGATTACAGAAAATTTCTAGCAGTCATGGGTAAAGGGCCCATGTCCTAAAGACAGACCCATCTAAGGGAATCTTGTGTTTGCTCGAGTCAATCAGTAGCACAGGGAACATCCTAAACAGGTAAAGCTGCCCGAGGTCTCAGCCGAAGCATTACCCAAGAAATGAATCTGAGTCAAACCCAGTACAGCTGCACTGAAACTTTGTATTAGTAGAGTTGTCTCCCCATAATTGACACAGCCTTAATGCTCTATATGGCAATAATTCTTCACTATTCCTGTACTTTTCATTGTCCAGTTTTCTGCAAGAAATATAGCTACTCTATACAAAAATATGAAGAAATCAAAAAGTCACTTAGGAAAAAAAATCCCCACTTGTAAACTGTCAGATTTTGGATTCAAGATGTCTCTAGTAGATGACAAGGCAAAAGAGGCACTTGGCTTCATTCTGAGGCTAGAAAGAGATCCACTGATACAAGCTTCAAATTAATGCAGAAGTTACTCACCATATTTAGGTAAGGTGTTCGTCTCTGTGCTGCTAAGTTAGGGTGTATTAGTCTCAATAAAGGCTCTCTGAATCAAACTGGAACTAAGTGATTTGGAGGCAAATGTATATATATCTCAAGGTTTAACCTACACCCCAGGCTTAGGGAAATCCCTTTCTTAAAGTCATTCTAACATTGAAAGCATATTCATATCTCAAACAAACACAACCCACACAGATATGCTTGAAAGAGCTGCTTTTAAGAGACCACAGAGGATTCCCTCTTGTTCTTCAGATTACCATGGAACAGTGACACAACGGTATGCCCACACATCAGTAAAGCAGCTCTGTGGGAAAAGCGGCTGTCTAGCACCATGGAAAAGTTGCATCAACTCAAAAGGTTTAGAACACAAATATTAATCTAGAAGTAGATTTACTGTAAGGGGCAGATAGGTCAAGGTCTCATTTCTAGGAATGTGTTTTAATTAGAATTTATTCTAAAGATTTCCCTGCAGAATCAGTGCTCAGTTCAACAGGCTACAGGCTCTTCATCAGAAACAACATTCAGCTCTGCCTCCAAATAGAAAGATTATGTTACTATATCTGATTTTGTCTCTAAGGAAGAGGGTGTATAGAGGTGGAGACTGCAGAAACGTCTTCCCTTCACACAGACAAAAAGTGATGCAGCACTATCAAGAGTATACTATTCCTTTCAGGTTACAGTCCACTGCACACAGAAGTTGATTAATCACGTTTCACAGAGCACAAAAATCAACCTTGTCATGTCATTATCTAGAAGTGAGAGACTCATGATAGGGACATTCAGAAAAAGGTTCATCTTTAAGCCTGATTGTTTTATCAGTTTCAGTTTTGATGACAACAAAAGCTGTGCAGTTTTGCACCAAGTAGTAGGAACCATTCTGGCATTTTTAGGAGACTCCTGTTGTCTCCTGGGTTGGAAATCTAGGCACCTAACTGCCCTGGGACTCTTTTCATCTTCCTAGCAGAGATATCAAAGCTGCTCAGGAGAGCAGGGTAGATTTTTTTTTTCTGTCAAACCATTCACACTCTTCACTTGCACACAGACAGCAGTCGTTTGCTAAGTCATGTTTAATTCACTGCAGTTGTGTTGAAAAAAAACCTGTTCCAGAGGCATTTGCAATTATAGCAGAGGAAACAACAGGCCAGGGTCAGAATGTGAGAGACCAAGGTTCAACTCTTTCCCCTGCCTTTACCTGAGGGAGTTTAACTATGTTTGTACTTCCTAGACAAATGTTTTAACTGCTGGAGTTGCAGGGTAATTTCTCCAGTCTTTTGAAATAATAGTCTTCTACTACATGTAAAATACTTACTGTTGTTTTGTTGGAGAAAAGGTTAAGGACTTTAGTTTGATGGTTCAGACATTTACCAGGAGAGTTCAGATTTACTGTCTGCCTGTTTAAAATAAAATAAATAAGTAAATAAATAAAAACCCCAATGGCACCAGCATCTCCTGTTTCTCTCAGCTTCACCATCACTCACTTTTTCTTACTCTGATCTCTAGTTTAGTTTTATATAAACATTTACAAAAAGTAAGATTAGCCT
This sequence comes from Colius striatus, assembly GCF_028858725.1. NCBI lineage: Eukaryota > Metazoa > Chordata > Aves > Coliiformes > Coliidae > Colius > Colius striatus. The sequence continues at coordinate 25,123,120 of NC_084761.1, forward strand.
CCACAAGGGAAGTTTGAAAGCAACCTGCCAGCAAAAGCTCAGTAGCAAAGTGCTAGAGGACTGTCTCAGGAAGCAGGTGGCATGTACAGAAATCCTTCCAAGCAGCAAAAGAAGTTGAAGACACCTCTGAGGGTAAATGGGTTTTTTCCACTGGATGACTGAGCAACAAGGGAACAGCATTACTTCTTCCTCAGCTATGTGTTCACACAGAGGACAGTGAATTTAGCCTTCTGGTTTTGGCATTCACTGCACTCAAATACAGCTTTCAACTTTGGACTGATCAACATGCTTAAAGTCTATGGGACTGGAAATAGTTTGAGGGGTGATTGTTGTTATTTTGTCATCATCTATCTGCTCAGCAACAATGATGAGGCTAAATTAAAACTTTCCACATGTGCTGTTCCTGGGTTTAGTATCCATCACCTGTTCAGCTGCAACACTGCAGTTTCTGCCAGGAAAGCCAGAAATAATTTGGTATCTCCTCATCCAGGACCAGGCAAAGCCAAGACTGTTAAGCCTTTAAGGACAGGTGCCTTCTCTAAAAGGCTGAATGTCATCCCATGAGACAAGAGTATTAAGTAAAAATACCAATTTATTCTGGGAGGTATTCTCTGAATAACATGTAAAATGCTTATAAACATTTTAATTGGAGTCACTTCGAGCTATACACATTTAATGTTGTGGTGGGCTAATTCTAGCACCTCTCAACAGCTTTGCCCAGAGCATACATGGGGAGGGATGCAACTGATCTGTCCTCCTGCAGATACTAACAGACAACAGTATCCTTAATGTGGGAAAAGGTGGGGTCTTTCTTTCCTGTTAAGACCTGATTAACAGCCATCTTCACTCAAACAATTACATTGTTTCACTTTTAAGTCCTGTAAATGTTAGTGATGTGAAAGTAACATTTTCATGACATTTCATTGTAGCAAAGCAGGAACAACAAAATGTTTTGTGGGGGCAGAGAAAAGTAGTCAATGGAAAAATTGAAGGGAGAACCCTTTCTCTTAACCTCCAGTGGAAACCTGTGGGGGTTCAGTAGAAATCATATATGCATCTTTTTACCTGACCTCCCCACAGCCACCATTCAGAAAAGGAAAATCCCTCTAGCTACACCATACATAACTGAATAATAAAAATTTCATTGCTTCTTATGCATACTCAAGCCACTTACCTAAAGAAAGTCCAGACTGGATGGTTGCCATTCAAATCGTTTTATTGTCCACTGAAGAACTATTTGTTTAGGGGCTTTCCATAGGGGAAAAATAAGGAAACAAGTTAGAGAAAATTTAATATAACAGAAAGACAGCAGCTTAAAGTATCAGATCCTAGGTGACTTGTAAAAGGCTTAATTCCCATGTAAATATTATTCAGGAGAAAAGAGACCACTATATGGAAGAAAGGAGACTGGAGACAGGGGAGGGAAAAAAGCAATTTCAAAGGTGTTCAAAATAGTTTAGCACCCCAGTATTCTGGAGAGAAAGCTGAACACAGATTTGCTGTCCAGAAATTTTCTGATAATTAGTTTTAAGTTAATACTTTGATATAACACTTAGGGCTTCAGGAATTCATTCTGCTGAAACAAAGCAGCCTGCTGCTTTTTACATGAGCAGCACTCACTGTCTACAGCTGTCCTACTCTTTTTGGTGCATGAATGAGTACTGCCTCCCACGCACTTATATTTTTATCAAGCTAAAACACTATCCTCCTTTTCATTCATATATTTCTTAAACAGGTTCACATGAAAAGTAGCAGTATGAGACAGGCAGTCCCAACTGTCACATTTCTGAGGTAAGTAGTTAAAGGTGAGAGTATCTCTTATCCACACTTCAACAGAGAAGTGGAATCCATTTTTGTGCTCACAGGAGTGACTTTCCCAGTCAAGAAGATACTGCTGCCCAGTTCTACCCTCAGTTCTAATCAACCACTTTGATTTTAGTTTGGACTCAAACGGTTTTTGCCTGAGATGCACTAACAGTCAAAACACTTGCCACTCATTTTGCTTCTGGCTCAGCCATGAATGAAAGACCACCCACAGCAAATTCTTCCTTCCTTACAGAGAAATTGAAAATAATCACAGCTCCTTTATGAGGTCTTAGACAGCAATTCAAACAATTCTTTAGCATAAGAATATCTGTGAGTAATAATATTTCACTAGATTTTCTTTAAGATGTCAATGAAGTTGATAGGATAGCAAGTACAAAAACGGGCTTTACAGCAGGTTCCAGCAAAACATCCTTTCAATCACATTTGCCAATGCCACAAACTTTAAGCAAGCAGTTTCATGTCAGGAAGTTTGATTATAAACCTTTTTTCTGGCCAATAAGGCCACCTTGTTTTCCAGCTGATTGTCCATCCATTGATTTCTATCACTCCAGTTTTTACTGAAATATTGCAGTTTTCAAATTCAACTTCATTGAAATTAAATTGAATTTATGCAATGTCTGAATGCTCTGTGAAAGGGGTCTCTCTACATAAGCTTCAGAAATATTTATTTCCTATCCATACATAGTTGAAACTGCTTGCCAATTAGCAGGAGAAAAATGTCAACCCTGAAGCCCTACTAAGTTTCCTTTTCTATATGTCAGTGAAATTTTAAAGCAACAGAAATGTGACCTTTACCTCATGGACACAGAGGGGCTTTTGGATGGGCCAAAGCATTTTTACCCAGATTCAGGGAGTGATGAAAACTGCAAGTTGGGGACACTTTACTACCTTTGCTGTTTCTTAAGATCAGAGCCTGGATGACTTACATAACTTATCCTACTACAAAATAGACAAACAGCTGTCTCAACAATATGATCTACAACAAAACTAAGCTCCTAATCTCTAGTTTTCTTCTCAGAAGCAAAGGAGTTACTAGGTTCACCTGAAACAGCAGACACTTCCACAGACAGGGCCAAGGATAGACTGCAAGATGTTTAAAGCTAAGTTCAAAATCATAGAAAGAATGAAGAATGATCACAAACTCCACTGTTGCCCACCCTTAGTGTAAACATACACTCTCAACACTAATCTAAGATAGATATACAAAAATACGTGTTTCAAAGTATGGCAAAAAAAGCATTACAAAAACTACCCACTCTCTTCACAATGTTTGCATGTTCGTCTGAGTAAGAGGTCCAAGGTATTTAAGCACAGCAGAGGTTTTGGTCATGTTCACTAAAGCACTGTTGGAGGTTGGTGATCATTATAAGGAAACACTAGAATGATACTGAATATGACAGTGCACAACATAAAACAGTATTGTAGCAAAAAGTTGCTCCCTTGATCAACAAAAGCTTAGCCTGCCTCTGTCAGCTACCACCACTATTATAGGTTGTAGATTTTCAACTGAGCATAGAAGTTGTAGGAGTCTGCATTAAAAATGACATGAAAAAGAAAGTAAGACCTGATGTGTCCAGTGAGAGCTCCTTTGCCATCAGTACAAGTGGTAGAATAAAGGAAGATGCCTCCGGCCATGCTTGCAGCTGACCAAGGGCAAAGAGGGGAAGTGTAGCTATCTCATATGAGGTATCCTGGTTATTGCTGGACAATAAGAAAGGTGCTTTGAAGCAGAGGAAGGCTAATAATAGGTGACATGTCTGCTATATTTCAGGCGAGAATTGTACTCTTTCTCAGCTTCTCTGAAGGATCTGACAATCTTTGCACAACCATTAATAACCATGGTGACACTGAAGCAGAAGTTCTCCCTCAAGGCATATTAATCTAATTTTCCCTTTTTGCGAAATCAGGAATAGTATGTGCTTACAGCCTTCCTATATAGTTGTGCAAGACATACAAATGTGTGGCAAAGCTTTGTGCAAGATATACAAGTGTGTGGCAAAGCTAATAATGACATAAGAGATAGCTCTTATTGTTAGATGCCAGGTCCAAATATTTCTAATGCAGCTCTACAACACATAAGCACACAGACACACGCACTAAATAATCTATAAAGGCAAACATTCTCATAGATCCTACAAGAAAACTGCATTAAAGTTGTTTCCTGTTACCAAAATGACTGACTATAAAAACAAAGGAACTTCTAATCTTAGGCCGCTGTTTGCACCTCATATGACCTTAATTTTATGAAAACTGTACCCTTGGTGTTATTCAGATTTCACTAATAAAATATAGACAGAAGCAGTATATTGGCATTCGGGAACAATCAAAAAAAAAGTAAAAATTCTTCAAATTGTAAAGAAAAATGTTGTTATAGAGATAAATTTTCATAAATGATGTAGGGAAAAAATATTTGCTGCAGTGGAGACAAGGTCCATTATTTATTTCCTTTTTTTTTTTTTTTCCTAAGGTAAAAAAGAAAAGGCAAATGCTTGGAGTACTGTACCAAACATACAATTTTATTTCCCTTAGGTACTTTCCCAGCAATTACAACTCAGAGAAAAAGACTAAGTACTGAAGATAATTTTATAAAGTAGGGATATATATCTGACTACTAATTATAACCTTACTCTAAACTTTTGCAGTACTGCAACCTACTTTTAAGGAAGGCTTAAACTGCAGCAGAGAGCCAGAGGGTCTGGTAAATATCACATTTATACCACATTTATAGTCTTCCAAATGTTTGCAAGCATTCAAGTTTAGTTCAACCTAATTTCCTAAAAAAGCATTTTCAGCATTTGCAAACTGATGATGGATGTTAAAAAACGATTGACTATATTTGAGACAAATATTCAGATGAGACATTCTATCACAGGAGAAAAATTGCAATGGTTATAGAAATGAAAATATTTTACTATTAGCAGTTCACAGCCTTATCAATTAAGGTCAACTAGGTCCTTTCTCTATGCAGGGATCTTAAAACATAAATGGGGTGTTATTTTCAAAATTTCTACAGGATGTGTGGAATCTTTTTGCTTTTCAGAAGTGATAAAAGCACCCAGTTCCAAATTGCCTAGTCAGTTAGACTCTATACTATGCATCTAAATACCATATGGAACTGTCAAGAGTGCACTCAACTCAACCAGTCAACTCCCTGTAGCCATATTTTATTCAGTCTTGACTCTAAGACAGATCATACACACAGATTCCCAATCTAACTTCTTGATGCATCATGCTGCCAGTTCACACAAATATCTCAGTTCTGCAGCAAGGCCTCTGGACCCAAGAGACTCAGAAAAATCACTTCTCTCAAACCTGCATTTGAATCCCTAGACTCATGTGAGTGTTGCATCGTGATGGAGCTTAACAGTTTCTGCTCAGACACTCTGGTTCACAGCATTTACAGAGAAGCTCAACTCCTTCAGTCCTATTACCCTGAAAGGATGGCAGCTAAGCAAATTAGACAGTTTAGAGTAAAGGTAAAAGATCCTCAGTCTTTAGCAGTTACACACTTCTGAAAAGAGGCAAATTCAAAAGCATTTTGGGTGTCAATGGACAGAGTTGTCTATCAGCACAGACATTGCTCATCCTGTTAGCAAAAGACTGCCTCCTGAGGTCACTAGTTCAGAGTAAGGCAGGTTAAAAGCATTCTTCCTAAAGAAATCCCCTCTTCTTCAGTAAAGAGTACTTTTCTTAAATGTCCTTTCTCTTAAAGCATTAGTCAAAGGCCATAGGAAATTGTACATCTTTGTGGCTTTTATTAACTTATTTCCTTTACAGTAATATGCTGTAAAACCAGTAGTGAGACTCTCCTTAAACTCAAGTGTTCCTGTGGGGCCTTCAGCAACCTGATGATCCTTTTCAATGATCAGCAACCATCATGTTTCAATATATAACCACCACATTCCAAATCTCACCATTGAAGACATCAAGACAATTTGCTTTTAAATGATGTCTTCTGTGAAGTCTTTTTTTACATTCTTAGACAGTCCAAAGTAAACTAGAATTGCTAACTGTGACAGATAAAATGAGAAAGAGAAACAGAAAATTTACCAGCAGGATTTTCAGAGCCCAAAAGCAGCAGAAAAACTGTTTCACCTGCTACTGAGTGCAGAGGGAGGTAGCTGTCACTAGCAGAATGGGAGAGTCTGGATTACAACCTGTAGAAGTTCTTGGGTAAACTCTGAAAATAAAACAGGAAATCCAGAACTGAAAGGGAACACAAAGTGTTCAGAGAATATACCTGTATTATTTGCATATCTCTGCAGACATGAGAAGGCAAGACTAAAGGCTGCACACTGAAATGTCCATCTCCTGTGTGCACATACAGATATTTGAAATGTGATAAATACTCCAGTATGACAGAGAATTGCAGCAGTTACTCCAGATAAAAGAAGGCAATAGGCCATGGCTTCAGAACACTGTGGCTTAAAGCAACAGAGGCTAAACCAACAGTAATATAGATACGAGGATAGTTGGATTTGTCACAAAAGAGAGAAATTCAAAGCAACCTTCCATGCCTTAACAATTCCATTTTTAATCCATAATGAACACACACACACATACACAAAAAAATGCCAAAGCAAATAGTGCTTCTTGTTGAATAAATCTTAATGTTAATTACCTGGAACACATGAAGGTTTATGATTTGGGAGGTTTATGATTTTTTTTGTATGGAACTTCAGATACACATAACTGATGAATATTTTCAGTCTGAGACTGGTTTTATCTATTAAGCTTCTAAGCTGTTTACTTCTCACTGGAATCATCATTAATCTCCAGTTTAACAAACAAAACTAGTAGTAATATTTGGTGCTCACCCAAACTTTTCTCTGTGTTAAACTACAACCTACGCAATGGAACAGGATTGTATTTTAGCAATAATACAATTTTATAATTGGAATCCCCTTCTGAAGCAAACAGCAGCAGTGACTCATCACAAGGCATTTAAAACAGGGGATTTCCCAGTGAAGTAAAACACCCAGTGAACCCTACTGAAAACAAAAATCAGCTAAGATGACAGTGAAGAGAGAGCCCAAGGATCCACCACAATCGCAGAATAAAAGTAATGGTTTTTGTTTCAGCTGGAGGTGTATAATCCAAAGCAGATTTGTTATTCTAAAACCAAAACTAGAAAACGTGCCCAAAATACAAGCCTTCACTTTGAAACCCAGCTGTGTTCACCTCTCAGCAGTGGTTTTGTAGTTTTTGCTTCATCCCAGATTCTGGTAGAGACAGAACCGTTGTACGCATCACCTATAACATTTTATCTGACACAAAACTAGGCTTCGCTTTAACTATTGCACAAGACAACAGAGAAACATGTTATCAGACAACAAGCCATTACCCAATACCTGGGCTCATTCCATGAGTCAGAGTGGAGCAGTCTACTGCTTTCAGTAAGTATGAAGGTCATTTTTGCAATTACTGTTTCTAGTTAAGATAAACTCCCACACACAGTGAAAGTGGGAGGACGGTTACAAACTGCGTGGGATGTTTCATACGTAGGCTGTACAAACAGGGGACGCCTTCTGCCTTGAATGCAAATGCCAATAATTAGGATTTTTAGTAACTGCATGAGGTTCTCACAGAGCAGTGGCCCACGAGTACATTGGCAGTGCTGTCACATTACTGGGGGTGAAGATCAGCAGGCAGAGAATAAACCCAGAGGGTTGTTCTGCCTCTGAACTACAGTATTATCTCATCTAGTCACATCATCTACTTCTGTCCAGGAGGTTTAAATTTCCCAGTGTAATATTACTGCTCCACTCAGTCTTCCCAACAAAAGATATTCCTGCTGACTGAGTTTAGCTACATAAGTTCTACTTCTTCAGTATAGAGAGATGGTATAGAAAGCAAGAGGTAAGAAGGCAGTGCAAACATGATTAAAAGCAGTATCACAGAGCTTCATTTCTCCACAGCAGCTGCTGTAGGAGAACTCGCCAACACTTTCACCAACTTGTTTGTGAAATCATGATGATTATGTAAATTAGAAGAGGTCAAACTCATCCCTTTGTAAAACTGTTATTCTTTTATAGGAGACTTTTGTGGAAGCCTTAAAAGAATGGGTTCTCTCAATTGATTTCTAGACTCAAGCATTTGAAACCTCTTTTTACTTCTCTCAGGCTCAGAGGACTCAATGCTTGCATCTACAGAAAAGACATGGAAACAAAGAAAACTGCTAAAGGACTAATCAAAAACCCCATAGAGGCAAAGAGACCTGAGGTGGCTAAAGAAGCAAGGAGGAGAATGCTACAAGCATGAAGCATGCAGGGGAAGGAAAGGTTGTGTGTTTAGACAAAGGAAAAAAATGATCAGTACAGCTGTGTTATGCTTGAAGAATCCACAGCATTTTCTTGACGTTTCTGATTCTTCCCTCTCAGGCAGTAAAGGACCAAGCTAAATTTACATTCATTGTATTTATACACAGGCAGACAAAACATTCTGCTAGGCAATAAAGAAATAGTAAATCTTTTTCAAATCTCTTTTCAGTTTTCTTTTCCAATATTTCTTCTTCAAGCAATTTACCTTGCTACACCTCTTCCACTAGTGTGTTTGAAAATGATAACTAATTAAAAGCACAACTCGAGTGGGATTCACGTTCTTCTTATCTCTATATTTCTATAAACAAAAATCTAAATTTAAATTTAATCTCTATATAGAGATTAAATAGAGACAGGCTAACCTCTATTCCTAACATGTTTCTGGGAAATAATAAATTCCCATTTATGCCATTTATCAAGCTTTCTCAGAAAAATCTTATAATCAAAGCAGCAAATGGAATTGACCGGATAACACATATACATTCACTAGAAGGTGTCTGAGTATTTAACATCTGAACAGGAAATCCACCATTCACTACAAAAATCAATATAATTTTGCCTCTTGCACTTTTATTTCAGTTACACTGATTACCCCAATGATGTCACAGATCCATTCCAATGTTAAAAATGATTTCTAGTATTCCTCAGTTTCCTTACTGTACTATTTCACTCATGCCCTAACTTAGCAACATCAGCAGGAATTTAAAAAATGTTTTTAGTGTACTTAGCATGTAAAACATAACTGGAAGAATCAACCCTTTAACAGTTTGATGCCCTCATGGCCAAGAAGGCCAATGGCGTCCTGAGGTAGATTAAAAAGGCTGTGGGGCAGTAAGTCAAGAGAGGTTCTCCTCCCCCTCTACTTTGCCCTTGTGAGATTGCATCTGGAATCTTGTGTCAAGTTCTGGGCCCCTCAGTTCAAGGACAGGGAACTGCTGCAGAAATGATGAAGTGAGTGGAGTATCTTCTTTATGATGAAAGGCTGAGGAAACTGGGGCTCTTCAGCTTGGAGGAGACTGATGGATGATCTCATTAACATTTACAAATACATAAAGGGTGGGTGTCAGGAGGATGGAGCCAGGCTGTTCTCAGTAATGTCCAGTGATAGGACAAGGGGCAATGGGTATAAGCTGGAACATAAGAGGTTCCAAAGAAATACAAGGAAGAATTTCTTCATTGTGAGGGTGATAGAGCACTGGAACAGGCTGCCCAGATGGGTTGTGGAGTCTCTTTTCTCTGAGGACCTTCAAAACCCACCCGGATGAGTTCCTGTGTGTCCTACTCTAGGTGGTCCTGCTCTGGCAGGGGAGTTGGACTAGATGATTTCTCAAGGTCCCTTTCAACCCTTAAGATTCTGTGATTTTGTGATTCTGTGTTCATGTTTTTAGGGTTTGCCACAGTGTTCATGGCAAGACCAATGTTATCCTCAGAGCACTGCAAGGGAAGAAAATTCACTATGAAAAAAGCTATTTCCTTTGCATAAAATGTTAGCATATATTGAGGAGGTAATACATAAAAATTATCTCAATGAGATCATTTCATGAAGACTTTGAAGGAATTACATCAGTATGTTTTTTCCTCGTGTTAACTATGAGGTAGATATTGAGTTTTACCTCAGCCAGCTCAAATGCATTTTATATAATGAAGCTAACTCTTGTTATACCAAATGAAAGGCCAACACACTGTGAACAAAAAAACAAAACAAGACACAAAATTTAGTACCAAATTACCCAGAAATAACAGCAGAGCACAGAGAAATGCACTCTATAGGGAAAAAAAAAGCAAACAAAAAAGAAATTTGGAAAACATATTCAGAGAAATGAGAGTATTTCCCTTATTATTTAATACCACAATTATTCTTACTATTTACTAAGTTATTTTTTTATTTTTAAGAAGGGCTTATAATACACACTTTTTTCTGTGGGCAGGTATGTCACACATCCACAGGACTGCTATTTCTGGGGTGTAACTGATTTGGCTCAGAAAAGCATTTATTTTCTCAAATATTAGCCTGCAAAAGAAATAACAACTCATTTTTACCACTCACCTTGTTCTCTCCACTTCTCAGGTTTGCTTCATCAGCTCTGCACACTTGTATTTTGACAGCCTTAGAGAATGGTCATCTCCAGCTCTTTTCTCCTACCTTGAATCTATCCTGTATCTACAGCCTGGTCCTGAAACCCCTGAACTAAGAGATAAAGTTCACCGTTACCCTCACTGGACCAGAAACAAGCATGGAATTTATTTTTCATATCACTCCCATGCTCTGGCAGAGGAAAAGGGCAACTTTCAACATACAACCACCTTGTGGATTTCAGACTACTGCTAATCCTCAAAATCTAGGAAGAACTTTGATGGCACATAGCCAGTGAAGCCAAAGCTGTTGTAGTTGTTGTTTTTAAAGACACTGAGTTACTAGATGAAAAGGAAGTTAGTCTTCCTTAGTGCAACTGAAAAGAAGGAAATAAAATCAAAGCAGCATGCCAAAGTGCTTCTAATAGTCAGATATGTCATCTTTTACTATGTGCCAGCCTGTATTGTGTTTAATGTTGCAAAGAAAAAAAATAAGCTTCCATGGCAGCTATAAGTCCTCAGGACTCAGTTATTTCAGATGCATTCCTTCTATCGCTCTTCACTGATAATATGTTATTAGAATACACGTCTAATTTAAAGCCTTGTTGAAGTCTTGCAGCTGGGTCTGAATTACAAAGTTGATTCAAATGACTTTACTCTTTCCCTTTACTGGGAGTCGGGGGGAAAGTCTATGTCAAAAAACAAAAGCTAGGAAGCTGTTTACAGAGTTTCCATTTTAACTGCTGTTTGTGAAAAATTAGTTAAATGCTTTGGGATTTTTTTATGTTCCAGGGAGCAGGACTGAGGATCTGATTGTGTAACCAAAGAATTCAGCCAAAATAGCAATTATTTTTAGCTGTTCTACAACAGTATTTGCTATCAATCTAAAATCCAGAGAAACGGTTAATCTAAATAAAATCTTGACACTTTAGCTAAATCACAAATTATTAGTCTACTTAACACTTTCATTTAATAATACAGTTAAAGTTTATCCATACAAGCTTGTATGCCTAACACCAGCACATATCCCATGGGAGTATTTGGGCAACTTTTTGCCCCATGAGCCTTTCAATTTCTTTCTGAAAAGTCAGTTATAGTCTATTCAGTGAAACATCCCACAAGGTGTCACTAGAGATGCATCAGCCACAATCCTCCTAAGAAAGCCAGCCCTATTATTGCATCTTCTTCCTATGAGGCATCTCAGAGACAGTTTTGAAAACATGAAAAAGAGAATTAATGTCTGAACAGAAGTGTGCTTGTGCAGAGTTATCCTTTAAGCTGTGGCCTATTAGGCAGCTAGGAAATAAATATCAACAAACCAATGGGAAATGCAAGTCAAAATTAACAAACAACTGTTAACGAATTATCTCAAATTTGCAATGGGTTTTGTGTTTTACATCATGGTAATCAGTAGAAGATGCTCTGTCCCCCTTATTAGACTACTCCTCCAGAAAGAGGAACAAAATCATCAGCTGGGCCTCAGTTCCATACTAATACTGGGAAAGATGTTTTGTCTCATTTTATTTTCATCATTCACAGTTTCGTACTCCATCTCTCACCATATTTTTGCAAATATCTGTTACCCTCAGATATGCTGGATGCCAGTATCCTTGTTTACAGTCATCACTTAAGGCCCTTTCTATTGAACACTGTACAAAGAACATATGAATTCAAAAATACACTGTTCTATGAAAAATTATTCCCCCTTCTACCACTCCTATTTCCCTTTCTTGAAGAAAATTGGGTATCTTTTGACATAACGGTTAATTAACATTTGAAGACCACCTTTGACACATTTCTCAAGTAGAAGTTACACTTCAGTGCCTAATTTTTCCTACTCTTTAAAAAATCACCATGATTTACAGCCTTAGTAGATGACATATTTCCTCACAGGTGATAAGTGCAGATGCATACCACTGACCTAGCATTCATCTGCTCCAAAAACCACTCAAGTACACCAGGTGCAATGATTATCACAGTTTATTGTCTAGCAGCCAGCACTGTAATTAATTGCTGCAGAAATTAGTGAACTCACCCTGTGCTACGTGTCAGCTTCCAAAGGATGTGCCACTCAATTCAAGCAGCCAAATCCTACTTGCCCATGCCATGATCCGTAGGACTGCCTTAAGTTGAATCATTCTCATCTTTTAGGAATTGATCCTTATTTCTTTGATAGAATCCTTTAAAAGATCACTTCCCCCTTTTTTCATTTTTCAGAAGCAGCAAGGACAAAGAGAGTTTTGTGCATTTTTTCATCACAAAACTACACTAAATTGCACACTTAAAATAAGAACTAGGGATGGGAATTAATGCTTCAGGCTCCAGTGTACTGCAAAAAACTCTGTCCTTATAGATCCTGGAATAAAAGATTGTGCCAGGAAAACATCTCTAAAAGGTCATATCTGAACAGTCACTTTTCTTATGGCAGTGGTTGAGCAAGTATTTTTTACAAGGAAAAGCTTGAAAAGAAACCAGCATAAAGTTATGTCCTTGCAGCATGTCCAACATGTTTCTAATACAAAATTTATCAAAGCTTCCCAAAAACATTATGCTCAGCCATAGCAGCTGAGGAGAACGTGGCAGGAGGAAGTGATCAACTGACTGTGAGTGCCTAGATGCTGGCCACTCACAAAAGGCTTACAATCATATGATAGAACTGGAACATTTAGGCACTGCTTTTATCCTTAGGACAAGAACTGAATGAAAGACCGGGGGGGGGGGGGGGAAAGCTAGAAAGAGGACACTTCCCATACACTACTTTTGAGATGGAAGAGACTTTGCAGATAAGAGCAGAGTTCAGAGCAGCTGAGAAAAAACTTCTGAGCACTCCTTCAGGGAGGCTGCTACACTGCAAGAAGCAGTTGTGCTAGGTAAGTCCCATACATACAATCAAAGGGAAAAAAAGGAAAAGAAAAAAAAATCTGTATTTATGCATTGCCTTCAAAAGTAAAAAAAAAAAAAGGCTATTAGAAGTTTTATCTATAAATGACTTCTGCTAACTAAAGTACAAAAAAAATACAATGCAAAATGTCTCCACACAAATTTGGAATATAGCTGTAAATTAGCTTACATATTGTGTGCATCTTCCTTACAGGCCATTTAAATTAAAAACTATTTAATAAAAATTATAGCACATATATCATATTGGGTCTATTTACCCAGTATGCAGTTAATACAAAATATGACAGTGGTCTCGGATAGAATTCAAGTGTTCTACCTGTTTAATGTGTTCATTATAACCATGATAGTAGCAGTAACAGGCTACATAACATGCCCAAATACAGTCCCTAAGAGACAATCACTTGATTACATTTCCTAAAATATGCAACCAAGTTATTCTGCATGGATGAGTAAAAATAAGACTATTTAGCATAGGCTTCATGTATTTTATGCAGAGGTGATTTCTCAATAGCTCAGGTACATCTGTCAGACAGAAATGAACCAGATACCAATAACAGTAGCACAGTTTCTAGGAAAAAAAGCTCCAGGAGCACTTATAATCTCTAAAATATATTAAAAATTAGGAAGTAGTAAAATGGCTATGGCAAAAGCAGTGGAAGCAAGACAGCCCTGCCCATAACTGTTAAATGGAACAAACAACTGTGACAGATTGAAATGGCATTGCTTTCCAGGAACATCCAACACAAATTTGTACTAAGACAAACTAATAGCTCTAAAGTTTCCTTTAGTGCTGGCTGTGCTTCGGATCTCCTTTATAGCCAATTAATGAATTAATGGCTTTCTAAAGATTTTTTCACTTTATTCTCAGAACTGCATAAGTTTACTTCAGAGAGGAAAATATCATATGCTAAGAAAAGTAACATTTCCTTTGTATTCTCCTTCAAAAAAAACCACAAATACACAAACAGTGTTTGCCTTGTTTTTCTTGTAAGTATCAACAAATTCCCTTGAAAATAACTGATTGCTGTAAACCCAGCAAACAAACAAATGCACTTTTGTGGCTCTGTCCTTGGATGCTCCCTACCTCTTCAGTAAAGTGGTTTTATCCCACTTCAGACTTCATAAACATACATCAACAACTCTTTGAAGAACTTTATCATTTCACAGAATCACAGAATCTTAAGGGCTGGAAGAGACCTCAAAAGATAATCCAGTCCAACCCTCTGCCAGAGCAGGACCACCTAGAGTAGGTCACATAGGAATTCAGCCAGGCGGGTTTTGAATGTCTCCAGAGAAGGAGAGTCCACAACTCATCTGGGCAGCCTGTTCCAGTGCTCCCTCACCTGAACAGTGAAGAAATTCTCCCTTGTTTTTCTTTGTAACCTCTTATGTTCCAGCCTGTACCTGTTGCCCCTTGTCCTATCATTGGACATCACTGAGAACAGCCTGGCTCCAGCCTCCTGACACCTGCCCTTTACATATTTGTAAATATTAACGAGGTGACTCCTCAGTCTCCTCTTCTCCAAGCTAAAGAGCCCCAGCTCCCTCAGCCTTTCATCATAAGAAAGATGCTCCATTCTCTTCATCATCTTTGCGGCCCTGCACTGAACTCTGTCCAGCAGCTCCCTGTCCTTCTTGAACTGAGAGGCCCAGAACTGGACACAAGATTCCAAATGTGGTCTCACAAGGGCAGAGTAGAGGGGGGGAAAACCTCTCTTGACCTACTGTCCACACCCCTTCTACTACATCCAAGGATACTATTGGCCTTCTCGGCCACAAGGGCACATTGCTGGCTCATGCTCATCCTGCTGTCCTCCGTGACTCCCAGGTCCCTTTCCCCTACACTACTCTCTAAGAACTCATTTCCAACCTGTACAATCACATTGCTAGTTAGGACAAAGTCTTCTCACCTTTTTTCAAGTTTATATTAACTTGAATAGTTAGGATTCTTACCCTTCATTTACATTCTCAACAGGTTCAAACAATATTTGGTTCATTCGCAATAGTATTTGTGGAGTTTTAACTTACTACAGCAAGACTTGTATTTTACAGCTGATCTTGACAAGC
The DNA here is from genome assembly GCF_028858725.1 of Colius striatus. Taxonomy (NCBI): domain Eukaryota; kingdom Metazoa; phylum Chordata; class Aves; order Coliiformes; family Coliidae; genus Colius; species Colius striatus. Next base: position 25,138,308 of record NC_084761.1, read on the forward strand.
TGCTAAATTTGTTTCCCTGTATAAGGGTATTTTTTACTTTTTAAACTGTAATCGCAACGTTCCCCACTGCCTTTGAGATTTTCAAGGCTTTTTGGGGACGTAACATGTTTTAATGAATATCTGTAGAAACTGTAATAAAAACAGATCACTCTGAGACCCTTTACATCTGCATGTTCACCATTTCAGAATTAAGATTTCTCCTGATTGCTAATAAATAACTCTTTATTTCCTCCCCTCCATTTCCCTGTTGGCTTTCCCCCACTATATCACCAGACTTGGGAAGCAGGATATCTACAGCTATGAACATTTTAGTACACTCCAGGGAATCTGTAAATAAGTTGTCCAGGGGATTTCAGAGAACCTTGATCTGTGTTTTTCATAGGTCCATTCACTAGTTTATGTTTCAAGTGCTCAATTTCGAAACAAGACAGACAGACCCAAGTGTGCTATTTATTTGTTTCGGAAAACAGTTTTCCAAAGCAAAGGGAATGACTTTCAGATATTCCTCTCAGAAAGGAAAATTTAAAAGATCTCAGGTAAGACTTAAAAAAACCCCACAACAACTCAATAAATCCAATTTCTTTTGAATTGTTTATACCATTGATCCTTGATCACTCATTAGATCTAACTGCTCAGCTCAGGTTTTCATCCTCCCACAGTTTTAGGCCATTGCCAAGCCCAAAGAACCTCATATTACACCTTCCCTCCTATCAGAGCACACTCATTCCCTTTCCTGACAGTGACATCTCTTTCTACAGAGAAAAACATCATTCTAAAGTTCCAAGAGTGGAATTAGATGTTTAAGCTGACAAAATCAGAGAAGTGTACATTTTCAGCTCCAGTATCCTCCAAAATACATTATGGCTATTGCTAGCAGTATCACAGAAAGTATTACAGAAACTCTAAAGAAGAAAATCCTTTAAGAAAGTGCTGTCACCTGCAGCTTTCACTGTGAAGCACAATAGAAGACTCTGTCTTTATTAACACTATCAGTGATAATGAGATATGTAAACCATTATGTTTCCAAGTACCATATCACAAAGGAAAAAAAAACCCCAAATCAAACAAAAACCTAATATCTCTCCATGTTACTTTCTACTACTAATTCTATGGAGCAGAGAGCTCTGTCAAATCCTTACCAAATCCCATCATCAAATACACGCTTCCAAAAACCTGTAGGGTAGCAATTCTCTGAGGAGTGATTAGAAAAGGAAGATCAAAATGGCTTTTCGTGTGCGGCAACGGTGCCATCTACAGCCCAAACGAGGCCACGGCACTACCCTGCAGAGTTGCACTAAGCAAACAGATTCTCTCACATGGTTTTGCCACAAATCTGCTCCTCAAAATTCAAGTCTGCCTGAGGATGCAGCTTTAATAGGATACTTGGTAGCATATGGTTTTATACCTTACCAATGGGGATGGCTATATATTTTCTAGCTATTTATTCTCAGATCGTATGGTGTCCAGCTGTGAACCAAACCCAGTAATAGCTAAATCAGTTGCTTACCATACACATCTGTAGAAACCATATGTTAGAGGCAAGAAGCAGAAGAAGATAATAATTTCATTGTCACACACACACAAGACACTACACAGAGTATATTTTACAGACTCCCAGAAGAAAGTTACTGGACTTTTTTATAAGCCATAGTCCAGTTGTCATTGGTACAATCAAGATGGACATCCACACTTGTTATTTGAAAGAAGGAAAATCATCTCTCCCAGTGCAGCTGGCACATTGAGAAGCCTTACTTCCTAAGAATTATAAATATGTAAAGGCAAAGAAATAGAACACATAAATAGAAATATGTCAATAAGTAGCACTAGAAAGTCAATAGAAATATAGAAAGTCAAGTTCAGAAATAAGTATACATAATACATGCAAGCTACCAGGAAGAGAGGCAAGTTACATTCTCTTCATGTGCTCGGTGGGCCAGCTAGAAAGGCAGAAAATATCTCTTGGTTATGCCAACGATGTCAAGTGGAGGTAATCTCTTTTACCACAGGGTCCACATCATGCATCACTGCATCTCTCTCCACCCTGCCCCAGCTCGCCACCTTCACCGCCAGTACAGCTGCACCCAGGTCTGATGCCAAGTGTCTGCCCAACAGCTGCATGCACTCCTCTTGCTGAGTTTCCAGCTCCCTTAACAGATGAGACCTTTTGTTCGATAAGTGCAGGTGTCTCAATAATTGCAAGTTTTCTTACCATATGCAAGCCAAATGTAAGCAGTTGAGAGAGCAAAGTCTTCCCAAGGGTAAAGGCAGTCTGAAATAAGGACTGGAAACATTGTTCATGTGTCTGATAGTCAGCCTTGATGGATTGCGAGTTTTAAAACACAGGACTGCTTTAGTTTATCATCTATACAAAAGAGATAAAGGAGTTGCAGAAAATTCAAGGAAGTGCTTCAGGTAGAACAATAGGGGGGAAAAAGAAGGACTGAGATTAAGTGAAAAATTAAAACAGATGAGGCAAGTAAAAGGAGAAAGGCACAAGTAAAAAAAAAAAATCTATTGGCCTTTTTTCTTTTATAAATATATTTATTTTTCCTTAAGTAGTTGTATTGTAACTATACACTGTGAATGGTGATCACTCTTCACAAATTATTACTATTGTAACTTCATCAACAAATATGTGTCTAGAAAGATCAGCTTCCACAACATGAGAAAAAAAAAACATTTTCAAAAACACCCTTTTCAACCTCTTTTCCCCCTCCAGTCGGACAGAAGTCAGTGCACTTCTGCTGTATTTATTTAGTCAAGAACTTAGTCTTCATCGTTGAAGAATTTTTGCTTGGATGATTTGTTGAAGTAGAAAGCTAAAAGAGTTCATCTGTGATACTGCTGAAAAACTATGTACGATCCTGTAACAGTTATATGTACATGCACTGAATATTTTCAAGGTGGCATAAGTAAAACTAGCAAGAACATCTATTTCAGATGGGAAAAATAAATGGATTTACAAATCAGATACAAGTGCACCAAAAAAAACCTGAAATCCTTCTCTTGTATTTCAAAGACATAACAAGAGAATTCTGGATGCTTTGTTTTAAATTTCAAATTATTTCATTAAGGAGGAATGATGATCTAAATAAGAAGTTGAATTTGATTAAAACTGTAAGTTTAAAATCTAAGAAAAATCATCTCAAGTCTGAAAACCAGAATTTCCAGTTTATAGAGAGGCATGAAAGTGAACACACTCACATATTGTGAATTCTGTACAAGAAGAAAGTTAAGCATCCAAAAGCATTTGTATCCTGGCAATCAGAACAAAGAAAGATACAGCTGTCAGGAAAGACTAACCTATATTCCATGAGAGGCTGTAAAAACCTCAGCTAAAATGTTGCATACAATTTCATCATTAATGTTTGGAAAAGATTAGAGACAGAAAAGGACCATGAGGAAGGGAGAAGTAAATTTACCTGATTGATGAGATCCCCAAGAAACCTTATTGTGATGTTTTTTAAAAAACAAGTGCTGCCATCAGAAAGAGCAAACAAAAAGCTAGAGATTTCTATCAGAAACCTAAAAAAAATAATTTTCCTATAAGAAAGGAGTGCTAATATAAAAAAGTCTCTCAATGTAAGCAAAATATTACTATCATTTTAGGATACAGTCCTTTTCATAAACTGACAGTATTCCACACAGCGACTGAAGCCAGTGAGCTACACTGTGTACATCTATTCCCAAGCAAACCTCTAAAAGGCACCATACATGATTGTATCACAAAACTGTGACAATATTTTATGATTGCTTCATGATAACTTTGTATATAATTTTCACTGTTAGCATCATACAAAGAAATATATATATACACTTACAACATTAAAAAAATTCCAAGACATCCTTTTTGAAATCTTGTAGTAATTTCCTAGTAACAACTGGGAAAAAAGAAAAACATAAGAACTGCTTGAACAGTGATAGTACATAGATTTATACATGTAAAAGAAAGAGAAATCATGAACAGAAATAAATATCAAAGTAAATTCTTAGGAGACTAATTTGGATTATGCCAAACAAAACGAAAAATCAACGATAACACAGTAAGGCCACAGTATAATGAACTTGAAAGGTTGAAGGCCAGTGTGATATGCAGCTGCAGGAATTTATCTTGGATGACAAGGGAAAAGTTGTGGTCACTGTGTAAACAAAATAGGTTAAGGCTTTCTAAATGTGAACAAAATTTTTGAGATCAGGACTTAGTCTTCAGCAGTTGATCTTAACTGCATGTTTCTATCCAGGTGTTTAATACAGGGACATCTGTAAATAAAAAAAATCTGGCTGTGCTCCACGAGACAAGGTGTCTTCCATTAACAGCAGATGAAATGGATGGACTGACGCTGTGCTGACATGAAATTGAAGCCTGAAAGTGCCAACTCTACAGATCAGCGATTATGTATGGAATGAATACACAAGGATTGAAACAAATACAGAAGAAGATGAATGATTTCTCTCTTCTGAAGGAAGGAAAGGACTTAAACTGGCACCTAGGGGTTTTAAAATCTTATCTGAACCCGAGTACTTTTGCAGATGAGAGTGGACTATAGAAAAGCAAAGAATTAAAGTTCTGCTGAGCATTTCCAAGCCTCCCCCTCCCCCCAAACACACACAGTGCTTCTGTTGTCCAGCTACATGGGGCTGCTTTAAAAAACACATGTACATTTGTACGTTACTAAAGGTTTTTACATTACTGAATTGTTTATTTTCATATGGCTTGAAATACCCCTTTTAATTTTAATGGGAACATTTCAAATTTAATTTTCCACTCATAAATGGATGATGTTTGGGGCAAAGGTTCTAAAGATTATTTTTTCAAAGACTTGGAAATGAATGGAAGTTTCTGCTTTGAGGGGAAAAAATAAAAGGGAAAAGGGAAATAAGAACTTTTCATAGAAAGCTCCTGATTACTCAGGAGGCTGATTTAGCAACAAAATTTATGTAACACTTTTCAGATGGTGAACATCTTTCACGTCTTGTTTTGAACTTTAAACATCCTACAGGGCACAGATACAATATCTATAAGTTTGGTTTTGTCTCAAGTAAATTTCTAGAAGTCTTCCATGAACGTATATGTTGAACCCAACTATCTTTAAACCTTCTCAAGTACAATGTTGGCTTCTAGGACAGCTCTCAGGCAACAAAACAAGTTGTATCTCAGCTTGACTTGCAGGACTGTTAGTCTCTATTTCTAGGAATGAAAGGAACCAGGTTTTACTGCTTTTGATTGACTGTGTTTTGTTGTACTGATGCCATTGCAAGGTTTGGAAGGGTTAAACTGTCACAATAAATCAGTATGGGACACTAGAGCAGAGCAAACAGTATACTACACTCTTAATTTATTCCTCTAGATGTTGCTATTACAGGGTTAAAGATAAGCTGCTGAGTCTGAGCTAAGCATCTATTTCACCATTAATTCTGCACAACCTGAGAAAATGCATCAAGCTTCACAAGCAGTTGCATGAGGTGAAGGAGTGCCTTAAACACTACCAACTTAATGCAGAGAGATTTTTTTTTTTAATGAAATCATCTTAAAAAATGATGTTTAAATATTTATAACAGACATATTCATGCTTCTATATAACCATATCTGGATGAGGCAGCTCTAACCACTGCAGCTGTTTGCAGACAAATCAATAAGACAAGAATTGCCACTTCTGGCAAGACAAAGCAAAATCCAGAAATCCCAGAACAGGAAACAATACCCATGCAAGCAGCAGTAAAGATAGTATTAGATTCTAATAGCAGCATTGGAGATAGTAACTGAAATCAGAATCTATTACAGGATCCAAGAAAACCTGCACAACATTTGAGCAGGACTTCACATCTTGACAATTTTGAGGAACTAGAGCCTTCAATAAATTATTAAACATTAATAGCACAGATTAATCATCTCAAATCACCAGCAATATTTAAAATAACTTCATAATCCATCAACTTCTCTGGAACTTCAACAGAGGATGCTAATGATGGCTTGAATTTCCAGTAAGACTCCTGGAAGACAGTTTTGAGTTGTCAAAGCAGGACTTGCAGTATAGACCATCTACTGTGTTTCTGCATTAAGTCAGAAAGATACAAGCTTTGGAACACTGCTGTTGATTGGAATTAATCTACAACATAATGGAGAGTCTGCTTTGAAGACTTTAAAAATAAATTGTCATCTGCTAATTAGGAAATTATTCTAATCTTCTGCTCTTCAGGAAAATCTCCTCACTTCCTTGTTCTCACCAGGGAAGTCTTGACACAACTGGACTGCACTCCCAATGCTCTGTCTCCTCCTCACCCTTGCAGAGCTCCTGCTACATTCCAACATTTCCACTTGGAGGAGAAATAAAAGGGCAACTTTTGCTCTTCTCAGCCTTTTGCCCTGGGCATTTAGATGCTATCCTATTCCCAAAACTGCTCTCTAAGTAGTTTCTAAACTTCTTCATCTTTTATAACAGTCAGATCACCCCTAATGTAGCTTGCCATGATTATCTTCCTATACCACCTCTCTATGTCATCAGTTCTACTAAATCTTTTTACCTACTTACTCCTTTTCTAGGCAACAATCTAGTCCTCATCTTCACACTCTTGGCTTCTCACCTTTCAAGTGGCTCTTCCCTCCCCTCTACTGGATCTGGGCATATTCAAAACCCATCTGGACAACTTCCTGTGTGACCTACTCTAGGTGGTCCTGCTCTGGCAGGGGAGTCGGACTAGATAATCTTTAAAGGTCCCTTCCAACCCTTGAGATTCTATGATTCTGCAATAGCTTCAACCATACTCAATAACTCCACAAGCAGCATATACAGCCATTATATATTAACTAATCATATAACCAGAATATAGTCAGGACCAATGCATTGCCAAGTTGAAAATGTATCTAATTACTCCCCTGATGTAGGCACATTTCACTTCTCTGCTGGGTTGCCAATTGGGAGACACATGGAATAATGCTGTCTCCCATTATACCTTGGAGCAGGCTGATATTCAACATTAAATTGCTATCTCCTAACTCAAAAAAAACAAAAAACAACCTTTTTCCCCTCATGCCTCAGTTTGAATGTATCTCTGTGAGTTGCAATTATCATCTTTGGAAAAAAATCCAAAAACTTAAAAAAACTTAATTGTTTTATTACACGGCTTTACAACACATACTTTCAGCAAACCTAAGCAAAGGATTTACATTTGTGCTTCACAACCAAGCTTTGCACAGCCAAATCCTGGACAAGGGTCTATGTGCTTCTCAACTGTCCATCTTTGTTTTGCTCCTCATCACCTTTCAAGCATTTGTCCACCTTTCCCCTCCAACATTTCCCTTACCATTAGGACATACTTACCCTTACTACTGCTATATTGCTTTAGCCAATAACAGCATCAGGTCTCCTCAGTAAGAGTATAGTTCTCTGGCTATTCATTATCAAGTATTATAACCCAGTACACATTTCTAAAGCTTATGTGTTGGTTTAGTCCTGGCTGGGTGTCAGATGTCATAATATCACTACCTCTCCTAAACTTGACAGGAGAGAGAGAAATATGAGAGGTTCTTGAGTTAAGGACAGTGAGATCACTCAGCAATTAGCGTCACGGGCAAAACAGACTCAACTTGGCAAGAAAAAAGTTTGATTTTTTAATGAACAATCAAAAGAAAACAGGGAGATGAGAAATAAAATTGAATCTTAAAACATCTCCCCCCATCCCTCTCTCTTCCCAGGACTCTTCTTCCTTACCCCCAGCAGTGCAGGGGATGGGGGGTGGTGGTTGCGATCAGTTCATTACAGATGGGACTTTGCCACTGCATCTTCTCAGGGAGAGGCCTCATCACACTTCCCACTGGTACAGTGTGGGGTCCCTCCCACCGGAAATAGTCCCTCATGAACTTCACCAGCATGGATCCTTCCCAGGGGCTAAAATTCTCCACAGAGTGCACCAGCATGGGGCCTCGCATGGGGGCAGCTCCTCACACTCTCATCCAACATGGGTCACCCACCAGGAGAACCGTCCTTCGGGTACGAACTGCTCTAGCCTGAGTCCCTCACAGGACCACAAGTTCTGACAGCAAACCTGCTCTGGTGTGGGCTTCTCTCTTCCCACGCACTCCCAAGTCCTGACAGGAACTTGGTCCAGTGTGGAAGCAAGTTCTTCTCACTGAGTCAGAGCCTTCTTCGGGCATCCACCTGCTCTGGTGTGGGGTCCTGCGCAGGCTGTGAGTGTATCTCTGCTCCACCATGGACCTCCATGGGCTGCAGGGGCACAGCTGCCTCACCATGGCCTTCACCATAGTTCACAACGGAATCTTTCCTCCAGTGCCTAAGCATCTCCACCTCTTTCTTCTCCACTAACCTTGGTGTCTGTACAGACGTGTTCACATTCTCATTCCCTTCTGTTTCTGCAGCCATTTAGCAACTGTGCAGCAACTTCTTCCCCTTCTCAAATATGTTATTGACAGAGGTGTTACCTCAACCACTAATTGGCCAGGCCCGGGTCAGCTGTGGGTTCATCTTAGAATTGACTTGCATTTGCCCTGTCAGCTACAGGGGAAGCTTCTGGTAGCTCTTACAGCTTAAAACCATAGCCACAAATTAATCTGTCTGATGTCCTCTAAAACAAATCCCTCCAAAGATAATAAAATAATTCTATGAGGAAGAAATCTCTCTCAGTATTTGTCTTTCTTTTTTTTTACCTCCAAAAAAATGTGAAATCTGTAACAGATGCACCACTACAGCCAGTTACTGAGAGGGTTTACTCCCTTCTACTCACTGTTTTCTATTCTCTTTGATTTCAGTTGAGGAAGACCATACATCTGACACAGTTTCCTGGTCCATTCAAATTTCCAGAGTCACTGTTGAGTTGAGTGTGTCCCGACTCTCATCATCATCCACATACCAGTTCCTGGCATCATCTCCTCATTACTTTAAAGGCTTAGAACCTTGCAGCTGAGAATAAAATAACTTTCTCTTTATGTTGATCAAAGTTAAAAAAAAAAAAGTGATTCATAACTAAGATACTAGAAAAAAAAATTTTTGAGGAAATATTTTTCCTCAAAGTGCACAACAGTTTTGATAAGTAGTGTCAGTTTAGTGAAATGAGCATGGTTATCTTTTCTGTTCTCCCATAAATTCATTAGCCAGAAATTTTTCTGATCAGATTCAGCATACAATTCTGCTGATAGAAAATGGGAATAAGCAGGCAAGCTGGCAGGATAGCAGGGCTGTTCTAGCCACAGCAGATCTAGCTTTCACTGGTTTGAAGTACTCAGTTACAGTCAATATGCTTAGAGCCATTGCAAGAGACAGGTTACTAGCCTGGATCAACAATTGACCCATTCAATAAAACAATTTGTTTTGTTAGTTAAATCAAGGTTGAAGCTCTGATAGACTAAAAAAAAAAAAAAGGACAAAATCTTGGTTCTGCTTACCTTAATCAAGGTTTTTCTACTCCCTGCAGCTAGGACTTCTCACAAGATTATTTGGCTCTGAGAAAACTATCATGTCAAAAATGCACAAGTAATATATTTACTATTAAGGACAGCAGGAGAACTGTCTTTAGTAATTTGGTTTATATTTAATCTAACAATAGCCACATATATCTGTGCTGAAACATTTACCATTTCTCTTCTACCAAGAGACTGGAAGCTTCTCCCCCCACCATTATTCTGTAAAGTCCTTTAAAACAGCTGCCACCTGTCACAGGAGTGGCATTTAATCACTAAAAAAGTACATAAAAGCCTAATGAATCCCTCAATAAAAAGAGACTTAAATAATTAATTTTACAGCAGGTGTTCCCAGTGCAAAACAGCACCAACACCACCAAAAAGGAATTTTAATGAAAAAATGAATACACTTACACAGTTACACATTGACATAACGTTTCATGAGAGAACATGGTAAACAGATAAGACAAAACAAAAATGTAAAATACTGAGGTTTTGTTAAATACTTTTTAAAATTTGTCACTGAAATTAGCAGTGCTTTAAAAAAAGAACTTAAAAGGCTTAAAATAAATTTTCAGTTACAGGTGCTGTCAAAGCACATAATTCTCATCATCAGCCAGGAAAGCTTTACACCAAGTGAGGAAAAACTATAATAATAAACTACACTTCTCCAGGGCAGTAAGTTTTACTAAAAGATCCATCTAGAAAGATGAAAGACCAGGTAAGACAGAAATGGTCTTCAAAAGAAGTCACGGCTGTAATTGCAAGCAAAAGTTGTTGCTGCTACTTATAGCATTGTTCAAAGGTAATGCACAAGAACATGTCTGTATGACTGTCTAAAGCAGAGCCTTACCTCACTCATCTTCTTTTACCCAAATACAGCTCTTCAAAATAGATTTTTATCCAATATATGCTTCTGTAAATAAGAGTGCTCTTAACTCCTGGCTGTCAGTGCAAGTCAGGAGTCTTCCCCTGTCATTGTGTGCAAGTGTGTTGTACACAATATAAATAATATGTACATCAATAAGGAGTATGTCACAAACCTGCATGGGAATGCCTCATCCAATGGAAATTTGTAAACGTTACAGAAGGATCAGATTATATCAAATTTATATGAGGACAATTTAGACTAAGTTTTTGTTTACAATGAAGCATAAAGTAGCAACATAAAACAATCTTAAAATTGACTGCCAAGGGAGCACCAAAGTCCCTTAGGTGAGGCAAGGGATGACAGACGAGATCACTGACATTTCACAGCCTCTTAAAAGATCCAATCTAACCTTATCTGGAGTTGCAAATAACATATTTCAAAGCCACATTTATGGGATTAGAAAACACTTTACTATTCAAGATTACACTTCTTCCCTGGTCCTACACTTGTAAGTATCCTTTTAGAATTTTTCAGTTTGACCCACTGAGAGAAAAAAAGTAAAAATTTAAATGGATTTCAATCCCATAATTTACTGTGAAGCCTAAAGATAACAGAACACTGGCCTTGTTCTTAGACAGTAATAAATCCCCTCTGATGATGGAGAGAGAAAAAAAAATTGTGCATGTCTTCAGAGAAGCATCTGGTCAATAGACTGTGACATTCAACTCAACATCTTTTATGGAATCCCAACAGGCTCTGGATCTGGCCCTGACAGCAAATGGCAACAACAACTTTCAACCCCTAAGTCACATATCCAAGCATAATTGAAAGTTAAACTCAGTGTTTACTCTATAGGCCACACCTCCAGCATCTGCATACTCTTGTATAGCACTTTTCCAGCTTCTACATTTTTCAGCAGAACAATGCAGTTTACAGGGCAGTACAGTAGCATTTAGATTTGCACTCAAGAATTAACCTGTAAAAACAGCATATTAATTATGCATGCATTGTTAATTTCTAATATGCTTCCTCAAAAAAAATTCTGGACATGCATGTAATATTTAAATCTTAATCTCTTCAGAGTCAAATTCTATCTGGCTCTTTAATATCCCTTTTTTCCAAAACAGAAATGCATCTCTGTCTGCATTTTTAGTTAACTCGTATCTTAAGCTCCTGTCCTCAGAGCTGCAGAGAGCAGAGCTTACAATGGTAGGTTTTCAAGCTGTCCAAAGAAAGTGTGTGCTCTCTCCATAGTTCCTGTCTTCTGCCATTCAGCTGTGTAGAGTCCAGCATTGTGCCAGCATCCAGACACAGAATAAATAGTGCAAGCAAGAGTTGTTTGGTTTACCTAAAGCAGATGGCAAACAAACCCTCAAATAACTCATGAAGTTTCTTTTTTTTTCTTGGAAAACATACAATAATACTGTTTTTCAAAATTTTACTGCTCATCCTTATAAAACATATTACATCTTCTCAATCATTATCCCAACATTATAATCACTAAATATTTTCCCTTCATTTCAGCATGCAAAGTAGAAAACTATTTTAAATGGCTTATCAAAAGTTATGATATAAAGAGAATGCTTCTATTCTCAAAACCTTTGTGATGCTACTGTCCATTTCCTAATGCAGAGTGCACAGTAAGCTCTGAGCTGAGTAAGGCAAGGTGTCTTTTGAAATTCCTTTTTGAAGCTGGCTGATCACAGAACTTGACTTCAATGTTGCCATCACTGAACGCTTCCCTCCTGCCTTCATCTGAGTCAATGGGATCTCCCTGAGAAACACGTGCCTTTTGCCGCCTCATAGTTATCCCCGAGCTCCCAAGCTGCCTGCTTGGTGATGCATTTTCTTTGACAATGCAGAAGCAGATGGCAGACAAAAAATTTTTCTTGAAGTTTTCATTCATGAAAGCATACACAATAGGGTTGCAAATAGAATTGAAGAATCCTATGATCTGGACGATTGCAAAGATCATTTTGACTGTCACATCATCATACTCCTTTTCAAAATTACCTGGAAAAAGGAAAAACGATGTAAGCACAGAATAATAAATGCCTACTACTTATCCTATTTATATTCACTTTGGCATTAGAAGCTTTTGTTTAAAATCCACAAAGACCTTGCTGGACGTTCTTCATATTAGCAATAGGATTTCATCAGCAAGAAAAGGTCAAGTTATAATGCATAGCTCCGCTTGGTGTATATGTAAATAAGGACAACGTAATTAGGAAGAAGCAATTGATGAGCCAACACACTTGCCCAGAGGCCATGCAACACAAAGCTTTCAGTCTGCTAAGTACAGGTCTTGTTTAATCAAGTTTTATTTCAGGCTCTGAGCCCTTATCAAATGTGTAAGTCCATCGATCTCTGCCATGTTACAGACTACATGTGGCTTCTTTCCTTGTGTTGACACAAATCAGTTCATGGAGGTAAAAATGCACCTTCTTGGTTACATTTCTTACTTTTTAATCATTGATATCACAGATGACTCTGCATTCCTTGAATTTAAATACCCAGCAACAAAACTCTGGATAAACACTACAAAGATTTATATAGCAAGTAAAATAAAGGCCTTGCAGCACCTGAAATAATTCCTGAAATTAGCAGTGAAAAGGAAGGACAAGAGCTCTTGGAGTGGTATGGGCAACCTTAACAATGGACAATCCAGACAATTTTAAGTTACAGATTCTGCACTTCTGATTCTGTCTAAGGCATAAGCATCACTTGGTTGAACTAACTGGCTGCAGGACTACTGATTTATCTGCTACAATCTTAATCTTGACAGAAGAAAGAAACAGCTGTAGTCTTTGGCAAGTACAATTACTACAAACTTCTTCTTGTTCCCACACATAGCCTACTGCATAGTCCCATGTTATCCCAGTACCCACGTGAACCTCTGCGAGCAGAGCAAAAAAGCAAAGATAACAAGCACTGAGAGCATTTTCAAGCCACCATCCTTTCAAGATGAGTGAAAAAGTTCAAATGGATTCTTTGGGTGTTACCACTTTGATGTCCAGTATTTCTATTTTGATATGTCTACCTCATTAAAAGCAAAGCAAGGGAAGGGATAAATATTTCCTAACAGTTTCACTCAAAGTAGTGTGACAGCTTTAGTGGATGGAAATAGAAGTCTTCACATATTCAAATAAAAATAAATTTTAATCTAAAAAAATTACTTGTTCAAGAAGTTTTCTACTTGGAAATAACTTTACCTCTAGCCATGTCCACTTGACCTTTCAGCAAGTGAAGGTAATGTGACATTTAGAAAAAAAATCTACACAGATATGCTCACCATCCTCATAGTTAAATCTTGATTTTTCTTGAGTCTTGTAAGGTCTAGAAAACCTTCTTTTCAGGACTGGAGTATGTGCTGTACAAATTCAGAAGCAATGACAATCTCCTTTCTGAAGGGCTTACTTTTTAAAAGACCTAGAGTTCCATCCACTCTGCAATAAAGTTCAGTGGTGTTTACAGCAAGACACAAAGATTATCTTTTTGTTTGTTTGTGGGGTTTTTTTTAAATTCATACAGCAAAGAAGAGATGTGGTTGACATATAAGTTTCTCTCAGATACAAAGTATCTCCCAAACCCTACATTAAAGGTCTTGTTCAATCAAAATGATTTTATGCTAGTAGATTTTTTGGAAACATATTCATTTTCCGTAAGCACTGCAAATCTATCACTTGTAGACTTTAGAGTAATTAACCTATTGTTGGCTACATATCTCTATTACAAGACAGTGATACAAGATTTATTAGCAGAGTATTAACCTTTGCTAGCAAAACATATTCTGTGGCTGAATGCTCCAGCAGCACCAGCATTTCACAACCTGTATTAAAAAAACTAAGAAAGACTTTACTGTAGGACACATGGCAGATACTCACTGTATTCTATCATCATGTGAACCACGTGGAAAGGGGCCCAACAGACTGCAAAGAGAAACACCACTGTCACCATCATAATAATTGCTCGCTTCTTCTTCCTGAAATGGCATCAAGACATTTTATACTGAATCGCTAAGAACTGACCAGTAGTTAGATGCATCTCTTCAAGTTAAACCTCTAAATGTGTTCTGATGGCTGCTGGGAAGAACCCACACCAGAGAAGTTTGTTAAGGACTGTTTCCTGGGGGAGGGACCCTGTGTTGGAGCAGGGGAAGAATGCCAGCAGTCGTCCTCATCTGAGAAGAGAGAAGCAGCAGAGCCCATCTGTGAGAGACTGACCACATCCCCCATTCCCTGGCCCCTGAGCCATTGAGTGGGGAGGAGGTAGAGATATCAGTGAGCCATGAGGGAAGAAAGGAGGGATGGGGGAGGGAGATCTTAAAGTGTTGGTTGTAATTTTCTCATCATTCTACTCCCTTTTTGCTTTTATTCCATTCTGCTGCTTGTAGAATAAGCTTTCCTTACTTTCCTCTCTAAGTCAAGCACTGGAGTTTTGCCCAGAACCGTAATTGGCAGCAAGCCCTCCCTGCCCTTGTCTTAATCCACAACAACCTTGCTTATCTTTTTACTCCCATTTCATTGGGGCCTCTGCCATCCTAATGAGTGTGGGGGTGAATGGGGGCACTGAACGACAGACACTGTCATGGTGCTTCTGTGCTAGCTGGGCTAAACCACAACAACTTGCAAGGGTACACTTCCTTAGACATTTTGTTAGAGAAATATCTAAAGAATTCTTTATCTTTAAGCTGCTTGTCAGTATTCTCCTTACAGTCAATATTTAAGGTGATACTCTTCTCGACAAGCAGAACTGTTAGA
The DNA here is from genome assembly GCF_028858725.1 of Colius striatus. Classification (NCBI taxonomy): domain Eukaryota; kingdom Metazoa; phylum Chordata; class Aves; order Coliiformes; family Coliidae; genus Colius; species Colius striatus. Next base: position 25,153,351 of record NC_084761.1, read on the forward strand.
GGTTTCTAGCACATCTGGCAACCAATCAACTTGCCAAATGAAACAAAAAAAGATGAAACAATTTAGGGATAGCCCATATTTAGTGAATGCAATTTGTCAAAGTTGATAATTATTGATTTTCATAACTTTTCAGATTGAGTATTACTATCTGAATATTCTCACAAAAACACTTCTGAAAACAATCAAAGGTCTTCAGAAACTCTAACAAGTTAAATATCACCAAAGTACTTTTTAAATGTATTTTTATTTTTTCCAGTATGCCAATTAACATACAAGAAGATCATAAAGCAGCGCTCACACTCTTGGGATTTTGTGAAGAACTTTATAGAACATATGGAAATAACATTAGCAGTATTTTCCCTGAATCATCTTCTAACTCATGGTCTACATCTCTTAAACACAAGCATTTCACAATGCATAATACGTGATTTATTGAAAGGGCTTGCCTTCCAAGGTGTGACTACCCTAGTCTTTGAAGAAATCAATCTGTTAAAGTTGCCTTACATCGAGTATCTAAGTGTTAAATAACTAGTCAGCTTTAAAAATATGGTCTATGCTTGTAGACTTACAAACTGATAAGGAAAGACAGATTTTGTTTTTTAAGGATTGTCAAGAAAAACCTTTTAGAAGTCTAAGTTCCAACCACATTTTAGTTTACAAACCTTGATATTTTAGACATTTCACTCCCATGAATGGTTTGAAGAACTGAAGCATCTCCCACTCGTTTCTTAATCCAGAGTTCATAGCCAATTTTAGTGTATAAAAAAAGCATCAACATCAGTGGAAGAAGGAAGAGTATAACAAGAATAAAGGTTGTATAGATCTTCTGATAAATTGGACTGGTCCATTCTTCCAAGCAACAAACATACACTTTTTCATATAGGAAGTCATATTTAACCTGTAACAAGTATAAAGGAGATGAGTCACTACAGTCTTTACTCCAAAGTGTAAAAACAAATATTCAAATATTCCTTGCTCTTAACACAATAATCAAAATTCAACAGAGGGAATTTTCAAAGTGAGAAAATTCTTCCAACCACTAACTTCACATCAAATATTGGGTTGATCTAAGTAAACAGAGAGGTCAGGAGATACTGATTTGAAATCCTCCTCAAAACCTTTTAAAAACACAGCGTTTCAAAGGAAACCTTGCAAGTAAAGATGAGTGTAGAGAAACCTCACATATTAGTCACTTTTTAAAAAAAGATTTGTTAATGTTTAGGCTCACCAACAGCAGATTGACAAGACTTTTTTTTTTCTTCTCCAAAATGGGCAGCTAATTACATTTTAAAGTAGGTACAGTTCTTCCAAGCCTCAGGGAGCACTACATCATCCTAAAAGCCCTACATTGCCATGTGTCAGTATCCCTATAAACTAAAAGGAGGCCACAGTGGAAGTCATCAGTTTAATTACTGGTCTTAGACAAATAGACATGTCTAGTCCATGCTGGTAGTCCTTCCAGTGCAAGCAAGTCCTAATCCTTAGCTTTCCTTATGCTGGCACAGAGAACAAAAGCTCCACTTGTTTTATCCTACTTGTATTGCTTAGGAGGGTGTTCCATTTAATTGCTAAAGGTACAAAAAGATCCAGCAAGGATCAAGTTTGAACTGGAAATTTCCATTTCACCTAACATACCTCAAGCCGTTGCACGTGCCACATAGGTGAACCAACAGTAAGTGCCAGCAGCCAGACTACGCCTGTAAACAAATACATTATTTAATAGTTTGTACAACAGGTAGCATAAGTTTTGGTATGAACAGTTTAACAATTTCATCATTAAAGTCAGGCAAAATAGATAATTTAAATAAAGAACAAAAGTTTTCTGTATGAGGCACACATCAGTCAATGTGCATAATCAATAACAACATGCTCTTTTGTTATCAATTTTCTTTCTCTCAAATTATCTTAATTTATTGCTATTCACAGAATCTTAAGGATTGGAAGGGATCTCAAGAGATCATCTAGTCCAATCCCCCTGCCAGAGCACAGTCATCTACAGTAGATCACTCAGGAACTTGTCCAGGTGGGTTTTGAATGTCTCTAGAGGAGACTCACCAACCCATCTGGGCAGCCCATTCCAGTGCTCCATCACCCTCACAGCGAAGAAGTTTTTCCTCATGTTTCTTTGGAACCTCTTACATTCCAGCTTATACCCATTCCCCCTTGTCCTATCGTTGGATATCATTGAGAAGATCCTGGCTCCATCCTCCTGACACCCATCCTTTATGTACTTGTAAACATTAATGTGATCACCTCTCAGTCTCCTCCAAGCTGAAGAGCCCCAGCTACTTCAGCCTTTCATCAGAAGGCAGATGCTCCACTCCATCATCTCCCCAGCAGCTCCCAGTCCTTCTTGAACTGAGGGGCCCAGAACTGGACACAAGATTCCAGATGTGGTCTCACAAGGGCAGAGTTAGAGGGGGAGGAGAATCTCTCTTGACCTACTGCCTGCACACCTTCTAGCACACCCCAGGATGCCATTGGCCTTCTCGGCCATGAGAGCACATTGCTGGGTCACGCTCATCCTGCTGTCCACCTATTCAAGTGTAAAGGCAATTTACTTTGCTTGAGGAGCATGACGTATATTCTCTTTGTTTACAATGGAAGGACCACTTACAGCTGTGACTGCTTTAGTAATGCTTGTACATTTTGAACTCTTTTTTTTTTTTAAAGGAAGATTGCCAAAGGTTTATCAAAGTCTTAAAGAAAGTCTCTAACTTCAGATTCTAAGTTTATTTTCAGGAATTACTATACACATAGGCACTATCCTTGAGATATTTATAAACATTACCAGACTTCTTGTTATTCTACCTTTGAATCACTCATCGTATCAGTGCCTTCTGTTCTGTCATGCCATCTACACCAGCTACATTGAATATTATTTCTCTCTATATATATAGCTACTGGAGATGCCTCAAATCTTACCAAGCATCGTGAAAGCTCTTTTATTGGTATACTGCCACTTCATTTTTAGTGGATGCACAATTCCTTGGTGTCTTTCCACAGCAATGCAGGTCATTGTAAGAATCTCCGTTACAATAGCAGTGGACTGAACAAATGGTACCATCTTGCAAGCGAAGGCACCTGCAATAGTCAGAAAGTAAGAGATGTAACTGTTTCAGTTCATGAAAAAGCTGTTAATACCAGACTTTACTAAAGTGCTACTGTGTAAAAAGAACAGACTAGTATTCTTTGATTTATTTTAACAGCTGAACTACTAAGTCATCTATTTAAGCTGTTTGTCAAACAGCTTTCAACAGTCACTCTTCCATCATGCAAACATCTGCAAAATCAAGACTTCTGAGGACACGTGTGTTTGCTCTGTATCAGCCTGACACTCCTATTTCACTTTTGAACAGTCTTCCATTGTCTGTTTTCAAATATATCACGTTACAGGGATATTTATTATCTTTTTATCTTTGCGGATTACTCTCCAGTTTTATGAAGGTCTTAATGTCATATTTAAACACTTACCTCTTCTGCTATGGCAAATATATTCCTTTGGGTCATTTAAATACCACTCTATTTGTACACTTTCACGCTTAATGCATCATTCTGCCAAGCAAGAGTCCTCCAAGAGGTGTAACCTAAGCAGAAAAATCCAACCTCATCATCTTTCCACTCTCCAAGTCTCACTTCTTTACTGCTTATGCTAATGGCACTGTGTAAATGATATGCAATGCCCTACCGCCATTTTTGTAGTTGTATAGGTTCCCACTTATGCACAGCAAGCCCAGATCTTCAGATTTCGTTGCTGCTATAGCTTCCCAAAAGTACCTATTCAATTCTTAATGAACTACTCATTCTCCATTACTCATCCTCAAATCCCAACCATCTTATTAAATGGTCATAAATTATTCTCTCAAAAATCTTCTGTCAGCCCCTCTCCCAACCTACTTCTCATTCACTCATTTCCTGATCATATTTCTCCTCCCAAGATCATTTCACATGTCTGCATTCTCATAATTTCTTACTTACTGTGATGGTTTTGTATGAAGCTGCTTGTGCTTGATAACAGGCAGGGGAGCTGCAGTGCTGCCCTTGTAAATAGTTCACAAAACTTTCCCCAGCTCTAAGTTGGACTCAATTCCAGCCTGACCAATCTGATGCCTCTACCATCACTATTTAAGAATAGAAATCTGTAGTGTTTAGGAGGAAGTAGAAGGGTGCAACAAGATGGAGGCAACCACATGGACCCTGCAGTTATCAAGGGAGGACAAAAGGAGGTGTGCCATACTGGAGAACCCCCTGCAGTCCATGGCAAGAGAGCAGCTGACTCCTGCGACCCACACAGGGCAATGGCAGGACTGGTAGTTGCCAGCACCTCTGGGAGGACCCCATGCCAGAGGGGGTGAATGTTGCAGACCCTGTGCAGAAGGCAGAAAGGAACTGCAGCCCCTGGGATGAACACAAGTTAGAGCAGTTGTGTACAGCTGCCCAACATGTGAGAGACTCTGCACTGGAGCAGGGGAGGGACTCTTCTCCCTGGAAATGAGACAAGCAGCAGGAGCGATTGGAAATGGACTGACTGCATCTTCCATTCCCTGCCCCCCTGCACTTGGGGACCAGGAGGTAAAGATACCAGGATCAGGTGCCTCAGCCCAGGAAGAGAGAAGGGGTAAGGGAAAGGGATCTTAAAGGATTGGTCATATCCTCCATCATCCTATACAATATTGCTTTTGGTTGGGTGGCAGATAAAATAGTCTCATTTTCTCCCCAAAGTTAGATAGTCTCACATTAGTGGTGAGCCCTCCCTGTCCTTAGGGAGTTCCAAAGGCCCTTGGTTACTTTTCTCTTTCCCATCCTGCCGGGAGAGGGAGGAGTGAGCAAGTTGCTGCTTGTGGTTCACCACAACATTTTCTAACAGTTCAATATTACCTATTAATTTCAGCAATATCTGTATTTATTTCCCTTACTTATTACCCAGATATAATCCATAAATTCAAAACAGCCAAAGGAATATCTGATCTAATTCTAAGTGAAGCTTTAAGATGCTACAGACACCTTAAGCAATAAACATGTAGAAAATGGAATGAAAACAAACAAGAAACTATCAAAACATAATCCTATCCTCCATGAAAGGAATAAGGAGCAGGGAAACTTCTGTCTGCTAGGTCAAGCTAAAAGCCACTGTAGCTTACAAGAAGAAACTGGTTTGCTACCAGTCTCATCAATTTTAGCTGCCCAAAAAAAAAAAAACTTCTGTCTCCAAAAAGGGAAGGAAGAACACAAGGAGCACAGCAAGGAAGTCAAGTTTCTTTCAAGTACATAATCACCACCAGTACCATGAATGTGCACAGAGATCTGGATTAGAATAAAAATATACTAAGCAGCCCCATTTCAAGGTATGTCAATGAAGCCGTAAGATCAGTAGGAACCATCTGGAAGATGATGCACTGGGCTGCATGTCTGTTTCTGACCTAGCATTTTTCCAAGGTATCAGAAAGAGTAAGACAAGATATCGTGTATCAATTGCAACTTATACAATAAAATTCCCACCACTTCTTCCTTGGCTTCAGTAAGAACAAAGTAAAACTATTATGAGACACAGCCAATATTTTACTAACTCAGCCTCCCATCAGTTTTTCAAGACACCCAGTACTGTAGGCACTACACACAAAAGCACCAGATCTACTGAGGCAAATTTATAGTCCTTCAAATTTCCATAGTGAGATGACAAGCAGCAAGCTCAAATTCTACCTTGCTTGTACATGGCAAACGGTGAATACAACCTAAGAGGCAGCTATGGTACACTATTTCTGTCCACTCCTGAAATACAGCTTACCATCACTGCCAATGAAATAAGGAATAAACTAATACCAATATAGCATTAAGAAGCAGACATTCCTTTATTGCACCGCTAGATGCGTGCGGGATCGCATCACCTAACATCCAGGCTGTACATTTCATCAGTTTAAGCTTATGTTACCCTCTTGCACATATACACTTCAAATTTCCCTGAACAGCTTACACATAGTCATGCTATTTCATAGGAATCTGCCTCTTTACACATTAGGTCAGTGGTCATAGTGGTCTCTCAAGACCCTTGATAGTTGCTTTTCAGTTGTCCTCTTGGTGAACTTCAAAGTTTAATGCCTTCAATGGTCCACCACTTGGCAGTTATACTCCAGTGTTTATCTTGTCACCTTGAAATCTGTTTTCCTGGCGCCTCCTGGGATGTGGTAATTTCTGTTGCTTTGTTCTCATTTAAGGTTACAAAACATTTTGTTCTGAAACATCATGAGTCTTAACCTTCACATAGTTAGTTTTGTCTTTACAATTGCAATAGCATAAACAATCTTCAGCCAAATCCAAAACCTACTCATTTGAGCCAAAAGGAGAATTTTCACTATTGACTTCAAGTTTTTTTTCTTTGGTGAGTTAGAAGTGATTCCTGGTACAGATAACATGAAAATAAAAGCAAAGTTTGTACATGAAAGAAACATTTAAGTTCCTGTTTCACAAAAGAAATGAGTTAAAGTTTAAGGGATGGAGCTATGGCAAAATAAACACTTCTTACTTTCTAACTTTCACCATAGGCTGTTTCTTACAGTTTGAAAAATGTCAGAGTTAAGTCCACTTAAACTATGTTCCATTATAGAGGTTTTCCTGTAATGTACTATTCCGTCACTGAAGTCACAGCATTCCAGGGTATTTCTAGGTAGCAAAGAAGCACCACTATTATTTAATTACCAAAATGACAGTGACTTTCACTGAAGTTACATGCATCTGGTGGAATTTCCAGCTTGTGCCTAACTATTCAAGGAGCAAACAATACCCGAGTAACTCCAAAACTCCAAGATGTTCATTGCCTTTCTTCTAATTTTCTTCCCAATAACTACAGTGTCAGAGCACAGACTACCACTATGACTTTACAGGAATCCCCAGGAGAAAGGTCTGTAGAAATTCCTCGTTTCATTTCATTGAAGATGAACAAAAAGTGACCACTGTCACTATTTAAAAGGTGGTAAAAGGAAGAGCCTACATAATGCCTACAGACTGATCTTAATGAGCTGAATGAGGAGTGATATCAAGCACTTCCAGAAATGTGAAGGATGTTTTTCATTAGACAGTCAGCTGAAACAGAAACACTCACTGTAAGGCACATGGCACACAGTTCCTTGGTAGATTTGATGACCAAAGCAAAAGTCATATGCATTTTTACAAGCAAGAAATAATATTAAATATTCAAAAGGAGAGCAGCTAAAAACTCCTCAAAAAGCCTCTATATCAACAGTAAAAACAGAACAGTGTTTCAGCCTCCCTGAAGTTTCTTATGCCAACCAGCCCAGAGACTCTATCAATTTGTATTAACATTACCATATCACTTTAGGGCTCTCTTGCTTGGCCTGAATTGTTGCTTGCTATACAAACCCTTCCTGTCTTCTGAAATCTTGAAATACTAGTGTTAAGAATGCAAAACTTCATTGAAGTTAAATGACTGTTTTGCAAGGAAGTAAACTCCCATTTGCACAAGTGTTTCAAATTAATACGTTTTTGGGGAAAAAAAAAATCTGGTGTTTAGAATGTCATGGCCAAATGAAAAGTTATCAACTTCAATGGAAATCTGAGGCAAGTAGATCTGAGATCCAGCACCATCATCCTTAACATTTTAACAGGATTCAGTCCTGAGACACCAAGGGTCATTGAACTTGACAGAATAGATAATGTTTTCCACGTGAATCACATTCTTAGTTTTCAAAACTTCCATCATTTAGAAATATATACCAGTTATTCCAGACTGCTTAGAAAATTACTAAAGACTTTCTCTAAGTCTTCTAACACTGTATATTATATATCCTATGCATTCAAACTACAGACACTATTACCAGCTTTTGTACATACAGAAAATGGGAATCATATTCACATCTTCAGAGGCGCTTTATAGAAGTCCAACTGTCATTTTATTCTTTGGGATTTAGCTGACTAATATCCAAAGTGGGGGTTCTATTGTCCTGTTCCTTAAGGTAGCTACAGGTTCTCAGCACTACCTTGACAAGTTGTCTTGGTCAATGTTGTCAGACACAGAAGATAATTTGAAAAATATAAAACACTGCTTGGAAACAAACCCCAGAGGTCTCTAATCTGACCTTGTGGCTCCCAGCAGGACCAGCAATCTAGCCAGATCAAAAGCCAGACACAGCCCAGATGATTCAGTTTTGTAACATTTCCAGCACAGCCTTCCATGGAACCGCTTCTTCCTCTGCTTGGCTGTCCTTACATGGAAAACGATTTTCCTCACATCCTCTCTGACTGTCTTGTTTCAGTTGAAGTCCTTTGCATTTTATCCTCCTGTCGCATACTGCTGTGAAGACCCTGGGTTTATCTCTTCAGTAACCTCCCTGCATGCACTGCAAAATGTTGCTAATCTCTCACAAAACTGTCCCTTCTCTAGACTCTACAAAGCTCCATTCTCTCAGGTTTTCCACCCATACAGGGCAGCTGCTTCCACCTCTGACATCTGAGTGGCCCCCTGCTGAACTCATACCAGATTATCAAAATCTTTCTTGTACTGTGGGCCCAAAATTGAATGCTGTATTCGGGACACTAAACACAATCTGGCTTATGAACTAGATTTAACAGGTGAAGTAAGTTTTACAAGATCTAAGCCTTCCCAAAACACAAATGGTGAGTCTCTTCCTCCATCCCTTTAATTGCTTGCATGCTGCTATCAATGAACAAGTGTCATGGTTTAGGAAGGAGCATCTTTTGCTTGGTAACAGGGGCGGGGGCTTGCAGTGAAGACCCAGTACAGAGTTTTTGGACTCTCCCCTGGCTCCCATGGCAGGACTGAGAGCCACCAGCAGCCCCGTGAGTGCACCCTGACTGGCAAGAGACTGTGTGAGGAGGCGGCCATGGTGCAGGCCGTGCTGGAGAGCCTGTGCCCTGCAGAGCAGACCCACATGAGAGGCAGGAGGAGGAGCTGCAGCCTTTGGGATAAATGCACATCAGAGCAGCCTGTGCAGGGCTGCCATGTGGGTGAGGTACCCCATGGGCTTGCAGGGAGGACTGATGGGGAGCCCACCTGCCCTGAGGAGAGACAAAGGGCAGAAGCCATCAGGAATAGACTGACTCAAACTCCCACTCCCTGCCCCCCTGGGCCATTTAGGGAGGGAGGAGGTAAAACCACCAGGATCAGGGCTAAAAGGGGAAGGGTGGGGAGAAGGTGGTCTTAAAGGGCTGGTCAGACTCTTCATCATTGTACCCGTCTGTGTTGTTTTATGTTTGTTATGTTTTGGGGTTTTATGGTTTTGCTTTAGTTGGTGTTGCATTAAATTCTTTTCTGTTTTCTTCCCCAAGCTGAGTAGCCTGGTCTGTTTTGTCCTGAACAGCAATTAAGCTCTCCCTGCCCTTTGGCAATCCTCAGATCTTTGGTACTTTTGTCTCTTGATGGGCCTAAACCAGGACAACAATGGGAGTGTAGAAAAAGAGTGCCTCAGATTTTGTCTCTTTAGCCTCAAGCAGAAAGTCTTACCATTAGGGCCTCATCTTCCGACCTCTCACTGGAATGGACCATCTCACAAAAATACTTATGGATTTTCACAGAGAGAGATTTTTTAAAAGCACAATACCTGCAAACTTGGATATTCACTATTAGGGAAACAGGTGCTGAGATCTAGCTAGTCCCTGATCCAGTAATGCATGCACGTTTCACTTCATATTTAAGCCATTTGTGTTAAACAAGCATCACCTGCGGCACAAGGAAACTGATGTAACCCCATTCCAAAGTGACTGTTAGTTGCAAGTTCCTTCTGGAAAAACTGAGAGAAAAGGCCAACTTTTACTATAAGCAACACATGTTAAGTTTTGGGGGGGAAAAAAAACCATCATAACAAAGTATGCTACTACATCATAGTTTAAACAGTGAAATTAAAATAAGACTGAGACAGCCAACAAACCATCTGTGTAACACACTGTGATACATCAAAACCACATAAAGCTAGTTTTCACATTTGTGTTCAGAGAGTAGCCACAGAGTAACAGAAGCTTTCAAAGGAAACTAGTATTAAGCCTTTTTTCTAATCAAGCTGACACAAGTGTTGCTGTTTAGAGCACAGCTTGTAGATAATATGGTTTAACAGCTAGTATTATTCAAATCTTCTTTCTATTCACTAACACGACTGCTAGATATTTTAGTTACTTGTATCAGGTATTATGCCCTTGTCATGATACATTCACCTGTAATAAATCAGCATTGTACTAGGAATACAAGTGAAGTTCTGTATCTCCCAATCAATATGAAAATCAGATTGTTTGTGCTTTCTACATTCATTATAAAGGCACTTGAAAGGCTTTATTATTTATTGTTAACAATATATCCTTTTAAATCCTAAAGAGGAAAATTTGTGAAAAAGTAATATATAGAATTAGAGAATTTAGACAAGATTGTTTAAATTTCACTCCTGATAGTGGTTTTGGAGTCATTACGCTAATCAACATTTGCATAAAGGAAGCATTTGTCAAAGACATCCCTTTATTTTAACAGAGGAAAGAAGAGAATGTGAAGTCTTTTCTGGATCTATATACTCTGAGAAATCAAAGAAGTTTTCAAAAAAAATTTTAGAAACAATGTTTAAAAGTTCTCTCAAGACAGACCAACCATCAATACAAACCTACAGATGTTATCAAGTAAACAACACTCCAAACTGTAATAAACAGATTAGAAGAGGCAAGCAGTTGGTGACATGGAAGAAAGCTATTAGAAATACCTTTCAAAAGTGAAAAACAGAATTAAAAAGCAGGGAAGAATGAACTCTTCTTCAAACCTATGAAGAAAAAAGAAGAAAGAAAAGACAAGATATACTTGCTTCACATCAATAATCTGACTGATACAACTTAGAAAAGTATATTCACTGCAGATAACTTCTGAAAACAATGCTGTCCTCCTGCACTTCAGCTACACTGCAGGTTCTATTCAATAACTTCACTAACTGTTAAAATACAATCCTTTTTCTAGAAAAATAGCTATGAAGGGCAGATTCCAAATAACATTAAAATTCATACAAACCTATGTTTCTTAGCTGCTGTTAAATGATTAATTGCTAAAGACAACTTCAGTGTCAAGTGAAAGAATTTAAGAGAGGCTTGATCGTTCACTTTTTCTCTAAGCTGTCCATCTCATTCTCATTACTAATTCTTTATCTTAAACCTCTATAGCCTTCAAATCATTGAAAATGAACCAAAAACATTATCCACCTCCTCTTCCAATGAAGGTAAGTACAATGAAAACAGGTGAAAAAAGGAGGTAGTATATACAGTTCAAGAGACATCTAACAGCTACAGCTGACCTGACTCATCCTTGCACTCCCAGTCACAGTCACACTCTTGCAGAATATAAGTCAGTCTACATGGACTACTCTGTTTCCCTATGTATCACTGTTAACAAAATAGAAATTTCAAAATAGAAATTCCTCTTCTAATGCCTGCTTATTTGCACCCCATCCTTGAGTTAACCACCTGCCTTCAGAACAAAATTAATTTCTCTTGACCCTAAATCAGAATTAGGACATCCAGGACTAATGAAATCACGGACTTACTAACTCTTGAAAACAACATTTAGTTTGATCCATAGAAAAAGGCTGGTTAGATCTTCACTTAAACTGAAGTTTAAATCCTTTAGCCTGACTCCACAATTTGTGTGGACACCAGCTACCTGAAGTCATTAATGAATATTAAACAAGTCAACTCTAGAGAGACAGAGTCTAGGCGTAAAGGCTGCTACCTTCTACTTACCAATGCAAAACACACAGCTAGACTTACTCCAGGTCTTGGAGACATGTGCAACATTTTTTTTTACTATACTGAACAAAATACATAACACCTACATAATGCCTCCAAATGCATATATAACACATCTCCAGTACTTTAAACATCGAGATAATCCCAGTGCTGAAGGCTTCTTGTGCTAAAACTAGGCACTGGGAAAACTTTAGTGTCTCTCAAATTCTGATTCAACTTTTTTTTTGCCTGAGGCTACCCGGAATCTCTCAGAACACTACTTTGCTGCTATCCTTTTCAAGTAGTTCAAGTCCTTTTTCAAGTAGTTTTAGGCTTCTAATATGCCTAGACAAATATTTTTCAAAGACTATTTGAAGGCTGCTTAAAAATATTTTTGCACTTGTAAACACTTGCTGAAAAAGTATCTCCTTTCTCGCTTGGTCATTTTTCACTTACATCCCCTCAGTACAGAAACATGTTACTTTTTTTTAGTATTTAAAGAATAACAATACTTAACTTCAATATGTGTCATAATGCTTCACTTTCTACAGGATAAGGCTTTCAGCAAATGCTTGGAATACATTGGTAATAAAGACCTGATTGCAGTATTTAATACTTACTATTTTCAATTTGGAAAGAAAATCATTTGCAGAGGAATACTGGGAATGAGAATAATGAATTATTTTTCTTTTTTGAGAAGCTGAGAGATTCCCAAAAGTATTTCCTATGCACTGCTAAGAGATGCATAGATTATTCTAGCAAATATTAGTTTTCCCCAAAGAGAACACATTCAGAAGGTTGTAAATATAAATGGTATTCCTCTAAACAATTCTTTATGCCTTCATTATCAAATATTGCGCCTATAACTATGATTTAGCTGTTTCATCACCCATTTAAAAGATCCGTTTTTCTGTCATTAGAATAACAAAGGCAAAATCCTGAAAACATTCTCTGAATTGTTCCTTCCTCTGTCAAAATAAGGTCGACCAAGCCCTTGCTCTAAAATCTCTATCTCCAGCTCACTTGATGCAAGCAAGGTTTAAGTTCTCATATTTTTTAACTTCAGCAGAGAAAACAAGCCAGTCATCGTAATCCAGATAATATCCTTATGGATCCTCCATTATTGGGCAATGTATTGTTTTCTATTGATTCTTGGATATATGGGCATTTTGCATTCTTAATAGTTTACCATCCCCACCACACAACTATCTCACGTTACCTATAGAGAATTATGCATACATCTGCCCAGAAAAGGCAACAATGCAGCACCTGATAGTAGACTGTGGCAGTGTAGGCCTGTTTATGATAAACTACAGCAGATGAAAAAATGGTACAGCATCAGTCCATGCAATTAGACCATGCACCTCAAACAGCTTCAGTTAGTAAACTGTAGGCAAAAAGAGTCCACACAATTTCCTCTGTCCTGCCATTTCTGAGTATGGACCATACACCTTGGGCTAGCTAACCAAGGCATCCCTCATTGTCCACTCTCCTTTCTCCTTCCCTTCAAGGCTCACATGCAGCTTCTCTGCCCATGGGTTTACAAAGCTGCTGAAATGGACAATGGACACCACAGCTTTCAAGTAAACTTGGATCAGCAACTTATTTCCAGATGCAGCAATTGGTGAGTAAAATCAAATTCAAACATTCAAAGATTACACACAGACGTGTAGCAAAGCTACTAATACACAAAATTACTGCAGTTAAGCTATCATCTGCACTTATAGTACAAACAAGTAGTAAAGGTTGGGGGTTTTTGCAAGGATATAGTTTAGAGATCCAAATCTCTTTTCAAGATAGAGATTCAGTAACAGAGAGCAAAACAGGACATGGCAAACACATTCCTGATTCACTCAGTGCAAGGCACAGAATGCCAGGTATTTCTACCAAGAAAAAAAATGCAATAACCACTTCATATGAAACACTAACCATCTATCTGCATCCTAAAACTCCCTTTATTTCTGTGCCCAATTAATGCAACAGCAAATATTTCATGTTTGTCATTGTGTTTAATATTTACACTAATTAATGATATGCACAACTTGGACTAAGAAATTCCCTGTGTTGAATACATGAGTAGAATAAGCCTTTTTTAGTCAGCATTGTTTTCCTGCTTTGAAACAAAACACCCTGCTAATATATTACATAGATAAAAACCCTAAGCTTAAATGAGATATTCACCCTTTCTCAAACCACCTTCATAGATAATTTTACTCCTGCCTCAACTCATAAGCAAATATCCCAAAAAATCACAACACCAAGGCACAGTAATGAAGGGTAAGGCAAAATTTTACCAAGACAGAGATACAAAATTACCCAGCTCTTAAGAGAAGCAGATCAATCCCAAGACATAACCTCTAACACTGATGGAGACAAAGAGTGACTTGTGACCCTGACCTGATTTACAACAAGTCTAGACAACTTGAAATTAGAATGTTAAGATAAAAAGCTTTAAAACACGAGATTCAAATAACTGGATCTCTCATGTTCAGCTTTACCTATATATTAACCCTAATAGTACATAAGCAGTTTGAAAGTATCTGGAAACTCTTCAGTATCAAAGAACATTTCAGAAGCAAGTCAGAGTGAAGAAGTTTCTAATGTCTCATTGAAGAGCTTAGAGGTATTCAAGAACATCAGACGTATAAGGTGGACTGATTTCCATTTTAATCCCTCAGAATTGAAAGTTTATGCATTCTCACATAGGAAAATTGTAAGTAAGGTAATACATTTCTCCTCTGTCCTGGTTTAGGCCCATCAGGAAACAAAAGATCAGGATTAGCCTCAAGTTCCAAAGATCTGAGGATTGCCAAAGGGCAAGGAGAGCTTAATTGCCACTTAAGGTACAGGACAAAACAGACCAGGCTGCTCAGCTTGTAGAAGAAAACAGAAAATAATTTAATACAACATCAACTAAAGCAAAACCACAAAACCCCAAAATAGAACCAACATAAAACAACACAGAGTGGTACAATGATGAAGAGTCCAACCAGCCCTTTAAGACCACCTTGTCCCCATCTCTCCCTTTTTCCTGGTCTCAGAGCCCTGATCCTGTTGTTTTTACCTTCTCCCCCCATGAACAGCCCAGAGTGGAAGGGAGTGGGAGTTTCAGTCAGTCTATTCCTGATGGCTTCTGCCCTTTGTCTCTCCTCAGGGCAGGTGGGCTCAGCACCAGTCCTCCCTGGCTTGCAGAGGGGTCTCTGGTCTGGTGCTCCTCCTTCCTTCCTCCTTCTCTGACTGTGGGGTCTGTGTGGTGGCCTCCATCTTGTATCACTCTTATACCTCCAGCAAGCACTCCAAATTCCTGTCCCTAAATAGTGATCACAGAGGCGCCAGATTGGCCCAGCTGGGCTGGAGGCGTGTCTCAACCCAGGAGCCGGGGGAGAGTCCAAAAACTCTGTACTGGGTCTTCACTGCAACCTGCTCCCCCTGTTACCAAGCAAAAACAGCTCCTTGCTAAACCATGATATCGTCAAAAAATGTTTGTTAAAGAAAGCACCCTAAACATTCACCTGGGTAGAAGATGCCACTTGGTTTTCAACCAAGCCTTTTGACATGGCAATTTTGTCTTCTTTAAGACCATCAGATACAACAGCAATGTACAGAAGAATCACCCCTCTCCTGAGTGGCAGCTGGAGGTCAGACAAGCTATGCAAGGGAATCTCAAATGCTGCTGTGTATTCATAAATGACTCAGATGACTCAGTGCTCTCCAAGTGACAGCAGAAGCCACCCTCAACACCTGTCTTAGGAATACATATCCTAACTGTTAAGATTCAAAATTCTTGAGAAAGATGTAGCACAGTGCTAAGTTTTTCATAATCTCATGTTTTGCCCTTATCTTTTGCCAAGGCTATTATATTTTGTGACAATAACACTGTTACTCAGCTAATCAAACAATGTCAAAAAATAAAGCAACTCTTTATGTGGCTCAGAAACAAAAGCCCAAATTTATCTTTAACAGTGCCGCCATCAGTAGGACAATGAGATCACTTCTGCTGCCTCCTACCTAAGATCACATGAATCCTCAGCTGCTTCAGTCTGCACCAAGACTACCTTCACTGTACACATCAATTATTCCTTTCTCAAGTTCCCATTTTATCTCTCTCTTAGCAATAAATACAACCCCAATGATCACTTCTGCCAAAACAACAATTCTAATTTTCTTCCATGGCGTTTTCCATATTACTGAGAGATCAGCATGCAGGATTTTTATTAAAAATTCCCTTCTAAATTACATCTTGGTTACAAAATAATTCATAAATTAAAGCCTGTACCATTACTATTACAGTCTCATACACGTTCTTAAGAGACCAGAGAATCAAAAGTAAGAGTAATTCATCCATTTTTGGTCAATATGGTGCTGCTCCCAGTTGCTTCCCGCGTAGAGCTAGCAGGTCTATACTAATGCTGCACAGTAACCAGGCAAAGCAAGGCATGCATGCAGTTTTTTGAAACTGCAGTTGTTAAATTGAAGTTAAGATGCATTAATTACCACATTGCAGAAAAAAAGTCATGCCAGTGCTTTAGTTTTTCCCATCTCTGTCAGAATCTCTGGTAAGTGTAATCCAGTGAACCCAAGAAATCTTAATTTTAAATAATTCTGACAAACACTATCTAATAGAAGAATCACTTTACCATCCCAAATTTGAATTGCTTTACATCACCACCTAACAACATTCTTTCTGAAGTCCTATTGTAAACTATGTACACCTGTAAACCTCTGGGGTAAGAGTATTTCACGTGATAAGGGCAAAATGGTAGTTCTTTCTGATAACATTCCACAATGTCTTAAAAAAATAGCAGCTACTCTGAAATCCTGTCTGTTCTGTTTCTGTGTTCTACCTCTACAATCTACAGAGTGTTTGTGGTTTTCCTCTCACCTTTTCCATTCTGTTGTGGGTTTCCAAAGGGGAAGGGAAGAGAAAGAAACACAAACATGCACATACAAGCATAAAAATACAGCATACAAGCAGTTCCAAATCAAAGTACAAAATACAAACCTCTCAGTTTACATTACCTAGTATAGATGTTTTAGTGACACAAGTACAAATAAATCAAGATACAAAGTGACGAAATGCTCAGAAACCCAAAGATACTTCTAGCATCAAATATTTTAGCATGCACCGCTTTTTTCAGCAGTGATGTATTTACATAGTCAAATTGCCTTTGTCCTTAACAGAGTTGGCACTTGCACTACTCAGAGATGTTGCATTAGGTGGATGAGAAAAAGCTTTTTCAAACTACAAAACTGAAGACAAAAGGCAAATTAAACCAGTAAAGCTACCAAAGAAAATAGTCCCCCCAGACTGGCAAGCTCACAGTATAACTGTAATCACTGTTCATGCTTCACAGTGTAAGCCTCAGAAATCAGGTATCTTTGGGATACCATGGACTTACATCTCATTTGTTTTTCTGAATTTTACTTCACATCCCCAACAGTGAAGGGTAACACTCATCAGTTATGTTACTTGCTATGTTCTCTCTAGACTGTGTTAGCTACTGCTAATTATCTTACCAGGACCATAAAGGCTGCTATCAAAGCCAATGAGACCTATGGATCCATTTATATCATTTACTCATCTTATTCATTTATTGAGGATGCTCTAGCATAGCAAAGAGGGTAAACAAAAAGTACAGTAAAACATACAGAACCTTAAAGTATCCTACTACTGAATACCTGAAGATATTTGTTGCAACTATGCTACAGCTTTTACACGCTACTTCTAGATTTTTGTCAAATGCCCTCAGTAACAGAAGGCAAATGGTAACATACATACTTTCTCCATACCGTTCCACATGCCTGTGACACATCTCCTACTATTCATCTCAAATGAAGGCTTTGTCTCACCCAACTTTTAGTTGATTCTGGCCAAATGTGTGGTCAACCTGACAGATAAGGTCTTCCTTAACAGTGAGGAGAATCAAACCTTTTTTTTCTTTTAAGGAAAACAACTCAATCCAGTCCTTCCCCCCTTTATGTGATATCTCTTGATACCATCAGTAACTTCCTGCTATATTCTTCTTTGAGGAAGAACTAGAACTACAGCAATCAAAATGAAGGTACAGCAGTTTTGCTATAAATTTATTCCATTATTTAATCTGCATTAGTTTTGGGCTTCAAGATCTGTTCTGTTTTAAAACAGTTTACCTTCCCCAAAGACAGCTCATGAGAAAACAAAATACTTTTCCTTACTATCAATAGGCCCTGGAGTTTTGTATTCATCACTTCTTCCACAAAGTACCTGTTCTTCAGACCAAAATAAAGCTCATTTCTCACGGGGTTAGGTATCTGTGTGCTTTTCAAGTCTCCTCTGACCTATCAGCTGCCATCTTGCATTCTAGTCTGTGGGATGTACTGAGACCAAATCTTCATTGGTAACTTTCCCTGTCTCCCAACAATAAAAGCAGAGGAAGCTTTGGAAATTGAAACATGACTCTGTCACTTTATAAACATCTTTTTTGTTTATTCTGAAATAGTCTGAAAAATACTTCAATTTGTGGTGGTATGAGATGCTGTCTGCTACTTGCTGCAAAACTATCCAGTTTATTTTTCCACTCCCAAACACTGTTTTAAGACCAAGAAAAGGAAGACAAATACCATTCTTCAGAATTACTTCACCTTTGTTACTTTACTCCTTTGGAACTGGGATACATGAAAAAAAAATAATTCTTTCAAAGCATCAGGCAGGCCTTGCCCAGAGGGCTGTCACATCAATGGGGATACAGCCTAAGATTTAAACATCTTGAAACTAATGCATCATTTCAATATAAATTGTCTCACTATTTCTCCAGGGACACGTTCTTTTTCCCCTCACAAAAGGTTTAAGGAGGTCTGTCTTCAAGCCAACAGCTGCCAGAGTAACTTAAGCTGAATAAAGACTGACATTTCACTTGCCAGACAGACTTCATTACATAAAGAGAAAAAAAAAATTAAGTACAAGACTACCTCATCAGCACCACACAATGTAGAGTTTCTCACACATACACTGTAACTTCTAACGAACACAGGCACGAAAGCACACCGCGTTTACGATAGCCTCAAGAAGTGATGTAGCCTTAACTCTGCAAAAAAGCAGCTGACGGCAGGCCGAGGTTACTGAACTACACACCTGGAGACAGCAACCCAGTCCTGCGGTAAAGAACTACAAGCACCTGAACGCGACCGGCGGCTCCGGGGAGAGCAGAGGTTTAAAGTTTCCACCGGATAGCTCAAACCCTGCGGTGGCAAGAGATGCTCCGCAGGGTGTGCGGAACAAAGGCTGCCTGCAGAGAGGGCAGTCGTCCTCTCACAGCGGGGCGGCAGCGCCCCTCCCCAGCAGAGGACTGGCCTTAACGGCCGAGGCTGCCCGGCTCCCACCCCCCGCCTTCGAGGTTCCCTCACAGAGGGTGAGAGCGAGGAGGGGTTCCGTCAGAGATCGGGAGAGGGGGAAATTGCGGGGACTTTCACTGTCCATCCCGCCTGCAGCGGCCGCTGAGCCCGTAACTGCCCGCCCCGGCCCTAGCACCCACCGCCGAGCCAATTTGAGGAGATGTTCTGCAACATGGTGAAAGGGACGCAGAAGAAGGCGATAAGGAGGTCGCTGAGTGCCAGGGAGCAGATGAAGATGTTGGTGACGGTCCTCATGGCTTTGCTGCGAGTCACCACGTAGAGTACCAAGCAGTTGCCGAAGAGCGCCAGGGCGAAGATGAGCACGCAGATGAGGACGAAAGCCACCTTGGTGCGCCCCGGCAGCTCCGGGATATACACCAGTGGCTGCAGCCCGTAGAGGGTGATGAACTGCTCCCGAGTCACATTGTTGTCCCGCAGGAGCTGAGTGAACTGCTCCGGTGTGATATTCAGGGACCGCATGGTGCCGTTCTCACCAAGTTCCCCTTCAGCAGCGGCACCACCCGCGCCCTGCCACAGCCGGACCGCCACCTCTCCAGAGGTCTGGCGAGAAAAGAGGCAGCCAGACCAAACCCGTCGCGGTGAAGAGGGCGGCGTAGCTGGGAACAGCCCACAGGAGGACGGAACGACCAACCCCACGAGACGGCGGCAGCGCCCGCAGCCCCCACTGGCTGCCGCGGACAGCGGGAGGGACGGCAGGCAGGCAGCGCGCAGCGCGGGCTCACCGCTGTGGAGCGGGACGGCCGTTAAACGGCTGTTCGCGCGGGCTGGGGGAGCGCTCGGCGCCCCTCGCAGCTCTGCCGTGCTCTGGGGGAGCTTACCGTCGTTTACAGAAAGTATCCCCCCAGCGCAGGCTCAAATGCTCGAGGTGTGAGCAGAAACTACCAAGCCAACCTCTCGTCACCTTTGCATGAACATGAGAGGGAAATAAACGCGATGGTGTAGTAGATACGGGCAACTCTGCGTGAGGAGAGACTTATGACCACCTCACAGCGGGTCACGTGGCTGCTGGTCCGTGCCCAGCCCCAGCGAGGGATGCCTGTCCCACCCCCAGTTGCACCACTGCTGCTGCAGGCGTTTGCATGGTAATGAGCCAAAGTTCAAACAGAAAAGTATTTTTCTCCAAGTTTTGGCCGTTGAGCTTACTGAGACCCCAGGAAGCTCCTGAAGATTCTTTTCCCAAGCAGACATTCACCAGCCATACAGACACTCTTGTCAGAAGATGCCTGACAGAATCCCATCCTACTCAACCTAGCTGGTGAGGCTACTTAGGTAAGGTTACAGGGGCTACTAAGATGCACTTGACTGATTTGCTGCAATAGTAGTCGAGAAAATGCTGCTACAGTTTAAACATAGACAATATGGGAGTTAAGGTTTGATGGAGAGGTCAGATTGAAAATATGCATTGATTTTTTTTCTTCCAACCTGTTTTAAATAGTCCAGTATGGCTTTCTCAATAACACTTTGTAAGGAATGATAATACATATAGTAACAACAGCTTACTTTTAATTGGTCACAAAACAAATTATCAAAAGAGAGCCAGAGAAAACAGCAACAACACAGAAAATTGTTCCAGCAACACTTCCCTTTCCCCACAATGATAGATGTTTCATACGGAAACAACATTATCTGGGAGAATTCTGCAAAATTCTCTTTTGTACAGCAAGGGGACTCCTTGCCCTGGGTCCATATCTTTACCTGTACCAGGGATGTATAAAGCAGGATGAAGAGAAGTCTAGAAAAAGCTGTCTATTTGTTAGGTATTACGTTGCTGGCTTGCCAAAGAACATTGAAGAGGAAGAGTTCACCACCAAATCATTCTCAGTAGAAGAATGTTCTCAACAAGAGTAAAGATGTTTTGTGCCATCTCTCAAAGAAAATATTTATGTGAAGTGGAAATCAATGGAGATAAGTTCCCGTGCCTGAGCTGTTATGTATTCCCACCTGCGCAAGTCAGCCTTCCAAATGCTAACAATCCTCTTTTACTGTACAACTCCATGGAAAAGAGTTAAGATTCGCTTTACTATCCCATCATGAAAGGGCCCTGCCACCCTTGCTTGGTCCAGTATGACCCTGCATTTTGCTCTTGAGACCAATGTAATCAGGCTCCTTCTCTGATAAGTTTTCTGGAAGGCTCATCAGGTCAACTTAGTTTCTGACATTCAAACACCCCTTTTTACCTTCTCCTAGACCTGCTGTGTATCTCGCTCTTTTAATCTTATAGTATTTCTATAATGCTGAGTTTATGTTCCATAGTTCAGGCTGATTTCTTTCAGGTTCAAATTTCCAAGTACTTTCCCTTGGACTCTACACTAACTACACCAGGTGTAGCCTAAAGCCACTTCATACTCTGTTCATAGGCGCTTTCCTATACCTCTTTTCCTCCCCAACCTCTCCCTCCCCCTTGTGTTAGTAACAGAAATCTCATTTAGAAGCTATTCTATTAACAAAAAAAGATATGCATTTTAGTAGATTTCATTCCTATTATAAATTTAAAAGGTTCAAACACTGAGAAGACCAGTCTTTGTCATTGTGAACTGCAGTGCTGTGTTATTGCAAAAGCATCTAAGTGTATCAGGAACTCAAACAGGAATAAGCTCTCACCTAAATACTTCAAATAATCATGGTTTATGGTTACCATGGACATTTGTCCTGCATCTATCCTTATTTTATCACTATGATTGCTCATTACAAGTAGTCAAACAACACTAAAAATGAAAAACATTTGAAACAGTCTATCTACATAATATAAACACATCTTTAAGCTACAGGCTGTGGCAGTGGGCCATTACATCAGCTGCAGATTTATCTGTTTTTTGAGAACAAAGCAAGGCATGGGGCAGGTAATTTTACAGGTAATATTTGTCTATAATATTTACCCTCACAGAGAAGACAAACATAGGATTTACAGAAACTTTTATTCCCTAGGAGCGATGTTGATCTCCTTGGCTGAAGCTGTAACAGCATGGAAATCATACAAGTGATATGGCAAACCACTAGCAATCATATTACACATCTCCTTGACCTAAATTATATTTGAAATAAAAATGATTGAGCTGCAAAAGGTGACCTCCTCTAAAACCTGCTGAAATTACTTCTCTGCTTCCCTGGGCTACACATGATTGGTAGGTAGAGAAAAGTGTTGCTCAATTTTCAGGGCAGGAAACTGCTTTTCTACCTTATTCTGCAACCCACAGCCGCTGCCGGCTCCTGCTGCTTCCTGCAGTACACAAAACAAAGCGATGCAACATAGGGCTGCTCTGACTCTCCCTGCTGTCATTCAGCTCTTCAGTAATGTGACCTGTAGTATAAACATGTTTTCTCTAGAACTAGAAAGAGAAGATATGCATGTGTAAGAAGACAGTCCTGCCTTGGTTCATAACAGGAGAGGTATAAAACAATCTTTGAAAAGAAATGGGTTTCTTTATCCTTAATTGATTTTCTTGCTTTGTAAATCTGAGCAACTTCACTGCTTCCTCGCATGCCAAAATATATTTACATACATCTCTTCTATTCTCCTGCACATCTTTTCAAAATTTTTTTAATGATGACTTTTCATATCTTTTATATTCTACTTCCAACTGAACTTCCATTTCCATTGAAGTAAATGAAGTTTTGATATTTGGATCAATGGGACATAGGTCATAACCTTTGCAATACTTCACCTTTGTTCTAAATTTGAGAATATATAGCATGCCATAAAATATTGTTATTAGTTTGTACACGCTTTTATAGGTAATAAATTACAAGACACTTTTTTGTTCCTCTGATTATTATTAGTGAAACAGATATGCTTGCAAATATTAAGCAGGATCTGAAAAAAAACCTCAAAATATTCTGACAAATAATTGATTATACAGAAGCAATGCTTTTTTGTTATTTATAACTGAAGAAAATCAAGTATCTTGCTAATTAAATGGCTAGAAATATTTTACTTTTGTATCTAGAATCCCAGAGAAACAACCTTACAACTTGAACACAAATCAAGTCTTGGGTTTGTCAGTAATCTTAATTTGACTTAAAAATATATATATATTATTTTGTCACAAACAGATTGATGAGCACAAGAACTGGTGAAATATTACTTATACCAGATTGCATGCTATCAAAACCACTCATTTCTTCATTCCACAGTATGATAATGTTTTTTTTGCCTAGGTGATTCATCATTATGACACTTTCTTCTCATTCAAAAAGAACAGTGAATTTTCTGCAGAATGAGAAGTAGTGCCAGTCAGTTTATGCACAAGTGGTAACTTATTCTCTTACAAAGCTAAAAGAAGCTATCATTGCATTGTTTTTTGCCCTTTTAATAGCAAGCAATGAGATCTGTGTAAGGCTGCTGTAAAAAAAAGCCAAGAACAAAGAATATATATGCATAGTTTTGCATGTTTTGTAAACTGAGCACAAAGTTTGTAAAAACCGTGACAGCACACATTTTGAACATTGAGAATGCAGATATTTCCTGTGTAATTTTAAAACAAACTTTAAAACTTTTTCCATCCAAATCTCTACTCACAAAAACTAGTTGAAGCAAAAGAAGGGACAGTAGAAGTAACAAAGTTACTAAGAGAAAGAATCTCTTTCCCCCTCCTCTTTCACTCCTGTGACATTTTGAAAGACTTTGGAAGATCAGATCTGTGTTACCACCTTTTCACTGCAACTAGTGACTAGTAAACCTTACTAGCCTTAGGTACGTTGGGGACGCACTCACCTCTGATACATATTAGTACCACAGCTTGTAAGATCATTCTTAAAGGAATGGACCAGCTTACCACCATTAGGTACTTTTAGGTTAAGTAAAAAAATAAAGTAGCTGTTAAAATTGGCAAAGCAGCCTCTTAAACATAAATTTAGTTAGAGCATTTTCTGTTTCTTGGAAATATATGTTTGGGGAGAGCACCAAGGCTAAATTGTCATCTTTAGAATTGTATATATTTAGACACACAAACAGTAAATTCTCTTAAATATGGGAAACTCAACACTAATGGGACTAGAATCTTAGTCATTAACTAAGGATACAGCTCAAGGCTGGTCTTATCAGTGTATACCAATTTCTAGCTATTGTCTCATCAGGTTTACTTTCCATGGCTTGTGATGATGGGCAGCTTCCACAAAACAGTATCTACAATAAAATTATGCATAATTGCAAAATATGTTGGAGTGGATGAACAGAAAATGAATTACGTTAACCTGGTGTGGGGGATGTTTTGTCTCTTACTCTGTGACTCTACCGATAAACACTGCTGGCCTCGTGTCCCCATGGTTGAGTTCATGCACACTTCTAGATTTAGTGATCCCCATTTAGTTTTACAACCCAGCCCCATCTGTCAGTGATACTAATGTACAGTGCTTACATGTGTGTGTAAAAGAGACAACCTTACTATCTCTTAGAGCTTGCTAGTCATATTTGATACAGTAATTAAACAAGAACTACCACATGCATAAGTCTCTGTTCAGGCTGGGGAAGCCTGACCTCACTAGTCCTGTCTTTGAAGAGGAACCGTAGATCCACCAGTGCCTGTCACAATAGCATGCTGCACAGCCCGTGTCTCCAGAATGCAGAGTGCTCAGGTGGATGGCTGCTGCATGCCTTGCACAACTCCCCTGCATACCCTGCTGGGAAATGCAGATTCACCAACAATTCACCATGGTACCATGCAACTGTAACACATATGCATCTTAAAGAATTAACATGGGGACTAACTTTATGCCTTATAGAAAAAGTAGCAGCCCACTCCAGTGCAGGTTCTTATTCAGCCAGATCAAGACTTTGTTGCTAAGGCTGTTTGGATATTATTTAATTTATAGTTTCTATCCTCTGCACTGCATCCCAACCACTCAACTGTACAGCTGGAACACAAAAATTTGTTCATTGAGCAAAAGCCTTTTAAAGTCACCTTGAGAAATCGATCATTTCCCTCCAAAGAACACATTTCTATGAGATCCCAATGCATGTGACACCTCCATTTACTTTTTGCTCCTCTTTTTGACCACCTTCCTTAGGTCTCCTTCCTGAGTTTTCTGCCTACCACAAATCAAGACTTTTTTTATTAAAGTCTGGACTAGACTAGGACTTATCTTTTTGCACACACTGACTTCTTCTGCCAGTTGTCATCCAGAAATGTTTAGTGAGGAACTTGTGTGATCAAAAATAACCCGAGGCGAGCAAAATGCTCAAAGGAAATAATTTCAATTTATTTGTTTTCTTCTACTCCCCTTCCTTTCCTCCCCTATTCTCTCCTATCATACAAATGAAGAGGGAAAAAGAAGACAGTCGATAGCTCCACAGCTTAAAAAACCAGATGGACTATTTAACTTGATGAATTTTTCTAGTCAAAGACTGGGTTTAATCTAAAAGATTAAGCAGTGATTATGTACATTTGAATATGCACAAGTATTGTTCATACATATGCCAAAATGCTCAGCTGAATACTGATTAGGTTTTGAAGTTCCTTCCACGTGCTTCTGCTGAGCAGCAGTTCATTCATCCTTGTTTCTCTAAATCTTTTCTTTCCAGTTACAAATTCCAATTGGTATTCTCTTTTATTCACATACACAAAAAACCAGCTCCTTTTTGGCCTTAGTTATCAGCTGCCACAGTTTCCCTCAATGTGAGATTAAATGTCCTTATTTTCTGATTCAATATCAGGTCTAAGCCTTGCCCCAATCTCATTCACATCCATCTTCACAAAACTCTGCTCACTCCAGAGATTATCCTTCCTTATTAGTCATACTGCTGCAGAAGAGCACTTCAGAAAAGTTTTAAACACATATTATTTTCTTGCCATATCTCAAGATCTCACTGAGTGCTCAACTGGAATTCTTTTCTATTTTAATATGGTTCTCTAGAAACACTGTTACAGACAATGGCTGAGAACCTGAAACATCCAGGACAACTGGATACTTAAGAAATGTTGCAGGAGAAAGTAATCCCTGTTTCACCTCCTCCTTGTCAGTGTGAGTTTCCCAGTTTGAACTACCTGCTCACCTTCTCAAGTGTTCTTTGGGTGTTTAGAAAGAACTATCAGTTTCTCTCTCAGCTATTGTTTTGTTGGCTTTTTGCAGGAAAAGATAGCTCTGTAGAGAACCTCAGGTCTGCCATTTGTCAGTTCTGTTCCTATTAAAAGGCTTAACTCATTTAACTGAGATATAAAACATAAATACTTAACTCATTTAACTGAGATATAAAACATAAATAAACAGGATATCAGACAGTAGGTGCTAGGGTGGCTGGGTCTCCCTCTTTGTCTTTTTCTTCCTGTCACTTAAATCACAGAAGTTTTGATTTCTTCTGATCACACTGTAGCTTTCAACTCTCTGGCAATGAGAAAGCCCTAAACATTTTCCAAAAGAATTATAGTCCTTTAGGAATCTGGCCTATGTAAGTAGTTGAAGAACAGTTATTTTTCCATTGCCCTTTTCCAGACCTGTCATAGGTAGGTAGCCCACAGAGTGCAAACTGCACCTCACCTGTGGCACGGGTTCCCCATGTGGGTGCTGGTGTAATGAATGCATGGGCAGTTAGTACTAGCAATTCTCTCTGTTATGAAACAAGATCGTTCACTTTTGGAACATAGGTCCATGTTGCACAGTTTGACCTAAAATCATGTGGTAAACAGAAATGCCATCATTTACTGATAAAACTGAGTTTTGTGGCAGTACAATTTTCATTATGCTGAATAAATATATACTTAGCCACTTTGACTCAGTTGGCATTTACATATGACTCTTGTTCAGAAAAACCTTGAAAAATAAATGGTAGGAAGACCAAATCAGCTTTGTTTTTTCTTGTCTTAATCTTATGTTCCAGGCCTGCCCTTGGAAAATAATTCTGTAGTTTGTTTTTAGCAAACTCACATAACTATGTGCCAAACTATGATTTTATTTGGTCAACCTAGATTATGTAACCAGGACTTTTCACTGATTTCTATGTGTAAAACTGATCATAGGTACACATACACAATACCCATCATCAGAAAATTTAAGGACATTATGCATTCTGAGCATATTTGAACTTGTTTAACTTGGAAAAAAACATTGCAATCAATAACATTTCATTGTGCTTCATATTCATATTGAATTCCAAACAGATGACCTTGACTAGAGGCACAAAGAATATCAACCTTTAATTTCAACACCTCTATCCTGCTTTGACACATATATTTAATAAGAGGTAATTGAAAGTATACCCTTGAAAACATCTTGCCCCTAGTTGCATTTTCATTCATACTTTCCAAGAAAGAATAAAAATATCAGTGTTGCATTGAATTAATCTATTAGACATTGAAAGAAATGCTATAAAAATTTCAAAAATATGGCCAAAATATCACAGAATCTTGCAAACAGAAGTTGGGTTTGTGTAATTCAGTAATACCATGGCATATGAAATGCTATTATTGATAGTGAAACTGTTAATTAGCTTCATAAAGGTTTAGTCATTGCCTATTAGAAGAGTTCACAGCCCAGTGAACTGTCAGTAGACTGCTGGCTACTGGGATATTGTGGTGGGAAAAATGTCCAACTATTTTCATTGCATTTAAGCAATGGCATACATTTTAGAGTAAATACAAGCCTTCTCTGAAAACAATGTGCAGTTTCAGGTAAAGAAACTAAAAAAACCCAGCAATTACAATTATCAACTAAGTTCCTAGTATTAGTTACTGCCTGCCTTAGGTTACCTGGATATTTACAACTCTGAAAATAGAATAATCAGATTAGTGCATAAATTCTATTTATCCAGGTATGACACCTTCATTTCATTCAGGGGGGTAAGCAGGGAAACTACAGCTTCCAAATAAATCCACAACGTCCAGACAGCATGTATCCAGCCTTTTGGATCCAGAAAATGTGCTTGAATTACTAAAAATGATGGCAAGACAAAATACAACAGCAGTTTACACTGCCAGAGATGCTCCTCAGAAACGGATAACATTGAACACATTTTTTAAGAACTGGCTGCTATCTGTCCAACACCAATGGCCAAAGTAGCCACAATGTACCAATTTACACAAGCTGAAATTAGGCTTTTCCTGGGAAAGAATCCATTCCAGTGCAGCTGAAAGGCCATGTGTTCTTTGCTGTACCAGCCATCTGCTTTCAAGTCTCATGGAGATTCTCAGTGCCTAGAAGGCTGGTGTATGTTGTAGGATTGATATGCTAATTTCTTTGAAATGTTTCTCATGAGAGTTTGGCACTGAGGGCCTGAGCCTGTTCAGGATCTGGCAACAGCAAAAATACAAGAGGAAATGATTGGCCACATTGAAGTCATTAACCTCACAGCCCAGAGAGGTGCAATCCCTGCTTTAAGGATGCTTAACAATTCTGCTGTCTTCACCTCAAAGCAGTGTCTTCTTGTACTGGAACATGAATGCAACAAACTTCTGCTGCAAAAGTCAACATACAAAAATTAATACACACAGACTTTGCCAGACAGAGACAGAACACTAAAGATAAGGTATCTTCATTGCTTTTGAGAATGCAAGAGGAATTATCACCGCTAGGAGAGACGAAGACTGAGAACACAGAATGGAAAGAGGACAGTACCATGAGTTACCATTATCATGAATTGTGGAAGCATTAACCCCTCACATTTTCACTTGTCAGTACAGTTTATCATGGCAGTAGCAGGAATGACCCTTACTGCATTATGTTTGCATAATTGTAGTAAAAGTTTCAAATCTTTTCCTGGTTTACTGGTTCAAATAAGTTCTGAACTATTAGGCAAAAATAAATGAATCTATTACAAAAGCAACAGAAGTTTTAAAAGGCTCTTTTATATCTTTAAAAAGACATCTTATTTCATGGCTCTAACAGCTAAAATAAGAAGAAGAAACCTGAAGACTAATACAAAACACCTTTTAAAGAAGTAGAATTTCATTAAAAGAGGTTCTTAGGTCATCTCATAGCAAAACCTAAAAAAAATCCAGAATACATTCAAAACAAGAATTTACTAGTTTTATGAAGTTGTGTCAGGGAAATTGCACTCTGAGAAACGGTTTTTCTCTGGGGGGAGAAGTTCAGTGAATCTTGAAAAAGGGCAACACCCACAGAATTGTTTCTATGACAGAGAGGAGTAAGACCCTGGGACTGAAACTTTCTACCACCTGTCTGGGCTGCTCTGTACTGCTGGTCAGAGGCAAAACATTTGTGGGAAAGAATAGCTCCTGAAATAAAACACAAAGTTTCTCAGAGCAGGCTGCTCCAGAAAAATCTTTGAAATTCTTGAAATAAATTGCTCTTTTTTTGTTCTTTTTTCACCACAGGGGAAACGAAAATTGCAATTATCGTCTCAAATGCAGAGGTAGCGTGAAGACTTAAAAGCAGTCTTCCCCAACTTTTGAGAATTTAATAACACATACTATTTTTTTATTTTCTTCAACAATATGAATAATCTTTTCTGAATCTTACATAACATGTATTTTATTTCTTCATGTATAGTTTATTTCTTCATGTATAATTAGCCTGCTATCTGTTCCACCAATGCCAATATTTTATCCATTACTGACTTAAGGATACAATAATCACAGAAATTATCTGTACCTTGTCTAACATACAAATTCACTCTGGCCCTGCCAATTTAATTTGATATCCACAATAACTTTATAATCTATTTTCTCCAAATTGTTTATACCAAAGAAAGTATATTTATTACATGGGAGGAAGCAGTAGCTGTCAAGAGAGTTTAATACTTTAGCAATGAAACTATTGAAGTATGAGTTATAAGAAAAGTTTAAAAGATTTTATCTGAGTAAACTGTTGGGTCTATCTAATATATTAGCAATAGAATAAGGTTCATTAGTGTTCTGGCAATATTATTGCATTTTCAGAAATGATGAGTGTATGCCAGGTGGAAGGATTGCACTGTAATTACCTTCTCTTTGACACAGAATACTTTGGGCTGTTTCGCCTCCTGAGCTTTGCACAGACTGAAAGCACATAAAAGCACAGAGGCGGGTTGTTCTGTAAAATGTCTGTGACTGGAAAGGGAAGAAAAAGTCTCAGGCAAAGATATTTCTCAGTTCATTCTGGTTTACATTCTTCTGTTACAGAGTTTTTGCCAGTGTTTCCTGTCTGATAATTGAATCTATCACTAGCTAAGGCTCAACAGCAGAGATCCAACTGCAGAGACTGTCACAGTCTGCACTGCAATCAGTCAAAGACATTCTTGTCTCACATTTTGAGAAATTTTCAAATATAAGACTGGTTTAGAGGCAAAAATTACTGGATCTCAACACCAAGTTGGAGAGAAACAGACAAGGTCCCAGTCTCCCCAGAGAGGCACACCTCACCCACAGACTACATAGGTGGTTTCCATGTGGCCACACAAATGTTATCCGTGCAAAGACTACGCAAACTTGAAATATCTGGAAAGACAGATCCCAAAGATTCAGAAAGCTTTCAGCCTTATCAAATTTATCAAATAACAACCTGTCTCACATCTCAAAAAAAATTTATTTCATACAAACAGAGAGAAAAACACAACACAGATGAAAACAAACTGGTAAAAAAACCCCAAAAACTAAAAAATAAGAAAGTTATACCAATGTCTCCATTAAGGTGCATTGTACGATCTATTGATCTATAACCAAACACATAGCTATAAATAAGTTTGAACTTCACACATTGCCAAAAACCTCCCCTAAAACAAACCAACTACAAACTATGTGGTTTCCTGTAAGGACTTCCAGTCTCCTTTTCCTTAGAATTTCTTTCGTTTCAAGAGCAGTTCCTTTACATTACTCCAGCAGAAGTATGTGACAGAAGATATCTGAGTATATCTGTACTTCATCAGGCCTATCTAGATGAATTTAAGTCATTTATCTTTCATATTTGTTCCTCAGAGAAACACCAACTCTCTAACAATGCACTAATACTTGGACGGGTGTTTTTTTCCTAGACCTGAAACGCCACAGAGCTTTTTTATAAAGTCAAGTTCATTTCTCTAGTATTGCTCTAGAATGGCTAGAAGTAATTCGCTTTCTGATTAATTTTCTTCTTTAACTCTGCACAGTGACAGATTACAAAGCCCTCTTCAAAGCTGTGGGTGAGATCATAGTGATCTAACTTGCCCACTGGTTCTGATGCTCCAGAAAGGTCGCTAAACTCAGGCATCTGCCCTCTGGGGTACCCATTAGTGAGGGAAGCTACTAGAGAGAAACGTGCCCATTCACGCTTTTAACAGCATTTATTTCTGATCCTGCACATGAAGAGGGCACTGCTCATATTTTAATGCTCTAAGCCAGTGAATGTGATCTAAAGGACAGCAGGGTAAACAGCATTCACTGTCACAGTAACATGACAAACTGTGTTAGTGACTCCCACAGTGACAGTCACCTACCTCAGTGAGCTCACCACTTTGCAGAAATTAACTGCAGAGTAAAAGGTGACTCCTGACCTTCCAAAGCCCAGCCTTGAGCACTTCTACCATTTAAAAAACTCAGAGACTACCATAGATTTGCTTCTTCAGCTGTCTAAAGAGCTTTCAGCAAAACTCCTATGTGCAGCAATTTTCTCCTGAAAAGGTGACTCTGACCATTCACTTTGATGCCTTTCCATCACTGCAACTTCTCCTGAGCCACTTTCTGTCATTGTCTGTTGTTCTATTAGGACTACAAATCCTTGTCCCATGGAATGAGAAAGAGGAAAGACCTGATATGCTTCATACAGAAGTCAAAAGAAAATTACTGTTAAGTAAAAGTTCTGTATTCAGACAATTTTAATTTTCTTGTGACACTAGTGAACACTCACTTCTACCATATCAACAATGATCTAGTGCATTTTGAAACAAGGGATTTATTACAAATTGTAGCACTTATTTGGCTGGTTTGTCTAGATTTCTGGGAGAAGAAAAAGTATTAAATCTCCTTTTAAAACTTTTACCTTCTTCAGCTGATATAAAACTTCAGATTTACAATTCAACTACGTGTACTGCTATCCAGTGCAGTATCCCTTGACCTCCATTTGGGCTACATCCCTGTCAGGTAAATGCCCTTTTTCTAGGTGAGCATGCTACTGTGTCCACTAGAGTACTAAAAGCACCTGACTGATCTTGTCATAGAGTTGGTACCTGCAATATCCTTAGAGAGCAAATAACAGAAACACATCAGAAATGAAAGTAAATGAAAAAGAAGGGTCATAAACAATGCATATTCATACAATTGCAAAAATAAACAATGTCCAGCTTGAACTGGACAATCTCTGGAACAATCTCTGGCATAGGTATAGAAGTGCCACAACTGTCCAGTCCTATTTTGTCCTGCAGAGCACCACATTGTTCAAGCCACTGATCACGTACCAGCATTGGTACCAACACCATTAATGGCTTCTCACCCTTAATCCCCTCCTCCTAGTCTGATATCTTACAGATCTCCTCTGGGTTTATCGTATAGATTCTTCTCAGTCTTTTTTGGTAACATTTCTGTAAGTAACCTGAGATACATTTAAAAGGCCTTAATCACACACAAATCTAATGATAGTGAGTGTTTCTCAACCATTATTGTAGCTCAAATCCATCTATATTTTTTCAGCTACCTTCTCAGTGCTTAAAAGTCTTCAGGAAAAAGAGGAGATAGTAGTTAGAATAGAAAACCACTATGGAGACCAAGAAAGGAAAGTGAGAACAAGATGAAAGATAACTGAAAGGGTTAAGAGCAGTAAAGAAATGGAAGTCATAGACTCATTTAGGTTGGAAAAGACCTTTAAGATCATCAAGTCCAACCGTTAACCCATGCCCACTACTAAACCATGTCCCTCAGCACCACATCTACATGGCTTTTGAATAACACCAGGTATGGTGATGGCACCACTGCCCTGGGCAGCCTGTTACAATGCTCAGCAACTCCTTCAGTGAATATATTTTCCCTAATACCTAATCTAAACCTTCCCTTGTCTAATTTGAGATCATTTCCTCTCACCCTATCACTTGTAACTTGAGAAAAGTGATCAGGCTTCACTTCACTCCCACCTCCTTTCAGGTAGTTGTGGAGAGCAAGATCTCCCTTCATCCTTCTTTTCTCCAGACTAAACACTCACAGCCCCCTCAGCTGTTCCTCATCAGACTTGTACTCCAGACCCTTCCACAGCATACTGCTCTTTGGATGCAGAGAAAAGGACCAAAAGCAAAGGAAATGGGAACAAAGAATTACTTAGTCATTCATCTCTGTTGTGCAGTTTTTTAGAAGTTTCCAGTAAATTAAAAAAGAGAGAATGGGAGTGGGGGGAAATCACTTTTTCCTTTAACTGAAGATCAATTAAGAATCTTTAAAACTTTTAAATGAATGTTAGTCTACTTCTGGATGCCAATCTTAAAGCTTAGAATTACATCCTTTTTTTGTTTTGTTTGTTCAATACAGACCACATGCTGTTTCAAGGTCTCAGTTCTTTCAAAAATTCAATTACAGTTATTCATTTTAGTCTCCATAAAGGATATGTAAAGTATTATCAAGGTATGAAAAAGAACAGCTGCTAAAAATAATTAGATCCAACATCAGATGCAACTTCAGAAAGACTCTTGGGAACACTCGTGTCTCATTACTTTCCTTCACTAATTGCCACCTGCATTGTACAGTTTGCACTCATCAGTAAGAGGCATTTCTTCTGCATCAGGGCACAGTATTGTACGAGCAACACAGCATCAAATCCCAAAAACTGTCAGTAGGTCTAAGTGAGGTGTGGACTGCTCCTCTCACAGGAATTAAAGTCAAAGGGCTTATAGCACTCAACCACAACACTGTGGCAGGGGATGGCTCTCGGGTGGCATGGCACTACCACCACCCTCCAGAGAAATCATAGTGAGGCAGAATTACAGAATCACAGAATCTTAAGGGCTAAAAGGGACCTTGAAAGATCATCTAGTCCAACCCCCTTGCCAGAGCAGGACCTCCTAGAGTAGATCACACAGGAATTTGTCCAGGTGGATTTTGAAGGTCTCCAGAGAAAGAAACTCAACAATGCATCTGGGCAGCCTGTTCCAGTGCTCCCTCACCTGAACAGTGAAGAATTTTTTCCTTATGTTTCTTTGGAACCTCTTGCTTTCCAGCTTGTACCTGTTGCCCCTTGTCCTATCATTGAACATCACTGAGAACAGCCTGGCTCCAGCCTCCTGACACTCATCCATTTTATATTTGTAAACATTAATGAGATCATACCTCAATCTCCTCTTCTCCAAGCTAAAGAGCCCCAGCTCCTTCAGCCTTTCATCAGAAAGGAGATGCTCCACTCCCTTCATCATCTTTGTGGCCCTGTGCTGAACTCTCTCCAGCAGCTCCCTGTCCTTGAACTGAGGGGCCAAGACCTGAGGCTGCATGGGAGGGCTCCAGGTTCTGGAAAAGTGCACCTGGTAAAAGATAAGTGTTCAGCACAAGTTCACTGGCTGCCTTTGAAAATGGGTTTTTTTCACTTTTTCCACTCCATTTTTCTGTTCTAGTCATGTCCTCTCACAAAGTCAAAAGGAAAAAGCTCAACTCCCCTTTCATTTCCCTCTGACTCTCCTTTAGAAAGCCCAAAGAATTTAGGCAGCCTTAATGAGCTACAGTTATCAGGAGACATCTGATTCACTGACTGAGAACAAGACAATTGTTCCTGAAAAGGTGGTGAGTGTGTCATAGTTTAGGCACAACCAGAAACAAAGGACCACAATCAGCCACTTGTTCACTCCTTCTCACTCACTGGACAGAGAAGAGAAAAGCATCAAGGTCTTTTGAAAACCCGCTAAGTACAGGGAGGGCTCACTCACCACTTATGGTCCCAGGCAAAACAGACAAGGTTACTCCACTTGGGAAAGAAAATGGAACTTAATTTAATCCACCACTAACCAAAACATCTCGAACAGAAGACCTACCCAACCAAAAGCAATACAGAGTAGGATAATGATGAGGGAATCAGCCCCTTTAAGATTCCCTTCTCTTACCCATCCCATCTTCCCAGGCTCAGTCACCTGATCCTGGCATCTTTACCTCCTTGTCCCCAAGTGCAGGGGGACAGGGAATGGAAGGTGCAGTCAGTCCATTTCCAATGGCTCTCACTTCCAGGGAGAAGGGCTCCTCAGCAGTACTCCCCTTCTCCAGTGTGGGATCTCTCACATGCTGGACAGCCCTGTACAGACCTTCCTGATGTGTGTTCATCCCAAAGGCTGCAGCTCCTCTCAAGCTCCTGTGGCACAGGGTCCACGACGTTCACCCCCTCTGGCACAGGGTCCTTCCCTGAGGTGCTGGCAACTATTAGTCCTGCCATTGCCCTCCGTGGGTCCCAGGAGTCAGCTGCTTTCTTGCCGCAGGCTGCAGGATGGTTTCTAGTCCAGCAC
This sequence comes from Colius striatus, assembly GCF_028858725.1. Lineage (NCBI taxonomy): Eukaryota > Metazoa > Chordata > Aves > Coliiformes > Coliidae > Colius > Colius striatus. Next base: position 25,188,761 of record NC_084761.1, read on the forward strand.
ACCTCCTCCCATTCATCCTCTCTTGCTGACTGTGGGATCTGCATGGTTGCCTCCATTTTGCCCTACTCTTCCATCTCCTCCTAAGCACTGCAAACTTCTGCTCTTTAGTGATGGCAGAGGCAGTAGATTGGCCCAGTGGGACCAGAGGTGGGTCCAGCCCAGAGCTGCAGGAGTTTCAGGAACTATTTATGAGGACAACACTGCAGCCCCCTTCCCCTGTTACCAAGCACAAGCAGCTCCATATAAACCCTTCACAGAGTGACATAAGCCCTGACAGCACCAGCAGGAGAGCTGCTTCTCAGACTTCAGAGAAAAGATGGAAACCTGAGAGACTCTTGCAGTGCAAATTCTTTTCCATCTCCAACTCAAAGATGCTCAAAGATAAGCATATGCTTGGAAGCAAAAACCTCAGGCAAAGACCAGAAAAAGGATCTTTTATGCAATTCTTAAATGACTGGCCATAGGAATCTTGAACTCCACTTCCATTTAAGATCAACCCCAATGTTCCAGAGGACAGCAGTAAAACAGATTTTGTACCACTCATGTCTGAGGAATGAAGCATTCCTAGCCATGACAGGAGAGCCATCACAATACTTGTCTTAATGCAGAACCAGTGATCAAAGCAAAGAGCAGAGAGGCAGTGAAAGTAACTCTGATAACAGATGGAATTACAACTTTAAATTACTGAACATAAGGACTTGATTCAAATCATGAATTCCACTCAGTTTTCACCTGTGCTTGTTAGCAATTTTCTATTTCGAATTTTGTCAGAAACCATTGGGATTTTCAAGTTAAACATGAGCATGGCCACTGTATTGAAACCACTGTAACTTTTCCCCAAAACAAAAGGGCAGCTTTAAGTACGCGTGTGTTAAAATAGTAGTCACGAAACTCAATATTTATTTGCTATATGACCGGTCATATTGTCTTTGTTTTAAAAAGTGAAGGTTATATAAATGCCAAAGCTGATTGAAATCATACTAACATACAGTTTAATATTTATAAATTTAGGCAGTGCTGCTTTATGACTGTCCTGCAGATAGTTTCTCACGGGCATTACAAACACACACTAGTCTTTCAATGTATTTTATTCTATTTTCCCTGACTAGGTTGGAAACACTCTGTTAATGGCCTCAGCCGAGGCAGGATTTGTCTTATGCCCTGACTGATCCATAGCATTATATGCAAATGTGACAGTGAACATTGTCTCTCACCAAACCACAATTTCCTGCTTTAAGAGAAACCGTTACTCTGAACACCAGTTCACAAACGTCACCCCTTGTCACGCTCAGAGCTACTACGTTTTTCTGCACTGGCGCAGGCATAGCCTATGCGGGAGATTGCTTATATCCTCACCTGGCAACCTGCTCTTTAAATTTCTTTCTTCATTAGTGTTTCTAAATGAGTACAAGCATTGTGCATCCTCACTCACAGCCTTCAGCAGCTACAAAGTCACTCAGTTCATTTTCGTTTCCTTTGTTGAGGGCTGAGGTAATTCAGTTACCACATATTTCACTTCAGTGATGTGCTCATGAAGACAGCTATGGCACACCCTCTGCTCCCTCATTTGCTTCCAAGTAAATGAAAGTAAATCTTTACCTTAAGTAGATTTTTACCTCAAAAAAATCTTCAAGATGTCTTATATTGTAAAAAAGGGTTTCTATATTTTTAAGCTTTCCATACTTTAAAATGATCCACTGACTCATATTCGAGGTCATATAAACAACGCATGTATACATAGCCCACTTGCATATAAACTAGGGATTCCATTGAATTCTCAGGGAAACTTAATAGAAGAATAACAATCCAAATTCACATTGTATTTAGCTTGATAGTACTCATTTCTCATTTTGCTAAAATTAATTTCCTCCTATCATTATTTCTCCTGTTTTTTTCCTGTTGATAATCTTAATTTTTTAATTTATAGTGAGAAAATTTTAAATATTCACACTTCTGGACATGTTCCTATGCAACCTGATCTAGGTGAACCTGCTTCTGCAGGGGGGTTGGACTAGATGATCTCTAAAGGTCCCTTTCAACCCCTACCATTCTATGATTCTATGATTCTATGACTCTGTGATTTCAGAAGCTTTTCTGTCTTTGAAGTCTATGGAATAAAATATCATTAGTTCACAGGCCTAGAAAGCAGTATCCATTTTGCTATATTGATTGATGGTGACCATAAGAACCTGTGATAGTGATTAGTTGCTTGGCTTCAGCAAAGACAACAACTACATTTATCACAAAGCAAGGAAACTCACGAAGAGTGCACAACATAGTACAAAATATAAGACCCTTTCTTGCCTCTGCATGGCACTTGAAGTATTTTCAGGGAACATAAAGCCCACCAGGCCATTTGTCTCCCAACTCCCTACTGCCTGAGCTGCAATGACACTTAGTAGAGATCTTGAAAGTGAGAAAACCAAGGCTCATCTGCAGGATGCTGTTCAAGAAACACCCAGAAATATGGACACACTCCACTCACTTGAAATAATCCAATGCAAGTTACTTCCCAGAAACAACACCAGCTTCCAGCCAGTGTTCTTGGGAAAGGCTGAATGCCTCTTCCTGGGTGGCTTTATTAGAATTCTTTTCATCTCCTGGGCTAAATCCATGTTTTCACTGGTGCTGGCTGGCAGAGTGTATTTACTCTTAGATTTGTATTCACACAACTGGGCAGTGATTGCAAATCTAATTACTGCCAAAGTGGCTCTCGAGCCTCATGCATCGGTGTTTTGCTTAACATTAAATCTCTGTAAAAAACACACTAGCAGGGACCAGTTAATAACAATTTGTGACATGAATGCTCTCAGGGAGAAAAGCCACAGATTTCAACCACCTCTCCCTCTGTCTCTTGCTATTTAATTCTTCAGGCAGTACCACTGTGCAAATCCACAATTATCACACAATTTATAGCCAACAAGTTCTATATTATTTGGAAGGAGTCTACATGACACTAAAAATTCATATAGTACCTGTACACTCAGGAAAAGTCAGTAACAATGAGGAGAATGAATTAAAACCTCCATCTGACAACATACTGGTTTGCCTCCATTTTCTTTCATCAGCTGCCATAAATAACAACTTCTTTGATTTAAAAAACATTTTTTCCCCCAGATTTGAAGAGCACAAAGGTGAAGAAAACCATCTAAATTTAACCAGTTTACCTTGATTTTTTTTCCTCTAAATATGCTTTGGCTGATAATCTGCGTCACTGAGCCATTGTAGTAAATTGTACACAGACTGACTCACAGGGATCAGTCAGTCCCAGGCAGTTTGTGTTTGAAGGGAATGTTTGGCAAGATCTCACCTTTTCTCTGCCACTTTTTTCCAAACTGAATATAGCCTTATAAATAATGCTAAATTCTATTAAAATGTCTTTCTTTTACATCAAAAAAAGGGTCTCTAATTACTCAGAGACAGTTTCAAATAGACATTTTCAAATCATTACAATACAGAGGTTGTTTCTGATGTACTGTTTTGACTACTGCATACCTGTCATTCAACTATCAAGGCTATATCACTAAGTACACCTGTTTCTCTGCCCTTCACAGATCAACTTTCACAGCCACTGCAACAGGAAAGCTCCCTTGAGATGGAGCTAAACAAGCAAATAAAGAAAACAAGCAAGTTGTTTGCAAAACCAGTCCAGCAATCCTGCCTTACTGAGCACCAGTACTGAGTACCACCCAGTCTCAGGACTTCCATTTGAGCTGTGCAAACACTGAGAAACTGCTGAGAACAACAGCAAAAAATGTAAAATGAGACCCCACTTTTTTTTCATACCTGTCCTGTCAGTACATTTGCTTGCTGTTAGTTCTCTGCTAACAACTTGCTCTACCCCATGTTTATTCCCCTTGAAGCACATGCCATAGTAAGCAACAGGTCTATACAATTCCAAGATAAGTAAATGTAAATAGTCTTGGGTCAATATAGAAGCTAAAGCTTTTGATGGCTTTCAAGTCAGGAAACCCCAGAAGTCCCAGCTGAGCCTTACAATCAACTTTTTATTCTCCAGGCTGTACTATATATAGGTTTCTCTTGCTCATTTAGGCACACAGACCACAAAATGCTGATCACTTATGGTTTCATTCAACTATCTCTTAATTGGTCTGTGTTTATTAATAAATACAGACCTTGGGTTTCCTCCATCTGGAGGTACAGCAGGTTTTGCAAGTCACTGGCAAAGTGTTCTGGTTTAGCAAGGAGCAGCTTTTGGCTTAGTAACAGGGGGAGCGGGTTGCAGTGAAGGCCCGGTAAAGAGTTTTTGGACTCTCCCCTGGCTCCTGGGTTCACATCCACCTCCAGCCCAGCTGGGCCAATCTGGCGCCTCTGCCAGCACTATTTAGGGGACGGGAATTTGAAATGCGAGGCAGGAGGTGTAAGAGGGATACAAGATGGAGGCGACCACGCGGACCCTTCAGCCGGAGGAGGAGGAAGGAAGGAGAAGCAATAGACCAGAGACAGCGAGAATGCAAGCTGTGCCCCTGCAAACTATGGAGATCCATGGCAGGACCGAGAGTTACCAGCAGCTCCGTGTGAGTGAGCCCGGATGGGCGAGGGACTGTGTGGGGAGACGGCCATGGCCCAGGCTGTGTTGGAGAGCCTGCACGTCGCAGAGCAGCCCCACACGAGAGGCAGAGAGGAGCTGCAGCCTTTGGAATAAGTGCGCATCGGAGCAGCCCGTGCAGGGCTGCCATGCGTGTGAGGTACCCCACGGACTTGCAGGGAGGACTGGTGTGGAGTTCACCCGTCCTGAGGAGGGACAAACGGCAGAAGCTATCGGGAACAGACTAACTGAAACCCCCACTGCCTGCCCCCCTAAACCGTTCGGGGGGGACAGGGTAAAAACCCCGGGATCAGGGCTCTGAGCCCGGGAAGAGGGGAGGTTTGGCAAGAAGGTGTTCTTAAAAAGGCTGGTTGGACTCTTCATTGATATATTACTCTGTGTTGTTTCATTTTGGTTATGTTTTGGGTTTCTGGGGGTATGTTTTAGTTGATGTTGCATTAAATTATTTTCTGTTTTCTTCCCCAAACCAAGTGGCCTGGTCTGTTTTGTCCTGAACCTTAAGCGGCAATTAAGCTCTCCCTGCCCTTGGGCAATTCTCAGCCTCTTCAGTACTTGAGGCTAATCGTGGTCTTTGTTCCCTGATGGGCCTAAACCACTACACAAAGTTACAGTTGGACTCATGACCAGAGCTGTGGTGGCTCCATTAACCGAGTAATTGGTGATAATATCAAATGATGGGCTGGTCAGTTGGAATCACCCATCAGACTGACCCCATTCCCTGCCATGTGCCAGGGTTAAATTAAACACATTCCTTCTGTTGTCTCATCACCTGCCCCATACCCTAGATTCCTCTGTAGTGTTGTGAGTCTTCAACATTTTAAAAGAAACTAAAGCAAACCTCAGTGCAAATCTCTGCTCCTCACAGCCAAGCTCTCTACATTGCCTTTTTTGGATCAGTCAACACATTTATCACTGAAATCAATTTTTTAAGTGACATGCCATTTCCCATACTGAAAATGCAGATTGATTCCCAAGCAAATTCATCCAAGCACTTCCACTTCCCTTTAGCTGCTCTGGATTAATGATGAAAGACATTTTTTTTCACCTGGAGATAGCACAAATGAAGCTGAGGAACAAAAACCACACAATTTTCCATCCTTATGAGTTTTCACACAACTCACAGTACAACAAAATCTGTAGTTCAATTGATGCTGTACCTGAGGAAATAAACCTCAGGCCAATGTCACAGCTGCATTAGCTATAAAAGACTGAGATTCATAAATAGGTCTTGGAAACCAATAGCTATAGTGCAGCCTGTGCCATGGTATAAAGATCTCCAAGATGTTTTTTACCTGAAAAACAGAAACAGATTGACAGCAGAAAATCTGTCAAACAGGTTAACCTGCATTGAGCCTTGTGCTGACCTCATTTAGAGCTAGTTCAGCACCCTACTGAGGTTCCAGTAGTCTGCTACAGTACCCACTTTTTTTTCTGTTTCTGGCTCATCAAGAAAGGAAGACCAGCTATTTTAACTATCATTTTAAAAACCATGTGATTTTGCAGGGCTGTATTTTGAAAGTCTTACACAAACACCTGAACTTGGATTACTGATAGTTTTTGTCTGGTTTGGTTCACAATAATTGGTTGTTATTTGGCAGAAGACAGTTGATGCTTTCAGACGAATAGCCTAGGTATCAATCATAGAATTACAGAATTACAGAATCATAGAATGGTAGGGGTTAGAAGGGATCTTTAGAGATCATCTAGTACAACTCCCCTGCTAACTCAGGTCCACCTAGGTCATGTCACATAGGAATACATCCAGGTAGGTTTTGAAGACCTCCAGAGAAAGACTCCAAAACCCCTCTGGGCAGCCTGTGCCAGGGCTCTGTCACCCTCACAGTAAAATAGTTCTTTCTTATGTTTAAATGGAACTTTTTGTGTTCCAGCTTCATCTCATTACCCTTGTCCTGTCACTAGATACAACAGAAATTGTTTCTCCCAAGGCACAGGACTCTACACTTGTCCTTGTTGAACCTCATGAGGTTCCTCTCTGCCCACCTCTCAAGCCGGTTGAGATCCCACTGAATGTCAGCACAGTCTTCTGGGGAATCAGCCAGTCCTCCCAGTTTGGTGTCATCAGGGAACTTGCTGAGGGTACACTCTGTCCCCTCATCCAGGTCGTTGACGAAGATGTTGAACAAGACTGGCCCCAGAACCGATTCCTGTGGAACTTCATTGGCCACAGGCCTCCAACTCGATTCTGTGCAGAACAACTTTGTAATATGTGAATTTTTGCTTTGTTTTTGGGTTTTTTTTCCTTTGCAAATATTGTAATCACCTTTTCTTCTTCAAAACAGCTTTCTGCTCAGGGGAGAAAGAAGGAACTGAAGAAGAGCAGCATGCTGACTGTGAAAGGAATGAAGTTTCTCTTTAGCACTTAATGGTACTACATCTCTAATTATAGCAAAGTCTATTGTGGGATTACGTTGAGAACCATGATTATATGGAGAGAGAAAAAAGGAAAAGAGGAAACATTATGCAAAATAAGATGCTTCACACAAAATATTTCAGATGATCAGTCACCTACATTGACTTCAGCAAGGCTTTCAACACTGTCTCCCATAACATCCTCATCAAAATGCTTAGATAATGTGGTTTGGATGAGTGGACAGTGAGGTGGATCGAGAGCTGGCTGAATGACAGAGCTCAGAGGGTGGTGATCAACGAAGCTGAGTCAAGATTGAGGTCTGTGGCCAATGGAGCTCCACAGGGATTGGTTCTGGGACCAGTCTTGTTCAACATCTTCATCAATGACCTGGATGAGGGGACAGAGTCTACCCTCAGCAAGTTGGCTGATGACAACAAACTGGGAGGACTGGCTGATTCCCCAGAAGGCTGTGCTGCCATTCAATGGGATCTCAACCTGCTTGAGAGGCGGGCAGAGAGGAACCTCATGAGGTTCAACAAGGACAAGTGCACAGTCCTGTACCTCAAGAGGAATAACCACATGCATCAGTACAAGCTGAGGATTGACTTGCTGAAGAGCAGCTCTGCAGAGAGACACGTGGGACTCCTGATTGATAATAAACTAATCATGAGCCAGCAATGTGCCCTCGTGGCCAAGAAGGCCAATGGCATCCTGGGATGCATCAAGAACAGTGTGTCCAGTTGGTTGAGTAAGGTTCTGCTCTCCCTTTACTCTGCCCTTCTGAGACCTTATCTGGAATCCTGTGTCCAGTTCTGGGCTCCCCAGCTCAAGAGGGACAGGGAACTTCTAGAGAGAGTCCATTGCAGGGTCACCAAGATGATCAGGAGACTGGAGTATCTTCCTTATGGGGAAATGCTGCAGGTTCTGGGATTGTTCATCTTGTAGAAGAGGAGATTGAGAGGGCATCTCATTAACACTTGCAAGTACTTGAAAGGTGTATGTCAAGAGGATGAGGCAACATTTTTTTCTGTAGTGTCAGTGATAGGACAAGAGTTAATGGACCAAAGGTGGGAACACAAAGAGTTCCACTTAAACATAAGAAAAAACTACTGTCAAGGGTGAGGGAGCCCTGGCACAGGCTGCCCAGGGGGGTTGTGGAGTCTCCTTCTCTGAAGGTTTTCAAAACCCACCTGGACACATTCCTGTGTGATCTGATCTAGGTGGACCTGCTTTGGCAGGGGGGGTTGGACTAGATGATCTCTAGAGGTCTCTTCCAACCCCTAGTGTTCTATGATTCTGTGATTTCCAATGTGCATGGTTGTCATTTTGCCCCAGCAGTACCTTGCCTTTGGATCTTCGGCCACTTGCTCTGCCCACCTAGGTTTCATACTAGATGAGAACTCCAAACCTTAAAGGTCTTCACTGTCTCCACTTGGAAAATCTTTTTTCATTCATAAGGTTATTTCCCACTTAATTCAATGTCTTCTAACCTGCCCCTGTTATCTGAATTGTTACCTATAAAGACATATGCCAATTTGCTTTGCAGGCTAAGCCAGGAGCATATGTTTACACTCTGGCTTTACTTGCTGCTCCTACCACTCTTTACTTCATCTCACACCATTTATCAAAGTTGCCAATGCCATAGAAAAACATGTTAAACATAAAACTTATTTTTCTTTAGCTAAAGTAGAAAAGAAGGAAATCTATTTGGAACCAATTTGTCTCTTGCTTATGCAGAACGTAGACCCCAAGGGGAGACTCCACTGCATTATATATTTAGTATCTCAGCACCATCTACAAGGCAGTTGACTTAACTGCACATCCCTTCAGGACACTTATAAAACCTATTAGCTTTAACTCCATATCAGCTCCAGCAAGTGAAGTGCAGGGCATGTAAAGTTTAACATCCATCCGTGCCTTGAGCTTCAGTACGTTAACTTGTCAATGCCATTAAAGCTAACCATTTCAGTGGTGCTTAATATTGGTGCTGAGCTACTGCATGTGACAATGTAATGTACAGGAAACAGTCTCTGTCTGCTGGTTGCAGTGGATGGAAATAAAGAGATCAATCAGAAGTAACTGCATTTTAGAGCAAGGGATACAGATGTCTACATGACACCTTAGGAAACACTGGAATTGCACCAAATAAACTAACCCAAGGGAAAGGAGATAGATATATTTACATCATGGTAAATCTTACCTTATAGTTTGGCTGCTGCTTCAGCCCTCATTGATTTATCTTTTTCTAACTATGGCAAACTAAGAACTAATTTATTATCAAATCAACCCAAAAGAACGCTTCAGGTTATTATGGCGTTCAGTACTTTCCAGTACGCAAAAGTCTTGACACCATCTTTCAGTCATTGAGTTTTTTCTGCAGATTTTATCCTTATTAGAGACGTACAGTTCATGTCACATTCTCCTAAACACCACGAACAAAATTCTCTGTAAACTAAGTAAACATTTCCATTCATGCACTGAAAAGCATTTTTCCTTCAAGTGATTAATATACCTTTACACAATTCAAGCAAGCATCTCTTCTTCAGTTTCACACCTCATACCAGAAATCTCATCTCATATTTCATGTCACATCCCCAGAGAGCCTCAAGAAGAGAGCATAAATCACTTGTGTTGTAACTGAGCCAAACTCTGTTTATTCACAACAAACACATGCTCTCAGCATTGAGTTCATTGTGCCCTATTCCTAGTTCTTCAATGGCCATATGAAGGAACACAACCTGATAACAAAAATTTATGATTGCTTATGAGACACCAGATTGTCTGGACAGTTATTTTCATTATCTCTTTTAAAAAGGTTATATCAGCAAATACATTAGTGATGGAAAAGACTAACTATGTTAGCCCAAAGCATTATTTACAATTGCTTGCAATGCAAGAAATCCGTTTAACCATTCCAGATGAAACATAAAACTAGAACTTCAAATAAAATTTGATCTAGAAAATTAAACTAGTTATTTTCACCCATACTTCAAAATTAATAGTAAATTAACAACTTTATTTTACAAACTTCATTAAATTTACTTTCCTTTAAATTAAACTTTATTAACCTATTTAAAAAAAAAAATCTGCAAAAAGATATTTTCTAAAACATAGAAGTTGCGAGATGCAAGGGTCTATAGAGTCAGAAGTCCAAGAAAAACACAAACTAAAACTAACTTCTGAAAGATAGTTCCTCATCCATATTTCAAAATCTCACCTGAAACACAGCTTGACACGACAGAAGATTCTACGGAGGACTGCTTATGGGCTTGTCTTTTGCCAGTGATGTACAATGAAAGTTGCTTGAAGCAGAAATCATTCTGAGACCAACAGAAAATGTACATAAATTATTTATACCAAACTACATTATTTCCATGCATGAGCTCAAGACCATTTTTCTTTAAAGTTTATGTCAACAACGTATGTTCTGTAGCTGAGCTGATGGAAAAAAATCATGACAAAGAAACCAACTGCAATGCAGAAATTAGCTGGTTCAGATTTAAAGTGCCTTAGATTTCTCAATACCATTTGAGAAAAGCATCAAATAGATTATATAGCAATATGTACTTTAGAATTAATTTCACTGAAGCTTACTCCAGACTGGCATAAGGACAATCAAGTAGGATATGAGAAGGAAGACAAGTTTGTAACAAAAAGTGCAAGTACTGACACAGTCAGTGACTGTGCTGTTAACAGCAATGTCCACATCAGTAAAGAATGTCTGGCTCTTGCTGTATATACCATCAGCTTCCTCAAACTGTTGCTTCTCTCCCAGCTATAAAATGAGCAAGTGGCTTTTTAACAGGATTCAAAGATGCTTTTTCAGTCTGTGGCTTTTCATTCACTGAACATGGCTAACATGCAAGGATAGATGTGTTTTGTGATAAAAGTCCTACAAAAGAATACTGGAGCAGAGTAAGTGTAAAAGCTGCAGTGGACATAAGGCTTTGTAGCAGAAATTTCAGGCCTCTTCCAAGCCTTATTTCTGATGTGGCTTCTACATTGCTTGTAGCTAGGTTGTTCTGCCTACACAGTGTATTGGTAGAGACACTTGCTGCTGTCAATATGGTCTACACTCCCAGAGAGCAACGATTTTCTTGTCAATCCTGGCCCCACCATTACTCCTGCACAGCCAACAGTCATCAGGAAATAGGGCACCTGTAACTCTCTGTATTTCTAATAAACACCTAGGTATTGAGTCACCCAAATGAAAAAGTCAAACAAAAATAGTATAACTGTCTAGGTCAACAGCAAAATGAACCCTATAAAGAGAGCAGATTGGCTGCTCATGGAAATCCAGCCTCAAAAGCAATTTTCAAAGGATAAATGGGTAATTCCTTTCCATTATTATGGGCTATTTCAGCTCTCACTAAAGTCAGCAAGGACTGGTCCATAATGGCTAAGGGAGCAGAGAACTATGTAAGCATTTTCAAAATTGCATTAATGAGAGTAAAAAAAAAAAAAGAAAAGAAAAGAAAAGAAAAATAGAAACAAAAAACCTGGACTTTATTTAAACCCAAGAAGCTTGGTATTATTTCTAGGCTGACACTAAAGAAGGATCATTTTTCTAATTAGAAAAACACAAGAGAAACCAAAAGACAAAAATAAATCCATAGCCTAAATACAAGTAGAATAAGAATATACACATGAATATGATATCAAAAGCAAGATTAGCAGACCCTACTGCTCAGTGCATAGGCAGACAAATAGGGCTGTTCAAGCATCCCCTTCAGGGAAAACACATTGCAGAAGCAGGCGCACAGCTTGACTTCTGTTGGAACCTGGCTGCAAAATGCACGTCATACTGCTGCTGGCCAGTAACTACACACATGCCCTATCAACACCACATAAATATCCTGCTCTCCTAGACCTATTTATTACCATATTTTTTTTTTGCTTCCTATCATTGACTTATCATTTCTATATGGCCTACTAATCTTGTTATTTCCATTTCATAGCCACAGGAAGGAAAAATTTAGTTATGCCTCAGTAAGAAAAAAGTGGCCAGACATTCTGAGCTGTGTAAGTGAATCCAAGTGAAAGTATCCATGCATGGTTGTTAGGCATCACCAATGCCTGCTGGAGAATAGTTCTTTCTAGAGACTCAGGGGCTCCTTGTAATTTGTTATATAGTCTGGCAGTGATCTAGACCTAGATCCTTCCATTTGAAGAAGTAGCCCTGAACTGGGAAGGAAAGACAGCTCTGTTTGCACCTCAATTCTCTTGGACACAGCTCTCTTTGTGCCTTATTTCCAAATATTGTTGTCAGATAAACTATTTTACCACTTTACAAGCATGTGATTTTCAGCTGGTAAAGCTTTATAATTTTTAATAATCATTTCAGACATCTTTGCCCAGAGAAAACTGGAGTGCAAATAATCACCATTCACAGTACTTTCATCTGTTTTTTCTTAATACTCTGAATGATTATATGTTTGAAAATTTAGGGAACTATATAAATTAATAACTACACAAAAAGTACTGGTAGTGTATTTAAGTTCCCTTAGTATATATTCCTTTATATTACACAGAGATTCCATTCCATTACTATAAAAGGAGCCAAACTCTGTGAACTGGTTTGATCCAATCAGGGAGTTTTTTACTGCTTGTGAGTCATCCTGACGTGGCCATACAACAAAATACACAGGAGCAGGAAGTAACACAGTTTCAGTAGCAGGAGTTTGGTCAGATATGCTCCCTCAGAGGGAATTATATCACCCCAAAATTGATTTCAATAATACTCTTGCAATAAGAAGTCTGTATAAAATCCATAAAGTTACTTAAAATATTCTTTCTGAACTTTTGCTAAATTATCTACTTACAGAATTGTCCTAGTTATCACTGATCTAGTTGAGCATCATCATATTGAGAGGTTTTGGGGTGATTATTTTGCTTACTTTGATGGGAGGGTTAGAGTTTGGTCTGATTTGGTTTTTTTAGTGATGAGATTCCTTTCAGAGATAGCTTCAGTACTCTCCTATTCACAAACAAATTCCTACTATTATCTGGCATTCTGGGCCTGTGCTGAGATTAAGAAGATGTTGTGTACTGGTGAGAAACTTGTGTATTGTTGAAAGCATTGAGAAACAATTCTCTTTGAAAATCAGAAGATTAATTCTGATATAAATGGAAAATGATCATCCTAATCTTCTGCTTTGGTCACATAGGAATGTATCATTTACCCAAGCTCTTCCATTTGCCAGAGAGCAGTTGCACACCAGGAGCCCTGCCAGCCAGGGTGAGTGTGCCAAGGCCCTGCACCGTGGGGAATGACCTGCCAGCAAATCTAGGTCCCCATGGGCTGCCCCAACAGCATTACAGGGTTGCCTTATCTGACCTTCACACGACCAACAACAGCACCTTGAACAAATCAGAGAACAGTTGTAACCCTTCTTGGACCTGCAGCAAGATCTTGAGTTGCCTCTTGAACAGCATGGGAAGAACAGATGATGTCTTTCCTCAAATACCACAACTTTTACAAAGAACATGGCTGAAAACCCAGATATTTCTGAAAACAGGAATTGCAGGGAAAGACGTTTTCAGCTCTACCTGGCAAGCAAAAAATAAAACCATGCATTGCATTTCATTTTGAGAAAATCTATGCTGTCTGGTTCATTGGCTAAAATTGCAAATCGAAAACTTATTGATGATACAAATACACTCACGTTTACCAGGGATAGCCTTTTCTGATCTGGCCACTATCCCTTAGCCCCTCTAGTCTGAAAAGGAAAGCCTATCTATCTCCTCCCTCAGCAACAAGCTATTTCCCATAACAGATGCGTTCTTCTTCAGCAGCTGACAAATCTCCAGCAATATTAGCAAATGTTGTCACAAGAGCACATTCCAAACAGTGGCACACAATTAGGCTGAATTATAAACACTACTTTTCCAACGCGTGTCTCAGACCAAGTATCTAAACCCTCATGTCATAGAATCATTACAGTTGGAAAAGACTTTTAAGATCATCAAGTCCACCTGCTAATCTGTGAGTGTTTCCATTGTTCCTCTCATTAATTCAATGAAGAGAGGTGATCCAAATCACTGAAGTACCCTGATATCCTTTTATATAAACAACTGCCCAAAGGCAACTGCTGGGAGGTAAGGTCAACTACATGATTGAGTGGACCAAGCAAAAGCAACAGAGGAGAAGAAGATAAAATAATTCTTTCCCATTCTCTATGTCTTCTGGGCAGCTGGTTTGGCTAGAGGTTTTCAGAATAGCTCTCACAGTGCAGCTTCAAAAGTAAAGTGATGTGTAGCTGCAGGTCACCAATTTAACACTGCCTTGGTCTGCTACTGTCTGACTTTCGGTTGGTCAAATGCTGATGTAGCATCAGGCTGAGAAACACATCAAACACTATAAGCAGCAAACTCATAAAAGCATTTAACATTGAACTGTGACTACTTTCCCCCTCTTTTCTTGTGTAGTAAGTCAAAGCTTGTAAATCCGAGATGTAATGTGGGCAGCTTACTATCAAGCTCTTAATACACTTTGGCAACAGAAATTGTGTCTAAGCTGCCTATGGAGGGTAAGGATATAGTATCTTTCTTAACTAGTGTCATCAGTTCACCAAAAATCTTAGAAATTAAAGAAGATATTTTTTTTCTGCATTCTTTTTGAGGTGGCGACCTGCAGTTCTGATTATCAATACCAAAGAATATGAGCCCAAGCTAAAATGTTGAACAGAAGGACTTGCAAACAGACCAGCCACCTCCCCAAGGAGAGAGGTGAAGATTACCTTTGTGCAATCAGCCTAGGAAATGAGAGAGCAGGAGGTAGGACATGACTGCTTCCCACAAATGCACTGACGTGAAATTATTTGGGGAATAAGTGCTAATCAAGCTGAGACAGAACCAGCCCATAAAATAGGAACAGTGGCTGATTTTAAATAAAAAATTAGGAGGTTCCTAATCAGTAATTATATTCTGGGACAGCCAGGATAGGGGGCAGTGGAGATCAGTAAGCTACTTGGTACTCCATCTTAAAAGGGAATTGTATGATGTGGTGACAGCAAGGAACAGGACTTGAATACCCAGAATGTCTTTTCAGTCCTGTGTTCTTGAATACAGACGTAAATGAAGATTTGTTTTTCCCTTCTGCTTAGATATAGTACAAAGAAAAGGTTTCTTCCACAGATAGCTACTCTATTCCAGGTGTGGGAGAGCTGCCTTTCAGTAGCAGGCTGCAAAGCTGAAGAGTGATTTAGCAAAAAGATAAAAGCATCTTAGTTGTAAGTTTTCATTTTAAACATTTAGATCAATGTGGAAATACCTTCAAGAAATACAAAATAGCTGCATGAGAAGAGCAAGTAATCTATTCCAGTTTATGTCTGTGTGACACTCAAAATCTCAGTTCATGTTTCACGAATTTCACTGGCTCTTCTGCTATGCTGTATTTGAGAAGTAGGTAGCTTTTTAAGTGTCAGTCAGGAAATTACAAAGCCAAGCCACCATAATGAGAGACAATTGCTGCTCACTTTGATTGGAATTGGAGATATCAGCCCTGACAGCAGTCAGTTTCACTGCTTCCACCCGTGTATGCCTGGAAGCAGAACAGCAAGTTCCCAGTGTTACAGCACAAGAAAATCTCATTGATGGGATTTAAATGCGTGGCATTTCTCTCAGCCACGAAAGGGGATAGACAACAGGTATATTGATTAGCTTTCCTGGTCAAAAAGCAGCTCTTAATGTTATATTTTCTAGTTTCACTCTCTTCACTTGAAAGGATATATGACCATATCAAATATCAAACCTGTTTTTCAAGAGTAATTTGAAGTGCAATTAGTCCAACGGTACTTAAACAGTACTCAAAGCTATTTTGACTTTCAAAGTGCAGACTGTTGGCCAAAATCCAAGCTAAGGTCCCATATTTTTGACAGTTATGCTGCAGCTAGACACATTTCTCACCTACAGCTTCATTTTAGGAACTGTTAGGCCTCTAATCATCTTTGTTTTGCAAGACTAGGTCCTGCCCATGCCATTTGTTAAAAATGCAATGTTTACTGGTACAGAACTCACAGAAGATTTTTCTCTTTGTCTTCTGAAGCTGTTAGGCACAGTACTATACCAGTGCTAACAGGTACAGATTAAAGGTAAATATTTCCTCATAGCTGCTATGTCTCAAGTAACTGGAGAAGCTGTGATACTGTAGGGAGATTAGGAATTTCAGACACTTTTAAAAAATGTCTCTGAGCAAGAGAAATTAATTCATTTTGAAGTGTTCTTGATCCACTGATAATAGACAGTTAAAAATAGTTTAAAAACTGAACAAGATGTAGAGATCGGCACCAAGCACAAGATGCCAGAGCACCCAGCACAAGTGGATTTACCAAATACTGACAGTCTCTCCTGCAAAGCCACCCTGCTCATGCTCTAACTCAGCTCAGCCTTTAGCACAACTTCCTTGGCAATTGTGAGGGCCCACAAGCAGAGGAGGTTTCTCTTGAACAGGAGGCTCCTGAACAGTGAAAGCAATGTCAGCCCTTGCTCACAGAAGGAAAGGTGGTGAACCTTGGTTCTTGAATATAGGATATTTGAGGTCCATTTCCATTTTTAGATTCATCTCATCCTGAATCACACATGTAAAACACATGTGAAGGTCATGCCCCAAGTGTAAAGAAAGCACAAGGCTGATGTGCTCAGGTAAAGATATTCAAAGTTAGACCTGAGGGAAGGACACTTTACAAGAGCTAATAAGCAACATGCAGCAACCTTGGTAGACAAGTCTGAAGCAAATGCCTTCCTCCTCTAAAACTAAGGAAAAAAAAATAATGCCAAGATGTGGAAAAAGAAAAGGCAACTTTTTTCAGAATTCACTATGAAAATCTATATGATGGATAAGAAAAAATCCATACAGGAGAGAACATGAAAAACATTCTCCTCAATAAAGATGAGCACAATCACTATTCTCTCTGCAATCATCTATCGCAGAACATGCTACCCATTTAAAAAGAGCCTTTCATTTCTCATATATCCTACAAGATTTTCAAGAACAATTAAACATATTTACAGGTAGCAGTCTGGTCTCATGGCTGGTTTTTTAATGTTTCATAAGCATTTTTTCCTAGACATGGTTACTGTGCCTTGGACACAGAAATATCAACCAAGAAATCAATCACTCCAGCAAACTATTTTTTTTTTCTGCTCTTTTTTTTGAATTCTAAGTGGATATTATGCCTGACTGCAGGCAAACTAAAACTGGAGTACCTAATTTGCCAAATATTCTTAATTCTCTTGGTATTTAAAGAAAAAATATGAAATGTCATGGTTACACTCCTTAAAGGGAGTGCCTGCACTGGTAGTGGTCCAACCTCCTCTTCAGCCATAAGCTGAACTACACTGCCTTCAGCAGCCATGCAGCATATTCATGGCAACTACATTTAAGCAAGTTGATTTGCTCACATAGACACAGATAATATGATACTGGATGCAATAAGGCTAGTTTGTTTCTAGCCTGCTGCTTAAATAACATGATAATATATTCTTAGGAAATCTGAACCAAATGTACCACTATTCACACTCAAGACTCTTCTGTTGTAGTGGGTTGGACTCATCGAGCTTCTCCTGAGCTTCAACTCTCTCAACTAGTAAGGAATCCCTTACTGTACCTGGATCTGCACAACTGAGATGAATAACACTTAAGATCAGGCATTAAGCATCAGGAACTCTCTCTGCTATGTAGACTCACCCTTTGCTTCCAGGATTGACCTTTAGGGGTTTAGGCAAGTGATAAAAATGCATAATAATAATATAAATGTGGACCAAGAAAGCAAAGTTGCAATATTCCTTCATTTAGAGCTTTGTGGTAATACAGAGGGTTTTTACAAGTGTTTACCTCTGACTGAAACTGCATTTTTTTTAAAAACAAACAAACCACAGACATGTAACTCCTAAACAATTCCAAGGCTTTTTGGAGCTCTGACTGAGGCTTAATTGCTGCATATTGACTTCAAACTTTGCACACCAAAACACTTCAATCTCATAGAAATGTCTTTAGCTCACTACTTAAAATAAAATCTATACAAAATTGAAACTGGAAGTACCAGAAATCTATTCAGTGTCTGACTACGTTTTATGGTAGCTGACAGTCTAGGTAGAAATCAATCCTTGAAAAATGCTGTATCTGAATTACAACTTACGAATCTCCAGCATAATTTGAAATTGAGAATTTGTTTAATCTTCCTGAAAATGATAAGAGATGTCAGAAGAGTAAGATTTAATTCTATTGAAATTTATAGTTCATCTAACTCTACATCTTCACACTGTCATTTTACCTTGCTCTTCACTCTCTTTCTCAGCAGCAAAGTTAGTTTTTCACGGTACTCAAAGACTTGTTTGCATTCACTCCTTACATAATGCTTCCTACCATTCAGCACGGACTTTTATAAAACAAGAATAAGACACCTAGACCTGAATAGAGTTAATTCTACAAATGCATCACTTTACCCTGAGAAATCTGATTAAAATTATAAAACATGCTTCAATGTTCATTCTTCAGAAAGATAAACCTTATTCCATACTGTCTCAGAAGTGAAATGAAAAAGCCTATTGTTTTTAAGACTATCATCAGCTAGTAAAATGAGCCTGGCAGTACACAGTAGCTGAGGGTGCTCACACAGTCACCAGTAGCTACTAATTTAAAACCAGCAATCTAGAATAATTTCTAATCTTTCAGAAATTATATGTGAGCTTCCTTACTAGAAGCTGGACACTAACTTTATAAATGTTCTCAATAGAGTAGCCATATAGTTTGCCTTAAGGCCTCAGGAACAGATACTAAGATAAACAATTACAAACATAACATACAAACAATTACAAATACACATCTCTGTGAAGCCTTCAAATTTGTTTCTGTCTTACACTTTACCTCAAAGCTTGGAAAGAGTAGTAGGGCCACATTACTTTACACATCGAAAACTAGCATGTGCTCCTGTTAAAGGTGCTGGATTGAATCAGAAAAGCCAATTCCTTCCTCTGCACACCCTACAGGACTATACCTCAGGCAGCTGCCTATCAAGAATGCCACGACTGAAATCACAAGTCCACACTTTTCTGGCAAAGACAGCGGTTTGTTGCTCATCTCTGCATGTTGCTAAACTGGCCATTATGTTGAACTCGGCAGGAAGGCACAACCAAGAAGTTTTGGTTATCCTTCCCTCCTGGACCTATATACTCACAATGCCTATATTCCTATACATCTATGTACACTCACAATACCTGTATACTCAAAATAATTAGCAACTCGTATTTCCTGTGAAACTAGAGGTGCCACTTTCAGTAGTTATCCTGTGTAAACAGAGGGGTTGTGTACATTCTAGCACCAGGTACAGGCTTTATGGATGAAGTTACAACAAAAGAAGATGTTACTTCCCTTGAAATAATATTTGAGAGGAAACTCTTGGAAACCTAAGTTGAAGGAAAGGTCTAGAAAAGAGGAATTTTAAAACAAATTTTGATATAATACATATTGTTGAAAGCACTAAGTGTGGGACAATGTTAACACCTACAGTCAATAGAAAAGGCACATGAATCTGCTTTTTTTTTTTAGGGAACACACCTTCAGAAAATTAAAGCTGGAAGTATACACATTAGCTAGTCACATCCCACAATGCTGATTTCAAAATTACTGAACTTAAATTTTATGTCATTCTTAAAACACCATAAACGAGTTTCCCATTGCCAGCCAAAGCTGCAACCAGATGCAGAAGAACGATATCTTACGTGCTGTCTTCAGTGAGGCCACTATCTTCATACTGCCATTAAAAAGTTGCAATTGCTGTATCACTAAATAACCATATCAATATGCTTGTAATAAAAGAACTGTTTTGAAGGACTGTCACTTTGCTGTAGAACACCATGAGGTTCAAATCTGCTTTCTAAAATTACATGTAACTAGTCTCACAGTAAATGTAATTGGCAGAATAGCCACTCATCACTACTAGAAGAGCCTGAAAGTCACACGTTTTCCTGAGAGATATGTTTACTGTGTGTCAAAAAAAAAAGGCTTTCAGCATAAAAGCTTTCAAAGTAACAGTACAACAAGCACAATCCTAAATTTTCAATGAAATCTGACAATGAGTATCCGAGGTTACAAATCTTAATGACAGTCCTAGTTAGAGCTAAGAAGCTTCACCTTTTGAGATGTCCAGCAGTCTCTGTTAGCATGGCCTTAGGCTGCTGGCACCTAGCTGTTGCTTCCAGGCTGCTTCTCAGGCACTCTATGGGAAGCCTCAGCAGCTGGTGCTGCTTGTAGCTTTCCTGCTGCAAACTTTCCTGAAAAGGCAGTGATGGAGCACTGAAGAAGTGGCACTGAATAATACAGCACTACGCTTTTAGGCTGACATAAAGGTCATTCAGCCTTAAGCAGGAAAAAGTGCTCATAATGGAGGTACAGCATCCCTCTCTTTTAGCAAAGGTTGATAGTACCTTTCCCAGCTTCTCTTCCAAGATGATTATAAACCAATCTCAGTCATCAGGTTTCAGGCCTTCCCAGGAAGCCATTTACATAGAAAGTAGTTGTCATCACAAGGAAATTTCATCCTAAATATTCAACCTAAATGATGTACCTGCCTTAATTTCATCTCGTTATTTTAACCCAATAATCAGTCCTTCATCTCTCCTCTGCTTTATCTTTCTAACACACTGGTTCTTTCATTACCTTCCAATTTGTGTTAGATTCCACTCCATTCACCAAAAATCTTTCTCTTAATGGCATTTAGAATCTATTTTGTCAGTTATACTATTTTCTTTTTCTTTTCACGGGCTAGTTTGTAGTTTTGGCAATTAACTATAGTAGCCCCTTTTCTGACCACACAGCTATATCTCTGCCCCTATTACTTGTCTCTAGAAGTAACCCTTTTACCTATATGTTAGCTTTGAAAACTGGCATTCCTCCCCAGAGCCAGAAGCATGTGCACATCTTTTCCCAGTAAGCAGTAAATGAACTAGTCAAAAGTTTCAGATTCTCAGTATCAGAAGTAGATTGTTTTATTGCAATGAGTCATCAACCAAAAGCAGACAATGATTCTTCTTAACAGTTAATTAAAAAAACAAATGTGGAGCAGTTCTTGCTCAGATAGTCTTTCATTTCCAAGTTCATCAAGTTTCCTTTAATACATTAAACAAGACAGTAAAGTAGGACAAGAAGATCAAAAAACATCAGGAAATGCTGAATATTGTACATGACATTGCAACTGAAGGACTTGTGAATCAGTACTGGAAGATTCCTTACCTGCTCCTCAAATAGTTCCTTAAAACCAAGAGCAAACTCACATCACACATCCACTTCAAAACATCAATACCTTATTACCTGTGAGACTGCATGGCTGGTCTTTGCCAAGAAGTTACTTCAATGTGATCCATGCATCTTGAGCCCAGTACTGCTATAATTTTTATGATCTTACTGCTGCCACACGTGCTCAAGGTGGCCTTTCTGTGTGTGAGATGCAGAAATGTAGGTCTGGACAGATCTACCTCTGCTCAGGAAGACAGAACATTGTGCCTTTGAGTATCAGTGCTCTAACTTTGTGGCACCACAGCAAGCTGTGGTACTACAAAATGTACTTCAAAGTACTTCATTACTTCTTTTCACAACAGAAAATCTCCCCATCTGAATTCAGAAAGCCCCATAGGTCCAGGGGAGATTGTATTTATCCAGCCTGATAATCATAGATATTATTTTGAAAAAGCAGAACAGCTGAGGAGAGTAAACTCAATTCTCCCTCCAGCCTCCTGTGACAGCTGGGAGTCTGAAGTAATTGCTAAACATGACAAAATGCTTTTAAATACACAAATAGAGGGGGGAAAAAAAATCAGCCTCTCTGTAGCACAATAACAGCAGGGGAAATAAGCTTATTTATACTTATCTCTTTCTTCTCCATGTTAAGCAGTTTATTTGTTCTTGGGACACAACGATTGTTATACCTGGCTGCCTCAGTCATTTATTGCAATCACTGAATTCAGAGATTATGAAAATAACCCTGGAAAATGTCTTATAAAGCCAGCTAGTCCATTCCCCAGCTTCAGGGCAGGTCCAGCTAAAATTTCTCCTTTCTGATGTATTCTAATCTATTCTCAAAAAACCTGCAGTCGTGTAGAGCCCATGACCTTCCTGTCAATCACATGACAATCTGTTCTCAATCACACTACTGCCAATAGGACACAGTAAGGGAGAAAAGCTGTTTCGTCTGCAGCAGTTTGTCATTCATGAGGCAGCACTTCCACCTGAGAAGCAAAGATCTCTCAGCTCCCTTCACAAACTCCTTCCACCTAGATCCAAATGTGTTGCACCAGACTTTCCAAAGGCTGGAGGAAAATTTGCTGGGTTTTCCTGTTGTTCTCAAAGTGGATTGCAGCCTGGGATTCAAAGACAGAATGAAAGTAAAAAGAGATTACTGCAGACAATTACACAGGATGGCATTTTGCAGTCCAGCTTTAACTTTTATCATATGCAGAGCTTTTCTGCAGCTTACATATTAGAGTTCAAATACTGCTGTGTAACGTCAACCAGAGCACCGATGGTTGTCTAATCCTCAGCCACCAGCCACCCTGATCTCTAAGCAGGCTGCTAGAGGAATGGCAAAACAGCAGATTAAAGGATTTGTAAGCAACAAACATGGCTTTGGCCATACCAGGCAATTCCAGAGCTGTTTTGGATGGCATGGCAACAAGTTACCAAGACCAGATTTGTGCAAAACTAGTTTAAACCTTCACAGGCAGAGGGTAAAGAGTGATGTAGATCATAAAGCTGCAAAGGGCTCTGCATCCATATTCTGTTGCTACTATGCATGGAAATCTAGTATGATACCTTTATTACCTTTACTGCTGTGCACACTAAATTCAAATCAAAGACAGACTAATGCAGCTGTCTTTTGCTTTGTAGGCATGCCTTAATGGGATGTTGCTGAGCATAACCTCAGTGTAACACTTTTGTTTCAAGTGGGAGAGAAATCTCACCACTTACTAAGATCCGCAGGGCTTTAGATATGAACTCAGACCCATAAATACCTTTTGGGTATCTATGTATCTTCTGACATGCAGAGCCTTAATTTTTTTACTAATTCCAAAGAGTGTAATACAGCTTAGAGATACAGAAAGATTTTGCACATTTCATCATCATTTAGTAGCTAGTAACAGGACAAGGGGTAATGGGATGAAGCTGGAACACAAAAAGTTCCACTTAAACATAAGAAAAAACTATTTCACTGTGAGGGTGAGGGAGCCCTGGCACAGGCTGCCCAGAGGGGTTGTGGAGTCTCCTTCCTTGGAGGTCTTCAAGACCCGCCTGGACATGTTCCTATGCGACCTGATCTAGGTGACCCTGCTCCTGCAGGGGGGTTGGACTAGATGATCTCTAAAGGTCCCTTCCAACCCCTACCATTCTATGATTCTATGATCATGCTTAGGCAGAGGATTTCTGAGTCTTTTGTTTTCAATCTTGTCAAACACTTGATGCAGCCTACTCGGCCACAGAGCTCTGTGCTGAAGGATCTCTAAGACACAGGTCTCTAGGTACACCCAAGTAAGAAGTTCCTGCATTGCTAGGCTATCAGAGAAATGTAAAACCACGCACCCAAAACATATCATTCAGCAGGAAGTGATGGCTTCTACATCCTTTTTCTAAAAAAAAAGAATTAATAAAACAATTAGAACACTTTCTAGTACTTTCTTACGATACTGATTAAAGTGCATCTAATTAGCCCTTCCATTACTAATTCCAATACACAGGCAATTAAAAGCCATTTTTGTGAATTCCTGTTTGAATTCTCAGTTTTATTCCACTTGTCATTAATTTTAGTAAATTCTTAGCAAACAGCTTGACAGCAACTAAATTGCCCCTTCTAGGCCAGCAATTCTTACACCATGCAGATAGAAGTCATTCTACTTAAACCCTGCTGCAAGCAGGAAAGTTAGGAACTGTTGGCTTTCTTTTTTCATGTAAGCCAGTACAAAATGGAAACACTGTTTTTCACCAAAGGAGTTTTGCTATGTTGTGCCTCACAGCAGACAATTAGAGCCACAGAGTAAAGTAAAATGTTGTTTCCTATGCAAAATGTCTGCAGCTAATACCCCATCCAGGGGATGAGTGGTTTGCACAAACATTAGCATTTTGAATGTTGCTCTGATAGATGTTTAGGGGAAAATAGATTTTAAAATCCTGGAAATATATTTAAGCAATAAAAAAGCCTATTTTTTCCACCTTATAATTGTTTCTTCAGGCATGAAAATGAGTCTGAAGTCTGGTCTCTAATTCTGTGCATCACTGCCAGTGCCGTTAAAGAGCAATGAACACTCCAAATACTCCAATGTTCAGACTTCCCACTAAGCTTTTACCTCAAGAGTCCAAGTTTCATCCTATTTCTACAAAGTTTTATCTTTGGAGTGTTTTCACTCAAGCACTGTCATAAGTAACCCTGTGACTTCGTTCCCATTAGACCACAGATCTCCACCTTGCTGGTCTCATTGGGAAAGATATTTCAGCCCCAATATGAACCTTCTAAATGTATCTAGTGATGTCAGTTGTTCTGCACTATCCATTATTCCATCATTACTGATCTGCACTACTTTCTCTAAGATAGCATTTGAAAATTGCTGTACTAGAACTCTGTAGGACAATACAATTTCTAGTATAAATAATTTCTTAATTTTGACTGCTTTAATTCAAACCTTTATTACTTCTTAATACTTTCAGATACTCAATTTCTCTGCAACAATCATTTTTCCCCGACTCCCTCAATCCCTGCAAGATTAAATGGAGACCACACAGGCTAAGGCTGCACCAGTAGCATTACAGCAGCATGCCCGAGGGCAGACAGGGGCTAAAAGGGCCATTTTGCCAGACACCAGGTACTTAGATGTGGGGAAGTTCAGTCTCCTGAAGCCCACCTTGCCAAACACAAGCGTGCTGGCAGCTTTTATTCCTCCATAAACTGATAGTTCCCACCTATGGATGTCTGTCTGTTTCTAGCATCCTGCTCTCTTTTAGAAGACATAGTTTTCCTCCAAGTACTACTGGAGGTAACTGAAACAGGTAAGTCATGTATTGAATTACAGTATGAGTTCAGGATTACATCTATGCAAACTCCAGGGGCTAATTTTAAACAGCAGAGTCATTCTCCTTTCCTTCAACAGTGCTGGCAAACCAGTTGTCTTTGAATATTTGATCACAGCTTTCAAAAGTCTCAGGAAATAGCCTTACTAACAAACAAACAAAACTCAAACTCAGGACACACAAATAACCCAGCCACTAAACAATTGATTGCAGACTTATTTAGAGCCATATGAAAAACTTAGACTGACACAAATCTGAAAGTCTCTTGTTTTCATATTAAAAATGTGCAGTGTACGGCAAGTATCTGAAATGGCAAGAGGATGTTGAAGCCACAGCACTTTCTCACCAGCTGAGATGACATTTTCAGTAACCTGGCAAGTCTAACAGAATGTACTCTCCAGAAAACTTCTTTACTTCAATAAACAAGTTACAGATCAGCTTTCCATAAAATTGCACACCAGAATGTAGGTGCCAGGGAAAACAAAAAAAAACTCCACCCACATATATAAAGCTTTGCTTTTAGGAATCAAAGAAACACATACTATCAGTAGGGCAGGACTTGAGTTAATGTTGTCTTTGTGTAAAACTGAAACAGCTTCTTCACAAAGCCTGTGCAAGGGAGAGGAGCACAAGGGAAAGAAAGCTTGCATGTCTCACAGCAGATGTAAGGAAATAGGTAACTGGTCAGGCTGTTCATTGCTCCATGAAATGTTGGGAGTTCATAGGACACCCTTCCAGATGCTCTGCATCAAATCCTGCAGATTCCTCAAAATCTCTTCTCGTCTTTTTACACCTGTTCTATGTCAGCCACCAAATCTCAAAATAAAGTCTCTACAATGTGGACCTAATATGAACCACCAAAACAGCTGCCTTTATACATAGAGAAAATAAACCCCTAGATTTCTTTATCTGGAATTTCGTTTGGGATCTTTCATTACAACGCAGGCAGGAATTGCCAACAGCATGCCAATAATAAAGGAACCATGTCTGGCACAACACAGAGTTGAAAGGTACCTACAGAAAAGAAAAACAGTGAATAACGCTCTAGCAGCCACCTTAGGAATTTGCCTGATACAGTCAGGTTTTAAAAGACAGCTCAAGGAAGATCCTGGAATTTACAGGGAAAAAAAAAAAGTCCTGTTGGTCATCAGGTTTTTTGCAATTTATTGTTAAAGGACAACACCTAGCACTTAGAGCCATAGGTTGGTTACTTCACTCTATAGATTCCTCACACAGATGAGCAGCTTGTATTGTGATTATTGAGAATTTACATCCTTTGTGTTTAGTTTCATTATTGGAATCTGCACAAATTTGTGAAAAGTTATTTAACAAAATTCAAGCAGAGAATGTGAAATAAAATGTTCACAATTATTTGCAATCTGCTTTAGATACACATCAAACAGGAAGTTACTTCTCTCTAATTGTGAATAATGCTTACCAAAGCTTGGCTTGTAATGGTTGTTGTCATGGTTTAAGCCCATCAGGGAACAAAAGACCACTATTAGCCTCAAGTACCAAAGACCTGAGGATTGCCAAAGGGCAGGGAGAGCTTAATTGCCACTTAAGGTTCAGGACAAAACAGACCAGGATACTGGGTTTGGGGAAGAAAACAGAAAATAATTTAATGCAACATCAACTAAAGCAAAACCATAAAACCCAAAACATAACCAAAATAAAACATAACACACAGAGTGGTACAATGATGAAGAGTCCGACCAGCTCTTTAAGACCACCTTCTCCCCACCCCTCCCCTCTTCCCAGGCTCAGAGCCTTGATCCCAGTGCTTTTACCTCCTCCCAACATGAACGGCTCAGAGGGGCAGGGAGTTGGGGTTTCAGTCAGTCTACTCCTGATGGTCCTGATGGCTTCTGCCCTTTGTCTCTCCTCAGGGCAGGTGGGCTCTGCACCAGTCCTCCCTGCAAGTCCATGGGGTACCTCACCCACATGGCAGCCCTGCACGGGCTGCTCTGACGTGCATTCATCCCAACGGCTGCAGCTCCTCTCTGCCTCTTGTGTGGTCTGCAGGCTCTCCAGCACAGCCTGCTCCATGGCTGTCTCCTCACACAGTCTCTCACCCGTCCATGTGCACTCACATGGAGCTGCTGGTGGCTCTCAGTCCTGCCATGGCCCTACATGGGTTGCAGAGGTACAGTCTGTGTTCTCACCACGGCTTGCAGAGGGGTCTCTGGTCTGGTGTTCCTCCTTCCTTCCTCCTTCTCTGACTGTGGGGTCTGCGTGGTCACCTCCATCTTGTATCACCCTTACACCTCCTGCCAGCACTTCAAATTCCTGTCCCCTAAATAGTGAGGCACCAGATTGGCCCAGCCAGGCCAGAGGTGGGTCTGAACCCAGGAGCCGGGGCAGAGTCCAAAAACTCTGTACTGGGTCTTCACTGCAACCTACTCCCTCTGTTACCAAGCAAAAACAGCTCCTTGCTAAACCATGACACTTGTCAGCCAAAGTGAAGCAATAGAAAGAACTTACTGATGCTTTTATATTTGGTGTCTTTGTTCACACAAAGAAACACAAAGACCCAGACAGGTCTTTTTGAAAACATTGGACACTTTCATGTGGGGGTAATTGAGAAGATTTTTCTCCTTCTTGCAATAAAAGTTTTTTCAGAATATACATTAAATTGTCACTACTATACTTCTCACTACTTTCTCCCTTTTCCCTTCTGTGCCATTATCACAATATTACTCATACACATAAGTGGCATCCACAAAATTGTGATGGCTAAGAAAGCCAGCATTAATTTATTACAGCAAAAACTATAAACTACTTTTTCTTTCTCTGAGCAGTTGCAAGCTCATATATAAAATCCTGAGTTAGGCTCCACACAGCAGCAGGGAGGAGATTTGAGAAATGGAACTGACTGATTCCTTTTTCTTTAGTGTCAAAATTTCCCCCTTTCGAGAACTATCTAGTCTGATGCTTTTAAACTTTTGTCAGAGTTCATTCCATTTCAGAAACCTTGGAGTCAATATGCCCAAAAGACAACTCAAAGGTATAATTTAAGGTGACATATAAAGACTGCTGCATCCTAACTCAACCCAAAGGGCACAACAGGAGAGCAAGAGAGGCAAGGTGTGCTAATGCAAGCACAGGAGGATACTTTACAAACCTCGCCGCAGTATTACAGCCTCATTTCCTACTTAGATTGTATTGATTTCTTTTTCCTTAATAATTTCTATCTGCTTAACTCATTTTTAGGCAAAATGGATGCATTCTTTTGCTTTTCACTAGAAACAAACCATTTTTCATATTATTTCTTCACAGATAATGAAATGTTTTTACGTTTTTATTTGTAATAGCATAATAAAGAATCCAAAGTTAGAGTTTGCTCTCCTGCTTTTCATTTTTCCTGCATGCTTTTGTAATATTTAGTGGTTTTATCTCCCCCTCTGTCTTCCTTTCTCTACTCTGCTTATGCTTAGTAGAATCCTATTCCCTTTAAAAGAATAATCCCTTCATCCTTTAACCAGCTTTGCTTTTTATAACTACTTTCTCTTCCTAACTTTTCCAACTCCTGCTCTTTTCTTTCCCCTCCAGCAGAATTTCCTTCTCCTTTCTTAATGGGAACACAGTGCACTCAGTCAAAAAAGGAGTGTTTCAGCTCCCTTCCACCACTGGCCAGGGAGCACTTCAGCATCTCCTCTCCTACCTTAGTCTCAGTGCAAATCTCTTTCTCTCACTTCTCTTAACATAGTGGAAAAAGAGATAGAACTTCAGGTTCATGAGGTGGGTCATCATGCAGTTGCTTAGCACTATTAATCCCTGCTCCTAATCGCTTCTGACTGCTGAAGCCCTGGGTGCAGCTGAGTCTTAGTCCCACATTCCATCAAGGCAAAAGCCAGTTCCTCTGCATTGGCTTCCTGGGAAAGAGATCCAGGGAAAGAGGTGAAAAAGTAGATATAATCACTTCAATCAGAATGGTGGTACAGTAAGGCACTCACCATTAGGCACCAGCTGGCCAATCTAGTCAGTTTCTACCTGTTTTGTTCAGATTACCTTTGATAGAAAATGCACTAGATGCTTCTGTAAGTTTTAGTGTATTTATGTAAATAACAAAATATTCAAGAACACAAGATACCTGAAATTTCTACCTCTCTTGGGTTGGTTTGATATCAGAGGAGCACTGCAATCACAGACACCAGTGGAGCATGCATCACACCTTTACATTCCCTTTCTGGGTCGACTTTCAGCAAGGCTGGTTCTGCTCAGAGCTGCCTGATGGCTCTGACACCTGCACTCTCCCAGAGAACAAGATCAAGAAGCCCAAAATATTGTTAGGAGTCTAAGGGAATAGAATCATAGAATCACAGCATGGTAGGGGTTGGAAGGGACCTTTAGAGATCACGTTGTCCAACCCCCTTGCTAAAGCAGGTCTACCTAGAAAACTGCCAAACTCACATGAAGATGCCATGTCCTGGGGGTTCCATTGAGACTGTGCAACACAGACATGCCTAAATGAAAAATAGCCACAAAAGGACTGGCAGAGCAGGTTGACCTCAACACTGGGGCAAAATGGAAGACAAAGAGGATAAAAGTGTACCTGAGGAGTACACTTTTGGTCAAAGGAGTCCAAGAAAAACAACTGGGAAGGAGAACATGGATTTAGTCCATACACATGTGCTGCTTTATCTCCCCACATGTCAACTTCCCTTATGCCTATGTCTTGGTAAATGCCTAATATTTTATAAAACTGAAAAAGAAATAAACTTCAGAAAGAGTATTGCTTAGCAGAATAAGAAAATGCAACTGCACTACACATATGATGTTTCAGCAGGACAGGTGCCTTGTTATTAGCAGGGATTACCTCAGCACAGCTGGATGCCAGGATAGGAGGCAGCTTTTGTGGGTTTTTTTTTCTTTTTTGTACAGTTCATAATACAGGTAGAAATGGTACTTGAACCAAGACATCTAAGACAAAATCTTCAAGGTTCCTGCTCCTTCATGAGAAAACACTGAATAGGGTTCCACAATCCAAATCACTGAAAAACTGAAAAGCAGATCAGAAGCAAATCGTACTAGAGAAGCAAGGAACACAGACAAGAGGCATTCACTATATCTTGCCTTTTAAAGTTCCAGAAATTCAAAGTGATTCCAATGTTGTGTCCAACAAACAATATTCTACAGAATACACTGGCAAAATGCATAAGTTCTAGAAGGCTACTAGCTTCAGTTTACCTGCAGGAAGCCACTTTCTGCTTCTACGTGTCTCCTTCCACAATAAACAAGGAGGTCTCAGACAAATGAAGAGGTGAGATCCATTTCCCTGTTGTTGAGAAGAGAGGTGCCTTTTGGATTTAGACTTTACAAATATAAATACATCTCCACAAAGAAGAACCTGAATAAAGGTTTTCCTTTTGCTGTACAGAATTGTGACTACCTCAAAGTCATACAAATGTAAAACCTTCTTTAAATCAGAGATTCATCTGGTTTTCAACAAAACATTGACTCAAGACCCTGCTCAGAAGAGTGAGTTCCAAGCTGTGCATTTCAGTCTTTTCTCCAAAAGGTATCAAGTTCCAGTTCAAATTCAGGGGTCAAAGACTCTCAACACTGCACAGTTTCAGATATACCGTTCTGTCTGGGATTTCCCACCACCAGTAAGCCAGCTCCTGCTCGGCATGCTGCCAGCTGAGGATCACATTAGACCTTCCCCACATGCAGGAGGCTTTGAACATCATCCGTATCACTTGAGTTTCCTCGTGAACTTACCTTAAACTCATCAGTCTCATTAAGTGAATGAATAGATTTCTCTATTTCGTGCAGGAGCTCATTCCTCATGCATAGCAAGGGCATAGCTACAGACCTCTATCAAATAAAACCTCAGATTTACCCACTGATCTGTTGTCACAGTGACTACTCAACTCAGCTCAATGCCACGGAGGTACCCTGCAGGGAGTAGAGCTCTTGAATGCCAGTTAGCTCCAAGATTCAAATCAGCCTGCCTTCAGTGGCAAGACATGACTCAAGCAATTTTTCATGCATTTTCTCATAGCTTTTCTGTTTAATTATTCCATTTTCAGCCTTTTGGATTCTTAAATTGTAGTCTTGTGAATCAGCTGGCACTCAATGACTCTGATAAAGATCATAAAGTCATTTTGCATTTGTGTCACTACTGCAAGCAAGTTTTTGCTGTGCAAAATCATTGCTTCCTGCCGCCTCTTACAGGGATTGTGAGCTTGCTCTTCAATAAATTATAACAATTCATTAACTCTGCATAAGCTTACCATAAAATCAGACCAAGAAATTGAAGAATCATCTGTTCAGATATATCCAAACTAACAAACTCATTTGTTCCAGTCTGCTGAGTGACTAATTCACCAGTTAAATTCTGGTTTGGATTAATCTGAGACAGCAACAAATATCCCTCAGTCTTTTGTTTTTATTTCCATGAGACTTCCATTTGCCTCATCTAAATTCTGAAATGGGAAAAACAACACCTTCCAACCCCATAAAAAGCATTTTCGAAGGACTACAAATTAAGGGAGCCTAAAAATTACAAAACCAAAAAAAAGTCTTTTCCCAAACCTTGATAATCCAAAAGAAATTAAATAGCTCAAGGGTACCATGTTCTGTCTTTTTAATTTTTTAATGTTATGAAGGAAAACTTCAGTCCTTGATTTCCAAGGGCTTTCTTAATATATACTGTATTAATTCCTCTAAATTTAAACACAAAATCTAATTTAATCTTGCTTATTATGCATCATACCAGCATGTGAACATTTTATCTTCTGACTGTTTGTTCCAGCTGTTTTTATAACAGAAAAAACAATGCCTCCTAACATTTTTCTAACACTTTTCCTTCAAAACAATAGCACGTTTCCTTAACCTCCATTGCAGTCTTCCTCATATTTTCTCTGTGCTTATTTATTGAACCAAGTTTCACAGAGCAGACTAAATATGTCACTCATTACATTATTTCTTTTTCTAAGTTCCAGAAGGCTGAAAGCTAAAGAAGTCTATTGTGGTACCACTATTTAGTCTCACGTGTTTCACTGGAGCTCGTAAAGATTACTAGGTAGAAAACATATTACAGTCATCAAAACAAAACAAAAAAGGCAGCTCTGATTCACTATTCAATCATGATTTTTCAGTCCATTATATAAATTTATGCATTAATTTTTCTCTACACTCTGTCCAGAAAACTTTTGACCTCTCCTCTCAAAATAACACAGCTCTCTTCTTCAACGCTGAAGCTGGAAACATATTTTGAGAGTGAGACTACCATAAAGTAATACAGGATTGTCATGATGAGTCCAATCCCTTCCTGGCTTGCATTTTAGGATCTGCTTTTGGAAGCCAAAATAACTTCCTTGATGCTCCCCTTCTCCCCGGCTACTCAACAGTCCGCTAAGGGTGCCACCTTTCTTGCTCACTTCCCTCCGCTATGTAAACTGAGTGAGAGATTGCTGCATGTATCCTTCCCACATGGGTCAGGTTTACTGGCACCAGGCCCCGATGCTGCCTTCTCCTCTCCTTAATGACATTTTTTAGGATGAATATAAGACAGTTGTCAGAGGATGTGGGGAGGCAACTGGGAAAGCTAAAGCCTCATTGGAGCTGTTGTCCTTGACCTCCCTTGCAAGGCATAAGAAAGGCTTCTTCAAATACACTGTAGACAAAAATAACACTGGAGGCAATGTCAGCCCACTGTTGAATGAGGCAGGTGCCCTGGTGACAGAGGATACAGAGAAGGCAGAGTTACTGAATGCCTTCTTTGCCTCTGTCTATACCGCTGGAGACTGTCCTCAGGAGCCCCAGACTCCAGAGGAAGTCAGCTTAAAGGAGAAGTTTTGTTTGGCTAATGAGGACTGGGTTAAGGATCAGCAGAGCAATCTAGATGTACATAAATCCATGGGTCCTGATGGGAAACACCCGTGGGTGCTGAGGGAGCTGGTGGAGGTCATTGCTAAACCACTCTCCATCATCATGCAGAACAGGAGGGGTGCCTGAGGACTGGAGGAGAGTAAATGTAACTCCAGTCTTCAAAAAGGGCAAGAAGGAGGAGCTAGGTAACTACAGACCAGTCAGCCTCACCTCCATCCCTGGAAAGGTGATGGAACAACTTATCTTGGATGCTGTCTCCAGACATTTAAAGGATAAGAGGGTCATTGGGAGCAGTCAATATGGTTTTAGAAAGGAGAAGTCATGTTTGACCAACCTGAGAGCCTTTTATGAAGATGTAACCAGGAGGATAGATGGTGGTAGTGCAGTGGATGTGGTTTATCTTTGTCCCGGTTTGAGCCAGGATAGAGTTAATTCCCATGAGGAACCAGGAAAGGCCACAGCCTGAACAGCTGACCCAGGCTGGCCAGCAGGTATTCTATACCATCCTAACCGTCATGCCCAGGATATAGGTGGGGGCTGGCCGGAATAAGCTCTTCCGGGGGCGTGGGCTCTCGGTCCCCAGTCCGGAGCGGTCACTTAGGTCAGGTCCCGGGTGGTGAGCAACTGCATCACTCACCAGTTTTCTTTGTAATATCCCCTTGTCTTTGTTATAGTTGTTACTCTTCAATATTCCCCAGTAAACTGTTCTCATTTCAACTTACGCGGGCTCTTTTACTTTTTTCTCCCTCTCCGATCCCCTCCGCATTCCGTCAGGAGGGGAGGAGTCGCAGGTTTTTTTTCCCCTTTGGTCCGGCTGGGCAAAACCACGACAATCTTGATTTCACTTAAGCATTTGACACCGTCTCCCACAGAATCCTCACAGCAAAACTGAGAAAGTATGGGCTGGATGATCAGGTAGTGAGGTGGATTGTGAACTGGTTGAAGGGAAGAAGGCAGAAACTTTGGATCAATGGGATAGGGTCTAGTTGGAGGCCTGTATCTAGTGGAGTCCCTCAGGGGTTGGTGCTGGGACCAGTACTGTTCAATGTATTCATTAATGACGCTGATGAGGGAACAGAGGACACTGCCAGCAAGATTTCTGACAATACTAAACTGAGGGGAGTGGGTGACACACCAGAAGGCTGTGCTGCCATTCAATGAGACCTGGACAGGCTGCAGTGTTGGGCAGGGAGAAATCTAATGAAATTCAACAAGGGCAAGTGTAGAGTCTTGCATCTGGGAAAGAATAACCCCATGTACTAGTATAGGCTGGGGAATGAACTCTTAGAGAGTAGTGTAAGGGAAAGGGACCTGAGGATCTTGGTGGACAGCAGGATGAGCATGAGACAGCAATGTACCTTCATGGCTAGGAAGGCCAATGGCATCCTGGGGTGTATTAGAAGGGGTGTAGGCAGTAGATTGAGAGAGGTTCTCCCCTTTTACTCTGCCCTCCTGAGACCACATCTGGAATCTTGTGTCCAGTTCTGGGCCCCTCAGTTCAAGAAGGACAGGGAGCTGCTGGAGAGAGTTCAGCACAGGGCCACCAAGATGATGAAGTGGAGCATCTCCCTCATGATGAAAGGCTGAGGGAGCTGGGGCTCTTTAGCTTGGAGAAGACGAGACTGAGGGGTGACCTCATTAATGTTTACAAATACATAATGGCTGGGTGTCAGGAGGACGGAGCCAGGCTGTTCTCAGTGATGTTCAATGATAGGACGAGAGACAAGGGGTACAAGCTGGAACATACGAGGTTCCAAAGAAATACAAGGAAGAATTTCTTCCCTGTGAGGGTGACAGAGCACTGGAATAGGCTGCCCAGGTGGGTTGTGGAGTCTCCTCTGGGGACATTCAAAACTCACCTGGATGAGTTCCTATGTGACCTGCTCTAGGTGGTCCTGCTTTGATGGGGGGGTTGGACTAGATGATCTTTCAAGGTCCCTTCCAATCCTTCGGATTCTGTGGTTCTGTGATACTGTGATTTTGGGATGTGCTACATTGTATTCTGTGCTCATAGTTAATGTTTGTGGTTTTGGGATATGGTCTTCAGGCTGATTAACCTGGGGGAGCCTGATAACAGCAGTCACACTTTCACAGCAACAACAGATGTGCCTGATACTCCTTGGTAGGTGACTGCCAACCCGATAGACAGTTAATGGGTCCAGGCATCCTTTTTTACTGTTTTTATGACTTTGTACCTCTCCTCACATTTCCTTTTCTCTTCCTTCTCTGCAGATCCTGGAAACAGAAATATATTTGAACAAGAATATTATATTACAACCTAAAATCTCTTTAAAATATAAATTGTGACTGCCTATTAGAAGTCATAGAAAATAAATTTAATTCAACCATCAGCCAGGAAAGGCCTTATTGATTGTCTGCATTTATCTTTTCAAGAAAAGGCCTTTTTGTATTTTGTGTGATTACTTAAATGTGATTTAGCCTGAGGGACCCCAATCATAGTGAACTCATGAGGAACTGCAGCTGCTGCTGGCTAAATTTCTGTTCTCAGTTACTGTGAGTAAGTTGCTGTTATAAACAGTTCCAGGTTCTCACAGGTTTTAAAAGTCATCATCGTATTTGAGACCATTTTTTCTGGCTGTGCAGTGATCTGATGCCAATAACTACAAGGCAGAAAGTGCTGCCTCTGAACTCACAGTAAGTGGAGTAAAATATAAGGCACAGATTTGGTAAGACAGGAAAGTCCCAACTATCTCTGCAGGTCAGGAAATTGCCACAGAGAATACGTGGTTCCAGGGTGTGAAGGACAAGGCTACTAGATGGGCTACAACAAAAAGCCTGCAAGGCTGTGGGAGGAAGCCAAGAGGCAGCCCCGCAGCAAGCCTGGGGGGATGCCCACCCACTGGAGCCCCAAGGCAGGAGGCATCCACATCCTGCTCAGGCCCCACCAAGGGAGTGCAAGAACATACAACAGATAGTTTCAATTCTAACAAAACCATTGTCCAAATGGTAACAGTATCTCTCGCGCACACACACACACACCCCTTCTGGGAAAAGCATGCCAAAAGGAAAACATTTACAGAATTTGCTGTTGGGGGATTTATGAGTTTATTCAACACCTAGCTAAGATCTCTCACCAGTTGTATACAGTGGATGTCCATAAAGCAGGATATCCATTTAGTTTTATCAAGTTCTTTTAGGTAAATTACATAGAAGGGACTAAATTACATATCATAATAAAGACAGATGAACTGATGCCAAAAGCTGGCCAATAGTTGAATTAAGACTTCATGCAGAAAAAGTATCAGCTCAGTATATGTTTCATCTCAGTAGGGTTTTTTTCTCATATTTTTCAGCTCAGTAGTGTCTTTTTCTCATCTATGCATAACAGTTTTTCCATTAAAACAATGGATAAAATGACAAAACTTTAGGTCTTCCATCCTTCTAATCAGAGTTCCTGCATGATGTATGACCATCACCAGTTCACAGACAATACTGCCACTCTGTGAGTCATCAGTTAACATTTCTGTGGTGTCCTGAGCATTTTGTTGGTTTAATAGTCACTGACTTGCTGTGTTGAGCTTGGACAAGATACTTAAGACTTTTGAGACACCAAAATGACAAAAGTCAATTTTCATTTGTGAAATACTGTCTCGGTGGTTGTGCAGAAGGTAAAGAAGCATCTAAACATCTTTGTTGCAAATTCCATTTGGGTTTTGGTGGGAGAGCTGACTGAGTTGGACAGGAGTGGAGCATTTCTGGGATGCTCAAATTCAGATATTAAATTAAGCAGCTTTAGTGTAGATTTTCAGTATTTCCTCTTTTTCCCCCACATCTGCCTAAGAACAAATGACATTTTCTGAACATGATCACCTGTAACTTGCAGGTTCTCTTCAGTGACATCATATTCTGAAGTTTGCAGTGCATCTCTAAGGCAATTATGACCACAACTATGAAACTGAAAGTTCTGTTAATTATACACAATGTTGTCAACAAAGTGTTCTTTGTTCTCCTTTAATGTGCACCTGTCCAAAAAATTGTGTTTCTTCTTGGAAAACCTAATCACTGTCAGAGCCCAACTAGCAAAAGAGAAAGGCCAAATCTGAAGGAAAGGATCAAGATGCAGGTAGTCACTCCTTCATAAGGAAATATAGGAAATTAAATAAGCATCTCACATTTACTTCCTATGATGGCAGGATAATGGCAGGGATTGCCAGGGGATCTTCCACCAATAAACACGGAAGTGAATCAGCCCAGGATCAGGCTGTATTTCAAGCATGCGGTTATTACCCTTTCAAACCGACCAGGATCCCAGTTGCTCTTTTATTTCACTAATTCTTAAAATCATTACCTACTTGGATTCAGGAACCCAAAGTCAGTCTGAAGTTTAGATGTAATTGTATTTCATGTATATTAACTATTTTTTCTTCTTGCACTAAAAGTCCCAATTTGCACACAAACAGCCCCTAGACTTTTAGCATCAATTTTCTTATCCAATCCTTGTGGTTTCTGAAGCCACAAAATCACAGGACAGCCACAAACCAACAAAAAATAATGAATTAAACCTGGACCGCTTAGGCTACTTACAGACTCTTATTGAAACAGGCTACATTAGCTTTTGGTTTATAAGTACTAAGCCACAACAACAAACTAGTACTTTTTAGAATGACTGACGCTTGAGAATAGATGATTTTTCTCCCTCTTCCGTGAGTTTCTCTAACATACACTCTGCTAGTGTTACTCTTGATAGAAAAAGATAAGTGAAAAAGCAAACTCACTCAGTCTGATTTTGAAAGCAATTTTTTTCAGGCCAGCCGTGGTGTTCTGCAAGTTTTTCATTATCTGAGGATCAAATGAGAATGAAAGGCAATCACAAACTGCTCTCAAAGTGCCATAAAATCTTGATTTGTTCCCATCACTCTATTCTAGAGAAACTTGCCCACCTTACAGTTTTTCATAGTTTGGACTTGACACAATTTAACCTCCATCATGGCTCTGTCCCCTTAACTGCTTTACCACACTGCTTTCTCCAGGACTGACAGAACGTTTATGGAATCAAAATCACCTCTCCTCATCAGTACCAGTTCTCAGTGCAAGCTAGTAACAAACAATAACATCCCCCCTTGGAGGAGAGACATCAAGGAAGCAATGAAATGTTCCCAAGACAATATTTCCCAGGATAACTTCAGTAGAGCATAATACCCTGAATACCCTAATTGCTCTGATGTAAGGGCAAAGTCTCACTGCATCACTGCAATTTAGAGAGGGATAATCCTTTGCTATATATTGCTCTGTTCATCCAGCTTCTTAGTTAAAGTGGACCAAGCACTGACAGTATTGCAATTGCCAGTCTTTTTATATGTCAAACCTCATAATCTTCCAGGAAATTTTAGGTGAAAGAGGTGTACCCTCCATTGCTCTACAACACAACTATGTCTCTGCCCTAGGGCACTTAGTATTTCAGACAGAAAATGTAGACTGCATGTTCAAAACAGTAGTTGCAATGTGAACAAAAACAAAAACGCCAACTTTTACATGTTCAAGTATAAACTTGACTGTATTAAAATGGTAACTTTAGCTGATATCATTACTGATTACAACACCCTAAAGCCAGACTAACCGATGCTGAAAGAAGACATTTCTATCTGCACAAATATTATTCTTCTTGCACTACAAATCTCATATCTATCAGTTTAATGTTCTCATTTGTAAAATAACAAGTCTCTTGCCTCAGGAGGCTTTGAAAGCTCTGTGCTGCCGACTGACTTTTCCCCACACTGTCACTGGAGCAGCTGAGTTAACAAACTCAAAGAAGAGAGTTCAAAAACCAGGCTAAGTTGTCAGGTTTTCAAAAGTGAATATGTCCTTGAGCAAGCAGCCTGTGGAGAAAAAATGCATCTGGAGAGAAGATTTACAGCTTTTAGTATGTGCACAATCAAAAATAAATGTGACTGTTCTCATTGGCAACTGTAATTAGAATTTAGTCTGTTCATTTATACCCCAGTGAGATTGTTACAGACCAGACTAGTAGATTCTGAGCAAGTCCAGTCTCCTGCACTGAAGATGCTGGGAGAGTCCAGCGTCCTGCAGTGAAATCTCTGGGCATTCTGAAATGTGTAACCAAGAAAAAGACTGACCTGCTTTTGTTGATGTCAGATCTTTACTGTCCATCAGTATTTGGCATTGCTTCAGACAAGCATAAGCCCTGGATGAAAGTGCTGCAGGGTGGACACCTCTCCTCATCCACTGTTTCCAAGACTAGTGACTGCCAGAAGTCTGCTTAAAATAAAAAACTCTTTCAGAAATTAGGTGTTTCTTGCTGGATTCAGAAAGGAAAGAATAGAGAGGGCAGTTCCCTTACTTACCTCTTTCAGTTCAGTATAGTTTTAGAAAAACCTAGTACTGAGATTACAATTAATGAAATTTGTGAACAGAAAGAAAACTACGCCACCTCATTCAATCCTTCAAGTGAGTTTGGGGCAAGACAGACTTAAGGGTTAAGAGCCAGTGTTCAAACACTGCAGGTGCCCAGTGAGATTGACACCTGCCACTACCACCTTTGCACTGCAACAGATGAGCCATTGGGTTTTTATTGTCTCCTTTCCCACTGCTGAAGAGGTGGGCCCCTTGAGCAGTGTTATTTTACAGATACCAGAATAAAGCCTAAAGAATGACTGTGAACACTTATTAGAATGGTCTCATTCATCTGCATACACATCTACCCCCATGTTAATTAATAAAACGGGAAGGAGTCAAGGGGAAGAAACAGATGCATACTCCAAGCTTTCTGTCATTTTTACTGATGGGTTTTTTTCCCAAATAGATTTAGATGAGCCTTCAACTAAAATAGGTTAAGAAACACTGCCCTGTTTTCTCCACTTCCCAAGGCAGGACCAGCCACATCTCAAACACTCCTAACAGACAGTTGTCTCCACTGAATCACTTCAGCTCATGTAGGCGTTTATCAAGGTCACTCCCAAGAGGCCACTAATTATCAGCCTCCTCAAAAATGAAGCACTTTCTCCACATTAAAGAAAAAAAAAAGTCTTATGGGAATATTTTGCTTTTAACATGTGACTTAGCAAGAGGCCATGAGGAAGACAAAATAACTGCTAGCCAAGAAGGTAAGGGTGGGGAAAAATAAAACCTCTCACTTCAGCCAGAGAATGGGCCATTTAATCCAGCAACTGGTTGCCAGCAGCGACAGTCATGAAGGAGCATCAAAAACAGCAAAACTACAGGGATCCCTGCTAGCTCCCAGAAAAATCATCTGGGAGCAGTATGAGCTAAACACTGTATCTGGCTTAA
The DNA here is from genome assembly GCF_028858725.1 of Colius striatus. NCBI lineage: Eukaryota > Metazoa > Chordata > Aves > Coliiformes > Coliidae > Colius > Colius striatus. The sequence goes on from NC_084761.1 coordinate 25,228,856, forward strand.
AACATACCAATGGACCTATCTGCATGAACTTGTCTTTTTGTATTAGTGTCATTTATAGTCATAGTCTCTATAGTACCATGTAACGGCAGGTTCTGTCACTTAATCATGTCAAGTGGCATTTCTTCTTTTCATTTTGTTTCTAAACTTCCTACCTGACAGTGTTGCTGGGAGTCTCCATCTTTTCTGGTATGAGAATCATAGAATGGTAGAAGTTGGAAGGGACTTTTAGAGATCATCTAGTCCAACTCCCCTGCAGAAGCAGGGTCACCTAGATCAGGTCGCATAGGAACATGTCCAGGTGGGTCTTGAAGACCTTCAAGGAAGGAGACTCCACAACCCCTCTGGGCAGCCTGTGCCAGGGCTCCCTCACCTGAGCAGTGAAATAGTTTTTTCTTATGTTTAAGTGGAACTTTTTGTGTTCCAGCTTCATCCCATTACCCCTTTTCCTGTTGCTAGATACAATAGAAAAAAGGGATGTCCCAACCTCCTGACACCCACCATTTAGATATGTGTATTAATAAGATCCCACCTCAGTCTCCTCTTTTCTAGACTAAACAGCCCCAGTTCCCGCAGCCTTTCCTCGTATGAAAGATGTTCCAGTCCCCTGATCATCTTGGTGGAAGATGAGAAGAACAAATAGAGGCTGTTCCTCTTCGTAGTATTTTCTCATCCCTCCTTCCCATCAGTCATTCTTCTTCTCAGCAGCAGTCCCTGCATCTGTCCAGTCTCTTAGCAGCATATATAGCTTGTAACATCAAGGCCTGCACACAGACCAAAGCACACTATGACAAGCTATCTTTTCTTTAAACACAGTGTGAATCTTGAACTTTGGGTGAGCTGCTTGTTTCCTACTCTGCAACAGAAGAGTCTAGTAAGATAAATCACACAGACAGAAAGAGACCTCAAATAAATACAGATAAAGGTACATCAGCCTTGAGTAGCAGTGACACAGCGGGTTCTGAGCCAAGGCAAAACATTATGTAAACAAGTTAAATAACTGAGCAAAAATTTTGACTGGTTTTTTGTTTCCTCTGGCCAGAGGATGGCTTTGATGAGTGTCAGTATGTTTTTACTCACTGTAAATGGCATTGAGATGTCTGTTGGATTATATCCCTAAGGTTAACAGATGTTTTTTACGCAGTTGTATGGGAGAATCACTGCATGTGCTCTTCACGAAGCAGCAAGTTAGATTACCTGAAGAGGACCCATAAAATGTTTTAAAATCTTAATATAAAGCTGCAGGGGAAAAGAGAAACAACAAACCAGCCTCATTCTCTCTTCACGTCATGTCAACACCACTGCTATCATTTTGGCTGTGTCTAGTAAGGAACAACCTGAGAAAGACAGTGTCAAGAAAACTCTGCACATGGGCCTGCAAATAATGCAAGCAGTGCTATTGAGATGGTGAACACAATAAATGTGTAGGCAGTGATTAAACAGTAGCTTACTGAGTTTTTTTGCCAAAAGCAGTGGATGGCAATGTTGTAAGGTCTGGTTTGAATCTGCCATAGATGAAACACCCTAAAAATTAATGCACTTCTTGATTTTAGTACTCATATTCACTTTGTGGTGCCAGGATCTATAAATTCTTCATTTCCTGCATCCACCCTTGGAATTAGAGGACTGTTTTTTGATAGTAAATATAAAGTGCCAGAAGGGCAAGTGCAGATAAAAAAATAAAGCATAGTTAAAGAAGCTTTAGAGGCACCCACAGATTCAGAAATCAGATCACTGATTTCATATTTCCACATAGAAAGACAAAGCAGACAATGTGAAAGAATATAAGATTGGATGAATACTTGTCAACGAATATCATAGAATGGTAGGGTTGGAAGGGACCTTTAGAGATCATCCAGTCCGATCCCCCTACAGAAGCAGGGTCACCTAGATTAGGTTGCATAGGAATGTGTCCAGGCAGGTCTTGAAGACCTCTGAGGAAGGAGACTCCACAACCCCTCTGGGCAGCCTGTGCCAGGGCTCTCTCACCCTCATGGTGAAATAGCTTTTTCTTATGTTTAAGTGGAACTTTTTGTGTTCCCGGTTCATCCCATTACCCCTTGTCCTGTTGCTAGATACCATAGAAAAAAAGAGATGCCTCAAGCTCCTGACATCCACCATTTAGATATTTGCAAATATTAATGAGATCTCCCCTCAGTCTCTGCTTCTCTAAACAGCCCCAGCTCCTGCAGCCTTTCCTCATAAGGAATATAGAGCAAGTCTTTCAATGACATTTTCACTAGCTTTCAGAGATACTATTGTGCCTTTTAGGCCTCTTTATATGCAGCCTGCTGCCTGTGATTACTGAAGGAGGCTTTGAGAACAGGGGTAAGAGGAAAGTACAGGTACTGTAAAGTACGTGGAAGTAACCACCTACACAGTTTGGCTTCTTTTCTTCCTTCAGGTTATCTGACTGTCATGATGCGCTTCATAGATGTGTGCAGGAGATGGATCTTTTGCCCTATGATACTGCTGTCTATTGAAATTAATGCTAGAAGTAGCCAAAATATTAAAACTATTAGACTATTCCATGGATTAAATTCTATTGGCACATGCTTTATATCCAGGAGGATTTAGGAGCCTATTTCCCATAAATATCAAAGGAAGATAAATGCTAAACACTAATGTTGTGGACCTGGACTGAAACTTTTGCTTAACAAGAATATCACAGCATTTAGCCCTTTAAATCTGGATCATCCACTAAGAAACTGCAGAAAAACCTGAAAGTATTGATTTTACCATTCCTTCTGGTTAGAGACAGATGGTTTTCCTCTATTCATCAAAACCTCTCAAGAAGTTATGCTGGGATATGGTTCATCAGCTCTGATCTAACTGATTAGCAGCTGTATCTGACAGAAAAACATCAGGCATACAGTTCCTCAGACAACAGAAATCCATAAGAAAAAAATGGTCAATGCTTTCTTGCAGCAGCAGACTAGATTAAACTGTGTCTTACAGTATCCTTCCTCTTTCTTGCTCTAAGAGTTCAGCATCATATTGTACAATTGCTATCTCTGTTACCACAAGCAGTGGAAAGATTTTTAAAACATCAAAACCCTACCTTTTCACTCATTTCCAATCCTTGAGAGTAATGGCTTTTTTCAGCTAATAATACCGTTACTTTCTAAGGCATCAAGTCCTCTATGGCCTTTCAGTTTCTCTAGACAGTTTCTCTTTAAAGATACGAAAGAACGCCACAAAGTTGCTAAAACATGGCAGTAATTCAGTGACTGGATGTTAAAAATCTGTGTGTGTAAAGTAATACTGTCCAGCAAAATGTTTGGCTAAATGCACAAGTTGTAAATGCACGTATAAACGTTTATTTTCTAACTTCTCATAACCACGACTGGGAAGTCATAGTGGCTATTGTGTAGGTTCTACATTGCAGAAGGTAACCATTCTACATTAAGAAAGATGTCATGTGCATTGACCCAGCTTTTATTTCTAATAAAGTAAATCGTTCATTGTTCCCCACACATCAGTACTCCATTGTTTTATACTGAAAAGATGATTATATTAAAGGATTCTGAAAAAGAAACCAACAAAAATGGATTGTCTGACCCATGCTTCAGGCTGAGGAAACTAGGAAAGCAATCTGAAAGTACAAATAAAATCCAGACATGAAGCAAGTGATTTAAGAGAATGGGATAATCTTCATCATCATCCCCCGTCCGCCTGGGATTGCTTGGAACAACAGCCCCCTCCACTGCCCACATGGGGAATGGCACAGGGACCTCCTGCGGAAAATGACAGTCCGGTCCCATTTGGGCAACGGGAACTGAATTCCTCTCTACATCGACACACAGAGGAACTTGCACCTTAACTACGCACACTGAAAGACTAGATATATGCCTTCTCAACGAGCTCTTTCTGCTAATTACAGCAGGAAATATTCTCTGAAGTCACAACTAGAAGAACCTTCTGTGGTTTACTTGCTTCTGAAAGCAAGTAGGTGTGCTGCCAGCCAGGGAGGGAACTCCTCCTTGGTAGATAGGCAGGAAGCTCTGAGTGCCTCCTGAGGGGTAGACTCATGAGTCCTTGCCCAGACATGAAGATCACAACCATTAAATCTTAGGGATTCAACCTGGGCCTCACAGCACCTTCCAGTGATTGCATTTTTTAAAATTATTAGTGAATTGAAAACTGTGCTGAGAGAACAAGTCCACATGCATGGCAGCCCTCGTGCACTGCCAATGGACACATACGTCCCTGTAAGCAGACTCTATGCTTAAGCACAAGTTTTGCTTTGGATGTTGTTTCTTTTTTTTCTATTTTAGTTTTAGAATTAAAGGTCTCAACCAGAACACTTTCTCTAACGGCTGCATCATCTAACAAGAAAATAAGCAGCTCAACTTAGTTCAATGAGCATTTACCATGACTCCAAATAAAACTAAATTATATTTTTATATGCATCAACAAAATTTGAGGGAAAAAAATGAATAACTTAGTAAATTCCACTTTATTTTGTCATACACTATATGTAATAGTGCTAAGATTAGTGTTTGTGATCAAAATGAAATAAAATAGTATCTCCTAAAACACATGGGAGGGCAGGGGGGGGAAGGCAGACAAAGAAGGGGAGTAGGTTATTCAGGCAAAACCAACAATACTTGATTTTTAAAGTTTGCTTTAAGATGGATTCTTTATAGATAAGAGGGTTGATTTTAGTGTCCATGTTACAGTTTGCTCTTGACTTAGCAAAGAATTTGATGGGACTTCTCAAAGCTGCATAATTGTGTCAGAAATGAACTGAATATAAATTTTCATTGATCAGAAGAAAAACAAAACACATCAGTGATTAGATATTGCCACAAAGGAAGTACTTCATTCATAGGCAGCTATAGTTTAAATTTAGTTACCTTAGTATTCCTAAAGGGAAGTTACACACCAAATACTAGAAATAAACTTCTTCTCATTTTAGATTCCTTTGAGAAAGCACAGGTTCTCAGACTTTGTTTTCTCTGTTTAACAATCACTTCAAAAGGGAATTTCAAACATTTCTGCATCATTTCAATGTTAAAACTTTCTGTAGATGACCAATAGGATACTTACCCCTAACACAACTCCTCTTCAGAGTTAATATTTATCAGTTCTGGCAGTAATTTAGACAATTCTGGTTAAGGCATAAGCATCAGGTTTGTGACAATGGGCACCTTTTGTTGGAATAGCTTCACATGCAAACCAGCCACCACAGATTCTTCTGCCTTTGGTGGAGAAAACATAGCAGGAGTTTTCTTTACACAGGACACACCAAAGGATAAACTTCAAGGGTCAAGGAAAAATAAGCAACAAAAATAATCTACAAAAGTGTCAGTAACAAACCATGAAGATCAGCTGGTAATTTCCTAAGAATACTAAAGGAACTGAAAGAAGCTGAAAAATTAAGTATAGTATCTAATCTCCAGAGTGATAGAAAGCAGCAAATGTGGCACCTTCACAAAGACTATAGAGGGATCTACTGAGCTGAAGCTACAGAGTGGTAGTTTCAACACCCACACTGACCAAAGAGATAAAAACTGATACAATGAATACCAGGAGTGAGGATCACAAGGGTGATATGTTGCAGAAGAGCCAGCACAGCTTTTGGGAGAAGGAAACCTTGCCTCCTACAACTATTCCAATTTTTTTAGAAGTTAGTAAGCATACAAACAAGGAGGATGCCTGTCTCTAGGTAGGTCTTTCTAGGTAAATCTGATCCCATATGGCCATTTCTGTAGCTGTTCACCAGCAACTCTTACATACATGATTTTACCCAGCAACTATTCATTCACTAAAACCCCAAAGTCAACCAAACAACTTTTTGCCATCATAAGCTATTTCTAGTTAGTGGTCATGCTAAGCCTGTAATGTGTGCAGCTCGCCATGTTACTCAAGGATGACTAACTGCAAACTGACACTCTTTTCTAACACATTCTGTAAATATTCAACAATAAGCAAAACTGAAAAATGCTGAAAATGCATCCCAGGACATTGGCTCCCATAACACCCTCATCAGAAAGCTCAGGCAGTGTGGCTTGGATGAGTGTACAGTGAGGTGGATCGAGAGCTGGCTGAAAGAGGGTGGTGATCAGCGGCACGGAATTGAGATGGAGGCCTGTGGCCAGTGGAGTTCCACAGGGATCAGTTCTGGGGCCAGTCTTGTTCAACATCTTTATCAACAACCTGGATAAGGGGACAGAGTGTACCCTCAGCAAGTTCCCTGATGACACCAAATTGGGAAGACTGGCTGATTCCCCAGAAGGCTGTGCTGCCATTCAGTGGGATCTCGACCAGCTTGGGAGGTGGGCAGAGAGGAACCTCATGAGGTTCAACAAGGACAAGTGCACAGTCCTGTACCTCAAGAGGAACAACCTCATGCACCAGTACAGGTTGGGGATTGACCTGCTGGGGAGCAGCTCTGCAGAGAGGAACTTGGGAGTCCTAATTGATAATAAACTAATCATGAGCCAGCAAGGTGCCCTCGTGGCCAAGAAGGCCAATGGCAGCCTGGGATGCATCAAGAACAGTGTGGCCAGCAGGTCAAGGGAGGTTCTTCTCCCCCTCTACTCTGCCCTGGTGAGGCCTCATCTGGAGTCCTGTGTCCAGTTCTGGGCTCCTCAGCTCAAAAGGGACAAGAAAGTGCTGGAGAGAGTCCAGAGCGGGGCCAACAAGATGATCAGGAGACTGGAACATCTTCCTTATGAAGAAAGGCTGGGGGATCTGGGACTGTTCAGTCTGGAAGAGACTGAGGGAGGATCTCATTAATATATACAAATATCTAAATGGTGGATGTCAGGAGGTTGGAGCAGTATTTTTTTCTGTGGTATCTAGTAACAGGACAAGGGGTAATGGAAAGAAGCTAGAAGACAAGAAGTTCCATTTAAATATAAGGAAAAACTATTTCACTGTGAGGGTGCCGGAGCCCTGGCACAGGCTGCCCAGAGGGGTTGTGGAGTCTCCTCTGAAGGTTTTCAAAACCCATCTGGACATGTTCCTATGCAACTTGATCTAGGTTGTCCTGCTTCTGCAGGGGGGTTGGACTAGATGATCTCTAAAGGTCCCTTCCAACCCCTACCATTCTATGATTCTATGAAAGGGCGGAGGAAAAAAATCCAAACACATAATAGAGCTTTTTTTTTCTGCAAAACACCAAAGATCTAAATAAAAATACTAATGCTTGAATAGTACTACAGTTAAGGGAAGCTGTTTGGAAAACATTTCATCATATTCCAAAACACTATACCGTATGACTCTGATTAGCTGGTAAATATAACATAGACAATATTTGGTTTGCTGGTACCGCAGCAAACCATAGAAGCAGCTTAGATACATCCAGACTGACAGTACTTCAATCTTTATGCATAAAGTCTCAAAATATCAAAATATTTTTATTTACATTTAGTTTACTTTTTATGCATCTCCTCGACATCAGGATTCTGGCCCAGTCTCCCTCACAGACAAATAGAAGTAGAAGAGCAAATGTTATGGTTAAGGCACAGTCACAAGACTCATGCAATCTGATTTCAGCCACCACCTTTGACTTGACATTCAACCTACGTTTCTTCATTTGTGTCCGTACCTGCAGAAAGCAATTTGAAGAAACCATTTGCTAATATTGTGAGGCTCTTGCAGTCCCAGGGACAGTTTGTGACAACAGACACCAACCCAGAGCAACCCTTTCAATAAAATTTCTTCTCACTCTGACCACGTTCCTGGTCTGTCCCTCCACCAGCAGCTGCTCTCACCAGATGCTCCAGCAAGTTACTAAGGGCATCCATCTGTAGCTGTGTGGTTGGATTCTGCCAGGCCAAGGCCTTTCATCGGTTCACCCAAAGTGTCAGAAGAGCTTCAGATCCAGCACGTGGGAGAGGTGGGAAGACGGAGTCAGAATCAGAGGGCAGGGCAGGATTACAGCAACATCATTTGGATCAGTTTAAACTATGATGGAGCTGCAAACCACACCCACAGCCATCCTCACATACAGCAATCACAGGGAGGATTCGGTGAGCTGCCCAGGAAGAGCAGAGGAAAGCACTTCACTGGCTCATTTAAAAATATTTTTAAAAAAGAAAAGAAAAAAATGAATTGTGCTGCTTTATATACTAGAAGCCTTAAATTTAGACAAAAAGAAGCTGGGAAGAGAAAGAGATTAAAAGTGAGGGTGTATAAGCAGAAAAGAGTGAGTCCATGTGTACGAGAATGGAAAATAAAGACAGTTTCAAAGTGGATTAGGCTTTAATTAACATTTTCTTACCAAAAGAGCTTTCCTATTTTACGTTGGAAACCAGGCACTCATTAATGAGACATCATGACAGTAATAATTCATAATTACAACATAAAAATTTAAAACTTTACATATATTCAAAATGAATGTTTTAAAGCTCTTAATAATCTGTGGAGAATCAGTTTCAACAGGGCTACCAAGAGGTACAGTTTCTACAGCTGATGCATGTGACTAACTGATACGCCAAGTTTAGAACCATGGTGTTTAGACCTTCTAATGCCTGAAATAGAAGTCTCCTTATTCTCCTTCACATATGTCAATTTAATTTTCAGTCATAAATAATGAGCTAAAGCACTGAATCTAGAGGCAGTGTATATAGCAGTCTGGTGCTTCTCTTGCACTGTGTTTTGCTCTCTGCTAGCCTAATGAGAGAGTAGGGCTGCAACCATCCTGTTTTCACTCAAGATTCCTGAAGTACAGAACACGGTCTTCCCATCTCTTGACCTAATCCCAGAAATATTCAACTGGTTCTACAAGCTCGGCATATCTGCTGTACTCTGGCACTGTGCAAACAGCTCTCCTTCCCTCCTCCAGATGTGGAGATGACAAAGCAGTTCAAGGGGAGAATGCAGTTCCCAGCAAGTACCAACAATTTGATATTTCAGCTATATTGAACAGCACAATCACCACAGCAGCCATATACTAGACATCAAGATGTACAGCTAAAAAACATCAGATGTACTTAGAAGCCTGCATAATAGTAGGGAAAATATACCATTGGTTTGAAGCAGCAGAATCATATGATATTTGCTCATTAAAAACCACATACAACTGTGCTGAGAGGGAAGGATTTATTGGTCCATTAGATTTCCAATGATTGCTTTTATTATGCTCAGCAAATATATTCAAATATTACATACAAAGGATATCTTTTCTTCATTTGCAATGTTAGAGCTAGTTTAACATTCAGTGGAAATGTAAGGAAGAAAAAAAAGATACATCTTCATATTATTAGTGTAATATGTGATTTTTTTTTTCCTATTTCAGCAAAACACTTGTAAAGAAAAGGGTTCTGTGGTCAGTACCCATCTTCCATAAGGCCAACTCTCACATACCCACAGAAGGCACTTGAAATTCCTGTTAGCTGGGATGTCAGGAAGAGAAGGGATCAGCTATCACTTGGATAACAAGATGCTCATTTTTAATAAGTGCAATACTAGTATAAATTCAAACAGCCACAAAGCATTAAGTACAAAAAACTTAGCTAGACATGCTAACTAAAGGGCTGCAAAGCTGGAATACAACAAATTCTTCTTGTCATCATCACCATTAGTCATCGTCTCCACCACAGAGGAGCAGGAGGGCTTTCCTGTAGTCCCCAGATGTATCTTTCTGTTAATATAACACACCAGTCACCATGAGTCACAACCACAGAAATGTTTAGAAAGGCAGAAGCCAAGGAATACTCCAACAGATTATACATTTGTCCCACCCACAGGAAATCCACTTGGATGACTCTCCACCCAGGAATGAGACAAGGAAATTCTCTCTTATGTTAGAGCTATACTTACACGGACAGACTTTCAGAGACACAAAAACCTCTGAAAGCTTTACTAGAGCTGAGCTACCTGCTGCATATTAGAATATGATCATCTGCAAGTGAGAAAGCCCAAACAATGGAGAAGCCCAAAGCAACAATCTTTCAATGTGCAAAGTGCAACAGTGCACTCAGAACAGCCTCAGCATTGATCCCTGCAATTAATGGGAAGTTCTGCTACTAATTACATAGGACAGCTTGAAAAGTAACTCCACCCAGCCTAACTATGAGGGCATCATGTCAGGAATGAGAACAGAAAGTGATTAAAAGTGACACTTTAAAATAAAATACCCACAAAAGAAAATCCTAGGAAAAAAGCATGTTGGCTTCAACTTTGCAGCAGCAGCTGGCTCTAAATTTCTTGCTCTTTCCCTTCCTGCTCCTTCCCATCCCCTCAAAAGGAGATTATGATTCAGACTGGTTCCACAGCAAAATGCTTTCCACTGTGAAATGGTCCAAAAGGTTCCACACCGCAATCCAAAATCTAAACTTCAACCTCATAAGAATTCAGACTCCTATCCCAAATATCATTTCTCTGGAGTCAGTACCCGTTCTGAAGCTCTGAAAATCAGAAGGAACCCAGACCAGAAAAAGGAAATGAAGTAGTAGCTAAAAATAGTGTATGAGTAATTGTAATTTCAGAAAACCACATCTGCTCTCCCAGTGAATACTGGAAAGAAACCTCCAGCTTTTCATAGGAAGTTTCCCCCACTTAAATGATGCTATGTGGTACCTTACAAAATTGAGACCAGTCTCTCTGCTCTCAGAGTGTACTGAGTTATCCATCTAAAAATAACATCTCAAACACCCCCATTTTCTCTCACAAACAAATGGTAATTTTACCTGAATCATTTGATGCAATGACTTCGCAAAATTCTTCCTGAGTTCTTGTCTAATATCCAATAGATCAACTTCACTTCTTGAGACCATGACTCTGATCAGGGTATCATCATCAGTGCCAGCCCCCTAAAAATAAAGGTTTAAATAATATTAAAATATGAGTTTGTTCTGGACAGATGCTGTAACAAAACAACAAATACAAACAACCAGGGTGCAACATGAAAGCACCAAGCGCAACAAGTGATGTCTCAAAACACTCCTGCATTACACTTCTACTCCAAAACGGAGAATATTTGGGACAGTAGCACAAGATATTCACACTGCAATGTGGAGAACAGAGGACCGACCAGACTTCTATCAAGTGCCATGCGGTCAGGCTTCTTATTTCACACTTCATTTCACAGGCTTCAACTGTCAATGTCCATATAAATTTAAAATAATCCAGTGCCAAGACTGCACAGTAACGTAGCTGATCACCACAATCACATGCAAACCACTCTTTGAATGTAGTCCGAGACTACAGAATTGCAGTCAGCTCTGGAACTGGCTACATAAATCCTCACAGCGACTGATACAAAGCTAGACGCAGGCAGAGTCCTGCATTCCACGAATTATCCAGCCGTTTATTACAAAGGCAAAAGTCATAAACCTTGTCCAACCATGCAAACATTCTTATCCATCTTTATTGCTCTAATCGCTTCCAGTTCCTGTGCTAGCAGGCTGTGCCAGACTAACATCCTGACCTCTCCTGCTCAGATAAATCAGACTCCACACAAGTTGAAGCAATATAAATGTTGACATGCTGACCTGCTAATGCACCTCAAGGAAGGACTTGGCAGAGCCCCCACGATCATCTTCAGCCTAACATCCAGGGTCATTCAAGCCTTCAACTTGGTGTAATATTCTTGGATTACATTTAAAAATGCCCTAAAGCTGCTCAAAAGTTATGTCATGAGTCCAGTGGTTTCTGAGTAGGATTCGACATCAGAATCTCGTAAAAGCCAGGCTCTGACCCACCTGATCATGAAAGCAAATTCTGCTCATTATAAAACTTTGTCATGACAAACTGATAAATTAGAAGTACACACTGTGGTACCAAAACAATAATTGAAGAAGATCTTTCTTATCTGAAGTGCTTTGATATTTTTATTTATATTTAAAATAACAATTGTGGATCTCACCAGCAGACATGAATCAGGCCCCTTGCAATAGAAGTGTACAACATCCTAAAACCTACAGGAAAATATTTTCTACTGCTTTCTCTGAAAAATAAATATATAAATAAGAAAAAGGTAATCCTCCTCATATAGCTCAGCATATTGGTATAATATTTTGTGTTTTCCACCTGAGTCTTCTTTTCGTTGATATCTATGAAAGCAGTAAAGCAGCTTTTAAAAAATAAGCTATCATTACATTTCTTTTCACTAATTCTCATGCTCACACCTCATCAACACAATCAGCTGGTGACAAACTTACTTCAGTGTTTTTCAGCAAGAGGAAGGGAGGAATTCTTCAGGGAAGCTGATAACTTGCCTGAACACAATAGACTACCCAACTAGGGTTTAATAATATTAGCCACTGTGAGTTAAAAATACGGTTTCCCCTGCTTCTCTCTTCCCATCCAAGAGAAAGCAAAGCCAACAGAAACACAGCTGTGCTGCTGATGGGATTCCCCTGCAGAATTTTTCAGAGCTGTTTAAGCCTCTTTCCTTTCTCTCTGATGAGTTTCTTTTTGAAATGGAATGGGCAGTCATCAAAACATATGTTAAAGCTAACTACACCTTCAGTTGATAAACACTCATCTCCAAAACAAAAACTGTTCTGTCTGCACAATCTGCAACCTAGTTTTTAGTTATCTTTACTTCCTCAGTATATCCACCACCTAGAGACACCAAAGTCTCCATTTAGCTGAAGGTGTCCAGTGGCTCTAGCCAGCCATTTTCAATGTAACAAGACCAAGTCCAAATCAGCTGATGAGCCTGATGTTTCCTGTAAAAGATTTATAGTCTGACAAACTTACAATGAACTCCAAGTAAAGGTTATGAACTGTTTGTCCCAGATCTACGTTCCCCAAACCTTTTGAAGATGCTTAGTCATACAGTATCCTGTTGGCATTTGCAGTGAAAGAAAAAATTAAGAACAAAAAACAGAGGAATTGTAGTTGGGGGAGATGCAAAGTGACATATGGAAAACAGGTAAATACCTTCATGGAATAATACAGAGTCTCAGCAAAATAGGCAGGCACGCTTCGGATGCATTTCACTGAAAAAAAAGGCAAGGATTAAATTACTGATTGTTACTCAATATAGGACAATCTTTCACTGTCAAGGTGTGTGTAACTGGGTCATTCTCCACAGTGTGAACAATTAAGTACACAGCTGTCAGCTAGTCGGTTCTTCTGCTACAACTCTTTGGATTCTAGGAGTTAGAATATACCATATATTTCTAATAGAAAAGAGACTCCCTTAATCAAATTCTACTCTCAGTTACAAATCTACTATAACATTGTCCTAAATGAGATGCAAGCAATACAAAAGAAGGCAGAGTTTTGTCTCAATTTCTGATAGAGGTGCTTATGACCAAACAGAACGTAGTTTCACCCCCTTGCCCAAGTCCCCTCACCCTCCCATCTATTAAAGGTAAAATTAAGGGCTATTCTCTAGATAAAAGATAGGTTTCAGATGATAGACTTTAGAGAGGAACCACATTTTCATACCACCACAACCACAATTTAAGGAGGCCTGGGAATAAGTGAAGGAGAGTTCTAGATCTATTAAGATTCAATTACCAACTGCCAAAAGCAGCTTCTCCAAATCACCAGAGGTTTCACGGTCAATGGTCTCTTCAATTTGAAAGCCAGAAATAGTCATGTACTTGTCAAACACTGAAAAACAGAAAGTGAGCTTAGTCACATGTACAGCCAGCATTTCTCCCAGTGTCCTCCTCAGTACACGTTAATGCCATCTGTATCTCTCTTTATATTTGAACTACCCAGAGTTCAAATGTTATGATCCACTCATTCTTCTTCCTCTCCTGTTTCAAATATTTCCTACCAAATTGCTACTACACAGCACATTGCTGTAGCTGGGGAGAAACAAACCCAGGCACCAGGACATGCTGGGGGACAAATAGCTGGAAAGCAGCTTTCCACAAAAGGAGCTAAAGGCCCTGGCGGACACCAAGTTAAACATGAGGCAGAAGTTTGTCCTTGTGGCAATGGTGGCTGCATGAGGAGTGTTACCAGGAGGCTGTGGGAGGTGGTCCTTTCCTATCTATTCAGCATTGGTGAAGCCATACCTGGAGCATAGGGCCCAGTTCTAGGCTTGCCAGAACAAACAAGACATGGAACAACCAAAGTGAATCAAATGAATGGCCACTAAGATGATGAAGGGACTGGAGCATCTCTCCTGTGAGAAAAGGCTGAGAGAGCTGGGACCGTGCAGCCTGGAGAAGAGAAGCCCCAAGGGATAAGCCCCAAAGGATAACTTCACCAGTGTGTACAAATATGTGAATGGAAGGCATGAAGAAGACGGACCCAGGCTCTTTTCAGTGCTGCCCAGTGCCAGGACAAGAAGCAATGAGCACAGGAGGTTTTGTCTGAACATCAGGCAACACTTTTCTTGTACAGGTGACACAGTACTGGCACAGGTGGTCAAGGAAGTGTGAAGTACTTGGAGATGTGTGATAGCTGTCTGCACGTGGTCCTGGGTAGCCTGCCATAGATAAGCCTTGCTCAAGCAGGTTTGGACAAGATCACCTCGAGAGGTCACTTCCAACCTCAACCACTATGTGACTCTGGCAACACATCCACTGAAAGGGTACAGGGAAAAAAGAGGAAAAGGAGAAGGAAGGAAGTTCTAGGAAATAATAAGCATTTTCCCCCAGAGTGCAGCTATCATTTAGCCTGAATCTAAGATCTTGTCTAATCTGGGCTACTACATCAAATTAACTTCACACAAATTGGCCTATTGGCAGTGTGTTGCAGTCTGTGTTCACGAATATCCACAAAACCTGAGCATTCTGTGAAATCTTATGTTTCTATCATGCTAAGTAAACGTTGGGTGCACCAAAATAAACTTTAAAGGTTACTTTAATGCAAATAATGATAAAAAAACTACACTGTAAAATAACAAATCAATTTACCTTTGAAAATCCAAATAAATCCAAAGATTCAAAAAGGAAAACAAAAAGACTGGTGAACCAAAACAAAACTTACTGGTCATTATTTGCCCTGTCCTACACAGCTCAGTAAAACAGACTTATAAACAGTTAAAGAGCAGGGGAAAATATTATTGTCTCTTTATTAGCAACTAATAAAGTATGCACCTATAAAAGGGTCGATCTTTTCAGGGCTGGATATCCGTCAGATTATGATGAGTCATAACAGGACTGTCTGCATCAATTCTATTGCCATTATCTCTTTCAAAAGGGAAAAAAAAATTAATAAGCATGTAGAAATAGCCCAGCTGTGTCTCAGATCTATTGCATCGTTCAAGCAGGATATCATCTGCACTTCAATCAGGAGATCACCACTGCTAGGGGAGAACTAAATTACAGAAAACAAACTAAAACGTATTAAGTAGAAGGAAGAGGTGATTAAAGATGTCTTGGCTTGACAAATGTGGTACCAGAAGCAATTTTTCTACCATTTCTACCACCAAGGGGGTAATACTGAGACTTCAAGCAGAGATTTTCAAGCACATATGAACCATACTACCTACCCCTCCTTAAATGGGAAACACTTCGGGTTCCCAAGATGGTGATGAACTTTTCTTCATCTGTTCCCCATTTCAGCTCCCCAGCTCTAAACAAAACCTGTTGTAAATTCAAGAGATCAAATCAGCAGCATTTGTTATGTGTCCATGCACTGTCGAAAACCTGTATTTTTCTTGCGCTAAGGAGCCTTAAACTTACTAACAAGCTATAGCTAGAGAGGAAAAAGAAATGAAATAAAATTGTCAAGTACTGAACTGACCTTAGAAAGACACAACTGATAAATTCAGAAGTTGACTCTGAAAGCACTTCCATGAGTAATACTGCTTAAGGCCCTAAAACTAACTGTGCCAATAGTCCCTTCCATAAGCCTGAAGTTTTCTGAAACTAATAGTTTTCTGATAATGCAAGAAATAAAATCTATTCTCAATACTGCTTTTTCTGCCTTTTTTTTTCTCCTTCTCCTTTTCCAAGTCAGACTAGCAAAGTTTCATTATGTGATGACTCATTATGAATGGGAAGATCAGGCTAACTTGGCCCAGAAGATTTTCCAAAAAGGATCGAAGATGGTTTTAAGCTCTTGGAAACAGGATTTGAGGGCCACTAAATTCTCAGTTATATGAAACCAGATTTTAATGATTTAATTGTTTTAACACATTCACTGCTCTTTAGGCTGTCTTTATCCAACACAGGCAATGGTCAGGCCATTAGCAACATTTAGAGAACACACAGTGAACCTTAATGATTTCTCTCTCACATTTAAATTCTAGCTGTATACTCTTTTTTGCAAGGTAACCTGTAGAAATGTCCAAAAAACACATATTTCACTCACCTGAGCATCCTGCTCAACAAGACCTTCATCAACTCTGCCATCAGGATCTCTATTTGCCTACAAAGGATTTTTTAAAGTTTTTAAACTGAAGGATAAACTGATGCAACTTTTGTTGCATTAAAACAACTTATCTGCTATATTGAACCCATACGAGTTACTATATGAAGTCAAGCTCTAATGCATCGTTTCCAAAATCACCTTATTTTTCCATTCCTCTTGCACATGTCTTTATGAAATAAATGTTCTCTTCTCCTATTGCCTTCAAATTCCCACATAGCAGGCATTCTGCTACACTCATGAGCATTACAGAAGTTTTTTAATTCATCAATGTGGAAATGACTCACAACAAGACTGACCCTGCAAGGCAGAGGAAGTGACTCAGTTTCACAACCAATCCTGCCTCTCGCCAGGTCTATCTACAAGCTCGGCTTAGTAAGCAGAAAGTGACAAGTGACAAGTAGACAGGAAAACAGAAGTGAAAATCACGCACACACACCTGAACACAGAGACACTGACCTGCAGCAGGACTACCAGCATTCTCTGAAAAAAGCCTGATGTTTCTCCTGTAATCTTGTCCTCCAAGTTAGCCTCATATTCTGCAAAACAGTAATACCCATTCACCATCTTACAGACTTCCTCACTATTGTGAGGAGGAAGCATGCAAAAGCAAAAAGTTAATTTGACACACAGCTTGTAGAATCATTCCTCACAAATGGCTTTAATAAGTAGGACATACTCTGCTTTCACTTATAACCTACCATCATTACAAAAGAGGTGAAAAGATAGCATCTCACACCAATTACCAGGAGCAGATTACTCAATATTTTTATATACAAGGTGATATGCACAGGTTCAATTCTTCAAGGAACTAAAGAGCATACAGATCTGGAGTTATGCTGAAACATGGCAGTCTCACAGTCGTACAATGGTGAGCCCAGAAAAGTACAGTACTAAAAAATTTTGCCCTTGCAGATTCATTTTGCCTCAAACTTTCTTAAGATGTGATAATTTCCTATGTGGCAGGAATCCGCATAGAGGTATAATGCATTGGATTGAACGCTGCCTTAAAAAAAACAACTCCACAATCACTGGGTAAAAGCATACACTCCTGTGGACAACCAAAAAGCTGTACTTGCTTTAGCACCTATGCATTTGAAAAGAGCATTGAGCAAAAGAAAAAAAAATATCATCACTTGTGCTTTTTTCCATGTGATACCAGTTTTCTAGTTTCCAATTATTAAAAATCTGCTTCCAGTGAAAGGGATTAAGGTAACGGGTGAGGGAAAGGCATTTGAATGAACTCTTACTATAAAGCACAAAACACCACAACCTGCAGTCACAGACACAAAATAATAACTATTTTAGTTTACAATCCAAACTCTTATGTTTTTTTTAATACAAAGTTTTGCAACACAGCAGAATGAAATCTCACTCACTGGGCACATCTATCAGTTCACAGATAGACTTTATTTGAAAGATAAGCTAAAATCATTTAAGAGAACTGAACGGAGAACCTAGAATTTTACTTTATACAGAACTTTACCTTGCAGATAAACCTGTTTAATGTTCTGTACTTCTGCAGGTGTTCTGGAGGCGAGAATTTCAGTCAACACTTTCTCGTTGGTTCCTGCTCCCTGCAGGGATGCAAGTATAAAGCAGTTGATGGAATAACAAAAGGAAAACAAGAATTTCCTTAGAAAATCAAAAGCAAGCATCAGCTTATACACTTGGACCAAATAAAGAAAAAATGTTTTCTTCTGTATATATTGTGGGAGTTTTGGAAATATTTTCCTTCCAGTTCTGGCTTGATTGTTTTAAAATGCCATCCAACACAGACCACAGGCTCACTGTGGCAGGATTCTGATGAGCCTTTCCACGTTCAAGCACCCTCAGACATGCCCCAGTCACTATTACAGCCAATGACATCAAGAGAGTAACAGTTTCCATTCTAGCTCTAGTGCGGGTACTGTCTTTCATCGAGTAGTACACAGAAGAATATAGAGTTCTCCAGCAATGATCTTTACCCTTCTATGAATTGTTCTATGTCAAATCCAGCCTCTCTTCAATTGCAAACGCACAGATTTCACAACAGTTGCTAACTCAGGCAGTTTAAGCTGCCGCACTCCAACTACAGGAGGCACAACAAGCATTCTTCACTTTCAAAAGGATAAAAGTTGCAAAAGCCAAGCCAATATCTCGTTTCCACAAGCCTGAGTCTACTTTGCCTGTAAGAATAAGACATTGCTCTTTACACTTTCAAGAGGGTAATTGCACAAAAGCAACACTGAAATACAATACTGTGTACTTTTTCCTTCAGCATGTGAAGGAAACTGCATACAAATACATCCTAAATACAAATCTGTCGGGTTACATATAATCATTTTCAAAATACAGATTGTTTCAAGAATTTGCCTACCAAACAAGTGAGGCGGGCACAGCAATTTTAGTCCCAACTTAAGTAGCAGCAGTGAAAATTGATAGGACATTCTTCAGTACAGAATTAGTGCACTTAGGTGAGTTGTTGTCTTGCACTGAAGCCTCGGCTATTGCATCTTCTTTACTGTTGTTATCCACCTGAGCAGAATTGTAGCTAGTATTGACATCTTTTCCTTTGCAGACACAGCCTTTGAAATCCTGTGATCTCATGTTTGATATCATTCTTTGTAAATGAGAAGAACAAAACCCCTCTTGTTTCGCTTATTTGTTCCATCATTTCCCTGTCGGTCTTTGACTCCAAAGTCAACAAGAATAGCTTGGGAATACATTTGGTCAACAAGGCCTTTATCAGTTTCTTTGTCAGGTGCCATCTCCCCTTCCCCCACTGTATATGAAGACATGACAGAAAATTTCCAGGATTAAAGTTTCTGTTTTCCAAGATACTATTTGCTAGGTCATGGGTTCATGAGCTGTAGTTTGCACAGTTGATTAAAACCTACATATTAACCAGCTGGTCATTAACGATCTTGGGACTTTATGTGTAAGCATCACCAAACCAAGCACTACCTGACACTAGTCAAGTTCAATGTCCTCTACTTTATTCAAGGCGATTAACCCAGGGACAATCAATTCCTGAATTTCCACAGGCTGATGACATCAGACAAGTGTGACAGAGGGGAGGAAAAAAAAAAAAGGGGGATCACACAGAAGAAAACACACTCAAATATCTACACATAGAGACTGTAAATTGTCCGTTTACCTGGCCTTCTCAGAACGGCATTACATTCCTTCAGCTAAAGAGGAATGCTTTACAGGTAACACTGTCAAGGCTCTCAGCTCTTCCCTCTGTATTACCAGAGGCAGCTTTTAGAACATATCAATTACACTCATAATACTTGCTCATAATTTTGGTGAAGAGCAGTTCACACAAGTATACTAGCTCATCAATTTTGGAGTTGCACTGTAATCAGTCAGGGGCAGAACACTATCTTAAATAACAGTCAAGGAGAGACAAACAGCATCACGCCTTCATGAAATGCCTGTAACTAATTTGCAGCCTATGCACACAGCTGTATAGCTATAAAATCTAGCTTGCTCACAGCAGAAAAAACTACTGTCCACTGGACCTCAGCACTGCACTTTACCAGAAAAAAGAATTTAAAAGCAACAAGCACATCATTGCATTTACGTCAGAAGGAAGAAGTCATGCTATGCAGATTTTAATCTGCTTCTACAGGGACACTGTTCTCTTAAGATTACCCAGTTTCTCATGAAAATTATTTCACATAAAACCTGACACAAATTAGATTTCTAAACTACCTCTAATGGGTTATTAGGATGAATAAGAAACCAGGCAAAACCATGGTATTAGCAATAACAGCAGCTGCTAGCATAACATTCCTAACTTTTAAAAAATGGCTACTTTTATTAATATTTCCCTTACTCACCAGAAGCTGATTCCTAAAAAAACAGTTGAGGAGCAACAAACACTTCATACAATGTATTCATTCCCTTCCCTCGTTCCTCTTACCTTGATGGCATGCTTCAGTGCATGAGCATCAAAAATATATGTTGGTCTCATCAAAGACACCATCAGTGTTTCAAATTTGCCGGTGAGTTCTGATTTCAGGTCATCTACAAGATCCTAATGCAGAACAAACAGTGCTGTAATGAACAAGAACTAACCACTTTAACTGGATGCATGTGTGTCTGCAAGCTAGAAGACTTGAGACACACCAAAAAGGGGACAGGGCTCCTTTTGTTTTAATTGGTACCTGAACTGAAACAAATGTAGCCAAATAAGACAGAAGAAAAGGATACATAGGCATTTAGAAAATCTGAAACATATTGTAACTTTTTTTTCTCCAATATAGAAATTAAAACCTAGTTGTTCACCTGTTATTAGACACAAAGGTTAGCCAGTCAGAATACTAAAGGATCTAAGATAGAAGCTGTTTTTGCTTTGAACTCGCTCATGGCTTTATCTACCAACATCCTTGGGTTTGTTCTCTCTTGCTATATTAGGCTGCTTTATTTCTGTCCCATTTTCTAGCTCTAGTAAATTTGTTTCCTGCTATGACCTCACATTGCAGACCTTGCATCAAAATAAGAGGTCAGTACTTGAAGCATACTAAAAAGAAACTATAGAAGCTTTTGCACAAAAACCCATCTAAGACATGTTAGACCAAAATACAGGGGAAAAAATGAGTCACTTTCTTGCACTAAATGAAAAGCATTATCCTAACCCAGCCAGTAAATAAGGATGTGGCAAGGTGGGACAGAGGGAGAGACGGAGGCAAAATTAGATTTTCTTCAAAGGATCTTTTACAGGGAGCATGATGAATGTGCCTCACATCCTAGGCCACATTCAGCTCCTTTCTAGAGGTATTTTTCTTCTTCTCACCCTGCCAAACAAGGTTTTAAAGGCAGACGCAATTTCTTGACGCTGAGCATTGTTTCTGCTGGTAAGGATCTTCAGAATAGTTTCTTCATCAGTCCCTGAAGTTATAAAGAACAAAGAGTTACAAACACACTCTAAAAACCAAACAGCAGTGGCACATATTCAAAAGCCAATGAAAGACGTTTTGAAAATAACAGCCTACCGACAAACAGCAGAAGCATTTAAGTAACAAATGTCACCATACCCCAAGCTGAACCGCTAGGTTTGGCATTCTGCTGTTGCAAAATTATGACTGGAGGACCCAAGTATTGTTTGTTCTCCATCAGTGCTGTTCCAGACACTACTCCCTGTACTCCAAGCCCCATGTGTAACATTTAGTCACAGTCTATATTTTGGGCTCACCAAGGGATTTACTTTAGAATAAACAATCTGCCAACACCCTGCAAAACCCAGTTCAGGAACCCCAAATAGCCCAGAGCTCAGAAGTGCAGAGCTATTATACAGTTTACACAGTTATCATGCCAGCCCTCACAGCACAACATCTGACCTGCCCTACTGAATTTGCCAATAGGCTGAGGTGTATTATGTTTCCCTTCTTCCCTTCCTTCCCCCTCTTCCCCTAGGCAGCTTCAAAGTAGCAAATTGGGAAGTTTTGGAGCAGAAAGCTAGCATGAGTTTACAGACCACTTGTCAGTCTACATTCATTCCGAGCGCTTGTATTCTCTGTTCACAGTAACAGTCACTGTGCTTACGCACTTCCAGACCAAGGGGGCTGTCGCATGTTTTCCAAGCACAGAGCTTTTATTGTACCACCATAACTCTCCACAGTTGTTGCCTGTAAATTCAGTCTAGCTTACTGTGCAGTAAAACTCTGTGTTCAAAGAAGCCTGGGGTGTATCATATTTTAATGGGCAATGTGCAAACCAACTTCTTTTTCCCTTATGCTAAGCTAAAATTAAATATCCTTGACAGCAGCTCAGTAAAAACTACGACATGCTCAGACTCGTGCAGGCCAGGGGTTGTCATTCCATGGCATGTAGATGCACACCCTACCATCATCTGCTAACATTGTTTTTAAAAGGAGTTGAGAAAGGATGTTTTGAAAGGAGCGAGAGTCTTTTTCATAAAACAACTTATGCTTACCCATTCCCTTCATGGCCTTACGAAGCGCTTCTGCATCAGCTCTGGCGTCAAAAGGAGAGAAGGCTGTCACGGTGCCTCTAGTGTACTGGAGGAGGAAAAAAGGGGTGGTAGGAAAAGGGAAAAAAAGCAATGAAATAGCAGAGAGCATCTTTCAGTTCTGCATACATGAGATCCGAATAAATTTGAATCCCCGATCAGAAAGATGATGGTTTACAAATATGTAAAGGGCAGATGTCAGGAGGATGGAGCCAGGCTCCTTTCAGTCATGTCCAATGACAGGACAAGGGGCATTGGGTACAGGCTGGAACATAAGAGGTTCCAAAGAAACATAAGGAAAAACTCTTCACTGTGAGGGTAACAGAGCACTGGAATGGGTTGCCCAGATGGGTTGTTGAGTCTACTTCTCTGGAGACACTCAAAACTCACCTGAATGAGTTCCTGTGACCTACTCTAGGTGGTCCTGCTCTGGCAGGGGGGTTGGACTAGATGATATTTTGAGGTGCCTTCCAATCCTTAAGATTATGTGTAAATATCAGTCTGTGGGTATTTAAGCACAGCTCACTCAAAAGGTACTACTGGGGTTTCAGTCAGCAGCACATCAGCTAAGTTTAGGTGTATTTACATAACGGTAGTTTACAGGATTGGTATTTACAACGCTGAAGCCTGAAGGCAGGAAAATGACTAAGAAATTATCATTTGTTCAAGTTACTTGGGAAATTAATTGCACAAACTATGTATGCTAGAAAAGCTGCAGAAAGATCCAAGACACAGAAATATGAACATCTCAAGCAAAACCCACTGGACCTCTCAACCAGTACCAGACTGAATTTTCCAATCATGTTGTAAATGAGATCTACTGAACTCTACAACAGCTTTCAATTTATCAACACATTTCTTTTGACATAAGCAACTTCTTACTCAAGTGATTTAGCTACCTTTCTCATAGCAATTTGCAGCTAAAAAGAAATAACAGCTCAAACATAAGGAGAAAAGATCAGTCTGTCCAAAGACAAAAATAATTCTACTAGTTTTCCATGGAATGTTGCTCTTCAGAGACCTTCTCTTTGGGCCAAACACAAAAGGATATAAATAAAGGCAATACTTTTCCATATGACAGTTCAAAAACTTATACTTGCATAGTACAGTAATTAATTTACACACTAGAAAAGTTGGGCAATGGCCAAAAGGGAAAACATCTGGGTTTTGGGAACAGGGAAGTTTTCCTAACAGCTGAAGAAGGAGAACTTCTTGTAAGCACTGCTGTACAAAAGCAGTAATCAGTATAGGCAGGGCATTTTTCTGCTCTCAAGAAAAAGTATGAAAGAAGTGCCAAGACACCTACTGAAACTGTCCCCATATAATTTCACAGCCAGCACAGCTTTTTGGCCACGGTGATATGGCATTTTCCCTGAGTTAGAATTCTCAGCCACACAGTGCCTCGGCTTCAAGTCAATGTACTCATCTAAGACAGGTCAGCCAAAGGAGCACAGAGGGAAAAGAGCAGGCGAGCACTAACCAGAAACTACCCTCAGGCACTGCTGCATCTCAAGCCACCTGGTTGTTATTGCCTTTGGAGACTTCCTACCCCTCCCACTGCACAAGCAGTAATGAGTTAGGTTTATCTCTGCTGTATTTCAGCAGAACACGAAGTATCCTGGTGTTTAATAGCAACAGCAAACTTCTTCCAGTACACTTCAGAGGCACAGCAATTCCACAGAAGCATGCTGTTTTTCCCATTACTCTTAAGATTTTAGGTAGTGCTTCAAATTTAGGCACAGCAATATGTACTTGCTGTCATTTTCCTAGCTAATTCCAAAGGCTATTATGAAAAATCCCAAGGATTTGGGACTCAATTTTATTATTTTAATTTGATAAAACAGATAAAGTCTGAAAAGCCTCTGTATTCCTTCTCCTGCCTCATTACCATGCCAGTCAGCACGGGGTTATTCAAAAGCATATTTCCTGCTGTTTTGTTTCATATCACCTTAACATAACTCATATTATAGTACTACCACAATTCTCCTTTGCAAATGACCAATGGTCAACAAGTCTCAGAGGAAATCGCTATCAATCTTTCAGTTAAAAGGTTTCCTCTGCTTATCTTGTTAGAGGCAAGTAGAATTCCCCTTCACAATTCCTACATCTTGTGACAATGTCTCAATATTCCTCTGTAGATGTTTTAGACAACATATATGTGGACATTAAATGGTAGATGTAATCTGTCTCTGCATCATCCTTCTTGTTTTGGTTCACTAAGAAGGATCCTTCCACAGCTCTTTTCCAGTGCGGAAAACATCATCTACTAAGCTTGATGAACAGTTCCTGAAATTCTCCTGGTGCAGCTGTAGTCTAAAACACTTTTCTTGATGTCTGAGCACCATTTGCAAACATTCCCCTCTGAAGCATGGTATTTACTGAATTTTGGACACCTATCTGTCACAATCGCTCTCAATCGGTACTTAAGCTGCACCTAGCCTTCAAACCAGAAATAGTGCTGCAGCTCTGCCATTCAGTATAACAAAAAATCCACGTCACCTAGGTACCACAAAGACAGCAGCTGATAGCAGAAACTCCAGCTACATTTACTGCCCTTGATACTTACAACATGCTGGCACAAACCATGAGCACAACCACAGCAGGGGCTGATAGTTAAAGGCAAGCTTGGATGCAGCTTTGCAGGCCCAAGGCCAACCTACAGACCAACTGCCTTCAACAGCCACACATGGGCAGATGTAACACTTGACAACAGTTGGCCCATCACAGGGAAATCCATCCCTAACTTTCACCACAGAAACTTACCCACTTACCCACCTTAGAGCACTGGAGCATGGCCTGGCAAGAAGTCCTCAGGCTCATCATGTTTAACAACCACAAATCCATCCAAAGCACCTCACCATCCAGAAGCACCCTTATTAGTTGTTCCAGTCCTAATTTCTCAGTGGAAAAATACCAATGGACAATGGCAGAAAGTTCTGCAGTGGCAGCAAACCCAGTCCATGGAAGGAAAAGCTGCCTCCTCCTTCCCAAACATGGCACCTTATGGCCAGAGAACGAGTACTCATTTTAAACCACCATCTCTGCCTGAACCACTGAAGTTTTAACAGTCATGGAGAGTTGAAACAGTAGCTATGAACCAGACATTTCTAAAACAAAAATAATAAATCCATACAAAAGAGTTGCTGACAAATGCCAGCCACTCATTTATCAGACCACTCAGCTACAGTTTCAAATTGAGTTTAAACTTTATTGAAATAAACTGGTTCTTGCAAACAGATCACAGCATCACAACTGCTATGCCATCTATCGGACCCAATATGAAAAATGATGAGCTGAAAGACAATTGAACTTTTCAAACGTTGTGACTTTTCATAGATGTAAATAAATTACTGTGTTTTCACTACCTCTAGGAACCTTCCTTGCCATTTATGCAAGCAGATACACAATAACACTGTAGCCCCAACAGATAGTTTTTACTTCAGTTACTAAGTTTCCCACTCAGTAGAGCCCAAAGGAGAACACAAACAGCCTTTGATATAGATCCTTCTGTAATCTGGAGCGACCCCATACTAAACTGCAACATTCTACATTGGCCAGTAAAATATAAAAAGCAGCACAACACACAGGACCTCAACAGAAAGAGTATCACAAGACTGTAACACCCCAAAGCTACCCACATTCTTCTTTCTCTACATTCCCCAATGCACTGACTGTTGTTAAGCAATCCTGTACTGGAAGCGCAATTTGTGATTATGAACTAGAAATAAAACAGCAGCTTCCATTTTCTCCAGACATCTACCAATGATGCCTCTAGATAAACAAAATTAGCATGGAGAGGAAAGGCAGAGGAAAAAAAAGTAGTAAAAAGAGACAACTTCAATGCAAGAGATGGTCTTGACTTAGAATGTATGCCTCTCCAAATGAGGAAACGCACCTTCTCTGTTACTTTTATTTACTCTGTTCTAGCAAAAGTTTGCAGAAGCAGAAGACACAATCATAAACACAATTCTAAACAGCACCTCAAAGCTACATCAACTTCTCCCAAGAGACAACTTGGCTTCAAAACTTGATGTCACATGGCCACATATCCTGGCAACAGTATTATCTGTAAGATCAACAATAGCCACTTAATGAAGTTCCTTTTAATTTTTTCCACCAAGCACACAAAAAAATTCCCAACTCGAAAGGTCCCATATTTAGCTGCTGTTGAACACAAAGCATTCATTATCAGCAAACAAAAGGCCACATATCAAACTGATTCAGACTTCTTAACTGCCCTAGCTTTCTACCCAAGTTCTTACTAATCAAATTTCCCATAGAGTAAGAGTTAACCCTTTTTTTTTTTTTTTTACAATGCTGCTATTTAACAACAAAAGCAGCACCTCATCAATTTGCTGGTGGAAAGTCCAGTGTTTATTGCCGAGAAGGTGGGTTTGTTTTTCAAAAATGGCCATCTGTTTACAAGTTGACCCAGAGAAACTGTGGAGTGGTAAGAATAGAAATGGAGAAGATGTTCCAGCACACAGGTTAATGAAAAGAGAAGGTGTGCTATTTTCAGAAGACAGAAGAGAGTCCAGAAAGTCATATGCTAGAATTAAAGACTGCCTTAAGATTTCCTACACAAGAATAGCCATCTTCCTGGCAAACTGAAAGCCTTTGCAGTCATTGACGACCATGCAGAGATCCCAGTTCGAACTCTGCTTTAAAATTAACATCATGTAAGAAATAGATAAATTATTTCATGACATCCTTACCAAAATTTCAAAGGCAGCAGGATAAAAATTACATTGTGAGTGGATGAAGATAGGTACAGGGCTGGTGCAAATGCACAACTACAGAGACACCTCCACAAAACACCTAAGTTTAGCAATGCCTCAGATTTTCCATTTAGATGGAAGTAGTAAGCTCTGCTCAGCAGACTATAGGCACATCTGCCCCACTAAATTTAAACTCTTGACAAAAACAGAATTACACAACATCTGTGTTGAACTCTGAGTCACTATACCATGGAGATAGCAGAGGGAGGAGAAAAAAAAAACAGAAGAGAAGGGGTGAGAGAGAGAGGGAGAAGAGCAAGTAACAGCAGCATAGGAACCAATTCAAGAACATTTGCAAAAATACTCAAAGAACTTGAGTTGCCCTCAACAAGAAATCTCAACAAAGCCAAAGAGCCACTAAGGACACAATTCTGCAAGTGTTTGTGCTTTGGAAATGTGAGACACAATCCTCTGAAGTGCTACTAGAGCTGGCAATACCCTTCATGTCCTCCAAGTCACACGTGCACATTGGCAGAACAGGAACTGGAGACTCGGTGCGCAGCAGCCACATCTTCACCAGCAGCACACAATTCTATCTTTTTGTAAAATACCCCCAACTTCCCGTTCAGGGATAAATTTGGCAGTATCAGACCAAAATGGATCAGTCCACAGCATGCATGCAGAAAATACTCTTGCTACTTTCTTTACAGACTTCTGAATTAGCCAACATAGGGTAGTGTTTCCAAGGCAGCTTGTTCACCGAGCAAGAAAAGATTGTACCATGTGCATCTCTACAGAAGAGAATATCACATACAGATGCGTATGAGAAAAGGCAGGTTGTCAGCACAGCAATGTTCCTCCAAAGAAAGCAGATAAACAAGGGCATGGAGCAACCAACCTGAACAGCACATTACAGTATGCTGTAGTTTTCCTACAAAATGAATGAACCTTTTTGTCCTGGATGTGGAACACACAGGAATCCTCAGGTCTTTGGGGAAAAAAAAATCTTCCCATAACCAGGCAAGAAAAAATACTTCAGTGACCAAGACTCCAAAGATAACTTACGTTCTTCAAAGGTTTTATTCTTCAGTGAGACACCTAGACTAAACTAGACTTCAGCACACCACGTTGTAGAGCCTTTGTGAACTCTGAACTTTTAGTTGGACATATAAATAACGTCTATCAATTGACATTTCATGACTAATAGGCATTTTCATTTCTTATCATACTTTATGATGCAACAAAATTTAGAACAGACAGCTGCCATGAGGAGCAGGGCTTGCTCTTCAACTTTTACTTTCTTAACATTAATTACATGGTACAAAACTTTAACACGCCTGGTCTTTCACAGCTGCATAACTGCACAGGCAAAGAATACTATTGACATGGAAAGCAGCCCTCTGAACATGGAAATTTGAGGACAAGGCTTACCTAGTACATGACCTCATAGTTCCAACGGCTTCAATCTACTACCATCTACCACAGTTATTAACCCAGCCCCAAGCACTACTCAGGCAGTAGAAAATCCTACCACTCAAAGACAAGCGTGTTTGGTACTAACATGTGAATTAACTACTTCTTTAAAAAGATCAAGAATTAATGTAAAATAGACAAGTGAATTGCGAATTTCCGTGCTTTTACTAAAAGAAATCTACCTTCAAGCATTTAGCAATACTATATATAGCACAATAAAAGGCTGTTCAAGTAGATGTCTGGCCAGATGCCCTGCACTGGCATGGGCAAAGGTCCCTTTTCTAAGATGCATCCTACAAACTAAGACTGATGTTTAAAAAAAACCAAACAAAACAAAACAATAAACCCTCCTTGTCCATTAAAAAACAAAAGAACAACAAAAAAAAAAAAAAAACAAAAAACTTCAGGGATTTCGTGTAATGTTACTAAAAAACATTTTTAAATTAACCATCCTTTTACAACTAAATCCAGACAAAATGTGAGTACATATTAATAGCAGTGTTAAATATCATTATCATTTCAGTCATTAAGTTAAAATAATGACAATTCCACAACATTATTGTGCAAATACTCTGAGCTTTGTGAAGGCACTCCTAGAGCTTGATGGCTTTCACTTCCTACAGTGGTACAAAATCCATTAAAAGGCCATTAAAACTCTGATTTTACTTCCCAGAGCATATGCTTTTAATCTAACTACAGAAACCAACGCTGGAGTCCGCCCTGTTTTCCAAAGCCTTCATCCAGGCGCGAACCACAGTGACACAAGGGCTGCAAAGTAAAAAAACCAAACCAAAACAACCAAAAAAAACCCCAACCAAAGCACAAAACGAAGTAGTGCAGGATAGCCGCAATGCTTCCAGAAAAAAAATCAACCTAAAAGTCCAAGTGGGATAGGGAAAGCTGGGGACGGGAGTAGCAAACCTCCACGGGGCTCAGCCGCGGTGGTATTGTTTTCTCCTTCCTTCTCTAGTGGAAGGAGCCTCCACCCAGCCACAGTATAAACACACGGTACTGAAAACTTGGCCAAATTTGTGGAAACTGTCAGGAAAAAAAAGAAAAAAAAAAGTTGTGCCTGACGTGTGCCTCACATGATTAGCTGCTCTCCCCGACCTCGGCTCCTTCCCCTCCGAGTCTCCCCAAGCTCGGCGACGGTGTCAGTTAAAGCAAACCGAAAATAAACCACAGAGAAGTAAAAAGTGAGAAGACAGGGGTACGTCCCGGGCCCGGCCCGGCGCGCCCGCCGAGGGGCCGCGGCCGCCGATAGCCCGTCAGGGCGGTGCCGCCACCCGCCTCACCTTCGCCATCTCCGGGATCTGCCGGGCCGGGGCTGGGGCCGGGTACGAGTCTGCAAAGAAAGATGCGACAGTGAGCACCCGCTCGGCCCGCCGCCCTCTCCTCTCCTCGCCTCCCCTCCCGGCGCCCCTTACCGTGAGCCGGTCCTTCGCGTTGCCGCCGCCCTAAGCTGCCGGGAGCACTGAGTAGGGCGGGAGAGAGGGAGGGAGAGGAAGAAGGAGGGGGCCCCGCCGCTGCTTGCCTCAGCCGGGGGCCGGGCCAGGCCCCACCCTGGGCGGGTGGCCGGCGGGCCGCGGCCGCCTCCCCGGGGCCGCCGGCGGTTTCACCCCGCAAGGCCCGGCGGCTGCGAGGCGCACGGAGCGTCGCCGGCGTTGGCGGCCCGGCTGGGGCAGGCGGCCGGCGGGCAGAGCAGAGCTGCTCCTCGCTGGCTGCTGAAGGGGCACTCCGCAGGTCTGGGTGCCCCTGGGCCCCTCAAAGCAAAGGTGGGTAGCGCCGAAGGACCAAATGATCACACGATCGTTTAAGTTGGGAAAGACCTTTAAGACCATTAACCCAGCACGGCCTTATCCACCACTAAGCCACGTCGTCAAGTGCCACATCTACATGTCCCTCCAGGGATGATGACTTCACCATTCAATGCTGTGCAGCCTGTGCCAGTGCTTGATAACCCTTTCTGTAAAGAAACTTTTCCTGATATCCAATCTAAACCTCTCCTGGCATTTTGCTATCCAGACATTTTTTCCCACCCAGCCAACAGTACACTCATCCAAGCCATGAGCAGCCCAGTTTCTCCAAGACAATGTTGTAGGGCCAAGCGAAAGCCTTCCCTCCACCTGCATCATTTCCCTGGGGCTCTGCCCCTTTCAATGATTGCTTCTCCTCCATTGTTTTCAAATTCTTAGTAATAATAAACCTTTTAAAAGAAAAAACTCATTTGCAGATAGATAGCCTTCAAGAAGTGTTCTAGCCCCCTCCTAATGAAATCTGTATAAAAGTCCATTCCCATTAATCTGAAGAGTACTATATCCCATCACTACAGGACAAGTCTGTACTGAATTTCAAAGCAGGCGTTTAAACAGCTGTCCTGTTAGCATCCAAGTACACTAAGTTAGCAAAATAAGCAACAATATTGGAACAGAACATAAGGGCTGTATTTCTAGGCTATCAGTATGGAAAGCATTTTGGGTGATGATGCTTTTCTCAGCATCTTACAGCAGGACCATTTCCCTGACCCAGGTATAGAGAAGATATATCTAGTTTGGGAGAGCAATGAGGATGCAGCCTGCAGGGCTGTTCAACAATCATTTTTCACCTACAGCTGCAGACTTGCTCCCTCACCCATACCAGTGCAATCCAGCTGTGTGTCAGATGAGACAAGGAAAAGAGACTGCAACACAAATGGAATTTAGTGTCTTTGCCAAAATAAAACACGAGGATAATCTTGCTATGTTGGCTTTTTAAAGCGTAATGGTCACTTCTGTCTTAAAGTGAGTTGTGCTTACCTCAGAAGACACCAACAGAAATGCAGATTGTGATGTAAATTTAAATAGTTTCTCCATCATATCTTGTTTCCTCAGAAATGCACATGCAGTTCAGCAAAAACACAAGATCCACTCATCTGGCTTCCTTTGCAGAATCCAGGATCAAAAGGTTTACTAAAATGGCCTGATTTACTTATCAAAGTCTAATTTTACTCTAATTCATTGAAGTGGCATTCAACAGATGCTCAAAGCTGGGGAAAGGAGCAGTGAGCTGCTGATAATATGCATGTGAAAATGCACATATGGATTAGATGTAAAATAATGGCATTCAAGAAAATATTCTGAATTGGTTTTAAAAATAGTGGTTGATGTTGGAACAGATTGCTTTGAAGCCCAAGCTTGCTTACACACAACCACCTTTTTCTGCAAAAGAAAGTATTTTTCTCCGTACACACTATATCCAGAGCAATCACACGCAGTGCTGTGATCATGTTTCAAGCTTTACCATCTAGAAAGTGTACACATGCACACACAGTGAAATGCAGAGGGATCTAAATCTGCCTTCTTTAGCACACTTCAAAAATTCTGTTGATCAGAGTGAGGTCTGACAAACACAGCGGTGACTGCATGCCAAGTGCCAAATGACACAAGTAAGTGCACAGCCAAATGGAGTTCAAACCTCGTTAGTGACTCAGATGTGTGATAAGGAAAACTTATTGGGTAACATGAATGTTGGGAACAAAACCCAAAGGTTGTATCAGTATTGTGAACAATTTAGAAGGTGCCTAGAAACTAATAAAGCTATAGTTCTTGTCACTTTGAAATATGCTAATGGAATTTCTCTGCTATAGCAAATAGCACACACAAAGATTGGTATGTTGCTTTTACTGATACAAATGCATCTATTTAACTTCACAAATAAAACCTTGAATAACTTGGGGAAAAAAAAAAAGGCATTTAAAATTATTTAGCAGTTAGCCTGCGTGCATGTGGAATGCAACTGCACTGCCCTAAACACTCCCTCTTCTCCCTTCCTCTCCTGGCTCCCAGTACTGCAATACACTTTGAATTCCAGGCCTCCTACAGTGCCAAGAATACTTTAAACCAGGCGATGTGACACACAATTTCTGTGAGCTTAATGAAAACGTTCCAAGTGTGTCATGGCTATAACAGCACCTTAAGAGGCATAGGGGAAAAGCTTGTTTTTTCCCCATCTCTTCTTATACCTTCTGTCTTCTGGATTTTTCTGTATGATGGGATTTTTGTTTCCCATGCTTTCTTTAGTATCCTTACTAATTTGTAGCAGCTCTCGGATTTAAAGAAATTATCAAAGAGATATCTTTCATTCCATTTTTCCCTTTAAACTTTTTGTTGGAGGTTATGGATTTGGAATCAAATTAACACGTGCCCTTTGTTTGGTGGGAAGTGGCTCTGTGTACACTTGGAAGAAATCTACCTTCTTTCATTTCAAGGTATTTGAAACAGTTTTCCACGGTTCTACCTTTGAGCAGTTTACAGACAATAGCTCGTTATTCTAACCTACTTGCACAGTCTTACCCTCAGCCAAGCATGAGGTAACATTCAGTCAGTCAAAGGTAACCTCTGGATTTCTAATTGGTGAAGGACAGGGAAAAGAATTTTGGATGTGAGAACACTCTGTTCTCTGTATTTTCTTGCTCTGGAGGGGGCCTCAAATACATGGTCCAAGATGAACCGCAACAGCAGGAAAAGGTTGAACAGAAAAGAGAACAATCTTCTTGCCAACAGATGAAGTTTAGAGTAAAATTTACTCTAGTCAATCTAAAATGTCATCAATATTTTTTTAAACAAGCAAATATTTGCATAGCTTCATGGAAAGAAGTGGTGGTGGGGGAACATTAGAGTAAAACCATGTGAAATATTTGCCAGTTCATTTCACAAGAGCAAGTGTTTGGAAAACAAAAAAAATTATCTCCTGATCACCACAGAACTTCAGCCTTTGTGTTGATTTGAATGCAAAGGGAATAGTAAGACATAGCTACACTGGCAAAGCCAGAATGAACCCAAAGATATGAACAGATAACTGGAGGGAAGTGCATGTTTCACTGACTGCTTTCTGTGGAAACAACTCAAGTCAGGCCAAAACAGTTCTAGAGGGTGACTCATGAGCATCGTGATGAGGACCTTCATAGCCACCTTGGGCAAGTATTTAACCTGACAACACCTCCAATATTCAATAGTGTTCCCCCACAAGCCACAAATACGCCTTCTAGATTTAATATAATTCTTTTTCTCTCTCTTTTTTTTTTTACTTTAAGTCAAATTTTCACACAAGGGGAAAAAAAAGTGCATTAAGTAAAAGCAGTCTTTCCTCCTTCCAAGCCCCCTCCTGCTCTTTGCATCTTCGACAACTAGCAGAGTCATACCAGGATGTAACAGTCCGCTTCCCAGTGCTGCTACTGGCACAGTACACTTCCAATCCTTCCGTAGCACAGAGCTGCAAACACCTGGAACGATAAAAAGCAATAAAACGTGCTGAGAAACAGAGCGGCAGTGCCTTAATGATGCATTTAGCTCTGTCACACATTGTGACTTTGCAAGCAGGGTCCTGTCAGTTCCCAATCCACTTCAAGGCACAAGTCTTCTCCATACAAAGTGAAATTTTGGAGTTGGTCTCAAAGTCACACTTTCAAAGGGAAAAGAAATGCTGAAATATCACACTGAGGCTGAACATGCCTTGATTAAGCAACCAGGAAGTGTTCAGCAGCCAGAAAGCCAAAGTAACCTCAGAAGCAACCTTGCACTTGCCCCGGGAGGCAAAAATGGGATTGCATCCATTCAGGGATACACCCTGGGGTAATTTTTTTACTCTGGAGATACATTAGCTAGTGCTGCTGTGTCACAGCACGCAACTTCCCTGACCTAAGATCTTGAAAAGTGATTTCAAAAGCTCTACATTAATCCAAAATTGCAGCATGAAAAAAAAAATTAATGATTAAGACACATCAGTGGTTGCTTGCTGGGCATTTCTTGTTCCTCCAGATGAGCTGAGGACCTCGGAGGGACATGGCCAGCCTGAAACCCTACTTGATGGGCCTTCACAGCATCTTCCTGTGGAGGAGGTGATAGGAGAGAAAAAAACCCACCAAACTATCATTGGGACCCATCTTCACTTGTCAAACACTTCTCTGCTTTCGGGAGAATATGAGGGGTTTGTTGCCTCCCAAAGAAGTGCTGTAAAAGCCACTTGTCTTTAAAGTAATTGTCTGTATATTGTTTTCCTTTAAAAGAAAAATCCAAAACCTCAGTACAAGCTGCACCTCTTGGCCTAAAGTTCAAGAACCTGTAGGCAGAACTGCATGTTACATAAGACAAAAATCAGTATGCACATGCTACCTAAAACTGCATGGTCTCAGTAAACCTTCCTACTTCTGTATGAAATTCAGATATGTAAGTAGTTTTAGGCATATTTCTTTAAAATAAACAAGCAAGCAAACTTTCCTTGAGCACTGACCACGGTATAAAGTCCAAAATCACCATCACACCACAGTTTTGCAACCAAGTTGTTACAGACGTAGAAAGGAGGCAAAGACTGCATGCAAGAATCATCATACATGTGAAATATGGGATTTCTAATAAGGGGTTAGACAATGTTTTCAAAGTCTGGTAGTAGCACTAAAATACATCTGCATGTTTTTCCAAAAACAATGTAAATGTCTTAAAGGATGAAACGTTAGCACAAAAGCAGTTAATTTCCAAACCAGGCCCTCTTGCAGCTGCTGACAAGAACAAGCTGCCAGATCACAGAAAGATCAGTAACTTCATATTTTAAAAAAAGAAATAAATATGAAGATAGATGGTTTGCTGTATGAACACAGTCTTCCAGTGGGTGTCCTCACCTCCTGCCCAAAAACACCATACATCATTTTGCTACCAATAATATTCCTGAGCTATTACATGACACTACATAGATACTTTAAAGTGCACTGCAGAAGAGAAAAAAAAATAGCAAGGCTCATATTAAAGGAAAGTTTGCTTCTGCTATGTCTTTGATGGCTGCTGAAAAGGGAAAGGTCTTTCCATTTGTCTAACAAGAGCTGGAGCACAGTAATCCCATTAGAGCCCTTTTACATGATAGAGAAAGGCCAAGGACAGTTACTATCCAAGTTGAAATATTTTATCTTGTAAAAAAAAAGGTCCCATTTAAAATATTTTGCAAAGCCTGTTGTAGAGGCACTGAAGTACAATCAGTTTACCAAGGGAGATTTTCACGCTTAGGTAATTTTATGGAGCAGGCAGTTTCCTTATTAAATTATAACCCAAGATCAATCTTAAATGCTTTTCCACATTTCAACGTCCCTTTCAAAGTGGAACAGTCAAAACTGCTTGATGAACTAAATCTCAGAAGCAAAGGTGAGGGAGGAAAAAAAAAAAAGAGCAATTTGCAGTTCATGCTTTAATACTGACAGAGAAGAAATCAGACCCAGAAAACTGGGTGCCAAAGGAGTGCCTCACTTCCCTCTGCTCCTACAAAAGGACAAC
Source organism: Colius striatus (assembly GCF_028858725.1). Classification (NCBI taxonomy): domain Eukaryota; kingdom Metazoa; phylum Chordata; class Aves; order Coliiformes; family Coliidae; genus Colius; species Colius striatus. The sequence goes on from NC_084761.1 coordinate 25,264,540, forward strand.
AAAAAGCTCAGCTGTCAGCGCAAATGGAGAGACCTTTCTACTGCACCCCAGCACCTTGGGTGGAAGGTACAAGGGGAACACTAAGCTGTAAAGCTATTTTAAAAAGGGAGAAGTGGGGAGAGTGATTTGCTTTACAGACAGGATAAAAAGTTCAGATTTTAATACTGACAGAAAGTTTATAAAATTCTTTCCATGCTGCCTGTGCTGGCATCAGGGAGCTGCCGAAGGACAGGCTAAGAGTACAAAGCAGAAGAAGACTTCATTTTTTTTAAAGCACTCTGAGACTTACTTTAGAGACTAAATATTGGCTTATATGACAGCAAAGACAACTTCCTGTAAGTGATTCATTACTTCTAATCCACAACCCATTACAGAGCAGTGCTCTGACAGATACTTGATTTCTCTTGGGACACTGGTACAATGTGAAAAGGTTAATAGGAACTAAGAGCATTCATACCAGTTACAGCATCAGGCAGTTGAATTCATCTTACTGGAAAAATATTTCATATTCTTTTAGTCAGGGGAGGTGCAGGTTTCTTTGAAATTATCTTCCTCTAAGAAACATCACAACGTTGTCATCAATGCAATAATCTCAATTCAAGAAACAGTAAATCGATTGAGCCACATTCCAGTACTTGTCTCAGACCCCGAAGGCTCATCTTGATTACTATCACAGCTCTACAACACTGCACCAGGCTGCCCAGTTCTTCCTGAGAAAGAATATTTCCACACCTGATGACCAGTGATACAGACTCATCTGCTGGGGCAAAGAGAGAAAAAAGGAGCCAGGTGCTTAAGTTCTATTTTTGTACTTCTGTCTATTCTGCACTACAGTTTCTCATGAGCAGATCACTTGTGCACTGTACTCTACACACTTCCACCCAGTGATGATGTATGAGGGAACGGCATTGTGTGAAGAATTTAAGAGCCATGGCAAACTTTTGAGATAACACTGAGTAACTATCAAGAGCAACTAATGCAAGTTCAGAAAGATATTTCCCCATACCTGTTAGGCCATTAGTTCTACTTAGGAAAGAGAGGCAGAGCAAAATAATTCATTTCTGTTAGCCTAATGGAAATTTGCAAAGCCTAAGAGAAGAAAACAAAAATTGTCCATGAGTGGTTTTCTCCCTCTCTGTGGGAAAGAGAAAGAAGAATCACTTTAGCCGAAATGAACTGGCAAAATGTCAAAAAAGAAGTGTGGCCTTTGCATTTATTATTCCCAAATACTTCTAACTGACATCCTGTAACAAGATCTCTTTCTCATCAAGTCGCCTACCATTAGCACTCCCACAAGAGTCTTGAGATACAAGAACACTATTATCTTCATTTTCAAATGGAGAATAAAGGTAAGCTGAGGCTCAGTGGTTTCCCCAAAGCTGCAGCCTGAGACTGGTAACTGAAGCCAGGTTTCAAGTCACAAACTACTGACTTTGCAACGCTCTGTTCTTTCTCTCTTTACTCTGCTGAAGGGCCTCAATTCGATGTCACTGAAAACAGCCTCCTTGGTTTACATATTCACTGAGAAGAAGAAAAGAATGCATAAATTATTCTAAAGGTGCCAGGAAAATAAGCACCCTCCCACCTCCACACTCTGCACGGCCATTCTCACCTGAAACAGCATAAGCCTTGACTCCCACAAGTAAAAGCAGAATTGGGCCCACAGAATTTTAGTTTGTTTAAGAGAAAATAAGTCTGGAGGCAAAACCAAAGCCTACATCGACTTGTTTTCTCTTCAGCCTTTATTAAGTTTCTAAAACACATTGATCTCAATCTTCAAAGCCACTACTCATCAAAACCCTGAATAAGAGAGTGCTTCAACTGCAGACTGTGTGCAGCCCATGCCACCACCTAGATAACACAACAGTTTTATCAAGAGGCACTAGGGTCTTACAGAGCTTTAATAATGCATCTGGAACTTAACTTGCTTACCCTATTTCTGTCCAGAACGTTTTGTATATTCCCCAGACATTGTATGTTTAGTACTCCTGTTAACACTAGAAACACTTCTTGCACTTAGCTCAAGACCCCTAAAGACCCTTTCCTGGTCTTTACAAAAGGTTTTGGCACCTGAACTAGGAGAAATCTACCTAGACTGACAGCACAAAAGTCTGTTTAATTTGCTCCTGATAAGTCTTTGCTAACCCATGCTCAGACACAGACACTCTAGACTAAAAATACTCCACATCTTTACTCAAATTTGAAACTTTAAAAGGTGAGAAAGTCACTCAAAGGTTTATACATGCATAAAGCTATCCAAACAGTAGACTTTGGGTGCAGGACAAAAATCCATAGACCTTCTCTCACTCGCTCATGTACAAAGTTGAAGGGCCTGCCACAGTCTAAACACCAACTCTCACCTCAAGCAGAAAATTCATAGACACTTGAAAATATAATTTCTTAGCATTTTCCTGCTCCCACCTTGATCATTGCCAAGCACAAGGTTTTTTTTTTCCTCCATATATCTCTAGCCCTACCATTCAAAAATAGGACTAGGTTCCAAGTAGTGTGATATGCATTTCTTTCATAATTCTCTCTGGATCATACTGTCAATCTCCTTCTGTATAGCAAAAAATGCTGGGTATTTGGGGGCAGGGTTTGTTTGTTTCAATGAAAGGTGAGATTTCCTTTCCAGGTGATAAAATGATTCAGAAGTCCAAGTTGTAGTAAAGCAAGACAGCAAATATAGTGGACTTCTGATGAATTTGTATGCATAGTCAGCAGTGCCAGCATTTGAAACTTTTCACCCCCATTACATTTTTAAGAGCTGGTTGTATGACAGAATATTTCTATTCTTCCTAAACTAGCTGTTTGTCTGCAAAGAAAATATTAGTTTGGAAGAAATGCCTGTCTTAGCAATTCTCCAAAAAGCCTCGGTGACTCTGCATCTCCTTTTTTTCTTATTTTAATTTACATTTTCAGGCATAAAACGATTAATATAGCCCAAAAACAACTTCCAGTAGCAGTAATCAAGCAGAGTTGTAGGTAAACTAGAAAGGGGTTAGGGTCCAGAACACAGTAACAAATTACATCCTGATGCAAACTGCAGCTCTCTTTACTGAAATGAGTGTCCCTGCCCTGGCAATAACATATATTTAACAATTATTCAGATAAAGTATTCTTAAGGGCAAACCTGGTTTTCTTGATTATATTAACAGCTTTTAGTAATGATAATTTTTCCAGAGTATAAGGATGAATTGGAAGTCAGGGACTGTGAGTCCTTTTGAAGATCTGCTATTAAGCTACTTATGAAAACCCAAGTCTCTTTTTACTGGAGTGATAACAGTATTTTTTTCTTCATAAAAGCATCTAGATGAAAACCTCTACACAAGAACTAATAACAAGCAGTAAATCCTAAATTGTAGATTGCCATTGTTTTTGCAGTGTGCATGCAGCTACTGCCACATATCTTGACCCACTAACAGACCAAAACTAGGCTGGGTTTTGTCATTCAGATGCAACAGGATAAGCACATTTGTGAGAAGAACCACAGACTGCCTTCAGTTAAATGCCATTCCCTGCCTGCCTCCTTCTTATAGATCTTGAGCTCATCATTTTGTTATATCTACTTCCAATCAGTGGTTTAAATGACTTCTTGTGGGCTGTCTGCAACACCATTTGCTTGCCCATGTTCCAGGTAATCAAAACACTACAAATAAAATTGCTATTACATTTCAGGTCAGGAGGTCAAAACAGCAAACACCCACACACCTGTGTGGTGCTAGGAAGGAATGAGATGCCACAACTAAGCCAGAAAAATCACCTTGCCAAAATGAGGAAAGATAAACACCCTAGACCTCGTTAGGTATTTGCTGCCTGTACATGTAGCAGCAAATTGGTGAAACTGCACTTGGACAGCACTAATTGCTAACTCTTTAAACGTTAGAGAACAGCTGAACTTCTGCAACAAGAGGCAACACAGCGAGGCTGAACAGAGCAAGGAGAGCAGCCATCTGTCCCAGGCAAGTGTAGCAGCTGCTGTGCCTCTAACCCCAGGAAGAAACCAGTAAACACACAAACTTCACAGCAACACCAGCCTCTATGTGCATGGTCACTAAGGGCAAGCAACACCTCTCCTGCCCCACATCACAGCTCTGTGGGTCAGAACTGCAGAGACAGTTCAGCACTCACTACAAGGGATCTCAGGACAAAATCCCAGGGGCTTACAGCAAGATGATCAAGAAGAGCACTTTGTGACCTAGAGGCCAGAAATCGCCATATTGGTTGTGCGTGCCTAGTTTTGGAGGCCTAGTGTATATAATCTGCATGAAGGCAGTAGCAAATGCCATCACTTGAGTGTGCACTGGTGGTATTTCACAGTATAACTTATAAACCGCTGCTCAGAGGCATAAACCCTCTGCTCAGATATTCACACAGATATGACGGCACGATTAATGCATCACTTTGCCTCAAAATTATTTCCAAACTACAGGAAACCACAATAAGGTACTTTATGCCCAATACCTCCCACTGTTAGTAGCTACAGAGGCAAGAGCATGGGTTTTTGTCGTGGTTTTGGCCCATCAGGGAACAAAGGCTACGATTAGCCTCGAGTACCGAAGAGGCTGAGGATTGCTCGAGGGCACGGAGGGCTTAATTGCCGCTTGAGGTTCAGGACAAAACAGACCAGGCCACTCGGTTTGGGGAAGAAAACAGAAAATCATTTAATGCAACATCAACTAAAACATACCCACAAAAACCCAAAACATAACCAAAATGAAACAACACAGAGTAATACATCAATGAAGAGTCCAACCAGCCTTTTTAAGAACACCTTCTTGCCACACCTCCCCTCTTCCCAGGCTCAGAGCCCTGATCCCGGGGTTTTTACCCTGTCCCCCCCTGAACGGTTCGGGGGGGCAGGCAGTGGGGGTTTCAGTTAGTCTGTTCCCGATAGCTTCTGCTGATTGTCCCTCCTCAGGACGGGTGAACTCCACACCAGTCCTCCCTGCAAGTCCGTGGGGTAACTCACACGCATGGCAGCCCTGCACGGGCTGCTCCGACGTGCACCCATTCCAAAGGCTGCAGCTCCTCTCTGCCTCTCGTGTGGGGCTGCTCTGCGGCGTGCAGGCTCTCCAACACAGCCTGGGCCATGGCCGTCTCCCCACACAGTCCCTCGCCCGTCCGGGCTCACTCACACGGAGCTGCTGGTGGCTCTCAGTCCTGCCACGGATCTCCATAGGTTGCAGGGGCACAGCTTGTATTCTCGCCACAGCTTGCAGAGGAGTCTCTGGTCTATTGCTTCTCCTTCCTTCCTCCTTCTCTGGCTGAAGGGTCCGCTTGGTCGCCTCCATCTTGTATCACTCTTACACCTCCTGCCTCGCATTCCGAATTCCCGTCCCCTAAATAGTGCTGGCAGAGGCGCCAGATTGGCCCAGCTGGGCCGGAGGTGGGTCTGAACCCAGGAGCCTGGGGAGAGTCCAAAAACTCTTTACCGGGTCTTCACTGCAACCCGCTCCCCCTGTTACTAAGCCAAAAGCTGCTCCTTGCTAAACCAGAACAGTTTTATAGAAGGATTTCACTAAGATATTTTTCCCAGTATAGCAGTGCTGCTACACAAAAACTCAAAACTAAGTTATCCCAAACTATTGTGCTGAACAAAGCAACAGCAAAGGATGCCTGCATTTTATCACGCCCACATTCCCAGTTTCAGCCGCGGTAGGATTTTAGTTAAACCATGTCATACTGCTCTTAGGAACATTTTTTTCAAAAATAGCTATGGGAATAGCCAAAGGGGAAGTGAAAACATGAATAATGTAAGTGCTGACTTGTTGACATCCCTTCCCATATTTCAAACACAAAATAATACCAGTGATTGTTGAAAGAGGCATAAACTTTGTAGAAAATGGGACATCTGGTGGCACTGCGCGGGAATTGCAGCACGGAGAAGAGACGAGGGACGAGGTCTCCTCAAATCCTCTTAAGACAGTGACAAAGTAGAGGAATGACAGTGATGGCACATGAATCCTCCAAATACCTGACACATGGCAAAACGTTATTCCAGGAGTTCATGCAACAATTTCCCTTTCTAAATATTTTTTTTTAAATACCACTGAGTGATCAGGCAGATATTGCACCTGATGTGTTTTTCTTTTATCACATACTTGCTCTTTGCTCTCTTTCTCCCTTAAAAGCAGCCAAAAGGTTTAAATGATGCCATCCTGCTGCATCTGAGCTACGGATTCACACTTAGAAATACTATGGGTTTGCCATTATTTATTATAAATTAAATCAGAGAGGGAAAAAGAAAGGCTTTGTTTATCTATACTATCCCCTACACATCCCAGTATTTCATTCCATAATACCCTTATTTACTCAGCATTCCTAGCAGCTGTAGGCAGATCCCCCACTACCTCTGCTTGTTTTAATATGAAACTGCCAGCAGGTTTCCGTGAGTAAAATGTTCTGTACTGATAGAAAATCTGACACCAAGAGTTTTGTCTTTAACACAAGAAAGTTAATTTCTGAGCTGGAGAAGGGCCCAACAGATATACAGTAGGGTCAGTGGATAAAAGAAATAAAGGTCCTGAGTTTTTTGATTTTTTTGTTATCAGTCCTTAATAAGACTTTGCATTTAAGTTTGGATTATGTGTTACACATTGAGGAAATGTATTTCATGCCTGAGAAACTGCATACTGGCAAATCCCACAGTAATGAACAAAGAAGGAGAAAACAGTGAAGCCTGTAGATCGGTCAGGTTACTTCCGTACTGCAATCAAAACCACCACCATTCATAAACATGTTTTATTTCTTGCTCTACACCAGGAGTGGATAGAGTTTCAGTACTTTCTAGCATTCAAATAACTTCCTTCAAAGGAAAGCTGAAGGAGGAAGGATTTTCACAACAGTGAGTTCTCTATACAGTCAAGTCAAATTACAGTCAGGCAAGCCTTTTTTCACTTGATATTCATAAAAGATGCCAAGCAAAACAGCTTTCAAATGGTGAATGAGAAATCCCCTCACACATTGGCCATGCTCAGAGGACTGGAGATACCAGATTCTTCAAAAAAAATTATAAACACTATATTGAATTTTGTTCCTCTTTAACATTGCACAGTTCCAGGATTACGCATTTACTTTAAAAGTTGAAGTACTTTATAGAAGCTACTAGGTAGTATCTCGCTTCTCAGGGCCGCAGGCTGAGACAATCAAACAGATCACTTTGTTACAGGTCTTGGCACATCAAACAGCCCTGCTCTGTCATAAGCATTTGACCACACTCAAGGTCTTTTACTTTCTGAAATGTTGTTGCTTTTGGGTTTTCCATGGAGCCTGCAGTTCCTTACGGTGCTGGCGGCAGAAAGGGGAGGTCAAAAAGAAAATTTATTTGGAGGCTTAGTGCCATCAGTAAAAGCCACCAACTTGTTAGCAAAGGTGGTTGCTGCTGTTAGAGTTGTTCTCTCCTTGTTCTCTTCTTTTCAATTATCCTTATCTCAATCTACAAAGTTTTAGCTTTTCTTTCTGATTCTCCTCCCCATCCTGCCCAGGTGGGGAGGAGCGAGTGAGTGGCTGCAGGGTTTGGTTGTTGCCTGCTGGGTTTAAACCATGACAGTTCGTTAAGCAAGTTTCCCCAAAACATTTCCCAGTAAACCAGCTATGCATGTGGTAAAACAAGCCTGCCACACAGTAAACACTTCTTTCCCTCTAAGAGGTTTCACCTGTATTTTGCACAGCAACAGGACAAGGGGAAAAAATGCTGTTTTTCCCCCCAGATGAAGGCCAAGCTGCAAGCTTTTTCATACCTAGCATTATAACACACTTTCTGGCAGTCTTTTGGGTTCCTGACCAGCATTTAAACAGTACATAACAGCACACATAGGCATAATTCTGAGCCCATTGGGATTCATCTTCAGAGACCCAAATTTTTTGTTTCAGCCACAAAGGGGCTCAAGGCAGGTTGGTCACCACAGCCTGTATTCAGGTTTTGGGAGGCATGAGAGTTCCCCACTGATGATCCACACTAGAGGCCTACATTGTGTCCCTGATGGTAACTTTCTGCCTTCTCAGAGACAGATTGTGCCTCAGTTTACCCATTTGAGGGCTTAGGCTACCAGGGTTTTGCCAAAGAAAGCAGCCAGGAAAGAATGAGCAGTGTTCCCTCCCACCTTGTACAAGGTGATCAAATTCAGCTGAGTTTGAACTAGTTATATGAATACAGGGCTGGCATAGCAGGGATGAATCATCTTTTCCTGCATGCTTATTCTTTCCACAACAACTTATTGCAGATCTTGGATTCCTCTGCCAACCATAATCTTCTGAAAGCTGAAGATACTCCAGGGATTTCATAGTCAAATCAGGGCACCAGTCACAGAAAGGTCAGTTACAGCAGACTTCAGTAAATCAGAGTTACAAAATTTAAGACCTTCTATTTTAGCCAAACTGCATTTTAACACAGAAGTGGTTTACATCACTTCAACTACTGACAAAATAGAGTAAGTCACTCTTAACAAGATCATTTTGTTAGGGGCTTATGAAAAGACCATGAAGATACACTCTTTTTTTAATGCAATTTTAAAATAAGTAAGGGCACCTCACCCTAAAGCCACACACGCCTCCTTCCAGCAGGAGGATGCTAATCTGTGCACAGACAGAAAAACCTCTGTGCAGATACTGAAGTGCCTACAGAAGTGCTGCAGAGTGCATTAACAGACCCTCTATATCTCCCCATCCGCTGGCTTGGGGTCGCTGTGCTAGATACAGGAGTGTTGATGGCCTCACTTTCCATGCTTGGCACAAGGTGGACAATTCCTTTTCTAGGGTCAGAGGTGAAAATGAGGGCAGGAAGTCTCCAGCACAGGCCCAGGCCCTGTCTCATGCTCAGACTTGGCAAAGGAAAGCATCAGACATCTCATTATCTCACTATTTTCCTGGCAATTGTTTGGCTGAAGACAACAAAAAAAGCCCACAAACACATTTTCCTTCCCTCTCTACAGGTACCTCACCATACAGAGCCTTTGCTCTTTCCTACACGTCAGAAATGAAGTATAGCAAAATATAGATATTTGCCATCTGCTTTTCCTGGATCTCCTCTGCCCTAGGCCACTTCATCTCCTAGAATCCTTATCTGCTTCTCTTGACAGACACCCACCAAGGTGGTCCAGAGGGCATGACTATTGCCCAGGTCAACAGGCAAAAACTGGAACACCTCTCTCCAGAAAATCCACACAAGTTCCTGTCCCAATCCTTTTAACCTGTTTCTACCCTTCCCTTCCACCCAGCTCCCCTCTCCTCTGGCAACACCTGTATTTTGTTGTGCTTCCCTTCACTTAGTGCCCACTCCTCACTCCCCATGTGGCTCTGTCTGTCCAGCAGCATCTACTGGGGCTCACGGAAGCAGCTCTGAGCTATCCCAGAGTCAGCAAGCTGGTAACACTGTCATAATATGAAGATCTAAGCTAAGTTTTAGGAGGCTTTTATCAATTTCAGCATGGGAATATCAAGATTTCATCACACATCTCATGTTACACAGCATTCACGTTACATAGAAGGGACTGGTTTGAGTATATCACTTAACCCAAAGCAAGAGAAAACAAGAGGAAAAGTATATACCAGTGATGTCTTCTTCCCAAGAAGAAAAATAAACTTCAGCAATCAATCAAGGCTCCAGCAAAACCTATTCTACCAAAGACAGATGATATTTTGCAAAAGAACAGATACCTCTGAAAACTTCATTACCATTCATAAAGACAAAGAGTTGTGTCTTGACAGTCTCCTTAATGAAGCATAAATTTTAATAAGGTGTGCACAAATGGCCAGCTACTGTACAGCTTACTCTGCTGAGCTTTAGGAAGACAATGGCTCCTTTTCACCTCCTGTCCTGATATTGCTGAAAATCTTTCCTGTCAATCACACACAGGAAAAACAACAGCATGCATGTGCAGGGTCTGGTTTTAAGTTTACATCCATCATGTTCTTTCTAATAATCACTTGTCTCACATCAGCTGCTACAAAGTCACTTAGACAATCCAAATTGCTTTTTTGAATCATTAAATGGGTATTCAAAACACTATTAAAAGGGGACAGCATTAAGGTCAGAAGCAGTGGATAATTTTTTTCTACAGGTACCTGAGAGGATAAGGAGATATGGAATTCATTTTTAGCATTACATTTGGGGCTTTTTTTAATCTCAGTGTACTGTGCATTATGGATCACTGTGTGCTAAAGTTTTGATATAACTGGCATGCTTTTAAATTTTCTACAAATATTAGTACTATGCCAATTGTAAAGTTAGGACTTGTACTATATTAGCAGGCACACTGAGTATTAAATTCTGATATCTTGATAACACTGATAACAAAACAGCTCACAGCAGCATTCGTCTGTATGAAGGACACCCAGGCATGTGAAGACTCACTTCATTTGGAAGGAGAACACAATAAAACCTAAGTTCAAAATTAAAAATAGATATGTAAGAGTGTGAGCAACAGAAATGTCTCACCTTAGTGCTAGATTTTCCCTTGGCCTCTGCCCCCACCACTGCCTTACACTACATAGTTCCTGTTTAACAAACTAAAACAAAGTTCATTGCTTTTAGTCACTGTGGCTTGGAGGACTGCAGGCTCCCTGGAAAGACCATGACCAGCTTGAGAGTTGGGCAGAGAGGAACCTCATGAGGTTCAACAAGGACAAGTGCACAGTCCTGCATCTGGGAAGGAACAACCCCACGCACCAGGACAGGCTGGGGATTGACCTGCTGGAGAGCAGCTCTGCAGAGAGAGACCTGGGAGTCCTGATTGATAATAAACTAACCATGAGCCAGCAATGTGCCCTCCTGGCCAAGAAGGCCAATGGCAGCCTGGGATGCATCAAGAAGAGTGTGGCCAGCAGATCAAGGGAGGTTCTTCTCCCCCTCTACTCTGCCCTGGTGAGGCCTCATCTGGAGTCCTGTGTGCAGTTCTGGGCTCCCCAGCTCAAGAGGGACAGAGAACCTCTGGAGAGAGTCCAGTGCAGGGCCACCAAGATGATCAGGGGACTGGGACATCTTTCATACGAGGAAAGGCTGCGGGAACTGGGGCTGTTTAGTCTGGAGAAGAGGAGACTGAGGGGAGATCTTATTAACATTTACAAATATCTAAAGGGTGGGTGTGTCAGGAGGTTGGGACATCCCTTTTTTCTATTGTAGCTAGCAACAGGACAAGGGGTAATGGGATGAAGCTGGAACACAAAAAGTTCCACTTAAACATAAGAAAAAACTATTTCACTGTTCAGGTGATGGAGCAGGGGCACAGGCTGCCCAGAGGGGTTGTGGAGTCTCCTTCCTTGGAGGTCTTCAAGACCCACCTGGACATGCGCCTATACAACCTGATCTAGGTGACCCTGCTTCTGCAGGGGGGTTGGACTAGATGATCTCTAAAGGTCCCTTCCAACCCCTACCATTCTATGATTCTATGATTCTATGATTCTATGATTCTATGATTCTATGATTCTATGATTCTATGATTCTATGATTCTATGACCACAGAGGTACTAGGAGAAAGTGGCCTCCCAGCATGGCGGGCACTCCTCTCTCACCTCAATTCAGCAGTTTGTGCTATTTCAGCATATACAAGGCCCCCAGATCAGGTACAGTCTGGGGTAACAAAAAGGTGAAAGTGAAAGACACTTGGATGAGACTAGCACGGAGCAGGTGGTGGGACACATGCAATGAAACAAGCCCTCAAGTTTGCTGTTATCGTCTTTTACCAACCCTTCTAGTTCATATTATGTCTTTTGGCTGCACTATTGAAAATGAAATCAAAGGCAGGCAACTGAGTACTTTCTATTCCACATCCATTTATCTTAGAGTATCCCTTGCTGGCACAAGGAACACACCAAGCTGGTATTGCAGCAGACTGGAGAGAGAGGTTATGTTAGGAGATGTTTCACTAGCTGCTCTGAAAAATATAAGCACAGTAAGAAACATAATATTATGGCAAGGAAAGGGAGATTCAGTGTTTGGCAGAAGACACACTACCAGTTCCTAGGTGTTAAATAGGTGTGAGTATGCCTTGGTGATCACAGCAGGCTCACAGTTAATTCAGTATTTAAAGACACTGACAACATTATATTGAATCTTCTTGAAAGGGCAGAAGTGCCATTTACTAACAGAGATTAAATAAAGCCTGTGTACAAAGACTGGAATGAAAAGTAACTCGTTTTTCTCGATCATCTGATATCTTTACCAAGGGCAGACTCAGTCTTTTAACCCTTTTTGCAGAATGCTGTTTCTGTCAAGACAGGTTCAGAAAAAGAGTAGAAAATTAATTTCTAAAAACCACCCATAAAGAAATAAACCATAAACTAAGCACAGTGAGGAAATACATTTTAGCCTTGATAATTAAAAAAAAAATCCAGAGAAGAATGTCATTGTAAGACCACTGCTATTGACCTGCCCTGCTCTGAAGAAGTTTATTTTTCTGAAATAAGAAGTATATGCATTTTCAGAGAGAAGTCACCTGAACCATATGCTGCTGAATTTCACTAGAAGTTACACTGAAAATATATAACACTCAGATTTGTGATGACTTCCTTAAACAATTCTTCCAATACTTGTCTAGGTCTCTCATAGAACTGAATTATACTTCAGTTCTTGTAACTACATCACGTAACATATTCCCCGTTTTCGAAAACTTTTGGCCATTACCATGAGGTAGGTGAAGATATCAATCTAACAACAACAAAAAACCCTTCTTTAAGCCCAAATCAGATGGACTATTATACTCTGTATCAAAAGCTTTGTGCATGCAGAGTCCTTTATGGCTACCTGAAAAAAAGGTTCAGGTCTTTTCTGCACATGGAGTAAGATGCAACCACAGGACGTTGACTGATGATCTTCTTCCCTTCTGTCATGAGTTTGTGTGGAGCTGCTTTTTGCTTGGTAACAGGGGTAGGGAGCTGCAGTGCTGATCCCAGTAAGCAGTTCTCAAAACACCCCCTGGCTCTGAGGTTGACCCACCTCCAGCCTGCCTGGGCCCATCTGGTGCCTCTGCCATCACCCTTTAACAAGACAAATCTGCAGTGGAAGAGGAGGTGGAGGAATGGTACAAGATGGAGGTGGTTATGTGGACCCCACAGTTAGAGAAGGAGGGAGGAAGGAAGCAGGAGTGCCGGACCACAGACCCCTCTGCAGCCTGTGGTTGAGAATACAGGCTGTGCGCCTGCAACCCATGGAGGGCAATGGCAGGACTGAGAGCCACCAGCAGCTCCAGGTGACTGTGCACAGATGGGCGAGAGACTGTGTGAGGAGGTGGCCATGGCACAGGCCGTGCTGGAGAGACTGCATGCCACAGAGCAGCCCCACACGAGAGGCAGAGAGGAGCTGCAGCCCTTTGGATGGATGCGTGTCAGAGTAGCCCGTGCAGGGCTGCCTGGCCTGTGAGGGACCCTGCGCTGGAGCAGGGAGGACCAGTGAGGATCCCACCTGCCCTGAGGAGAGACAAACAGCAGGAGCCATCGGGAACAGACTGACTGAAACCCCCATTCACTGCCCCCCTGAGCCACTAATGGCGGGAGGCGATAAAGACACGGGGATCAGGGCTCTGAGCTCAGGAAGAGGGAAGGGGTGGGGAGAAAGTGGTCTTTAAGGGCTTATTGTGCTTTTCATCATTGTACCGCTGTATTGTTTTCTGTTTGTTATGTTTGGGGGTTTTATGTTTCTGGTTGGTGGTGCATTCAACTAATATCTGTTTCCTTCCCCAAGTTGAGTAGTCTTGTCTGTTTCGCCTGGGACCATAAGTGGCAACTGAGCCCTTCCTGTCCTTAGGGGGTTCCCAAGGCCCTCGGTATTTATGGCTGATCATGGTCCCTTGTTCCTAGACTGGCCTAAACCCAGATACCTTTCAAACTTCTTCCTTGCACACGGGATCTAGAGAGATTTCCAAAAATGGAAACAAATTTGTATCCAACCACCCGAGCCCAGGAGTTGGGACTCTCAAACCAGCACTGAGACACAGGAGCAGGTGGCTCAGCTCAGTCATGCAGCAGGCCTGAACAGGAAATGTGTTTGGCCAAAGTCCCACTAAGGCACCTCAAAACAAGTCTTAAATAGTTTTCCTAGTCCTCCACACAGGTGTATTTTCAAAGTAACACTTGAAAGTAAGCAAAAGAAGAAAGATTTTCTTGGAAATGCCAAGAAATTCAAGCTACTGAGCAGGTCTTGCACAGCTGTGGCTCTGAGTAAGAGCTATGCTACGTGTCATTATGAAAATACTCATAACAGATTAACCATCAGAAAAAGAAATGGGTCACTGTATTTAGAGTATTTGCAAATGTCCAAAGTAGGAGCTTTCTAGCACAGTTCTTCAGCCCTCACAAGAAATTATTTTGGTCTACTGAACCTTTGTGACTTTTAATCTAGAGATGAGAAAAGAGGTGATTACATGGTGTGTGCTTCTTCATAAAAATACAGCTTTATTCCCTCTTGTACACTGTCTAGTTCTCAACATACAAACATTGAGCTTTGCATGTCTGCCTTTGGAGATTATTTCTTCCTTTAACACACCTGTGTGAAGTACTTTCTTGTGCCATTAGTTCAGTCCTGTACTCTGTGTTCTTACGCCTAGTTAAAGATTATGCTAAACAAGTCATCTTCTCCCTCAGTGTTTCTGTCTTTCCAGTATTTTTAGATGATTGTGTTGTGCTATAGCTGGCAGCTAATACAAGCATAATTGTTAATGATTTCATTATTTCCTTCTGAATTCCCCAAAGATTTTTCATTGCTTTTATCTGAATTCCTTCTGGATTTATCTGTTGACTAGGCTGTTGTTACAGACTAGTAATGAGGTGTCCTGGCTAAACCTGGCACATTAGGGCTGAATAGAAAGGAGACCTTAGCCCTTTCTAGGACAAGATATTTGTGCCTAAGCACTTCATCAACATACAGGACACTTCTGTTGCTTTGCAAACTCAGGGTTAATTTACTACTAATGATCACATAATGTATTTCTTTGGCCCTGCAGTTTATTTGTTTACACTTTCCTAAGATGATTCATAGGGCTAATCTTTTGTTTTACTTCTGACTCTGATTAAACAAGATGATGCACATATTTTGCTGTGAAGTTGGACACTGAGAATTTAGAGACTTCCTAGAAGAGCTCTGGACAGTGGGATAGGCGAGTGGTGGCCTACCCTCTTCTCTGAGCAAAAGGATGAGAGGCTGAAGGGCAGCATCGATCTTCATTTGAGAAGACAATCAGACACAACATCAGTGCAGAACTTGACCTCCATTCACCTTTCTGGGCTGTGACTAGAGGGGAAGGTGTTGCTTCCACAGCTGTGTCCTAAAATCTGCATCAAGAATCAGAGATTTGTTTGAATGGTGCAGGTATTTGATACCACTTTTGTGTGTAATGCCAAACCACTCTCAGGCTTGTCCTTCCAGATTACATTTCTGGTGACAGTACTGAAATATGGAGATTACTTACAAGGAGCACTTGCATTAGAAGTTTGGGGTATTTATTCCTACACTGCAGGTATTTGTGAAATTAGGACATTTGAGAGGCAGTACTAGTACCAAAACAAGACAAAGCAAAGCGATTATAATCCTTCAATGTCCACCTCCTCCCTCAACTTTTCTGTTGCACTGTGTCAGTGTAAAATACATATGTGTCAGAGGAAAATGGTATGTTAATTTCCATTTTCCAAAAAAGTCAGCCTGTGCCCTGCCAACCACATTTGTGAAGAGTCATGATAAAAATCAGATTATCTCTATTTCATGCAATACATTAAGTATTGAAGTGGTTCTGCAAATCAAGTTATTAAAAATGCCCCAACCCTTCATATGATTTGAAATACTGCAGGGCTACTTATCTGCAATGTCAGATGGATATAAAAGTAATCTCTTTGTCCACAGGCAGAATATGCTTTACAGTTTTACAATTACTTATATTAATTCAGCAAAACAATTTGCCACTCTTCTTTCTAATCACTGATGTGAGGCCAA
The DNA here is from genome assembly GCF_028858725.1 of Colius striatus. Lineage (NCBI taxonomy): Eukaryota > Metazoa > Chordata > Aves > Coliiformes > Coliidae > Colius > Colius striatus. Next base: position 25,280,459 of record NC_084761.1, read on the forward strand.
AGTCACTCCCACCATTTTCACAGAGGAAGAACAAGAAAACTGTATAGATACAGAGCTGACTGGTGACAGGTGCGAAAACCTACACAGTATTGTTTTCTTATTGTTTTCCCATGACTTTGAAAAAACCCACTCAAGAGCACAGAAAGACAACTAGGGCATGGAGCACTAGGAGGAGGCATAGCAGGACTAGATAGAATTGAGGCTCTCACCCTCACCCAGGCACCTGCTCTGTGGGAAATTGACAGATACAGTTCCCTTTAATCATGCTGAATTTGTCCCTGTCACCCTGTGCACTGAAATCTTCCTGGTGCAGGAGCACACTGCGCAAGGGAGAGTGCTGCTGTTCCTGCTAGAGTGGACCAGGTATGGCCCCAGGGTCCAAGAATAACAGAAAGACCACCCTGGCCGGTAGAAGCCACAATCCCATCTCCCACAGCTCCTATCAGCTGGCTACAGACAGGAAATCCTCATAGCCTGAGGTATGCGAGGCAGGATGGCAGCAACTCCACATCTCTCATACTAGTTCCCAAATACAATGTCCTATGGCTTGCAAGGCCCCTGGCAAGCAGGACTGCATAGTGGGACAGTCTGTACAGGAGATGATGGAGCCTATAATGATGCAAATAAGAGACTGACATAAATCACAGAGCATGGAAAACTTTCCAAATCTTGCAATGAAAAGCCAGGGCCAGAAAGATGGAAGAAGAGACAGAGCAATGCCAATATCTGCTGGAGGAGAGCCTCTCCCATTTGCTTTTAGTGTTATCCCGACACTCTCAAATTCTTTCCCCCCATGCCAAGTTACCCAGCAGTGACCAGAAGAACAAGAAGGCTCAGATGTACTGCAGCAAGGGCTGTGGCACTGAGGCCTCCCAACACGCTGCTTTGCAACAGAGAAATGCACAGCAGGTGTGAATAGGGGACCACCATGCACCCAGAAGCACCTGTGTGAATTAGCAGCATCCTGATATGTAAAACACACCCTATGGCAACACCAGAGACCTCACTGCCTGCTCTTCGGCAGCCAGACTGTCCCCAACAGCTGCCACCTACTGTGACCTAAAAAAGAGCCCACAAACACCATAAATTTCAACAAGACCATCAGCTCTATAGTACTTCTAAAATACTTTCCTTTTTCCAAGCTTACTGTGCAGCACCTATCCTTAACTTCTCCACGTGTCTCTCCTTCCTGTAGGGAAAAATAATGTATCTAGACTTTGCCACAGTGCAGAAACTCACTGAAAAGCTTTGCCACCTTGCTCTTTGTAAGTGCAAGGTGGTCCACTTTGGTGTCTGCCAGTCGCTACCCCAATGGCTCAGTAACCTCAAACCTAATGTAGTGCATTACTGAGCAGATTGCCTCACAGACCCAGGAGGTCCCAACATGCCGTTCCAGCCATCAAAAGTAATTCCCAAATCCTCCTCTTACAGATTTGTGTACTAATCAGGTGAGAGGTTCTTAAAAATAAATGACTGGATCAAACCTTGTGTCAGATCATGCACAACTACAGAACTCACATGGTATAGAGCTATCAAAAGAGATGCTGTGACAAAACAACCAATAAACTGCCTCAAGTATAAGTTTCCTAAAGGCTCAGCAGCCCAGTCACTTCGTCTGGGCCTCCCCAATGCTCAGAGTAGGGGCAGCCAGCAAGAGAGCACACCATGCCCAGGGCTCTGTGGCCACACTGACTGGACACTGGCCCCAGGCAGCACCTGTAGAACAGCATCCACTGTGCTAAGGGGCCAAAGCATCCCTGGGGACACCAGGGATGGTGTCAGGCCTACAGGAGTGAAGCCTACTTAGCATTTTAGTCATATGAGGGAATAAGTCCTGTGGAATAAAAGGAGGAAAACTGGGTTAGACGTGGTTAAAGGGGAAAAGAAAAAAAAAAAAAGAAAAAAGAAGAGTGTTGCCTTGTGCCTTGGAAACCGCTGAACTTAAACGTGCAGTAACCGGGTCAAATTCGGATCTCTGTATGCCAAAGTAAAGCCAACATAATCTCTTCCGCAAAAGGGCCTGGGGCAAGTTTTACAGTACTTTGTTACGGAGTAAAAGCTGCAGGGCGAGCTCACCTTCACATTCCCCCTGAATTTTGCGTTGTCCCCGAGGGAACGGGGAACCAGTGGGCGGGCGGCGGGTGGCAGCGCTTCGGGAAGCGGCAGAGCAGGAGCCGCGGAGCGCGCCCAGCCGGTGCCTTCCCGGGGGACGCGAAAGCGGCGGACTCACCTGCGGGGCGGCCCGAGGCGGCGGCGACGGGCGGCTCAGAGCTCCCGGCACGCACCCCAGGGCTGCCGGGGCGGCGGGCGGCGGCGCGTCGGGCCGCCGGGAGTGCTGCCCACCGAGCCCCGCAGCTGCCGGAGAAGCAGGCAGAGGAGCAGCAACAGCAGCAGCAGCAGCAGCAGGAAAAGCGCCAGGTAGAGGAGCAGGTTGAGCTCCCACTCCATGCCTCCCGCAGCTCGCCACGGCGCGGCACGGCTTCCCGCGGACCGCCCGGTGCTGATGCCGGTGCCGGTGGAGCTCCTCTCGCTGCCCGGAGCCTCCTCCCCTGCGGCAGGGCGGCCGGCGGGCGGAAGAGGGCACCGGGCTGAGGGGCTGCGGCCGGGTTCCCGCGGAGTCAGTCCTGCCTTCATCCCCCAGCTCTGCGGCACCTCCCTGCCCGGGCAGAGCAGCACCTGTGGTCCAAGCCGGGGCGCGATGACATGTTGCTTGAGCACAGCTGTCCTGTTACGGCAACGATGCTACGAGACCCCCTTCCACTGCCAAGAGCAGCTCACTGAGGTGAGTCGCTTCCAAACTCAGCCTCCTATCCAAACGGAAAGGCCAACACAGCAGCACTCGCAGGCAGCATCCATCCTCCCTACTTTCCCACCCCGTGTTTCACACTTGTCCACCAGCACAGGCCAACCAACTCTGAACTTCATTGTTCAGAGTCTTCTCTAAATGTCTTCTGGAAGACATTTCAGAACCATCCCCTTGGCCAGGAGTGAAAACACTTGCCAGATATTGCCATGGGAATGGAAAAGTTACTCGGATTTTTGGCCACTTGACTCAGATTTTGGTAAATTAAATAATTGTGATGGACCCACCAGGACTTTTGTTCTGAAAATGACAAAAAAACCCATATTTGAAAAATACCTGATGCCCTTTGTTATCCTGTATTGCTAACATCTAGCTGTTAGTCAGGTAACAGAGCCACAACCCTCAGAGCCAAGGATCAGACCAGAGTTAGATCTGGCACAACCCAGTGGTTTCTGCACTTGCTTACAGAAACGCTCTGCTCAGCGCATCAGCCTCCAGACTTTAGCCGACAGGTTAGTGGTGGCTCACTGGCCCCTCAGGACAGCGTTGCCAATCAGAGAAAAACATCAGACTTATTTCACACTCCCAAACTCTTGTATATATCCTCCCCCTACTTCCCCCTGCTCCCCAAAGATCAGTAGAGCACCGAAGCTGTGGGAGAATAGATGAGGCAAAGGGGGTGGAGGGATGTCAGTTCACTGCTATCCTCAGGGAAAACCCTACCTGCACTTTTTGGGTACCATCTGTCCCCGTGCCCTCATAATTCACAGCAGATCACATCACATCCCCAGTGTTTCCATGGATTTACAAGCATTGGAACTGAAATTTCACAGAGTGAACGTAAGCACTGCTGCATATATTGCAAATTTTGTCAGGTCCATAGAAAGTGTGTAACTTCCTCAAGAAATATATTAAAAAACCTCTCAAATTCTTAACATAAGTACAGCACTATAGCAAGTTTGAGAAAAGGAGATAACAATGTATTGAGTTACCACTTTACACAGAATCTGCTATACTTATTAGACCTTTAGAATAATACTTTGTGATAATGTTCAATAAACAATTTGAAGTAATTTGGGAAAAAAATATTATTCACTTTCTCTTAAAGTAGCTAAAGTGAATTCTGACATCTTCATCAATACCATGGAAACCATTAGCTGGAGAGGCCAGCATCTCTCCTTTTCCAGTGTTCATATATCCCAGCTTCCCTCTCTCAGGCACAATAATCATAATTCTCCCATTTCACTTGTATTATTAGTGAGGAACAGAACTACTTGAACCACAGTCTTCTTATCAGCATCGATTCACTAGGAATTGAGAACTAGGACCTTTAGGAAACAGGATAAGATTAACCCTTGCAGAGATGCAAAGAATATTGATCAGAAGCTCAACGACAGACAGGCTACTCTTGTGCAAGAGGCACCGGTGAGACTCAGAGTGTGAGTGGCCATTGTACACGAGAGCAGGTACTTCTAAACCCTGTAACAGTGACTGCCTTTTAAGATACAACTGTAGATGTGAAACTGTATTTTAAATTACCTAAATCAACACAAAGATACATTGAGTTTAGGGTTGTTTGTGGGTTTTATGATCAAAACAGATTTCTGAAACTTCTTCATGCTGTATGGAAGAGAAATAGTTTGGGGTTTTTTTAACTATTAAAACGTTCTGCTTAATCCTACAACTAAATAGTGCAGTCTGTTTCTTACAGTCTGAGCAGGGAAGTATAACACACAACTAAACAGGCAGGAGCACTAGAATTCCTCCGCAGCCCTACCTCTCTTATAAAGGAGCAGTCAGACACTACAGAACAATGACAACAGAAATACTCAGAAATCATGCATGTGCATACATGTTCTAAAATGCATCTCCTGATTTAAAAGAAACCTTTTACTGTCAAGATTTATCAGTCTCAAAACAAGTAAACCATATAGAACAACAAAAAGACTAGCCTGGAAATGATCGTGACTTTCAGTGTTTCAAGTAACCAGCCTTGGGTCAAGATTAATTTCTGGATCGCAACAGACACTTGGAAGCTGAGAAATAATCAAAAAGAAATGTTCTGATTTAATGGTTTAATTCTATCATTTATTATTTATCCTGCTTCTCCTGGGGCTGACACTACCTTTCCTGCAATTGCACCAAGACGTGCTGTTCGAACAGGGTTACAGCTGGTGACACTGCACGGGCAGAGTCAGATTTTCCTCACGTGTTTGTAACCAAACATACGTATTTATTCAGTTTTCACTGTGTCACAATGGCGCTTTGGAGAATCTGAGAATGGGGATGATCCTGGCTTGTTAGAGCTGCAAAGCTGGACAGATTCAATTCATAGGCAGCATAAATCCAGACTGCACTACCCAGGGTCTCCTTAGTTACTTCTTCCACCACTACATCGATATCAAGAGTGAATAGGCATTCAAGACTGCTAAAACTGTGGACTTTTAGAAAGGTTGCACAACACTGAATTATTCAAAATAACCCAAGTGCAAAAGGGAAAATTACCTCCCAATATTATGAAATGTGCTATCATCTCTTACGGATCACATGTAACCTATAAGCTTTTCAGTACCCTGCATCTCCTCTGTGTTGTAGGAGTATTAATATGCAGCATGAGGTCACTTGGACGTGGTAGCAGTTAACATTTTCTGTCTGATTTTCCAATATTAAAAAAAATAAGCTTCCAAATCAATATTCACTTCATTTTCACACTCCAAAGTTCTTGTATCAAGCCAGTATTTAACCTGTCTGCCATTTAAGACCAGGATATGAGAAAGTGCTTTTTTGTTTTGTTTTGTTTTCTTACATCATTTTTCATTTACTTTGCCTACTCTGCAAGAAAGCAAACTATAATTTCTATTTTAACATGAACATTTGTTACTTTTTTCAGAGAATTTGAAAATGCTTCTAAAAGGTTTGGAAATCTGAAATGCTAAAATCTTAATCCACACTTTGGGTTTGTATGTTCAGATCCTTCAATTCCAGCTATAACAATTTTGGCCTAACATGACACTCAACTTGGGAACTGTTTTCACTTAATCAAGAGAAATCATGAATGCAGTTTGTTTAGAGACAGAGAAATTGCAGGATGTGGAGAAAGCAGACCTCTTGGTATTTAGCCATTGTGTTGAGACTCAAAGCTGTACAGAATTAAGTAACTGTTCTCATACAATGGCAAGACATCACTCTGGCTATTTCAGTAGCTCTTCGGTAGAGAGCAAAACAGGCAGCAGCAAAAAAGAAAAGGGTGTAATTTCTTTTTCCCCACTTTGTTGCTTCTCTAGAATGCAGCCTTACAAGTCCTTCCTGCTTTCCCAAAGGAATTGCCGAGAGCTGGGAAGTGCTGAATGCAGCAAAGTCTACAGGATCAGAACTTTTGGCAGGATTCTTTGGTGCAAAAGTCATAAGAGTAATAAAACTCAGGAGACTATGTGAAGGCTAAGTAGGGGTGGAAACTGCAAGAATATTTTGGGGTTTACTCAGAAATCTAGATTATGAAAGATGATCAAACAAATACCCAGAGAGTGGATGAAGCAGAAGTTACTACAAACTTACTTTAAGCTGGTATTTGGATGACTTGCTGACAGTTCCACGTACCTTTTTTTGAACAAAATTACTTTAGCATATATATCAGGCAACTATTTCCCTCAATGTTAGTTGTGCAAACCGTGACGTCTTCCTTCTAACACAGGCCAGGTAGTGAGCTTGTTTAAGAGCTTCCCTGGATCAGGGCCAGCACACCCCACACCTCACGGCACCAGGCTGGTGTGCAGCCCTCACTGTTTGTGCTTTATTTCTTCTGGCTGTATTGCTCTCACTGATTACCTATCCTCCCACTCGCATGGAACTGTATCTGCTTCAAGGTCTCAGAGACTTTCATAAAAACAAATTAGAAAGGATATTACTGTATCTGTGCAGAGCCTTTCTTTGCCCCCAAAATCTTATCAGCTGCAATGCTGTGTATACATCATGTTGTATATGCATGTGTAAAGGTGTATCCCGGAGGCACTGGAGAGAGGACTTGCAGCTAACCAGCAAAGGCACATTACAGTTAAGGTTACCAGGGAAAAAGAAGATACATTTTTTATTTATTTTTATTAAGCCATAAAATGTGGTTGCTGGAAGCTTGCTGTCAAGATGCTGAGGTTCTGATGCAGTTTGCTTTTTTTTTTAGTCTTCAAATGTGATTTTCCTTCATGGCTCAGTTCAGTAAGATAATTCAATTCAAGCATTTCAGCCTACAGAGCCCTCATCTCAAAGAAAGAAATGCTTTTCTGTGAGCACAATAGATCATTAGGCTCCCCTTTCTGACAATTCCTGCTTTAGCCTAAGTGTCTGTGAGTTATTACTCATTTATTCACTCTGCAGCGTAAAACAATCATTCCTTTTCTGTCTAGTTTTGACATCCAGAGTATTTGTATTTCTCCATTACAATTGTAACTCTGCCTTTCACCATACAGAAATGTAGTAATTGTTCAATTTCTATTTCATTAACCTATCATATTGACCTCATTTACCATGTAGCCTACTTCAGATTTCTAGTGCTGTCATAAAGGAGGCATAAAGCCTATTTAATTTGTGCATGAAATTCTTTACTCTTCCCAGTGCACGTGCATACACAAGATCTGCCAAGTAGACTTTGTGCAAAGTAGATGGCATGAGTCAAAAGAGATCGATGATTTTGAGTCCCTCACACATGACTCGGCTTCCTTGAAATCACATCCAGCTCCTCCTGAAGTTCATTATCAACTTCTCTGTGTACCGATCTCAAACAAGAACAACATCAGAAGCAAAAATCTACCATACCTGCTTCCCCCAGCAAGATATGATATGATATACTGTCATGATAGTAATATATACCTAATATAAGAAATATAGTGATACATACAACATATAGTATATACAGCAGTATTAGCACTTTTGGAAATAGTTCTGACACAATATGTATTAATGCAGGAAATAAATGCAAATGATTGACAACAATGTTGAATGTTCTGGATTAGTGTTAAAAATGTGACTCCTTTGAAAAAAATATTTAATTAAAATTGCTATAAAACTTCTTTTTGTGAAAAATCTATTTCTGTGATTTGCCAAGCAACAAGACTGCAACTCTTCACCAGCCCAAACACCCAGTCGCTCACTTCCATCACACGGAGTGATGCGAAAGGGTGCTTTGCCACCAGCCTGAGAGATTGACAGTCTGACAGTTCATTGTGAGAGCTAGGACAGCAATTTTTTCCACTCTAGCCTCAAGTGCAAATCTCAACATATGCCCAGGTTGACATTGTTATAATTGACGAAGAGTAACATAGCTTAGAAGGCACCTACAAACAATACAAACCCTCCTAAGGTTGTTGATGGTAACTGAAGAGTTTCAGAATTTAACTGCAAGCCTTCAGTAATGAATATCATCACTGAATTGAAACAATAAAAAGGGCAAAACTAGCCATGATTTCTACCTGAAGACCTCCCGTTAAACTCCAGTTTAAATACCCTATCAATCATATGACTGCATTGAGAGAGAACCTTACACCAAATGTTATCATACTCATGGCCTGAGAAAAATTGAAAGTGTTACATCATTTTGTTCCTTTTTATTGGTGTAGTGCCACTGGGGAAAATGTGTGTTTATTTTTGTCCCTACAGAAATATGGTCTTTTAGTAATCTTGTCAATATTCTTTTACATGGACTATTTATGATATCCACTAATCCTAATCTGAAAATATAGAAACAGCATGGAAAAATCAGACAGCACTTGCCCTCACTCACACAAACTTGTCTGAAATTACTTTTTCGTTTGCGCTGGAATTTCAGCACGTTAAGGTTTAAAACGCCAGCACAGCTGACGTATTTCAATGTTTTTGTGTGAGAAAAGTCAGAGTGTCTGGTATCTAACATTGCCGGGATGATACAGTAATTGATTCCATCAACTCAAACTAGGCATAAAAGCACCCTGCAAAGGCTGTACGTTTTTACTTATGGGCAACACTTCTGAATGAGAAAGGATGTTCGTCTGACGAACGCGAAGCCTTCGCTGCATTTCTGCCTGCAGCAGTAACTGCCTCGCCTGCGCTACCAGGTTGGCTGTTCTCTAGAGGCTGCAGGAGCACGCACATATCGAACGCTGGGCACTACAACAGCATACTCGAAATGTCTCGGACGCTTTTTGTTGTTGTTGAACTCCAGACGATCACCTCGGCGAGCGGCACTTCTCTTTCGGCCACGGCCAGCTGCAATCTCAGGGTAGCTGACTTCCAGAGCCGTGGCGTAGGTTGCAGATGCGACGAAGCAGTTCCTTGTAGCCATTACGTAGCAGGCTGCTAGGGGCCGAAGGGCCGCGGGCCGCTGGCGGGTTGCGCGAGCCGCCGCCGCCCCTCACAGCCGCCGCCGCCGCCCCTCACAGCCGCCGCCGCCCCTCACAGCCGCCGCCGCCGCCCCTCACAGCCGCCGCCGCCCCTCACAGCCGCCGCCGCCCCTCACAGCCGCCGCCGCCGCCCCTCACAGCCGCCGCCGCCCCTCACAGCCGCCGCCGCCCGCGCCGCGGAGGGCGCCACCTGTGGGCGGGGCCGGCGGCGGGGTCTCGGCGCCTGCGCACGGGCACGCACCGCCTCGCGGCCGCCGCCTGGCGATGACGTCAGAGCTGCGGGCGCCCGCCATCCGTAGCGCGCGGCGTTTCTGACGGCCCGTCACCGCCATGAAGGCGACGCCGCTTTCCAACTGCGAGCGGCGGTTCCTCCTGCGCGCCATAGAGGAGAGGAAGGTGCGGTGTCGGCTGCCTCTTCCCCGTGCCCTTCCCCGTCCTGGGGCAAGGGGCTATTGTGGCTCCCCCCTGCCGCCGCCCGGCGGTAGGCCGGAGCCCGCCCGGTGAATGGCGCGGTAACCGGGCGCGTGTGTGTCTCTGGGCCCGCAGCGGCTGGACGGACGGCAGTGCTATGACTACCGGAACGTGCGCATCTCCTTCGGCGTCGACTACGGCTGCTGCATCGTGGAGCTGGGGAAGACAAGGTGGACGCGGGGGTAGCGGGGGCTCGGCCGGCGCAGGGGCCTCTCGGCTGCGGGCGGACCGCGCTGCTCATCGCAGGCCCAGGACAGACTGGCGGGAGATGCGGTGGCTTTCGCTTTAAAGCGTTGCGTTTCCAAACCTGTGGAAGCAAACGGAGTGCAAGGCATTGAATGCTAGGTGTCCGGAACCCCACTGAGGCCACAGTAAACACTATAAAGACTGAAACCTATCGGCCCTAGCAATTCAAGGATGGGAGTGTAGAAGAGAAGTGGAAAGGGATGGGGTTTCCATGTTGATTGTAGATGACGAGTAACTCATAAAAGGCAAAGTGAATGTAATTAACTTTTTAATCATATTCATTGATCTCACGCTATATTTTACATTTTTCCACAAATCAATTGGCTCTTTTTTCCCTCTGTGGAGAAGTAAAATATGTACACTTACATAAACATTTAGTTATAGATTCTCATGTGTTTTACCCTATTTTTCATCCTAAAATACAAGAGAATGTTCCAGTTTCTACATCTGTTTCTCAGTTGTTGACAGGAGTTTAAATATGTATGACAGGCATTGAATAAGAAACTATCAGGAGTGAGAAATACAAACTAGAAACCTGAAGGGATGCTCTTTCAAAGGCCCTGTTTTGTTTGTAGTGGTAGCAGCTTTTCCCTGCTAAGTTCCGTGACTTGGTGGTTTATTTACCTTGGCAGAGTTCTCGCCCAAGTCTCATGTGAACTCGTTCCGCCCAAGCCCAATCGGCCTACAGAAGGTATACTCTTCTTTAATCTAGAGCTCTCACCGATGGCTGCACCTGGTTTTGAGCCTGGCAGGTATGTAGCTGTCTTAAAAAGAGTGAATAAGGATGACATAATGGCTCTTATGTCATCCTATTTTGATATACTTACGTATATAATATAATCATATTTGCTTTAATTTTGTTTTAACAGACAGCCTGAGTTACTGGTAAAACTGAACAGACTGATAGAGCGATGCCTGAGAAATTCCAGATGTATAGATACTGAATCTCTCTGTGTTGTTGCTGGTGAAAAGGTATGAAAGCCTACTAATTTCAACTGGTTTTAAACTAAAATATGCCTACTTTTTATATGTATGCTTTTAAGGTGGTCTCTGTCCTGTCTTGGAAACCAGAAATTCTGATTCTAGCTTAATATAAAGATCCACACATATAACTTTACAGGTATTTGTAACTTAGACATCTGCATAAGCTCTCTGAAGTAGCTGGGACCCTGCACACTTGAATATTTGTTTGTCAGAATAAAGTTTTGTTTCTACCAAAGTGTTAGGTACTTTTTCCTAATGTAATCTAGCACACTGGGTATATTGGAATACACCAAGATCTTTCAACCTCTGAAGCAAAGACCTGAAGGATATATGCTGGTTCTTCTTAACGGTTCAGGAATTGAAATTGGTTTGAAAAACGGTAACTTCTGTAGGATCACATCACAAATTACCAAGTGGATTTGTATGTGGGTGTGGTGTGGTTTTTTTTTTTTTCCCTCAGGTTTGGCAAATTCGTCTGGACCTGCACCTGTTAAATCATGACGGTAACATCATTGATGCTGCCAGCATAGCAGGAATTGTCGCTCTGTGTCATTTCCGCAGACCAGATGTGTCCGTGCAAGGAGAGGAAGTAACTGTGGTAAGTTGTACCACATGATAGTAAATGTTGTGGCGTCGCAGCTAGCTATTACTTGTATGTCTAAAAGAGAATTGTTTGTGTAAGCAGAGAAACGCCAAGATGCTTAAGTTTTAGGGTAGAAGTGTTGCTGTTCAGAATGCGAAAGGATGGTAAGGAAGCCTGCAGAATACAGAGTTTTATCAGCTTCCATTTATAGGAAGAAATTGTAAAAAAATAAGTATTTTACAGTCAGGGATAAGGCTGGTGAATGTGCTCCACTTACCTATGTAGGTAGTAAACAGTAAGAATTGCATAAGAAAACTATTTCACTGTGAGGGTGAGGGAGCTCTGGCACAGGCTGCCCAGAGGGGTTGTGGAGTCTCCGTTTCTGGAGGTCTTTAAGACCTGCCTGGACATGTTCCTGTGTGACCTGATCTAGGTCAACCTGCTTCTGCAGGGGGATTGGACTAGGTGATTTCTAAAGGTCCCTTCCAACCCCTACCATTCTGTGAGTTAAACTGAATTTGTAATGACTAAACATTTGTGAGCCTTTTTTTTCCCTTTAAATTTTATTTTTAAAAATTGAATTTAAACTTAATTTCTTTATAGAGTACACAACTTTAAAATTAAATGTGCCTTGTAAATAATCTTCCTCTGGGCTAATTCTTTTCAAAGTATACTCCTGAGGAACGTGATCCTGTCCCCTTAAGCATCCACCACATGCCGATTTGTGTCAGCTTTGCCTTCTTCCAGCAAGGGTAAGATATTTGTCCTTGAACAGGAACAGCTGATTGCCAGTTCTGCAGAATTAATTTGAAACATAAAAGAGCCCTGAAAATACTCATATTGACAAGTCTTAAAACATTTTATCTGAAGTGAGATGCCATGGGGAGATATTTGTGTTCTGCACAGTGTCATGAACCGGTATGCCCGTGAACTAATTCCTTTGTTTGTTTAAAGGGCAGTTACCTCAAATTTTTATCTTTGCCTTATATTTAAAAACTTGATTCTAGGACCTATTTGTTGGTGGATCCAAGTGAACGTGAAGAACTCGTAATGGATGGTGTCCTTGTAATTGCCATGAATAAACATCGTGAAATTTGTACCATCCAGTCCAGTGGAGGGATTATGCTGGTAAAGGATCAGGTAAATCTTTGCCTTGACCAGTTTTCCTCTCATACATAAACTAGTTTCTGTGCTGTAGTCTTGATATTGAAATATCCATAATGTTTGGAAGCTTGTTGGGAAAGCAACACTTCGTTTTTCTTTTTTGATTTGGCTGAGGGAGCCTGTAAATTAATTCAGACTGCATTCTGATGACTAGCTAGAGGCTGTTGTATTGACCTTTTGCATCAGCAAAAGGTCATCCAGTCTCTCACACTAAGATGACACTAAGATGTCCTGTTTCATTTCATTTGTCACCCCTGTGATGTTGTAGTTTTAGTTAAAAACACCTTGTTTTCATGAATGAAAACTGTCATTGTATTTATAACAACCAGGTTCTGAGATGCAGTAAAATAACAGCGGTTAAGGTTGCAGAAATAACAGAACTAATTCAGAAAGCCTTGGAGAACGACCAGAGAGCTCGGTGAGTGTTTTTGGAAGAAAAGGTATTTTGAAGAGACATATTAAAAATTAATGTCATCTTATAATTTGGAAGAGAAAATTAGTTTTGCTTGCATTGGTTTTAAATAGCGAGTATTCAGATATTTGAACTTCAGAAACCATTTTTTAGTGTGAAACATCCTAAAATAACGTCTGTCACTGAATGACTAGGAAGGAAGGTGGCAAGTTTGGCTTTGCAGAATCTATACCGAATCAGAAGATCACTGCCTTTAAAATGGAAAGTGCTGCTGTTGATACTAACAATGTGGAAGAACAAGCAGAAGAAATCATCGCTAAAGCTGACCCTCCGTCTGAAGTGTATCTTTTCTGTTATACTATTCAGGGAAAAATTGGGCTCCCTGTTCCCTGCCTTAGCTGGGACCACCCAGCCATGATTTCTCACAGCTTGGGTAGTGTTACAGCCTTCAGAGGAACCGTCAACTTCAGATTGGTTTGGGTTCTCATCGCTTTTAGGTAACTTAATTCCTGGCATCCAGGGCAAAACTGAGGTCTGAAGTGACTGATTGTTACAGCAACTGGAGAAGTACTCTTCTCTCTCAGCTCCCCTTTGAGGATGCTCTCTCCTGAGGAAAAACAATACAGCTTTAAACCCAACTGGTTTGCTCTTGGAATACCAAGAGTTTACCAGCAAATACCAAGATTTTTCTTAACTAGGTCAGTTTTTCTAAACCAATATTGCACACTCCTGGGACAGCCCAAATTGGGGAAGGAATAGAAAACTCATGGGGAGACCTTGAAGAATCTGAGAAGGAGGAAGCAGTGGAAGAGGAAGATGAAAGTGAGGCTGCTGCTGCTTTGGAGTGTCAGAAAATGGAAACTGAGGATACAAGTATGATGACGGAAACTAAGAAGGGTAACTATTTTTCTTTTGGATCAGATATGCTTAGTATATCACTTCATTAACAGTCTAGAATTAAATTCTAAAAGAGGTCCTTATCAAGAAAGAACCATTGTAGCCACTTTCTACTTGAGAGTGACACTCATTTGTTTCTTTGACTTTACTTGGTCACTTCTCTTTTCTTCAAAAGAAAACTTGATTTCTGTGCTATTTGGAGGGCTCCAAATTAAGCACTAGCCACTCTGAATATGTCTTCAGAAATGTTGTGGTTGTCAGGTACAGAAGTTTTACAAAACTGTTCACCAGTTTGTGGTGGGTTTTTTTTCCAGATGAACCTATTGTATTGTCTGACAGCGAGGAAGAAGAAGTTGTCATTCTGGAGCCACAGGAACTACCCAGTAAAACCAGGTAACCGTGAGGGGAGATGAAGAGGGGAAAGGAGTTAGTAAGGACTATTTCTAGGAAGCCCAGAATCATAGGAAGGAAGGTCTCAGTTAATCAAGATAGTTCAAATTGAGCAAGTGTAAATCTGGGCTAGTTTGCTCCTGTCCCAGGAGCAGCCATCTGAAATAGTTATACATACTTGACTCATCTTCATCATTCTTAAGGGAGCAAGTGCATAAAAGTGGATTTGAATCAGCTGCTCTGTTAGAGATTCTGCATAATACATCATAGTTAATATTAAATTTTCTCTCCCAAAAGTGGGATTCATTGCTGTATCCCTCCTCTAGCCCTGGACACCCTCCTTGTGTTGTGCAGTGCATTCTCTAGAAGCTAAGTCTGAACTTTGCACTGATCTTAGTGTATGGTTGCCCTATGACAGATGATCAGTCGCTATTCTTCTGAAATAGAACTATTCTGTATGTGTCTTTGATTCAAATGTTGTTTGCTCCCAGGCCACAGAGCAGCTTGAAACAAGAAACTACAAGTAAGAAAGCATTTAACAAAAGGAGAAGAAAGAAGAGAGTTGCTCGTTAAAGTTATCATGCCTTTCAGCAATGCTGTATAATATCTAATTTGGTCTCTCATTACTGATCTTATTCTTGTAGATAATTTTATTTCCTCCCACCCCTTTTTTGGTCTTGCTTGTGTATATTTTATAAAACTATTGTACACAGCTTTAAATAAAAAAAAAAAACCCAAACCATGTAATTGAAATTTTGTGGTTAGCAGCCAGATGCAGCAGCACCCTCACTAGTTGAACTTGAACTCAAGTTCTCCAGCTTGAATGGCTGAGGGAAGATGCATTTTTCCTTAACAAAACAGCTTCTGTTGTTCCTGAGGGGAGTTGGGTATGGTCAGAGTTCAGGTGCTGAAAGGAATTAGGGCTCAAGTGTAATGCAAGGCCTTGAATGGAGAGAGCTATTGCCACACCTTGGGTTTCATACCTTGGAGTGGTCTTCAGCAGAGGAAAGGGCATATTGTGACTAAGACATTCTTGCCCATGTCCCTCCACATTTTACCTTCCACTGAAGCTGTTTTGTATAAAAATCATCAGAAATGCACATATTTAACATTGGCATGGAACTTTCACAGAGAAGGAATTTGTACTTCAGCAATGGAGTTTCTTTAAAAGTTTAATTAAATATTAGATGCAAGAGACAGGAGTGCTTCTTGAGCTCTATTCAAAGAATTGCACTCTGGGTTTAGAACAGGGCAAAGCAAAGAGCTGAGACAGTTTCCAAAATATCAGGTATACTGTTCTCAAACAAAGCAGCTCACATTTGAAACGTGAACATATTTACAAGAACAAAGTAGGACTATTTTACATATGACTATAGTAGTTCAGGAAATATGAAGAGGTGAGAAGTTATTGTTGTAGATATTACAGTCCCCAAATAAGGGTTAGACTTCAAGGTTAAGAAAGAAATAAATTTGCTGCCAGCCCCACAGAGCTTTACTCAAGCTGTGCTCTTTCAGAAAGGCAAAAAACGCAGCCCCATTCCTCCAGGAGTTATATCCATAGTGTCAGTTCTTCCAATCCAAAGTCACTGCCAGGAGTACAAGAAAAAGTGACATTTCAGGTTCTTCATACTTCTGCCGTACCACTTAAAACTGCTCCAGGAAAAAGAACAGCATTCTTCACACTGCTATTTCTCTCTTCTTCACATGTAACGTCTCCTGCCCTACCTTCCTTAGAGGCTTTATTGTCAAAGGACTAGGTGAATTTAAAGCAGACACGCAAAACAGTTTTACAGTACTTGGGACATGTTCACAGTTGAGCAGTAAGAGCTGGAGTCATCCTGTATTAACTTTGGGAAGTGAAGAGATGGGAAAAGATGGTACCTACAGCAGTAGGCAGAGCTGTTGGTGAGGAAGGAGGAACATTGAGCCATAGTGGGCAGAGATGCCAGCCCATGACTGAAGCTTTTTTTTTTTTGTCTCAGGCTGTAGAGGAAGTCATATCACTGTGCTGAAAGTAAAACTCAGGGAGCAAGGGAGAATTTCTGTGCTAGGGTAACAGCAGAAGAACTTTCACTGAAAACAGAGCAAGGAGGCATCTCATTAAACAGTGAATTAATACTGTAAACCATGGAAGTCTAAGTACTGCTACTTGGTCTTTTCCAGGGAAAAGAATTCATAAGCTTCCTTTAAATTACTCTTTCAGTGTTCATCTTTCTCAAAAACTTTCCAGCATGTCACAAAAAACATCAAAGGGCAAGGCAGAACCCAGTTTCTCAGGATGAGAACTCTTCAAAGAACGATTGCTGGGCAGCCTTTCCAAGGTCACAAACTGATGTCACAATGGTAGCAAACATTTACCTCTATATACAAACTCCCTCTCCTGCAAGATTACAGCATTTCCAAAAATAAGCACCAGTCATGATAAACTGCATGGTTTTATGCCGATTAGTTTTAGCTTTTCAGTGGCAAGCTAGTGAAATGAAACTAAATAAAGGCTATTGGGAAAACATGGTAGACCAATGAAACACATTTTGTTATCAAACATAAAAACACATACAGAAGTGCATCCTAAAAGGTTCAGATAGGCAAAAAAAAAAAAAAAAAAAAAAAAGGGCAGCCTCTACTGCAATACTTTTGTCTTGACTGGATAAGCCACCATCACTTGCTGAGGTTTGTGGAGGGCTCAGGCTGCAGAACAGGGTGGGGCATAACAGCAGTTAAGTTTTTAATTCCCAAGTTGAGCCACAGGAGTTCTCTCAGTGTAACATGCACTTGTCAGCTTAACAGAGGGCTGATGATTTAGAAAAAAAAATAAAGTACATTAAGTAGCCCACACCATAACAGCTGTTCAACATCTGTGAAGGTTTTGTACTTCGGCCTGCTGGTGGCCAGATAACCAGACAGCACTGAAGCAACTTCAAATTGAAGTGGCTGAGGCTTCACAGTGTAGCCCTTAGAAAAAACTTTAGAAACAAGTGCCAGTTTAAAAAGGCAGTACTAACCCTGGATGGTTTTAAGGTATTGGGAAGACCACTAACATTAGATGTAAAAATAGTTTATTAGCCAACCTAGAAATGGCTTATAGTTAAACCCACTTCCCACACACACACTGCTTTACATGCAAAGAACAGCAGCATTTACACAGGTTGAAGATGAATGTCCACTTGATCTAATGCAGATTACAAGCTAGTTTGCTCAAGTAACAGTTCCAGAACCAAGGAAAAATAAGACCAGTTGTTCTACATTTTTACTGCAAGCCACAGAGGAACCCTTTCCAAGCAAGAGGGGTGTACAGAATTTGTACCATTCTGCATGTAGCCCATCCACACCAGAAGACTTCCCCTTTTGAAAGCACAGAGCAGTAGTTCACTTACTGTCCTGCAGCTTAATCTCTCCACCACTCCTGAAGAGGTACTAGGTAAGCAGACTGATGACCATAATTCTTTTCAATAGATAGTGATGGGCGTTAGGGACAACTAACACATCAGTGGAAACTCCATGGGTTTAAATTAGTATCAGTTTGACTAGAAAATACCTATAGCAAGACCATTTTCTACATCCTGGAAGAAAGTGTGAACTGATATCCTAATTTCAGCCTTTAACCTGATGGGCATCTAGCCATACACTACATAGCCATTGAGGCATCCATTAACTGGCATATCCTAAAGAACCTCACAAGACTCCATTCCAGCAGGGTGTTCTCACAGCTATATTGTTTCTTCCAGTAGCCATTAAGCCACATTTCGGATCTATACTAAGTCTCAACTTAAACTAGACAATGTAAAAATGCTACAAATACTGCTGTGGAGTCCAAGTCATTCTTACTTGGAAGTAGAAAAGCCCTACTAGTAATAATGCACTGCTAATATTAACAGTTAGTCTATCATTAGATGAGCAGTCTCAGATTTCATTTGGCCTGCATGGTTCTTGGTGCTTGAACAGAACGTTTTAACAAAAACCCAACTAAATATTTTAACAAGATTGCATGTACAAAAGATTTACATTAAAACCACATAAAACTAGATTCATAATTATGCTCATAAAAACTTGCATTAATATTGAGTGATCACATCTAGAATTTTGAACCATGTTTAAAACTGTACATCATTTTCCTGTAATATACATTTTTTTAAAAGATCAGTCTCTTGATTATTACAATAAGTTTAGTGTCTCTGGTGGGTCAATAAGCGATACTCCATGGTACCTAGAGAGGGAAAAAAAAGACGTGGGATGTCATCTTGCTCAGCTCAAGTGCTCTTTGCCATAAAGAGTAGCATACATACTGCAGCAAAGCACATTTCTCATAAGCCGGGAAACATCTAGGGGCCTGTCAGCTGCCGTGCAGACACAGATTTTTAGAAGCATTAGGTACCATCTCCTGCCTACCAAATGTAGGAATGGCAAGAAAATTTCTACAGTTTCTACCGAACAGTTCAGGCAGTGATAGCAGGCCTAGCCATGAACACAAAAGTACTGCTCAACAAAACACTGTGCGTTGATATCAACATATCACTTGGGCAATAGGTTTGGTTAGTTGTGTCTTGAGTCTTCAGACAGACTCACCTCCCACCCCTCACCCTGTTAAGCTAGGACATGCTAGGACAACTCGGGTGTAACATACCAGCTTATCATCCAGCTCTATAGATACTCACTTTGTACTCTTGTACTTTTCCCTTATGGACTGTTGCGTGTGCTGGCTAGCTTTGAGGTAGGTCTTGTGTAGGTCCATGAGGCAAGGCTTGATGTCTTCAAGGGTGTAGCCTGTTACTTTGCACAGGGATTCGGGCTGAGGTAAAAAGGAAAGGAAGAGGAACATTTGAACGTTTCTGTTGGATTATACTGATGATTATACTGGTGGAGTTTTTAGCTTCCTGGTGAAACTCTCGTTCTAGTAGGTTGTCAAAGTGTTTTTTCTCCAAGAACAAAGCAGTTTAATAACAAACTGCTCAGATTTCAGCAGTTCATGTAGATTTACAGCAATGCTGAAAACTACCACACTGCCTCCAGGCTTCCTTAGCTCCCACTGCCTCATCACAAAGAAACTTAAGAGCTTTGAGGAAGATCACCAGAATGGAGTGCATCAGCAGATGCCTCTTTCTTAAAAAGAAAAAAAGTGTAACCCCTCCCCCCCTATTTTTCAAACACCATAGGGAGCAATCCCTAATGCACAGCCTTGGAGTGCAGAGGGGCTGAGACTCCTGCAGCCCAGGCCAAAAAACATTCAACATGCATTGAGGCAGGTGAAGACTCAACTGTGGCTACATACCCAGGTCTGACCAGTGACCGTATAGCCCGCTAGATGAAATGCTGCGGCAGCAATAACTGATGGCAAGTATTTCAAGTAAGGATCAGCATCTATTAGACTCAGCTCACCGAGGTACTGCAAGGAAAACAAGAGAAAGGGAATTATCTGCTTCCAATAGGCAGTAAAAGAGCCCTAATTTCAGCTTCACATCCTGCCATCATTTGGTGGAATGGCTTTTATTAGTTTCCACTTCTTCCTTTAGCATCTACTGTTAGCTACTGTCACACAGTGTTTCTCAGAATTTTTCAGCACCATGTTTTATATTTAGAGGTACATCAGATATAGGAGGAAGAGCGTAGCCAGGTCTGACATTGGCACAATGAGACAAAGACTCCTGTTTAAGAGCTCTGGTACCTGCCATACAATTGGGATTTAATGTAACTAGAGTGGAAATGCTATCTGTGCTCTGCTTGAGAAATTAGCCTCTGGATTTAGAGCTCACTGCCTGTTGAGGGGAAAACCAAAACAAAAGTCCTTTTTAGCCAAAGTGCGTGGGTAGGTATGGCAGTTTTAGAGAAGAAAGAGGAAAATATCTAGCAGTGAAACAGCCCCCAAAGCTTGCTGTTCTGAGCAAGCCAAGTGCCAGCCTGTGATAGGGATGGACTATCTCAAACCATAAGTGGCAAGCAGAGCGCTCATTTCCAGTGGTGTGGCATCACTTTGGGAGTAGCACATATACTGTATGCACTCACCAGAAATCTCCCAAAGCTATTATGCCTTTAAAAACAGGAGGAGGCAGGAGAACTGAAGACTCCTTTAGCATGTACTTTCTTTTCTACTGGGACAATGAAACTGAGCTTGTACGGTGCATCACAGTAACAGAACTCTCAGGTTACACATGCTAAGCCAGTAAATCTTACTTACCATTGATAGGCTCTCCACTTTAGCGTTTGTCTGTTCGTGTAGGAAATATTGAGTGAGGAACTGGTTGATTGTTGGAGCTGCCAAGTCAAATGACAAAACCTTCAAAATTAAGTGCTCCATCCTCAGAACCTGCTTCTTGGTATAGGTGTCATCTGTGATGTAGACAAACTCTGCTACTTCAGGAGGGTAGATTTCTTCAAACTTACTGCCAGGAGAAACAGTGATGAGCAAATAATTGAGTGGTAGAAAACCAGATAACCAGCAACAATGGAAGTCAGCACACTAATTTACATTCTGACTTGTGAAGTAGCTGACACTGTTGCAGGAAAAATCTGCTGCACTTGGTTCAGTAGCTCTCAAATCAGCAGAATTTGAAGTTACAGAACTACAATGGCCTGATATTTTAGCACTAAGCAATTTCAGACTCAGTTACTGGAATTCCATAAAAACCCACTAAACTAATAACTGGTGCAAGCCAAACTTTCTCTTCACGTGCCTTGTGCATGTTCCCTCAAATACTATTTAGAAGCCTCCTGCTGCTGCAGACAGAACTAATAAATCCTCACATTAGGGCCATCTACAACGGTAGCCCAGAACTTTGCTGGCAGAATTTCCTACAGGTGAATAACTCCTGATTTTTCTTCTAGGGTGAAGCCCTCCTGAGTCAGTCTGGCTATAGTCATATGTACAAGATCAGCAGGTGGAATTTTAGATTAAACAAATTCACTTACGAAGCAAGCAGCATAGCTGCAGTACCCACAAGCTGAAGTTTTCCTCTCAGAACAGACATTGAAGAAAGAAATCTATCAATGTAATTCACAGCTAAGTGCAGGGTTTCATTCTGTAACTTGTATTCTTCCCCAACTTCCACCAGCCAGTCCACGAGTATAGCTCGCATGTTGTTTGTGATATCAGGTTGCTTCTTCATATAACCCATTTTAGGCTTGCATTTCACCTGTAGGTTTAGATGACAGATGAGACTGAGTTTGATTTAAGTGCCAGTAGGGAAGCAAATGTTTAAGCTCCATTTACTTCAGTTTAAACAGATCAGAAACAAACAACAGTAAGTCTAAGATCAGTAAGTTGTATTTCCATAATCCTCCTTTCCAACTTCCGTTCAGTGCATGGCACAATCAACTTCATCACAAGAAACCAGTATTGTCTTCACAGCAGTGCTCACAGTATCGTATTTCCCCATTTCTAGCAAGCTTTAATTTAGTGGCTGTAGCCATAACTAATGTTTAGATGCATATACCAACCTCAAGTTTCTCCCCCTTCAGCTGTATGCAAATACAAAGAGAGAAAGCAGCTCACCTCCATTTCCCTAAGGTACGTATGGATATCGCCGATATAGTCTGGCACGTTATTAACATTTGGTGTTTTCTCTTCTGTTTCTGAGGTTATTGAAATATCCATAATACTTGGAGAATCTAAGCAGAAGGTAATAGCCATGTTAAAACAGGCACCACCAGACCACTCCCTTGCAACATGGGGAACTACCCTGCCCCATAGGATGTGGAAGGCATCTGCACAGGACTGCTGGCTCTCCTGTCCCCTAGGCAAGCAGAGGGCAGACTTACTCAACTAGACTGGGAGTTGAGCAGGCTCCAGGGAAGCCAAAATATTACTGCACTTTCTCTTCTTCCTCATAAGAATACTCTTTTGCAGTTATGTAGTGCAGTTACGTAACTACATATGTTACTTTGTTACATAGGTATGAATTTTGTAAGCTTACCTATTGTGGCTTCAAACAGGGCTGGAGGACCAGAGGTTTTTAGAGTGCAGATGGGGACCATGATGAAATCAGCCCTCAGATACTCATGCATGCATTACTGAAGATGGATCTGACAATTCCCCATTTCTTATGTACTGGGAAGAGCTCAAAACAGTTGCACTAGCACAAGCTTATTAAGTCCAAGGATATGCCCAAGTCTCTTTCTGAATCTATAGTAGTGACAAAGGGCTGCTCTTGTCTGCAATATGGTTTCTCTCCTGAGGAACCAATAATTTAGGTTTAAAGCATGGAAACCATCTACATACAGCAGGGGATAAGCTCCTACTATGAGAAATATACTGCAGTGCTGGAACATGTCCAAACAAGGGCAACAAAGCTGGTAAAGGGTCTAGAGTACAACAGCTAAGAGAACTGAGGCTGTTTAGTCTGGAGAAGGTTGAGGAGAGACCTTACCAGCTCCTTCAGGAGCTTGTACCAGGGCGGGTGTTGGTCCCTTCTCCAAAGTAATGAACGATAGGCCAAAAGAAAATGGCCTCGGGGTGCACCATGGGAGGTTTAGATTGGACACAGAGGGAAAACTTCCTCACTGAAAAGGTTGTTAAAACACTGGAACAGGCTGCCCAAGGATGTGGGAGAATCACTGTTCCTAGAGACATTTAAAAAAAGACGTATAGATGAACTGCTTAGGGATGTGTTTTAGTGGTGAGCTTGGCAGTGTTAGGTTAATGATTGGCCTTGATCATCTTAAAAGTCTTTTCCAATCTACACATTTCTATGATTCAATAAGTATAGAGGTTCAATCAATGAGTAGCACAGAAGCATTGAAAAGCTGTTGTATCAAAGCGGCAGGCTCAAAGGAACCAACAATAGACTCATCATTCAGTTTTAACAACTGAATAAGTAACTGCTGAGTGGAACCAAATCAGTTTATAGCCCAAATACCTTCAGGATCTACAATTTTTCCCTATATGGCTCTAGAAATTGTCCCCCAGGTAACTCCTCAGTATAACCCCTCTCACCTCCCTGCTTCCTAGGGGAAGGGCCCGGCAGCCCCAGGCGCTGTGCGGGGCTATTACGGAGGATGCAGGTGGGACAGGGCCCACAAAATCCCACCATGAACACGGGGCAACCCCGCTCTTCCGCTGGGCACGCGGCTCGGCGAGCGGGGGCACCGGGCGAGCCTCAGGATACTCAGGGGCTACGGAGGGACTGAGAGGGTGTCACGTACCGAAGCTCAGCTCCATAGCATTGCCCAAAGGCGCCAAGGGCCGCCGCTCTCCCAGGGCGCAGACGGCCGCACGCAGCCCCAGCGCGGCCTCCTCTTTCTGGATCGCCGTGCTGCCCCGCCGCCGCTGCTCCCCGTCCGGCTCGTCCACATGGATGGTGAAGGCCTGCTGCCCGCCGACCGGCCGTCCCGCGGCCGCGCCATGGCCCTCAGCGCCGCACCGCGCCGCCTGAGGGGAGGGAGAGCGACTCGTCAGCGCCGCCGAGAGCCTGGCCCCGCCGCTGTCACCCGCTGCTGACAGCTCCCACCACCCCAAGATGGCGCCTGATCCCCCCCCGCCGCCACCCCCCGCTCACCTGCAGCGAGACCCCAGCCCGCTGCTGCGCGCCCCGCAGCAGCCCCAGCGCCACGCGGGTGCCGCCGCCGCCGGCACCCAGCGCCGCCTTGCTGCCCGGGGGGACGTTCTCCTGGTTCTCCTGCTCCGCCAACATGGTCGCGGCCGCGGGTGGCGCCGCCGGAGAACGGAGACGGCCGGGAGGAACGGGGAGAGGCTCAGCCGGACGGGCGATGGCCGCCACTCGCACCGGCGGCCGCCCAGTCTCCCGCCGCGGCGCGGCTCTCGCCGTTCAAGTAGCCCGCGACTATTGAATCGGCCAATGAGAGGGCGCGGGGCCGCGGCGCGTCACGCGGCCTACGGGCGGCGGCAGGGACCAAAGCGGATGCGGCGGGGCGGAGCCCGGGCCGGGGGCGGCTCCTGGCGAGCGGGAGGCCGCGCGGGGCGGCGCTCCCCTGAGGGGCGGCGGCGGGAGCCTGCGGCGGGGGCTGAGACGGAGCGGTCTGCCCCGGGAGCGCGGCCTGGCCCCGGCCCTGGTCCCTTAGCCACAGCGTGCCAACCGCATGGCTTCGGCTGCTGCAGCCCAGGGCCCCTCAGCGGCGCTGGCCCTGCGGACGGAGGGCAGGCGGGAAAGGCTTTGGCCTTTCCCCGCAGGAAAATGTGGTTTTCCTGCTAAGGGAGTACGCTTTTCGTATTTTACAGCACGTGTGAGGAAACCCACAAGGTGGGTCATCTGTTCTCTTGAAACACTTGAGAGAAGTAAGATGGTGTTCAGAAATGATGCAGAGACCAGGTACAAGCAGAGGAAGTTTATTGCCATCCCCTCGTGACAAGCTTGAACATGTAGCTTTAACAGTTGCTGTTTTCAGGCCAAAATTCAAGAAGAGATCTCCTCTTCCTAGCCCCCAGGCCTGGTGAGGTTGCAATACTGATTTCTTGGAGCAGCAGCATGATTTAACACACATTTCTTCTCAATCTGGCCAAGTCTCTGAGAAGCAGTGTCTTCATACATTGTCACAATTGGAGAACAGATCACTGCAGGGAGTCTTGACAGCATGAAAAACATTTTTTGCAAAAAGGTTGTTTGGTATTTCCATCTGGTTCTACATTTTCTTCAGCTGTGCAGTATATTATGCACATCAAAACTCTGTAGCCATTAACATACACAATAGTCTGTGAACTAAACTTAACTGCTGTATTAAATGTGGTAATAAATGTGGGTAAAACCTAACAGCTGACAGTATAACAGCAGAGTAAAAGTGTTCTTAAAAATATTGAACTGCCTTAGTTTAAAAGAACAATTGTTCTGCTTTTTCCTTGTCAGGCTGCAGCTTCAAAGAAAGCAATTAGTCCATCTTGATCACATCCATCCAGAATTTCCAGAAGAAGAGGAACTTTAGTTTTCACATTGGTGCCTTTAAATTTAAATTTATCTATGAAGAGATCTGTGATCATACCTGCAAGAGTAGAATCCCAGGAGACATTATTTGCCTTAAAAGTAGAGATACCTCAGAATGAAATTAAGTGGTTATAACGTACCAACTATTCTAGTTGATTCTGCATTTAGAGACAACTCTTTAAATAATTACTTAAGTTTCAACAAACCCAAAACACTGTTTGAACAGGCCAGATTCCACCTTCACTCCAAAGTGCAGACTTCTTACACACTTTGAATTACCCACATCTGAAACACTGAAGAGAGTAACTATCACAGGATGGGTAAGAAGGGCTCTGCTAACAGTGCGTGTATTTAGGCTTATTCAAGCTGGAATCTGGCAGAAATTCTCTGAGCTAAAAGCTGTGCAGGAAACACCAGAGATGACAAGATTTCCCACACTAAATTAGACCATCTTCTACCAGTCTCCCTCCACACACAGTTTTTCTGACATTTTGCAAAACTTAATCAAAACCTTTTCACCCATTTAACTTGTACACCGTCTTACGTGCCCTCCCAAATTTGAATAAGATCCTTAATCACGTCCATGAAGACAAGGAGCACCCAAACACAAAAAGCTGTCCATTAAAAAGTAGATAAATCACTTGCAAATAATCCTGGCATTTTTTCATTCTCGGTGATACCGGTTCTCATCAGTTCTCTGGTGAACAATTCTTGAGAACCTTTGGAGTTAGTCAAAGTTTGTAGTAGCACACAAGCAGTTTTCAGTATGTGCTAAGTTTTACTTCCTCACCTTTAACTTTGGATTTTTATGGTCAAAACCACAATGTAATAAATATGCAGCCTTAGCCGTGTGACCGGACGGTCATATATACTCGCATATTTACTGCTGCTCTGAAGTTACCCAAGTGTACCCACTTACCAAATTATTTCAACTCTGCTAATACTGACTTCATAACTCTCAGTCATTTCTAGCCTGCTTTCTGGTCATTAAGTTGCATTTAAATAAAAAGCTGAATTGAACAACAAACCATAAAGTCTCTCAAGATGTGCAGGCTGTCTCTTGTATTCCTCAAGCAGCTGATCTGCCTCTTCCAAAATGCTGCGGTATTTTGGTAGCAGGAAATCCACATTTCCTTCATGAACTTGTAATTCCTCAAAGACATTTTAAATCATAAGAATTAACAGCAGTTAAGTATCATAAGAGCATAAAACTAAGACGAAATTGGGTCTGGCAGGAGGAAGTACTTCAAAGACGAGACAATTGCATTCTAAACCATCAAGAGGTACTTTCTCCAAGTGCCTCATTTTCTAGTCTTCTAATGAAACGACAGATATTTCTTGTCACTTCATAGACTAGATTCTCAAAATCCTGTGTATTACAGCTTCCAACTCCCAGTACTTTCAGAGCAGGATCATGCCACAGCCTGGTCCCTGCAGAATCAATCCTAACAAAGGCTCAAAGCCTTCATGTCTTCATTCTTAGAATAATTAAATTCCTAGGAAGTGTAGCACATGCTAGACTCTGAAGGTAAAAGTAAAGTCTGAAAGTATAACTCAGTTTGTGACAGCAAAAAGTTTTATAGATGCTTCTAAAATGCCCCAGTCTACCATCAGACCAATCAAAGATGGTGAATAGCATAGATCATGTAATCCCTGCCCAGAAAGACTGTTCTTTTCTAGATGGGAGCTAATTACGTTATGCATTGTGAGTCTGCTGGGGTAATAGCTTTCATCAATTATACTACTTTACTGCCAAAAAAATAAATGACCAAAAATTGTCAAAAAAGATCTGTCAAAGATGATTTGCTGCCTAAAATCAACAAGATTGCAACACCATTATTTTTGCACAAATAAAGCACATTAAGAATAAACTCTATTATTCTCCACTTCTTCCTTGGTTTGCCAAATCAATCCCAAGTAAAACAGTTCTTGTGATAATAAAGAGACACACTACTCTCATCGGCTGACAGTTTTTCTACTAGCTCGAGAGTTTTGAACAACTAGTATTTGATTCCCACAAAGGACAAGAGAGAATTGCGTGTGCATTTTCATCTCCCCTCTCCCTCCAAAAAAATACCAAAAGCGATGATGGCAAGTTTTTGATGGTAAAATCCTGCTTGTTGGAAAAAGCCCAAGAACTGAGATAAGCTGCCTAACAAGTACTTCCCAAAGACTCTCTGTTGAGAAGGGTATTAAGCAAAAGAGTAGTAGGCAGATAATTCAGAAATTTTGACAGGGATGAAGTTCCAAAGCTAGAAAGTCACATCTGGCCTGGATGGTCATCACCTGATCTAAAAAGCTTTGAAAAGTTAGAGGAAAGAGACAAGGAACTGGAAAAAAATGGCAGGCAAAAAGAGAATGTTAGATCATAAAGCTGGCTGCCTTCTACAGTCCAACTTAAGCTCTGTCAGCCCAGGCAATAATCCTATGTGTTATTCACTAGTTAGACAGTACAAATGGGAATTTTCCTTTCAGGAGCCTGTCTCCTACATCAATAAGATACATGTCCCAGGAACAGAAACAGAAGAGATACCAGTATGACACATATCTGACTTGAGCCCTATGGCTTGGTATATGACAACATAATCCACCATAAAAATCTTTCCACAGGAGTTCAGATACTTACTCTCAAAGCATCTATTAAGTGAACCTTCTTGGCCAAGAGCTGCTGATACTCTAATTTAGGGTGGATGAGCTTTAATGTGTGCCTCACAGATTCTTCATTTATGTCTAGTAGAGGAGTCAAAAAAGCCCAAACAGCAAATGAATAAAGCATATTTCCTTTATAAGAATATAAAGTGAAGTTGAGGACAATGAAACTGAGAAGAAAGTTTTACCATATGATATGTTGAGATTAATCTTCCTTTTAGTAGCCTCTTTGGAAAGCACGTCTTTTAGGATGGAGATTGTAGAAATGTTGTCAGACTTAAAACATCCCTCACCTTTTCTATAAAGGAAGAAAAGCCTTAAATGAACAGACTTAAACATACATTAGATTGGTCCCTACATTAAAACAGAAGGCCTGTAAATTAACACTGAAGTCTAAGAAAGTATCCTCTATAAAAGTCACAGTGGTTCTCCATAGGTCAGGAGGCTGTGTACACACCTGTGCCATTCCCTTCTTCCCATGGCAATCTTAAGTTTGTTCCAGTAAATAAGACGAAGCAGCATACACAAATCTCAGCAATCCACAAAGAAGCTGTCTTTATTGTATGGCACTAAGGTTATACAAGTAAGCTTCCTAACCGTGTGCATTCCTCCTAAACTCTATCATCACAGTGCCTTGAAGCAGAAGAGAAAAAGCCATTCTCCTCTTTCCCTCCCAAAACCACAACTTTCTACACTTTAGGAGCAGACAACACATATGATAGGCTGAGAGCAGGCTGGAATCTGTAATTGCAACAATTTTTTTGTTCCATTTTCAGGTGGATGTATATAATTTGCTGAAGGAAGATATAATCAATTAGTGAACAGAGTATTAAGACTTCAATGCAAAAATAATATTTCCCTAACATAAGTTTGCAGAAAAAGGTTTTCAACTTGATGCTTATCACATTTTTCTTTACGTGAGTATTAAATGCCTTTGAAGTTATTTCTGCTCCTCAATTTAAAAAAAAAAAAGTTGGGAAACAATAGGCATTAGACAATTATTTCACTATATTGGTTAGTTACGTTCCTTAAATGCTAAAAGCAAGCCATCGTCTTCCAAAATATTTCAAACCTTTTCTCCTCTGGTGATTTTGTTTTTTGGACTAACTTAAAAGTAACAGCTATTAAAGTTACAAATTGAATTATTACCCAATAGTGCTCACCCCAGAAATGTTTGACAACCT
This sequence comes from Colius striatus, assembly GCF_028858725.1. Classification (NCBI taxonomy): domain Eukaryota; kingdom Metazoa; phylum Chordata; class Aves; order Coliiformes; family Coliidae; genus Colius; species Colius striatus. Next base: position 25,309,469 of record NC_084761.1, read on the forward strand.
TTTTTAAGAACATTTCTGTTCTCTTTCTTGGGTGTTTTGATGGGCTTGAGGGTGGAGGGGTGAACAGCAGTATGTACTTGCAGATTAGTCAAGAATGAAAAAGAGAAAAGCCCCAGCATAGTCATTCTGTGCTTTAGTATTTTACCTGTAAGTACTTTCAAGCTGTGTACTCAGGAAGGTGTTCTGAAAATAAAAGGTGATACTGTCTCCAGCAGGAGTCTTTTCAGGCACTTCAGGCAAGCAAAACACAACCCAAGAGTGAATTTCAGCGAAACTGAACTGGCCTTTCAGTGTCAGTGTATTCATGGGTCTATGACATGAAATTAAATTAAGGAAAAAAAAAGGAAAAAAAAGAGTTAATAGTCATGGAGCACTGTCAGCCCACTGGTTATCCATATGACAAAAGTTCAATTCCTTTTAATTAACACCTTGTAAAAAGTCAAGTATCTTGCCAAGCAGTTAAGTATTGCAGATTACAGCTACTTTTCAGTATTTCAAGACAAAAAAGCTACAGTCAAGTTTTATCTTCTCCTAGGCATGTCAGAACTGGACAAGAAATATTTGTAAATTGTTGCCATATCCCCTTTCAAGTTGATAAACCTGAAACTTATGACAAAAGTAAACAATTGACAACACAGCAGATATGACTAAGAACCCCAACAGTCTCCCATGCTGGAAACCACAGACATGGCATTTCTGTCAAGGAGGAATAATGGAGCTCATCTACAGGTTAAGGAAAAGCATTTTGTACTGTTCCTTCAATCTTTCAGTTTTGTTTTGAAGCAAGAGACACCTTGGTGGCAATGCAAGACGTTAATTGAGGGTGGGGAAAAAAAAATCAAAAAGAAATTGCATAAAATAGTATATTCCTAACAGAGAGGTAAGGGGCAAAAGAAGACTTAGCTTAGTTATACAGCCAAATTAGCTATGGGAAAGAACTACATTAAGAGGGTGGAGTGGAGAATGAGTCTGAAACTGAAAAGATTGTGGTTACTAACACAGGAGTTTCCTTTTCACCACACCCTCACTCTACTAAGACATGGGACTGCACTATAACCCAGGTCAGTAAAATGAAAAAATAACCTGAAAACAAGGACAAAGAATGTCAAGGAGAGCAGCAACCCATTAAATTCACATTTTCTGTCAGAAAATCCATAAAATGGAACTACAAGCTCAAAATTGTAGGTTAGAAATTACATAGTTAAGTTCACAGAATTAACGTTGTTTCAGCTGGATTGTGTCAGTTTTTCAAGAGAAAAAGACATTTCTTTTTCTTTGCAAATACCTGTCGTGGTCAATAGTACGAGTTCTCTGATGAAGTGAAAGGGGCTTAATTTGATATTGATGAACTTGGCAGGTTTTTGGTTGAATTCTTGGAGTTATATATGCTTGAAGTGTCCCATATTGCCCTTCAATCGATCGAACCTGGAGAAATAAAAGCAAAACCCACAAAAAAAAAAAAACCAACAAAAAAACCCCAAACCCCAGAAAAAAAAAGGAAAGATTAATTTACCACAGTTTGGAAAACTGGTGCATTTTCAAATCCTGTTAATGAAAGACTGCAGCAGTTCAAGAACTGTACTTACTATCAAGTACCCGCTATAAATAGAGCGGATCAAGAATGTTTTAAAACTGGATGAAGTAGTGTCCAATGAAGTGCTGCTCTATTAGCAGCACTTGAGCAGCACTATGAAATCTTGAGAAAATAAAATCCCCTTACTTATTTTCTGATCAGTTACAATAAAATGTCTGTAACTTGCTTCTAATTCTTCAGTGACTCCCACTACCTTTCTTTTTTAATTAAGGAAAAAATACATTCTGTAGCAGTTGGAAGCAAAGAAGAGATCAAAGAATTTAAAAGAGTAAACTGAATTTCAAAGTAGGTGTCCATCTCTTTTCCATACACCGTCTCCAGAATCAGCTGTTTTTACAATCTGTGATTTCCCAACTGTTTTCATACTGGAGACACTCAAAAAGGACCTCAGGCTCTCCTCTGAAGTAACACATTTTAGAAGCCTTTAAAAAACCTACAGACAAATGTAAAAGCCCCAGATTAGAAGGCTGTCAGGAAAGAACTGGCAGCAGAAATTGGACTGATCATTTGCTCAAGCTAAGTGGTCAGTTCACATAGAGGTCTCTTTACTCCTAAGCAGAAATCTATATAACCCTTAATTTATTATGGAAATTATGTTGGAGCATTTTACCTTAAGTTCAAGTCTTGTAGTATTTGCTTGGCATCGGTAAGTCGCAAGAAGAAAGTTGCTGTTTGGCTGTAAACAGCAAAAAAAAACCCCAGAAAAAAATAAGACAAAACAGGTCTGTGGATTCACAAAAGTTCTACTGCTTTAACTCTAGATATATACAGTAAAGGTTTTGCTATTTATGTACAGCTAGTTTACAAAAGTTAACTCTAAAAAATTAATCTTTGGTTCCTTCGAATATTCCAATTAATTTTAGTAATGGTTAAGGAGAAATCAACTGAAGACTAAGATACTCTTTAATAGCATGATAAAAATTACATAGATATCTACTTTTCAGCTGAAAAATGCAGGTCAGCCTGTCCCACTCATCTGCCATATTAGTCCAACATCCAAAACCTAAAGTAACACCAGTAAGAAAACGAATTAAAAAACACCTAAATTAATCATAATGAATGACAAGAAACTTAAAATAAAAAGTTGATTGCTGAAAGCTGCAGGGCAGATGAATGATACCCAAATTTAGTTCTTAAAACTAAAACACTCTGAGGATCGTTAAGAGGGAAAAAGACTTCACTGAAGATTTTTCCAAACTCTAAGGCAGCTCCTGGATTTCCTCCCTGGCCCTAGGCATTGTTAGCAATTCTGTAAATATTTACATTTCTAATTATTATATTCAAAACATTTAAGAGACACAGTTAGAAAGAAATATGTTTTTCACTTGAATTACTTTGAAGTAACTAGATATGATACTGGCAAATCCAGAGGAGAGAGCAATACTGAACGTGTCTTTCATATTTCTGATCAGCAGAGCAGCTGCTCCTGGATCCTCTGGCACATATTTAACTACCTGATGTCAGGACCTGTCACTCCTAATTCTGCAGTATCTCTCATGATACTGAGCTCCCCAAAGTTACCAAATGAGTAGCGTAACTCAATATATTTAAAATTACAAATGTATAAATCCAAATTCTATTTTTAATATACTGTATGATGAGCTTTCGTCGTGCATTCTCTACAAATATCATCTCTTTTGCTTTACATACCTCAGAATCACAGCTGCTAAAGCTAACAACGGCAGAATTTTTATCCACATCCAGCAAGTCTATTGGGACATCACTCTGCAGAGCATGTGAGGAAGGGAAAATAAAAGAGCTTAAGTTCCTGAGAATCTTCTAATGCATTTATCCTCTGTCATTAATTATTTTAGTAAGGGAGAGGTAATGATCGCTTCATCCAAGAGGTAAAAGCCTAACCATACACATCCTACTTCTTGATCCCAGAGTAACACCACACTCTTACAGAGTCCACAAGTCGTGTGCTGACTTTCGTGTTCAGTATAAGATCAGTAACTATGTTTCAGATATGAAAACCTAGTCACATGTTTCAGACATGAAAGCATACTTCATCGATATGCATGACATATATTAATGATTTAAATGTTTCCTCATTTTAATAAGGGACTACAATACTCATTCATGAAACCAAGAATCATGTTACATACTTATTAATGGCCCTTTTCCTTACAATAATGTTTCTGACACAGACTACTTCTTATGTAGATGTATTTTCACTGGAATTAAAATTAAATCTAACACTGTTTTAAAAACGAGATTAAAGGGTATTAGAATAATGATTTACTTGAGTTGGTACTGCTTTATAACTTCACAGAAGTGCCAGGAAACATTGATAAATGTGCAGGGTGCTTCCTAAACCTTTCTAAAGCACTTCTGTTGTCTTCCCACAGCAGAGGAATACCAGATACTGCTTTATATTTCTTTTTTTAAAAAGTCAAAAGTTGTAACTACTATATTAAGTTCAGGCCTAGATTAAACCGTTTCATTATTCCTCTTGTAACTAGGGAAAAAGTAGATATAGCTGGCCTTTAGGTGCAGCTTAGTATTGCTCTAATAACATCCTCAATAAACATGAGATTTTTATTAAGAAGTGAATAATAAAATCCTACTGTAGTTCTCTCCCATTTGTTACAGCAAATTCACCTCACAAATTCCTCCTTGTCAAATTCGTTTCTCCACACATATCCCAAAAGTGGCACTTCAGTACCACTACTCTTTCTTACTACCAAAGCTAACATTCATTGCAGCTGGTGCAGTAGGAGGAATAACTAACTAAGGTTGCTCTGCTTGGCAGGACTATTTATCACCAATTCCACAGAGATTAGATACTTTTCCACACTTTAGGTGCACAGGTGGCCCAGACAATTCTAAAATTAATTTCCTGCTACTGCGATGGTGAGTGAGCATCTGTACCTCATTTAAGATTTAGTGAGGTAACTGCTGTTTAAATAAGAAGGGACACTCGAAAGTAACCACAAAAGTTATGTAGATACCTGCTACGACAGCAGGCAGTTTGGTCTATATTGGCAGCATAACGTTGCTCTGTTCAATAAAGGTTTAAGCAGTATTTGTTCCCTAACAGTTATATCAACACTGAAGGACTAAACAGTTCCCTCTTACAATTGAGACATTTAAAAATCCGTATACTTAAGATACAATAACTCAGCTTTCTGAACTAGAAAGCCTCTGAGTGTTTAATTTGCACATGAAGAAAGCCAACAACAACAACAAAATCACGCTCACCTGTAGCAGGACATTATCTATAGCTGTCTGCACCTCCAAGATGAGGCTGTAGCTAGCATCATCCTTATTTAATGTAAACTTATCATTCACATTAAATGCAGGTACTGATGAAACAGCAGTGCTGGATTGCAAAGACTGCTGGTATTTTTCACGTTCTTGAAGGACTTTCATCTGCAAGTGTTCCAATTCATTCCTAGAAAAGGGAAACCACATATGGTGTCTTAACAAAGCAACTATAAAAGTTACCTGAGAAATAAGGTAGATTTATCTTGCAAGGCAATCATGTTTATTTTCTGGTCACAATTTTCTAAGCAGAAGGGACTGGTGACTCCCCATCCATATACATAACAAAGACAGAATATAAACTATATCATGTCAAAATGTAGATCCTACTGTCCCTTGCCAAAAAGAGATTTCTATGACTCATAGGAAAGGAAAGCTTTCCCTCTGCAAGACTACAACACATTTGAATTATATACTAACTACTTTCGTGCCATCATTTAGAAGCTACAAACAGCAGCGAAGAAGGGAATCTTATCTTGCTGATACTGAGGATGGCAGCATTAAGACTTCATTACATGAAGGCGCGAGAGAGAGACTGTGAAATGAGGCTGCTATTCATTTCTACATTGAAGAGGCTTGATTCTACTTCTAGATACATTAACGATACAGAAAATCCAGTGAGACAGGAAGGAAAGATGACATTTCAGCTTTCAACATTTCAGTTCTTCCACTTAAATGTCCTTCTAGTGCAATTACCTTAAGGATGAAATCTTGCTCTGCATTTCTTGACTTAATTTTAGTTCTTCACCTGATCCACCTTCTCTATGGACAGGTTCTGTAGTCAGTCCTGTCAGCCAGCCTAAACCAATATACGAAGTTTATATTCCTTATAAGCTGTAATGAAAAGTCTACACTCAGCTTCTGTATTTCTAGAGTGATGATTGTTCCAGATACTGGGTAAAGTGAAGCAAGACTTCAATTTAATTCTTTCTTTGGAAAATTAATCTAGACACTAAGCATGATTTTTTTGGGTGAGTTTCATTTTTAACTTACAGATTGGAAAGCATTACTTATTCTTTTTCATTAAGTACTTCAAGACATAAATTCCTCTGCAGCAGTTTTTAATCCAGCACTTAATTTTTTCCCACCTATTTCTCTAAAAACCTTGAATAACGGGTAGCACTACAAGAAAAGCAGCTGTGTAATGTGTTTACAGCAAACTGTATGTTGCACAGTGTGCTTTGAGATTGAACGCTATCTAAGTGAAAAAAAAAGATCATATTTTTGTTTACTTAATTACATTTCCTTATAAAAGCAAATACTAATTGATTATATCCTGACACCTCAGGTTTGATATGCAGACTTGAATGGGTGTTTACAGCTCTAGTTACCTCATCTAATGCATGCAAACAGTAAGACAGCACTATCATAAACTGTACTATAAAAGCTGATACGTCCATCATCTTTCCTATTCCTTTGCCGTCTACTTCCAGTACCAAGAAGGCCCAATAATGGAGCACTGGCTTAAAAAAAAAATATACTCAATTCCTACCCTGCTAGGCTTCAAGTTTAACTTGCACTGCTCTAAGCACTACATCTCCTGATCTGCCAAAATCTGAACTCAGCCTACTGCACATGCTGCCAAGGTTTATCTTTGAACACTGGCTTTTGCTTTTTTGTTTCTTCTGTGATTCATGGATCTTTATAACATTTCCATTAAAAGAAGCCACAAGGGATTTTGGCCACAGCATTGTTGCAGTCTATCATACCAGATCAATTAATGTGACATGAGCTAGAGGTCTTTTAATCATCCAAAGGCTATTTAAATGAGGTATTGAACACCATTACTGCTCAGTAACTGAGAACTGTGTCTTGCAAAACCACATGATTTTGAATCCAAGTTCTGCTGTTCTTTTTTTTTTAGCACAAGATAATCAAAGATAGAGAATTGGTCATATTTTAGCTCCCAGCAGTAAACTCATGCAGCATGTTTATCATGTTTTTTGTGACAGTCTGGCCAATAGACTGAATCCTACAAAGGGGCTGCTGAGATGCCTCACATAGGGAAGCTTTATTTTTCTACTAAAAGCAAAATCAACCGTATTTAAAGCCTTATGAAGGTGAAAAGGAAGGACTTACATTAAAGACAGAAAAAACAAACCCAAAAAAGAGATACACATGTATATCAGTTCTTTATATAAAATCATAAATTCCTTCAGACGTAATATATTCATTTTTTCATCACAGTAGGACAGCAGTCTACACCAGAATAACCAGCCACTGTGTTACTGAGCAGAACATATTATGAATTATAAAAGTAGTTTAAGTGTAGGACAAATTCTTTTGAAGTATTAATATGAATCAGAAGAGATCTCTTCAACAAAACATTATCGTGGTTCCAAATAGGACAAAAATGTGAAGAGGTGTCAGCTGCACTAACAACGTAGGCTGCTTCATTTTTATCACATCACCATACAGTCTGCTTCATTTTTATCACATCACCATACATGACATTTATTGAATAAACAATAGGAAGTTACCTGAGTATGTGGATGCTAAAACTTCATCATATCCATCTTTTCCTACACAGCCGCCCTGGACTGATGCAATGCTCTCTGATAAAGCCTTCAAATAAATACATTCAAGCAGAGGGAAATATTAATGCACTCATTTTGGGAAGGTTTCTGTGGGGGTTTTAAGGGTTGCACTCCTCCTTCCACCTGCATCACAAAATAGCTACATAGATACACAATATCTGGACCTACAAAACACTATGCCAGATGATGACTAACACAGCTAAATGGAGGTGTTTTAACAAATGCATTCCAATTCTACTCCACATAAACAAATTAAAAAGCAGTTTAAAGCAAAACACTGATAGACAGTATTTTTTCTAAGAGGAATTAGCAATCTGACCAGAGGCTGAAATAATCACTTTGGAGCAAATCTACTATTTTAAACAATTAATTAAAAATGTAATTACTGTCAGTAAAGTTCTGACAGCTTATCTTTACTATTTTACTTGTAAAACAGGCTATACACAACGTGAGGTCAGTTTTTTCACTGACAGAGATGCATTTCATCCAGGAGAAACTTCAGTAGTCAGCAGAGACAGAGCTTTAATACATCCTCTACACCATTTTCAATTTTTGCTCAAATCAGGACTATTTCACTTTCTCCTTCTTAAATATTAGGACCTTGCTTTGAAGTTCATATTGTGAACATTACAGAGCTCAAATTAAAAATAAATCCCACATTTTAGTAGTAATGATTTTGTTCATACTTTAGATTTTGAAATAAGGTGGATTTTTTGTTTTCAACTCATTTTTGCCAGCAACAAAGAGTATGATGGATGTGAGCTTACGTGATCAAACCGAAGGACTGGATCATCTGCACTCTCAAAGCTATAGATTTCTAGCACTCCATCATCTCGCCCAACGAGTAATTCTTTAACTCCATCTCCCAGAATGTCAAAACTATCAACACATAAAATACCTAAAGAAAAAACAAACAAAAATGTTGATAATCTTCACTGGTTTACACCACAATAATACATAGGCCACCTCCTGTTACATAGAAAGCAATTCTCAGGTGGTTTTCAAGGTTTTATTAATGCTGTTCGTGAATTAGCCCACCAGAGGGCTGAAGTCTCTCACCTGTGCCTGAAGTTCAACACTGTACAGTGACTGTACAGCAACCAATTCCAAATCAAAACCACTAGTTTCCTTGGTGAAAAGCAATGAACAGATATTCCTCCTGACGTTCAAATAGCATACTTTTGAGATGTTTAACCCTCCCTCGCCAAGCATTTCCCCAGATGAGCTATTTGTCTGTCCACATTACTGTAACTTTGCCAGTTGAAGAAGCAAGCACTCTTCATTTCCTGTAATTGACTTCAGTCACTGGAAAAGGCACTTCTGGGAATCCTAGCGGAGGTGACAGAAGGAATGTTCTGACTTGTGCCAGACTTGGACTAGGTACTGTTACCTGACACCCTAGTGGGAAAACCCACTACCAGCATGTGTGGAACCAGTCGATGACAATTATTCACGTTTGGACAGGAAAGAGAGTTAGGGCCTGAAGCATTAAGAGAGTTTGTACAAGAATTAATATGAAAAATGAGGTGGAACTTAACTTTTATGACTCCATATTTCACATGAAAGATAAGGACACTAAGGACATTCTAGGAAGCATTTTAAGAAAATAATTTACCAGTAGCCTTAATGAGATAATTTTTAAATATATATCCTATTCCTAGTCTTATCCTTTAAAAGCAAGTATGGGCTAGTATCTGCTGCAGGAGCAGCATACCAAGGCTAAAACAAGGAGTGTTGTACTGTGCTCAGATCAATTAATCCTCATTGTGGAGATTTAATGAAAGCCTTATTCCGTCTGCAGACAAAAATCCTTGTAGGGGAAGGGAAGGGAAGGGAAGGGAAGGGAAGGGAAGGGAAGGGAAGGGAAGGGAAGGGAAGGGAAGGGAAGGGAAGGGAAGGGAAGGGAAGGGAAGGGAAGGGAAGGGAAGCTTTCGCTGAAGAGACTTTTAGGACCACTGAATATCTGGAAAATCTGGCAGGTATCCTGTGAACACTGTTTTACAAACACCCCTTCAAAAATACTGTAAAAACAAGAGTATACTAAAGTACTGGAGATAATATGATCAGAAAAACCAAGGCAAAACAAACTGATTAGAATTATATGTAAGAAAATCAGAATGAAAGAGAGCTTACTCATATTAAGATCACATACTGACATAAATACAGTATGACTCCAAAATATCTATGAATAAGATTTCCTAATTATTATACTTGTAATAAAACCTCAGATATGTTGTAAAACTAGAATGAGAGACTGACACACATACCTCCTCTCTTTTTTTCATTACCAATTTCCCACTTTGATATAGGCTTGGAACCAGTAATATGGGTAAGACCCAGTTTACCATCAGAAGTTCCATACACAACTTCTTCTCCAGAATCACCTAAACATATAAATTGAATTTAAAAATCAATAAAATCAAGTACACCAATTGAAAAAATTACTGTATGATGGTATTGTGTAGTTACACTCTACAACCCAAACAAAAAAGAAAATACTATCATTAGAGCTGTGTAATAGATAGGCTTTAGAAGAAGCACACAAATATAGGAAAACTGGAGCTATTCTGATAATTTCCTCATGATTATCACCCTTTTGTGTATGAATGCCTCCCCTGCACCAGAGTTTAAAATAAAAATGTTTTTTAAAAGCCATTTATAACCCAAAACTTTAAACTCAGAAATTGCCTTTCCAGAAGAGAAACAAAGATTCATCCAGAACACACATCCAATAGCAAATGTTGTGCTGAGGCTTGAACAATAACTAATTTTCCAAACCAGCTCTGAATGTTGTTGTCACACAATCTAACTGAAACTAAATTAAGCATCAGATTAACACCCTAAAGCCATTTCTGTGAGGTCAGAACAGATTAGCAAGAAAGGATGATCAAACTATTTTAAGCTTGATCCTTCTGCAGTCTTGGTTTATCTGAGTGCTACTCAATATTTTCATCCATCCACAGACAGAAGCAACCAGTGGTTCTGTCCATGTATAAGAGAAACCCAAACCCAGAACTTTGACAAGGCTCCCAAAAGTCTAGTCCATATTTACACAATGAGATCATCTTACATTTCACTGCTCCTCTGAAAGGCTTTCAGTTAAATGTGAATAGGATTTAAAACTATCTAAAACAGTCATCATATATGTGTGTGTATTTGTCTATATGTAAAAAATGACTTCCCATAGTTTTCTTCCATGTCTTTAACATCATCTTAAAAATCAAGGCAAGAAATCAGCAAATACAAGCAATAAAATCTTAAAAATATAGTAAAATAACATAATCTAGTTAAATGTCTATCCAAAATTTCGTTACCTCCATTTCCATTGTTTAGAGCAAGAACGGTAGGTGGTCCAGGAACTTCTACTTCATAGAGTAGATCAGATCCCTAAAGACAAAGAGAACTATCATGAATGCGTTTTGTAAAAAAAAAAAAAAGCCAAATTCAAACAGACTCACAGGAACCAAAACCAAAACCAACACAAAAACATCATCCACAAACAAATACTCCACAAGTATATGGACCAAATTATTATGGAAGATAGTATTATGTAAATATGAAATATGAAAATTATAGTATGGCTCTGCTTCGCTGATACAAACCTCCAATACTTATGGGAGAACCCTTTCTAAGGCAAAACAAGGCAAAATTTATATAAAACAAACATAAGACTCTTGAAATGTGTGGGCTATATTAAAAATAATCTGTGAATTTGTCTGGCAAATAAATTTGTTAAACCACTTAATATCACTCAGATTTTTCACAACAATAGTTTGTGAAAGCAAGAATTTCCAAACATACTTAAATGTTTAATTCCCTTCTGTGAGCACTCTTAGTTAGAAGGGATTAACTTGTTACCTACTTCCCCCTATGAAATCCAAAGCCTAAATACAGTGGTTTTATTAATCCTCATTTTGCAAGTTTATAATCAAGATCCTTTTTTAAAAAGTACCAAAAATAAGTATATTTTTATAAATATATAAAATATTTATAAAAACAAACGTAGACAGTAACTCTGCCAAGTAAGATACAAAATGCTCTCCTTATAACGTTTAAGCCATGCTGATGTATTGATTCCCTAAGAATTAGTACAATCCTACAGCATCAATACATAAAACATAAACATGCAAGTATTTTAACCTGCAGAACTCTGAGGATTCTATCCTGACATGCAAGTACCGGTGTAATGCAATTCACTTTATCTACAGGAAGGCAGAGAACATCGTTGATTTTATCTCCTGATAGGTAGTAGTGTTGGTCTTTGCAGTCACAGTAATGGTTATAGATATAGCTGGCACAAAGAAAGAGATCTGCTCCTGAAATATGCCTGAGAAAAAGAAAACACTTCTTGTAGCATTACAAAAAAACCCCTTTGTTATTAATGCTAAAGCCACGTGATTTCTATATCTCTCAAAAATCTCCTATTTTGTTTTCACGTAAAATCCTACAGAAACTCCATTAATGCATTTTGATGACATGAGTTCTTCTCAAGCCAGCTTATATATGGCAGCACCTTACCAGGTGATCCAAGAAGAAAAATGGAAAAAATGTGTTCCTGTACTACTACAGAAAGGGTATATGGCCATGAAACACTGTGGCAGTAACCCACATTGGCACCAATGCGAGTGCCTCCAGGCCCCTCCCAACCCCCCCCAAACGCTTCACGATTTTCTAAATTCCTTCCTACACATCAAGGCACAAGCTAAAGCTGGCCTGGCACTCAGTGTTACCCACAAGCGTAGCATGATCAAAAACTATTTTATAAAATCATAAACTAACAATCTGTTACGGCTCTGAAAAAATTGAAGATATCATACATACATAGCTTTGATATTTTCAGTGAGGTTAGTTTCAAATGAAAGAAACTGCTTCCCTCTTTTTGTGAAACCTCTGACTTCTGATCCTGTAGCCACAAAAATTTTCTCTTGTGGTGTATTAAGAGCTCCTCCCAACTCCAATCTCTCAATTTTTTGGCCTGGCAGTGTCTTGAACACTGGCTGTAAACAGAAAAGCAGTTTTCATCATCACAATACCATATTTACATTAATCTTTTAAGAAAAACGGTAACAAATTTGCTTTAGAATCTCTGGGAAAACTAAGGATACTATGGATTACATGCAAACAAAAAATGATGTCTTCAGAATTACAAAGCAATGAAGTGTTTTATAAGTCAATTAACATAAAAAGCTAGAAAATGTAATAAATTAAGACTCTATTATTTCAGTGTTATTTATTCATAGGAAAATTTCAGCACTGCTGGTAGCTGTTTTTTGTTTGTTTGTGAGTTTGAGGTTTTATTAAACAAAGAACAACACATATGCTCCCTGTCTCTCTATGTTATATTCTTATTGTAGAAGACTAAACAAATTTCTTTGTGTTGCTGTAGAGCTCTTATGAGTTGGCTATGAACTTCCTCAAAGGGATCAAAAGTTAAAGAAAACAATAAATTTTTATTAAGCTGGGTACAAGTCTAGGCTCATAAAAAGCAAACATTTTGTCAAAATCCCCTAGGGTGATCAACTCATTGAATCTCTGCAGGACAAGGAGTAACGGGATGAAGCTGGAACACAAAATGTTCCACTTAAACATAAGAAAAAACTATTTCACTGTGAGGGTGATGGAGCCCTGGCACAGGCTGCCCAGAGGGGTTGTGGAGTCTCCTTCCTTGGAGGTTTTCAAGACCCACCTGGACGCATTTCTGTGTGACCTGATCTAGGTGGATCTGGGGGTTGGACTAGATCTCTAAAGGTCCCTTTCAACCCCTACTATTCTATGATTCTATGGTTTTTGTCCAGTCACAGTAACTAAGTATGTGTGCAGGCTTAAGACCAACTGAACTGCAATGCAAAATGTATTAAACTTTTTTTTTGTGATGATACACACTAGTATCTGACCCTACAACTGTGGAGGATCGTGTGCTTGTTCAGGCATGAAGTCAGCACGCTCTCATCATAGCTAGATATCAGTTCACAGCTCTACCTAGACACCTTCACTAGGTGTCTTGTTTCTCATGTCAATAAAAATGGACTTTCTAATTTCAGTAGAAAGTGTATTTAAACAATAATTTGTAAAATGGAACATTTCCACTTACCACAGCTTCCCCTTTTTTAATGCCAAAACATGTAACAACTCCATCCTGATCTCCAACAACCACCTTTAAAAGTATAATACATCGTTATTTCTTGTTGTGTGCATAAATATTTTTAAAACAATGCTTCTCCTATATTAATCACATTTGCCTGTGAAAAAAAACCCCGAAAAGCCTAAGAACAATACACTTACAAGAAGAATAGCATTTAGAATGCTTTTTCAGCTTCTGGCCAATAAGCATCAGGTGGAACACTCCAGAAAGGCATATTTGGGAAAAGTTGTATTGTCATATCGAAAATGTATTACTAAAACAAAAAAATGCACTGTTATTTCTAGTGAGTTTTTCTAACTATGTTTCCTTAGCTTGAACCTTTATTAAAGAAAATATAGATGAAGTATGTATTTGAAAAAAAAGTATTATCAAGAAGGAAATAGAGAAATATGCAAGAATTTCCTTAAGTTTCTAAAATTCCTTACTGGTTCTGAAAATCTGCCAAATACAAATTCAGCCTTCTTTTTTCCCCCTCTTTATTTCAAACATTCCAAGAATTTGGTTACAAAGGGGTTTTTTTCCGACGTACTAGCTAAAGAAACTAAAAAGATAACTAGTAACATTATCACACTAGACTCCACAGCCAGCAAATGAGTTGGGAGGCAACGGAACGAGGTCTGCGCTGCCGACAGCCGCTACCTTCTGCGTCGCCTTCCTCCCCGACGCGGGCAGCAGCCTCATCGTCTTCTGGGCCGTCACTCCCACCTGCGGGAAGACACATTCTGTAACCGAGCCCGCTTGGGTGCCGGTGGCCCAGCGCTCTGCAGCGGGAGCTGGGCGGAAGGCGAGTGGGAGGCGTTTACACTGCGGGGCCCTCAGTGTGTTCAGGGGGCGACACCTCAGTCCCGCGGAGCCGGCTCTGAAGCCGCGCACCCGCCGGTCCCGGGGGCCGAAGCAGGCTTCCCCCGTCCCGGTCTCACCGGGAGGCGCTTTTTGACCCAGCCCCGCGGCCGACAGCACCGGTACCCTCCTTCGGGCTCCTCATCGGCCCCTCCACCCTCACGTAAGGCCACCAGCCGGCTTCCCCTCATGGCCCGCCGGCCGCCCGACCCCCTCCGCTCGCCCAGGCCGGGCCCACTGTCACGGGGTAAGGAGACGGCGCTGCCGCCCGCCGCCCCGGCCCACCTGCAGGTAGTCCACACGGGCCAGGCTGAGCTCCATGTCGCCGGTGGGGAGCGGATCCCGCCCGCCTCCGGCGCTCCCACAGCTCACGTTACCGCGGCAACCTCGCCAGCGAAACGACAGCGCCCCGAGGCGCCTTCCCATTGGCTAGACCTGACGGCGAGGGGGCGGGGCCTCAACAAAATACACGCTGTGATTGGACTGTGTGAGCCGGAGGGGGCGGGGCCCGGGCTGAGCCCGAGCAGCAGACAGGGCCCTGCTGGGAGACGGCAGCCGGGGGGCTGCTCCCGGCCCGGCCCGGCCCGGCTCGACCCGACCCGATCCGTGGTGGGCGGGAGCAGGGCCGGTGTCGCAGCCCGTTCCGTGTCCCAGCCCGGCCCAGGCAGTTGGAATCGGTGCAAAACGCAGCAGGGCCGGGCCCCAGGGAACTGGGACGGTACGAAGTGTCGGCGGCTGAGACGGCTGTGCCAAAGCGGCGGGACGACAAGGTGGAACGTAAAGTAGGAATATTTTATTTGACAACGAAGCGTGGGAGGCAGGATTTAGGACAGAGTAACAAAATACCTGGTCGGGGCGGAGGCTGAGTGTTTTTTAAAAAAGTCCTTTTTTCCACACAAAGAAGAGCTTTGGATTGAGTTCAGAGGACGTGCCCCTGGTGCTGTTTGCGTTTTTTCTTAAAAAAACATTCTATTCCTTCTTCTTGAAAGTACATGAATTAAGGAAGAGGAGTTGTGGGTACGTGTATATACATACATGTTAAACAGCGCTACTACATTCAACACTTACCTGATTTTTCTTAGTTCCTTGTCATCTTAGCGTGAGTTCGCAGCCTATAGGCATACTAGCATCACTAACAAAGAACCAAGATTGCAAGTAGTCCTCCACAGATCTCTAGTTGATTTATAGCATTACGAAAAATCCTATCTGTACCCAGCTGCTGCGAGAACACAGTACTATGCCCTATCTCTTACTTTTTTTCTTGTAATTTAGTGCAAAGAATTCTCAATATGTGTTCACAAACCTCTTAAAAATACCAGCAGTTGATACCGTTACACCTTTTCAATGCATAAATGCAAACAAAAAATTAGGATAGTTCTTGCTTTTAGACAATTAAAATGGAGACAGCAGGTTTTTTGTGGTGAATTAATAAAATTTCCTAAGACTAAATTCCAGAGAAGCTGTACATAAAGTTATTTAGTGCTAAAAATCTACAATACATTTTTCAAGTATAAGATACTGAAATATTATTGCCAATAAATAGTTGTGCTGTAGTCAAAGCCATGGTTCCTTTGTTGAGTCATTCACATCTCAGCATATTGGGATTTAGTTTCTCACTGAGTTTATGTATTAAAATGGCTAACTCTTCTGTTGCTTGGGATTTATCCTCCAAAAGTTCGTAGCGAAGACTGGAGATATCCTGTTTGATTTCCTTTAGTTCACCTGTATTAATCATTGAAAGAAAAACTTGTTAACCACGTTTAACGCTCATTCAGTATGGTTAAGTCACATGAGTGAGTATTTCAGATTATTATGTCAAAATGTTCATGAGACTTGCAACAGTGCTTTACCTCTTCTTCATTGTCAACCAGATGTGTGTCTACAGCCCTGAATAGCACCAAAGGTATTTCAATTGGCCATTGAATTCTAGTGTTGTGCTCCACATGTATACAGAATATCACAGATTCAAAAAATCACTTTACATAGGTTAATGAATTAATCACAGCAACACTGCTGAACAGCTGGTAAATATTAGTAACTCCCCCCCCCCTTTTAGAAAGAAAAGGCTAAGAGATTTTTTCAGAAGTGATGTGCCGAGATAACACAGGAAAAGTGTGGCAGAGCTGGCAATAAAACTCACAGCTTCTGAGTCTCTCTCCTCTTCCTTACCAATATCCTTGGAATTAGAAAAAGTCAACCAATTTAAAATGATGTTACAATTTGACACAAGTACAAAAAACGCATTTAAGAAAAACAGTTGTCAAGGCCAGGCTCACAACAAGCAACAGCATGTTTTCCCACACAGGATATTAATCTCCAAGGCAAACGCTTTTTAAAATCTCCAGATACCATTCTTGCAGCAACTGTGAGGTATCTGAATTCTTGCATGGTAGCCATCACCAGAAATGATTTGTCACATGTGAAATAAAAGGCTATGAAACAGTACCTAAACTCTCTGGTGATGCAAAACGGAAAAACCCCTAGAGTTATGTTTAAAATAGCTGCTGTATATAAGAATGCAGAAGTTTTGAATATTTAGAATAAAGCAGACTGCAAAAATTATGTCTTCAAAGGCTGGCTCTGTACTTAGGCTATCAATGAGATGGGCACGACATGAAGAGCACTGTCTTTGCTATGCAGCTAAAGACTGAGGTTCAAGAGCTAGCTAACTTTCCTATGTGAAAATTGGTGATGAAGCAAGAACCACGAATCATGACTCTCCACATCCTCTTGCTTATCTAAACATGTACATGTCAATACCAAACAGGCATCAGGGAACTGGAAGGACTTGTACACCCCTGGTGCTGTTGGCGAGAAGAGTCATTGCATCAGTCACTGGGTAGATTATTTCCCCCATCATAGAGCAGGAACAGGAAGAAAGCAATGGGAATTCAGGAGAGGGGCACACTGAAAGGCAGACACTTTAGGAGCTTCTTTGCTTCTCTCACTCATGAACTTCTGGGGCCAGTCTTGTTCAACATCTTCATCAATGACCTGGATGAGGGGACAGAGTCTACCCTCCGCAAGTCAGCTGATGACACCAAACTGGGAGGACTGGCTGATTCCCCAGAGGCTGTGCTGCCATTCAGCAGGATCTCGACCGGCTTGAGAGTTGGGCAGAGAGGAACCTCATGAGGTTCAACAAGGACAAGTGCACAGTCCTGCATCTGGGAAGGAACAACCCCATGCACCAGGACAGGCTGGGGATTGACCTGCTGGAGAGCAGCTCTGCAGAGAGAGACCTGGGAGTCCTGATTGATAATAAACTAACCATGAGCCAGCAATGTGCCCCCATGGCCAAGAAGGCCAATGGCATCCTGATGAGTGTGGCCAGCAGGTCAAGGGAAGTTCTGCTCCCCCTCTACTCTGCCCTGGTGAGGCCTCATCTGGAGTCCTGTGTCCAGTTCTGGGGTCTTCAGCTCAAGAGGGACAGAGAACTTCTGGAGAGAGTCCAGTGCAGGGCTGCCAAGATGATCAGGGGACTGGAACATCTTTCATATGAGGAAAGGCTCCAGGAACTGGGGCTACTTAGTCTAGAGAAGAGGAGACTGAGGGGAGATCTTATTAACATTTACAAATATCTAAAGGGTCAGGAGGTTAGGACATCCCTTTTTTCTATTGTATCTAGCAACAGGTCAAGTGGTAATGGGATGAAGCTGGAACACAAAAAGTTCCACTTAAATATAAGAAAAAATATTTTACTATGAGAGTGACGGAGCAGTGGAACAGGTTGCCCAGGGGGGTTGTGGAGTCTCCTTCCTTGGAGGTCTTCAAGACCTGCCTGGACATGTTCCTATGTGACCTGATCTAGGTGAACCTGCTTCTGCAGGGGGTTTGGACTAGATGATCTCTAAAGGTCCCTTCCAATCCCTACCATTCTATGATGATTCTATGAACTCACATCTGTACAGCACATAGGAATGAGTCAGAGTACAATGCTGCCTTTTGAAGGCACAGAGTGGGATTTGATTTCCATCTTCTTTCCTGCTCCCTACTTGTTGCAGGGAGTAACTAACAAACAAAATGAAAGCTATGTTTCCTCAGCTGAGAGAGCAGCCCATTCAGACCCCTCACATCATATAAGCACACATCCATCTGCCTGATGCTCCCACACTCGTAAAAGCTGTTCTGATCCCACGTTGTTCATCACTGCATACAAGCTGGAGAGGACAAGGCTGCTCTGAAAGTGTCCTTGGGTAAGTATTCCCAGTGCGCTGAAACCAACTAAACTATCCCAGACCAGAACTGCTTATGCTAAGTAGGTATATCTTTCTGCTGGTGGTCACACAGATTTCTTACTGGCTGAATTATACAAGAATAAAAACATTTCCAAGAGCAGAACCAGCCCTAGAAGGGACAATCTATTACATAATAATCTTTTAGCTGGAGAGCAGAGTAAACATTCCCCATATTGCATGTACCCCTATTATTTCGCTTGAGGGCCTCTCCAGAGCTAAGAGATTCCTTTTTGATCTGTACACCTGTGTTTCATTCCTGGAAGGCTGGAGAAAGGAGCACAGCATTCATCTTATTCCCATTCCAGTGGGGAGTCAGGGTGCACGCCTGGAGCACACACCTCTCCCTGCTACCAGGGAAGTTTCACGCTCACAACAGACACCACGTGCAGGTCCATTGTTTCTCAAAATCTCTCTCATCACACACTAAAATAGTGGCCACACTTGTCATTCTTCTCACTATGCAGCTAACTATGCAGCTTTGTTTAATGATGTATAACTTCATGGATGAACGCTCTGCACAGCTTTATGAAGGAAGGTAATACAAGTACTTCATGGTATAAAGTGGTAAACTCTGTGTTCAGGTGAATCAAACAGAGGGAAAGATGTTCCACAGATCTGAGTAGGGCTTTGGAAGTGCGACCACAGTTTGTGGCTTCCTCGCAAATTTCCTCTGTAACTGTGCGTTATGTCTGTGTGCTTGTTTTCCACCTGTAAAATGGGGCCCAGAAAATTTGGCAGTTCTACTTCTTTGGTCCTACTTGTCCATTTTTGTTGTGATGGGCATATGTGAGTATTACTATCTGTCTGAGCTCAGTGCCTTTGCAGTAGAAACAAACCCTCTTTTTACCTAAAACCTCCATGCAACACTGTAATACCAATTTCTAATACAATATGACAAACATTGTCTTTGAATACTGCAAATGCAATCTCTTTCTTACCTTCATTTACTTCATCATTTTCTTTGTCCACTTGTGCTTTCAGAACATAACGTTTTATCAGTCTTTTCATTATTTGCTGTCAGATTAAAACAGTTTACATAATCAAGTGAGCATATATAATTAAACACATTTCTTTCTTAACTACCTCACATCAGTATAAGTGAAAGAATGAACAGCCCCAGATCAAGCAGTTGCTTCATATGGGCTTTTCTAGTAGCATACTGAGATTCATCACTACAATAAAGCAACTTTCTAATCCAATTATTCTTATTTACAGAGTGACACAACATTTTGTAGGGAACAGGACAATGGGAAAAGATGCCTAAACACACCTAATTTAGACTTTCAGTAGTTTCAGAATAGGTCTATTATTTGTAAGACTCAGTTCACATGTGAAAAGAGATACAATAGTAAGAGATAAATATTTAGCCTTGTAAAAAAAGAAAGAAAAGAAATGTGAGATCTGAGACTATGACAGTGCAATGTCAGCTGTAAAGGATCCATTAAGACTATATCCATATTTTTACACTTTAACTGCCAGGGTTCTTTGACTGTACTAATACCCTTGTACTGTATTACCATACCTAATCTAATGTAGCTCATTTAACAGAATTTTCACAGGTGGATTACATACCTCCAACACTTTCATTAGGGGAACAAGAGCTCATATTTACTCTTTTATTTCTAAGCAAGAAAGAAAATAGGAAGGTAATAGCTGACAAGGTACTCGTACCAGAAACAATCATTCCATCTGCAGGAATGTTGAATGTCACATCTCATATCATGAGAAGAAAGGAAGGGAAAGTGATATTAACCTAGTCAGCTCAATGCTTTCACATCCTTTCCCCAGAAATCCATTTCAAATGTTTACTTCTCACACTAGTTTTTAAACACTTCTAATAAAAGGGCTTCAACAATAACTCTTTCTCCAGTAGCATCCCGGAGTTCGATTTCTACAGGAGGTTTTCTTTACCTGGTGAAAATGTACTTGAAACACAAAATTCTGCTAGCACCTTCACACAGTTCTATTACTCAAACCAGAGACCACTGTTATGTACTTACCTGATAGCGTGTCGGCTGATTGAGAATGCTGTTAAAACTGTGTGATTCAAAAACTCTGGAGTTTGACTGAGTGAAAAGGTTTAACTAGGAAGAAATAAAACAGAAATAAAATATATTACGGAATTCACAGTTAGAACTTGTCTCCATTTTGTTTCTTGGAGACATTTTGGGGATGTCTGCTAATTTCAGAATGTTATTTCCAAAAAACCTGAGATTGCCTTGACTTGTTTGTGGGTTTGGTTTTGTTTTTTTTTTAAACACTGATAATTTTAGCCATCCTGTTCACAGCACAGCTTCAAAGCAAATGCACTTGCACAGCTGAGGAAATAATGCATAGTAACTAGGAGGCAGGGATGAGTGGCCGGAACAAGGAGAGACTCTCTAAACTGGTTTTAACAAAGAGCTGTTGTGGCTCTGCATTTTTAAGCATATTTTTAACTACAAACATAGGCTGCTTAGTTCAGAGTGTTTTTCCAAAGCACCATTTTCAGGACTATAAATATATGTAGAAAAAAAAATATTGTTCAATTATTTGAGGGTCACAAAGCCATTATAGTCCAAATAATTTAAGATTTTCATAGCAGTGGGCTTGAAACAGATGGGGAAAAAGCCACCTTGGACAAGATGGCTTTGCTACTACCAAATCAGAGGCCTAACTCTTCTCCCAGGTGCACTAGTGAAGCTGAAGTAAAGAAATATATAGCTACAGAAGAAGGTTCAACTCCCTAATCTGCATCTGCCATTTATTTTCTGTGTGGCCAATTAGAAGACACTGAATCAATTACATCTGACCTCTATGGTGGCACAGGGGAGCTAACTGCAGCTACATACTAAATTCAATGCTTTCCATAACTGTTCTGGGTTTTATGCCTATATTCCATACAACCTGTCACTTAAGATGGGCCACAAGAGGGCAATTTTTACCCACCTCAGGTTGCCCACCTTCTGTGGGCAACAAGACATCAGCTCAGCCATCATTTTTATCAGGGAGTAGGACAGGATTTCCCTTTGTACAGTGTAATACGTAGTATGCCAGCTCAGCCTGACACAGAGGAAAGCTGGGGGCTGCCTTTCCCCAAGAAAAATAATTTGGTTTGTTCTTCAAGAAAACTACCTCCACCTGACCTATCCCAGCAGTGACACAGACAGGATTTTAGTTCTTCAGTGATTTACATTCTAAGTATGATTTAAGTAATAATGTGTGATATATAAGTACTACTGAATGTTTTGTTATCAAAATGTATCTTAGAGTATTGAGATTTCTTTGGTTTGTATTTCAAACCCATCTTCTGTACAGGGCCTGGAAGGAAGTAATGAGGTTCAGGCACTGAGAGCACTGGAGAGCAAAACATGAGCAGTTAGTACCAAAAAAAGTGCTTCTAGCTGAACTGTTTTAAATTGACATTTTTGTAAACATCTATCTACTTCCACTGCATACAGAAAACTGGAGAAAATATTTTCTTTATGGTAGATTCACTAGGACCAAGAGAGTCCAGAGAAATCTTTCAGAAAAGATGACCAGACTTGACTTTTCTGATAATTTACAGTAAAATAAATAAAAATTATTTTCAAAGTATTACTTCTAGTCTTCATAAAACATGAGCCTAAGAGAAAAAAAGCCACATGTATCCTCTTTAACCTGCTGTGCCCCAGTTTGCCATCAGTAAAACAAGGGGAATTGTTACTTAATTCTCACAAGGGTGTTATGACACTGCATTCCATTAATATTTGTAAAGAACATTTAGGTTGCCAAACTTAGAATGTCATGAAAGCGCTAAGATTATTATTAACAATCCTCCCTCTCTTTCCTGTTGTCTTTTGTTGGGAACATTAAGCTTTTGACAGTAGGAAGTGATCATCATACTGACCATACTTTATCCTTTTCCTGTTGTAGTGAAAGTTTTGTCTCCTTATTCCCTCCCTCCCACTTTTTTTTTTTCCCCTGAAGTAAAAGAAATAAAAATCTTTCTGGAGGCTTAAATATTAAATCAAGATTATTTCAGTCATTCAATGTGGGAATTATATGTATTTATGAATACTGTTATTTTTGTTTTGTGTTTTTCCAGTCACTGGACCTTGTTGTCCAAAGAAAATTCATAGCTAGTTTTTTGTTTTACGCAGACATTTAGACAGTCTGAAATGCAGATCTATGAATATAAAAGCTTGACTAATTACCACACAGATTATAGCCTATGACTTAAAGAAAAGCAGAATGCTGGAATGGATACAAAATTCTTCACTGCAATGACAAGAGTTCAGTACCTACCCTAGATTTGGAATTGCCTATTCCCATTTCAATGTCCTTCTGTAGCCGTCTCCTCCTGCACTTTGAAAAGTTAATGATCCTCATGATGAAATAGAAAAAAGATTTAGGGCTCGGTACAAGACTGAATGGTGGAGGTAATGTTTTGCCATCGTCAAAATACGACAACCAAAGTTTGGAACGAGCAAACTTCCACTCTACATCACTGTCATCCTGTGTTAAGATACAAAAACAGGTATGTGCTTTGTTTCTATGAAATGCAAAACTTCTTCCAAATGAAAAGTATTTTAAATATCAACCCTTCCCGGTTTTACGTAAATTGTTATTTGCTTGCTAGTAAGACTCTCAGTAGCTCTGCAAAAATGCAAACAGTTTATCAAGTCTGTTTTAACTAAATTTCAGTTGTCTCTTCCTGGCAACATCTCATTGACAATACTTAGTTAAAAGCATGTGAACCATTTAAACAAGTGTTATTTTTACACTGAGTGAAAGCCAACATATAAACTCCCTGCTATTTCAAGTGGAACTTCTCTTTGGTTTTTCAGTCTTGTTTTTCTTATTAAAGTGGTCACATGATTTTGGTACTTACACAAGTGACAAAGCATTAAATTTAAGGCAGACATGGTTTAAAAAGTTTTTACATAACCACGAAAAGTAACTGATTTGTAATAGGGTACGGAAAATACAAACATTGCTATCAAAGAAATCCTGATAAAAAGTGACAAACTGGTTTTCTTCTAATACATACTAACTGAAGTATTGCAAGGCTGCACTTGCTTTACTCCAAAGGTGAAAAGTTTATTATAACTATTTTTCTCCTGCTTAATTCCCTCACATTTCCTAGGAGTCACTGAAAATGGCATATCCATTTGTACATTTTGTCATAGATGATCTCTTTTTTCCTGCTAGTGTGGGTGTGTGCCTGCATCTATGTGAATGCAGTACTCCTTGATTAATATCAGAACTCATGATCTGGAAAGCTGGCACTATAAATATATTTTTACTTTCATTTCAGCAACTTGGGATTTATTTTTAAAACTCAAGTATATTCTCTACTTTAAATTTTCTGGTTTTTTGGAGGGAGTTGGATGCTAAATGCTCTCATTAATTATCTTTAAAAAAGCATATACTTGGTCATCATGATGAAATTCAAATAAAGTTAATAAGCAATACAGACAATAACTTTGTGTGAAATTCAGGTGTCAATTCAATTAAACCATTTGGCACATTTGGAGAAATACTGTCACTGTGTTTTCAGGGCATATGGCAAAGCTCAGTAAACACAGAATCAAGTTTTAACATTGTACGTGAAGTGGAAAAAACCACATATTATAAACAAAACATGTAAGCATTGCCAAGTGTGACCGTCACAACAACCTCGAAAATAAGCACCTGTTTCATACTGCAAGTACAGAGACATCTAAATGTAATAAAGTACATCTATATATCACTGCTGTGTTTAAGTGTCTAACTCTGCATATTTAGCTAAGAACTAAAAAGCAGATTTCCATTAAAAAACACATGAAAATACATTTAATCTGTATCTTAATGATCTGTCAAAGACTGAAGTACACTGCATTACAGAAACATGCCATAAGCATCCTAAGGAAACTGAGAATGAACGACCCATGTCTAAAATGTTACACACTATAACTTTGTTTTCTGCCTCACAGCAGAATTCATTTGAATTTTACTTTAGATTTTAAGATTTCTGGATGGATGACATCTCCTTAGATGTGTACACGTGGCATAAGATTAATTATTTGTTCAGATCCTAAAATGTTCTGTGGCTTGGCTGCAGGTTGTTAGATAAAGTTAGTCCTTAGAACACAGTATTTTTTGTGATCTCCTTTACTGAGGTAATCTCTTCATTGTACTTTTGCATATCAAGATGCACTCATTGAAATGACAACTAATAATTCTGCCCTTTTCCAACATAACAAAAGAGAACAACTTGAGAACAGAACCCACCTCAATTTCTTGATATGAGCTGTTGATCATAGCAATCAGCATGTTGAGCAGAACTACCACCATCGTTACATTGTATATGCCATAAAGAACATAACCAATGTTCTCTATGAACTTATGATCATATTTGAGGACAACAGAGGTTACTTCAGACAAGCCAAATATTGACCAAAATAAGGTCTTGAAACTTTCTTCTACTCTGTAAGAGAAAAAAAATAAAAAGAGGAGGGCATTACCAGTAACTACACAAATATTGTGTGTTGATACTCAATGAAGATTTTCATGTGCTTTCTGTTGTACCCTAAAGAATTTACTGGAAATTACTCCTTCTTCTGTGCTGCCAAAAAGTGAACTGGAAGCTGTATTTTGATAAGTACAACTAAAATATCCCAGTACACATATCTTGAACTACGTGTTTCAGCTTTGGCAAATGATTTTAAAATGCAAATAGTTTATGAATGTGTGTATAGTCTAGTAAAATAACACTGCTGTTTAAGAAATTAATCTTATTAAACAGTCAAATATTATGCATGCTAGACATCTGAGATCAAATACTTTAACAACTGTATTTTATTATTAATCTAAAGAAAAGATAGTGAGTGAGAACAAGTGCAAAATAATGCTCAAGTTAAAGAGAAGTCACAGAATCAGCTACACAAAAATGGAGCAGTTTTTACAAAAGTCATGTGTCCTGCAGAAAGAAAGGAGAAAAAATTCTGAGTTTCAACATCCTGTGGAATTACTTCTGGCCTGGAAGGTTTTAAATTTTTATCACTTCCAGCATCACCTTGTTTCAGGAAGTAAAAAAAAACAACAAACAACTCAACCAAACAAAAGACTTTGGAGATCATAGCAAGCTATTACATTGCAAAAAAAGAGACTTACAACTACCGTTCTTCGGTATCCATGTGACTAACAATAATAAGTAGTCGTCATGTAGGCTGCAAACCTAGTTCCAAAGACTCCAATTTGTTTCAGTACTGGTCTAAGAGAGAAATATGCTATCTATAGAATCACTAGCTCTGTTTCTTGATAAATTAAAAATATTTGGAGGCCTATTATTGACAGCTAGGCTAAATCTCTGTAACAACTAGGTCTCTGTTCCAGTGGTTGCTTTGAGAAAATCTAATTCAGAAGACATCAGTAATATTTTCTTGCAACTGAATGTCCACAAGTCTGAGAGATTAACATAATATAAAATTATTTTTAACTGCAATGAAAAATTCCATTATACAAGTAGGAGAGAACTGGTCTTTTGTATTCTGCTTTCTAAAGTTCTGAGCTACTCAATTTCCCACTGACTTCAACTGTCTTCGGTTTTACTCTAATGCTAGGAAAGAGCATGCAATGTCTTGCAAACATTACTTTAATGAAAAACCTACAAGTTTATTTGATTTGTACTTACACATAACTTCATACTTACGTTGTAAAGGCTGGGTTCAGTTTAGCTCCAAGGTAGTAGGAATACAGTATGAACATTCCAATCATAAATGCAAGAAATACCATAATAAAAAGAACCATAAATTTGAATATGTCCTTAACAGTCCTTCCAAGTGAAATCTGCAAGGGCCCAAAACTCTCATTTGCAGGCAAGATGTATGCAATCCGTGAAAAGCTAAGAACGACAGCAATTGCATAAAGGCCTTCAGATATTATCTGAGGATCAGATGGGAGCCATTTATCTCTAGCTGGAAGACATGAAATATAGGGGTAAATATAAGGCGTTAATCATTTATCACAAGGTTGAAAAATAAAACTTGATGGATTTTTTCCATTAACGTGACTGAATTTAGTTGAGACAAATATTTGAAGAACTTTGTAGTTGCTGCTTTATTCCTGTTTCTTTCAAGTCAAAGATAATGACTAGAAGTTACATTTTCTTCTGCTAGAAGAAAAATTGCACTTGAAGAAACATGACATTTTCTTCTATAGTTTGCATTTTAACTTGAACTATATAACAATAAATAATTCCTTGTTACTTTCTTGAAATAGCTGTATTATGATCCACCTTAATACATACTATGCTAAAGCCAGAAATTTATTAATATTTTGTCTTTTGTTTATGGAAAGATAAGTATGTTGGCTGATGGAGAATTTCATTTATTAATCACAACAAGCTTTTGCTATTATTAAAGGTTCAGGACATAACCTAGTTCCCATTGAAATCATGGAGATTTTTGACACGTATCTGAATGGAAGCAGAATTGTAGGTTTTATATACAATATGTACAGAAGCAATTGAGTTTATATATAAATTTGTAAATAGTTTATTATGTGAATTAATGCACCATCTTGGCAAACTAACACTGTATTAAATGTGCCGCATATCAAAATACCATGTGCTTCCAAATGTGTATTTATATATATATACAATGCTTATGTAGTGATTGGCAAAAATAACAAACCCAAGTCTGCTATCATAATAAACTGATAAGAAATTGAAGTTCATAGAATGGTAGAATCATAGAATGGTAGGAGTCGGAATGGACTTTTAAGTATCATCTAAAATTCCCCAAAAAAGTTCATAAAGCATATACTAAAATACACCATTAGCAGCAAATACTGCCTTTGCTGGTGTTGCCAACAGAAATTCATCACACCTTTAATTAAAATTTCTGAAATGCAATAACTATTTAGCACTTATATGTGAGCAGATCTTTACTGGGAAAACATCCTTCTCTCAGGAAATGCCCATAGATCTTTATGAATATGACTAACTGTATCAAACAACTGAATCAAACAAGAAAGAACACACATCAAAATTTTCTCAGTTGTGTACTAAGCCAAGAATAAAATACAGCTTGCAAATATTTAAAATCAAGAGAGTCAAATTTAGCTCTAGGATAAACAGTTACTACAAAATTATGGACAGCTACATTGGAGCTGATTTTGTCCTTATGCCTATCGTTTGGTTTTAATATATTATCAAACTTATTTGTCAAATTAGTGTCATAACAACTATTGTTTAAATAGCACAGAAACAAAAACACTGAAGCAGAAACGGTTAGACAATGCTACGAACACAAGCACGTGTAAATATTCATCTTAAGGCTTTGAAATGCTGGTGCATCCTAACAGTTCTTCTATGTTCAGACTTGTGTTGCAAAAAAGTTAAACTCACCGTAAGTAAAATATTCTATTTCTGGAGGAAGTGTGACCTCAGAGAGGTCATTCTCCTCAATGTAATTGTCCACATACTGTTGTGCTTTTGTGGCCTGCAGGAATGCCAGAAGCCTCGCTGTGAAAGCAGCAATGAAAATGGACAGCATCCCAAAATCCAAAACATTCCATAACTGCAAGATATATTCCCTGGGTCCTTCCAGCCACAACTCTTTACATTCTGACCACATCATACCTGTAACAAGAAATGAAAAAACCCCTAGCAATGTTTGTCAAACTTTTTTCATTTAAACTCTCTGCATTCTTCCATTTCATGAAACCAGGTGACACCAGCAGTGTGAAAATTCACTTATTTGCAGTGTCACAGCAGCATCATACAGCTCATCATAACCAAAAGCTGTACTTCTTGAGAAGACTTTTTCTTACTTCAAAAAAGTTTCTTGGGAAAAAAAAATCTAAACAACCAACCCACAACTTCTTTTTCTTGTTTCTCTGGCTAGGTAATTTGGAGAGGTACTGCTGCCATTCCAGCCATATGCACAGCTGCCAGATGCTGTGTTGGCTTGAGGCAGTATGTCTCTGAATGCCTAAGAAATTTCTCACAGTGACTGAGTCCACCAGACTGCGACCACCAAAATCTCAGTCCTCATCTTGTGTCAAATAAAGGCTGCTCCCCACAAGTTTATGCTGGGACTACCCACAGGGAGCATACAAGGGATATGCATTTCCCTGCTTTAATATAGTTTAAGATAAAACAGTGCTTAAATCAGGAGATGCAGATGATTCAAAAGGTAAAGCAAAGCACTTTCATGTAGCAGCCGCAGTAACACACTCATTCTCTTCCACTACCTGTAAAAGCTGAGAATGCTACATTATCATGTTGCGAACTGACATTTTGCTATGTAAAGCACCTAACCGATTAAATGCTAGAAGAGAGCTGTTTAGGTTTTGCTAAAAAAAGAGAACAAACTCAAACCTGAGTAGTGAGAACTGGCTGATTAGACCCTTGACACTGGGGCTACCAGTGCAGCAATGCCACATAAGCACTTTTGTGCTAGCATATTAACACCAAGCAGTATGAATTCCTGACCTTTTGGCATGTACAGTAGCATATGCTTCCTGATGCTATTTAAGAAAACTACTTTAGTGAAGTATAATTTCTGTGGTGTTTTCTTCAGCAAACCTGTGCTCCTATGACAAATGCTAGGATTACCAAACCATGGGGTAAATTGACAAACAAAATTCTGCCCCATTCTGCAAGAGAGGGCCACAAAGACAAGCTCTGATGCTCTCACCAGTTCTAAGGGTTTATTCTAACTGCACAGCAGCTGGATAAAATGTTTGAGACCCAAGCTTCTCTCCTTTCTTTTAGAATTTATATCTGCAAGAAAACAGTTGGCATAAAGGGCAATATACCTACCAAGTACCCATACCATGATCAGCATTTCTGTCCAGGTGAACTGGGTAGTCTTCACCCTAAAGATCTGCTTAGGGTAATCAGTAACAGTGACATTCGGTAGTGTTGTTATACCTTCAAATCTGTCTGAAGCATTGAACACCAGCAGGCCTAGGAAAATAATGAAGGATGCTGCATGTGCCACAAATTTCATAAATGGGCTTCGAAGAATTCTTCCAAGCTGCAAAGGCAGAATGAAAGCAGTCACTCAGTTTTCTCAAAGAAATAAACTCTTTCATCAAGTATTCCAGAAGCATAAATGGGCACTCAGGGGTCAGAAGTCTGAAAACTGGCTTTTAAAGGATAATCTTCAAAGTGCGCTGGACTGTCATGCTTTACCATTTCAGAAAAAAGTCTCCAAAAGGCAGGTGTACATTATCCTGTTAGTGAGTGTTCATGTTACTCCATAAATTCTACTTTGCAATGTTGAAGGGGAAACGAGGAATTACAAATGGACCAGAAAGAGTTTGATCTAATGTCCACAGATACCAATGGGGAGTGGTAGCAAGCCCACAGAATATAAATAAATAAAATGTCCAAGTAGCAAATTGCTCTCTCTGTCAACAAGAGTATACTACTAGCTTGCCTATGACTATAGCCCTAGGAAAAATTACACTCATCTCTGACTACCATATTCCATACACAGAATATATGTTCAATGTTCTAAGTGCCAAATAAATAAATAATGACTGTTCCATCACAATGGACCAAGAATGATAAGGTCAAAAATATTACTGTTTTCAAATAAATTAATCCAATTTCATTCACATCTTCATCTAGTACAAGGACAAAACAGCAACAGCAGAAGCAGTCTGTCTGCACCAGAAGAGTGGACCAGCTGCCTTCAGAAGACTACAGTGGAAAAATGGGCTTATCCCTGTTACTGTATGAAAAAGAAGAATCTGTGATCCCAGCAGTACTAGCCTTATCCTGCAATGCAGCATCAGAAATTACAAGCTATAAGTGCACTCCTTTGAGGGCAATACTGCCAGTGTCCTCTGTTTAGGCAGTGAAGGTCTTGTGTGGCTAGTGCTGCTGCAACTCCTCACCTTGTACTAAAAAAAATACAGATATCAGCGAGGCTGCACCACAGACGGATGCTTGTGCATTCGTTTAAGTACAAGGATGGCACTGAGGTTCCTTAACAACGCTCTTTGGAGACTTCTTGGAAGGAATGCACATGTAGATTTACTTGGCCTTCCCAACCTGTCTCCCTGTGCAAAGAGTACTGTCTTTGAAAGACACCTTCTTTCTGTGACCTAAGTGGGACAATCCTTGCCCCAACCCTGCACAAGGTGTGACAGGGTAGGCGCTAGATAGATTTTGTCTTAGCTGTTACATGCCTGAAGGCCAAAAGTCTTCTGTCTCCTCCAGTATAGTAGAATATACTGCTCTGCATACAATGCCTGACCTTTATTAATGTTAACTTACAATTCAAATGTGATAAGCTATCACATAGATCACCGGTATTAGGCAATACTCTGAAATCCCCTTTCAAGAGCTGCATTTTTCAGCAGTATAACATAAAAAGCAAAAATAGCAGATAGGGAACTGGAAACAGCTTTCTTCTTTCAAGGAATGACTTTCCTGAAACCAGGGTCAGCTACTGTGAATTAAGCAGACCAGCACACACTGAACAGCATTTACTACCTGTGCAAACGATCTCAAATTCCCTTCCCACTCCTGACCTTTAGAAAGCATTTTGAAATTACAATATCAAACAACTGATCTGAATGTACAGTACTTTTATTTGACATGAGCACTAGGAAAAATGTCAAGTGTTTCTGGTACTGGGAATTAAAGCTCAAGGGCAAATGTCACTTTTCCATATTAGATACCAGCTGAAAATATATTAATATGTTTCTATGATATGGAGCTGTGAGTAAGGAATAACTTTACTTACTGATGTTCATGGAAAGCGGCATTTCAGAGAATAATTACAGTAACAAATATACTATCGTCATAAAGCTTTGTCTTTAAAGTAAATAAGTATTTAACCCAGAGAAAACATCAGGTTCTCTTGACATATGCAGGAGATGAGCAAAATCTTATCCTTTTTGAAGTGAACTACAAGAGCTAAATATAAAACTTGTGAAACTCACCTCTTTTTGCTGTATACTTGTTAAGGAAATAAAATTGAAAGACATAGAAGTAAGTTCACGTTTAAAAAAAAAAAAAGTTAATGTAACAGAGAAATCTTTCTTCTTCTGATTTACCAAAGATCTACCAATATGCTTCATTTGCAGACAATTCAGATGCTACAGACTATAAGAATTTCAAAGAAACTGCTGTTATTTCCATTTTTAGATCATTAGGAAAGCTGGAAGCACTCATATATTTTCATATAATTTTCAAGAGGTAAGAGTGAACTCTTTCACAAATATACCTTACCACATGGTTGGAACACCATTATTTAATTTAATTTCTGCTCTATGGTTCGCCTGGTAAACAGACCTCCTAAGACAGGAATAACAAATACTTTACTTAAGATTAAGTTCTGCATCAGTGAAGTCAACAGATGTTCTGCTAATGGTTTATATGGGAACAGCAGCAGATCTTAAGATGCCATCAGAGGAGATCAAATATAGAATTTGAGTGGTGATTTTAAAAACCTCGATGTTACTAATACAAATACAATTAAATGGCAAAGATTGTGAAGTGAACATGAGCTATGGAAATATTAAAAAGAAAAGAACCTCACAGTGAAGGACTATTTTTTGTCTTTCTTTAAGCTTAACAACAATTTATTTTCATGCTTCATCATTGTGGTCTCTTCTTTACAGTGCAAATAAAACAAATAGCATCTTTTGGCTGAAGACTGGAGATTACTAAAAATATCATTAATTAGCTAAAATTTGGAAGCAGCAGAATTAGAGGTACAACATTGCATTTTGAATGCCAGAAACTGAAAAATAACTCCCAGAATAGTACAAGATATATAATTTATAAAATTCAGTACCCTGCTACATGGTGCAATCCAATAACCAATGGCTAGAAACGGAAGGCCCAATGCCACAACCAGCACAACCAGACACTTGATAGCTATAGTCTGCTCCCGCAATCCTGAGAGATTCTCATACCAGATGGTCAGTAGCTGTTGCTGACAGTTTGGATGGGCCACAAACTGTAAAGGAAAAAAAAAAAAAGAAAACCAAGACATATTATAATTTATAAGAAGAGTTATATAACTGCTATATACATGATTATCTTAAATATCTGGTGTCAATTTAGACTTTAGGAACCATGGGTTTTTTCCTCCTTTCCTTTAAAATAAAGAAAAAACTGTTGAGCTGATTTAAAGCAGTACTTTTGAGGACAACATGCACATATTGCTGATAGAAGCCTTTTATGCATTATTAGAACAGCTTTACATACCTGACTGGATCCTCTCAGAGTTGGACCTCAGACCAAACTTCTCATGGGTTCTCAGCAAATCAAACTGATCCACGGTACATGCAGAAATCCTGCACAGACTGAAGATTCTGGTCTGACTACAATCCACTGTTAGCCTCTCCCCCTCCTCCACATTCTCTTCACAGAGAATGGTTCCCATTTGATTTGGTTCTTGGAAAAAAAGCTCTAAACATTTCCTTACCCATCTATACATTTTCCATCTAATACTTACTCAGGCGGGAAAATGAATGAAGCAAAAGTACAGCACAGAATTTTAAACCTCAGCGGAACACAGAGAGATTAATATCGAAAGGGTTTCTTCTCTCTTACTACCATCAATGGTGCTAGCAATCACCTCTGCTTAGATGTACTTGGGATTTGAAAAATAATCAGCAGTCACTTAGTACAAATACAGTTTTATGTTTTGTGGAAAAAAAAATTTAGCATTCAGTAGTACAAGGAAATTTCATCTTGTGAGCCAGATGGAAAGATGACCTAATGGTTTTGACGATACTTGGAGGACTATGAATAGATTGTATTTTATGGTAAAGTTTTGTATTTTCTTTAAATGCAGAAGTCTCAAACAAGATCTGAGGTGTAAACTAAAAATAGAAACATTTCAGTTATTTCTGAGCAAGGTAATTTTAGTTTTAATTAACTCTTATTATATGTTCATTTTATTTTTACTGATTAGTTTATATCATTATTTATCAATATTAAGTATTTGCTGATTTATTTCTATAACAGAAGGGCTAAAAGGTATCAAACATAATAGGGGAAACCATGTAGAGTAGATGTATACTGGATTAAGACTGAGATTTGATCTGAGTTGCCAAAAATTTTTTAAAAACTTTAAAAATACTGTAAATCTTGGATAACCATTTTATATCCTCTGTACTTTGTTGAGATCATAATGTACTATATGCACTGTTGTTGCCAGGTATTGCCTGTAAGGCTCCATTTATAATCCAAATCTCATTAAAAAGTGCATACAGTAGTACAATAGGGCAGACTTCTCTAAAAAAAATCAAATTAAATCATTGGCAATGAAAACATGGAACCTTAAAGACTCAAGAAAAGGAATCTGAAGCTGTTGCATAAACTTTAAAAAGGGAAGCAATCTTCATATTTTAATCTACTTGGCTCTAAAATGAAAAGATTCCAAGTATTTTGGTATATGACATATTAACCAGCTAGATCACATTAATGCAGTTTGCACCTGCAGTGGCATGGCCAACAGAAATTTTGTAAAAGATTTGTTAAGAAATTAATCTCAACTGGGAACTATGTTTGCTTTGTTTGGTTTTTTTATTAAGCTGTCACCTTTGAAGTTTATGCATCATAAAAACTGACAGTGCAGTCCATCTGAAAAAACCCAACAGACTGGGTTTTGTGTGTTTGTGCATTTGACATGCTCTTTGGTCTCTTCTTTTGCTAAGATGAACTACATTCTCAGCTCAGGGTCATCACAGGACAAATCCCACAGGAGATCAACTGTGGCCAATGACAGGAAGGTAAACAGGATTTTTTCAAATTATGAAGATATTTTTAAAAAGCAGACTTAAAACTGTAGGGAAGAAGACAGAGAAGAAACACCCACATCATTCCTCCTTTTACCAGAGGGAATGGGAAGAAATAGCAAAGGAGCTTTAAGGGAGATGGCCTAGGACTATGAATCAGCCCACAGGCCCTCTTGCACCAAATCCACAGACATGTGCGCATTTATTCCTCCTGGTCTATTAACATTTTGATCTGACACTAAAAGGAGATCTGCCTGTGCTATAATTTTCACCAGAAAAGGAAGGAGTTTGTGAATAAGATCCCAATGATTATGGCAAGTTTTTCTCTGGCAATAAGTCTACAGGCTCTCAAGATGATATCAGCAACTTATTTGACTGTTGGCACCTGCACAATATGCACCACTTCCAAGCCCTCAGAGCAACTCATGTCACTTCTCTCATCCATAAAGCTCTGAAATTCAGCCTTCTCTCTGGCTCTACTGAAATATTTGAATTTATGATTAAGTTGTTTTTATTCTCGGCAACTGCAATCTCTTCTTTCCTTCCTAGCCCGATATATTTGTGTCATCCCCCTGCTTCATCTCCTCTGAGGACTGTAGATACACATCATATTTCACCTACCAATCACATCATCTTACAACTTTGCTCTTTCTGCATTTCTCTTCTATCATCCTACTTTCCATGCAGTTCCTTACTTTTTTATTATATATGTTGAACTTATTATCACCTTTATCTAACATTTTAGGACCTAATCTAAACCCTAAGGACAACAAAGATGAATGAAGACAGTATATGGTCAGTGGAGGAAAAAAAAAATCCCAATTTTAATTTATCTGCTTTTCCAAGTATAATTGACTGTAACACTCCAGATGCATTCAGTTTCACGATCATGAGCCAAGTCATCAGTAGGAAAATAATTTTCTATATGACTAGGAGTGATTACAGTGTTATTTATTCTAATGACTGAGTTTAGATATAGCAAGAACAGATCCTGGAACACCGACACACAACACACAAAGAGAATTTTAAATCTTCTGTCTCATCTATCAATTCGAAACTTCAGTATTTGAAAATTAAATCCTGGGATTTTACTCAAACTCGTACTGATTTCACTTGGAAATTCCACTCTGATTTTTACCTCAGAAAGAACTGCAGAGCTTGGCCCAGTGCCAGCACTTCTCTGAAATTTTGTTTGCAATCTAAAGACAGAATTAAGATGCAATACTAAAAGCACTACTGCAGCAGCACTTTTGCATACGGAGCAAGACTACTTTTTCTAACCACTTTTTCTTGTTTAATTCCCTTAGTCCCTCATTTTTGAGGCTGCAGTTTCAGTCTGGATCTTAGCTTCAAAATCAAATCCTGTTCACAAGACGGGCTACAGTTTAATCCAGTGCCTAGAGTATTTAGTGCAAGACTTTCATTACTAACAGAATTAAAAACTCCATTTCCCCAGCAGTGAACATACTCACTTGTCATATGCTTTTTTCCTGTTTCTTTTCCTTCTGAAAAGGGCAAATGGCTCATTAACTATTTCACGGACCTGCAGTTTTCTTTGGCTTTACTATTTGCAACAGGGAACTGACCTTCATGCGGCTGACCCAGAAGTGCATCTAGAAATATTGAAAGCTAAGAAACATAAGCCACACACTTGTTACAGGGTTGAAAGCATCCTGTGTGGAGTTTCAACATCTGAATCTGCCCTACAGCCAGAATAGTGCTGTAATTAGCCTCAGTTGTAATGCAGCCTGTCCAGCAAAGGACCACCATGGCAAAGATCTTTCCTGTCTTAAACCTTGCTCTGCTCTCTGTAATGGCCCTTTACAGGGAACAGCACATGTATGAATATGGTAACAACTCTGCACCATCTATTTACTTCCTTCCACCAAGATCATTCTTCTTGTAGGTTCTGAACTTTATTTGTCATGAATTAGAGTAAAAATCTTGAGTTTGCCTACAAAGAATTAATCTCTTGCAAGAAAAGACAGTAAGTTTACTACATTGAATTATCCTTTTTTTGCATCATGCAGGTTTTAGTTATTCTTAACAGAACTTTGCTCAGCAATTAATTTAATAAAAGGCAATGACCTCTTAGAAGAAAACCAGAATCTTCAGCAAGAAAGCTGAGATGCAAGTCTCAGCAAAGGTTTGGTAACATTCATATGTAACAGCATAAAGAAATCATATGTTATTTAGATGTGGTACATGCTTATGTCCTTTGATTCTTTCCCTATCCTATTCTTTTAAATTTAATAATTTATTTACCTTGAATTTTGGTAATTCATGTGCATTTATCTGCTGTAGACCAATTCTATATTGGACACAATGATTTTCTCTTTGGGTTCTGCATTTACAGTTTTTGTTACCCATCTTTTGAGGACATAATAAACACTAACATTTTCCCAGTTCTTCTGGCAGGTTGCTTACAATTCATTTTATATGGCAGATTGGCTCAACAGGTGGCCACAGGGTTACTTGTTCTGAAAGACACAAGACTTCTTGCTGAGATGATGACATTATAATGGCTGTTAAGAATGGAAATGACGCTAATGACGTAAGTAGGTAGCTGTAAATAACATATAGGCATTGCTGTGTTTCTTGAGTCCTCTCACAGGAGGACACAGTATTAAATATTTCCTGTACTAAGGTAGTGGGATCTTGAAAAGAACAACATAGCTATATATTGAGAACTGCAATGATAAATGGATATGTGTTTTGTCAAAGGTGTGATAGCTCCATTTTTCAACACAACATTCATTCATAAAATATCTGTTAAAAATTATTTTGAGAGCGGTATCAACTGAAAACACATTACACCTTACAAAACACCAATAAATACAGATCCAAAGAACTAAACTAAGATTAACTAGCCACAAATACATTCCAGATATTTTTAGGACTCAACTTTAAAGTAGTTTTTCAAGGAACACACAGAGTAAATCACTTTGAATTTCTCACTATAACACACACAGTTGCAGATCAGCCGTTTGATTTACTGTCATATTTTAAAATAAATTTTAAAATAATATACTTAATGACAATTTAGATGTTCTCGTTCCCTTTTTCAAAGCAGTAAAAGGCAGACTTCTTTTTTTTTTTCTAAGAAAAGGTCTGTGTTGATAGAAACACTAATAGAAAGCTGTAAGACTTACTTCTCAGAATTTACTTGCCCAAGTAAGTTACTTAATGTAGAGAGCAAAGGTAATGAACTGAAACAATGAACAAACTCATTCTTTTTATTGGTTGAAACAAAAAATACAGCCTTCTCTTTGTATTAGATATTAACACATAGACTGGCAGGAAGACACATCCTTACTTTCACTGAGTGAAAATCTAGCTCCACTGAAATGTCTTATTTTGGATTAATCAGGAGAAGGATCTGACCAACAGTGTATATAACCTTGCTGATTTACGTCATTAAAATCTCCTGCCAATTCTTAGCTGTGGAAAGCAGATTAAACTAAACTCTTTCACTGTAGTCTTCTTCTGCCAACTTCTGCCTTGTGAAACTCTTGATAACACACACTATGTCTCAGTAACACATCTTACCACTGACTCATAATGCCTGTGGAATCATGAGATGATGTTGCATTCCTCTTATACTTGTTTGAAAGCACTGGCTGTGAGGAGTTACCTTTTTGACTTCGTACTTGATGGCCAGCTTCACACGGCTTAGTGATGCTCTGTGCCTCTGCGTTTCAACAGGCTCGGAGTTTAAATCCCCATTCAGAATGGCCTCCACTTCTTCTGAGTCTCGGCAGAGATCAAGAACGCCAACCACAAAATCCTTGCACTGCATAGACAGCTTGCGATAGTCATTCTGAAACAGAAGGGTTAGAGAAAATGGCCCATGACAGATACGCTTAAGAGTCACTGGCGAGGAAAAAGAACCTGTAGAAGTCAATAAAATTAATAGTGTGTGACTTCTACACAGTCTGTCAAGTTAGGAGAGTATCACACATTACAGAACTCTAGTACAGCAAAATAATTTCTCCTGTTCAAGTGGCTACCTTGTGTCAGAGATGTTTAACAGAGCATGGGAACATAACATAAATAACACAGATGGACTGCAAGGGGAAGTTGAATGGACAAACAAGAATTGCACAAACAAATGAGGACCGGAACTCTTAAAATACTAACCTCACTCTGGCAAAAACTTTGCAGATAATTAATAAAATCATCCTTTCAGTGTTGCCTCTAGGCTACAACTCTATTTCAGCTCTTTGAACACAGCTAAAATAGTTGCTTACTTTTTATTCTATCAAGTATTCATTTCGCTCCTTTTCCTCACTCCCTCTGCATCTCATCCTTGGAACCCCTTCACACTCAAAACTTTATGCAGTGGGTTACCAAGTAACTGCATCGAGTAACTGTGGCATAAATTTGGACACCAGTGTCGAGGGCAAACCCCAGATTCCCTGCAGAGGCAAGGCAGAAGTCACCTTAAGTTTAAATTAGACACTAGGCTTCTGAGTCATCGTCCAAGAGACAACTGACAACACAGCT
This sequence comes from Colius striatus, assembly GCF_028858725.1. Lineage (NCBI taxonomy): Eukaryota > Metazoa > Chordata > Aves > Coliiformes > Coliidae > Colius > Colius striatus. The sequence continues at coordinate 25,348,313 of NC_084761.1, forward strand.
GAGAGAGAGGTATTTCTAAAAGCCTCAACCTTTACATTTAAGAGCTCTGTCCACCTTTCTCTTCCTCTCCCTCTCTCCTTTGCTTCCCTGTCTGTATCTGTAACAAACCATTCCTACCCTGGAAATCATCTATTACTTCAATCTCTTCTTTGTTCTCACACCATCAGCTTTCCCTTTCATTACTGCTGGAGCCAACAGCTTTAATTAACTTCTGAAAGTACATAAAAGCCAAAATTTGCTGTTATTAAAAATATGCCCCCTCCTCCTATTCAGATTCTTTTCAGAACCTAATCTTTTAGTAAAGTACTTCTTTTTTCCTCCCTCACAACTTGTATTTTGCACAGTATCATTAGCTATTTCCAGATTGAGCTGTGAAGTCTTACTGTGTCATGTAGAAAAAGCAACTACTTTTTGCTGGCCTTTACTCTTTCTTTCTTCAGCCTCCTTCAACCCTTTAGGACAATGTCCTGAGTTATATCCACGTGCTGTGATCCTTTCTATGCAGCTATTGCATCTAAGATGCAGTGGTACCTCTTTTTGCTGTGTTCACACCTTATATCTGGTACGCTGCTCAACAAGTTTCATGCTCCTCATCCTTATTCTTTTTGCTCTCTCCCTATAAGCAACCTTGTGTCTTTCAATGCTGCCTTTAAACTTCTCAGCTACTCGTCTACGTCGACATCACAAAGATTTCCATCTATCTAAACTGCTCTATCTTCTGACAAAACATTTGTGGTTACATTTCAATATTTTAATATAACTCTGTAAAACATGCACAAGTGAATTTTTGCTTGCACTTTTGTTTATGCTTGTAGTATGTCTTCCACCTCCTCTGTGACATTACCTACAATCCCCTACCTGATATCTAATCCAATAGAAACCTTGGTCTTCATGTCACCCTATGTGTCCATGTCATCTCATTTCTAGGACTTCTACATCTAAGATACAGCCTCTGATTTCCTCAAACAAGGCTGTTGTTGGAGGAGGAAGCCTGAGTGAACCTGCCAATTTTACCTTGTTGTATGAAGGGTTTCAGTGCTCAATTGAAAATAGCATAGCCTTCTTTTCCAATTACTCCACAGCTTTTCTTCACTTTTTTTTGCACTAGTAGTCCATCAAAAGGCTAGTTAGAGTCCTAAGTGTCTCCATTTTTGTGTGTTTACTGTTCATTTTCAGACACTGCCTTTAAAAAAAATCATTTTTGGGGGTACAGATTTTTCCTTCCTGGTTCCTGCCTTCTCAAAAATGCTTCCTGCTTCTGCCTTCAATTTTCTCTATAAATCTCTATTCTAATTTTCCTGAAACCCTCACTATTTCCACCTTGCCAATTTTCCCTCCTTGTGCTGCTAGTTTTGTTAATTTTTTAACTTAGCATCTCTTTAACTTTTTTAACTTAGCATCAGTTTCAAATTGTTTTGGGAAAATGTAGGAAAAGAGGTTGCATAGGATAATTGCAGGAATCAGCTATCACTCCCATAGGTCAGATTCAAATATGAATCAAAATGAAATGTTACTTAGAGACAAACAAATGCTACTAGGAACATTTTACTATGGAAGACTAAGAATCCAGACACAGGCTTGGAAATAACCAGTCCTAATCAGAGACCTAAACAAAACCCAGTTATTTCCTTTGGTCATAGATGACAAATTAATTCAGTTGGCAGTGAACCAGCAGAATGTAAGGCTATTTTAGATTTGGTATTGGTAACCAAGGAGAACAGTACAGAAGAGCCAATTATAAAAATAATACTGGGATGTATGATTAAATTCAGAGAAAGGATAAGCAAGCATATGTATGACTAAGATTTAGGACCTTAAAAAGGCAAAGTCTAGTAAGGAAGCTAGTCAAGAGAGTGAAACATACTTATAAGCACATGGATCAGAATGGAAAGAAGGCTTTTAAGTTCAAGATGTGAAAGCGATTAGACATCAGATCCTACAAATGGTGGCTAGAATAGCAGTACAAAAGACAAACAGGTCTAGTAAAGCAAAAACAGTATCTTGCTTTCAGTTTACCTAAATGCTATGTTCTTAACACTGTTCTGTTTGTTTTCACAACTGAACTATTGTGTATCTGTAAGAACTTTAACACTCTCCCTTGAATTTAGAATTTCAAGCAGGAGCTGCTTACACTTTTCACTCCAGCTAAAGAAAGGCATTTACTGAGACGGCTGAGTGAAAACCACGATTGTCATCAGGTACAGTATAATGTTAATTTTAACAGAAATAAGCCTAGTAATCAGTTTTTCTTCAACTCCAAAGTAGCTGTACATTTGCTAATCACAGAGTAGGGGAGGATAAAGTAACTGCACTGACTTCAGTAGTGTTACTACACAGCTAAAAGAGAAACTATATTCTTTCTCACCTGAATGTGCAGGTACTTGTAACTTTACAAGAAAAGAAGTCTTTGTTATATTCTTTTTTCTATCTATCCTATGCTTAAAGGTGGCATCTCATTAAGGTTTAATAACATTTAGTTTAGATGATGTTGTATTATTCAAGTCTTTATGACATTTTGTCCTTCATGAATGCAGTTGTGGGGAGTGTTTTCATTTACAATATCTTTTCTCATTCCTTTGCTAACTGTGAAGAAAGAGAAGGAGAAATAGTGAACTGGTAATAGCCAGGAAATAACAATAGTTACTCTTGCTAAATGATTCACTGCATTTTCTTTACCATTTAGCTATTCTCTTTTTCCTTAAAAAAACACAGAAATGTAATACCACAAGTTACATTACTAACAAGTTATTTCCCTAACAATTTCCAACATAAAAATCTGCAAAATCTTGTGTTTAACCTATAACTAGGTCTCACACACATGTAAGTACACAAGCGCAGCCAAGTATAAGGTTCATAAAATGTCAACATTGAAGTGAGTTTCTGCTATAGTCACACACAGAGTTTAAAAGACCAAATAACATAGTTTGCTCAATTAGTACAAACTAAAGAAGAAGAATAAATTGTCACCGGCAGTTACAATTGTAAAGTATTGCCTTGAAATGGCAAAGTGGTCTAAAATCACCTTACTTGGGCAAAAGGAGGATAACTACTGGTTGCAGTAGAATCACATGAAGACTGCTGCTTCAACAGACTACAGATTGTTTCATTTAGCTACTTTCTTGTGAGTGGAGACTCATTTCCACAAGCCTGTCAAAGCTTCTGACTGATCCTGGCAGAGGGTGCAAAGCTTTTGCCTTTACAGCTCACACTGTTATTAACCAGAATCCTGAAAAATACACCCAGTCACTCTGTGAATAGCCTTGCCAGTTCCCAAAGGACAGATTACTTTGTATGGACTATTTGCCCACTACACAAGAGCTACTCGTGTTTCTACTGAAATATTATTAGAGTTACAGTGCTTCTTAATAATAAAAGTTATTGCTTATAAAAGTTATGCTTATTGTCAGATAAAAGATATGATGGATTAAGTTTTCTTCAATCAAATTTAAATATTAAATACAGGCTACATTACTTACAAATGCGATTACAAGAGAAACTTTTATATGCATTGTTAATATCTGACTCAGGTTTTGAATCTTATTCTAGGAAAACCTGTTAAGATTTCCCTCTACAGGTCTTCACTGATTTATTAGCAAATCAAATGACTTCTGTCTGTTGGACTGCTTTACAGAATTAAACAGACAAACATTACCCACATTGTAACCATGGGACACTATTCTGAAACAGTGTTCTACCTCTTCAGTGTTGTGTGAAAGCAAAAACCAGAATCTGTGGTCTCAGTCATCCACATTCTCATAAGCATCACAGTTTGTCACTATGAACAACTGCATAACTAGTTCACGCACATCACAAGCATTCATAGATTTATGTTGAGTATTACGTATTAAATGGCCATTTTGAGACCACGTGTTTAGTCAGTTTGCATAAATAACTGCAGGAACTGTACATGCAAATCAAGCATAGAATTGCACTAATGATTATGGATCTGGGCCCTGTCCTTTTAAAAGTTGGACCTAAACGTAGATCAAGCTTGAACAGTCTTTGTTAGTACAGCTGAGATAACAGTATGTAAATTTACTTGGAACAGTGACAGATTCCGCTTTTAGATGCACGTCCACATCCTCCATTGGTTTCAGTACGAGCCTTTAGCAAAGCTGGGAACAGGGATTTATCCTATATAAAGCAGGACTATGATCTCTTTGATCCTTGCTAAGATGGACCAAATACTGACATGATATCAGCTAGTGCAATTGAGCTTGCTTACACAGGACAGCATTTGGTTGAAAGCTGGCATGCAGAGACAACCACATGGCTTTTTAGCTACCTTGTCCTGTGGCTCTGAAGGAAAGTTCCATCAGTTGTTCTGACTGGTAGAAATTCTCAATTACTGCGCAGTAACAGTTTTAAAGTTCTCAGGGAGGAAGGTAAATACAAATTAACTTTAGTAACCCACAGCAGCCGTAAGGGCCAGGGTCTACTAAAAATTGAAGAACAAAGAAATATAAAAATTAGGAACATTTGTATTGTTAAATATTTTGTGATGCTGCTGAGATTAAAAAAATATGATTCTCCAACTACAGTAATGAACACTTTTTTACGTTAAGACAAGACACAAACTGAGCTTTGCTAGGCCAGTCTGTCTGTACAATGCATTACACCTCTGAGATCTCTCACCACTCAAAGACAGATGCCAGTAGAATGTCACTTTTTCTAACTTCACAAGTTCTATCCTTTTCAACAAAAGAAAGGAATCAAACCAGTGGATTTAGTACATTTTGAAAACACCTTCTGAGCAGGCATACTGGTTACAAAAGCCTTTATAAATATTAAGACTGGTGAAGCAGAATTCTGGTTTTGCATCTTAGACACAGAACTTCATCAACAATGTTGCTTTCTCTCTAATTATCTCTGTTACAAATAAAACACCCCTAAAAATCTGACCAGAGAGAATCTGATCAGCCGCTTAAAGAGACTGAAATTCAGTGTGATAGCAGTAGGTATGGAAGAGTGAAGGGCTTTTTTACAATTTGACAGCAGTTTTGACTCAGATAAAGCAAACTGAAATGTCTCATGTCATGTGAAATTCTGCTATTAATCTCTGGAATGGAGACTAGGATCAACAAAGAAAGGTAAAAGAAATATTGTAGTTCCTGCCCTGGCCACAGCAAAGACCTGCTGCTATAACAGGACACTAAAATGACATCATGCTGCTTTGAGAGCTGGGCACTGATAATCTCTGCTGTTCCCTTACTTTTGTTTCAAGACCTAAAGAATGCTGACCAGTGTCTTCAGACAAGCCAGCCATGCTTTACAAGGATTAGAAAATGCAATAAAGAACCTAAAGAGAAAAGACAGAGAATATGGGATGAAAAAAAATTAAAGAAAATTAACTGAACACTTAAGACTAAAGAGAAAAGGAAATCCAAAGAGGGAACAGAAGAAGACAGGGGAAGAAGAATCAGATTTCAAGAGTAAAAACAGGTAACACTGTCAGGAACAAATTACAATAAAACAGATGTAGAAGAGCAAAGGAAGCAACAGGAGCTTGGAACAAGGATTTCACAAAGGAGTATGAAGTAAGGAAGCTTGAGTATGAAAGGAGTAAAATGGTCTTAGGGCTCCAGTTTCCTCATTTATTTTTACTCATTTTGAATACTTATTTTTGACTATTTGTCTTGTAGCTTTCAGGAAAAATTAGTGTTCACTGGCTTCTTTGAATCCTTTCTCCTTACTTCTGAAGGGAAAACTAAAAGAAAAATAAACATCAATGTAATTAATAAGTTTATTTAGTATTCAAAAGGAACTGATTGTTGTGAACAAATGTCCTAAGCCAACATCCCACATTTCTATCACACTTCTGCAAACTCCAATTTGCACAACAACATCAGAATTCATTAGTGTAACTCATAAGTGATACAAGTAGACTGCACTTTGCATACACAAAAGATGTAAGGTTCAATTCAGCAAGTGTTTAACTAGGAAGTTTCGCCCTCGGGTTTTTTTAAAACAGGTTCATCCTGTACTCTTTCTAGGTGGCTTTCACACTGAGAAAAGTATTTTCTGTACAAGCATTCCACATCCAGGAAGTGCACTGCTGTGAGAGTGCACAAAAAATGCCACAGGCCTTACTGTACCATAGACACCAAGAATAAATCACCCATATCATCAAAAGTTCCTTTAAACAGACTTGTGCGTTGTTTTGTGGGACATTACCTATTTTGTCCATTTTTCTTTACCCTGAAACATTTGTGCTCAATGTAGTACTGTAGATTGATTCTGATCAGAATACTTCAGCATTTCCAGTGACGATCCCAAAGAAAAGTGTACCAGAAGTCTATAAGTGATTCTGCCTCACAGGAAGTGCAAGTGTCAGACTAGAAGCTTTCTCATCTGGGACATGACAGAGCACACAGTTATTATATCAAATGTGCCAAGCTTTCACAACAGGCTTCTGTAAGACACAGAAGCACCGCTTGCTTTCTCCTTGATCTATCTCTACTGCTCTCAGTGGCATCTCATACTACATCCATGCCACAAGCAGCCCCATCGTACCTGCCCATATATATGACCAGTGGAATCTCAGCTGTGCCTTTACAGCCCTTTCTGGAGTTGACTTAATGGTGATGCTACAAAATTCCTTGCCCCTTCTTCCTCCTCTCTCCCTTCTCCACTACTTGTTTTCCCCGGGAAGGACAGTCAATTGTCAGTGTCAGAGGAACACAAACAACTGTCCTACCAGGCTTGGTAGAAACAGAAAGAACACCTCTGGAGATGCAGAAGAATCATAAGGAAAAGAAACAAATCTGAGGTCAATGAAGAGAATAATTATTTCACTGCAACATTTTGATATTGATGAGAAGCTGGAATTGTAATCCCAAAAAACTGAAATATATGAAAAGAGTGGATTTCCTGTGTTCTCAGACATCCCAAATGAATAGAAGCTAAACAGGTGAAAAAAAAGAAAAAAAAATATGTAAACCAGAATATTTTATTCTGAGACAATTTAACATTTGAAGAACTGAAGTAAATTTGTTAAGTTTTGGTTTGAAATTAGAAGTTCACCAAAAGAAAAAAAAATCAATTTTTCTCCTCCAAAATTTCAAGGGTTTTTTTCTGATGAGATTTGTGTTCCTGGTACCAGTACCTATGATATGGCAGCTTCCCACAAATTTATATTTTACTAACATTTTTCTACTCAGTTCTAATATCTATATTAGAACCTTACAAAAACATGATGCAGCTTGCCTTAATTTAGCTTTCAGTGGTGGATTGTATTTTGAGTTCCTAGGGAGTTGCATAACACTTAAATCAAGTTACTAAACCCATCAGTGTTTCTTAATACGGGTATAGTAACAAAATTTGTATGCAGTATGACAAAGGAGAAGATGGTAGTTTCTTAGGTGCCAACTCAGAAGAAAAGCTCTCCCTAAGAAACCAAAGGAGAAAAAAGAGAAAAGTTTGTATTCACAACCACTGAAGCTATTCAGAAAACTCATATGTCTCCATTTTGTGCATATGATTTTGGAGATCCTGTGGCTCTCAGGTTGTTGGCCTAGTTGAAAAGGAATCAATGGTAAACTGGAATGAGTTACACATACATCAGAGGTTTGACCTTCGGTAACAGTCTCTAAATGAGGCACAGAACTGTGATTCACTGTGTGAAGCACACAAGCCAATAGACTCTGTGCATATGATGAAATTCTCCAGTTCCTCAATTTTGTGTTCACAAAGAGCATTTCCAGTTCAGTATTTTTTCAGCAGAAGAAAGAGAAAAAAATGACATTTTTTTCTATACCCTTGAATAACGACATTGAGGAAGCACTCAATCCATTTGCTAAACTACAAAATATACAGCATTGTATGAAGGGGTTCCTTCAGCAAAGGAAGGAGAGGGAAGGTTTAAGCTGACTTTTACACTATTCATGCATGATATAATACATGAATCCTTCTCAGCACTGAAACTTTATTTTAAAATTACAAGTCCCTCAGCTACATCTGGAGCTACTCTTTCTTAGGAGTCTAAAAGTATTTCTTCCACTTCTGGTAAATTTCTGCCTGTATTTCTGCAAGTTGCCATACATTTCTTCTGAGTACTCCACAGTGTTAGCAATGCTTATTGCTGCTTGAAAATGTTAATGCATCTTTCACCTCTCTCAGATTGTTTATAAAGATACTAAAGAAACAAGTGGCACCCAACACTGATCCTGCAGAATCCCATTACATTTTTTGTTAAAACTAGATACAATACTGTTATTGTCATTACTCACTGAGAACAATCTGTCATTCTCCAGGCTGAGCTTTCCTTATTATTTTGCAGTCTACTGGTCTTGATTGTTTGTGGGATTTGGTTGGGAGGGGAAGGTGGGTGTTACTGTACTTTTCAAGGTATTCAACAAAAGTGCAAATTCATTTTAAAAAAAGCACTGAGCTTTTCACTAAGTCATTAACTGTCTGATGGAGAAGCTGAATAGATCAAAAAGTCAGGGTACTGACATACTAAATCAGATCCAGCTCAACAGACAACAGGACCTACATCTGTAATCCACCGAACAGCTGGTTTTGAACAAATGACATTTCTAAAAGATGCATCAAAACCCTTCACTTTCTGTATCCTTAACAATTTGGAGACATCTTTCAAAATCATTGCATACTAAAAAAAAAGGGAAGACAATAAGGTCAATGCTGCGGCATGCTTAAGAAAACTGTAACACTTCTACTTTCTGCACTTACACTACTCAGCATTTGTAACTAAAAAATTATCTCTACTGTAGCAACCAAAACTGTTTTCCATCTGCTGTGAGGTTACCAGAATACCCACTGTCCCTTTTTCCCACCTTCTTGGTTCACAGTAGGTACAAAAGCAATTTCATTTAATTAAAATTATTTTTTAAAGGCTTATGTATTGCAAACTCAAAATCAAGAACAGGAGAGGCAATAAATACAATGAAAGCATTTGCAATTGAAAAAATAAAGACATAGGAAATAATTTCAATCATCTAAGGACACGATGAAGCAGCAGCAAATTAAAAACAGTGCCAAAGACAGAGAGAAACAGCAAAACACCATTACCTTGAATTCTTTTTCAATGTTGGCCAACTTGGCCAGTTCATTGCTGAGTTCTAGAGCAGTGAGTACTGGATCTTCACTGGAGAGGGACAGATAAGCCGGGCTAGCCAGTCCTTTGTATGCATTTATTCTTGACCTAGAGTGACTGAAAGAATCATGCTTTTGCTTCTCCGTACAGTCATTGCATTTGCAGAAATAATCATGAGGTCTTTCTATCCTTGCTCCTTTCATCAGTAGCATGTGCACGACTTCGTATTTTTGGCAGTGGGCAGCTAAAATTATGGGAGTGATATCTGGAGAAAAGCGGGTACCGTCTTCGTCATAGGAATAAAAATCATCATCCTGGAGCTCCTGCTCACAAGGGCTAAGAGTCAGTCGCTTATTTACCGAAAACCCAGGATGATTCAAAATTGCTTCCACTATCCTAATGTAGCCCTTGCTGATTGCGAGCAGCAGGGCATCCCCGATCCGTGCCAAGTTCTCTTTTTTTAACAGAAGTTCTGTCACTTCCAAATGTTCATTCCCTACAGCAAGCTGCAATGCGTTTTGGCCCATGTAGTCAACACAGTTGACATTCAGCGTTTTTGACTCCTCCAGCATTTTGCGCACAACAGGTATGTTCCCGTACTCTGCTGCATCTAGAAAGCGCTCTTCTTCTGCCGTAAGGCTGGTGCCCCTGTTGTTGAACATGAATGCTGGACCTCTGATGGCCTGTCGCCTTCCCTTTTCCCTCATCATAGTCATACGTCTCAGAGATGGACTTTCTTCAATATACCTAATCAGAAAACAAAAAAGTAATGGAATTTCACGTTGGTTATTCATAGCTTCCACTTCTCCCGTGGCTACAAAAATAATTTTGTGCTTTCTCTTTTGTCCATCTATGGACACAAAGTTTTCTTTAATGTGATCTTTCTGCCTTAGCCTTTTTAGATTTTTTAGATTGCAGGCTTGCTTGCCTGCAATCTAAAGGCACTTAGAACAGGCTATTTCTGTTTTGCTAGCGTGGTCAAGATTTGGGGGTTTTTAACTTTATGTAAGGCATCTCTTCAGAAATCCCCCTCAACTCACTTCACTAGGACATAGGAAATGAAAACACATCTCATATACTACTTTCAGTAGTAATTACTACCATCCACCAGTCAAGTTATCAGCATTCAAGTTGATGCTTTAAGGAAGGCAACATTCATACTTAACCATATTGTAGTCCACACAAGTGAGAGATGAAAAGAAAATTTCTTCCTGATGTCTTGCCAAGCAATACACTGTGAAGCCTGATATCACACCTTCTAGTGTAACTACCAGAAACATGAACCAAATCTGGAAGACTCTACTCAAGAGTGAATTTGGTCAAACTGTAAGTCTTTGAAAAATAGCAGATTATACATGTTCAATAGACTTTCTTGATGCTAGTATTTAGATCACTCACAGATTTCAGACATCAAGCATGATTCAGAGAGGACTGGAATCAGCTCTCATTCTCAGATGCTAAGCTGGGTCTAGCTAGGTAAGGAAACTAGAGAGAAAAAGAGGAGATCCAGAGAAGCAAGATAAAGAGTTGCTAAGAAAATGGATCTAGGATGAGAGGTTGAGGAGCACATAGTACCCAGCTGAAGAAAACAACTGCCTGCTGAGGTATGAAACAATAGAACAGATGGGAACAGGCTAAAATGGTCACAGCATTTATGCCTGCCAGAGCAGCGGCCAAAGGCCTTAAAAGGTACTTGGGATGCCATAACTTTCCTTCACCCCCATCTGCAAATAAATATGAAACCTATCGGCAATCTCCCTTTCTAGTCCAGCTCAATATTGATAAAGATAGCCTAGAGCTGCTATCAGTTAATCCATTAGCTCAAGGGATAAGAGATCACTTGAGCTGATTTGATGGGCACAGAGACATCAGTGAAGCTGATAAACAATATAAGTTAATGGAGATTGTGCTTTGAATACATATTACACCATATATATATGTTACATAGAGACAAACATGCCTTACAAATTTAAAATTTGGTCCTTAAGTCCTATGTGTCTCTGTTCCTCTTCTATAGAAAATGAGCAGTTGGCTCCCATTTTACAGGAGCATTGTGGAAATTAACTTATTCACTTTGTTGAAAAACTCAGTTACAAGAGTAAAAGGCCAGACAGAAAAAAATGAAGAGGAAATTAATTCCTCTCCCCTCAGAGCAAAAGCCACGTAATGTGAATTAGGATAGATGTAGGTCTACATAATGAATGCTGAAGGCAAACCAAAATATTAAAAAACCCTTTTTAAACCAACTTTGTCAGCCTGTGAAAGGACAGAATCAAGGTAAAAAAGCCACATGCATCTTTGGTGCTCACAAAGTCTACACATTGAAATGAACATAGTGGAACCAGCAGGGGAAGCTTCAAAAGCTGCCCATCCCAATTGCTGCAGGTCCAAATCAACACTCAGAGTGACAGCCTCTTCAGTGCCAGTGGGGATTTTTGTGTCATCTTTCAACAATGAGCTTAGCTATATTATCACTGCACAAAATACGCCTCTAGACGTCACTGGATTTCCTCACATGCAGCAATGTTAGCCCTAACAGTTTTCATTGGGCTTAATTAATTCCATTGAGGTTATAAGAATATGCCTGGCCTTCCAGCTATTTGCATCTGTTGTAATAAATTCAGCAAAACATAAAATCTTAATCACTTTATCACAACTACAAATATCATAAAAGCTAGTCCATGCTCTGAACACTTCAGATAACACAAATGGGCAGTTACACTGCAGACCAAGTGAAGAGATTGCAATGCTCATCACACCAAAGGCAGGTCTCTTCTGGATGAAACGTGATCTTTTTATACTTTAATCTGTGGTTGGCATTTCTGGACTACCAGAAATGACCTGGGTAGCACTGTAGTATAAGCAATGCTAACTGATATTTACTTTTTGAAGTATGTGCCAAAGGTGCTTTGCCAAACACAACAGGATTCTTTTTTTTTTTTCTCCACTTCTGTACCACTTTCTTTAAGCCTATGAAAAAGACTGCAAAACAGAGAGGATTTGTGACTCTGCTAAACACATAATTGATTTAATGTCTTTAAACTCAGGCTTATTTCACATTTGGGAGTACTCAGATATAAAGATTTGTGCCCAGAGCACACTGATGAACAGCCACAGTATGCTACCTCCTTACTCCCCAACAAAATCAGAACTTAAACCGGAAATATTGTATTTTCACGGTTACCCTTTAAACAGGATCTTATTGCCCTCTGCGCTGTTAGGTTTCTATTCTTCCCCCACATCTAAAAACATACAGCTACAGAAATAGTTGTTTAATGTTATGAAGAGAAAAAGTACGGGTATTAGAAAAGTACAAAAGGCAGAGAATGTATTGACTCATGCTGACTTCTTGATTTAAGAAGACTCTGCCACCCTGAATCTCATTTATATTTTATGAAACACATAACAATACATTTTCCCCTACATATTCAGTTTAATTTTTCAGAATCTTTTGAAACATGACACTTTTTTTTCCATTTTATCTATCTTTCTTTCAAAACCTGCTGACTGAGGTTACGCATCTGACTTCTGTAAAAAGAAATACATCCTTCCAAAGGTGTTGCATTAGAGTATCTTCCCAATAAGGAAGATACCCTTAGTTATAAATCTTGTGACAGAAATTATGTATTTGAAGTGACTGCAGTATTTTTTCAAAACAAAGATGAAAGCTGCTTGGTATTTTAATGGCTAAAATATTGTCAAGACCTTCCCCCATCAAAAAAAAAAAAAAAAGGCAAAAAATCTTGTACAGCACCGCACAGCCAGAAGTCTGTTAAGTTCATCCATACCTCTCTCCTCTCTTCTTCTCTTTCCTCAGCAAATTCAAAGACCTTGAAGCCAGCACAGCTCTGGTTAGAGTATTGCATGCAAGAAGCATCAGATACAAGGTCTCCTAATCCATTTTCTGCTCTCCTGTTGTTACAACTAATATTTTTTAAGCTACCCCAAAGCATGAAGACAATGGTTAAAATTTTCATTTATAACTATTTAAATGTTTTCAGCACATTTTATAGAATCACAGAATGGTTTGGGTGGGAAGAGATCTTGAAGATCATCTAGTTCCAATATCCCCTGCCATAGGCAGAGACATCTTCCACTAGACTGGGTTGCTCAAAGTCCCATCCAACCTGGCCTTGAACACTTCCAGGGACGGCACAGCCACAACTTCTCTGGGCAACCTCTCAGCCTGATCTGACTCATACTGAAGAACTTCTTCCCTACACCTAATATAAATCTACTGTCCTTCAGTTGAAAATCATTAGCCTCTGTCCTATCACTACATGCCCTCATAAAAAGTTCTTCTCCGTCTTTCTTGTTGGCCTCTTCAGGTAATGAAAGGCTGCTGTAAGGTCTTCCCAGAGCCTTCTCCAGGCTGAATCATCTCAACTCTCTCAGCCTGTCTGCCTAGAAGTGGTGCTCCAGACCTCTAATCATCTTCCTGGCATTCCTCTGGACTCGCTCCAACAGTTCCACATCCTTCATATGCTGGGAGCCCCAGAGCTGAACACAGTACTCCAGGTGAGGTCCCATCAGAGTGGAGAAAAGGTGGAGAATCATCCCCCTAGATCTGCTGGCCACATTTGATGTAACCCAGGATACAGTTGGCTTTCTGGGCTGCAAAGGCACGTTTCCAGGTCATGTTGAGATGCCTGTCAACCAATACCAACAAGTTCTTTTCCTCAGGGTTGTTCTCAATCCATTCTCCACCCAGCCTGTATTTGTGCTTGGGATTGCCCAAAACCATGTGCAGGACCTTGCACTTGGCCTTGTTGAACTTTATGAGGTTAGCACAGGCTCACCTCTCAAGCCTGTCAAGGTCCCTCTGGATGGCCACAGCTATATATATATTTTTAAAAATATATAATATAAATTGAAAAAATATATATAATCCCTAAATTATTATATATGCATACATATGTATGTCTCTATATTACATATGCAATATCTGCTAACTGAAATAATCCAAACAACAAAATCAAGCTTCATCTCTAAATATTATTAGACTGGCTTAAAAATATGATTAAAATAGAACTAAGTGTGCATTCATTATTTGTGTCCTATTTCCTAAAGCCTTTAAAGTTCATATTCTCAACCTTGTCTCTGTAAGGAGTTGACAACTTACATTAAAAGAGGGAAAGAGATGCCTCTCTTTGCAACTGTTCCAAGTAGTTGAAGGAACACAAAAATCTGTAGAATGCTTAACAAAAAATCCAAAAGAACACCAAGCAAGGAAAACAAACAATTATTTTATGTTAATTCATATAACATATTTTACGTTCATTCAATTTTATGTTAATTCAGCAGAGATACACCACAATGTTAAATAAGTTCTAGCACTAGTACACAGGATGTGTAAGGTGAAAGGACAGAATTCAATCTTTGTTCAGTGACATCAAGCAGCTGAGCCCTTCCATTCTCTCCTTCTCACGCAAACTGTCAGTAACTTCAGTGACTGCCATAAAAGAACATAGCTTGCTATACAATGATAAACAACTAAGCAAGATGCGACAGGACCCTAAGACAGTCCCTTGTTGAATAATACTAAAGCAGGACACCTCAATCTCATCTTTGCAGTAGAATTCACCCTAGTGACGCCATGGGTCCTGAAGGAGTAGGTCACCTTTCAAGGCCTTTACCTAATGTTAGGTATTACAAGCGTTCAGATAGAGCAATGTCATGTACAACTGAACAAGACACTGATTAGAGACATAACCAGGTAATGTCATAAGACACAAAAACTTATCCTACAAGTACAATAAAAAATATTTTAAAAAATCTTCCACTAAGCAAGCACTTGTCTCTTGTGTTTTGCACGCATCACATTTACTATGACCTTATAGTGCATCATATCATTGTCTGGACAGAGTTACTCTATGTACAAGGCAAGAAATTTTAGCAGCACAACAAATGGAAAGGATTGGACTAAGCATGATTCCTTTGCTTCTAGTATGAATCATTTTGATGATAGATTTATATTCTGTTAGTCTATCTATCCCTTTTCCTGTTCAAAGTTTCAGAATTTTAGAAGGACAGAAATGTGGGACTAATAAGTTGACGCAAGAATTCTTCGTGTTCTGCTGTTCATGATTGCATCCACAGCAATTCAGAAGATGTACGATCTTGTTCTAACTCTATTTTTTTTTAACACTGAAAATTACACAAACAATTTCAAAACAAAAAGAGATAAGCTGGAGAAACAGAGGTTTCATTCTGGCCCCTGCCAGATCCATTGAGTAATTTTCTAACATTTGTACTGAAGAACAAGTTCTTATTCTCCCTCAACTACAAAATGCTATAAAAGACGGCATCAACAATTTACAAGCTGTTTAGCCCATTGCTAAACTTCAGTATATCAGTAATCTTGATTCTATTCTAGCCCAGAAAAGGAAATGCAGTCCAGTGATTATAGACAGAGCAGATGTACACAACAGAAACAGCAAAGTGTACAGGCACTTAAAAGCACCACCACGGGAGTCAGTCACACAGAAGGTGTGGATTGTGCCTCTCACTCTGCCAAAAGTAACCTTTGAGGTCTCAGTTTTTTAATTAAACAATAATAATTGCCTCACAGAAGTCCATGGTCAGACATGCACATACATAGGTGCAGCATTTTAGCTCATGACTCCTGAGACCTCTTACGCTAAGTGATCTCAAATATTGCTTTTGTTACTGTCAGAGGACCAGACCTAGCTGTTCCAGACGAGCTGACAGCTCCTGCCTATGGGCAGGACCCCAGGCAATATTAGAGGGCAGTCTCCTTAGGTTCATTGCCTCTCTCAAAGTAAAGCTTTGCCATTCCTCCAAGCTCTGCTACACCCATGTGCGAGAAGAGGCTGCTGGTAAATTTGTTTCTTCATGAGTAAAAAAAAAGTGCTACACTCTTGTACATCTGCATGGAAGCCCGAGTATGTTCCATACAATTTGGGAATCCTTGCACCAAATCTAAAATGTATTAAATGTGAGCTTTTTTCTTTCTACTGTGAACTAGTGCCAGGGCTTTCCAGAAAAGGGAGGCTAAATCAGCTGAACAGCAGAACATAAATGAGGCCAGCTACAAGATCAGACTGAGGTCTATACTCTCCCACTGGTCTGAAATGATATAATCCATCACTCAAAATGCCCTCATGTCAGCTCACAGAAGTGCTGTCTCCAAACTGGAAAGAATTACTCTAAAAACTGAACAAAACACAATGTGATATAAGGAGGAGGTGTAGACACACTTGTTTGTTCCTTCTCCTCCCTTCCCACAAACTATGCAGAGCTTTTTCCTAGCATTACTCTTCACTAATTTCTCAACAGAAAATACCAATCATCTGAATTCCCATGGGGAAAAAAGGACTGTATTTTGGTGAAGAGTGCATCAATGTACACACAGAAAAAGGCAAACATCTCACCAGGAAAGAAACAAGTTAACAGGGCTGCAACAACAAGGAATTTTAAAGCTCCTTTTACACCCAGTCCTTTATTTGCATTACATTATTCTACTCAGGAAACCAAGCTACAATTTTCAGAGAGACTCAGGACATCATGCATCTGATATCTACTATGTTTAATTTACAGGTTTTGTCCACGTTTTTCCCACTGGGATATATAGTACCTTGTGAAACAAGTATTACATCCAGTCTGCAGTCTTAGTGGGAATCTGAGGTTAATTACTTTTTCCAGCAATATTTGGCACAGAAGGGAGCCTGCTGTACATTGAGAGGTTCCTTGCACAGGTTATAGCTTGCAGAGCCTACTGTACATTGACAGGTTCCTTGTACAGGTTACAGCTTTCAGAGCCTATTGTACATTGACAGGTTCCTTGGACAGGTTACAGCTTTCAGAGCAAAGACATTCAAGTTCCAAGTGCCTTTTCTTGTGCAAACTACTTCACATCTTTCTGCCTCTTTCCTCTCACACTGTTTTGTCAGTATAGACTATTTTGACTACAAATTCTTCCTGACAAGGATTCTCATACTCACTTTTTGCACACTAAAGCCTTACATGTGTCAACCTGAGTGCCTTATGAGCAAACTGACACATTTATTTCATTAAAATACGCTATAATTTTAGGCATTAGTGTCAAATACAAAATGTTACGCCGGAAGAAAAATTCCACTGCTAGGTCAAGGATGACCACGGGCACACAACAGTGAAAATGGTAGTTGTGGATCTTTTGCCTCTATGCCCTGTCAGTTCAATACACTCCTACTACATTTA
This sequence comes from Colius striatus, assembly GCF_028858725.1. NCBI lineage: Eukaryota > Metazoa > Chordata > Aves > Coliiformes > Coliidae > Colius > Colius striatus. Next base: position 25,365,570 of record NC_084761.1, read on the forward strand.
TTAATGTCAGCCCTTTTGTCAGTCCACCGGGCAACAACTTGTCACCACTCTCGTCACAGACTCCCAAGATGGGATCACAAGAATTGTATATCAGGAAGCAATTCCTGCAGGCAGAGCTCACTTGAGGCTCAAATGCCTATAGCTGCGCAAACTGAACTTGTTTTACTCCCTGGTGGCATAATACTTATTTCTTAAAGAAAGGAATATGCCGGTAGTTCTAAGAGGACACTAACTTAAAAAGGATGCAGAAGTTGAAGACTCAAAGCTAGCATCTGAGCTAGCTTCATCTTGTTAATCTCAATGATTTTAAAGGTATTTTCCAATCCAAGCAACTGGAACTAAAAACTGAACTGCCTAAAAACAAAGTGTCCAAGTCTAAACTAATCCTCTGGGTTCTTTTTATGGTGAATGGCAAAAGACAAGCACCTCAAGAAAGAAGATAAATTACTATGTTGCCTTGCCCACTGCTATTTTCTCTCTCATCAGAGGGAGTCTAGGCAAATAACTTAGGCACAAATAACTTTCAGACAGTGAAAGGCAAGTGAAAGGCTCCTTCACTTGACATCTGAATTCCTGACTACAGGGTATATGTGAAGAATTTCTATACTAGGATGTAAAAACCACTTTTATTTATGGTTATCCCATTCTAAGCACTTCTCTAATTATTTCTATACTTTAGAGTTGTCTCTAGGGTGATTTTAATTAGGAAAGGCCAACTACGTTATCCTAAAACTCAAAGTGTTTGTCATCTGGTAATTAAAATATTTAATTAAGAAAGAAATATTGTCCTGAAAGTATTAAATAAGTGTTCCTCAGAGGTAAGTCTATCTAAACTGCTGCGTGTTATAAAAATAAGTGAATAATTCACAGACAATCTACATTTTGTCAATCAGAGAAAAGAAACTTAACATCCCTATTCGTAAAACTGAATTTATTTCACTTGCAGCAAGTCTAGTCATGGTCAGTAGCTATACATGTGTATATATATATATATATATATGATTGCAACTTAAGATCCAAAATGAATAATCTGAAATTTCGAAGACAATATCAAACAGGGTAAGATGCATCTCAAGAACTGAGCCTTTTCTGAACAGGTGTCCTAGATTTCTGTGGGGAGTCTGGTTTTACCATAGCCTAGATTTTAAGAAATATAAAAGGGATGCATTAGCGCTGCTAGTACAAAAGGGTGCGATGTGTTCTCTAAACCTTAGCTGAACCAGTAATTAGGTTTTTTTTTTTTTTTCGGCAGTTATGCTAGTATACCAGGAAAAGTAAAGAAAAAAAAAGAAAGCAAGAGATGAAATCTCTCATGTCCCGGCCCCTCTGCTTGCCTTCTGCTGCGTGCTGACCCCGCCTCAGTCTGAAGGAGCAAAGCCGAGAGGCTGGGGAGAATGGAGCCGGGGGTGCAGAGGCTGGGCAGCGAACGGACTTCTCTGAAGCCTCCGCACCTCTGTCATTGTAAACCAGCCCCGTCTCCCGCTCGCTGCACCGGTCATGCCCGCTCGCCGCCAGGCAGGGCGGGCTGCGGCTCCCGCCGCGGGGCCCGACTCGGCGGGACGGAGCTGCCCGGGGCCAAGCGCCACAACTTGCCCGAGGAGATAAGGCAGCCGGACCCCCGCGGCTGCTCCAGGAAAGTTACTGGCCAGCACCCTCATAATGCTCCCGCCCCGGACCCGACTTACATGGTGCTGGCAAAAGGAGGGGGCGGGTAGTAGCCGTAGGGCTCCCGGAGGGTTTTAACAGCTCTTTGAGGTGGCGGAGGGGGCTCCGGCCCCCCATTGACGCCTCTCCAGCCTCGGCGCCGGCGCTGCTGCTCCTCTTCCTCTGTCCCGTCCTCCTCCTCCTCCTGCTGCGGAGGGAAGGTCACTCTTCCCTGCTCCTTGCTCTTCCTGCTCTTGCTCGACATGGTCAGGGTCTCCTCAGGCGACGGCGGCAGTGGTGGCGGCGGCTGCTCCTGGCCGACCTCGTACGGCAGCGCGTGTGGAGAGGAAGGAGGCGGGAGGAGGAGGAAAGCCCTGCCCGGCGGTGGACAGAGCACCTGGAGATAACAAAACCCTCACCATAAAACCACCACCGCCGCCCCTCCGCCCTCTCCTCCTGCCGCCTGTCAGGAAGGCGGCGCGATGCGCAGCCCGGCAGCGAGAGCCGGGAAGTGCCGGGGAGGCGAGCAAGAGACAGGGCTCCCGGCAGCTGCGGCTCTGCCCCTCTCCTCTCCCTGTCATCATCCCTCGCTAGGACAGCATCGTTACTGAGGCGGAGGAAGCGAGCCGCGCCGGAGAGGAGCAGCCGCCTACCGCAGCGGGCGCACCGGAGAGGAGACGCCTCTCTCCCTCCTCCCTACCTCTTCCCGCCCAACAGCCGAGACCCAGGGCGGGGGCGTGGGGTGTGAGGGGGAGGCGCCGTTATCGCAGGCCCGTCACAAGTGTTCTTCAGCTACGCGCGGTCTGCCGCCAAGGTAAAGCCTTCTCCAGCCAGGGCTGCTCTTCAGGTACCTGTGCTGCTGTAGGGAGTCCTCAGGAGGTTCCTGCGACCGTACGGTCTCCGCAAAGGCGGTACCGAGCCCTTTCAGTGGTGCCCGCCGAGGTACGAGCTCTGTGGGAAGCCGGGGGTGGTTTGCTCAAGTAGGAAGGTGGGCTGCCACCAGCACGGTAGTTTTCACTAAAATGGCCCCAATGTGTGCAGCCTGCATAAAGCTCGGTCATGATGTTGAGAAAAATATTGAGTCCTACAGTGGGAACAGTTAAAGTTAAAATTTTCAGCTAAAAAAGAGACTCTTTTCACTGACTAACCAATGATAAAAGCAAGCCAAGATTTTCCAAATGTTTCAGACATCTCTGCCTTAGACTTGACTGGTTTAATTCTACATGGTGTCAAACTATGAAATAGTGGATGTTAAGATGCTGATTGTGTGTAATCGGAGCTAATTATGCTCTATAACTACCAATCACAAAGATCCTTGCTGCATGGAGACTTATTGCCTCTTTTCTTAGAATGACATTTTCAGTGCATTGTGCCATAGGGAAAATTATTCTATGACGGAACTGCAACCCCACTGAAATGGGGCAGGGCATGTGGGGGTTTATATGCAGAGTATACAGAAGAGTAGGTACACAGAGGCTACATGTGTCAATACATATGCAATAAAGCTATTCCTCTGTCCAGGAATGCCAGTTTCCTCTTGCTTTAAACTTTTTTTTTTTTTTGAAGGATTCTCTGACTATCAGTACAAATTTGCATGAATCTGTATTAAAAATGCAGGTCTTACTGACATGGAAATTTATGTAAGGTTTTCCAATTACTTAAGAGAAAGTAGACTTTAAATCCATGTATGCCTGCTTAGATGGAACTCCCACTGCTGAAGATCATTAAGTACTCTCTTAGTAGAAAATGTTCATTACCTCACACTGTACAGTTTTCAGTATCAGCCCTGGGTTTGCCTCTGTTGTTTTTCAATAATGTACAAAATATGCTCTCATGAAGCACAGGAAAAGCCAACAAAGAGTTTCACAGAGATAATTTATTTTTTGAAGAAAGAATTGGGGTTTGTTTCCATCAGTTTATTCAGTTTGCATTTGTAACTATTTGGGGAAGTGGAAGTGAATTTGTTTATCTTTTATCACATGTAAAACCACATTGAGCTTCAGTGGAATTATGTACACAGTAGAGCAAATTTTGCTCCCTAAGAAACTAAGAAAATTGTGTATCTGCTGTAACTTTGAAGTACTTGGGCTTATTCATTTAGTACAGTCAAGGTGTCTAACCTGATTGTACATATCGTATCAGTGTTATCAATTTTAGAGCACAGCCATGCAACAATTTCTTTGCATCAGAACCTGTATTCTTGCAGGGGCCCTTAGACTTAAAAAAATGTTACTGCCCTGTTGTATGCCTTGTTCAAAAAAGATCCTGTTATTACAGTGGGCTACAGGAATGGACTTTCAATTGCTTCTAGAATTTCCCTTGAGAACAAAACACACAGCTGAAAGCAGATGAGAAATGCTCTTGCTTCCCAAACGTAGGCTCAGAGCAAGGCTTCCACATATCAAGGTTTATTTTCTTTCCAAAATTAGATAAAAGAGGTGTCTAATATTGGTTCTTCGTTTTAAGAAAGTCACATTCTTGCTTTGAATCTTGAACTCATTATTTGAATTGTATGTTCTATGAACTGTGTTTTTCATTATTTGAGTATTGTCTAAATAAAGATTGGTTTGCTCTTTCTACAGTGAAAAATAATGACTACTATCTATTCACTTATCCAAGCTGTTGATAATACTTGACTTGGAAGTCATCTTTGCAGAAGCTTTCATGATATGTGCCTCCATTTTGAGGGGTAAAATGATGATAACTCTGTAAGTAATTGCAGTAGTATGTATTAGAGTATATATTTCATGTTGTAGAACTTTCACCTAAAGTGTTTTCTGTAGTTAACTTCTGAGAATGCCATGTGAGACAGTGGCCAAAAAAACCGTATGAAAGTCATGGGTCATGAAAGTCATATGAAAGACAACGATAGTCACTGTAAGTGCTATGTAGAAGGACACCTTTTCTACTACACAATACCCCTGCAACATGGACTTTTGACAAGTCTGATTCTCCTCACTGCCTATCTTAGAGAGGAAATGCCTGTCAAATTTTTTCAGGGAGATGAGCATTCCTTTGGAATATCAGAAGAGAATGATAAGGTATGAAAAATTGACCAAAATCTTTTCTTTTTCTTACCTTACTGTTACAAAGCTACCGAGCTGAATTACATGGTTGCTAATGTGCATTTAGATTAAGTGCTTTTCTTTATCCTGCCCTTCTTGCTTTACTTGCTTTCTGGCCAATTTTGGCCAGCACTTGCTTGCATTTGAACTCTACAGCACAATAATAGTGGAGAATTTTTTCCTTTTGTTTATCTGAAGAAGATCCTACCTGAAAAACAGCCAGGATGACAACAAAAGAATCCATTACAAATCTCAAATGTATTTTGTATGGATACAATCTTAGAAATATTTTGTATTTACATCTGGAATGTGTAGGGAAACAATCTCAGTCACAATAAAATTCTGTATAGAAAATTCACCACAGTTTGAAGTATATACTGCTAACAGAACGTGGTATTGGAACAGCAATATAAGAATCCTTGTCTGATTAAACTACCTTACCTGACAGTAAGAAAAGTCATTGCAGTGTCGTGGTGGTACAGTTGAGGCTCTGAAGTGTCATATTTGGACAAATGAAACACAAGAAGGTAGTTTTGAAACACAGGAATGAGCAAGAAACCTAATAGTAGTGAATTGCACCCACCAAATTCTGGGCAGGGCCATATCTTCTTGAAGAGGGATTTCTGTTCATGAGTCATTTGCACATTTTTGAAAACATGAACAATGTCAACAGTGCCAGTGTTCCAAAATCTTTATTCTTCTCAAATGTATTTAATGTTATCAAAGTATGAGCTGTATGTTGAGATACATGAATAGATTTGAAATACCAGGTAAAGCAATACAGGCAACCTTGTGCCACCTGTTGTCTCAGTTGGTTAAAGACTTAACAGTCTTTACATTTTGTGAATGCTGACTGGAATTTGCAGGGTTTTGAAGTGATGTTGTTTTAATTAGACAACTGCTTCCTGGAAGTTGCTCAGACAGGAGTAACATAACGAAAGGTATGCTACTAGAGAGACAGACATGGAACAGAAAAGCCTAAAAGATTTACAGCAAGTAGTAAAACATTGCAGATACAGTATTATACAACAGAAGGTGCTAGATTATTCTTCATACTTTTTTTTCCTCTAAGGACATGAATTTAATGCCATGGCCATTTCATGTTAAAGTTGGAATTGCAGACAGAGTACAATTCCAACTTTAACAATTGTTAAACAATTGTTTAAAAACAATTGTTTTTTCATGGGACTGGCTTGATCAAGACAGGGTGGAATTAGATCAAATCAGAGGTTTGTTCGTATAGATTGACCACCATCAGGTGGAATTTTTCAGCCTTTCACAGTGAGAAATACATGATTCAAATTTCAGATTTTCTATTGGCAGTATTCTTCAGCTGGGAGTGATAAAAAATAGCTTCTCTGAACTAAAATAAGGTGTTTAAAGAACCTACAGCAATGCATTTCCTTGAAATATTGTCAAAAACATGAGTTCCACATTTTGATTTCTGGGTTTTTTTTAGCTTCTTTAAGGTAGGCAAATGAACAGAGCAAGGATCTGAAACATGAAAACAGCACAGCTGGCATTCAGAGTGTGCAAAAATATCAGGAAATCTATTCAGATTCTTAGACTGAACTAGTATAGCAGTAATACCTGCCAGATCTATGAGACACTTGAGTGGATATGCAAGTCAATAAGACTGTGACAAGTGATGGGGGAAAAGGTAATTTAATGAATATGCTCTGGAGTTTTCTCTTACTAGAATTTCTCTGAGAGGTACAATTCAACAGTGTTAATTTGAAAATAAACCTAACCTGCCTGTTGAAAATTGAGTTGTTGACATTAAGACCTTCTTTTTGAAACTAAGTGATTTAGATTTAGGAATCAGCAAGATCCAAGAATCTTCTAGTAACAATTTCCCTTGCAGAACATCCATGTATGCAATCTGATTATGCCAAATGATTATTTTCCTGCTTTATAAAAAATAAGAGTATATGATCTCAAAAGACAAAATTGGTTTTTATTTGCTTGAAGTGATGGGTGAAGAGAGGCAAAAAGACACTCATGGTAATGCCAGAAATAGAATTCAGGTCATGCAGTACATTGACCCCTTCTCTAACGTGTGTGTGTGTACTACTTTCATGAAAATTGGGAAGTTGGTGGGAATAGCAACAATGTAATGAAGGCAATATTGGACGTCTTTGCCTCATACTGGGAATTTGCCTACTTGCCAAGAACCTGGTGTTTTCAAGGACATTTAGTTTCTACATCAAGGACTTCTCTGAAAGTCTAAACAGGTTAATCAGCATGAAAAATAAAGAATTGATGTGATGTCACTGATCTGTAAGCACATCTCAACCTCAGAACTAATATTATGGTTTATGGCTTTTACATGAGATGAAAAGATACATTCCTGAGACTTGAGCCTGTAATTTCTTGCACACTATGCAGCCACTCAGGCCAATGCAAAGGGAGTAGGCATAAAATCCTGTCAAATCACGAACTGGAAACCAGACCCTCAGAGCTGTGTATTGCAGTTGTATTATGTGATCTACTTTAATATATTAAAAGGCTACTGAAGTCTCCTGCCAATAAAACCATTAGATAGATACTAGCTGCAAAATGGCTATCTAGACAAAATGGACAAATACTTTTTTTGTTGTTGTTGATTTTGCAGGAAGTGGCAACTGTGTATGCATTTACATATTTGCACCTACTATTCCTTCTTTCTAAGGAAAGCCAGATATGTCTTTAAATAAATCCAGTGTCTTTGCACACTTTTGAACAAAGCGACAGGATCCTGAGTATCTGGCAATTAAGTTTTATTCCTCTTTTCACTCACACTAGTAGAAAATAGAAGTTAATAGATTAAGTGCTACTAGGAAAAGGACTAATTGCCCTGGGGACTATATGTAGCTTAGATACTTCAAAAACTATACTGTCATAAGATTTTCTTTATTTATAATTTGTATATAAGGCTGGATTTTCTTCCTTAAATTAGTTTCCCTGTCCCCTGTGTCAGTAAATACTCCTTGAAAATACAAACATGAATCTTAGACTACTGCTGAGTGGTGACATTCATGTGATAAGTAAATTTATTGTCTCAAGACAACATCTTTAACAACTAAATTTTCTTTTTGACAGTGCTTCAAATATAGGTGAATGAATGCAATGTACCCTACTGTCCTCTTGCTGGTTAACAGAAAAATTTACTACATAGATGTATTCAGTGTTTCAACTAATGAGACTGAGAGTTGCAATGGATGTATGGAGTGCAGAGTAGCTCTTATTTTAGCAAATTATCAATTATTTCAGTCCTGTGCAAGTAATTAAGTCTGAATATATTTGGATACAGTTCAGTCTTTCTCTAATTGGGGGAGCAGGATTTGAGTCACTGTGGGGATCAGAATAGGGGAAGCAGGACACAATAACAATAATAGCAAGAGACAAAGAGGTCATGTGAATTAAGAGAGTTTACAAGGATTTTTGAACCCAGAAACAAGTGGATTTCTCACATTGTTTTGTGAACCAGTATTGCAATATAATTTAATTTGTGGACACATTCTCCCTTGTGATGCCTTAGCAGACAGAAATCTAAACAGCAGCTTATCATTAGGAAAGACAAATCTGAGTGACAAGCATGGCTCCCTGAGGAGGAGAAAATCCTTCATCCTGGTCTGCACCATTCAAAGCTCCATTGCCCATGATGTCTGCTGATTTTGACTGAAAGATTACCTGATTCTGTCATAGTTCAGACCATAATTTTCTTAAATCACATCAGAACTCTTGGATAAATATCATCTGGTACTAACTACTCACAACGCCTCAAAACACTAAACTCCTCTAGCTGGAAGAGGAGCAAATACCACAGTGCAGTGTTGACTGAAAATGTAATCTTTCCTTCCATGGGTTGCTGTGGAATAGGTGATAACGCTCAACTACAGGTGCAAACTATTTGAGTGACTGCAACTCAGTGGGTCATCCAAAACTGCTGCTTTGCTATATTGGAGGAATCACAGAATCACAGAATGGTAGGGACCTCTAGAGATCATCTGGTCCAACCCCCTGCTCAAGCAGGTCCACCTAGATCAGGTCACATAGGAACGCGTCCAGGCAGGTTTTGAAAACCTCCAGAGGAGACTCCACACCCTCTCTGGGCAGCCTGTTCCAAATGGGCAACTACAAGCAGAGGAGATGAAACAAAAGTCCTGCAAAGTAGTGTAGCTATGTCATGAGTAGGAGCACAGCCTTCTGCAGAGCTTCCAAGTAATTTGTGGCCAAGTGAAATAATAGTTCAGTGTCTGGTATGGCAAAAATCATGTTTCCAGCTCTACCAAATAATTCTTACTCTTGGAATGTTAAGCTCTTCTGTGCACAGTGAAGCACAGAACAGTATCATCCCAAGTGACCAAGAGATAACATTGGTAACTGGTGGATTAGTCTTAGGCCTCTTGGTAATAAACTTCTTATGAAGAGGCCACATCTTATCTCTGAATAAGATGCACTCAGAGACATTAATTAGGAATACATTAGAATCGATATGAGAGACATGATGAAGCTATATACTTGTCTGATTAAACCAGCTACAAGATGCCAACTGCTGGTTTTGCGTAGCACACAACACATTTAACCTATGCCAAATTCGAGTGTCCTACAAGGTTGAGGATCCCATATACATATTCTGTGTTATGAAACAAACAAACAAAATCCTATATATACTTTTGTTACAGTTTTTTTGCCTTATATGTAAGAAAAGCCACTTTTCAGAAAAGGGAGAAAGGAAATGCCAAAGTTTCTAGCAGTTTAGAGGTGTTCAATTACAGGAAAAAAGTAAAAACCAAACAGTATGATTCTATGAGAAGAGGCTACACTTACTTGTAATAATCTTCAAAGTAACTTGACAGGGAAAATGGGAAAGTGTGGAAGAGAGACATGACAGTATTTATAAATTATTCCATGAAGCCAATTTAAAATACAGTGAAGATGCAACGCCTTTTTCCATGAAAATTGTAACTCCTGTTGTTGGCAATCGGTAGATAGATGTCCCATTGAATTAATGTGTTTTAGGGAGGAATATGGTTGTAGAGGTATCATGGTTTGACATGACAGCCTTTTCTGGTAAAGCGGAAGGGGCTGTAAAGATGGCTTCTATAAGTAGTTGCTCGAAACTCTCCCCAGCTCAGAGCCAGACCCACTTGTGGGGCTGAGCCAATTAGACACCTCCACAATCATTTTTTAAGAAGAAGCCGGAAGAGGAAGTTTCTTCCTCCATCATCTTCTTGCTTCTTCCTATTTCTTCTTCCTCTGGCTGGTGGTGGTGCACGGAGTAGGAACAGTGAGAGAAACAACCATGCGGACTCCAAGGTCAGTGATGAAAGAGAGGAGGAGGTGTGCTGGAGCAGAGACTCCCCTGCATTCTATGGAGAGGACTGGTGAAGCTGAGATTTATTTTCATTTCTTTAAAGACCCTGCATCAGCGGTAGAGACTCATTTTGATAATGACCCTGTATCAGGGGCAGAAACTCATTTTGCTAAAGCTGACCCTGGACCAGGGGCAGTAATTCACTTTGTTAAAGGCCCCATGCCAGGGACAGTAACTATGGCCAGAGAAGGCCGTGTCCTGTGGGAGGGACCCAACCACTTCACTACAGACCCTGAGCCAGGTGCAGTGATTTTCTTCTTTAAAACTATGACCAGAGCAGGCCATGTCCCGAGGGACGGACCCTTTATCACTGTGGCCGGAGGAGGTCATGTCCCATGGAACGCACCCAATATCCACAGCTGTAACTGTGGGAAGGAACCCACAACAAAGCAGCTCATTAAACTTATGCCCAGAAGAGGCCTTGTCCCGAGAGAGAGACCCTGTAACTGCAGAAACTGAATCCACACCAGAGATACTCACTAAGGACTGCGTCCCGTGTGAGGGAACCTGTATTGGCAGAAGCAGCAGCTGTTGGGAACAACCCACACTAGAGACGTTCGTTAAGGACTGTGTCCCGGGGGAGGGATCCCGTGTTAGAGCAGGGGAAGAATGGCAGGAGTCGTCCTCATCTAAGAAGACAGAAGCGGCAGAGCCCATCTGTGAGAGACTCATCCCCCATTCCCTGCCCCCCTGAGCCGTTGAGGGGGGAGGAGGTAGAGATATCGGAAGCAGTGAGCTGGGCCTGGGAAGAAAGGAGGGATGGGGGAGGGAGATCTTAAAGTGCTGGTTGTAATTTTCTCATCATCCTACTCCCTTTTTGCTTTTATTCCATTCTGTTTCTTGTAGAATAAACTTTCCTACTTTCCTCTCTAAGTCGAGTACTGGAGTCTGTTTTGCCCAGAACCGTAATTGGCAGCAAGCCCTCCCTGCCCTTGTCTCAATCCACAACAACCTTGCTTATCTTTTTACTCCCATTTCACTGGGGCCTCCGCCATCCTAAAGAGGGTGGGGTGAATGGGGACACTGAGTGAGAGACTGTTGTGCTGCTGTGCTAGCTGGGCCAAACCATGACAAGAGGTGAAAATAAGACTAAACAACTTAAGCATTCCTACTTTTCAGCAGTCCCAATGGTATCCCAGTGTGTGTGATCAGTGACCGACACAGAGATATTGAGGTCAGTTTACCAACTTCATTTTCTGACTTCAGGAAAACAAAAATACACATTGTAATCTTTTTTGGTGAGTTCAGGTGAATGAAAACATTGCAATCACTTTCAATGGAGTTCAATTTTTTTATTTTGCTTTTCATAAAAGCAGTAACCTATGTTCATGAAAAGATGCAATAAATTTTCCCACGAATTCAGAACAGAGCCAAATCCATCTGCAATGGTACTTCAGATGAATCAAGGAGAAAAAAGAAATCTCACAAGACCCTCATAGATTGCATTAATTTTTAAAGCACCCATGTCCTGGTTTTTAGGAGTAAACAGCAACCACAATTCCCATTAAAACTCAGTAAACTAGACCAGAGATGCTTATTCAGCAGAAGAGCAGTAGAAGGCAAACTATTTTGAAAAAACGTGACAGATAGACATAAGGAAACATTTTGAGTGCTGAAAACATTTATATGCCTAGAATGAGGTACTTCCATCTTTCCTAGGGTTTTTCATTACATTACCACAGTTGCTGTGTGGAAACTGTCTGCAACAATGAAGTCTTTGTCTAGGAATCCCTGCTACCAGGCTTCTACATTCAAGTAACGTAATAATTAGTCTACAAGAAGAAGTGATACAAACATTTTCCTTATCAAGAAACTGCTGTTGACAGAAATATGTGCCTGGCAAGCCAGAGATTTTAGAAAATTAGGAATCTGCACATTGTAAACTTTGATGGGCACGGAATTAATTTGAAAAGATGCAAAGGTCATTCAAGGGCTTGTTAAAAACACACACGCAAACATAAATCTTTGGTGTAAAAGAAGTATGTTAAAAGACATACAAGAGTATTTTTAAATTGCAAAAATAAAAATTTGTCCCAAATTGGATTCTGAAATTAATAAAATCTCTTTTTGCGTATGTAATCATTAAAAAAAACCCCTAACCTGCAATATTAGATTAAAAAAATTCAAGAGCCTTACATACTCAAACTTTCTGTTACTGAAATTATATCAAATCCATCAAAGGGGAACCCCTTAAGTTCTTAACAGTTGAGGCACTTTCACTGTAAAACAGGCTTTTAGCTTTGTCCATTTTTTAACTGTTCATTTTCAGATTCAGGTGCTTAATATAATTTAGTATAATTTCAGCAAACTCTTCAGCAAGAGTGAATCTGTTACATTACCCCTTCTGTCTGACACTCAGAAATGACAAGGGCTGGTGGCACATGAGCATAAAGCTAACTGATAGAAATGGTCTCAATCATACACGAGTGACAGAAATGTATCTTGACTTCTCTGTTCTTTCTTCTTGACACTTTGTAATAAGAATCCTTGTACTAGATAAAGGACACCCAAAATGACATACATTTGCATTATAAAAAGGAGAGGGTGAAAACTGTTGTGAATACAAGCAAAGTTATAAAAGGGCCAACAATGATACACTAACTTGTCCAAAACTAGTAGAAAATGAAAAAGATTTTGGGGAGGAGGCAACAATTTGTTTTGGTCATCCTCATAGTATCTACAGGAGGTAGATACTGAGATGGAATGGAAAGAATAAAGAGTGAGGGTATCAGTGTTTTTGGCCTTTTCTTTCCATGACACCTCCACAATTAATACATCACAGCTCATTGGATCATGAAGGGACGGTGAGGCACTTTCCTTAACATTGTCTCCCTGTAGAGCTGTTAGCTTCCCCACTGTCTGATTATCTTGAGCAAATTAAATAATCGGCATGCTATTTTGTTGAATTCACAAAATGCAGATAACATGCACCAAGATGTTTTTGACTTTTGCAAAAACTGAAAGATCCATTGAGAAACAGATGTTAAACCTGACTCTTCATCCTGTGAAGAAAGGTACGTGAGAAATTTTGTGTACCAAGGCATATAAAGCATGCTGTTCCCATATAAGTTTCCTACTTCTATTCCTTGACTTTGCTTATTTTTCCTTGTCCTCTATGCTGCCATCCCCACACAATTGAGCAACAGCCATGAGCTCTCACTGAGGCATTTGGAGTCAGTTCAGCAGCAAAGCCCTGGCAGACAATACCAGTCACTGCCACGGATTCCAGATCAAACTGAGGGAGATGTCAAAAGAAACGTTCCCTGGGAATTTTGGATCAACCTTTTGCTGCGTTTGACATATTATTTTACTGGACTTCAGTCAAAGTTGTGATTGTTTTCTTCTGCCTTCTCATCCACTCTGTATTTTGCATAAATTTTTTCTTCCATTTATCTCCTCTACCTTTTCTCCCCTTTGTATTATAGTCTTATATTTGTTTTCTCCCATCATCCCTTAGAGCTATCAGATCCCTCAGATACTCTCTGCTATGCAGTGCTGAAAAAGAGAAGCTCTACCCAAACTAGCCTAGATAAGAAAAGAAAATTCTACGTTTTATAGTACCACTTTATCGTCTCTTTTCTTGCGCTTATCTTGAAAGTTTTTTCCTTCTGCTTCTTATACAGCTATATAGTCATTATCTCATGGAGTCCCCTTTCCCTTTTGCAGGGCCTTGGAGCCCTAGACAGAACATACAATATAATTCTTGACTACAAATCTATATATTAAATATAGCAGTCACTATAGTGCTTCTGATGCTTTCCAGTCCTCTCCTATTGCTCTGCCTTCTGATTTGTGTGCATTGCCCAGAATATAAGATATTCTGGATGCAGGAGGGTAGACCTAACCAGTATGCCTGAGATGGTTTATCAAACCCTGATTCCTAAATTATAACCAAGGTGCAAGACAGTGAAAAGAAAGGTGAAAACATTGCAAAATATCCCAGGCCCTAAAACAGTAAATGAAATCCTGAAGGAAAATAGTATAGAACAAGAAAACAAAAAAATTATGCCCAGAAAATGATAAAGAAACAAATAGGCAAATTATATCAAAAGAAATAATGAAAATACCTTCCTGTAGTTTTCTAGTGACACACCAGGTCTCTTAGCCAACGACTCATTAACATTTGTTGGGCGTGGATCAAAACTGATTATTGAGATCTGAATTAGAAACTTTTCTCACCTCAGAAATTAAAAGATACTCCCATGCAGCAACAGAATCCGATTCTAATGAAGGAAATTCAGTGAAGCACCACTGTAATTCTCTGATCAGCACATACTGTCTTGTTACACCAAGTAGCTGTTTAATAGAATTATCCTCTAATGTCTACTTCAAATCATAACTGCATTTTTAATACTGACACAAAATTGTGAGGGCTTGTGAATACCGTCAATTTGCTTAGCTGATGAAGTAGGGTAGAAATAGGAGATGTAATGAGAATGAATGTGAGGAACATTGTGCAAAAAAACAATTGACAGTTCAAGAGAAACAGACCCATAAAAATAGCCTTAAATATTATTAAAATGGTACTCTGGGTCATTCATGCCACTTGATTACTTTAATGTTTGTAACTGTATGGGACAAGGGCTTGACATGAAGAAGGGAATGGCTTTTGCACAGTGGACTATTCAAATTGAAAAATTGGCCAAGTGCATGACGGGCACTTTGCCTTCCTTTGAAGCATCTTGCATTTGCCAAGCAGAGGGGAGAATATTAGACTTGATGGATCATTGGCTTAATGGAGCATGGCAGAACCTATTAAAACTACCTGGCAGAGGGCATTCTTCCAAGCACAAATTTGGCATTAAAAGTAAATTTATATATTCTTCTGAGCTTCCTTATATTAAAATTGCAAGTTTTCTGTTACAACTTATTAATTTTATGTAGCCTGATTTTTTAGTGCTGCACACTGATTTACAGATGACCTCAGAATCACAGTAATTTATTATGAGACTGAGAAGAAATGAGCTAGTCTGGAATTTGGAAGGGAACAGCAGTGTTGGTGAATTATTTTATATGTCACATTTCTAGCTTGCTTTGCTAGAAAAAGATCATGTGAGAGGAGGCTACTTTTCTAAATTGCCAGATAAACAAGCAAGTCATGTGTTAAGGTTCACAAAACTGAGAAATGTGGTGGTCTTGTGACAGAAGTACTTCTAGCTAAAATGAAAGGAATAGTATTGGGAAACCAGAGATATAATTCAGTGATCACTGTCTTTATTATCTTTCAGCAAGAATAATGCCACAAACCTACTTAGCTCACAGACATAAAACCTCTTATCAGAATTAACCCAAAATTAAGAAATCGAAACCTTTTTAAAGGCAAAAGCAGGGCTGTAACAGATAAATATCTCAGAATTACATCATTCTCCACTGGCCTGGCTTCCAGACAGTGCTACAAATCCTCTACCAAAATTTACAGGCACCTGTCTTGAAAGCAGTTAGATGTTTTATCTGCTTCTCTCTCCTCCTTTGTTAGAAAGCTATTGTAGAACCTTGCCTCTTTGTCCAAATAACTCATTTTCCATGGCTGGCCCACTGCTGAACACCATAATTGTGGTCTATGATGATGTGCAATAGCACAGCACCATACACCTGATTTGTGCACCTCCACGTCATTTACATCATAATTATCAAATTACTTCAGAGCCTGGGTGAACATCCCACAGTGAGAAATCATAGCAGCAAAGGAGATTATCACATTGCCTAACTTGTTGTATCTAATTTAAGTAATGAATTAGGAGTCTGTCTTCCCAGCTTCTTTATATATGAATGGAGGAAAGGAGTGGCTTTTCCACACAGTCATTTTAAATGCCCGTGTTAAGGAGTGTCACAGGAGTTTTCCAATTTAGCCACCTGTATTTGGTCCCTAAAGTCAGGTGCTGCATTGTAGTCACAAAGGGGATGCTCTAAAAGGAATGGAAAATCCTTGCTTTGACAGAGGATATGACTTCATATTGGCAACAAAACGGAGATGGAAGAATTCTAGAATTTTGTGAAACACAGAAGTGCCAAGGACACTAATTTGAATCCATACTAAAAAACATGGATATCATGTGATGTCATTAACTGGACAAATCGGGGTCATTTATAACTGCTAACACTCAACTTGTGGTTGTATCTTGGTACTTTTGCTAACAAATCATATTGTAAAACCTTGAAACAGGGACAGAAATAAAGCCAGAACTAAAAGACCAAGGCATTTACTTAGGTCAGTGGTTTATAAAACAGATAAACACATGTTTATCATCTTAAATACTTCACCAAACAAGTTTTAATTTTTAGCAGGATAAAAAGAAAAAAAAAGTTCAACTAAAAATCTGTTACTCTTGATACTTCCCTTTTCCTCTGTGCTTTTCTCTTTTCCTTATTTAAAAAGTATATATATGCTATATATAGATTATATATATATATATATATATATATAAATTTACACAGAGGTTTTAAAAGAGCAATTCCATCTGACAGCCTCTGAACTGGTTGCTTTACGATGTCTTTGTTGGGAAGAGGAGCAGTTCAATTTGGTAACTTGTTTTTCATTAAAGTGAGTTCATGGATTTTTTACTGAAACAAAAGAGAATTCTTTGCAAACATGGGGAGAAAGAGGTCAAAGGCAATCAGAACTGAAGAAAAAACAGCTACTGCCAATGATGTTTGAACTTCAGCCATTGCTAAGTCATACAGAACAGAAGTTTTGCTTTTCCAGCTTTATCTTTTCAGTATTACCACAGGCATATTAGAGCATAGTGAGCACTTTGAGACACCAGCTCCACTAGAATCCATTGCTAGAAGTGTGTTTTCAGATGACAAAAGGATTACTGCTAAATTTGTTCTAACTCCTATCAGATTTGGATATTTCCTTGGGAAAAGGATGCAAGGAAAACAGGTAGAGGACATGAGGAAGAAGCTGAAAAAGAGAGATATATCCTAGAGACAGTATATGAGATCACAGAATGGTAGGGGTTGGAAGAGACCTTTAGAGATCTAGTCCAACCCCCCTGCAAAACCAGGTTCACCTAGATCAGGTTGCATAGGAACACATCCAGGAGGGTCTTGAAGACCTCCAAGGAAGGAGACTCCACAACCCCTCTGGGCAGCCTGTGCCAGGGCTCCCTCACCCTCACAGTGAAATAGTTTTTTCTTACGTTTAAGTGGAACTTTTTGTGTTCCAGCTTCATCCCATTACCCCTTGTCCTGTTGCTAGATACAACAGAAAAAAGGGATGTCACAACCTCCTGACACCCACCCTTTAGATATTTGTAAATGTTAATAAGATCTCCCCTCAGTCTCCTCTTCTCCAGACTAAACAGCCCCAGTTCCCACAGTCTTTCCTTGTATGAAAGATGTTCCAGTCCCCTGATCATCTTGGTGGCCCTGCACTGGACTCTCTCCAGAAGTTCTCTGTCCCTCCTGAGCTGAGGAGCCCAGATTAGCATCTTCTGGCAGTAAAGTCAGCAAAAGGCTGATGGCATTTGGTTCAACTTTTGCACCTGAGCAGGGTGTCTGTCAGTTTCAGAGAAACAAAAGCTCAAAAACATTATGGCAAGTCCTGGAATGGAATGTAACAAATTATTTTTTTAACAGTAAAGATCCAGAAAGATGTTAGCCATTCCTATTTAAATCTGATAATAAAAGCAAGCTTCTAATTACCAGTTTGGAAATGTCATGCAAATTTTGTCTTCATGCTGTTTTATAAACTCTTCAAAAGACTTAATTATTTCCATCAGACAACTCATAGGCATATTTTGTCATTGTTTGAGTATGCAACTTCTTTCTAATATAAAATTATACAATATATTTGCAAACGAAAACCATTTTCAAACACTTTTCTGGCCATTTAAAAACCTCAGTCTAGCCAACTATCTACCATTCTGTTGATGTTCAGAGCTATAGAGATAATGTAGCTGGATGGCATTTAGACAGGATGAAGAAAATTGTCCTGATTCAGATTTAATCTTAACATCACAGCATGTAGAATCACTCAAATGATTTTACCTTCAAAATGACATTTTTATATTAAGAAATTGCTTGTCCTCCATGTTTACAGAAGATA
Organism: Colius striatus; assembly: GCF_028858725.1. Taxonomy (NCBI): domain Eukaryota; kingdom Metazoa; phylum Chordata; class Aves; order Coliiformes; family Coliidae; genus Colius; species Colius striatus. The sequence goes on from NC_084761.1 coordinate 25,383,688, forward strand.
AACAAGAGTTTATGGGGATAACCAAACATAACTTTGCTTAATTGTTAGACTGTCATTTACAATGGACAAGACTTACTCTCACTTCAGGTGCTAAAGAGATATATTTCAGTCTTGTCTGTAGAAATCTGGAGCAGGAAATCTGTTTTAAAGCCTATTAAAGATTTGTTTCTGCACAAAATTAATGCCTATGTACATGCCTGTCGTAAAGCATGCATAATGAAAAGAGGATCACATCTGTGATACTGAAATGAATAATAACTTTCTCTTAATTCTGAATTCCTTATTTTTTTTCCTTTCCTGTTTTTCTTTTTGCACAAAGGATCATTTTTTTGTCTTTTACCTATCTTTCTACCAGGTCCCAACTACAAAGCTACCTCTTCCTATTCAAAACTTGCAGGGTTTAGCTTCCTCCATCCTGTTAATACCACACTCAGCTGAACAGCTTCACTTCTGAGGAATTATATGAACATGATGAATGGGCCTTGCGCAGCAAGGCCCGTGAGCAAAGTACAAAAAGGGGACCCAAGTATATCTCATTTTTTCGTGCTTCATAAAAGTGTTTTCATTTTAAGCCTTCTAGTGTTGCCCAGGTGTTTGCTTGGGAATGGTCATGTTGCCATACATACAGATGTTTAATGCTTATAGAATGCTTTATATTTTTCAAAGAGCTTAAAGAACAGTAAGATTTGCTATAGTGTACCCAGTACTGAAAATGTTCAGGAAAATCTAAGTTCATAACAAGTCTAGGGCCAGATCAGCTGCCCCACAGAAAAAAACAAGACAAAAAAAAGCTTGAAATTGCTTTCAAAAGCAATCATATCTGTCAGCTGTAAAGAGAAGATGATTGCTTCTTTTCTTTACAGCAGCCACAGAAGACACTGAAAAGGCATAAGCTGTCACAAGTAACAACTTTCCTGTCAAAGGACATGCAAGATATCGAGAGAGCTGGAAAGTGAGCAAAGTGGTAGCTTTTCACACTGATGACATCTTGGGCACAAACTTATTTCTGCAAAACTCTGCTGATGAAAGTGGAGATAAAAAAGATGTTTGTGGGTAATAAGCCAAGACAATTGCATAGAGAGGTTACTTCTCAAATGGCCTGGACTGATGCCTTTTGCTTTCTGAATATGTTTCTTTGAAGCATGTAGGTAAACATTTACATACCATGATGCTGGCCTGCAAACACCTCCTCTTCCAGATCATAGTTAAATCTAAGGTTTACTAGAGCTTTCAGATTGCACGTATTTATGAGAAGCTTGCCCTCATCTGTGCAGTTCTGTGCAGACAGGAAATATAAGGTCTCAAGGGCTTTCCCTTTTATTAGAACATAAACATTAATTTGGTGAGCTTTTAAGTAATGCATTGGCAAAAAGCATTAAAACCCCCAATTTTGACATACATTTAAAATCAGGACAGGCTGGGGATAAGGAAAATAAAATATTCAGTGTGAAAGCTGATCTCAAACAACCAAAATGTTCATTTCTCTTTCACTGATTCTCATTCACAGCTCAGGAAAATATATTTGGGTCATTGCCCAGCTCCTTGTGCCCTGAATTTGGATTGGCCATCTTGCTGCTGTATTAGCAGCCACTGCTCTATTCCAGGGAATGCTTCTGGGAATATTTTTTTGTATTATAATTGCAATAACAGTAAATACAATTGGTCTTTCAGATTATGAAATACTGAATGTATACAGTTCATTCCACTGAGGGCTGGCTGCTTTTTAAGTGTATTTTCTCTCCTGCCATTTTAGGTAGTGAAGTCAATAGACTGGCCAAATGCAATGAGAGTTTCTTAGGTTGCAGAAAATGTGTATTAATATGCATCCATTACTAGTGTACAAAATAACCTATAAATTATGCATTGAACTTTCTTACCTAGGAAACAATTCAATGACTGATTTAAGGCAATAGTATAGTGTAAAGGAGGTTGATTATAGGATAGCATATTGAAATGAAGATCTACTTTGCTACAATAGAGGTCTCAGAAGCTCTATTGTAGATAGATACAATAGATCTATCTACAAGATAGATCAAGTAGATATGTAGGACTAGGTATAATCCTGTAAGAAACTAACCTGTTTTCTTGCAAAAGACTCAGGTCAGACTCGGCAGTGAAGCACTTTTATTAAGCATTCTTGCAAGAGCGGGTATCCTAGCTAGTAGTCACACTTGATGGATACAACATTCAGTGTTTTATTTCCTATTCCTATCCACAAGGTCCCTCCCTTGTTTCCTCATTGGCTGAGTACTCCAAGGTGTACAACTTAACCCAGGATGCCTAAAATTCCTGAGGTATTTTAGATCTCCTGCACTCCTCTCGGATTTATTAATTCCTTCCTATGATAAGATTTTCAATAGTACATCCTGATCATTACCACATGATTGATTTCCACAATTATTAATGTTAAGGCCCTCTTGTCTTAATCCTTGTCACATCTACTTTATTCTGTAGATGGATATATTTAATGCAAACAATCTATATCTCTATCTCCCAGGCACAGCTGTATCTCATACATACAACCATATACTGACAGCTATATCTAGCTCCACAAACACAGCTACACTCTACAAAAACAACATTGGCATCTTCCACAATCCCAGCCATCCATTGGGATCCTTTGGGATTAAGTTTGGTAACTCTCACAGGTATTTGTGTAGCCTGTTACTAGGCATGATCAGCAATGCTGATTCCTCAAATGCTGTAAATAATATCTTTTAGTGCTAAAATATAGTTAGAAAGTTATTCCTAATATTTAAGATGGATTTTTCCCTTGCCATAAAGAGAGTAGGTTAATTCTTGTTCTGCTCTTGATGCCATGGAGAATAACATTTGGTCATCACGCTTTAATGATAATTTTTACACATTTGATGTCACCTGTCTTTCTCTACATCTTCACTTTCCCATGCAGAAAAAAAGAATTTATTTTCAATTCTTCTTCAAAGGCCTCCATTTCTAAACTTATCACCACTTGTTCACCTTTCCAATTTATCCTAATTCTTTTGGACACAGAGATTGGTACACAAATAAGGAATACTATGCTACCATTTATGCCACATCAAGTTCAACAGAATACCTCACTTATGTTTTATATTTCTCTGGATACCTCCTAGAACAATTGCTGGTGTTGTTTTGGGTTGTTTTTTTTTTTTTTTAGTGTTGTATAAAAGCATTACCTGTGCCTATAATTTAGACTGTCCATTAAAACAGCAAATAAACCCACATCCAGGTCTGAAGCAGTCAAAAGCTGACTTTGAAACTGTTTTGAATATGATCTTTCAACACTTACTTAGTAATGACATCATTTTGTCCAGTGTTTCCTAGTATTCATGTGAGAATAACACTCTCGTCTTGATATAGTAAAACTATAGTAAAACTATAGTAAAACTATATCAAGAGTTTTAACAAAAGTGAAATTATACTGTACTTAGGTTAACTCCTATCCATTAGGCTGGTTGTTCCATCTATAAAACATATGAGCTGGACTTGACCTGTGTTGGTCGAGTCCATGTTGGCTGATTTTATCCTCTCATTCTCTTCTAGATGAATACAAAATGAGTACTCTATACTTTATTCCATTATTGAAGCACCATTGGTCTGGTTATTCTTTCAGTCCTGTTCTCCTGATCTATCTTCTAGTGAATATTAGACCTCACTGACTTGAGTGCAGTACCCAAAGACTGCAGCAAGTCCTGGTAACTGCAGATCTGGTACCACTCATGAGGGTTGGCCACAGCCCAGCAGATTGCTATTTGAGTCCATAGTGATGGGGCAGGTCCAAGATCAAGCCAGGAGGTCAATTCAGCAGGGCAAGGTCAAGATTAGCCAAGTACAAGGCTGGGCACAGGCACATCTATGACATAGCTCAGGCAAGGGTGGAAAATGAAGACCCTAAACATAATTGCACCTTTCAAGTGAAGGAGGAAGCCCTGTTGTGTTTTCCCACAGCTCTTGCTCACTTAAGCCTGACAAAATATTATATGGCAATGGTTAGATGGCATTTCAGAGATGCCCTTCTCACTCTCCTGCTTTAACAGCTGCCTTGGAGGGGTGTAAGAGGTTGCAGAGTCTCTTGGTGCACATAGGGCCCTGAAAATGGCTGGCTCTTGCTAACTTATTTCCCTCCTCTACCCATTTCTTAAAAAAAAATCATTGTAGGACATGTAGATTGAAAATAGAGTTTTTCACTGAAACCAGTCTGATCTAGTTTGAGTGCAGCCATGGCTTCTCAACATTACAGTCTTCTGAAGTTATAGGAAAGACAGGGAGCTTCTGAAGTTATAGGAAAGATAGGGAGCTTATCAATTTGCCTGTATTTCCATAGGCTGGTATATACATAATTACATTCACATTGGATGGACTATTATTCTTCTATAATAGTCCAAGCACATTGATACAGTATTTTAAAGTATTTTAAAGTCTCTTTCTTCTTTTTCCAGTTATCTCTTGCCTGTGATTTGTCTTGTAAGGAAGGGAAATAGCAGGCTGTTTCAGTATCTCTAGACAATTTAAACAGAGAGCTTGTAAGTATCCTTAAGAACAATGAAACAATTTTTGTAGCCATAATAATGAGTAAATAATCATTGATTGGTAAGAATAAAAGATCTAGCTTATTCAAGCATTAGTTTAAAATTATCAGAGTTCTAGCACCTTGGAACTGGGCTGCTTTTTTTGGCATGGGCATTTATCAACAGTTTTGGAAGTAAAGTCCCTATTTTACCCAGAAAAATATTTTATGTTTTCATTGGCAGGTATACAACATTTTTATACTAAAGATGTGATGATCTTATTGCCAAGCATGGGGCTGAGTGTACAAGCTAAGATTAACAGTATAACTTTACCATCTGATAAACCTCACAAGCCCTTATATGCCAATCAGCTAGCTGAATGATACACAAAATTCTTGGCCAGTTAAAGTATATGCATACCCTTTATGGAAACACATAAAATAACCTTTTATTAAAACATTTTTTCAGAATCTGGTGTGAAAGAGGAGACTACCTGCCTTGATAGACAGATACCTAGAAAGACGGAGGCATGTGAGAGTTGTCATCTGCTCCAATTTAGCTGAAGACACTAGTAACAAAAAGTTGTTACTACTAACGGTTGTTGAATCCTCCTAGCAAAACTACCTAGTAGTTAGCTTAGTTCCCTGTGGACAAATAACCACCTTACAAAGATCTCTATCCTACACTATGTAGCAGTTCTGCTGAACTTTAGTGAAGCAGCAGAGTGACTTGGCACATAATCTGCCCTCCCAGTACTAATTCCAGGTGGCTTGGACACTTAACAGCAGGTCATGACTGTGTGGGGCTGTCAACATTGCTGCTTCCACTCTACCTGCCTGTGAAGTAGTAGACTGAATCGATTTCCAGAACTATGAGTCAGGTTTTTCAGAAATAGTATATCCACTCCTCTCCATTTCTGAGAAAAAGTATTTGCTGTGGAATTACTGCCTTGTCTAATTTCTTTCTTCCTGTTCTGCCACAAGTCTTAGCGATGGGCTGAAATAATGTCAACTGTCCTGATAATAAGAAATGCTTATTTCCTTGCTGCTGTGAAGTAAAACAATAAGTTGCTTTAAGATAATATTTGCCTCTAACCACACTTTGACAATGCCCTGAATTTCCACTGAGAGCCTAAACTAATGCTTTAAACACTGCTCCATGGGTTATTTATAGATCCTCTGCTGGCTGGTGATAATGATCCTCCTCAGGCTTAAGTCACAGGCAGAATAATCCCCTGACTTCGAGACCTTCTATTAATCGTTCATGTATTGTTGCTTTGTGGGTGGAGAGCTACGTCCTACCTGTGTGCTTGGGTTTTATTAACTAAACACCTCGAACAGTGTATTGTATTTTTTGAAAGGAGTCTTGTTTCAGAGACCTGGGACCTATAGTACTTTGGCTACTGCAAACATAATCCCAAGAAACTGTGCAAAAAATTGGTTTTACCTTGAGAATATACTTGCTCAGAACCACCATTACTGTCCTCCACATGCCCACAGCTGCAACAGACAAGAGTAATTGTCCCAAACCATACAGTCAAGTAGCTGTGTTGTCTGAGGTATTCAACACTGTAGAACAGCAAAATAATTATTTTCCTCTTTTTATTTTTTTAAATTAATTTGGACAGTAACAAACACTAATCTGATAATAGGAAGGATTGCTCATTATTCAGAAAGAAACAGACACATAACAAATGCTCCCTCGTCTCTAATGTGCCTTTGGGAAAAAACAAAGAAGTAGGCAAATTGAAGCAGAGGGTCTTAAAGTCTTCACAAGGGAGGATGATGAAGCCTTTGCTATTCAGTTTCTTTTACCAACCACTCAAATCTCTTCCAAGATGTGCTTGCTAATGGAGCAGTGCAGGTGCTACACAGGTATTTGGGAGCAGGAGTGAAAGTGGCAGAGGGAGTGGTAACTGCCTCCCGCTGCCACAACAGCACTTGTTTGGATGCTGTGGATTAAAAAAGTGATTCTCTGCTGTTCTTCCCCTAAAGCATATTTAAGTTTCTAGGAGGAAAAGAATGATCTTTGTGCTGGTTTATAGAAAGAGGATACTTTTACTTTACTTAAAAAACCCAAACCAAACCATTTAGCAAGGTTTTATTTTCATGTGAATAGCATACTGGAAAACAAATATTTTCACAAGTTTTAAAACTTGTTATAATTTTATTTCCTTCACCAAATTTTACCCATTTTCCTGCACATGTAACTGTGGGAAAATGAAAAGCATTCAATAAAAATTTTGAAAATGAAAGCATTTGAAAAATCATTGGCATTACAGATTTCCTACCAGCAATTCCACTGTGAGAATGCAATGTGAAAGTAAATGATAGATTATTTTCCCTCACTTTTGATGCTTCTAAACCCTGCTGAGAGTTACAGGTGAGAGGTAATACTTGCGATACAGTCAGTAAAGGCAAATCTTACACTGCTACGCAAATTACAAAAGGTCAAAATTTTGTTAGAGGATCAGGTCCTACACTAAAGATGGGCGACAAAGTACATTTAATTTATTGACCAGAGGTCAAACATACCAAAAGCAATCAAATGTACTGAAAACCAGATCAGAAAATGATGACTGAAAGATCCTGCACAGTACTCAGATCAGACAGTGTGCAGGGGAAGGTGAGAAAGGTAAATTGTCAGGTAATACTGCAAGAACAAAGAACACAGCAGGAAATGCAGATAATGAACAAGAAATTCTCAGGTCATTTAGTCTGCCTTGTGAGGGACTATATCCTCAGCAGAATGAGCTGCTGTGAGTACAGAAAGAACTTTGTCAAATGGTCTCGTCTTTTAATCAGAGAGCTTTTTAGAGTGCAGTTTGTTGGGGCAGATAGGTTTTAAGTACATCAGTAATGTGTGTCTTTTGGTGTTTATGATTTTCTCCAGTTGTTAACATCTCAAATTCTGTAATCAGATGATTCATTGGTAACAGAATATTACTTACACCACCAATAGCTGCTAGAATGCAACTCCATTCAGGAAAATATATTAAACATTAATTTCTAATAGACCATACATGCCATAAAAGAACAGATCAAAAGTCTCATGAGAGTCCTTTAGAAAAACATCTGAAGAGAAAAATCTTTGGGCAAACTCTTTAAAATTTCATTTGAAATTAGGAAGTTGTACTACCAGATAAAAGACAAAAGACAAAAGTACTGTTTGTTAGATGTGCTGATACAATCTTTCATAAAACTTGAAAATACACATATTCCAAGTGTTGAGGGAACTGGTCTCTGGTATTCTACTTCAGTATTTCAAGCAATATGAAGCCAGAAAGAATAAATAGCAAGAAGCATGGCTATGTGCACAACGTGGATGAACTCTCAGAAGAATAAGTGCAGACTTTTCAAAGTTAGGAACTGCCAAATTAAGTTCTGAAGGTATCAGCCTAGCTTCAGTTCAGTCCCTCTGCATGCATATTCTGTGATCCACTGTTTCATCAAACAGCCTTATGCTGCTTTTGTAACCCGTGAAGAGCCTGGGTTGTAAATTGGGATGCTTTCTAGGCCCCCTGCCTAGTGGCACAGAGCTGTTAGAGGTGTGCCCACCTCCCACAGGCAGGTGTGGAGGCTTGGAGACTGAAGGAAAACCTGTGTGTTTGAATAAGCCCCTGCGCTGCCTCTACACCAATGCACACAGCCTGAGGAATAAGCAAGAGGAACTGGAGATGTGGGTGCAGATGCCAGGCTACGACCTCATTGCAGTCACAGAGACGTGGTGGGACAGCTGCCCTAACTGGAGCACAGCCATGGAGGGCTATGTATTGTTCAGGAAGGACAGGCTGAGAAGGCGTGGAGGTGGAGTTGCTCTCTGTGTGAGGGCGCAATTAATGTGTACTGAACTGTGCCTGGGTGGGGATGAGGGGCAGGTTGAGTGCTTATGGGTTAAAATTAATGGGCAGGGCAAGGCTGGTGATACTGTTGTAGGAGTCCGCTACAAGCCACCTGATCAGGAGGAAGAAGTGGATGAGGCCTTCTACAAACAGCTGGGAGCTGCCTCACAATCCCTGCTCCTCATGGGGAACTTCAACATCCCTGATATCAGCTGGCAAAGACACACAGCCAAACTCCCATATGCAGTCCAGGAGGTTCCTACAGATTGTTGATGACAGGTGACTGAGGAACCAACAAGGAGGGGTGTGCTGCTGGACCTGGTACTGACGAATAAGGAGAGTCTAGTTGGGGATCTGAAGGTTGGAGGCAACCTCGGCTGCAGCGTCCACGAGATGGTAGAGTTCAAGATCCTGTGTGGAAGAGGCAGGACACAAAGCAGGACCATGACCCTGGATTTCAGGCGACCTGCTTGGATGGATCTCATGGGATATGATTCTAGAAGGTAGAAGTGCCCAAGAGAGCTGGTCAGTCTTCAAGCACCACTTCCTCCAAGCCCAGGATCAGTGTGTCCCAATGTGCAAGAAAGGACGAAAAGGAGGTAGGAGTCCTCCATGGATGAGCAAGGATCTGCTGGGACAACTCAGGCAGAAAGCAGCCATCTGTGAGAGGTGGAAACAGGGACTGGCTTCTTGGGAAGAGTATAAGAACATTGCCAGGGCATGCAGGGGTGCAACTAGGAAGGCTAGAGCCCTTCTAGAATTAAATTTAGCCAGGGAAGTTAAGGACAGTAATAAGGCATTTTTCAAGTACATCAGCAGTAAAAGGAATATGAGGGCCTGCTACTAAACACAGAGGGTGCCCTTGTGACCAAGGATGCAGAGGAGGCTGAAGCACTGAATGCCTTCTTTGCTTCAGTCTTTGCGGCCAAGGCTGGCCCTCGGGAAGCCCAGCCCAGCAAGGATAGTAGGATGGCCTGGACAACAGAGGACATGCCCTGGGTGGAAGAGGAAGAGGTTAAAGACTTCCTGGCCAAGCAGAGTCCTGCATCTGGGAAGGAACAACCCCATACACTAGTACAGGCTGGGGATTGGCCTACTGGAGAGCAGCTCTGCAGAGAGAGACCTGGGAGTCCTGGTTGATAGTAAACTGAACATGAGCCAGCAATGTGCCCTCGTGGCAAAGAAGGCCAATGGCATCCTGGGATGCATCAAGAATAGTATAGCCAAGGGAGGTTCTTCTCCCCCTCTACTCTGCCCTGGTGAGGCCTCATCTGGAGTCCTGTGTCCAGTTCTGGGCTCCTCAGCTCAAGAGGGACAAAGAACTTCTGGAGAGAGTCCAGCACAGGGCTACCAAGATGATCAGGGGACTGGAATATCTTTCATACAAGGAAAGGCTACAGGAACTGTTTAGTCTAGAGAAGAGATTGAGGAGAAAACCTCATTAATATTTACAAGTATATAAATTGTGGATGTCAGGAGGTTGTGACATCCCTTTTTTCTATAGTAGCTAGCAACAGGTAGGGGTAATGGGATGAAGCTGGGACACAAAAAGTTCCACTTAAACATAAGAAAAAACTATTTCACTGTGAGGGTGATGAAGCCCTGGAACAGGCTGCCCAGGGAGGTTGTGGAGTCTCCTTCCTTGGAGGTCTTCAAGACCTGCCTGGACATATTTCTGTCAACCTTATCTAGGTGAACCTGCTTCTGCAGGGGGTTGGACTAGATGATCTCTAAAGGCCCCTTCCAACCCTACTATTCTATGATTCTATGACATTTGGGTACTCTGTGGTGACTGTATATAACCCTTCCTGCTAGTACTGTAACCCTAGCCACAGCCCATGTGGAACCTTAAAATTCACTTAAATTTATCTCAATTTCTGTAAGGAAGCAGAAGGTCTATCTGTGACACAAAGAATAATTCCTGGTGAAATCTAAACCCTTAGGCCACAGGATGAGGAGATGACTAGGACTTTGCAAGGAAGAGGATATCTTGTTTGATTTTTTTTTTCTAATATCAAACAGCATCAGTTTCCCTGAGTTCCACTCTGAGAAACAGCAAAATGAAATCCTCACAGTGAACTCCATTAACCTTATGCACAGGCCATGTTAGCGGTTCAAATTTTCTAAACAGTTGGAAATGGACATTCTGATAAGAGCTGTTGTATATTCTCAATATAGGTGCTGCTGTTAGTCTTCAGTGTAGTGCTAACTTGTGCAAGTGTGCGCACAGAACTGTATGTGTGCATGTAAATAAACACACTTGATTTAATTCTCCTTCTTGCAGAATGGAAGATGATGCTTTCCAACGGGAACAATGTTTAAGAACAGTGAACGAGAACTAAACAAAGGATAATGATAGTGCTTCAGAAGGTAAGCCACTACAAATACTTTGTACAGGCTACACATTCTATAGACTGTGTACTTGGTCTGTATTTTTGTACAGACTACACTAGTATAGCAGTGTACAGACCTGTCTATCAGATGACCAGATGCTTACAAAATTTAAAAAGCCCGCTGTATCTGCAACCATATTTGAGTATCCATGTTAGTTTCCTGAGACTGCTGCTAGCAAATATGAAAAGGAATCACATAACCAAGCACTTCACTTGATTGCAAAGAACTAAGCTAGCAGTGATGCAGAGAACACAAAATAGATCATTCAGTCACAGTGTTGCAAAGCATCTGCAAAATATGTAAATAAATAAAACCCTGGAGATTTTGTTAAAATTCTTCAAATGAGTCTACAAAACAACACTTACCACAGAACTTCATTAAAGAGAATTAATGACATAATGTCTCTGTGTTTACTTCTTCAGAACAATTACTTGAGGCAGGAAATCTTTAGATAAAAACCTCTAATGATGCTAAGTCTCCTATCTAACCTCCTTCCCGAAAACATTGCAGTTAATGATGACAAATTATTTCCTTTTGTATCATAATAAAATTCAGTCTTTGTATGTGGTTCAATAAGAACAAGAGATGATTTGGCCTCCTCTTTTCTGATTTTAAATTTAAACTGGTAATTAACTTATGAGAAGCTCACAAAGGTGGAAAAATGTTTTTCTTCTTTTGTCACTGTAGTTTTTATTTGCTCTGAACTTGCAATAACTAATAGATCAATTTTAAGAGGCCAGCAAATTCACAAGTTCTGGGGTACAGTGAATGAGGGACTCTGCATGTGCTTTTCTGTTCCATAGGCTGCAGAGAAAACAGGAGAAACCCACAATAGTGCCAATTAAACCATGTTCTTTCTGTGATTTTTTTCCTGTCATGTCTAGACTGTGGTATGTAAGTACTCAGGTGGGAGAGCTCCTTTCCAGACAATAGTATCCAAGGGCCACATACTGTGGATCCACGTCTCATCTGATCAGCTTATCTACTGATACCTCTAAATGTAATGTGAGCTAACCGCAAATTTATAGTTATTATGCAAAAAAACCCCAAAACTTTGGCCAGTTCTACTTATATCTGCTGAGAAAAGGGTCACAGTTTTCCAGAAGAAATTGTAGAGAGAGGGATTAGGTGTCCAAGTAGGGATTGCAGTGTTGTTCTCCAATTCAAACATTACAAGTTTACATCTGACTCTACAAAAAGTACTATTGTTAGTGACAATGAGTCCTCTACTACCTAAGGTATTTGCACAAACCTTTTGCACTTAAAAATGCCTACTATTAGGAATATGTATGTAGAGAAGGCTCTGAAAATGCTGATACACTACAATAATAACATGTACTCCCAAATAGATGACACTGGAATTTAAATCCCAACAGTAACTGAAGTGTCTCCTACTAAAGCTGTGTTATGACAGTCCTTGCTGCAAGAGCAATGGCAGCTTAAGACATAGCTATCCACAGTTGCTTCTTACTTCTTGGCCAGAAATTGCCCCGGCAGTTCGGCTAGTGGAACAAATCACTGCAGTGCTCCTCATCAACAGTGGCACAGACGTCAGTCCATCTAATTCAAACTGCTGCTGTGGCTATGTGAAGTAACTCGGCAGATTTTATACTAAAGTGGGTAAGGAGAGCTCATGTAGTCTGTTCCCTGTCCAAATTGTGGAGATGTGACTGCCTGCAGATAGCTGCTGCTGCTTACAACTAGGAGAGACCTTCTGCACAGATTGTCTGATGATCGCATAATGCTGTTTCCAATGCTACCTTGAGGCAGACTGGAATCAATAACAGTTGCTGTAAAGACTCCTTATCAGTCTGGATAAAGCCAGAGACTCTACAGAAGCAGAGTCTTTTTAAATGCTTGAAAAATATAAAACTGATGTTTGAGGCAATGTAGGTCTACAGATACTAGGATTCATTATGAAAGCTCTTACCGAAACAGTCAATGAAATGATGCAAAATATTTTGTCTGAGTATGACCTTTCCTTTGCACATGCAAAAGCAAAAGAAGGACATTTAATTCAATATTGCATATCTTTTACGGGAACTGAATAACAGTAAGGCATCGACAAACTTGTTAGAAGGTCATCAGGAAGTTGTTAGCTGAACAAAAGGTTGTGGTAGTGACTTTGTTAGTGGAACTGAGCCACAAGGGCTGAGGAAGAACTTTCACAGCTCAAAGAACTGGTGATACTTTCCTATAGGTCCAGCACAGAATGTAAATGAATATATTATAATTTTTTGAAGTACTTGCTGGAACTTTCTACTTCCTGAATTTAAAACACACAGCACTGCAATTCAAGCAAGAAAAACAAAAAGGCACACATAAGAATGAACTCTCTTGCCTGAGTCTAAAATGTAAACAAAGCCTGCCCCACCCCCCCAAATACCCTCCATACTCCTCCAATGCCCCAACAGCAGCCCTCCTTCTCACATGCAGAAGTAAACCTGATGCTTCTCAATCCCAACTCTCAGATAACTGTCTTGCCCAGGCTATTTTAGCTCCTAAAGAACTAATTACTGCTTTAAATTAGAGGGCTCCGTTTTAAAATAGTTTCCCATTCCCACGTGGCTTTCTACCCTATTTGAAAGCCTGGGTAGCTTCCCGCTCTTCTCATACCACAGTGGCAAGGCTGGGCTGGGCTGGAGTTCACCATCAAAGATGATCAGGGAAGTAGGCTAGAGTATGGATGCTTATCTGCTCACAGTGATTGGGTCTCAACTGTGAGATCAAGGGCTGTGGTGCATGTGTGTGTGCTCTCCCCTCATCCCAATTGTGTACCTGGAACAGCCTTTCTGGAAAGAAAACTGGAGTATTTTGCTCAGAGGTGAGCCTAACACTCATAGTGAGATCCTCAGTTGTGACAGATAGATCAGAGCTGTAAGTTTTCACCACATGCACCTGCTAGTCGAAGCAGACCATCATCTGTAAGTCCCAGCCAGGCCCTAATTGAGGCAAATGTGTCTTGAGAGCGGGAAGATTCTTAATACAACTAAAAGGCTATGTCAAGGTCCCAGGCTGGGATTGTTTTTTCAGAAGACAGATCAACAATGCAGCTGGCAAATATCCAGGACACAGCTTCCCAGCCCTTTCCAAGCTTCCAGCTCATCCCATCTTCTCTCTTAGCTCTGCAGCAGATGCATTCACTTAGCAGTCCTAAGAAGGGGAGCAGGGGCACTCTGTCAGAAACTTACTGCTCTGCCAATGTACATTTTCTTGTCATCTCTGCTCTCCCTGCCTCTTTTTCCAGTACATCAGCATCAAACTCCTCCATCCCCAAACCTTTCATGCGACCACAGATGCCCAGGACTTTGAAGGTGGGGAGAGGTCAGTTAGAGACACAGCAGTAGGTAGGAAGGAATCACAAAAAGAAAAAAAAAAGAGAACAAATATTTTTAAATAAATCAGCAATCAGGAGGATTAAGTGATTGTAGATCATTATACCAAACCATCACTTCTGTCATTGTCATCAGAGCCCTGTCAGAGCCTACCCCATTGGTTTCAGCGGCTTTTGGATTAGATCTGGAATAAATATAAAGTATTAAAAGATGTGATTAAAAACAGTGGCAACTCTAGGACTAGCTTGGCCAGTCTAAAGCCATCTTTATGTATGAATGATGCACCCTGCTTAGCAGTCTGCTACATCACTGCTAGGCTACTTGCTTTCAGAGGATGTCTGTGGATAACAGGGACAAAAAGAAATGCATCTAGGGGATACTATTTGATGTAGAGCTGTGATAGGGCTGCTACCTGCCAGCAAGATCTGACTCTGGACTGACGAAGATATTCATTCTAGATTGAAATACTAAGTTGGCATCTACAACGTGGTAGGCCAAAAGAGAGTAGGTTTGTTTTTTTTGTGGAAGTGCAAGTGCTAAAGTAAGCAGTTCTCCTTTTTGCTAAGTCTGCAAAAGCAACGGCTATCATTGTCAAAGTCAAAGGAATGCTGTCAATTTAGCAGAAGCCCAGGTTCTAAAGGATTTCAAGTTACACTTGTAAAATCTGGTGACAGCAGAGTTGTTTTTTATATCGCACAGATAATACTGAAAACAGTTTCCATAATAAGTTTTAATTTCAGTTTCTCTCCTTCCCCATCCCTTGTAACTTTCAAAATAATAACAATAAAATGTAAAATCTGTAAACAAGTTTCAAAGCAAAGTTCTTAAAAACTCCAGTGTTCCCTAAAACCTCATGTTACATTTTGTCTTCTGATAGCATCTATAAGGGACGTTTGCTTTTGAAACTCACCAAAGAAGCATTAGGAAATAATCTACAGACTTTTGAACAGTTTTCTACCACTTTTTGACTCATAGCAAATCCAGTATTTGTGAGCAGTTGTCTGAAAGGCCTAGGTTTGTTTACTTGACTCACAAAATAGTAACAATTGTATTTCTCCAGCAAACTGCTGGGAATCTTTGAGAAAATGTGTTAATGTTTGTTACATTGCTGACCCACTTGCCACAATGCAGTGTTGTCTAAAGCACAAAGAAAATCCCTCTGGAAAGAATAATATGATTTACTCCTATACAAGGTCACGTAAACGCATTCATGAGAACTCACAAGTGTTTCTGATGAATATTTGAGAAACACTTAAATTCAGTTAATGGAAAACAACTCACAGGTCCCCTTCCCTTTACAAACTCTGCAGCTTGGTGCTGTGCTGGGTTCAGAAAATATTCTGCACACTGCTTTGAAAAAAGCACAAGCATTTCCTGAAAAGGCACTTTGAGACAGTACACTTCCCAAAGTGTTACCGACTCGTTCCTTGTTTAAAAGAAAGCTTTCTGGCCATCATGGGAAAGAGGGGAAGGAGTTTGTCTATAGATAAACCCTTATGGAGCCTGGGAAGCAGGCTAACTACAGGCAGAAAAGGAAGTTGTGCAGGTCCTTCTGCTGGAAGATGGGCAGCACTTCCCTGATCTTCCCTGAGCCAGCACCTGAGCACTCTTCCTGCTCTGCTGGGCTCAGAGACTGGGAAATGTGGGAATGGTGGAAGGCAGGAGAGAGCACACTTCAAGCAGATTGACTGTGCTGTCTTTTGCGCTTTCAGATAGACCACGTTGAATGGGGCTTTGAGCAACCCGGTCTAGTGGAATGTGCCCCTGCCCATAGCAAGGGGGTTGGAAGTAGATTATGTTTAAATTCTCTTCCAACTCAAATAATTCTGCAATTCTCTCATTCTACAAAACAATTTCAGTGAGTTTTCAGATGTAGTTTATGTCCTTTCAGTGCTAAGGAATGACCTTGTGGTGCCCCTTCATGCCATGCGGGGAGAGCAGCAGATGTAATCTACCTTGACTTCAGCAAGGCTTTTGACATTGTCTCCCATTACACCCTCATGAGAAAGCTCAGGCAGTAAGGGTTGGATGAGTGAATGGTGAGGTGGATTGAGAACTGGCTGAATGACAGAGCCCAGAGGGTGGTGATCAACAGAGATGAGTGAAGTTGGAGTCCTGTGGCCAGTGGAGTTCCACAGGGACTGGTTCTGGGACCAGTCTTGTTCAACATCTTCATCAATGACCTGAATGAGGGGACAGACTGCAAGTTGTCTGATGACACCAAATTGGGAGGACTGGCTGTTTCCCCAGAAGGCTGTGCTGCCATTCACTGGGATCTCGACCAGCATGAGAGTTAGGCAGAGAGGAACCTCATGAGGTTCAACAAGGACGAGTGCAGAGAAAGGAACAACCCCATACACCAGTAGAGGTTGGTGATTGACCTGCTGAAGAGCAGCCTGCAGAGAGAGACCTGGGAGTCCTGGTTGATAATAAACTAATCATGAGCCAGCAATGTGCCCTCGTGGCCAAGAAGGCCAATGGCATCCTGGGATGCATCAAGAGTGCGTCCAGCAGGTCAAGGGAGGTTCTTCTCCCCCTCTACTCTACCCTAGTGAGGCCTCATCTGGAGTACTGTGTCTAGTTCTGGTCTTTCCAGCTCAAGAGGGATAGGGAACCTCTAGAGAGAGTCCAGCACACAGCCACTAAGATGATCAGAGGACTGGAGCATCTTTATTATGTGGAAAGTGTGGGACTGTTCATCCTGGAGAAGAGGAGCCTGAGGAGGGATGCGGCAACACTTTTTTTTTTGTAGTGTCCCGTGAGAGGACAAGAGGTAATGGGCTGAAGCTGGAACACAAAAAGTTCCATTTAAATATAAGAAAAACCTATAAACTGTGAGGGTGAGGGAGCCCTGGCACAGGCTGCCCAGGGAGAGTGTGGAGTCTCCTTCTCTGGAGATTTTCAAAACCTGCCTGGACGCATTTCTGTGCGATCTGATCTAGGTGGACCTGCTTTAGTAGGGGAGTTGGATCTCTAAAGGTCTTTTCCAACTCCTACCATTCTGTGATTCTGTGATAAGAGTGGTAAAGCCATTTTCACTGCTGCCATAAGAAGCATCCAGCATTTGAGACAACAGCTTTTGAAACAGCACAGAAATGGATAAAAGTTTTGTCTTTTTGACACCTACAGCTTAGGTGACTTTCATCTTTAGTTCAAGGATACTGGTGTTAACTGCTTTCAAGTGTGGTTTAGGACCTTCAGGTAGACAGAGAGGACACAATGTGCAAACAGAAAATGCTGAGCTATCATTTTCCAGTTATACATGAGAAAGAAAAATTGAAGAGAGGATTTTTTTAAGGCAAAAACCAACTCAGTCTTGCACAGTGGCAAACAGCAGACTAGCCAGAATACAAGCAGGCAAGCTGTGAAGCTGTGTAGTTTAACAAATATGAAAGAATGCTTGCTTACACATTACTTATGCTTGTAGATATAATTTGTGAAGTATTTATTAGGTAAAATAATCAAAATCATATGTCTCCAAAGTTGTGTATTAGCAATGATACTCAGATTATTGCTAAGTGTTACCACTGGCCAGCTTTCATCATGTTTTTTTACCAATAACAGTACATTTATTTGTACTGCTTTGTGCCCTACCCAGGCTAACTGGGATCTGCAGTGATTACACTGCAAATGTGTCAGCAATATTTCATCTGGGTCTGTAGGGAATATTAAGGGCATACACCCTGCCTCCACAGATGTCATGGACAAAACTGTCAGTAATTTCAACAAGAACATGACCAAGCCTTGCTCATCCTTAAGTGTTGTAAACCTTGAAGGTAAGATGCAGTATCTTTCTAATACAATGCTTATAACCTTTAAATGCAGAGGTATCCACATTGAATTAAGACACTGTCCTTACATCTTTGTCAGTGCTTCACCTATGTTTTTTCCCATTTATCCTGTAAGACTCTCAGAAGATCTGTGAAGTGTCCATACAGCTGTTGCTTCACTTGCTCATAGGAGCAGGCACTGCTCTAGCTGAATGTGGGCATCTCTTTGGTCTTGTAGCAATACTATAGAAACAGATATCTCCAAAGTATTGAAAACTGATGACATTATAGATCTGTGATGTGTGAGAGGATCTCTCAGGACAACTTCAAAAGCCCTTGGTCACATAAGGCACAAGCATTTCAAGTGCTGAACACGAGTAGATTGCATCGGAAAATAATTTGTTGCACAGCTAATTATCACTGCCTCCTGTGTTAAATGGTTCTCTACGAGAACAATTTTGAGAGCCTTTGGCCTGGATTTCTTTGCAACAATTACTGCCTTTCATAGATACCTTTCTTTTCCTTCCGGTATATGTTTGATTTTTTTTCCCCCTCTTTATCTCTTCTTTCACTGCGAAATCATTTTCCTAAAAATTGCACTTAAGCATGATTATTCCCTCAGTTGCACAATTACATCACCTCTTAAAATCTGTTACATTTTTGCATGAAGAATTCACTGTTGGATTCCCGCACTCTTTTTTTTTTTTTTAAATCAAAAATGAACACGTAACAAAAGGCATAAACCCCCACAAAGTCTCAGGATTATCCTACTACACAGCAGTCACTGAAACAGCAAGTTGAAAACAGCTTCTCCAACAAAAACACAAGAGGAGGTTAAAAGAAATGTAAGTGGGTGTTTGTCATCATAAAAGACTTGTTATACAGAGCTGGCATTAAACATGGGGTGATATCCTGCGTGTGTCTTTATACACCCCAACTGCAAGTCTGTGAGAATTTCCAAAGTACAAAGAACACAGAATCTAAGCCAGAATTATTTGTAAACATGGGATAGATGGGATTTATGTAAAAGGCTACTGCAGATTTATGAATCCAGGAAAGGACATAATTAAAAAGGAAATTAAAGTTAAAAATAGTCACAAACCACCGAAAAGACTGTACTTTCACCTCTTTCTCTGGCAACTGCGTGTTACACCCACTTGCTATGTGCCATTTCATTCTTCTAGATAACTAGTAGGGCCAGGAATGGGGTCTCCGGTTTAAAAAAGAAACTTTACTTGGTAAATAGTTCTTATTGTATGTTGAAAATTGGTTTCAGATTGCCTAGACAAAAGGCTTATACAATTTGCCTACACATCTAGCACAAAAAGTATTCTAATAGTGTGATTCGGTATAATGCATTTCTTTTGAGAACAGGAATAACTAAAAAGAAAAGAAAGTTAAAAAGGAAAACTAAAGCTAACCTACCACCTGGTGACATTTATTACCAGCAGAACACCATAAAATGTGATGTGGTGTTAATAAAATGATGCTGTAGAGCTATAAGACGTGAACACTGAAGAAACAGAAGTAACTGCTTCTAGTTACCCTACAGACAAATCTTTATAGGGCTATAGACATCCAATAAAATCCAGCATAATTCAATAATGCAACTAGATGGAAACAAAATGGGGAGAAAGAGTCAAGATGTAGCTCTATGGTGCCGGTTATTGCTGTTACCTGTGACATGGCTGGTGGCACTGGGGCAACGTCAGGAAGCAGGAAGGATGCCTGGGGCTTCAGGGTCTTCCAAATATGCACTCGAAGCTAGGCAGAGGTTTTTAATGTGTTCAGTGAACAGGTCATAGGAAAACACAACAGGCTAAAAGAAATCTCTGAGATCATGATAACAGCAATAACATCCTTAATAGCAACAATTTCCTCAATAGTAAGTAAGTTATAATCTGTATAAAAAAAAAATCTGTACTGAAAAAGGAAGCATTAACACAATTAAGGTCATGTGTGCCCATCTAGTGAGTGGCATGGAAGACAGATGAGAAAAGCAGGTTTTAAAAAATATTAAGTGAAGGATTTTGTGAAAAATGTGTGCAGGTGCAGCATTAGGACACTCAAGTCAATTTTAGTAATTGTTAGATATAGTGATGGGATATCATGGGATCCCTACCTGTTTGCTCGCCTTCATCTGTGATCTTCTGAAATTAAAACTAACAATTTTTCACAGAAATAGGATTTTTAGTGCTGTCTGTGCTGAGAACAGTTTTGACAGATGAATTTTAACAAGTGTAGGTAAAAGATTTTGATTTCTACAAGCTAAGTCCTGGGCTTACTGAAATCAGTGTCCATTTTATGTGGTTTGATTCCTGTTTTCTCACAGGATAATCTGTATGCCAAAGATCTGAACGAGATGCACAAGATCTTCCCTGTGAATGTGGCTAAACAGCACTTAGAAAATGCAGATTTCACAATAACACTCATTAATCACATCAGAAGGGAATGGTTTTAAAAAAATGTTTGTGTGAAGAAACTAAATAAAACATCGCACGTTCTGTTAGTAATTTTCATATACCATTCTGACTGTTGATCAAAGTGAAAACTATATTGTTTTCTTTAGATGAATATGACAGTGTACCCTTCATACAGGGTAAATGATATTTTGCTTTAGACTTTATTTAGGAATTTAATGAAGAATAGCTTGATCATTCTACATTTTCCTATGTCCATACAAGATTTAGGTGAACAGATCCAGACACCAATTAACTACTCTTAGAGCAAAGAGGATTTCTTCCAGCTCAGGAGGAACCTGTTTGGGAATTAGTTTTTGAGTACACCATGAGATGGATAACTTCCATTGAAAGATCAAAAAACTTCAGTGAAACTCCTTGGATAAATATGCTTTGGAAGCAAAAAAGATGACAGCAAGTATGAAAAGTATGGAATAAATTAGTTCTGTATCTGGTAACAAGTGAATTCCAGCTCTGGCAAATTAAGTATTTAACAGAAATTATTAATATTTGTTTGTTTTCTGAACCTAGTGCCTGTGCTGTTTTCCTTAGATGAAAAAATGAAGGAATGTAAGATTTTGCCATTAAGCTAAAGGATGTGTTTCTGACCCACTTGCTGCTGGCTGGGGACTTATGTTATACGGAGTTACAGTGAATGTAGCAAGTATTCTACATAAGAAATATTTCTGTTTATTTATGTCTAAAATCAGTGAGTTTTTTTCCAATGCTGATGTTATTTAGAGAAAGTGCAAGCCAACCAGTACTTCCATTTATATACTCAGAGCTCCAGCAACTTCAAAGCACTCACTGAAGCACAGCTGAAGACAGAATTTACTTTCATAACATACAGCGCAGTAGTAATATGCTTTTTTCTATTTATTTGTCATTATTTTCTCAGAGCTGGGTGAACAAGGGAAATATTTAAAATTCTGAGTTGGTTATCATGCTGCTTTTGGTCCACCCAAGCTGGAGCCCAATCTAATGTGCAAGATGCCTGTGTCTGCACTCTGCAGATTCCTGTAATACTGAACACAACACCAACCAAGAAAACAATTCCCCAATGATACTGTTAGAGAGCTCTCTGCAAGAGATTTCTTGACAAAGACTTTTCAATCTGATAAAGACTATGAAAGGAGTCTTTACGGTTTTCTGATTAAATGAATTGCCTCATAAAGTAATTGATGCTGGTGAATTAGGTTCTAACTCTTCAATGGTAAATACATGGCCTAACCAGGGGGGTGTAGCAGGAGTCTAGGGGATGTAGATGGATTGTGGTGATGGGAGAAAGGGTGAGGACAACAGTGGCAGAAGGAAGAGAAGGTTCAAGGCTCTGCTATCACATCTGGGGCTGGGTCCCTGCCTCTCACAGTGCCTGGGAAGGAGGTCCCAGATCACTGTTGAAAGGATATTGCTGGGATTAGCAGGCTGAGAGAAAAAAAAAAAGATACTTGCTACTTAGGTGATTGCATATGGCAGTTTAGTAAGAAGTTGCTGGCTTAATTGGAAGAAGAAAATAATTGTTGGTAACATGGGCTTTCTGCTGCAGAACCAAAGGAGGAGCACTATTGTGACCAAGCCTGATTCTCAGAGAAGTTTTGCCCTTAAATATCCAGGTAATGTCACCTGGAGGAGCAACTGCTCCATTCCCCTGGAAAATGTCATGAGTATACAGCTGCCTCAGCAAGGTAAATAGTATAACTCAAGAAACCAGTATGAATGTTCCTGGTCAGATTTTTGCTTTTGTTAAATAGTGTAATATACCCAGCTTCTGTTTCTGTATAAATAAATTTTGGCAGCCTCAGCACTGGCTTTACATTGACCCTTGGCTGGCATCAACCAAAGGTAAAACATATGAGTTAAAATCCTTGGTGGCTTTTAAAACAGTGTTTGGAGAAGCATCTTCCAATGAAAATCAGAAGAGGTATAAATAATTTTAAAAAGATGCTTTTACTCAACTACTCTTCTTTCTTTACAAAGAAAATCTTGGAGTTTTAGGCATAAAAATAAACATTCTGAAGCAAAAGGGAATGCCAACTGATGTAAAATAAAGCTTGAAGAACGGGGTTATAATATTCCTTAACTTGAAATTTATATGCAAAGACAACATTTATAACGTCTCTTTTCAATTCCCATGCTGATAAGACACAACATCATATGCTGTGAAGAATTAAGGATGAACTATTCTCTGTTTTCTAGACCATAAGAAAAATTTGGGCAACCTTGAAAAGTTATACCCCAGAGACAATGTTCAATCTGGAGCCATTTGTCCTCAGTACATATACATATACATATACATATACATATACATATACATATACACATACACATACACATACACATACACATACACATACACATACACATATACATACATCCCTTTTTTCTATAGTAGCTAGCTAGCAACAGGCCAAGGGGTAATGGGATGAAGCTGGAACACAAAAAGTTCCACTTAAATATAAGAAAAAACTATTTCACTGTGAGGGTGAGGGAGCCCTGGCACAGGCTGCCCAGAGAGGTTGTGGAGTCTCCTTCCTTGGAGGTCTTCAAGAACCTCCTGGACATGTTCCTATGCAACCTGATCTAGGTGAACCTGCTTCTGCAGGGGGGTTGGACTGGATGATCTCTAAAGGTCCCTTCCAACCTCTACCATTCTATCATTCTATGATAATGCTGTAAGAAGCTGCGAGTTTCCCTCCAAAAAAGCAAACCAGCCTCTGGAACAAGAGAACAGATAGGACTCAAAAAACTCCCTCATGCCCTGAAATGTGAGTATAGATATGACAGTCATTATGTTACTCTACTTCTAAGGTATTGAATCATACTATGCTGTATTATATTTCATCTGTTAATCTCAAACAACCTCGAGAATGGCTCAAAGTGTTGGGAGAGGCGTTCTTTGTACTTCAGATCTGAATCATCAACTGGATTACAGAAAAACAATTAATCAACTCCTTTCTCTTATCACCTGAGCTTTTGTGGATAACATGTCTTAAAGCTTTGATTATTTGTGTACCCTTTAAAAATTAATTTCTACAAATAAATTTCAAATGTCAAATACATTTAATTGTCTGGCATCGGTGAACAGAAAAAAAGAGACAAAAGAAGCAATCCAGCATCATTACTTCCTGGGAAGAAAATGAAGGGAAAACTCCTTTAAGAAACGAGAGAAGGAAAAGAAAGAAAGGAGCAAATATCAAGAGCTGATTTCTGGACACTCCCCCAGAAGGTCATGGGAGGCAATGGAAGGAATGAAACTGGTGATGGAAATCAGCAACACAGACAAACATCACCAAAAGTGCAGTCTCAAAAAACCAGCAGGCAATCAGGAAGGGATGCTGTGAGAATCCACAAACTTCATGTCAGCACTAACTTACGACAATCACCACCTTCAGTCCCTGTCACACCCAGGCAACACCCCTGCCTCCAAGGAACTGTGCCCATAGGGCCAGAAACTTTAACATAACACCAATTGCCCATCTAAAAAACCAAGAAGCCTGGCACCCAAGGCCTTCCACAGCTCCAGGCTGTGACGCAGTGACCCGCTGCGGTCATCCATGTGCTTTGGTGCTTTACCTGCAAAGACTGAATTTGTTTTGAATGAACCAAAAGATGACAAAATAACTTATCAGTGTAAAAAAAAGAGGTATCTTAAAACTGGTCATACACAAACCTAATAATGAAATAAGGCTGCTGCTGCTAATTTATTGAAATTACTCTTTGTTGTCAGTTTTGGAAATAGTTCTTACTACTGCTGCATTAGCAAAGGGACCAAAGACATTTCAAACAGCGATGGCACTGACTACTGTAAGGCAAAGTGAAGCACACTGATAAGATTGCCTGCTATAAATGTGCTCATGTACTAATTTTTGATATAAATACAGTGGCCTGTTGGACTTAAGAGAGCCTTTATTTAAAAATACTGCATAGAATAACTTCTGTTCTTGATTTTATCTGTTGCACAAACAGACTCAAAGCCTTTGCATTTCTTCCCCACCATTGGAAATAATATAACACTCAGGATTTCAGCTAGCCTGGCTTTTCAATTTTGGTAACTTTAAATTGAAGTATTACCTAAGAACAGAAATAATTTCTCCTTCTGCCTTATTTTGGTTGTTCTGGGACACATTCTGCCCTGTAACTGATAGAGTTTAAAAATAAATCTAGTTTGGCTGTTTCAAACATAAAAATATTTTCTTGAGAAGAAACTGCATGTTTCTTTTAGAGAGAAGGTAAATATTAGTGCCCTTTGTGGAACAAATAGGTTAAAAGTTGCAGAGGGGTAAATATTTTTCCTTGTGTTAACTCCATATCTCAGTCTTCTAGCCAGGCCTGTATCAGCAATAAAGCTTTTCTTTCCATCTCTTACACCAGACAAAGGCCCACCTTCCCCAAAATCTAGTGCTAGTTTTGAGCTAAAATTTCTTCATGTGACTTAGCTGCGTGGCCTTCATTAAAGCCTTCAGGCACCATGTGGACAAAAACATTTATAATAGACTTCTGAGACCCTGAGGATCCATTCCCTTGGTGCAACAGGTCAGAGCATCGCTGGAGTGCACAGCTCTAGCAACAACAGGCAATGAGGTGGAAAAGGGGGCTTCACTATGAAAACCTGAAGTATTTAAACAATATTTTTCTTACTATGCTTAGTATGATGAGAATGTAATAAAAAACCATAAAAGATAAACCTTGTTAGATAACAGTTGCTTTGATGGTAGTTCATCTGCTGGGTGGAGGATGCCTGAAGCTGTTCTGAGTGGGACACTGCCCAGCAATGCCACAACACCGGGGTTCAGCTCTCGCCTGCAGCGCTGCGAGATCACAATGCTGTTTGAGGGATAAACCCATCAGTCACCTTTCTGTGCTGTCTTAAGAGCTGTCACCAGGTACCCAGGGGCATCCATGCCCTTGTGCAGGGAGTGCAATCCTGCTGTTTGCTGATCCAGATGAAAGCTGTCTCTGAAGGGAGAAGTGCATGATCTGCTTGCATCAACATGGTGTGGGAGGCTAGGACATGTGGCTTACAGGGAGAAGCCACAAGCCCTCTGCTCAGGTGGGCTGTTTCACTGTGGCTCAAGTGAATCCATGCAGCCCATAGACAGGTCTCACTGGCCAGCGAGAGCAGCACCCTGGCTTAGGGTATCTGTGTTTCCCCTCCGAAGGATTATTTTGCAGGTACCAAGAGGTACAACCAGGCATCTCACCTAGTGCCCAAGACTGGGCATCCCTTGCCCTACTGCTGACTGAGCCCTGTGATACAAGCGGCCCATCTTGGAACTGTGGAGGGAGTATGCAGTACAGTACCTGGGAAAAAGTACATTACTGGTTCAGTTTCAGGGCCTCCCACTTAAGAAATGATAAAGCTGCGAGCAAACCCGCCAGCAGCCTGTGTTGTGGACTGACAGGTGCTCGGTCCCTCACAGAGTTAGCAAGACGCACAGGAGCCTGGGCCAGCGAAGTCTAGCAGTCCTTCTCCACACGAGACTTGTCAAACGTCGTGACGACCGCGGACAACCATGTCTGATATAAGATCCACCAAAATAACTTAAAAGCTACGGGCTGCGTTTACCAGCTATCGATATGATCAGCAAAACCGACGCAAGGGGGCCCCGTCATCTGTGCCCGTCACAGCGCATGCGCGGCGCACCCGCCACCGTGCAGGGGCGGCAGAAGCTCCCGTCCGCTCTTCCCGTGCGCCCACATACAAGCGCACACACTCACACGGTCGGAATCGCCTCTTGCGATTGGCGGCGCCTCCCCTTTTTCCCGCCCCCTCAGGGAAGCACCGCCCTTGCCATTGGCCCCGCGGCCCGGCAGCGCCTCGTGGTTGGCTCCGGCGGCGCTGAGGGCCGGCGGCGCTGTGGGCGGGGCGGCCCGGCGTTCGCCGTGAGGTGCGGGAGGGCCCCGGCCGCCGCCGCTGCTGGCGCCGCTTCCGGGTCTGTGGTGAAGCCGCCGCTGAAGGCGATGGCGTGAGTGCGGGGGACGCTAGACGGAGGTTGCCCGTGGTGGGCGAGGCGGGGCGGGGATGTGCTGTTATTCCCACCGGGATGGGCCCGGTGTGAGGCAGTCGCGGGCAGAAGGTGGGGCGGGGGCTGATGTAGAGAAGTCGGTCCCGCCGGTCTCCCTGTGGGCCTGTCAGGCCCTGCTGCCGGCGGCTTCCGTGAGGGAAAAGCTGTTCACGCGTGGGGCGGCTCTGAGGGGTGTCAGCCGCCCCCGCCATCTCGCTGGGGCCGCACGGGCTTCTGCCATGCTGGGAAGGGGGCCGCGCCTCCTACGCTCCCTCCGGTGCTGAGACGGAGGCGATCTGCCCGTGCAGCTGCTTCTGCCCAATCC
This sequence comes from Colius striatus, assembly GCF_028858725.1. Lineage (NCBI taxonomy): Eukaryota > Metazoa > Chordata > Aves > Coliiformes > Coliidae > Colius > Colius striatus. The sequence goes on from NC_084761.1 coordinate 25,410,325, forward strand.
GGCGTTGTGTTGCTACCCCATTACTCTGTCGGCCTCGTTTGCTTTGCGTGGAGGGGGTCCAAAAGGAAGCCCCTTCGTTCCTGTTTTCCATGGGTTCCCATGGGTTCTTGTTTTTTCCTTTGCGTGTGTCTTATAATAAGTTACCGCCCTGCCTTAGAGGGTGTAAGGTGAGAGGAGTTCAGGCACTTCCAGGTTTGTTTGGCCTGCGAAGAAAGTTTTGCTCTTCCTTTCCCTGGCCGGTGAAAGCAGATCTCTGCCAGTATCTGCCATCCTTAGAGGATTTAACATATAGACACACACTGCTTTAACATAAAATGCACCTGTTTTTTGATGTGTCTAAAGCTGCAATGATTCTGTGCTTACAATTCACATTGTTAATTAAAAATCTGAAGTAATTCATCAGTGTAATATGCTCTAGCATGTTAATATGGTGGAGATGTATTTTAAAGATCAGCATATAGTCAGTGTCCCAGTCATAATCGGGAGTTGTTTCCCATCTTAAGACACATCTCCACAGCAACCTTCACTAAACTTTGTGAAAACTTCCAAAGTTAGTAGTTTACTGCAATAGATGTATCCCTATATATATATATATATATATATTTAAGGTTTAATATGATCAAGACCATGGTTGTTGCCATGGGAGTTTTTCTGTTCTGTAACTTAATTAGTTAATTCTACTTTTCTGGCTTTCTCTTAGTGTAGCTCTGCATTTTTTTTCCCTCCATTTTTATGTGGAAAATTTAATGACCACATAAAAAATGGGCCAGAAATTTTGACAAGTGAGAAGAAAACAGGAGTGTGGTAGGGAGTAGTACTCTTTATTGTAAAAGTATGTTAATAAGTTATTCAAACAGTCCTTGGTAAAAACAGTATTTAAAATCAAATTAGTCAATTTGTTCTAAATGGAAGTTCAGGGATGCTTGCTTAGAATCATGGCCTGAATCTGCACAGTTTGACAGTGTTCATGAACAGGTTAATGCATGAGTAGGTTTTATGATGAATTGTCTGGGATGGGTTGGGTGGACGTACATGCACATCCAGGACTTGTCTGTGGAAAACTCCCATCCTCATGTGTGACATACTGAACTAACTCACCCTTTTTGAATATGCTGTTAGAAAACTTTGGCCTGTGAAATGTGCATCAGCTGCTCATTGGTAATAGCCCTTTTGTGTAATTTTATCCTGTGGGAAATAGGCAAGAGTTTACTGCTCTTTGTTACCAGTGTGTAGCGTTATCCTTTTTTTTTTTTTTTTTTTCCCCCCCAGTGGTGGTGTTAGACTACCTTCTTCTTGTAACTTAACTTCTTTTACAACTTCTTACAGCACATGTTTCTGTGCCAGAATTTTGGGTTGACTGCAGACCGAGACAGACATTAATGAAGACATGTATATGTGTATACACACACACACACACACATATATATGTATATGTATATTTCACTTAAGGACAGTGGTATATTTAGCCACACTACTGATTTTTAGTTTGATTTATGGTGGATTTCTCCCTTTTCTCAAGTTGTGGTGCTGTGTCAGAGAAAGAATTTAGAGGAAATGCTTCTGGAAAAATTCATATGAATGGTGGAGAAGACACAATTTCATTGATATTTCAGAGCTATGGTTCAAACTTGAAAGAGAGAAAAAAACAACATTGTTGTCTTGTTGTTGAGACCAACTCCAAAGTGGATTTTTTTTTTCCCTAAAGAAAGGAGTGTGCATAAGGGAAGTTCTTTCTTATTTCTACTGTTATGAACATTTATGTTCTGTTGTTTGGGATTTTAGGTTGTGTCCTTTTTTTTTCCTTCTGCAGCATCAGCAGCTGGCAATGCAAGTAGGAAAACAAACCTCTGCTCTGAACTAGTAAGAGTGGCAAGGTTAATCAAAGGATTTTTATTTTATTTTTATTTTAAAAATTCAAAATTAAATGAGAAATCATCCAGAGTTCAATTAGGCTCTCATAGTCTAGCACTTGGGTGATATAAGGAGTGCTCTATGTTGGTTGCCATAGAGGAATTTATCTTTTCATTTCTTCTGCATTAAAACTCTTGTCCTGTGCTACTAAAAATAAACAAAAATATATCACTTCTGATATTTTGGACACTGAATCAGTAGATTTCTACTGCAGATGATTTCTGCATTCCACTCCATTTGGACAGTGGTACTTCTCTAAACCACTCAAACTAGACTTTTCTATTTATTCTCACACTCATAGAAGGGTGTGAATTGTTTTTGGTGTTTTTTTTTTCTTTTCTGTTTTTCTGTTAGGTAAAATAAAGCTCATCAGGTAGGCTACTGTAAGAATTATTTTTATCTTACATCTTACAGTTCTTTTAAATATACTTTAATTTTGATTTAATTAATTTTAAAGTAAATACATTATTTACTAGCATCAGCTACTGTAGTGAAATTATGTTTTAACTGAGGCTTTTCACACACCAGTTTAACTAGGTGTAACTCTCTTCCCTGCTATTTTTTTACTTGGAACTGTTTTCACTGGAGATTGTAGAAAAATTTCAGTAGTATAATTAAAGCTGTATTTTAGTTTGTTTATACTTTACTGCTGTTGTTACTTCAAACCCTAGCAGAGGGGGAAAAAAATAGGCCTGAATCTTTGTTTTTTTTTCAGAAAGAACTGCTAATATTTAATTGGCTGTAAGATACGAAGCCACTGCAACATGTCAGGTGGTAGAATTGCTGTGTGAGTGTGCTGTCACTTGACTTATTTTTTTGTGTACTTATGTTTTTTGAGAAAGACTTTCCTCCCTTCCTCTTTCCTTTGCTTGTTGATTTAAGAATAGCTGAGCTTCCTAAGCTATGCTGGGATGGTCTTCAGACCTAGTTGGAGTATTTTGGGAAAGATGCCAGGTTTGGCAGCTTTTTGTTTTGCAAAATGTGCCTAATGTGCATCTGAGTGCTGACAGTGTCACCATACCTTCAGAGAGCAGTTCAGTCCAGTCATATTTACATTTGTGAGACTTCTTTCTAGTACAATTTAATTAAGTTCTGATTTCATAGCAGCTGTTGCTGGAGATCCTATGAAAGAAAGTGATGGAGTGGGTAGGATGCAAAAATACCATTTCTTTCCTTTTCTCAAAGGAACTGCTGTGGGTAGACTGCTTTACTGGGGATGGGAAGCATCTAGGCTTATTATCTCTGGTCATTTATTTAAACTAGAGGGATTTACCTCCGGTTGTTTAGTGTCTCATTTTGGGTGTAATTGTGATTCCACCGTCTTGTAATTGCTGTAGAAGTTGGGAACTGAGTATCCTCAGAGTGATAGTTAACCTCTAATAACATCAGTTAACATCTATTCAGTAAGTGCTTGATTTCTGTTCCAGATCTGAGGAATGCATCCAACAAATTCAAACTCCTGGTTTATTCCTGCCATGAATTCTAGTAATAAGGGGATGGTCAGCATCCATCATTTCCCTTCCTGCTTCATAACCATGTAAAAGTGTTTCTACTCAATGTCACGAAACGGTAGCTTTTTCCCAACTCTGGATACCAGTTTTACTCCTCTGTTTCTGCAAGGTGTGCCAAAGTGTTGCAAAGGATGTGATAAACAGCTATTTCCTTCTCCGTTTCTTATGCAGCCCAAGACTGATATTATACAAATGCTTTTGGGCATTGAAAAAAAAAAATAAACTATTGCCTCCATCCTCAGCTGTAGATACAGACCTTTTACAGGTGGGTTGTTCCTCCCTAGGCTGTAGCTGTCTCTGCCAAGCCAACTGCGTTCTGGAGACTGGGCTTCTGTTGTGGTTTTCTTCTTTGTCAACTCTTTCATATATGCATACTTTCTGTAAGTTTTTAATGACTTGGTTCAAGCAGAGGTTTGTTCTCAGTGTTAACATGTCAGGCTGAGGTTAAAACTAGCTGACCTATTTGATGCAGTTGGAATGTGTTCATAAAGATTTGAAGCAGCCACTTTGAGTGTTTGGCTTTTTAGTGATAGAATAATTTGTTGGGAAAATTTATTGAGTTGGGAATACTGTAAGTGATCTGGAAATAAAGTGTGTACCCCCAGGGTTATAACATCACTTGCATCTTCTTAGTACTGAAAAAATTAACGTGTGACAAATAATTACAAATTATTTTTTTTGAGTATCGGGTGCATGTTTCTGATATAAAGAAAGCCTGTTTGACAGTGAAAAGGAAATCTACAGTAATACTGAACCCTCACATCTTCAAGCCTGTCCTGTCTACTTTGAACACACTAAGTACTCTAAACATGCATAACCTGAAAAACAGGCCTCAAGTATTAAAGTTTGGGCATCATAAATAAAGGATTTGGCCTTCATTGCTCCTTGTTTCATGTATTTTATTTGCATAAAGAAGACTGCATAACCTCTTAAGGGGCTGATGTGAAGATACGAGTATTGGGATTCTGTCACTTGGGTGCCATAAAATCCTCCTCCCAGGAGAAAGCTAGTACATCTTGGATGTACTAATATGGTATAGAATCATATAATTGTTTCAGTTGGAAAGGACCTTGAAAGTCACCAAGTCCAACCACTAACTTAACACTCCCAGCCCAGCACTAAACCATGGTCATAAGCTCCTCATCTACATAGCTTTTAACCACCTTTAGGGATGGTGACTCCACCATCTCTCTGGGCAGCCTGTTTCAGTGTTCAGCCCTCTCAGTAAAAAATTTCTTCCTATTCTGCAATCTACACTTCCTCTGCTGCAATGAGAGCCTGTTTCTTTTTGTCCTATCATTTATTACTTGGGAGAAGAGATCAACCTCCACCTTGGTACAGACTCCTCTCAGGTAGTTGTAGAGTCATAAGGTCTCCCCTCAGCCTCCTCCAGACTAAACACCCCCAGCTGCCTCAGCTGTTCCTCATAGACTTGTGCTCCAGATCCTTCACCAGCTCCAGTGCCTGTCTCTGAACATGCTTGAGCACCTCAATGTCTTTCCTCTAGTGAGGGGACCAAAACTGAACATAATGTTTGAAGTGTGGCCTCACCAATGCCATGTACAAGGGCGTAACCACTGCCCTGGCCTTGCTGGCCACACTGTTTCTAATACTGGCCAGGAGGCCTTTGGCCTTGGCTACCTGGACACACTGTTGGCTCATGTTCAGCTGGTTGTTGATAAAGACCACCAGATCCTTTTCTGCCTGGCAGCAATCTGTGGTCCATGCCAGCCCCAGGTGACATACTGAACGGGAAAGATGTACTTAAATATATATATTTTTTAGAAAAGGCAGGGGAAAGACAACCCAAAGCACTTGTTTTGGCTTTGGACTGTATTCCAGTGTGTTATCTGAGCTCATCATCACTAAAGACTGTGAGGAAATACTATAAATAAGTGCAGAGAGGTAAACATGAAGTTCTGGGTTTCTCTTCCTCTTTGGTGTGTTTTATTTCTTGTATTAGTGGGTTGTGTAAGAGTCAGTTTCCCACCCAGACTTGGATCTCCTTGGAAGAGTAGTCTTTAAAGATTTGGAAAGTATACTGTTACTTCAGAAGAACAGACTAGCAGGATGACTGTAAATTACAGGCTCATCAGCCTATGGGTCAGTGTTCCTGGAGAGTGCAACAGTTAATGTTTTGCCTGATTGCAAGGAAATCTTGCCCACAGGAATAAGTGTAACAATGGGTATATGAGTACAGGCAGCTGAGAGGTAGGCATGATTTAAATCTATTGGGGGGGGGGGGGGGTGCCTGTAGGACAGGGAAAGTGAAGGCAAATAGGTTCAGGACTGTCAACAGAAATAAATGCTTGTTACTGAAAGTAGGTAGTATCTATCCTGAAAAGTCTACATCTCTTCCTGTTAACAATCTTGACGATCCAGGTCCTGCTTCTTCATTATCTGTGCTCTGTAAATTCATGAGGACATTTATAAACAGTTATGTGCTACTTAAATCTCTGCTTACATCCCCTTTATATTACATCAATTCATATGGCTAAAATAATTGCTTAATAATCTAAATGGATTAAGCACGTGCTTCCTCTGAGACGTGCTAGAAGCTCATATCTAGTTCAGGTGATGTTACTGCCTGGTTTTGGGTGGTTCCACTTTTGTTGCCATTATCCTCGTCCTGAGGTGACTCAATCAAGGGTGTCTGGTGCCCTAAAAAAAAATCAGTGGGGTGAGATATTAAAAGCTCTCCAAAATAATGTAATGATACATTATGACTGATGGGAGATTTGCGAGTTTATTCACATACAAATAGCAATTATATTCCAGAAAACTTCCAAGGATATGCAATTTCTGGTTATGGATAGTGGTGACAAAAAATAATGAACACTGATTAAGTAACTAAGTATCAGGATCCCCTGACTTGCAGTCTCTGAGCTGTTGACATGATCCCGTTTAGAGCATAATGACATTTAATGTCGTGTCTCAGTAACACTGGGTGATAATTTCTTAGGAAGAAAACATGGGTTGCTTTCTTGAGGGATTAAATAGCAGTGGTGTTGGTCAAGGTGGTAGGCAGTCCTTGGCAGTTGACAGCTCTTCCACAAGGGTCTTAATCACTGTTGGTTCTTGGTAGGAAAGGGAGAAAAACAAATTCTTTATTCCATTATACTGGAAATGTTGATTTTTAGTTTCTCTGGTTACCCTGTTATTCACGGGTTAAAGGCTCTTAGAAGCTGCCCACAGAGGCATCACCTGCCTCATAATACAAGTTGACATGTTTTTTTATTAAGGTATTGTGAACGCCTTAAAGCAAATCACAGTGCCATTATGTGATTTAATTTGCTGTTGTAATATCCCTTCCAAAACAAGAGCTTCTTTTTGTAAAGTGGGTGTACGTGCTTATGGTGCTTGTTATTCCTCTTTGTAGGGAAGCTAAGTTAGGAGCTTCTTTATCAGCACTACTGGAAGCCATGTCTGGTGTTTTTGTGTTGTATGTTTTTTTTTTTGTTTTATTTCTGTTCATTGCTTTTGTGAGTTTTCCTCCCTGTTCTATTCCTTCTTACAGAAAAGGTAGCAAACAGATTGTTAGCACTTGTTCTTGGAACTCTGTGTTTTAGCTCAAAACATAGGCTCTTAGTTGAGGTAGTGCATTTACCCAAATGTAGGGGAGAAACAAGGGCATTAAAAGCAGGTTTTTTTAACTACTACTTCTATGTTTTGTTTTCAGGTTCTAATAGTAACATATTACAAGAAAAACAGGACAAATTTTTGCTTTTATTGCTAACACTTCTAAATACTGACTATTCAAAAAATGTTATGCTGCTGAAAAAGTAAGGTCTTACTAAAGTTACTTAGTTTTGTGGTGTAGAGCTCTTGATGGAGAGCATCAAAGACTTCATGAAGAAGGGAAATAAAGTCTAAAATTTTTTTGAGAGTTGAATACTGACAGGAGACAGACTGCCAGGAGCTGTAAGGTAGTTTAAAAAAAAAAATCAGAATTAATTCTTATCTTCCTGTAAGGAGGCTTGACAGATAACATCTAGGAGAGAAGACTTCAAATGAAACTAATGCAAGTAAAATATTGCTGTGTAATTACAGATGTTACTGAGTTCAGCTACTCCCTGTTAATCACACTTAATTAATATAACCCAGTTTCAGGTGATTTATAGGTGGTTTGAATAAGTGTGTAAGATCAGAGGGACTGTTTTTTGCTCACTGTAACAGAGACACTATGTAGTCACTTTATATGAGATTATGCAAATCCATCCAAACCCAGAAGAATTAATGGACACAGTGGATTAGGAGGTTATGGTAATTTTCCATAATTCCTGAAAGTGTCTGCTTCAGCCTTTGTTTCCACAGGGGCAGGGGATTCAGTACCATATTGTATTATATTCTTTTTTTTTAATATTAGAAAGCTTAATACAGACTCATTTTTACTTGTATATTCAGTTGCTTTTTTGACTTATTGCTATGGTACAACAGTTTTACAAATTTATGTGTTATTGTATGTTGTGTAGGGCATTCAAAGTACTAAATTTGGAGAGTGTATTCTGGCATTCTGTTGATCTGTAATCTGTTTCAGGGAGGCACATGCCTGGAAACTATTTCAGCAGAGATGAGTGGAAGTGTTTCTGGAGCTCTAGAGTACAAGAAAGGGTAGCTGAGAATCACAAAGGTGTTATTGAAGGAATAAAACAAATTCGTATTTGTGTGAAACAGACTGTTAGAGATTATTTAACAGGGTACATACTGAATTTTCTCCAAGCTTCACTATGCTTGTTATTAATTTTGGATTTTTCCTTGTTTTTACCTTCAGTTCTACAGGTTCTGGTGTGAAAACAGTTTAGCAATGGATCAAAGAAAAAATGATAGTTTTGTCCCAAGTATCACGCAGTTGGAAGACTTCCTAACAGAACATGACTCCAATGTTGTTTGGCTCTTAGTAGGTAAGGTGAATTAGTTCTGTTCTGGTTAAATGTGGTTTGTTTGGTGTATTTTTAAAGGTATTTCTCTAAATGCTGGCATACTAATATTGAATTTCTTTCCAAATTATGTCAAAACATTGAAACTAGTTTTTATTTCTCATACAGCTATTTAGTGCTACTAAAGTATGCCACTTAAGTAATGCAGAAAGAAAAAATACAGAACTAAGTCAATACTGATTGTGCTGCAACACTTGGGAGATAAAGATGATGCTTTACAGCCCTGACTGAAAAATAACAATTCAGTGAGAAAGTCTCTCCATGACATAGTTTCTTCTAACACCAGAGTAAGCTAGTGATTAATTGTAATATTGTAACAAAGGATTAGCATTGTAGCACATGGCAGATACAATAACTTTGTTATATCAGTATGTACATATAGTATGGTATAGCTTGAATAGTGATATAGAGACTGTTGTGTTTCATGAGATGGCTTCTAGACTAAACTGTGTGCCACAGTAAGCCTTTAAGCCAAACCATTTTGTACTTGATTCTGGGCTGTTTTTTGAAAATGTACTTGATTTATGTATCTTATTTTTTTAGAACACTAATGTTATCATTTATATTTGTGTGTGGGTACTGTAATTTTCCAAGTCTGTGAATAGATGGATCAGGGACAGCAAAATAAAATTAAGTTATAGTCAGATCCACATGAGAGTGATAGAAGTGTATAATTATTTTGGATTTTTCCAGACCTAGATAATACTTGCTATTCAATGTTGACTTTAGGGTTGGAGTGAGTGGCAGCACAGGAAAAGTAACTTTGTTTTTTGACTTCTGGGAAGTTAAGGCATGTTTGTGGGATATTGGTGCACTAGAATTATTTTTCAGTAGTCCAAACTGAATGAAAAGAACAGACAAATTAACTGAGGGTTCTTTCTGAATATTATTTGTTTGACTTTTAATATATTGTCATAGAAGGTTCATATGCAACATAAACAAGGGAGGTCAAAGACAACAAAAAAGGCTTCTTCAAATAAATTGTGGAGAAAACTAACCCTAGAGGCAATGTCAGCCCACTGTTGAATGAGGCAGGTGCCCTGGTGACAGAGGATACAGAAAAGACAGAGTTACTGAATGCCTTCTTTACCTCTGTCTATATCGCTGGAGACTGTCCTCAGGAGCCCCAGACTCCAGAGGAAGACAGGTTAAAGGAGAAGTTTTGTTTGGCTAATGAGGACTGGGTGAAGGATCAGCGGAGCAATCTGGATGTACATAAATCCATGGGCCCTGATAGGAAGCCCCCATGGGTGCTGAGGGAGCTGGAGGAAGTCATTGGTAAACCACTCTCCATCATCTTCAGTAAGTCATGGAGAACAGGAGAAGTGCCTGAGGACTGGAGGAGAGCAAATGTCACTCCAGTCTTCAAAAAGGGCAAGAAGGAGCAGACGGGTAATTACAGACAGGTCAGCCTCATCTCCATCCCTGTAAAGGTGATGGAACAACTTATCCTGGATGCTGCCTCTAGGCATATAAAGGATAAGAGGGTCATTTGGAGCAGTCAACATGGCTTAACCAAAGGGAAGTCGTGTTTGACCAACCTGAGAGCCTTTTATGAAGATGTAACCAGGTGGATAGATGGTGGTAGTGCAGTCGATAATGGTTTATCTCGATTTCAGTAAAATATTTGACACCATCTCCCACAGCATCCTCGTGGCAAAATCAAGAAAATGTGGGCTGGATGATGAGGTGGTGAGGTAGATTGTGAACTGGTTGAAGGAAAGAAGGCAGAGAGTTGTGATCAATGGGGCAGGGTCTAGTTGGAGGCCTGTATGTAGTGGAGTCCCTCAGGGGTTGGTGCTGGGACCAGTACTGTTCAATATATTCATTAATGATGTTGATGAGGGAAGAGAGGGCACTGTCAGCAAGTTTGCTGACAATACTAAGCTGGGAGGAGTGGCTGACACACCAGAAGGCTGTACTGCCATTCAACAAGGCCTGGACAGGCTGGAGAGTTGGGCAGGGAGAAATCTAATGAAATTCAACAAGAGCAAGTGTAGAGTCTTGCATCTGGGAAAGAATAACCCCATGTACTAGTATAGGCTGGGGAATGAACTCTTAGAGAGTAGTGTAGGGGAAAGGGACCTGGGTGTCCTGGTGCACAGCAGGATGAGCATGAGCCAACAATGTGCCTTCATGGCTAAGAGGGCCAATGGCATCCTGGGGTGCATTAGAAGGGCTGTGGGCAGTAGGTCAAGAGAGATTTTCCTCCTCCTCTACTCTGCCCTCGTGAGACCACATCTGGAATCTTGTGTCCAGTTCTGGGCCCCTCAGTTCAAGAATGACAAGGAGCCGCTGGAAAGAGTTCAGTGCAGGGCCACAAAGATGATGGAGTAGAGGATCTCCCTTGTGATGAAAGGCTGAGGGGGCTGGGACTCCTTAGCTTGGAGAAGAGGAGACTAAGGGATGATCTCATTAATGTTTACAAATATGTAAAGGATGAGTGTCAGGAGGATGGAGTCAGGCTGTTCTCAATGATGCCCAATGATAGGACAAGGGGCAACAGGTACAAGCTGGAAGGTGAGGAACATAAGAGGTGGAAAAACTTCACTGTGAGGCTGGTGGAGCACTGGAACAGGCTGCCCAGATGGGTTGTGGAGTCTTCTTCTCTGGAGATGTTCAAAACCCACCTGTATGAGTTTCTGTGTGACCTACTCTAGGTGGTCCTGTTCTGGCGAGGGGGATTGGACAAGATAATCTTTCAAGGTCCCTTCCAACACTTAAGATTCTGTGATAAAATTGTTGAGTGTCATCAAGATGAAAGTAAAGGACTTGAAACTTAGAGGTGTTAAGATCTTTGAACATAAATGTCGAATGGCAGCCCACAGAATCTTATTTCTCTTTAACCTCTCTGCACTGGTTTCTTAGATCAAACTATTAGTATTTCTGCCTAGAAAGTATGTAGGCCATAAGCAATTCCCTGTGATGACTATAATTGAAACAGAAAGCTCTGCTTAGCTTTCTTATGTACTTGAATATATTAAACGTACAAATTCGTGTTTCACACTAGGGTGGGTGGAACTTCAAGAAGTAGTATAGACCATCCCCTTTTTCTAAGAGCAGAATGACTTGTATACAATTATGTGGTTTTGGGGAGCTGCTATCTCTGCAGTTTTAAGATGCCACCTGATATTCTAGAAACAGTGACACAATCAACAAGAAGGCTGGGTAGCCTCCTGTTGTGAGGGTTGATTAGAAACATATTGAAATAATATTTATTAACTGACCTGGTTTCAATTAACCTTTCCTTCTTTGCTTTCATCTGCTGATCTATGGCATCCTCTTATAAGAGAAAAAAACCACACATCAATATCAACTTCATCTTCTCTGACTCTTGAAGCAGTCTACCATTGATCCTGGTAAAAGAGATCATGGATTCTAGAAATGAACATGCTGCTGTTTCTCAGTTCTAGAATACCTTCCAAATTTAACTTCCAAAATGGAGTCAATGCAGAGACTTCTAAAATCAAGAATATAATAATGAGATGACTAGAGTTTATGGTTACTGTCACTTAATAGAAAAGGCTGCAGTTTGTTGCAGAGGTGACACTAGTGGTAAAGGCAGGGAATTAGGACTCATTTAATGTCACATTAAGAGGATGCCTTCTTGGCTTTAGGTATACAAAAGTTAAGTGTCTAATTGAACTTTAATCTCAAATTAAGAGATGAAATGGTTATTAATTTAATATTTTAAAATATTTAACATAATTTTAATATTTAATAAATATCATTAGAGAAAATATGTAATACATTTTAAATATAAAAATGAAAATAATTATTAAGTATTATTACTAGAATGAGACCCTTTGAAGTGAGAGTCGTTCTGCCTTTCTCCCTGTGTTGATAGAGGACCAACACTGAGTCTGAAAGTGAGGGGAAGTAAATGCTGTCCTTGGAGTGTGTGTTCACTGAATGCCAAAAGCAATTTCTTTCCTAGGGTGTAGCTTTAACCCTTCCTTCCTTGTTGCTATGTAATCACCCACACAGATCTGATTTGTTTTCCATGTTAAGCAGGTTACCTGCCCAAGTGTATGAGCTACTTGACTTTTTGCCACACTTAATCCATTTCCAGTAAGGAAAAGACAATCATTCAAGCCCTTCTCTTCTATCTTGTTGTTATCTTTCAACAAAGCAGGTGTTCTTACAAAGCAGCGGAGCATCCCGCTGCAAAAAAGACAAAATTCAGGGACAGTAAAATGGCAGGTTATTTTTCTAATTTCCGGATGGTTTGTTTTAGGTTTTTTTGGTTGTTTTTTCTTCTGAAAAATCATCTGAACTCTTTGCAGAGTGAAAGTAGCATACTCACAGGTCTTCTGTGCTTCAGCTTTCCCATGAAAGACACAATATATCTGGGTTCCTGAATGTGAAGTGTATACGTAAAGAAAGACTTCTGTTACAAAGTCCAGTTTATAATGAGTAGAGGTACCTCAGATAGAAAAATTGCTCTCTTTCATACTCTGCTTTGGATGAAAAAGTTTGCTAATGATCAGTAAAGTGAGTTAGAACTAGTCTGTTCCCTGGCAGTCCCATTTCTTTTGGGTTTGTCCTTCTGGAAGTTTTGAGAACCCTTGTAGTTGGAAATAGGTTACTAGCTGTTAATCAAGTAAAGTAGAAATTACTTTGGGGATTAGAAGACCTATTTTTTTTTTTAACATGTTTCTCACTGGATTGCTATTACCATTTTTTTTGTATAAAATTCCATGCTTTAACTGTTGACAGATTTATGAAATCTGAATCATAAGGATTATTGTATAATAAGGGATGCAATGAAATATGTATTGCTTTTTCCAGGTCCTCAGGAGGACTTTTTTTATACTGGGGAATGGAAGAACAGTGAAAAATCTATACTTTTCTGAACTTCTCATTTCCCCTTCTTTTTTTATCCCCATCTCTCCCTACCTTTCTCACATGAAAACGCTCTTTCTCTGTCTGAAAATACCCATTAAAATATGCTGTCAGTTTCAAATATTTTTGGAGAGTAAGAACAACATTCTTGTGGTCTGTAGTCTTAATAGGTAAGGCTTTTATCTAGGTCAGCATACTTGAAAAAATATTTTAATTAATTTTAATCTTTCAACAGCAACAATATTGTCTTGTGGATGGATTATCTACCTAACTTATTATAATTCCCGGAACATTGGACTCATTTTAACGTTGGTTCTTAACAGATTATATAAACATGGCTACATCCATATTGGTAAGTTATGATTACTGTAATGCTGTTGTCTATCTACTGCTTTTTATTATACCTCATTTTGCTAAGAACTGAGTAAAATCAAAGTGTTTCTTTGTTACAGTAATTTGAAAATGATCAACATGGGTTTAATTTAAGAAGAGAAAAAAATTAGTATTGTGCATTAGGGGAGGATTCTTGGTGTAGGTAGAAAATCACTCTCTTTTTCACTGATGTTCACGTGACAGATTTTTGAATTTTAAGTCAGGTTTACTTTTTTCTGTTTAGTCCGTATACTTTATGTACTTAAAATGTGTACATTTTCCATTGCCTCTTTTTCAAAGCCCTATAATCCTAATGGTTAGGGTCCTAAAAGGAGAAGATGGACCTCAGTCCCCTATGGAATCTGCCTCATCCACTTCTGAATTTGCCTCATAATTTGGTGTTAAGAGCTGCAAGTTCCTATTCTCCTTGGCACCGTGGAGGCTGGTTATGTAGCATCTGAAGTGTCAGTAGCAACCACTGGAGTGGGCTCAGAGGGGCACAGTAGTGTCTCTAGTGTCGACACCGTGTTACTGGCAGTGTCCTTGTCTTCCAAATAAGCTGTCAGAACGACTAATCATGTTAATCCATACTGGGACTGGGATGTGTAGAATTTATACCGACTTGAACATTTGCATCAAAGTCCATTACCTTTCTTTTTATGTTTTAAAACAATTTTGAATAAAACAGGTCAGTGCAAATCACTTGGGCACTCACCCACATTACAAAAATATCTGGTACTGAGTCACAGAGGACTGTCTCCCACACCCTCACTCTGATCACACTTTTAGTTTTCTTTAATTTATTCTTCCGTGCCTTCCTCTGTCTGCTTCCCAGAATAACAATGAGTTGACTTCTGGATTTTCTCTGCAAATATTCATCATAAATGTAGCAAAAATTTAAAACAAAAAAATCCCATCTATGCTTGCCTGCCAAAGAGACCTCTGCAATAATTTCCTTATGTTCCTAAGAATTTAAGAACTCTAGTCCAAACCATCTTCAAATCCAGCTTTTTGAGTGGCAATAGAGATGAAATACTTATTGGCTGCTACACTTGGTCTGCAGACTTTTATTAAAGTTTCTCTGAAATTGCAGCTGGAGATAGATGGCCAAATAAATGGTATTCTTTATAAACTCAATCAGTAAGAAGGACGTAACAGTAATTAAATCCTATGATTTACAGCTTGACTTCAGTTGATTAATGTTGATTGTTTGTTTTGGTTTTTTGAGTCATGATTTACTTAACTTTCTGTGGGTGAGATGAAAAGCCTTAGGAAAAATATGAGCTATGGCATTACCTGCTGGTCTTTTCATGCTTATTAATCCTTCCTGCTGTAAACACAATTTGTCATAGTAATTGGACTGAAAACTTTATAGCCATTTAAAATTTGAAAAATCCTTTTGTCAGGAATCTTTATTTCTCTAATTACAGTATTATATATAATGATTTGATACTATAAATGTCCAAATAACTTTCCTAACTCTTTTCACAAGCTTCACAAGGCACCAAAATGTCCCCGAGCAACTTGCATGTCTCAGAGGGTTGGATGTATTCTTGGGTGGTGTCAAACACAGCACCTTTTAGTTGTGTACTTTTTGTCTTGTCTGTTCTGAGTCTTTGACTTCTGTGAAAGTCTATGTGTTTTCAAAGGAAAAACTCAAGATAACCAGTAAACCTATTTCAGATAACTGAATACAGTATTCTTTCTCTTCAGAAAATAAAGCACCAGGCAAATGTCTGATAAACACTTTTTTCCACACTAGGTTCCTTTTCATTCTCTGTCCTGTCTGGAAAAGTCATGGTTCGTGAAATCTATTTCATCACAGAGGACATGTCTATCAGGTACAGATTACTCTGAGTTGTTTTTCTAAATAGTACTTTTAAGCACAGTAGACGTATATGTCTTAACACATGTCCAAATATCATCTTACAAATGTGCAATAAATATATTTATAAATGTTAAAAATAAGCTGACTCTTTTGATGTAAGTATTTAGACATTCTTAGATACTGGTTGGCTCATTTCATAGAATCATAGAATCATAGAATGGTAGGGGTTGGAAGGGACCTTGAGAGATCATCTAGTCCAACCCCCCTGCAGAAGCAGGTTCACCTAGATCAGGTCACATAGGAACATGTCCAGGCACGTCTTGAAGACCTCCAAAGAAGGAGACTCCACAACCCCTCTGGGCAGCCTGTGCCAGGGCTCCCTCACCCTCACAGTGACATAGTTTTTTCTTTGCTGTTGGATCATTATCAGTTGGAAATGAGTATTGAATAAGATCCTAGTTGTCTTTAATATTTGTAGAAGAAAACACTTTAGAGTTTGAAGGAGAACTATTTTTTCATTATTGTCTTTCGCTCCCTTGAGCTCCTGCTCTTAGTCTGGAAGATCCATTTTGGCCACGTAGTTTGCGTTTATTTACTGGAGTTGAGAGTAATTTGTTTCATCAACCACACTCTAGTGGATAGTTTGTATTTTTGATTCTTACTGTTAAATTTAGATAGAGTAATAGATATGGAGTTTTATACAAGTTTCCGCTAATGCAGTAATTGTATAATATGAAACTATACTTTAGGCTATAATGCTTCATGTTTTAATTATTGCTTGTACACTACCACTGCAGATCTCTGCACTGCGTAAGGTAGCATGTCATGCAGCTGTACATAAGATTTTGGATTATCACTCTCTTAACTTCTGTTTTATCTAATTCATTTAATTTAGAATTCAAGATGGATTTATCATATTTCGCTGGTGGAAGATGTACAACCCTAAGCAGAAACAGCATGGTAGGTTTCTCAAAAGATTTCAAAGTTGAAGTTTACAGGTAGCTTGCAGAAAAATACTTTCTTTGCATATGCATATAATTAATTTGTTAATATGTGTCTAAAGTACATTGAATCATCAAAAGGTATGGGGTTTTTTTAAGTAGTAGACTAGAACAATGCAACAAAGTAAATATAGAATTCATTATCAGGGACTTGAACCCTTCTTAAGACAAACTGTTAACCTTAATAGTAGCCTTCATTAGCTGTAGTTTAAGCATAATTGACCTTGTATGGAAGTTTATAACTGTAGTAAATAGAGACTTCTTATGCTCTGGAAGTGATTTTAGTTTTCAAGTTTTGGTGTTGTGCTGTCAGTATTTTAACAAAAGCATTATGGTAGAGAATATTCTTGAGTATTTGATAATCCTGCATCTTGATGACATCTGTGGTCACAGAAGTGGGAAAGTGTGAAAAATTAATTTATTTTTCTTCCTTATCTCTGACTGAAGATGTAAGAGATGAATTGCATCTGTGAAAAACACTGTGAGAAAACAGAAGTAGCCTGTGATGCATGCTTAGTCATTTATAGGATTAGAATCTGGTTGGAAGGGTCTCAGGTCTTGCCTGTCTTGACTTTGGAAGCATCAGAGATCCATTGCTAATTCAAGGAAGTCCGGAAATGGCAACTGTCTGCGGTTGAAGAAGGTGCCGATTGAGAAGATCATTAAACTCGTGGGGGTTTTTTTGCCCTTCTCTGCTTTGGAGGTGGCCTCTGATGATGTGAAGCCTCTTAGACTTGGCAGCAAGCTTGTACAGCTGTTGCTTTGTCAGTACAAACTTGACAGTGGTAGACGTACTGAATACGTGTTAGCAGATAAGTAGGAGACGTCGTTCAATATCGACATAAATTAGGAAAAGGTACTGCATTTTATTCAAACATTACTAAGCCTGTAAGATGATAGTACACAATTCAAGTTCTCAAATTCAAGAAGTGGAAGCTAGTCTTAGAATTAATTAGGTTTTTACAACCACAGGTTATTGTCCAACAGGTTTTCACGGTGTTTTCTTCATCTGCTGGTTAAAACATATTTCTCTAGTGGCTTACAGAATGAAAAAAATTAATTGAACTTAATGCAATAAAGTATCTGTCTTTCATGGTGGTCTTTTTGCATGGCAGTTTTGCAAGGCTTTAACCATTTCTGCTGGCATTTAAGATGGCATAATTAGTGAAAAAATAATCCAAATAATCAAGGAGATCAGAGGTATATAGATCTGACAATACAGTAATGTGAATAAAACACTCTGTTAAAGAATTGCTCTTTTTTCTAAGAAGAATAACCTTACTTACTTGATATTTTGGTTATTTAGCAGAGGTGGTTTTATTTTAACCTTAGACAAATGCTTTATGATATACTTTTCCAATTGAATTCTGGTAGTCAATATCTGTTTATGATGAAAGGGTAAATTACAGTAATGGATGCTAGGAAGCATTACAATTAAACTTTTGTGTCAGAAAAGGGAAAAATGAAAATATTTTGACTTTCTGGTTTTATTTACATTTGCTCTACAGCTAAAAGAATTATTTTGTTACTATTCGTCTGAAAAGTGGAAAACTAACCTATCAAAATTGATGCATTGTCTACCTGTCCACTGGAATAGAAAGTACATGTTGTTGTAGGACTTGGGTTGCACTGTAATTTAAGCATGCTTCTCATAAAGACTTTATCACAGTTTCTTGCATAAGACAAGATCTGAACCACCAAAAGTTTGGATAATAATGATTGATAACCTGTAGTGAAGTTAGATTCCCTGCTCTGTTTTTTCAAAAGTTCCTCAGTTTGACCTTGCAAGCGCAATCTGTTTTTCATCATGGCACCATGTTTGTACTAGGCAAGTCATACCAATGTTGAAAGAACTGAATAGAAGTAGTTTAGTATGTGGATTGTCGTCTTTTTTTGTTAAACCGTACTGACACTTGAGAGTAAGTTTTGTACATACTTGAGAAATGAAAGTGAGCAAGAGTTGGAGGATTATACTGTGAATAGGGCATACCCAGATATCTTGGCTTAGGTGCCACAGCAGATCATCAGTTTTCATGATGAAAAAATAGTGTAATTTCTGAAGTACTTTTTGGTACTGTTTTGAGAACTGATTCATCTTTTTTTTAATTGTTAGGATTCACTTGTTCCCATGAGGTTTTATTTAGTGGTTATACTGATGAATTGTTTGGGTACTTGTGATACAAACATTTGAATAATTAAGAAATAAGTAATGCATCTTGATTAAACTCTGTAGGAAGCAAATATCAAAACCTTGGCTATATTAGTCACCTTGATTCCAAAAAAACCTTGATAAAACTTCAGTATTTTGTCATCAGTCAGATGGTTACTTTTACATGACCTACATAGATACTTCTTTGAATCATTTAACAGTATGACATTCAGACGTGCTCGTCTCTTTTTCCTTGCATTTCTTTTTGTTTATTTTTTTTCCAAAACTGTCTTGGGCAACTAAATTGGTGCAGGGAGGTGAAATCTTATTTTTGTTCTTAGGAAAAAGAGACAGTTGTCTCTTTAAATTCCTTTTAAGGAAAAAGAGATAGTTGCATCTTTAAATCCGCTTAAAAAATGAATTAGTACATATTATTTGATTTAGTTAATGAAGTCTAATGCTTGCCTCCAGGAATTAAAAAATTACATTTATTTGTGTTCTTGATGATACTAAGATCTCCCAAGTGAGCAATTGTGGATCCCAGTCTTTGTCCATGTCATCCTTTGCCTGTATGTTATTGATGCAAGTTAACATTTGTAATAAGCGGATTTGATAGTGGTTTTATGAAAACAGGAAGGAACTGAAACTGACTTATTAACTTTTTTTCTGTCTCTTGCTCAAGAAAACTGTGATGTCAGTGCTTTCTGGAGACTTATTATACATTACTTTTTTAATACTGCATATAGAAGTATGGAATTTTTTATACTTTATACGAAAATTTCTGGTAATTTAGGTGTGAGAGGTAAAAGATGAGTTGCTGGTTTTGGAAGAGTGTTGTATGGATGCGTAGAATGGGGGCACAGATGAGTTTGATGTCTCTAAACTTTGGATCTTGGGCAGCTGCATTTCTCTTGACCCTGACCACAGCAACAGCAGTATTCGGTTTGTCTTCTTAATATCTAGGGTCTGTGGGACATGTTGCCTTCAGTTCTTGAAGTTCCCCCTGAGTTTCAGATTGGGAACTACTGTAATAACCATTCAGCTTTCTACAGTGTATTTGACTTATACTAGATTAGGTTTTAGAGCAGCTCAGGTCTCTTGAGTGAATGTATAATGGGCACTCTTTCAACCAGGTAATTAGGGGGAAATTGTGCAACCTTTTCCTCACATTAACTACATAATTAGGTCATAGTTTCTAAGGGAAAAGTATGTCAAAGTATGTCACAAACAGCTACGTACGTGAACTGCAGATGTTAAACAAGTTTTTAAGTATCAGAGAGTCAAGCCAATGTTACAATTTTCAGTTGGTGAAAACGTTAACTGATTGTGTAAAGCGAGTATGTTTCTTGTTAGTTCTGCATATAAATGTTTTCTATTTCTTTGTGAAAGCAAGCTTTTCCTTCCTTCAGGCCTGATGTACCACAGAGCTTGGCTAGAAAATCTTTTTTTTTTTGAGATGGAATTGCTTTCAAGTATTGATATCTGTGCTAAAATTCCGAAGCCGGCACTAAGACTTCTGTGCTGTGCATCAAGAGGGATTTTTTTGTTTTATATATGAGACTGAATAAACCTCATTTACCATTTCATGTAGCTCCTGCCTGGATTTATTTTTGGATTGTGACCTAAGGGTGAAAAGCCTTTCAGGTTTTCTATTTTGTATGCAACTGTCTTATTTGCCAAGTTTTATGGATTTGCATGGGATGATGTAAGTCTTTTATTGAATTTTTTTCCTGCTTTTTAATGTGTAGCTCAGTAGCTGTTCATGACCCTGCAGATTGCCTTTACAAAGCATGCATATTTGAAAAACTGTAAATATTTCAAGAGAATGTTGGAATAGAATTAGAAACTCTTTTCCTTCTATTTACTTAGATCCCAAAGCAGAAACACGACTGTATATTATGGTGAATGACTTTGAATTTCACGTGTACAACCGTTCTGAGCTTTATGGACAACTTCAAGAACTATTTGGCTTGGATCCCACAATAATTCCAGCAAAGAAAGATGATGAAAAAGCACAAGTAAATGGAAGGCAGAGGACACATACCAATCTTGAAAGGTAAATTAGTATTCATATTTCTGTTTTGTTGATGCTTTGTTCTGCAAATGCTGAACTAATTGGGTAGTATTTTGTTAACATATGCTCTGGAGGCCAAATGGTTGAAGCACAGCTGAGAGAAATTGCACTGACAAGCCTGACAGTGTAAATCTTTTTCCTTTCCTCAGACTTCCTACCATAATAATTAAAAAACCACAACCAAATAAACCAAACATTCCGTGTTTAATGATCAGAGACAGGTTGAAAAATCTATTTGAAGCGTACTATGGAAAGGGAGTATGTGTTGAAGAGGATTATGCTTGCAGAATAATAATGGTATTTCTCAGTAGAAGTAATAGCTGCTCAAGACATTGAAAGACAAAATGTGAGGATTTATATGTTGTTGGGAGGGCTTGCTGGTTTGTGAGCTTTAGCCTCGGACTGTTTTTACAAGTTGTCTTTTTAGAGGTGTGTATTCATGTAAAGCTACACAAACTTTCTTATTTTATTCCCCTTTTTGAGGTACCCTGGAAAACATGATCCAAGTCTGTAAAGAGTTCTTCTACATGGCTTATGTGTAGTGCAGTCAGATGTTCAATAACAAGTATCTATTTGAATAGAGTCACACCAGACTGATTTATTGTCAGAGGCAGAGAATATCTAATGAGACTTGAGTCCTGCCAGTGCATGTTACTAAATTGTGTAGTGGACAGCTGCAGGATGCTGTGGCACTCCTGAATTTGGTTAAGGGCTGTGCCTCCCAACCAGTCTCTTCATATTTTCAGCTTATGGCCTTATTGAAAGCTACAGGAAGGATGTCTGCCTTTGTGGAGGACCTGTCCTAGGAAATGAAAAATCCCACATCTAAATGGGAATATTTAGAACAGACCAAGTTTGCCTGAGGAAGTTTATTTAAATGTTAAACGTGGCACACTTGTTTTCTATCTCCGTATACCAGCACCCAAGGTGTGGCTGTGTATGTTTCCTTCCATTCTCCAGGCTCTGGAGGAGTCTGCAGTAGACTGCTAGCAGGTTCCCTGCAGGAGACATCCCAGTGGGAAAGAATGTTCCCTGAGAGCTGTGTGCTGAAGACCCTTAGAAAAAAAGATTGGTTAGTTGTTCTGCAGAAAAGACATAATAAACCCCATTTTTTCCCCCATAGTGTTAAAGTAAAAACAGAATCTCAAGACCCTTCTTCTTCATGGAGATCGCTTATTCCAGTCATTAAAGTCAATGTGAGCACGGTAAGTGAAAGATCCTGGTAATGAAAATATTTAGCAGTATATGCTTAAAAATTGGACTTGCCATTCATTTTTTCTTTTACTTTTTTTTTTTTTGAGTTTTTGTTCTCTTTCTTGCTTTAAAAAAGTTTCAAAAAGCCACCACCATCACTTCCATGACATGGTCACAAATCCTACTGGTGCTGCTGGAAACATGATTATGTTCTCTGTGGGGGAAATACTTGTGTCTTAGACTTGTAATGATTTGAAGAATATTATTAAGTAATTAAGCTGGGTAATGAGTGTTGTACAATGTGTGGTGTGTTGTGTTTGTGGGAGATGTTTGGGTTTTTTTTTTCTTCCCTGGATCTTTTAATAGGGATATTGGAACATGTTCCTTAAAAGTTGATGTTGCTTCACAAAGAAACAACCAGGGAAACTGTTCTTGAGGTGACAGGAGATAGAATAAATAGATGGAGAGTTTAATGTACAAGACAGTGTTTTTAGATATGCACAAATTACGGCCAGGGGTTTTGTCCACAGTGTTTATTTGCATATGGCTGGTTAAACTGCATTATTATAGGTAAATATATGCATATATATATAAGTGCAGAGTATAACCAGTAATTGGGTTTTCTTTTTGATTTAGGGTCGCCTGGCATTTGGGAATCATTATCAGCCACAAACACTTTGCATTAACTTTGATGATGCTTTTTTGACATATACCACAAAACCACCTTCGAGTCACCTTGATCAGTTTATGCACATTGTGAAAGGGAAATTAGAAAATGTTAGAGTCATGCTGGTTCCAAGTCCGAGATATGTCGGTCTTCAAAATGATGAGTAAGTTTCTAGTTTTTTTGTTTCCGTATTATTTTATTTTTCATTTTTAGAAGAAAAAGAAAACCGCATTGGTTGCATTTTTGTGACTTCATTTTTCTTTATGTGTTTAGACAGATGCCATTTTTACCACTCTGAATGTTTTAAATGTTGGATCTTAAAAGTATTTTATTTATGGAGAAAAGTACTGTATTTTCCCCTCGTCATAGATTTTTGTGTGTGTGTTCTGATCTATGATTAATATCCTGCACCGAACTTTTATTTTCCTTCACTCGGGTACTGTAGCTGTATGAAGGCTTTGACAGCACTAAATTTCTAGGATGAATGCAAGGTTTAAGGTATTAACTTATGTAGAGCTGATTCACTTATAATTTGGAAAATATTTTTTAAAAATAAGCAAAAGCTGCAAAATACTTGCTGCAGTAGAAATTGTGTTATCTTTTGAAGACAGATTGCTGATCCTTTTACCTCTGTGTATTCCGCATAAGCACAGTTAGGCAGCTTCAACCAGCTGAATGGTAATAAGTCAAACAAAAGAAATGGTGCTTTTATGAAACGATTTGGCAGTTGGTTTCTTGTTTTATTACACTTTAACCTGCAAGACATTTATGTGCATCTGTATTAATGTTCTTAATTGCTATAGTATGTTACAGTCTTATATATTCAACAGATAATTTGGACAAAACTGCTAAACTTCCAAGTATTTAACAGGCATTATTTGCTCAACAAAAAATACATAATGTATACTATTCTTGGATAAATGTGTATATGAGTTCATGTAAAATAATTATACCTCTTTTATACTTCCTAGCAACAATATCCAGAGGAAAAATTACGATGTTTGAAATAAACCGCACATCATTTGACTGTACCTTTATTGGCTTTGTATTGGCCAAATAGTGCTGTCTATAATATGTCTTTATCTGTTTTCAAATAATGTCCTGTGGATGTGTACTGAATCTCACTCTTCCATCATGACGACAAAGGAAATTTCTCCAATTAATATTGAAAATAAACATGATTAAACTAAAATAAGATTAAGATATTCAAACTATTAGCTTTTTCTCCTGCTTCCGCTAAATATTTTCTTTTTGTGCTGTATCCATCCTTGCAGCTCCTAATGGCTGAAGGATAGCATGTGATGCAGAAAACATGTGCCTTGATATATTGGATAAATTCAACAAATGATGCAATTTACTGGAAACTGGGCATGTTTGAATCTTTAGAGCCTGCTCTCTTATGCTTTTTTTGGCTTAAAAAATAAAGTTGAGCATCTTACCTTTCAGAAATTCCTGCAAGCAATGCATGTGTGAAAAATGGCAAAACAACTTGATATTTGTAGCAGACTAATTGATACAAACATCGAAAACCCACCTTGAAAACTGTCACATAACAAACAGGCATCTCAGTGCCGTCATTACTTTTCGCAAATAAATCCTCCAAAACCTGAGGGACAGAAAAAAACCCAAAAAACAGTTGTGCTAGAAAAAGCAGTTGTGCTAGGAAAAGCAGAACAAGTTTAGACAGCAGTGACTCAGCAGGCTCTGAGTAGAAGTTCAGGATACATACTGACAAAGGCTTTTTAAGGAAGATGATAATCTCATTATGATTCATTGCCATTATCTAATTTGGTTTTGCAAATGGCCCGTGGTGGGGTTTCTAGGGTCCAGCAACTCTTCCTGCTGAGGGTGGGTTAGGTAGCCTCATTAGGTATCTTCCTGCCCCATTTTCTATGGAGATAGTTTCACATGCACTTTAAGCTGAGAATACAGCTAAAAGAAGCAGTACTGTTGTCTTTTTTGCATGACCACACCATGAGCAATGATCACAGAGTTCAATCCTATGAAGAAAAATGTATGTTGAAAAATGGATGTCTTAAATCTCAATCACTTCTACTGCTGGGTTCACTATCTGTTGGTTATCACCTAAGCTATGACCATCCTAGGACTGGCCTAAGGAAAGATACTGCTTTTTTTTTGGCTTCTGTGTTGTGTGTGCTATGGCCTGACATGCTTTGGTAGTGTAAAACTAAAAGCTGCTTCAGTCATCTACTATATTGTGCTGGTTTGACCATGGCTGGACACCAGCTGCCAGCCATGTTGCTCTGTCACCTCCCTCCTCAGCAAGCCAGGGAGGGGAGAAAATAACATGGAAGCCTTGTGTGCTATGATAAAAGCAATTTAACAGAGAAACAGCAAAGCCATGCGTGTGAGAAGCAAAGCAAAGCAAATACTTCCCATCAGCAGCGATGACGGGCCACTTGCTGAGAAGCAGGGCTTCGGTATGTGTTGCTTTGGAAGGCAAAAGTGAATCACAAACGCCTCACCCTTCCTACTCCTCTCCCCAAGTTTATTTCGTTGAGCTGACATCATATGGTATGGAATATCTCCTTGGTCAGCCTGAATCAGCTGTTCTGGCCGTCAACCCTCCCAGGATCCTGCCCACCCACAGCTACTGGGGAAGGTGGGCGACAAAATGTTGGAGGGAGAGCCTTGATGCTGTTCAAGTAGTAGGCCAAACATTGATGTGCTATCAAGACACATTTTTAGCTACCACCAGAAAGCAAAGCATTACAAGAGCTGCTGTGGAAAATCACCACCACCCAATACATATATATTTTTGTATTCTTCTTAAAAAGGGAGTAAAAAACCTAATGACAAGACATGAAAATACCCAAGTCAGCTTTCCTCTTTGTGGAAAAAAGGCACACTGATCAGGCAAAAAAAGTTTTATACTATTGAGTTCAGAGAGATCAGAACAAGAGCACTCTGGAGACATTCAAAACCCACCTGGACGAGTTCCTGTGTGACCTACTCTAGATGATCCTGCTCTGGCAGGGAGGTTGGACTAGATGATCTTTCAATGTCCCTTCCAACCCTTAAGGTTCTGTAATTCTGTGATTTAATGAAATATGCAGGCATGGTAGAGATCTACACCAAAAGAATTGGAGGAAAAGGACTGAAGAAGATGTTTAGCCACCACGTGGGGTTTTGTTGGGTCTTTTTCTCCCTCTGCATTTCCATTTAGTGTAAGACCTCATAGCTTTCCTCTAGAAAGTGGAACATGCAAAGGTGATGTGGATAACATGGCACTGTTAGTTTGATGGGAGGATTTGGCCATTCTGCCAGCTCCTAAATCTTTTCTGTAGATATTTATCTCTTTCCTGCAGCTAGATGACAGTTTCTGTTAGGCCTTAGAGTTAAGTCAAATCGTCTGTCTTGAAGAGGGCTTACCTCAAAAAGTCTTTGTAATTCTGTTGAAGATAGGATTTGTGATCAAAACAAAATTATTTATTCTAAGTCCATATAGGTAAAGGCTATTAGTAATGCAGAAGTAAACAGTTGTTAAATCTGCCTTATACATTCATATTTTACACTAATTTTTATTAAAACAGTAATGTAGTTTCTCTGATGTATTTCTACAGGTTTAGGTAAATCTGTGTGTAGTGTTTTGAGACCTATGCACTTGGTGCTGTTAGACAGGACAACACACTTCATGGGAAAGGGCAATATTATTCTGTATTTCATGGAACAAAACATATACTAGATGGAGCACGAGGAAGTAAACACAGTTTGCTATCATAGATAGGCCCCCTCACGCTGTGGCTGTCTGACCATCATGATGAAATACTGAGATGCTGAAATGAGGTGTAGGCCTTCCCTGACTATGTGCCCTGCTGAGGATATGGTCAGGCAATGGCAGATCATTGTGTCAGCTGCAGAAGTTATTCAGGCTCCTAAGTTCTGCAGCTGGTTGCGTTATGTGACCTTTCCCTCTCCCACTTCACAAAGCAGAGAGGCTTTGCTTGAGCTCCCATTGGTGGTATGCTCAGCTTGCGCGGCTCAATTAATTTGCTGATGCGTGCCATGGTACACTCTCCAGTCTTGCCGACTTGTGTATGCCTACTAGGGAGCGTGGCCAAAATAAACTGAGCTTTTCTTTTGAACTGCTATTTATGTATCTCTGAATGCTTTCCTTCCCACTTTGATTCCTCAACCACTAAACAGTTTTTTTTTTTTAACTTGCTCTATTTGCATCTCATTGAGGAGGCCAATTCAGTTTTGGACAGAAAAAAAGAAAAACTGGAAAATTGGGAATGAATAGGAAGTGTTTAATCTTTCACTGCCGTTATTACTCTCAGAGTAAAAAGGATTTTAAGGTTCCTGGTCTGTTGCTTTTGAAGAACTTGTGCTCTTTGTCTGCTGTCTTCATATTCTCCAAGCTTTCCTGCCTTTGAGCTGTGGTAAAATGGGGAATGTGTTTCTAACAGGACACAGTCTTAGACTATGTATTTCTGTTGTTGGAATTTTCTTTTCTAGTTAAGAGGTGACAATTTATAAAAGTTGCTGAAAAGTGGCAAAATGCCTTTGCAGTAAAAAAAGAGTTTTCATATTATTACTAATGTTGTAATAATATGGAAATTAACATGTTACACTGTAAAGATTGTAATATATCAATATAATAGTGTTAGGAGAAGTGTTTTGTGTATTGGTTTTATCACTTAGATTCTTTTATCTTGAGAGAAATTTTATTAAGGAAGAACAGACTTTTTTTTTTTAACTAACGGTCTAATTACTGAAGATATCTTATCCCTTTGGTTTAGACAGCTATTTTAGGAAGAAAATGATTAGCAGGTGAAAGAACAATGTAGGACAAGGAGAAAGGAATTCTTGATTGAAAGAAACATTGAAAATAAAACTTGGGTATTAATTATCGTTCATAATACTTGAGACGTGTCTTAGTAGAGAGAAACTTGGTATCTTCATGCTTGAGTTAACTAAACTTTTAAGTTACTTCATGTAATTATATTAATAAATGCAAATCAGAGTAGACGTAGCCTAGCAAGATAACAGCTGCCTTTTTGATAGGAGACATGAGACCTGATGAGACTTGAGACTTGAATATTCAGAGTGCTCATTTTCAGAAGCTCATTTAGGCTGAGGGGCTGAGGTAACAGGTAGACCAGGAATCACAGTGTGGTACGGTGGGAAAGAGAAGAACTGAAGTTATAACCTGCACTTCAA
Organism: Colius striatus; assembly: GCF_028858725.1. NCBI lineage: Eukaryota > Metazoa > Chordata > Aves > Coliiformes > Coliidae > Colius > Colius striatus. The sequence continues at coordinate 25,437,998 of NC_084761.1, forward strand.
ATTTAGCTTACAAACAGCTAAAGTTTGACAGACTGTGGTGTGGACGAGGCACTTCTGTTCCATCTACGCTTCTGGAAATGTCACAGGGCTGATGCCTGGTAGTTAAGGTAGCCTGTAGCTTTTTCAGGCCACCTGCAGTCAGGTTGCATGGAGCTGGTAACTGAGATTGCACCAGACTTGGATATCGCCCATAAAACCTTCCTGGTCAGACACCACATGTAGTGGTATAGATACCACAGACATCACTGTTGATTTGCTTGGTACAAATAGCAGTTATACTAGTGATTCCATGGTTAAACATGTACTATTCACAAGCTACCAGTGAGCCTCTCCTATGCAATGTCTTCCATTATGCTTAATACTTTGCACTGAAAATTATTTTAATTAATAAAGATTCATCTCAGCACACTCCTTTTAGATCTTTATCTTTGCTCTTTTTCATTACAGACCACCAAGGCTGATGGGTGAAGGTTTTGTTGTTATGCAGTCCAATGATGTTGATATCTATTACTATATGGATGAACCAGGTAACTTCTGTTAAATACAAAGCTACAATTTTAGAAGATTTGAAGGCTGTTTGTTTATTTAATTGTCTGGACTAGTTAGACAATTTCTTCTATTTTCTTCTTTTAATACTGAAAAATCTCTATGCTGAAAGAGCTAATGTAATGTTTTGATGCCAATAAAAGTATTCATAATAGACTTATGAATGCTCATAAGTTCATAAGTTATTATTTCTGCAAACGAAAAAAATTTGCACTGAAACAAATGAGAAAGTTCACATATTTAATGTTTAGAACAGAGTGAAATTTCAAGCTGTTTTCTTTTTAATGGTTGTTGTCAACATGTACTTTGTTTCATGTAAGAAGCCTGGGGAATTCTGCATGTTCTCAGTAAGTCATTTTATATATGTGTAGATACTCTGTCAGCAGTGTCTTCCACAAATCTATATGCAACATGGAAGCAATTAATCTTGGTATTTATTCTTAAAACAAGTGATGTTTTAAGCTGTGAGGTTAAATGATGTGGGTTTCTGAAAGCATTTTAGGAATGGAGACAATTTTTAATCAGTACTTGATAGGGGTTTTGGGAAGTTTATTTGATGCATCAGTTTCTCAATATTGTGGTGTCTATCTTTTTCACTTTAAGTCCAGTCATTATATTACCACTTTATTTTGATGGAGTTTTTCTGGCTTGCAAAAGCTTTCCTCTGACCCCACTTAAAGTATTGCCTGAATCTTGAACATGTCCAATAGTGATGTATACGGGTGTAGAACAGGTGACAATTTTAGATTGCTGCTGAATGACTACTTGAACTTTTACTAGTAACTTGGAGTGCACTGTAGTAAGTCTTCCTTTTTATTTGCCTGCACTGACTGTGCAAATAATTTTAAATTAATCTTTGTTTCAAAACTTGATTTTCTAAGTAGGATTTGTAACTGAATGTAGGTGTATGAAAGCTTGTACTGGTAAAAAGAGTACTTGGGAGATGAAGCTGCTGTGTATGTCAGCATTTCATTGACATTAGTGAGCAGCGCTTTAGAAAATCCCAGGGAATATTGATCATCATCTTCCCTTTTCAGTGGGAGTCTGCACTGAATTAATGGCATGATATGTACGTATTTTAGTGGTCTCAAAACTGGCATCAGGACACTTTAATTGCCTTGAGCTTAGCAAACATTTTTCATGTTAATTTGAAGCAGCTTCCTTTTATAATCTGTTTATTATATTATGTAATATAGGTCTTGTACCAGAGGAGACGGAAGAAAGTAATGATGGAGAAGCAAATGATGAAGACAGCAAATTACAGGATTTGCCACCATGTTGGGGTTTGGACATTGTTTGTGGGAAAGGAACAGACTTCAACTATGGACCTTGGGCTGATAGGCAGAGGTATTACCATGAATTACATCTTTAGTTTTAATTTTTAATGTCTGTTATTATTCAGCAAGCATGCTGAAGTTCACAGTGTGCGGTCGCTCAAATATCTGATTTGTATGGGATAGATAAGTCAGTCTAAAAGAAGAGAGTCCTTCTACTTAGTATTAGACTAGTAAATTCTTTGTGGTTTGTCTTGATAACCTTCCAAAGTTAGGATCACTTGCTAAGTTTTTATTATTGAATCAACAAATTATGTTCCTATTGTTTTATGAACAAAGTAGTTTTACTGTTTATCAAGTGTTACATACATAAGGGTTTAACTTTTTAGTTGGTTATATTTAGACTTGTCAATCTCCTATTAACTCATGGATGGGAATACACTCTGTATTATTGAGAGAATTTTATGGAAGTACAAATCTGACTGTGAAAATAATGAGGGAGAAATAATGTATTGCTGCTTGGGAGGATCCGCCACTTGAATGTGATCTCCAAAGATTTTATTATCTAGATATTTTAGTGGCAAAATATTAGGCCAGAGTTCTACTACGACTCTTCACTTAGGTCTTCATGTTTTGTGCATGAGTATTTCTGGTGGAGACATTAGAATTGTTTAGAGAGTAAAAGACTATTAAGTACAAGTGACATAACTAACACTTTCCCTCTTTTCCCCTATTAATTACAGATTGATACTTCTCTTGGCCTCCATTAATTCTCTGCTGAAATTACTGTGATTAACTGTCTCTTAGGAGTGTGAGGATAGCAGACCGAAGAGTAGTCATTAGACATGATGGTGTCTTAGAGAAGTTAAGAGAAGATGCTAATTTGCAGAACAGTGTTTTGCTAGGAACAGTCTGGGAATCATTAATGATATTTTTTATATTACTAAGAAAGCTTGCACTATGATGGTGTGCTTTTTATAATGTTATCTGACTGGGCAATTTGGTGCCTAAGCAGAGTGCATAGGGTTCATAGATACATACCTGGGAACACTTTCACATTGTGCCATGGATAGAAGACAGAAATTTTGAAAGTTTTTGAGTATTTTAGATGCATAGAGCTGTAAGAGTTCTGTGGACTTTGTACTCGCAATTCATATACAAGCTTCTGCAAATAACAATCTTTAATACATCATGCAATAAAATCTTGTTTTTCCTTAGAATTTTTAACAGAATGTGATGTTTGTGGGGTTTTTGTTGTTATTTTTGGCTTATTTTATAAAAAATCTTAACTTTTAAGCTGCTATAGTAGTCAAGTGCTGAGTACAGGAGACTAATAACCTTCCCTTAAAAACTTAACTTCTACCCCTTTGAGACATATAAGCTATGCTAACTCTGCTTTGTTGCTGTGACTTTCCTTTCATGTAGTTCCATGTTAAGATACCAGTGTGAAGAAATGCAGGCTTCATTTCACTCCCATTCTGTGGTCCTAAAGTTTTGTATTTTGTTTATCTCTGGGCATTACATCAGTTATTTATGTGCAAACTGAAGCATAAACAGATTACTTCCTCCTGTGTTTTTGTAGCAGATTTGTAAACCAAAGGCTAGGAAGAAGAAGAAAAACATACCTTGTTTGCCATACAAATTAAAATATTTTTTTTCTAAATCATTTATGATTGTCCATTTATGGCTTTTATCCAAAAGTCACTTCTTGTCATTGAAACTTTTGGGGATTTCAGTAATGAGTTGAACGGCTCCCGTGATGAAGACTTTAAACAAATATTCTTTCTTACCACATGTGGTGGTTGTCTAAAGATTCAGCTAACTGGAGAATAATTAAGTGAACAAAATAGATGCATAGATATGTATAGATAAATACATGTTTCTTCTGTGAATGAAAGCCTTTTTTATTTGCTCTTTCCCACTAGGGATTGCTTGTGGAAGTTTTTCTTCCCACCAGATTATCAAGTTATGAAAGTCTCAGAAATTGCTCAGCCTGGGAAACCAAGACAGATTCTTGCTTTTGAACTGCGGATGAATATTATTGCAGATGCCACCATTGATTTGCTTTTTACCAAAAACAGGGTAAATGATGAAAACTTAACTGGAAAGTAAATTGTCTACTATAATTACACTGTGCTTTTTGATTGTGCATATTTTTGTCTCATTTATTATAGAAATATGATTTTAAAAGCCAGGCAATTTTTATTTTAATATTCCATAACTATGAGCAAATCTTCAATGAGAAATAGTGACTGAGAGGCATTAATATTTCTGACTTATTTTAAGGGATTTTTTTTTTAGAGCTTGGAGTTTTATACCATACCAACCATACCAGCTCCTACACTCTCAGTAATTCATGATCTGGACATTTCTTGTTCAATTTTTTGTTGCAGTGAAGTTCACCATGATGAAAAGATAATATCTTCTGATACTGGATGAATGGGGGAGGAACAAAAGATGCTTGGATTTTTCTTTCCCCTGTTGCTACTCTTATAAATGGAATATAGCATGACTTCACTGTATACCACCAGTTGGTTTTTTTTGTAACTGAAAAGTTTAGTAAAGGTAGTGTTAGAAATATGTATTCCTCTGCTCTCTCAGTCCTTGTATCAGAATGTCTTGTGCTTTTTCTATTGGTGGAAACTAAGTCAGCATTTGTTAAGCCTAAAAGTGGTTTTATTTGGTATCACTGCATATAGATAGTTAATTTTTCTGAAAGTGAGAGAGTCTTCAGATATATGGTGCCTTAATCTAGGTGAGGATAGTAATAATCAGAGGCATAAAGTACACTGGTTGATGCAGCAAGCCTAGAAATAAGGTCTGGACTTTCTTCCTTTCTTGCAATACAGGAAACGAATGCTGTACACGTGAATGTTGGTGCAGGATCATATTTGGAAATAAATATTCCCATGACAGTAGGTGAAAATGGTGAGTTAAGACTAAGTTTAATTTGTTTTCCTAATGCTTTTTCTGAACTGTTATCTTAATTCATATATGCATGAATGTCTTGTTGTGTTTTTCCTTTGCTGCCCTGAGATGTGTATTCTTAAGGAATAATAAGTATTTCGTTTGCATTTCACTGCAAGTTATTTAAACATTTACATATCTACTTAGTTAAGTTACTTCAATGTTTGTTTAGGTTAGGAACCACAAATTTCTTAACTACTAGGCAGCATATCTATATCTGTGTGTGCATTGAGGTGGATTACAGATAGATTGTCAACTCAAAGCAGGAAGACTTCTTCAGTCAGATTAGTGTTGAATCAGACTGAGAAATGTGTTATGAAATATAATTTAATGGTAGTTTATTTAAACAAACTCGCAAATCCAACAAGAAGTGGAGGTAAGTGTAAAGTTACAGGGATGGGCTTTGAATTTGCTCATTTTCTTGACTCATTTGAAGCCCTTGGTAAATTGTTTGTTTTTTTGATTCTTTCTAACATACTTGAATTTTATTCTGCAACTTAAATCAAGACCTCCAGAACTGGAACATGTCCAGAGCCAGCAAAAAAACTTTGTTATCTCTCCTATATGAAGGCAGAACATGTTAAGCAGATCATTGACAAACAGTAGGGGATAGAATTATTGTAGTACTAATTTCTGTCATTATATTTACTGATAGTTACTCGAGGGCTGAAAGTAAATATTTGTGTAATTCTTATGTCTGAATATTTATGTTTTATATCTTTTGTTTGCTAGGCTATTCACCTACAATTAAAGGGCAGCTTCTACATGTTGATGCCACCAGCAGTATGCAGTACCGGACTCTCTTAGAAGCTGAAATGCTAGCTGTAAGTTTGTGTTAATAAGCACAAAGCTTCAGTCTCTAGGGAAGGGGACTGTAACATCTTCCTTATGAGCAAAGGCTGCAGGACCTGGGGCTGTTTAGTCTGGAGAAGACTGCAGGGGGGATCTCATTAATATTTACAAATATCGAAATGGTGGATGTCAGGAGGTTGAGGCATTAATTTTTTTCTGTTGTATCCAGTAACAGGACAAGGGGTAATGGAAGGAAGCCAGAACACAAAAAGTTCCCTTTAACTTAAGTAAAAACTATTTTACCACTGTGAGGGTGAGGGAGCACTGGCCCAGGCAGCCCAAGGAGAGTGTGGAGGCTCTTTCTCTGAAGGTTTTCACAACCCACCTGGACATGTTCCTGTGTGACCTGATCTAGATGGACCTGCTTTGGCAAGCAGGTTGGACTAGATGATCTCTAAAGGTCCTTTCCAACCCCTACCATTCTGTGATTCTGTGAATTTTTAATAAAGAACATATTTATTTGTCTGTAGAGCAGTTCTTTAGGTTCTTAAACAAGACAAATATGCTTTTTTTTTGTATTTTGCAAGACCTTAACATGTAACGAAGTTTTATATACCCACATAACTATGTGCATGTGTAGTTTTCAGTGACTTACATAATCTATCTACCAAGTTTTATGTGTGTTTTGAAAGCAATGCAGGCATTAGACTCCATGTAGCTGTGCTAGATACTTTTATGTGCATAAGTACCTAAAGGTACTCCGGAGTGCTTAAACTACTTAAGACAGATTTAATACTTCATCATTCTTTGTTTGCCTTCTCATTCTGCAGTTCTCTAAATCATTAGATAACCTTTCTGACTATTTTTAAAATTACCTTATTAGGGGTGTTTTTAATGTTTAAATTCGAGTAACATATCAATGGCTGAAAAATATTATTTTCTGAGGGATTTTATATTTAGTGTATTATGAAAAGTTATGCTCTTACTGAAAACTTTGGTTTTTGAATTTTTTGGTGTGTCTACTGCAGCAAATGTATTAGAAGATCCTAGTATACCTTTTGAAAAAAATGAACTAACACTTGACCTTCAAACACAAAAAGAGAGATTAAATTATTAAGGAACTGGAGAGGCCTTCTGTTCATCCCAGCAGGAAAACAGTTTTAATTATTCATCAGAATATGTATGTGAAAACTGCTGAGCTACAGGGTCAGGCAGTGTCATCTTTTCAAGGAATTCTGATGCTTTAATATCTTGTTCACAGTTCCATATTAATGCCAGCTATCCCCGGATATGGAACATGCCACAGACATGGCAGTGTGAACTTGAGGTTTATAAAGCAACATATCATTTTATCTTCGCTCAGAAAAGCTTCTTCACAGGTAACTTCTTTACTAAATCAATTACATATGCAATTAAATATTCTTTCTTTAGAATTTCTTTTCAAATTTTGTGAAGGTGTTCAAGGACAGTTACTGTGGTTTCACATATTTAGGACAGCAGCTTGCTTCTGAGGACTAAGTTCCTCAAGTTTTCTGTTGTCTCCAAGTGTCTTAATACGTGATATCATCACATTTGGGTAAAGATACCAAATAATGTAGTTTTATAACATCCAAGCTAAATTTGATATGTGTTTATGCTACATGATCTTAACTTTCAGGTGAATTTTATTTCTATCAGAGCTTTTGGTTTGTTTAATTTTTGTGATCTAGGGTGTTGATTTCTCTAATACCTCTCTTTTTGGATGACTGACTTTCAACTACTTCAGCTCTAGGTCATGTCCTTGTGGCTCACAGCTGATGAGAGTAAGTAATTTGCTTAGGATTTTGGCTGTGAGGAAGAATACATACACACAACGCAGTACGGTGGGATACAGCATCACCAAACTCTTGCTGAACGTTTCAACTGCAGTAATGAAAAGAATATAGCCCCATCAATGTGGCAGTGTCTGGGCTAATTAACCCTGCTGGGAGAAAGGATTAATTAGCGCAGGCATAGTGCCATGCTAATGAAGTTATCCTCCTAAGTGAGGCCAGAGCCATTATCTCTATAATGCTGCAGTATGCAGCTGAGTCTACCAGTCTGTTCAGAGCAAACATGAGCATCTACAACAATGCTGTTTTGCTGTGTTAGAAAATATTACTGATATACACATTCAGAGTATCAGAGTGGAAAACCAAAACAAAGCGGTTGGTGCTTCTAGGTCAATGACTTTCTATCTTAAAAAACAGGTAAGAAATGGAAGATGGATTCACAACAAGTATTTGTGGAATATCTACCTGAGAAATTGATACTGTGTATTGTTCTCCTGATTTTCCTTTTTCTGTAAAGCAGCAAACAGTTAAGATTTACAATTTGTGAACTTAAATGAAGACATCTCACTTGATTGCTACTAATTTGTTTTTTATTGCTTTATATGGGTTTAGATTTGATCCAAGACTGGTCCAGCGATAGTGCACCTGATATTTTTTCATTTGTTCCTTATATGTGGAACTTCAAAGTCATGTTTCATCAATTTGAAATGATTTGGGCAGCAAATCAACACAACTGGATTGACTGTTCCACCAAACAACAAGAAAATGGTGAGATCACTGTCCTTTAGAAGAAGAGTACATACTACCAAAAATATCTACAAAATATGGATTATATATGTAGAGTACGAGAATTATAATTTTTTTAAAAGAGAATTGTGTTTTGCTACCATTTTGCTATCCATTTTCTACTGTTGATGTGCATGAACAATCTTTACATTATTTTAAGTTCTAAATTACTTTGTACAATTGCATACCTTTTGGGTACATACTTCAGCATTTATTTTTCAAGACTCTTTGAGTCTTTGATTCAGTACAAATTTGCAGAGTGCAACTGTGAGGTCCTGACCCATATTCAGTAAGCTAACTGAAAACATTCACTCAGGAATACCATTTGAAAACCATATAGCTAGGAATTTCATCTGTTTCGTCTTAATTTCAATAGGAGCTAATGCTCCTAATTCTAGATAAAACTAAGGGAGACATCTCAGAAAGCCAAAACTTTGTTTAACATGAATTTTGGTTTATACCTATTCCAGTGGTTTACAACTGTACTAGGATCTTATCATTTCAACACAGAATGAGAGTTAAAAATCAGTAAAATTAAAAATCATGAAGTTGTGATCTAGTTAAAAATAAGGCTTATTACATCATCAGAAGCCTGTGCAACATTTAATGTGTGTTTCTTGTCCAAAAAAGGGGGGAGTGAAGCAATAAAGTCATAAGATATTAGTTACAGCTGTTTTTAGTGTCTGCTTGCAATTTGATTGTGCCAAATACAGTATCTTTCCATTAAGGGCAAGCTGTAGGGAGTAAATTTCAGTATAATTTAGTGCAATGTACTCTAAATGTAGAGTAGTTAAAATGGCAGTTTCCTATGTCATGAGTTCGTGTTTATCTTCTCGTTATTTTTACCCGGATGTTTAATAATTTGTCTAAGTGCAAAATAATTCTGACGATTTTTTGGTTTATTTTTCCTCTTCTTTCACAGTTTATCTAGCAGCTTGTGGAGAAACATTGAACATTGTTTTCTGTCTGCCTTTCACTGACTTCGTTCCAACCATATGCAATACTAGATTCTCTTTAAGGGTAAGTTGTTTCCCCCTCACCCCTTTTGTGTCTTCTAAATGTGAGATATTTTCCTTACATCTTCTTTTGTCAGGAAATTTTGAATAAACTCTTTGCTGAAAGAAAAATACTCTTTCTCTTCTAGTTCTTTTTTCTTGATGTAGTCCAGAGGTAATGGTTTCTGTTGCCTATATGAAGCATGCAATCAGAGGTTATTTAATTTATGTATACATACATATACATAAAAATAGAAGGTATTTTAAATAAATAGATATTAACATACATATGTGCTTTGTACGTTCATATATGCACACATTCAGTATGTATTTTTATTACTATATATACTTAGACTGTGTGTATGTGTTTTATCACTTGAAAGTCTGTTGCTGTTTATTTAGAAAATTTAGAAATTGTGAAAATGTAACATACGTTCAAAGATGAAAATCAAATACTGGAATGAGTACCCTCAGAAACCTTTTGGAAAGCCATCTTACAGATATTTAAGAGTTTCTGTAGATTAAGTAGTGACGATAAAGTGTTTTTAACAGACACAGCTTATTCTTTGTAAGACTGTACTTTTTGTCTTCCCTTAAATAGAAGCAGTCTACTGCTACTAAAAGTAAAAAAAAAACTCGTTGATAGTGATGTTGGTAATTTAGTATAATTTGGTAGCAAAGAAAGCAATGTTTTATAACTTAATTTTTTTAAAGTATGTTTTAGTTGAGATGTAGGGTAGCCTTGCTATGGTGTTGTATTACATGCATATTACCAGACTTGTAACTGTTCAGAACTACAGAACTCTAGAAATTGGTGGGAGCTGTGGTCAACAGTTATGTGTGAAAATGAGATTTCTTGCCTCACTTTGGCTCTAAAGTGAAGACGATGGCACATATGAACATAAAAATAGGATGAGTGTTATGCATAAAGTTAATGTAAATAAACTTGGTTGTTGCTGAAATTTCATTTTAGGGAGAAGATGTTGATCTTCATTTGTATCTACCAGATTGTCATCCTAGTAAATACTCCCTTTTTATGTTGGTGAAAGATTGTCAGCCTAATAAAATAAGTCCTGAATCATGTATTTCTGCTGAATGTCAAAGTGGTCAGAAAACTGGCAAACCCAAATGGAGGAACATTACTCAAGAAGAGTGAGTTTTATTGTGATGCATATTTATGTATTTATGTTGGCTCTTCATATTTAATTGTTTTCTTTGTGGCGAAAAGAACCTCATATGTTATTAGAACGTATTTAATGCAACTGTTGTACTTCAAATAAGTCTGTGATGTTTCTTTTTGAAAGGGCTGGATGGGTTGAATGCTGGACAGTCCCGAGTCTTGTGTTTACAATTGACTACTCATGGCATCCGATTTATCCTCAGAAGGCAGATGAGCAGCTAAAACAATCTTGTAAGTCTCTACCTTTTTCTTGTTAACATGTTTCAGGAACTGCTGTGACTTTGTTGGATCAAACTGCTTAGATTTGCAGAAGTGAATTTTGAGTCAAACTGTTTTATGTCATGTGGGAGAATACACTAGGTTTGATTTAAAAACTGATCACATCCTGTGATGCAAAATCTCAGAAAGTGTCCCAGTTCCCTATGTAAAAAGAGAGTACCGTCTGTAGTTCACTTCTCCTTGCTTAACACAGTGAATCTCTTTAATGGATTGTTGTGTAATGTTAAATATCACTTATATATTAAATATGAAGCATGATTTTTTAAAACAGTATCATGTTCCTTGGCCTGTCTAAGCTTTTTTCCTTTGGATGTTGTGATGTTGACTTATTATTTAAATACACTGTATATGAGATGTAATTACATTACTATACCTTTATGAATATGAAGTTGAGAATTCATTGGAGCTAGTACTGTATATGTGTATGCCAAAAAAAAGTTGCAATATTTTTAAATGCAAATATAAAAGATATTTTAAATGCAGAGGGAGATATGCAGGAAGTCATGAGGTTGCGTAAAAATATTCCAGGTTGAGATGATGGGAGCAGTACTAGTGAAGGAAGGATGTTAGAAAAATAATGAGGACTAATTTGAACAGACCTCAGTTGGAAGGTGTTAGAAGACAAACTGGATAGTTTAGAGGTTCCAATAATGCAAATCTAAAACCTCTAAAATTTTAAAGAGCAAAGCAGAAAAAAGTAAGATTAATCTTGCACATGTTCATTAAATGCTCTTCTGAGACTGTCAACTTGTGTCAAATGTGCATACTTCACATTTGAAAAACTTTACTTGTAATTGAAGTAATTGAACCTGCATTTGAAAGTTTGTACGTAACTTTTTATACAGCTTCCTTCAATGAATAGTCCAGCACAGTGCAGCTCACTTACAATCAGTGATGCTGATAGAATGTGCTTGTTACAGTAGCAACTGAATTCAGTAGCAACTGATTTTTTTTTTTACTCAATTGATAGAACTCTGTAAGTCTCTAAGAAACAAGGAGGTTGCATTGCAAAAGATGCAGCTTCCAAAAAAGTGGTCATCTCACTGCAGCATTTAGCTAGTTTATAACGTAGGACATAACGTAAGCACTGAGCGAGCATTGTAGGCAGTAATGGTTAAGTTAAAGACTTGTAAGTTTTCTGGCTGCAGGTGTGTATTCGCTGTAGTTCTGAATGTGCTGGTTCCTCCAGTTAAACCAGCACCTGGAACATCAATTTTATATGGTTTTCTCATAGAATTCTTTACTTCCTAGTAATTGCATTACATCCCCAAAGTATTTCCAGTTACTCACTTTCTTCTCATTGCCTTTCCTCACTTAAAAAAGACCAAGTGCTTTCTTCTCACTAACTCCAAGTAAAAAGAAGAGATATGAAATAAGATTTGAATTTCCAAACTGTCTTGTGACTAGAGTAATTGTTGAAGTGGGAAGTTTGGCCTATAGAGCTACTGGTTCAGAATGTAACTTTTCCTGTTTATTCACTTTGTTTATTCTGCAATAGCTGTATGGTTGTGGGAAATCTGCTCCACTGAAATGAAAGTATGTCTTTGTTTAACTTGAAAAGCAAGATAAATAAATGGATTTTTTTTTTTCAGAACTTAAAAGATTGTTTTTCTCTTGCATAATTCACATTTGCTAAAATATTATATATTCCTCTGTCTTCCCATAGTTCCTAGATATGAGAAAACTGGCCCTGTAGCATAGATAAACAGAATTACACAATCCAAATTAGTAAGCTGCAAGAAGTTGTATGTTTAATACACATTTGCAGAATTCTGTCTCTCAGAAGCCTAAGTTGTAATCAAAATCTGTTTTCTTTTTTATTTTGCTTCATAGTGTCAGAAATGGAAGAAACAATGTTATCTGTGCTAAGGCCATCACAGAAGACAGCCGACAGTGTGATTTCATCTCCTACAACTTCAACACGCCTTCCCCTTGACCCTTCAGAGCTGCCGCCGGATAAGCTCCATGTGGAACTGGAACTCTCCCCAGATTCACAGATAACTCTGTATGGACCCCTGCTCAAAGCCTTTCTGTCCATAAAGGTAGGCATAGGAACATGGCTCATAAAATTTATGGATAGACACATGTAGGAAAGAGAAATAATTTGTTCGAAATGGAAAACTAGAATTCTGCAAAATGCATGAATTTAGATTTAAACTTACTGTACATACTAGTTTGGAATGACTTCCTTTGGTAATGGCATAGCTGCAATGAATTCAGTTGACACAGGCTTAGAAGACAACTTCCACTATGTAGACCCATGTCAGCGTAGTTTTCCTTTCAGGGAACTGTCCAGAATTTTCTTTTCTGGACTTCATATGCAGAAAATTTCTTCTTTGACTTCTGCAGTAGTAAAAAAAGATGAAGAACAATTTTTCACCCTTTTCTTGATGTTAATCCCTTACACTTAAAAATGTTTGTGTATGTTGCTTATTTCTGTCTTCTTCAATTACTAATCTTTAGGATGGGTAGAAACACTGTAATTTCTTCCCACTTCCTTCATCCTGCCTTGCTGTTGACAAAAGCAGAGGTATTGAAGATGATGCTTCTGTTTAATAGTTAATTGCTTGGGTTTTGATTGTTTTGGGGTTTTGTTTGAAATAAAAGTTTTTTATAAGGCACTGTTCATTTGTAGTAAATAGCAAAAAATATTACGTTTTTGTAGAGTATAGGCCTTGCAGATACGCTGAGTTTTCTTTTCATGTTGCCACACTAAAGTAAATAGGATTAAAGTTAGACCAGTCCTGCATCTTGAAGACTATGTCTTCTGATACAGAGGAATTACACTCATACTTAAATTGTTTATTCAGCTCTTCCTTTGGAGCCCATCAATGCATGAGGTAGTTCTGTCTTCCCAAACAAAGCAGCACTTCATAGGTGCTCTTTGCCTCTGGAGGTATTTGTAAACAATGTTAAGTTAGATCCCTTGATTCTGTGATGATTTAATTTTTTAGGTGCATGTTTCTCAGGTTAATTATAGCTTTTATGTCAAGGGAAGATTTCAATAACTAGCTTGGTTTTGAAAATGCACATTTATTATTCTTTTTAGTATTTTTGTGACTGTGTGTACATCTTCTTGTCCAGCTGTGCTGGCAAACATCTCTTCATAGATTTCTAGTGGGGAGGTTTATGCTCATTTTCCTGACTTGTGGATAGTTGTTGTTTTCTTTTTTAATATATGTGGGAGAGATTTAGACATGCATTGTTTATGAGTTTTGTTAATCCTTCTATTCTTGAGAAGTAATTTTTCAGTGTAGTGCACTGTGTTTCCTACTGAAGGGCTTACTGTCTGGGAATGAATGATTTATAGATCTCTGTATCCCTAGCAGAAGGTACTAGGAGTAAATTACTGGAGTTTTTGGCACCCTCTGCTGGATCTGCCTTACAAAAAATATTTTAAGGTCTGTATGGCAACACTGACCTTTAGCTTTTCCTTTTGCTAAAAAGCAAAGCATATGATCTCAGTTACTTCTGAGGGTTTTTTAGTTTGGTAAGAGTTCAGCAGAGCAATTCAAATGCATTAGTACCAAAAATATTTCAGAGACTCCGTGCAAGATGGGTAAATTTGCATGTCCGCAGGAGTTATTTCAAGGTGACTAATAAACCTGCTTTCTCTGCAGAACTTTTTCAAGGACATGGATACCTTGCAGTTGCTTGTTTTCTTTTTGTTGTACACTTCCTCTTTCAAACTTGTGCTTGAAAGGAGCAAAGACATTTTGGAAAGCAAATGAGCCACACGAAAGGGAAGGAGGGGAGCAAAACACATCCTAAGATTCAAATCTGTTTCAACTTAATTTTCAGTCTAGTACTCATTAGTCTGCATCTCACAAATCACCAGTGTAGTTTGTAATAATTGAAACATTTCTGTCAACATGAGAGGCTGAGGGACTGAATTTCATTGAAGGAATGAGTGAAGGAGCCATCTTTGTGTCAGTGTTGTAACCTCTTTGGTTAGAAACGATTTTGCTTCATGGAATGCTTAGTCCGCAACTCTTCCAACATGCTGAATTAACAAGAAAATATAACCTGCATCTTTCTGAAAATTGTTCTTTAGAGTCTAGCCTTTTTTTTTTAGGTGGATGAGGAGGTGACAAATGATCATAAATCTGATTCTGATGCACATAAATAGAACACAGAAAGATGATTTTAGGATTTTTTTTTAATTTTGTTAAATTAGTGATGGATTTCTGTCTTCCAGTATAATTTCTTAAAGTTATTTTGGTCTTAGATAACTGAGCGGGATTGGCCTAGAAACAAGGTGTATTTTAGACCCAAAGGGAGAAATATTTATGAGCTAATATTTTAGAAGCATGTTTAAGACTTTGAAATATGCTGATAACAAGTTTCAGAAGATTATGTGAGAGTGACTTCCTGCAGGTTTTTTTGTGTTCCTGGTTATCTAGCTTCAAAACCACAAAATCTGTTTAAAATGTCAGTAGTAGTATTTCAGGATAATTCTTTGCATTGCATGCATCTACTAGGAAAACTACTGAGAGACCCTTCTTTTCCTGCAAAGCACATGGCCTTAATTTGCTCACTGTAGGTATCTATTTTGCATAAAATAGAAGTATATGTATTTCTTCAGCTATAGATTGTAGCTATACTGCGTCTTTTAGAGAGGGCCTGACATATAGGAAAAGCTTGGATTTCTGTTTCCTTTCATTGCCTGTATGTTTTTAACTTGTTTTCCATGTGATCATAACAATTTCTTTTCCTAGGAAAATTATTTTGGAGAAGATGACATGTACACTGATTTCGAAGAAGTTATTTCAAGCCCTGTTTTGTCACTGTCAACATCTTCGAGCTCCGGATGGACAGCTGTTGGAGTGGAAAATGACAAAAGAGAAAATGAAAGTTCAGTCAAGCCAATTCACCCTCTGACTTTACGCCCTTGGGATATCACTGTGCTTGTTAATTTGTACAAAGTACATGGGCGATTACCAGTGGTGAGTACTTTGGAATCTTAAAATATTTTGCTTCATATAATTTTTTTTTTCTGGTTTCACAATCCCAACTTAAATTTAACTCCCTGGAACATTAAATTAGAGTGGTGCTTACCGAAGTGTGCATGTACTCTCTTCTAAAATTTTGTCTGTGTAAACTAATTTGAGACATGATTTATTTTGCTTAACTGGGAGGCAGTACAGGACAATTTTTAATATGATTTTTATTCAGTGAACTTGGTGTGTGATAATATTTTAGATTGACCATTATGATTTGTCTGATAATTAGCAAACTGTCTTCTAATGGTGCATTCTGCTCTGTGCAGCTGCAGGGATATTTCTGAGGGATACCCAGGAAATAGAGTAAGAATACAGATAAGAAATGCGGTTCACTCCAACGGATTTGAATTACTGTTAATGTAACTGTCAAAATGTTTTTCAAGTTGCATGGCCTTCCTATTGAGTATTCACTCTGAGGAAAATTAGCTTACCTCTTCCTCATGGATTTGCTTCTAATCTTATAATTTCAACCATTCTGTGTATTTTGAGTATCTGAAACATACATGTTTAATTTTTATTTTAGCATTGCAGTCCAGATGGTCCTGAGTGCCCTACTGCTTTCTTGGAAAGATTATGTTTTGAGATGAAGAAAGGGTTTAGAGAAACAATGCTTCAACTTGTTCTGTCTCCAGTGAATTTATTTCTGAATGACAACTATCAGGTAGTAAGCTGTTTTTTCACACATTTGCACACATGTGTTTGTGTTGTGGAAGTTGTGATGATCTTAAAATTGACATTTTTTTGTTAGAAACTTTCCAGTTGTACATATCCAAAATTTATTAGGACTTATGAATCATAAAGGACATTAAAGAAAAATCTAATATGTAGTTAAAAAAACCAAACCCCTCCTTATTTCTGTCCAGATGGCATTTTAGTGAAATGCACAAAAGAAAATACTCTATGCTCTTAATTTTGCTTAAAATCTTACTGGCTTGAATCAACAGCTTGCCCCCACGCAATCACAGGCTTCTAGTATATGCTTGTGCTGTTTTTATCTTTTGACTTTCATCTCTGGCTGGTGGAGTAATATTCTTTTAACAAGTATTTGATTTGGATAAACTTCCCTTTCCCCCCATAAGGTTTGCATATATGTTGTTGTGTGAGTAACCCTGAGAAGTCTCAGGACTGTCTAGAAAGTCAACAGTATTTAAGAGGTGAAGGTTAATTGTACAAAGTATCTCTGGCTACAAAGGTTTTGTACTTTCTGTTATGTATTCTTAGCAAATATTAACTTTAAATTCCTTGTCCTGAACAGCGTCCTGCAGTGGATGAAGTTCTTCGAGAGGGTCACATCAGCCTGTCAGGCCTGCAGTTGCGTGCCCATGCAATGTTTTCAGCAGAAGGCCTGCCCCTTGGGAGTGATACTTTAGAGTATGCATGGCTGATAGACGTACAGGCTGGAAGTCTCACAGCCAAAGTTACAGCACCACAGGTACCATCTACAAACTGCTTTGAAGTATTACCTTTCTTCTCTCTTGTAAAACTGGCTTAATATGGGTTTATGGAGAGCACATGATCTCACTTGAGTTTGGATGTGTCTGTGCCTTAAGTAATCTTAATTTTATAGTTTGAAAATCTAGCCATTTATAAATGGATAGGAGATGCCAAATGAACTGAATCTGATATTTGTATTAAATCTAGGTGTAATAGGGTGGTTACTATTACATGAGAATTTGAAACGGTGATAGTAATGGAGCACAAACAAATTGGTAGTCAATACTCTACACACTCATGTGTAACCTTAAATATGTTACATCTATCTATGTTAATGTACTTGAATACTGATTAGAAAGGCAACTACAGTATCTGCATGCACTTTAAGTGGTTTAATAACAGTAAATAATACTCTCTGTAAACAGTGCAGATGTTTTGGGATGCCTTCAGCCATAAACTAGGTAACAGGATGAGAAGAAGAAAGGAAAATCTATTTGAAAGGTTTAAGCATGAGATGATTTAGCTGTCTGTGACTTCATCTAAGTTGACTTTTTTGATGCTGACTTCTGGGGATGCAGGATCATCACCCCTGCCAGTTAACTCTCTGGGAATTTGGTCGTGATTGTACTCTGAAAGGCAACGTGATCTCTCTTGGATGTAATGTTACCACTGGAACCTAGATTGTTTTCACAGTTTTGCATTTTCTTTAGGTTAGTCTTAGCACTAATTCTTTTTAGTTTTGCTATTTATGTTACTTTTAGTTTTTTGTATATAAGAATAGCTCTAAGTATACAATAGGCAGATAGCTTTGATTTGTTTCTAATGTGGACTACCAAAGCTTTAAAAATGGTTGCTTTGTTAGTGTATCCTGAGACATGAGATAAGTACAGAAATTCTATTTAATAGTTAGTGTTTGGTTTATTTCTTTATTTCAGAAATTTTTAAGACACTTGTACATCCTCTTATTCCTCTGAAACCTGGCATTATTTTCTAGGATTACATATGTATTTCATTAGGAGCCTTCTGCAGCAAACAAAATCCAAATAAAGCAAAGAAGCAATTTCAGTGTATCTAAAGGCTAGACTGCAGATAAATTTTCATGCTACAAATACAGATTTTTGTGGCAATATTTCCCAAAATGCTACAGCTGATCTAGATAAGCTATAGTATTTATATGTACTCCACCATTCTATGCTTCAAAATTGGTAGATTTAGAGTCCTCTAAGTCTACAGAATGTTCCTAAATGCTAGAGGCAATTTAAGGATTTTCTTCCCCTACGAAGCCGTTCTCAATTGTGTGCTTCAGACAAGATTTTAATTTTTGTTGTCAGCACTGCAACAGAGCAGAACTTACATTTGCTGTTTCAGGGTTGTTGGTTTTTTTCCTCCCGTAGTGTGATATATTGCAAGAATTTGTGAAGGGATAACATTAAGGTCAGGACAGTCATAGCTATATTAAACTCCATTTAAATTATTGCACATTTTAAGTACCTTGTCTTTTGAATAGCCAAAGAAAACCCATTTCCCTCTGTAATAGACACAGACAGTCATGAATCATTTCCTTTATGAATGACCTAACTAAAAAAAGACTTAACAATAGGCTAATTACTACATCCAGTGAGATTCATCAGTGTTCTGTACAGCCAGTTTCATCCAATGCTTTTTAAATGTAACTTCATTACTTATATACAAGTAAGTCTGACATTTAAATTATAAGTGGCAATTGACTATTTCAAGGATTGGGGGTTTTTTTGAGGTAAAATAAGGGGAGCTCTGCTTCTGTGATAAAGTTCAATTTTACTGAAGTTCTCAGCAAAAGCTGTTTCCTTAAGAAATAATTCAGGAAATTTTCTAGTGTCCAAAATGCATCATGAGTAACCAGAAGTAGGCTATGTATAAGCAAGGTAATGCAGCCAGAATGGTACTGTGGGATCTTTTGTTAGTTTTTACCCTTGCTCACCTTCCAGCTTTTGGTGAAGTTCTTTCGGTACTCCATCAAATACTGAAAGTTCATTTTGCATATCTAAATAACTTGTTATTTGCTTATAGCTTGCGTGTCTTCTGGAATGGGGGCAGACCTTTGTATTTCACGTTGTGTGCCGGGAGTTTGAACTGGAAAGGCCAAAATCTGTAATAATATGCCAACATGGAATTGATCGTCGCTTTTGTGACTCTAAGGTAACCTTCCATCTGTCATAATTGCTCATTATATTTCCACAGGTTCAGTTTTGAGATCCAACCTTAAAGTTATCGAGACACATAGAGTAGGTAGTTGGATTGGACGTTCCCTTTGATACAATATAGGTAATGATGTTTTAGAAAGAAAAGCGATTGTTTGTTGATGTTTCCTGTGGATATGCACAATGTTTTTGAGCTCTCTGAATTATTTTGAGGAACGGTATCTGCAGAAGTCATGCATAGTTTCTTACCTCTACTGTGACAGTTAAGAGCCACAGGGAATACTCTAGCGTTTCTTAAGAGACGAAGGTCATACTTTTCTTCATGGTCCTGACACATTCCCATGGTACCTTTTCATCCCAAATCTGTTTCATCTGTTGATGAAACAATGCTTTGGTGGGAGTTTTGGGCTAACAGTTTTACAGCTTCCTTGGACTTTTTTATTTTTTAATTGTTTATTTTAAACATGAGACTCTTACTACTCTTACTTAACCATCATGTCATTGTGGATTCTGCTTTTTTTTGTGCTTGTTTCTTGGAATCCATGTACATGGTTACCTGAAGACTGAAGGAGTCTTGCTATATGAGGCTTGACCTGTATGAAGTATGACTCCTGGATTTCATATCTTAACATCCTCCTAGTTGTATTCAGTTTTTGTGATGTTCACTGTTAGGAGGCTTGACTTACCTCTTGCTAGTGAATGCCAGGAGAGCCAGCTGGGTCCCCTGATGCTGCTGGAGAGGAGAATTAAACGTACACTAGTGAAAATGAAACTCAGCACAGAAACACCCCATCTCATGCCCATGTTGTTAGTGTAGAATAGGTAACTTTTTATTGATCTGGTTTTAGGCCTCTGTTAAACAAACCATAAATAAAAAGATAAGCACAAATTAAACTAGAACTAGTGTACATTTAAATATGTTTGCCTTTCTCTTTTCTTCAGATGAACTGTGTCCCTGGGCCATGCCCAACATCTGATGACTTAAAGTACACTATGACACGCTTAGCCATGGATGGAGCAGACCTGTATGTGGTAGAACATGGCTGTGCCACCAATATAAAGGTAAAAATGTTTATCTTAACATCAATTAAAACACTTAATTAGTAGAATTTTTTGTATTTTTGATAGAATAGCTACCTGAATTGTTTGTTTGCATGCAGTGGACTAAGCAGATTTTATGAAACTTTAAGTGATAAAAGGTGGGCTTGGACCAGGCCAAGAGTAGGTCAGTTTGGCTTCTGCATACTAGTTTCATTAATCATGTTGGAAAATGGTAAAGAGGAGTGAATGTCTGCTGAAATGGATACTGCAGGATTAGTTTAAAAAAGTAAGGAAACACTAGGCAATAGAAATCTTAATATCTATACCTGAGAGCAAAAAAAAAAATTGTGCTGAAAGTTCGTAACTCAGCAACTGGAAAAGATTGGTATGGATTGCATACAGTTCAATGCTTCATAACTCATAATTATCTGCCATCATACCATGATGCCATGATCTGACCACACCCTGATTTGATATAGAATACTGCATGGTGTAGCCTCTATTCAAAAGAGAATGTGTAGAGAGAGCTGATAATCTGTCCTTTATCCTATGATGCAAGAGAGAACTAGAATAATTTACTCAATGTAGCAAAATATAAGACAACTCACTTTTCTTAAGTGCCATGCTCATATAAGTGACTAGTAGTTATGCTGTCCATTAATAAATTTGGTTTTCAAAGACAGACTTAACATAACAAGGTTTTGGGGACAGCTTCACATTATGAGCAAGAATCTAACTGAAGGAAAGTGGTAATTAGTTTAGATATGTTTTAATGACATATTATCTTGTTATTTGAACGGCTGCTACCTTGTGACAGCAGAAAAAAGCATTTGAGTCTTCAGACTCTTTTGAGTCCAATATTAAAAAGAACCACCACAATTATTAATTGTATTTTGAGCCATAAATATGAATGGCAGTATTTTGAAAGGTTGTTTAATAACCTGAACCACTCTAGGAAATTATATTCTGAGTGTGTTTAATTTGAATTTTAAAAAAACCCCATGACTGGGTTGTTCTTTAGTTTTCCTTCTTTTCCATGTCAAAAGTTTGAGAACTCAATCTAAAATTCCAGGTACTTCAAGCTGTGCAGGAAATTTGGTCGCATGTCTTCAAATAATTGGAAGTTTGCATAAGACTATGCACGTGTGGCAGGGCTCTGTGAGCTTCTTTTAAAGTACACCAGTGTTGGGGAGGATTTATACTGTATGAGCAGGTGGGTTAGTTGTACAGTAACCAGTTCCCACAGCTAAATGTGAGTGTAAAGCAAGAACTCCTGGTTCAGATTTGGAAAGGTTTGGCTTTGAAAAAGTTTGAGTTTTGCCAGCACTGCGCTTTTAATCAGAGAAAGGCAACCTCCTGTTTGGACAGTAAAACTACTGGAGTTATGCTAATACGAGAAATAGAGTGTGATCATATAAGGGCTTCCATAACACAATTCATATGGGTCTCAGTTAAGGAGCTCAAATTTCTTGAGTTTTACAGTGTTTAACATGGTTGTCTCACTAAGGAATTTCTTAATTGCATAGTTAATACAGCTTTGTATTCAAAGTGTGTAATAGATGTTTTAATCTGACATAGGTTTATATATACCATATGAAATACTGGTTTTAGATGACAATGTTTTAAATGTTTTTAAAGCTTCATTACAGCATCTGTCTAACGTTGAGCTTTCTTTTTTGTTCTTCTTACAAAAGGAGACTCCAAAGTAGAGATGCTATTTTTATTATTTAATGACTGTCTCAAACTGATTTCTAAGCTTGCTTCCTTTTCAGTACTTGGCTTGCAAATAAAACTGTTCTCTCTCTTTTTTGGAGGAATTGTTTACTGATATATTTCTGCAGTTGTAGGAAGTGGTGTGTTAATTGGTTTAAGGCTACCCTTTATTTGTTTTACTTGTGACTTATCAGAGTTCGTATTTTAAATCGTGTTTTCAGATGGGTGCTATACGTATTGCAAACTGCAACCTTCACAACCAGTCTGTCGGAGAAGGAATAAGTGCTGCTATTCAAGACTTTCAACTGAGACAATATGTTGAGCAGGTGAACAATTGCAGAACTGGTCTTCAGCCAATATTAAGGAAGGCATATTGGCTGGAAGCTGGCTCTGTCAACTTGGGGCTCATCACTGCTGACATCGCTTTAGCTGCAGATCATCCTTCTAAACATGAAGTGCAGAGACATTTCTTAGAAACACATGATAACCGAACTAAGAGGTAAGAGGTAACATTGAAGGAGATGCATTTGACTTTTGGAGGGGCTGTAAGTTAATACATTAATCTAAAGATGGAATTTTGTTTTTTACTTTTGAATGTTTTTCACTCACATTGATTATAATTTCTCATAATTTTTTAAGTATGCTGATTGCTTGCTTATGGGGTTGGTGATTTGAATGTGCTTCAACTATATAAAATCATACCATTTTTGGCAAAAGTTAACTTTTCCCCCTGCCTTCCCTTATCCCGCAAATGGAAGATCAGGGAGACAAGGGAGTTAAATTTATCCTGTGTTCTCAGGCCCTAAGAGTCCTGCACAGGCTGATGAGCAGCTGTGAACAAGATGCTTAGCATAACTGTGATTTGTGTGTCTCCCTGAAGAGCACTTGCCTCTGGCATAAACAACACATACTAGCGTGGAGTGTGTTTACAATGCTTGCCTCTGTGCAGAGAGAAAGAGTTGTAACTATCAGTGTCTGTTGTGGCAGGTGGACATAATCTGTGCCTGAGCACTGCATATACATTTGTGATTTGAGCCTTTCTGGCTCAAATGAAGGATTTGATCCTTCATTTTTTGTCGGACACCTGTGTGTCAGATACGAATTTATCTTATTCATTTCATGCCAGGTGAAATAGGAGCACACATATAGGAGAGGGATATATTTTAATCTTGTTTTTGCCAAATTTAAATGTACTAAGACTGATGTGGTCATGTTTTTGTTTTATTTCTGTTTTTCTGCATTTGTATAGATTGTGGTTTTTGTGGCCTGATGATAATCTAAGGAATAAGAGAAGCAAGAACAAGTGTGGCTGTCTTGGTGGTTGTCGATTCTTCGGTGGCACGTTAACAGGGCTAGATTTTTTCAAACTTGAGGAACTAACACCTTCAAGCAGCTCTGCTTTCTCAAGCACAAGTGCAGAATCAGATATGTTTTATGGGCAGTCTTTACTGCAACCAGGAGAATGGATAATTACTAAGGAGATTCCTAAAATTTTAGATGGTGAGAACATATTGTACTGTAATTTTACTCTGTTTTGCCCAAAAGTATAATTTCTTAACTGTGCAATAGTATTTATGGGTTTTCAGATTCTGACTAGTGTGTAATACATGCTGTATAAGAGATCTTGTAGTGGTATGGACCCTGCTAAGACCAGACAGTAGCTTGAAGGTAGTGAGCAAGCTTTCATATGCTCAATTCCTATATTAACGTGCAACTCCTTTCTGAGTAAAAAAAAAGCTTGTAAATGTGCATCTGTTCCACTTATATAGAAAGCAGTCTACCAAGGCGATCTGATGTTTTGCTGCTATATTTCATTAATTTTTGTTAATACAACACACTAGTAGGTGTATGTTTTAAAATTGGGGTTTTTATTTAATGAGGGGTGTTTTTTTTATAATGGGCAGGGAAGAGACCACTGAGGTTGTTTTAACAGATGTTTAATTTCTTGTTTGCTGATCCTAGGTAAAGCAAATGGTGTGAAACGAAAAGATTGGGATTGCAGATCTATGGGTATAGAAATAGAAAGAAAATCACAACATCTAAGCCTACAAGTGCCGTTGCGTTCCCACAGCTCCTCGTCGTCTTCAGAGGAAACAAGCAGTTCAAGTGCTGCACTCCCCTTGCTTGCAGGTGAGAAGGACAGCCCATCATCAACTGCTGAGGATCACTTGGGACAGAAAGAGTTCTTGCCTGGTGCAAAACGGGAAGACGTTCATGGAAGGTTAGTACCCTCTGTTGAGGCAGAAGTGTAATTGACTCTTGAACATATTGTGACAGAAAACCCTCTTACTTAGTAATTTCTAAAGTGATGATTATTTTGTAATGGTACTGCTGAAAATGCATTTTGTAGTTTGAATGTGAATTTCAGTCCCTAATAGGGGCTGATTACTTGATCTGAGTAGGAAATCTAGCATATAGGACAACAGCACCTGCTGTTTGTTTTCATATGCTCTATATGTAAACAAGTGGACTAACAAGTGGCAGAATTGAGTGTATAATCAACATGATGAAAATAATTGCAATGGTAATAGAAAGTGATGGACTCACTGAAGTGTAGGAAACTTCTGTAATGTGAGAAGAGAAGCAATGATAATAAGTAAGCAAATTAACCTTTAATTTTTGTTTCCAGTGTCACAGCTGAGGGTGCAGAGGGCAGCCCTGCCTCCCCTGGCAACCAGGAAAGGCCTGTTGGTCAATCTCCCCTGAGGTCTCCACTGAAACGTCAAGCATCTGTGTGCTCCACCCGCCTTGGGAGCACCAAGAGCCTCACTGCAGCCTTCTACGGAGACAAGCAGCCGGTTCCCGTTGGTGTGCAGTTCAGTAGTGATGTGTCTCGCAGTGATGAGAATGTCTTGGACTCCCCAAAGCAGAGGAGGAGCTTTGGTTCTTTTCCATATACTCCATCAGCAGACTCAAACTCATTTCACCAGTATCGTTCAATGGATTCCAGTATGTCAATGGCTGATAGTGAAGCCTATTTTTCCGCAGCAGAAGACTTTGAGCCAATAAGTAGCGATGAAGGTCCAGGAACTTACCCAGGGAGGAAGAGGAGAAAAAAGCAAGCTCAGAAAACTGAGTATAGTAGAGGGTCTATTTATCACAGTGTGGAAGGGCCCTTGACAAGCACAATCCATGGAGAAATTAGTCAAGATATTAAAACATTGCCAATTAAGACACATCCTTCACAGGCTTCATTTGTTTCAGCTCTAGGAGGAGAAGATGAGCATGTTGAGAACATATATGTGATAGAATCTGAGAAGACTGTGGAAAGTGAGCAAATAACTTCCCAGCAGCCTGTAATGGCATGTTACCAAAATTATCTTACGCAGTTCCAGGTGATCAACTGGTCCGTAAAGCATCCAACTAACAAAAGAACTTCAAAATCCTCATTACATCGCCCTTTAGACCTTGACACGCCAACCAGCGAAGAAAGCTCATCATCTTTTGAGCAACTTTCTGTCCCCACTTTTAAGGTATGGAAGATGGAGGAAGAAGGAGTAGAGAAAGAAATACAAAACAAGCTCAAATTGGTTAATTACACCTGTTGTATAAATAAAACTATGAGAATCTTGAAACTTCTTTGCTTTTAGTTAAGGAATACTTTCAATTTCTGACTTCGATTGTGGACTATGTGGCTGGGAGGTTGTGGAAAAGAAAATGTGGAAATAGAGTTCGGTGATTATGATGTGCGTTTTGAGTTGTGAGTGTTGTACTTCATGCTGCCTGTTGAATGATATGCAGGTGAAGGACATTTATGTGAGTTTTGTTTCAAGTGTTGCACAGGACTTCAGTAGCAGTACAGTTAATGCTGATAAAGCATAATCTAGGCTGTAAATGCTTTATTTCAAAGTAAAATTGAAACTTTTAGCAAATGATTCTAAAAATATTCTGGGTTTTTTTCTCATGATGGATGTGATAGGAGCACACATGCCTATGCAAGGAACTGAAATGAAATACATGAAAAAGAATGGAAATTATATAAAATAGGTGCTAAGCTCTGGAATTTAATTTATCACTTTGCAGCAAAAGTTTTGTGCTCATGCAAGCCAATTAGTACTTGTCTTTTTCTTTTAAAGCAGTTAGTCACTAGTTATATCTGTAAAAACTTGGTTTGAAAAAGGCCCCTAGGAGTTTCTGGATACTATATTGAAGTATTTGCATATGTGGGATCCTTTTAAGAAAACATCTGTAAGAAGAATCTTTATTTGAAGATTCCTTGGTTATTTTTTCATATCTAGAAGGAATGTAATACATTTCTTTGCACTTTTATCTTAGATTGTTAAACAGGGTCTCACAGCTAATTCGTTACTGGACAGAGGCATGCAGCTTACAGGATCAACATCTAAGTAAGTTGAACACTACATAAGATAGGATTTTCTTGATGCTGTCATGAAATATTTAGACTTTTGCTAGCCCTTTGGGAATTAGATTTGAAGCAGTAGTTTTCACTACAGGTGTACTTTAGAACAGTATTCTATTACAAAGTGTTGGGGGTTTGGTAAAAAAAAAAAAGTGAAAGCATGATATGATTTTACTTATATGTTTTTGAGATCATGAATTGCAACTTAATTTCAATTCATTTAGCAAATCTTTGTCAGGTTGCTAAAAGCTGGAGTCTAGGGAAAGATCTTGCCTTGGGATTATGTTGTGTGCTTGCTAAGGCAGGTAGTAAAAGAAACCTGCCATCCTATGCATTTTATTAAGAATTCAAATGATGTCAGGACACTTTTGTATTTCTTTTACAAACCTAGATTTTATTTTATTGTTTTACTTTAGCACACCTTACACTCCTTTGGATAAGAAGTCTGCGGAAAATACAGATGATGAAACAATAACAGAAGAATGGACATTGGATCACCCTGTCTTCCAGACACGGACAACAGCAATAGTAGAAGTAAAAGGAACTGTAGATGTGGTTCTGACTCCTCTCGTAGCAGAAGCACTAGATAGGTAATTAATTTTACTTTTACTACTGCAGTGTTAATCAAGTATGCTAAAAATTACCTAAAATGAAAGCTGTTATGTTTAGCAAAGGCTGACGTAAAAGGCCATGAAGAATGTTATGCTGACATGAGAGATGCCTTTTATGTGTGTCAGTGCTTAATTTTTTTCACTGTAGTGTTAATGAAACATTATTTGTGGTGTGTCATGTGAAACTGGAAGTTTAAATGGCCTGTGTGGGCTTATTTCCTCTCACAGGTATATAGAAGCAATGGTGCATTGTGCTAGCTCACGACACCCAGCAGCAATCGTTGATGATCTGCACTGCAAAGTTCTTCGAGATGCTGTGCAGAACAGCAAAACAAGCTTCTCTGAAAATGTAAGAAGGGGAGCAAGAAAAACATGCAGATTTGAAAGAATATTTTTTCCTATGTTTTCCATCAAAATAGTTGTAATTAAATTAAGTGTTTTGGGATGTAGTAGCTAAATGCTATATTAATGTTGAATAAGTAATTCTTTTTTAGCTTGTGCCTAATGTACATACTTTTTTATAATCAACTGTTATATACTGTCTTTCAGTGACTAGAAATCTCTCTTGTAAAGTTTTTCCAATTTGGATGGTCTAGGCAGTAGCCACAGTAGTTTTCATGAGATCATACATCTGTTCTTAGAAATTATTATAACTGATAAGTATTATACTCTTATCAGCAATATATCATTTATTATTTTACAGTGGTTAGGGAGATAATCTCAGTGAGACTGAGGAAAATTCAAACTAAGCTGTGAAAGTGCATGTGAGTTGGTTGTTTTTGCAGTTCATCTGATACCATAAAAAATTAATTTGGTTGAAAAGAACTGTATGGTAGTTCTACGGAACTGTGAGTTCTTTCTGTCCAATTCAATGACCATATCTGTGTTTTGTTATTTCTTAAATCATCACAGAATCATAGAATGGTAAGGGATGGAAGGGACCTTTAGAGATCATCTAGTCCAATCCTCCTGCCAAAGCAGGTTCACCTAGATCAGGTCGCACAGGAACACGTCCAGGCGGGTTTTGAAGAACTCCAGAGGAGGAGTGTCCAACACTGTCCCTGGGTAGCCTGTACTAGGGCTCCCTCACCCTCACAGACAGTTGTGTGTATAAAATATAAATATATATATATAAATAATATTCGGAATTTCATCTGAAATCTGATAATTAGTTTATTGCAGAATGGCATTGCTACTGTGATGAATCTAGACCTATTGTAAGTGCTACAGTCCTTGTCCTGAATCACTTGCTGCTTCAGTGCTAATGAACTATCCTGTTACTCTTTAGATTAAGATCTCTGAGTTTCAGTGAGAATAATATTTTTCCCCCCCTTTCAAGTTGTCTTCGAAACAGGATATTAGAGGAACAAAAATAGACACTACCACTACAGGAACAACAAACCAGGGACCAGCACAGACCAATCTCTCACTTAAGCAAGATAATGTGACAATTAAAGGTCTTCAGGCCAACGTCACTGTACCAAAGGTAACAACTTTTTGTTTGCATTATTAGTAGGTGTGTACCTCACAAATTACCCTTATGTTGCATCCCTGTTAGTTCCCAAAAAGCTTAAGTGAAGTTATATATTTGTGCTAGATAACTAGTATTTTGAACAAGATAGACTGTTTCAGAGCTGTCTGGTTTTATTATGGTTGGTATGCAAGTGAAGTAACAACCACTACAGGAATAACTGACTGCCATATGTTTCAAATACATTTTTACATCTTCTGGATGGGAAGGTTTTATTTTTTCATTTTACTGAGAATTCTAAGACATGATTTTATCAGAAATTAGTGATATGTACTTCAAGTAAGATGTTTTTCTAAATTTCTTTATTCTTTGGGGAAATTTTACATATAGGTGAACCTGTGTTTACTACAAGCATCTGTTGATGAATCCCCAGGAGTTTCTTCCAGCAAAACTGTGACTCATGTTTCATTAGTAGCTTTGTGTTTTGACAGAATTGCTATGCAAGTTCGTATGAATAGGTAAGAATAAAACATGACTATATTTTTTGCTTTTTCTTTTTAAGTCGATCAAATGAGTTACAGCGATGCCAATATTTTGCTGTTCTGAAGAGAGTTTGAAAAAGTTGTCATGACCAAGTTAAGCAATAAAACGTGTCTTCTGTGTTGTGTGAATTAGCATCGGATATCTAGTTAGAATTACAGTTTCTTTAAGTGGAGAAAAACTTCTGGAATAATTTTGTAACTTCAATTGTAACTCTTTTTTATGTCATGCAAGATAAAATTGAATTTTTCAGTCTTTTCCTACCAAATTGTATGTATTTTCTAATAGTCTACATAGAATTCTTTTTAAGACTGCTATACCAATTTTAAGTAAAAATAATCAATATATCTATCTGAGATTTACTTGATTGATTTTTCTCTGTTATATTCAAAGAGGTATAGTTGAGGAGACTTCCAACAGTGCAGAAACTGGGAGGAATTCTGTCACGTTTGATCGTTACATACAAACCAGTAAAATGCAGCCCCAGTCTTCTGGCTCACTGAGATCCAATGCTGGAGCAGAAAAAGGAAAAGAAATTGCTGCTAAACTGAACATTCATCGCGTTCATGGACAGCTTAGAGGCCTTGATACGACAGGTAAGACGTCTTTTAAATTATGGAAATACCAGTTTTCATAGAAGGTTGTAGTTGGCCTCAATCTAGTGGTTGGGTTGTAGGTTTTTGTAATCTACACAGATAAAAAGATACTTGACGCTAGAGATTTTGCAGGTTCTCTAAAGGGAAGTTTAGATTAGTTACTCCAAATTATTTGCTGTTATTCTAAACTACTAGGTTTAAATGCAGGCAGAATGAAAACTATTAAGACGAACTTCTAAGCAGTTTGTGTGGCAAATGGCTTGTGTTTTAAATATTGACATTCACTGGTAAAATTTCAGACTTGGGCTCCCTTCCTCCCAGTTGATCTCATTTCAGGTACCATTTTTGGACTCCTGATGCAGGAAATGAATTATTCTGGTTTGCTTTCTTATTTATTTCTAACAGTTTCTATAGTTTGTAACGGTGCCTATTGTACTGATAATTTCAGCATGACAAGCTGTAGAGTTTTAACTATAGCAACTATAAAAACTGAGAATGATATCTACAAGAAGGAACTGTCTCCCTTCTTTTTTGTGGTAAGGAAATTCCTTCAAAAGTCTGTGAAATAAATTCAGCTACTATAACTTCTCACTCCAGAAAAAAGATGAATGATGGAAAAGATGACAAAGAGTACAGGCAATTTTTGTTAAAACTGATTCAATTTTAATGGGATGTATACTAGTTAGTGCCATTTTTTACTCTGTATCATAAGGAATAGGCATCTTTAGGACATGAAGAAGGACTCTTTGAAGCAAGTATGATTAAAACCCGCTCAATAAACTGAAAAACCCCAAGACCCCCTGTGCTGTGCAAAATGAGTGAGCAGATGAAATTGGAGGAAAACAAAACAGAAAGAGAGCATTAAAACGGTTAAGTCCATTTTTGTTTGGTTATAGGTAGGTCCTTAGCAGTAGTGTCCTGTGTTAGGTATGCTGCAGACATTCAAGAAAGTCAAGTAATTTTTTAATTCTAACTAGGAAAACTCATCATCTTCTGTTTAAAAGGCTTGGAAAATGTTTTTCTAGGGATCTTAGTATTTCATATATACTTGAAAAGTGATTGCAGTTTTAAGTTGGGGGCAGACAGTGAGGATTGAAGGGGATATAAATTGACTCAGTGTAGTTCTTTTGCTCAGATCTCTGACACTCAGCTCTTGGTGAATTAATAGGCAATAGGCATAAAATTATTTAAGAAGTTGCTTGAGAAATGTCACTATAAGAAAGGATTTACATTTAAGCTACATCCTAACATCAAAGTAATCAAGGTGACCTAGAAACCTTCTGGATCTTAGACAGCAAAGACCATAATGAATTTAACAACTGCTTGAGTCTGTATTTTCATAGAAATCATTGAGACTTAGTGCTTTACATCTTCCCAGCATATACAGACATGCATCCAACCAAGAAGCAGTCTTTGAATTAAAATTAGAGCTTTATTTCTAAATATCCTTTGAGTATGCTATAGTTAATACCAAATGTACTTCTACTGAAACATATTCAAGAGCACTATCACTGTCATTTGTTGCTATGAAGCTGTAGGTATTTTTGGAGTGGTTTTTTTTGGTAATTTCAGACCAATTGCCAGTTTCAGATAAAAAAGAGCTTCTTTGTACCGATGTCTTTGGAACCATAGCTCTACAAAAAGATGATGCAGCACATGTGTTAGAAAGGAATCTCTTGAAGCTCTAACTTCATGTTGCTTGATCCTTGTTTTTTGCACACTTAAAATTGATTCAACCCATATTAGGAACAAGGCTTTTCTTCTTCTTTCTATGCTTCATTTTTCTTGTTCATGCTTTTTCTTTCTCATTCTCCTCCTGTTTGAGGAATGTTACACTCCCAAAACACTGTAAACTAGACAGCTGTTTGAAGATGTAAAGTTTTTAATTTTGTAACAGTGTGATAAATATACTTATTTTTGCAGACATTGGAACTTGTGCAATAACAGCTATTCCTTTTGGGAAATCAAAAGTTCTTTTTACTTTGGAAGAGTTGGATGAGTTTGCTTTTGTGGATGAAACAGATCAACAAGCTGTTCCAGACGTAACTCGAATTGGTCCCAGTCAAGAGAAGTGGGGCTGGATAATGTTTGAGTGTGGAATTGAAAATTTAACTATAAAAGGTAAAGCTTATGTAGGCTTTATCTTGTATTATGATTATACTATCAGTCTTCTAGTTTAGCAATTATTTCATTACAAATTACTGACTGTAGGTGATACTAAATAGTATGTCTGTTGTAAATAAATTATGTCACATAGTAGATTATACAAAAAAGGCACTTTTAGCCATCAATACCACTTGTAACAGTGTTTGAAATAATTCTGTATAAACTGACCTCAGCAGTTTCTGAACCGAAAGTGAAGGCAGAAATTAATACTTTCAATGATCACTTAAAGTAGTCATACCTGTAGTAAGTGTCTGCATATAGGGACAGAGTTTTGATTTGGGAGGGTAAAGCTAGCTTCAAAAAGAAATAAAACCCCAGTTTATGTGTATTTTCTGTCATCTAAGTTATTTTTTTTCAATGAATACTGTTTAGAAAATCTTCATGTAAGTACTCATTGTCTGCTTAGAACAAACAACCAGAGCCTCTACAGCTAGCTATTAAATTGTTAAAGAATTGTAGTGATAAATTGTTATTTAAAGTGGTAATGCATTTTGTTTAGAAAAAATCATATGTATTTCTCTACTTAAGTGCAGGTCTTTTCTATAGGACATAACTTATAGGTGATTATGCATGACAAACATCTTTGGTATGTGTACTTTTATAGGAGGAAGACAATCTGGGGCAGTATTGTATAGTGCATTTGGAGTCATGAGTAAATCAAGAGATACAGAGAGAGGTGGATTACTTGCATCAAATAACTCCTCAGATTCTCCGACTGGTAGTGGTTATAATACTGATGTGTCTGATGATAATCTGCCTTGTGATAGAATAAGCCCCTCTTCAGATATTAATGGAAATTCAGTTTCAGATGAGCAGGTATGTACATACTATGTAGAAATGATTTGCCCTGGGTTGTTTTGTGTTAATTTTTTTTAAGTGATGAATGATTATAAGGAGAGAGAATTTAACATATGTCTTATTAGGCCAACTGCATTGATACTGTCTACGTGCACACTAACCTTTCAGCTTTTTACAAGGTCTTTTGGTATTGGATTGAGAGAATTGATGTTTTGCATGAATGCATATGCAGCTATTTCTTAGGAGCAATGCACAGTATGGTATGTTACTGCCTCTTGGTGTAATCACTTTGATGATTTCACTTTTGACTTTCTGTTTTCTTTTTTAAGGATGAAGGGGTTGAATCTGATGATCTAAAAAAAGATATACCCTTGATGCCTCCTCCTCCTGACTCTTGCAGCATGAAGTTAACAATCAAAGAAATTTGGTTTAGTTTTGCAGCCCCCACCAATGTGCGTTCTCCAGCTCATATATTTTCAAGGTATAATTTTACCTGATGTGAAAGAAAGAAAATGACAGTTCTGCTTGATTAAATTGTAGTTGTATTTGGTAGATTCTGAATATAGTATCAATAATTTTTGAAGCTTCTCTGGAAGTAAAAATTTGGGGTTTTACATGTTATGTCAGTAATTCACTCTTGCTTCCATTTTTTTGGTTGCCTTTTACGTGGAAGTGTTGCTTGAAAATTTTTAATTAGGTATGATTAAAAGAAAAAAACCCCAAACTTTAAACATCAAAAAACTTATAGTCAGACTGAAATGTATGAAGGAGAAAGGCATGGGAAAGTATTTGTTTTGATGAGGAATGATGCTAGAGAAAAGAACCACTCAGTGCTTTTGGTATTCAGCCTAGTGCTTAGCCATGATCTTACTGCCATTACACTATCAAGTTCAAGATAATTCTAAGACAGTTTTCGTATTATCTTACATAACAAGCCAAATATTCTAATCTGTCAACTGTTCACACTTAGTATAGAGCTATAAATTAGAAAATATTCCGTGTGCTTTTCCTAATATTCTTGCCCCAACCCTTCAGCAAAAGTCTTTCATGATGTAGTTGTAACAGTTAATGTGGGATTCTGTCAGCAATGATCAATTCGGACTGTATGATTTCAGTAGGGAATAGAAAAGGTAAAAGAAGGAAGTAGCGGTAGCAAGAATGGATGCAATCATGAGTGTGTGAGTGAGCAAAACAAAACCTGCCTTAGGTATTTTTTGGTAATTTTTGTTTTCTGGACAGTAAGTCTACATTCGTTGCTTTGTAACTTTTTTCTGTTGTATTGTAACGTTTCAATGTCATTCATTATATCATTAGGAAATCTTGATAATTGTTGCTGCTGCATGTGAATACCCAACTCTTGATTTTTCTCAATAGGCAGCTGAACCTCCTGAGCACTGCAACACCTGCAGTTGGTGCTTGGCTTGTTCCCATTGACCAAGTGAAATCATCATTAAATAAACTAGAAACTGAGGGAACCCTGCGAATCTGTGCTGTTATGGGTTGCATTATGACAGAAGCTTTAGAGGTAAATGACCTTTATAAAATTAAGAGACATATCAGAACAGAGCAGTGTAACATGTAGTATTTACTTGTTTGAGATTCTGCATATTTTCACTGACAAACTTATGGCCTTTAAGGCTTTACTTACTTAAAGGCTCTTATGAGCCTTTACTTCTGGAATTGGTCATGAGAATTTGCTATCTCTGCTTTTTGTGCACATTCTGAGTTTCAAAGGAAAAAAAATGGAGGTATTATTACTGAGGAAGTCTTGCATTTCTTACAGGGGTGCACCTCCAGGTAAAATCTGGATATTCTGCCTTTTGGCAGGGAAGATAATATTTTATGTGAAATAACTATGAAAATATGTTGAATTGTGTAATATTCAGGATATCTTTCAGGAGAAAATGCGAATTTCTGTTTTCCTGTAATGTACTGAATCCTTGCCTTTATTGGATCAGTTAGAGGAAGGGAGGACAAACGTAATGAGGGTGAAACATTGTAGCAAGAAGCACAAAATAAACTTTTTTGATGGAAAACTAGGATTGGTTGAGCTTTTATGACAAATTGGGTTATTACAATGATTTGCTAAGGAGCTTTCTTCTGTGTGGGCCATTTTCTGCTTTTCGTTTACTTGGCACCATCTAGTGGGAAGCTTTTGAAGTGATAGTCATTGTTGAGATGTGTCTTGCACTGTAAGATTGCCAAGCTTAGAGTTGGGTTAGTTTTCTGCTGTACTCAAAAATCATCCTTTGCAGCAGTCTCTTATTGCCACCTCCTTTCCTAGTTCTTTTCCTCCCGTTTTTCTAGTGTTCAATCAAAATAGAGAAGTGCCTGTTTTCTTTAACTAGGAATAAAGATTTTCCTTGAAAATCTCTGCTAGCTGTGCATGGATGTCTGTTAGTCCAGGAGCAACTTGACGAAGTCTGTGATTTGAACTTAGCCTTCTCTTCTATTACTTCATAGAAATAAGTATCAAGTATTATTTTTAACATACAGTATTTAAAAAAAGGGTAGGTATCCATGTGGCAAATCTATGTTGCAGAAGTTCAAAGTGGATTTAGAAGTTTGTGATACCATAGGTGAAATCTTGCAGTTCATGAACACATTCTGTTTGCAAGCATGTTCATATGTGAAAAATTGTTGCATTTTAATCTAGAATAAAAGCGTGCACTTTCCTCTGAGAAGCAAGTACAACAGGCTTACCAAAGTGGCTCGTTTCTTGCAAGAAAATCCTTCTTGCTTACTGTGTAATATATTGCATCACTACCTTCATCAAGCAAATTACTCCATTATTGAGGATGCCACCATGGTAAGTTACTCTGTAAAAATGGAAATAACTCTATGTGATGGTTTC
The DNA here is from genome assembly GCF_028858725.1 of Colius striatus. Classification (NCBI taxonomy): domain Eukaryota; kingdom Metazoa; phylum Chordata; class Aves; order Coliiformes; family Coliidae; genus Colius; species Colius striatus. The sequence goes on from NC_084761.1 coordinate 25,473,395, forward strand.
AGATATACCAATTCTAATGTCTTAAATTAGGTAACAGTTTAAGGAAAGTAAACAAACAAGAAAATATAACCCAAACTCATAAATATCCATTATAAGTAGACATGGCTTCTCTCATTTAATTTTCCTTCAGATCTGCTGTTTTTGTTGTGGCCTGTGTATATGCATAGTTTTCATTAAACTATTGTAATATTAAAAACATGAGAAGTCATAAACCAAAAAGGCATGTCTTTAAAAATGTTAATGACCTTTTAATCAGTTTCATTTTTCTTAAAGATAACAACATAGGAAAAAAAATGCATTTATCGTTTTAAACTATAATAAATCTTTATTAGTAAGGGTAAACCTGTTTTAGCAGGGGAGTTGGACTACATGATCCCTAGAGGTCCCTTCCAACCCCTACCATTCTGTGATTCTATGATTCTGAGTGCATGCATTGATTAGCTTATTCCAAGTTCTCTCCTCAGAACTACTTTTCATGTCCTATGGAAATGCTTAGATCATGTAGACAATTTAAGAAAAGAGCTAATACTGCAAAAACTTTAAGGCTTAAGAATCTATACCTTTTCTTGGTGACTTTTAGAATGTAAATGTCTGGATTGTAGTCATAAGTAATTGTTTGAACAAACATTAGGCATAAGGAGGACTGTTTGTTGCTGATTTTGAGTCATTTTCATAATCCAGTTCCATGGCTGTCAGATTTAAACACCACATTTTTCAACATATTCATCTATGACAGCTCAGTGATCTTAAATAGAACCATTTTTTGGCAGAAATAGCCCTGTTTGATTTCTGTTCAAAATAAGAAGCTCTTTTTTCTTTAGAGCAATTCAGTGATATAATCAAAACAATCTGTATTTTTGCCTCAAATTTCTGTTTTTAAAGTACTGCTTACCAGCAATGGAAAAAACCCTCATCTTTTTAATTTCAGTTCTGTTTCTATAGTAAATCTAGTACTGTTGTGCATTTTAGATCATAGTTCAGAACCTTATAATTGCTTAAGTACATGAAGTTTTATATTTGATAAACTTGTTTCCTGTTGTTTATTTTGTAGCTCCTTGGGCTAGATCCTAGAATTCTTGTTATCAGTGAGCAGTATAAATTCTTATATCTGAATGTACATTGTGTGGTGCCAGCATGTTTCTGTAGTATGCCTCTTAGCAGAAATATTTAAGGGTGTTTTGACTTTTTGTTTCTCCCAGTCTAAAATGCTGTGATATGGGTTTTTTTGTTGTTTGTTTTTTAAGAGTGATGGCCTTCCTGCCTTAGTAACCTTAAAGAAAGGTCTAGTTGCCTTAGCAAGACAGTGGATGAAGTTCATCGTGGTGACCCCAGCCTTTAAAGGAGTCAGCTTACACAGACCAACGCAGCCAGTGAAATTGCAGATGAACTCCTGCCACGACCATGAGGATGGACTTGGATTAGACAATGGAGCGGGTCTTCAGAGTGACACAAGTGCTGATGGAGCAGAGTTTGAATTTGATGCGGGTATTATTGTGTTGTTCTGTCTCCACAAAAATTCATAGGGATTAGTAGCTTCTCTCAGAACATTTGTAGCTGGACAGGTGCTGGACCATCTTATCCAGGCCATGCTTCTGCCAAGAAAGATTGGGCCAGATGACCCTTGAGGTGCCTACCAACCCTGGTATTCTGTGATTCTGATACTTTTGATTTAATGCTTGAAACCATTATAGTTTTGGGTTTTAGAATCGTCTTTATTTTGAAGATGCTGCTGACTATTATTTTTATAGTATTATAATAAGTATTACTTGTTTGGGAAAACCAAACCAGGACACTTATGTGTCTTAACATGCTTTGTCTTCTTACTTACTGCACAAAATACATCAACTTAATTATTTGCCAGCTTGGAAGTTGAATTTTCCTGTGCAGCTTCTGACCTTAGTTAAGAACTGTAACGTGCAATTGTATGAACACTCACTCTCAGAAATAGCTTCAAATTTACTTTCTTCTTTGCTCTTTGTTCTCTTTTGCTATCTTGAATTGGCAGCTGTTTTGTGTTTGTAGCATCTATGTATGGTGGTTCTCTGCAATACAATGTTTTATGTTTTTGTTTTCACAAGTAGCAAGTAGTTTACATTGAGACAAAAATAATTGAAAAAAAACAGGAGACCCTACTTTTAGCTAAAAGCCAGGCAGAAGCTATCAGCAGAGATAGCAAAACCAAAGATGTTTGTGTGTGAAACTGGTATGTAATCATACAGCATGATGGAAATTTTTGCCCCCTTATCTAAAATATATACTTAGGTTGAGCAGAAACAGACTATTAGAACCAATGATTTTTTCTTTTTTTTCCCCTATATCTATTCTATTTTTCACCAAGAATTTCTGAAGCAGCAATTTTGCTGTTCTGTGTACGTTTACTTATAGATGATAGTTATGCAAACGTTAACTCTTTAATTAAAAAGATCATCAGCCATGCCAGAGTCAGCAAAAGGAAGTGAAATTTAGCAACTTTCTTTTGGATCTATAGCACTGCACAAGAGTTGTATGACACTAGGACAGAAGGATTTGTTCTTGGACTGTTGAACAAGATGCAGTAGATCAGTGTCTGAGGTTTTCTTATTTGTCATTAAATTCCATAGACAGCTGTGTGAGGGTGAGTGTCATAATTTGGAAGTTCACGACTGCTTGTGAATAAATGTACATAATAGGTATTCTTGATTCCCCGTACATATATATATATATATATATGTACTGAGGAACATTATTTGCTTCTTTCCAGCTACTGTCAGTGAGCACACAATGCTCTTAGAAGGAACAGCTAATCGCCCTCCACCTGCTGGTGGCTCTTCTGGACCTGTAACTGGTGCTGAGATCATGAGGAAATTATCCAAGACTCATGCTCACAGTGATTCTGTTCTGAAAATAAAGGTAGGTTTCTAATTTTCCAACTGAGTTCAGAGCCATGCTTAAAAACAATATATACTTGCATCATTTAAGCATGTGCATTAGCTTTTATGGCTTTTCATCTATTTTTGGAAGCAGAAATTATTTTAGTATCATTACATGCAATTTAACATGGAAAAAATTCTCTAATAACTTGTAGTAAAATTAGTGTGGGATTTTTTTTTTATTCCACAAACCGTCCAGAAAACTGAAATGTTTTATTGTTATTTCTACTTTCTGAACAGAAGTAGTCAGTTAATATTTGTAGGTTTGAGGGATTGGGTTTTTTTGTTTCTTTCCTTTTTTTGAAGTAATTTGCTGTATTTCATATCTATGTTAGCTTGGCGGCTTGTACCAGTTACTTTTCAGCTGTCTTTTTTCACACAATGATTGAGATCAAAAGGGACTTCTGTAGGTCATCATGTCTAACCCTCCTGCTCAAGGAGGGCCACTTGGAGCAAAATTCAAGAACTCGGTAGCGTCTTGTATTCAAGACCTATATAGCATATAACCTGACACAGATCAAGTGCTACTCATCCAAAAGTTTGCAGGAATGAGAGTTTTGTATTTATTATGTTCCAGTCTCATATTCAGACAAATGTTGCTTCCTTTTTGCAGTTTACACAGTACTTCACTAATTTGTTTGTTTTCTGCACAGGGTATACATCCGTATCATTCCTTAAGTTACACTAGTGGAGATACAGCTACAGATTCACCAGTGCATGTTGGCCGTTCTGGAATGACAGTCAAAGAAAGTCCAAGGAAAGAGAGCCTGCTCAGCTATCTTACTGGGAGTTTTCCTAGTCTACATAATCTTTTGGAGGGAACTCCTCAAAGAAGTACAACTGCAGTTAAAAGTTGTTCCTTAACAAGAGCAGGTATGATATCAAGTAAACTAATGGGGAAGAGTATTGATTTTATTTTAATGATTAGAAAAGTTATTATACTTTGACTATGCATTATCATTTCTGTTTAAGATCTCACCCTTCCACTCCTTCCACCCAAATAAGAATCACAGCTTTTAGTAGCATTTCCTAGACATCATACCATACCACTTCTTAGAAGCAAACAGCAAGTACATCAGATCAGGAAAAAAAATGACAACCAACAAAATAACTAAAATATTTCTGTTTACTTGCCATTACTACTTTTTTAGTATAATGCATCATTATTTTTATGGGTCTTTTGAATGAAGAAGGAAATTGTTCTCCATTTGTCATTTTTTTTCTTGACCTTCCTAAAAAAGTTCACTCAAACTAATGTTCCAGTAACTTAGTTTGTGTGTAATAATTTATAGATGTTTAGTAATGATCTTTTGAAAAAATATGTTTTGTAGAAGTTTGAAATGCATATATCAAAATATTTATGTTCTATATTATTGTTCACATTGCATTGTTAGAATTTGTGTAAAGGCAAACATCTTAGTTGGATATTGCATATTCTCGAAAACCTCTCTCCTTTGCTCATGGAGAATGAAATATAATTCAGAAGTACAGATATTTTGTTTTTGTAATGACTTCTTTCCTCTAATTAATAGTAGAGATGGACAAATGCCAAGAAACTTATAGTGCAACACCCATTAGTGTCATGGTATAATTTGCACCTGTAGTGCTGCTTGAAACATCATTTACTAGAATAAACCTTGATGATTAGGCTTACTTTTGTAGGAAATCGATATTTTCAGTAAAATTATACTGTATTTCTGTTTTCTGCTGACTTGACTACAACACATGCTAAAGCTTCTGATTTATCTATATAGGAAATACTGTGGCCACAGACATGTTATCTGAACATCCTTTGCTGTCTGAACCATCTTCTGTGAGTTTCTATAACTGGATGTCAAATGCTGTGGGCAACAGAGGAAGTGTAGTACAAGAAAGTCCAGCCACCAAATCCGGACACAATAGTCTTCCAACAGGTATTGCTAATGACAGCTGAATTTAAGAGCTTATTCTGGGTTGGCTGCGTTTACCACATTCTGTCTGAAAGTAATCGAGGAAGTGATTTATTTACAACAAGTGTAAATATTACTTAAGTAGTACTTAGGACTACTTATGACTTCTCAACAAACTGGAAAATTAACAAATATGATTTAAGCAAAACTGTTGTTTTCATTTTCCTCACCATGCCTCCAGAAATTTTGCTTTCTTGCATTTTGAACTGTCAGTGTAGCTTCCAAAACCATGTGTAGCTGCCAAAAGCTTAGGAATAAAATCATCCTCAGTTGCACAGCTCCTTGGATTTTGTTTGTTGTTTTAAATCTAATTTGTATATGCTATTTTGGTGATAAATATTTTGTACATTGGATTCATTGCTCTTTCTCAGTTCAGTTTTAAGTCTAAACACAAACATTTGAGAATAACTTCTTCAGAGATGGGGAGTGGTCTACTGGTGTAAGGGACTAGAGAGAAGAAAATAAATATTACAGTTTATTCACAAGCTCATGTTCTTGAAATGATTAGTGCTTTTTATCTTGGACACATATGTATCCAATCCATTTTTCTGTGGAGACATGTACTCATGGCTCTCTGATAAGTGTGATAAGCTTGAGTTATGAAGAATCAGGATTAATTTACATTGTCAGAACAACTCTGTTTTATGGAGATTGAGTCCAGTACAGGCTTAAAATGCAGGTGATTTGGCATCGTTCTGCCCTGGTGCTGCAAGTTCATCAACAGAGCAACTGCAGAGAAATTACTGTTCATAGTAATTTTTATGAAGAGCATATTTGTCTAGAGACTAATCTAGAAAGATTTAATTAGTGGGTCTTACATTGAGAATAATAAAACTCAGAAACTTATAGCACATAGAAAGCTAAAAGCTAAAGCTATAGCACTTGGAAAGTGAAAAGTTTTTCCAACTGTGTAACGTCTCATTTTTGTTCATAGTTTAGGCTCCTCAGCATATAAAGTATTTCAGTTTAAACAGCATTTAAGTACCCTATAGAATGCAGTACAGACACAAGGCCTTGGAAAGCAGGGCAAAATGAAGGAAATCTTTTTGTGCTTTGAGTTGAACTGTCTCTATTACATCTTTCAGCAATATCAGACAGTTTCTTTATCCTGAATGCCACTTCTGTGAGCTTATAGACCTGACTAGGGCTTGGACTTTCTTGTGTGTGTGGCATCTGTTTCTACATAATCTTGATGAGTTAATAGAGTTTGTGGTGTTAAAATTTGCTGTGGTGTTAGTGTTCCATGGGTATTTATTTTTCAGGTGTGGCACCCAATCTTCCTACTATACCCTCTGCTTCAGACTTCAACACTGTTTTGTCTAGTGACCAGAACACCCTGGATGGTACACACTCACAGCACAGCACCAGTCAGGATGACATTGCAGGTGTAGAAGAGGGTAACCAGGGGTTTCCTGCTGTCCAGCTGGCAGATGCACAGGTAGGTGTAGTTTCCTGATGTATTTTGGAGTTCTATTGGGAAAAAACAGTTATTACTTAAAAAAAATAAAATTACAATGATGAAAATGTTATTCTGTTTTTATACCAGTTTCCTGTGTGTTCCTGTGCAAAGATGAAAGGCACAAGAAACCTCTGAGGTGTCCCATAACAAACTTTATGAAGGGTGATTAATAGACCATTGTTTTACAACTTCAAGGAACACCTTGGAGTACTTATGAGATGAACCTAGTTCTCCAGACTATATTTTACTGAGGGGAACATGCAGAAACCTCACTCCCATAGATAAACATTCAATGCTAGCTTACTGTGTAGACAATCTTGTTCCTCAAAAAGTCCACAAAGCTTCAGCCTTTTGTCCCCTTTTTTTCTGTTTTACAGCATAGTTAGTAAAACCTAAAAATGTTCTATATTCTGTAGCTGACATTCTAAATTGTAGATAACAGATGATGGAGCAAGAATATAGGAATAACCTAGAAAACAAGAAGTAAAGCAGTGGGTTTTGTTTTGTAGGTTGTTTTCAAACCTCTTCTAAGTTACACGGGAATTCAGTCTCAGGATGCAATGCCACTCTGCTACAGAATGTACTTTGGAGAGTACCTTTCATTCTCAGGAACTTTGGACTGCCTAAGAGCAGATATTGTTGATTCAGATACAGCAAAGGAAAGAAAAAGCAAGCGAGCTCGAAGGTATTTTATGAGATGTTTAAAAATACGCATATTGGTTAAAGAATTTTATTTTATGTGGAGACATAGAATTCAAAGCACTTCAATAGGATAGGGAACAATCCTTTATTCTTTGAATCTTACCTATTTTATATGTCTATTTAGAATATTTTTTTTTAACTTCTTATGGTATGATTTGGAAATTTTACATATTTGAATCTTGACTACTTTTTAAAATTGGACGTCAGGGAAGAGAGAGGGGGTGAGAATAATAGTGGGGAAAACTTGAGAGGCTTTTAAAAGCTGTTTTGTAATTAATTCTGTAAATCTTTTTGCTACTTTTAGTGCAAATGCTGAATCTCCACCCCCTCCTGCTCCACTGCTAATATTGGGCAAAGCTTTAAGTGATGGAAACATTGCATGCCAAACTAAGTTGAAATAGAACAGAATGGTTATGGTGGTGTTAGCACACAGTATGAAAGCATAAGCTATTTTTTTCATATTTAGAATTATGTTAAGAAAGTGATATCCTATGGAAAAGAAAAGATTGGATTTGGTAAATTAGATATGCCCTTGCGTAAAAAAGTGTTTGACTCCTGGAAGAAGAAACAAATTAATAACTTGTACCTTTTCTTTCCTTAGGCAAGGAGCTGTCAATCTTCCTCCACTTGAATTCAAACCAGCTTTGATGTTAGAAACATTCAGTATTAGTGCTGATGTGATGGAGAAATCCATGTGCACTCCTCATAACTCCACCAATGCCCTTTCTTTTCATGATTTGAATAAGCGCTATTATAACACTTTTCACTGCAATTTTACGATTTCTTGCCAGTCCATAAGCCAGCACGTAGATATGGCACTGGTTCGTCTCATTCATCAGTTCAGTACAATGATTGATGATATCAAAGCCACACAGACAGACATCAAACTTAGCAGGTACACAGCTGGATCAGCCTCTCCGACACCTACTTTTAAAACCCGCAAACATAGAGACTTCCGATCTTCTGATTTCAGCCGAAGCTCTCGAGGAAGTCTTAATGGAGGTAACAGAGTAAACAACACCAAGAACAAACGAACAAATAACGAGAACAACAAAAAAGAGTCTCGAAACAAGAATTCCTTGGGGAGGTCAGAAAGAAGAACTTCTAAAGTGTCCAGGAAAGGTTCAAAAGATGTAGTTGACCACATGACTATTCATATGGATGACTCTGACTCTATTACCGTGTCAGAACAGAGTGAACCTTCTGCTGAGTGCTGGCAAAATATGTATAAACTATTGAACTTCTATTCCCTGATTTCTGATCCAACCGGGATTTTAGAAAAGTCTTCTGAAACTTTCGGACCAACAGGTAAACTACTTGATGAATCCAGATAATAGAAAAAACAGTTTCCTGGCTTTGTAGTATACTTTAATTCTTTTGGTCCCACGGATCATCAGATGTGTGTTAACAGATTGGGTTTTAATTCATCCCTTGATATTTTTGTGCAGCTCTGATCTGGATTTGCACTGGCTGTGACTGTGTTAAATGGTTAACTTTTCTGACTAATCACGTGCAGAATGGGTTGAGTTTGTTCCTCCCTAGGTATTATTTTGTTTTGAAGTTGTTAAAGGAAATGCTGCACGTTATCATTCTGTGAAAATGTGAGCGTGTACATATGTGATTCTGAGGAAGATAATTTCTGCCCTGTGAATGACTGAGAAAAAAAAAAATTGTGAACCTAGCTTTGAGAGGAGAAAAGACAAAATACTGATTTTGGTCAAGTCCAGCAAAGACTACGGGAGTTTGGGCCATAATTTCTGGAGTGGTCATTAGTCTCTATTTCCAATGTATTTCAGCACAGCCGAAATTGGAGAGCTGACCTGGCATCATTCTTTATGTTAGCCAACTTAGGTTGCAAGGGACTGTACTGTTACTAGTTAGGCATACTTTCTTTGCACTTCTTTTAACTAAAGAATGAAAATCTGAGTGTCAAATGAGAGTTTCTGTTAAACAGAGGGCAGTATCTTCCGTGCACAGAATATGCATATCTACAGCTATGATATCTGCATAAAATGTAAGTTTTCTTATGTTGTTTTTATGCTCTGAGTGTTGAAAAGGAAAACTTGCTCACCCAAAACTAAGTTAGAAGAACCTTTGCCTGCAAAATGATTGAAAAAGAAACAGGAAAATTGGAAACTGTCAGAGCATTTTTATTGTGCAATACTAAAATCACACAGATATTATATTTGTATACTGTACATAGGAACATACCTATGAATAATATTGAAATTGCATCTCTTGTTATTGTCCCCATTGTTTCTTGGATTTGGTTCAGTTGCAATGTTATTAGAGTGGATTAAGCAAGGCACAGATCATTTGCCCAAGTTTGCTTGATATGCAAGATTCATGATCCTTGGTTCCAAATATGAATATAAATGAGACATACCAAGGGTTTCATGTAAATTATCCTTAAATAACTCCTCTGTATTTTTATAGGTGTTCGAAGCCCAACTGAACCTGCTTGTAGAGTGGTGTTTGAGAACGAGCAGGACAATGGCAGAGACACACAGAGGAAGCGCAGCCTGGTGACTTCAGAGCCACAGCATGTCACTCTCATAGTCTTTGGGATAGGCATGGTGAACCGAACCCACCTAGAGGCAGACATTGGAGGGCTAACAATGGAATCTGAACTGAAGAGAATCCATGGCAGTTTCACCCTGAAAGAAAAAATGAAAGGTGACATAAGCTATAAGATACTCTGTAATTAAAATTCCATGGCAGCTTTACTTGTTTGTGTGTGTGAGTATATCTATACCAATGTGTATGTATGTGCTTGTGTAGTATGTGTGGTTTGTCAAGAGATATGCATTATATCTGTGTGTGGATAGTATAATAACATTCAACAAGTTCTTTTCAAAACTGTTACTTGGGTCCTGAAAGATTTTAAAAGAAAACAAGATTTTTAGAAAATGCCACGGAGGAAGATGGTCACTCCTTTCATTTACAAAAGCTTTCTTCTTCCCACAATTTAAAATTGCAATATTACTTAATGCGACTACTAAATGTCTTTATTTTTGAAGGTAGTAGGCATACCTGGAAGTACTTTACTGAATAAAAAATACTGTTAAATATCTTTTTTCTTAAAGATGTGCTACATCAAAAGATGACTGAGACATGTGCCACTGCTCACATAGGAGGTGTCAATATTGTCCTGCTGGAGGGAATTACCCCAAATATCCAGTAAGTATGAAGCCTGACAATTAAAAATCGTTCAAGTGCACAGAGGTGGTATCAGGTGTGTGACAGTAAATGTATGTAGCTTAATATGGAGAAAGCATTGATGAAATGTCTTTAGGTAGAATCCATGAAGTCTTAGCATTTGCTGGCAACCATGCAGCTGTTGCAGATTTGAGCGTAATTTGTAAAGCTAACTGAATGTGCTTGTTGCCAGGAGGCTTTTCTATGAAAGGTGTGTCTGAGTAGGAATATGGTGAAAGTACTAGTAGTGTTCAGTCTAGGGCACCTAATTTCACAAGTCTTAGACATAGATACATGAATATGAATGCTCCTGTTCCTTTCCGTTTCTAGTAAAAGATATTAGAAAGGTCAGAACTGACTGTAGGATCACAGTATTTATAAGTGACCTAACTGAAAAATTTTAGATGACAGGTCCAATTGTAAAAAGAAAGAAATTAAATGTTGTGAATTGGAGCTTTCTGCACTCATTTTGTTCCATGTGATGTGCACGTAGAAACTTTATCACATGGTGTGCGTTCTTTCTCTTATGCTTCTAACCGGACATAGTTTTTAGGGATTATTTAACCTATTGATACTGATTATTTCAATTTAAGACCTATATTGTTTCTTAAATAAATCTCCCATGATGCATGGTTCTTTGTGTTATTTTTACAGTTCTAATATCCATCCTTCACTCTTTATATCATTGGCACAACTTGCCAGGGCAGGCGGACAGGCCAGTTGCTTTTTGCACGTGAACATCTGGGATGATTTGCTCAGCATCCACATGGCTGGGGTTTTTTTTGCCAGGTTCACAAACTGAACAAGGCCATACATTGTTTTTGTTTTTCTAGCTGAATTTCTTTCTATTTGAGTTGCAAAATACAAATTGAACTACAACTCTTAAACATAGATCACCCTCATGCAGTTTGAGTGTTAGCTGGGTAACCCTCAGTATGTGATCTGGTTTTAGAATACTAATGTTGTATGGAAGGATTTTATTAACATCCCCAGCTAAATTGCTTCCAACAAGCTCATTTCATAGTTAAATGAGAGTTCCAATCTGACAGCCATGTAGGGTTTCTGAAGGCAACTGAGGCTCCTCATGTTTGATCTACATCATAACCTTACTGAGCTTCCATATAGGGAGGGTACAAAAGGAAAGGGGGGGAAATAATGATAAGTCTTTAACAGCAGCGGCAAACAACAGACCTAACAAAACCAAAACCTTCAACTCATTAAATATGAAAGTAAGTGTCATATTGTGGGTTACAATCGACTAATTTTGCATGAATGTTTATTCTTTATTTGCTTTGTTTTTGTTTTTCTTGCTTTCTCTTCAATCTTCATCTGTAGACTGGAGGATTTTCCTACATCTCCTACAAGCACAGCCAAACAAGAGTTTCTGTATGTCATATTATTATGTTTAATAGTCTTGCAATTAACTCTGTGTTGTGTAGGTAATGGCTGCATTCCTACTGTGTGTGATTGTGTAGGTAGATGTTGTGTGAATACGTTTTAGTTTAACATCAGATATTACCTAGACAAGCTTTTATTGTAGTCTGCTAAATGTCTGTTAAAAAAAACACATTTGAAATGTAATCAATCTAGCTTTAGGGGCAGATATTACACTACTGCTAGAATGGTTTCACTAGCTGTTAAGTTCTTTAGATCTGCTTCTATGCTTGCTTTAATGAGATGAAGTAATGCTGATAACTGTAAAGGAATAGACAAGCCAGATTTGCTTTGAACTTTGTAAGAAACTGCTGTTGATAGTGACTGTTTTGACTTCAGCATGAGTAGGACCATTCCTTTTGTCTTTCTTTACCTTTGTGCCGGATTTCATTACTTGGCATGCTGTACTCACACAAAATCTTTACCTTAGAAGTATGCCGATGAAGATAACTCCCTTCATATCCCCCTGATCCGTATGTTTAAATGTAGGTCTTCCTCTCGCGAAGGTGCAATGTTTTCTTTTTACTTGCTTTCTTACTTCCTGGTGCTAAAGTCCACAATCGCACTGTAGTAGTGGCAAAGGTGGGAAATGGCACACTATCATTGTCATCAAATGACCCAACAGTACTCTGAATAGAAAAGTTATGTAGCCAAAAATTGTGAGGCTCTTTTTTTTGTGTTTTTTTTTTTTTCCCCCTGCTTTAGACTACCAGTTCATATCTTTGAGAAGAACTTAGTGCAACTGCTGTTTGTTACAACATTTGTGTAGATTCAGTGTTGGGATAATACAGGAGTAACTTTAAAACGTCCTTACAGATGGTAGCTCTGGAAGGAGAGGTGATGGACTGTAAAAATGCAAGTGACACAAAGAAAATATTCAGGTTTTTCTTCCTTTTTTTTCTTGTAGTGGCATTAAACCAGCAAAAAGAGAGTACTTTTTTGCATAGTGCATCAGTGAACAGTTGAATTCATGGCCATGTTATGTGGTCAACAAAAATATATATAATTAAAAAGAAAGGACAAATCCATATGGGATAGGTCTGGTGATGAGTCATGAACACAATACAGCCTCTGTCTTAAAAGTAAACCCCTGATGTCTGAAATTAAGGAAGAATAACTTTATTTTTGCCGAAAGTATCTGTTACTGCCTGAATTTTCATCTGGCTCATTGTGATAGTTCCTGGGTGTGTTAGGGGACTCTTGTAGATGTATTTTCCACCCTTTCTCTAACTTTTCCCATTATGTGAGTGGTGCCCTTGTAGCCAGTTCTGTAGTAGGACAAAGGCCTTTTTAGCAGCTTTGTCTGGAGAGTGGTGATTTATGAATTAATACAAGAAAGCAATAGAATTACATCTGGATGTGTTACTGGTATATAATTTAAGTATCGATTAATGATTTTAATAGTATTCGACCAGATCTGCTATAGACCATAGGTGAGGAAACTGCAGATATATGATGTACAGTGCTCATTCCAAATAAAAGTATAGCCAGACAACTAGTTGTTCCGCATTTCATTCTGTCGTGGAAATAGACTTTTTGTGGACCAGACAAGTGACAATGAAATGAATTAATCGGATGAAATATGGAAATATCTTAGCAGAGAAACACAGTTAATTTTTGTGAAATATGTTTCTGATGACACAACTATATTGGTGTATTGGTGTCTTTTTTTTTTTTTTTTAACTTAAGGAAATGCTTAAAATGGTATGATATCCCACGTTTGGAATGGCTTGTAATGTCAGTACAGACTTCAACTGCTGTGAGAATGAGGGAGTACTGGAATGGGCTGCCCAGATAGATTGTGGAGTTTCCTTCTCTGGAGATATTCAAAACCCACCTGGATGAATTCCTGTGTGACCTACTCTAGGTGGCCCTGCTCTGGCAGGGGATTGGAGTAGATAGTCTTTTGAGGTCCCTTCCAACCCTTAAGATTCTATGATTTAACTTCTACACAAAGACAGGTTAAGACCAGATTGTCTGTCTGGTACAGGGCAGGAAGAGATCTTGCAACTTCCCTTAAGTTGAAAGTTCTTCTCCTGATACTACAATAACTACTATAGTAGTATTTTGTGTAATTGATGCAGTGAGGGGAGGTATTCTTGATTGGCTTCACAATACTTCAACCAGAATGGTAGCAGGAAGAGAACAAGAAATATGCAAACATCAACAGAGAAGTAATCATGGGATTTTTTTTATTTGAGAGGTGAATTAAAATAAGTGCCTTTTTCTTAAATAATATTTATTTGTATAATGTTTTTCCAAAAATACTTGTGAATTGTTTCCTCCTTCATAGTTGTGTAAATTCCTCAAATATTTAAAAATCATTTCTACTTGACAGTCAACCCTGAAATATGAATCCATAACCACTTTGGATTTGGGTTACTTGTAGCTCTTGCGTAGCTGTGAAAATCTGTAACTGTTTCTAGAGCTTCTGTAAATTGTTCTGCTGTTGGTAGGCCTGTGGTTGCACTACAGTGCTGTGTATTTCTTCATTAGAAGCAGAAGGATGATGTCTTCTTTTTATTTCCACATCTGGGGTGCTTCGGTCTAGCTGGTATTTTAATATCAGAATAAGGAGTCGTCTGTTAAGGCTTCACAGAAGAAATATTTCTTAGTGGGTAGAATTCATAGAACACTAGCTTTTGTCATGAAACCAAACTCTCAGTAGAACAACTGAAATCATGATACATGCTCTTTAATTTAGTATTTCAGAAACTGGCATTGAATGTTGGAATTTTATAGTTTATTTTTCAGACATTTTAGCTAATGTACTGCATCTTCACAACTGTATGTCTTTCTTTTTGAGGCTGTAGTATTCTATGCTGGCTACATAACATACTTCCATTGGGTAACCCTCCAGTAATTGACCTTACATGAGAAACAGTGATGTGTTACCCCATCTTATCTTTTTTAATAGGAGCTTAGTGAATTCTGATAGACCAAAATTTCATTTTGACATCAAAACCTGTCAACTTTGTGCATTTTTATTTTATCTTGGGTAACCATTGTGAACCATATCCTCCTTAATTTTAAAATTGAAGTTTAGACTTCATATTTTGGAACAGTATTTATTAATTCAATATCAGTATTAATTAACAGAGCCATTTATCACTTGCTATGTATTTATTGCTAAGTATTTCCTTCATTGGCCCTTTCAGATGCTAAAATCAGATTTTACTAAGTCTTCTTATGAAAAGGATGATTTAGGATTATTCCTGAAAACGATTTGAAATGGAAGGTTCTTATTTGTTTCTGTCTGTGAAAATTTGTCTGTGTATGTGCAGCCTAGTGTGTATAAAACGAACTGGTCTTACATATATAAACTCAACTGATCGTACTGATACCTGGTTTAGCAGGTATTTTTGCCATGCATGACTTGTACTTCTCTGAAATGTAATGTAGTTGTTTGTCGCATGTAGTGCATCTGTGTTTGTAAAGTGAAAGAAAAAGGAATGTCTATGTAGTTTATAAACAAAATCACTTGTATGAATAATTTAAAATTCAGCTAACGCTTAAAAGCCAATTTTAACATAAAAGTGCAACTCTTTTGAAAGACATGCAAAGAAATCTTTTTTCCTTTTCTGTTAGAACTGTCGTGAAATGCAGTATTGCCAAATCTCAGGCCCTGTATAGTGCCCAGCGAGGGCTGAAAACAAACAATGCTGCTGTGGTCAAAGTTGGAGCCATCAGCATCAACATTCCTCAGCACCCTGCCACGCTGCACAGCATGATGGTGCGCAGTTCTCACCAGCTCTCCAAGCAGATTTCAGACCTCATCAGGCAACCGTCAACTGCGTAAGTGCTGCTGCGAGGCACTTCTGAATGCCCGTGATTGCCATCCAATTATAGGCTTGTGCTATTTGGAATGTCTGTGGGAGAGTCAGTCTAGTCATATATGAGAGAATAACAAAAAGTATTTTCTGATCTTTGTCTTGGTAAACAGGCCCCAGCCTACCAAAGAAGATGTCGCCACTCCTTTGCCCTCAGAAAAGACTCCAACAAGTATTAATCAAACACCTGTTGAAACAAATGAATTTCCACAGTTGCCAGAAGGCTTAGAAAAGAAGCCCATAGTTCTTAAATTCAGTGCCATGATAGATGGTATAGCAATTGGAGCAGCGCTCTTGCCCTCTCTAAAGGCAGAATATAAGATGGGAAGAATGAGGAGTCATGGCATGACAGGTAACAGTTCTCTAAACTTTTAAAAAGATAATGACTTCTAGTTTGGCCTTGCTAAAAGCATCAGAGGACTCTGTATTTCTCTTGAATTATAGCTAGAGCGTTGACTCTCTTGCTCTTGGCTTGTTTTTTGAATGTGGAACTGAACCAGGTGGGGCCATGTAGAGAATTTACAGTATTGTTATACACAATTTCCAGAGGCAGAATAGGAGAGTAAATTAAGACGTGTACAGTTTTTTTATATATATATATATATATATACACACACAGTTCCTCTGACTGCTGTGATCCTTGATTAATAACATTCTGGTTCGTAAGGCTACTTGAAAGTATTTTTACACGACTTAAGTACAGATGAGGTGGTTTGTCTTTTCTCCACCTAATTACAGTGAAGTTGTCATTGTCTTTAAAAAGTAAGAAAACCCAGATTCATGTATGTGGATATTTATAGGTCGAGAGTTTTCTGCACTTCAATAACATTTTAAAACTTTTTTTAAAATTCCAAAAGTGTTCTTAAATTTAAGGACAAATAAGATTGTTTTGCCAATTCATACCTTTTCTTTCCTCATCTTGCTTTTACAGGTGCCCAAACAAGATTTAATTTTGAGCTTCCAAGTCACAGATTGCGCTTCACTTCAAAAGTCTCTGCCACTGATATGTCAACCATTCCTCCTTCAGCAAGTCTTAATCTTCCTCCTGTCACCATGTCAGGCAAATATATCATGGAAGAACATGATACTTACTCCGACCAAATCTGGAGCATAGATGAACTACCTGCAAAGCAAGGCTATTATCTGCAAGGGAACTACTTACGTTGCGTGGCTGAAGTAGGTGTTGAAGACAGCAGTCATCTTTGATAACTTATTATTTTGGTTCTGTCACATCTCTATATGTGCATCTTCAGAATTATTTTAATAGTCTGCTTATTGCAGAACTCTCAATTTTACAGGTTGATAAAAATATAGAACTTGTAATTGTGAGACACTGAAATAGAACTTTCTCAGTCCTTAGTTTGATGAACAGCCAACACATTAAGCAGTCAAGACTACTCTGCCAGAAGATTTTGAATATGTTTTGTGCAAATAAATATGTTTTGAAACAACAATCTTTCTCAACAGTGAAGTGGACAAAAGTATATTATGCTGATCATTCAAACAGTGTCATTTTAAAAGGAGAGCTTATGCTAACACATCAGATAATGTTGTGTATATTGCAAAAAGAAATACTGTAAAAATTTCAAACAATTTTATTGGTTTATAACTTTTATTTTTTCATACCTAGACAGTTCCATAGGTAGAGAACCTATATATAACCTTAGTAAATCATATACATTTTTTTCTTTGACATGGAGCATTGTACTCATGAGTTCTGTTTGTGTACCAATTCCTACAGTTACTTTTCACAGATAGACAACTGGTACTGCTTAAAAAATCTCTATCTGGTGAGGAAAAGCGAGATTTTTCTATTGACTATATTTCTTTCATCAGAAAAACAGAATAGCGTATTTATGATTGAGACTTTTGATGTTTGTGACTTTATGGGAGGGAGAAGTTTGAATAGGTGCTGCTCTTTGTTGAACACATTTGAGTTCTTTCCTGGCTGAATAAGGATCTTGAGGTCTTTCAATTTGGTCAGCATGTAAAACAAAAGACAAAGGCTGCTTAGTAAAGGCAAAAACCAAGTCCAAGTAGTTTTAGAAAATATCTGTATTTTATTTTAAAAATTGTAATGGCGAATTGAAACAATCCTGGGCAGGCTCCAGGACTTCAGGAATATTCAGTAAGATTAGATTGTACATGTAACAAATTTACCATTGAAGATATCTGTCAATTTGTTCACCTAGAATAACTAGAATAATACACTTTTAGAGGTGGACAACTCATTTTATTTTGTGTTCTGATTATGATTTACTATCTGCAATTAAGTAGCTTTTGCATACTTCCGTGAATCTTAATCAAGTCCTGCACTTTATTGTCTAATCTGGACTTAAGCAGGACAGTAAACTTTTTGGTATGGTAGTGTATGTCCTTCAGTTCTCTGATAGACAGTCATGGCAGAAAAAATGCAAGACAAAGCAAATTAATGTTCTTTTTATGCCAGTAACAATGTAATTGGACTTGAAAATATGCCTGAAAACTAAAAATGTTTTTGTTTTTTTTAAAAGTAGGTGTGGTAACTGTTTTAAAGTTCTGTTCTAACATTTTGTATTTCTGCAGGTTGGTTCCTTTGAACATAATCTCACAACTGATCTTTTAAATCATTTAGTATTTGTACAAAAAGTGTTCATGAAGGAAGTAAATGAAGTCATACAGAAGGTTTCAGGTAAGCAAAAGATCCTTAAACCTTGATTGAAGGCAACATTATATAGTTTTCAGGATTAGCTGTTTATTGCATATACACCATCATCTCACATCTGGCAATCCAAACAGCAGCGAGAAGCAAGCAGCAGAAATGGAACTGGAAATAATAGCAGAAGCTCTGGAAATTGTTAAGCTCTATTGAAAATTATATGTTTTATTGGGAAGCTGGGTAGTTTGTCATTATGGACACTAGGCTCTGTGCCTGTGTATGATGTGACTCTGACTGGGTTACTTTCTGCATTCACTTTGTTCACCTCTAAATGCAGATTATGATATGCATTTTGTAATATAACTTCAAATCTTGTTTTAAAGTAAAACGGCTGTGTCCAGGGAAAATAGTGTCAATATGGGTATTACTTACTGTCTTCTGATACCCAGTTCTTTGATTCTTTGCAGATAATGTGTTTCAGAACTGCATGAAAAGGCATATAGCTATTCATTTGGTTGTTTTGTGTGTCATGTAGAAATGACTGTTTTATTTCTGTCACTTAGGCTGGCTTCTGTTCTCAAAAGATTTTCAGAAGAAAAAATAGTGTTGTCATTAAAAACCCAATTAGAGAACAGTTTCAAAATTACTCAGTGCTGTTTCTTTTGTCATATGTAATGGAAATTGCATACTGAACTGTGCATTTGAGTAAACAGCCAAAGTTACAAAACATTTATTTGCTTATATAAAAAATTCTGTCTATTTGGCAAGATCACAGTTTGCATGGCATTTAAAAATAGATCTGCTTGCTTTCTAGTTCTTACTGTTAGAGACTTGGTTTGAAAACTAGGCAATACTCCTTACAGGCTTTGAGACTTTCTGTGAAAAATTTCCCAGGAGAGAGGAACATGAATCTCTGCCTAGATTCTTAGTAGAGATCTATTAACTATATGTAACAAGCTGAATCTGCACTATGTTTTCCATCTTCAACCTGTATTTGTTTTTAGACATCTGTAACTGGTCACTGTTTAAAATGAGGCTTAATTCACTGTCTCTTTTTAGTATCTATTCGGTTTAGAATATTTTCTTAGTTAAAACTGTGTATATTTAATTTGTACAGGAGGAGAGCAGCCAATACCTCTTTGGAATGAACATGATGGCACAACTGATGGAGAAAAACCAAAAATTCTTCTTTACTCATTGAGCCTACAGTTCAAGGTAATCCTGTGATGACAAAACAGTGGTCCTAGATGCTATTAATGGCTTTTGTTTTTTTTCTCAAAGCTTACTGAATCAGGAATACTCTACATGAAGAAAAAGACTGTTTAATTCCTGCTATTCTTTTAAAATAGCTGAATGGCAGTGTATTGTGGAAAACAGTAAAGCTCTCTTTCTTTTCTGCACAGTGAAAAGGGTTTTTTGGTTTGTGTCTTGTCCCTACTGCTCCACCCTTTCTCTTTATGTCTCTGAACCAGACGCTAATAACTGTACCTTTCTTACTTATTAGGGAATTCAAGTGACAGCTACAACTCCCTCAATGCGAGCTGTAAGATTTGAAACTGGATTGATAGAACTTGAACTCTCAAACAGACTGCAAACCAAAGCAATGCCTGGAAGTAGCAGCTACCTCAAACTGTTTGGAAAATGTCAGGTGGATTTAAATCTGGCTCTAGGACAGATTGTTAAACATCAGGTTAGTGCTCAACATCTTTGTATGGGGTGCTCTTAACAGTGTGTGGTTAAAAAATACATAACCAAGCCAAAACGTTGTCTTTCATTGGTTTATTTTTTGGATTTTTTTTCCACTGATCTGGCTTTAGAGTGACTGTGAAGTGTCGGAAGGCTGCAAAAAGTGTAGATTTTTGTTTGATTGGTTTCTTGTTTGTTTTTTTGGTTGCAATTTGTTTTTTCCAGCTTGTTTTCATTGTTTAATAATAATTTAAGCACTCTGCAGCACACAGTTGTGGAAGTATACTTCCTGAATATGCTTTTGGATTTTGTTAGATAGTGAGTCAAAATAAAATTTCTTACATGAGTCACGAAGGGGCTGAAGATGACTTCTCAGAAGATTTGACAAGTCTTCATTATGAAGGCTAGTGTACATGCATAAAAGATGGAAGAAGTCAAGTATGGGCTCTTTTCTTTTGCATGCTATTAATATCTTGGAACTTACTAGCCCTTTGCAACAATAATGTTGCTGCTGAGTCAAATTTGAGATTTTCATTGATGTTGCCATTATTTTTAGATTACCTGAATAAAATAACAAGATCAGACAAGATCCATACTTGACTAGACCTACATTTTCTCCTGATGTGTCTGTATTGGTTTGACAGTTGTATCTCTTGGGTTCTTAAACCCACTGTTAGCTGGAACCACTAATTCTATGATATGAAAATATTTTGTGATGCCTAGAAATAAGTACAAGTCTTAGAACATATAAATGCACCATCACAATAGAGGATCTGGATACATATAACAGTTATTTTAGCTAATCTTTTATGATAAATAAGGAAAATAACATTGCAATCAGAAATTAATGTAAGAAAAATTGTCTAGAAAAGGGAAAAGGAGATGTCTTTACTAGTTGCAATTTTGCATTTTGTCAAAAACAGTAATTTAATTACTTGTCCCTGAACTCTTTCCTGCTACAAACCTCCCTCTCTTCCTGTTATTTGAACATATCAAGGTTTATGAAGAAGCTGGCTCTGACTTTCATCAAGTTGCCTATTTCAAGACAAGAATTGGGTTAAGAAATGCTCTCCGAGAAGAAATCAGTGGCTCGTCAGATAGAGAAGCTGTGCTCATTACTCTGAACAGGCCAATTGTTTTTGCTCAGCCTGTGGCCTTTGATAGAGGTACTGTAGAAACAGTTGCTACAAATTTGTCTTCATACTAAGGAAACTATATTTTCTTTATCAAAGAGGCTTGATTATTCAAGATTTATTGTATTTCATGTTAAATCAAAATTTTAGGTAGCTGAGAAATTTAGGGGATCTATTGCATGCCAAAAGATTAATAATTTCTAATGTCAAAAATTCCATTTGCTGAAGGGATTAGTTTTCATATGGTTTGGAGAACGTTCCTTTTGTAAGCTTTCACAAATTAATGCTGAGAACAGTATTGCTTTTTCTGCATTTGATGTGTTGACTTCAATGCTAAATGATTGACTTTGTCCATCTAGTCCTTTGCAGCATGAGCCTCTTCACTACATCCCGAATATGTATGTGTCTATTGTTGTACATCCATCGTCTTAAAGTAATGGAAAAACCATAAAAATGAAGAAAAACCAAACCCCAACTTTAGTTAGTGAACGTGGATTTGGTGTTTTTTTTTTTTACATGCTGATTTCAACTAAGCATTTCTGGTTTCTTCATAAAGCTGTTCTATTTTGGCTGAACTACAAGGCTGCGTATGACAACTGGAATGAACAAAGAATGGCTTTACATAAAGATATTCATATGGCCACAAAAGAAGTAGTAGATATGCTGCCTGGAATCCAACAAACCTCTGCACAGGCTTTTGGGACCCTCTTTCTTCAGCTGACTGTCAATGACTTAGGAATTTGCCTGCCCATCACAAACACCCCTCAGGTAGTAAAAATATCTGAAGTGACATGACTATTGGTAGTCTGTTGAAATATCCATTTGTATGCAGTACATGGCTTTTACGGCCATAAATGTAATTTTTCATCACATCAACACAAAAGTTATAGGATGCTGATAATTGCACAGTGACAGTGCTTGTAATAGAAATGGTGTTTCCAATTATAAAACAACTAGGCCAAGCATGTTTCAATTGGTGTGCATGTTTTGGGGAAACTTAATGGATTCTTGTTTACACAACCGTATCAGCTCAGCACTTTGAAAAGTCCTTGGAAATGTTTTAGATGAAATATAGCTTCTTGAAAATTTCCAGCACAAATTCACAAAAAATTCTTTATTTTTCATAAAATTATAGATAGAAAAACTCTGAAAACTGTTGGCTTTAACCTGATGTTCTGACTTCTTTATTTAGTTAAAACAAGGAATGAGAGTATGAATAACCATTTGAGATATAGATGTATGTTTTTTTCAAACAGTTTTTTTTATTTAGCAACTCAGACTGAGTTAAAAAAAGATATGTAAAATGTAGTCATTGACAAAGTCTATCATTGGAGTACAATACATTGTAATACTTAGGCTAGATCAAAAGAAGTCTAGCTTTATAAAAGAGAATATGTGGGCTCTTTTGCAGGTGAACAGAATTATAGACCTTCACATACAAAGGGCTGTAAAACAATCAGCCAATATTTTCATTTAAGACTCTGCATAATTGGAGGTATCGAAGTAGCACAAAAAAGTCACATAGAAATTAAAGATACTTTTCATCATTATTCAACCAACTCATATGCAGCCCGTTTTGGCAAAATGAATCAACTCTGGGCTTGTGTTCCATGATCATGGTACCATTTGGTTCATAGCCCTTGGCTGTCTAGTCCTTGATGAAATATGGATTTTCTTTCCTTTTCCAGATAAGCTTGACTCCTGGTACCCTAATCTATTTACAATGTAGGTGTTACATTTAGAAAAAAAACACTGCAAGACATTGTGCAGACAGATGTTATGCTATTGAAATGTTCTGTGGCAAGGAAAAATAGGTCATACAAGAAGGGGATTGGTTTTCTAATAGGGAAAGAAAACAGTGTTTAATGCAGGTATAATATCGCTTTGACATTGCAATGATTGGTAAATTCTCTCTGTGATTTTATTTTCCAGTCTAACCACACTGCAGATCTTGACACTGGCTCTGCTTTAGTCCTTACTATTGAAAGTACGTTAATCACTGCCTGCTCTTCAGAGTCTTTAGTTAGCAAAGGCCATTTTAAGAACTTCTGCATCCGCTTTGCTGATGGCTTTGAGACAAGTTGGGATGACTGGAAACCAGAAATAAGAGGAGATCTAGTCATGAACGCATGTAAGTGGGTGTAATTTCATATTGGACAATAGTATTTCAGATGTAAATCCACTTTTACCTTTTCTCCATGACTTTTAAAACTGCTGAACTTTCCTGAAAAAGATAAAGAAAATACTTTGGCCTTCTGAACTCAAAATACTAGAGATCTACAAGTTTGTATTCCTTTGTTCTTTTCCTTATTAATAACTTTGTTGCTATACATCTCATTGTAAACATTTAAGTTCAGTCTGAGAGGTGCTGAAAGGGCTGGATGCATTGCTTTTATATAGTTATTTATGAGATCCAAGTAATTTTTTTTAGTGGTTGAATATAGATGATTTTCATTCATGTATATGTATCTTTCATTACGGTGAAGATTCTAGAGTTTATATGGAATTTGAAGTTGATATAAACTTGGATGTTGCCAAGTAGATTCACTTTACTAAATAAGAAAAGTTATTCATTGGGAAATAAAATTAAACCTCCTGTCCAGCACCATTCACCCTTTAAATATGGAGGGCAAAAGACCATGGTGGAATCTGGAAGGAATCTGAAATCTGTAAAGCAATTTTGACTGTCTGCTAATTGGTGTATGTGCTTCATACAGGTGTTGTGCCAGACGGTACGTATGAAGTATGTTCTAGGACAACTGGACAAGCTGCTGCAGGTAATACATTCTTTGAAAAATAAATCAAGTCCTAGATAGATGAAGTATCCATAAAGTATGAAATTTTAATCCTTTAAATGTGTTGTAACTTATTTGGTGGTTTATTTTCTGTTATGTTCAGTCCTTCTAATGATGAGACTTTGCATCCTGAGCTCCCATCCTGAGCATCTCTTATAAAGACAGCTTCTTGTCTTCCCAAACTCCCTGTTTTTCCAGTCTGTCTTACTGAGTTGTTCAGGCATTCTCCAGAGGCCCTGAAAATACCTGGCAATCTCCTTCTTGGTCATCATACCTGCTGCTTGCTTCTTCTCATCTATTATCCCAAACATTTCGTCTACAATGTTTCCTGTCTCTACAGCTGTGCTCATTGTCCCCTGCTTGCTTTTTTATGTGCTAAGGAGACATAAAAGGAAACATGTGCTGTAACTATTAAAAATTTACCTCACGTGGGATTGTGGAAGTCAGAAAGCAGGATTAATCCATTTAGAAGGAAAAACAGTATCTTGGGTAGTTCTGTTTAAAACAAGTCCTGCATTTTGATGCTGAAAGGTGGCACTCATTAGAAAAATCCCAGGAAGACAAGGGTACTCAGCAGGCACGTTACACATAAAACATCTTCAAGCATAATGACTGAGACTTAAAACTGTAGATAGGTCAACATTTTTACATGCAGATAGACATCGTTTAGGTTTCTTGCTGTTAGAAGTCCTATTCTGGAATAGTATGCTTAACTGCTACTATAAGAGCTGAAGTTTGAGATGCTTTCTCCTGGTCATCAACTTGACTGAAGGGAATGTATTTTTGTTACGTTTGTCTGTGTATGTATATCATTGGTTAAAGAAATACTAACTTTGTAGCTGTGAAGTACTTTCAGCAGGCATTTTGATTGTGGAATATGTTTTACTCAGCGTGGGCAGAAAAGACAGTTTGTGACTGATAAACAGTCTTGGATAATTAATGCTTAACTCAGTATGGGGAATTTTTAAAAAAGACAAAAAACTGGTTAAGCTCTTTTTTGTATACAGAAAGTAGTAGTGCTGGAACGTGGACCCTGAATGTGTTATGGAAGATGTGTGGGATAGATGTCCACATGGATCCAAACATTGGGAAAAGACTGAATGCTTTAGGCAACACCCTCACAACATTGACAGGAGAGGAAGATATTGATGATATTGCTGACCTCAACTCTGTAAACATAGCTGACCTTTCAGATGAGGATGAAGTTGACACTATGTCTCCCACGATACATGCAGTAAGTGAATCAACCAAAACAAGTGCTACTAATTGGAAAAGTTGTGACAAAGCCTTCACTCAAATGGAAAGATCTTAGTTTTGAGTTGAGTCCAGCTTGTTACTCCGTGTAGCTTGTATAGAGTGTTGCAAATAAAAAAAAGTTTGTGTGTCTTCTAACACCGTATTTCAAAGGCAAGTAACCACAGATCATATTTCTACTGGTGTTATGTGGAAACATTGATCTGGATCTGAAAATATGGAGACACGATACCTAACTTCAGGTACCTGAATTGGAAAAGCTGTGGCGGTAGATGTGGTTTTCTTAACAGAAGATTAAATTATTAACATAAGCAAATTAGAAAAAAATGTTTTTCAGTACTTTTACTTAATGTGCTGCTAACCTTTCTTATTGTTTTCACATAAAAACATTTTCAGATATGTTCTTTAGTCGCTGCTATCTTAAATTTGTCTCTTGCCTGCCAACAGTAGAAAAGTTATCCCAGAACACTAATGTCCTGTTTGTTGTTTAGAAATCAGGTGGAGGTTCATTATGTGGAGATGCACGCAAGCTAACATTTGGGCAGCGGATTGTAAATCACCTGCTGGGTTTGAGCCCCCCAAACCATCGACACTCTGTTCCTGTAGAATATCTATTGGGGTCAGCGAAGTGTGATTCTCTTCAGTCTAGCAGATCACATATGAAAGCAGGCAGATCCTGCTCATGGGGACATGTATGTAGTAGTTACAGTGTGTCTAACTGAATGATGGGGTTTGGATCATTGGAAAACATCCAATCAGCTGCCTTTTCAGATGAAACTGATTCTTTTGCATGCAGTAGTCCAAATTTTTAGGTGTGAAATTAATTTTGCCTACTGTTAAATCGCACTAATGTCCATTTTTGATGAGGACACTAATTGTTTATTTTAAACAGGAGATTGTCGATCACCGACGACAGGGAGCTTCTAGTATCCAAACTGGAGAACAACGAGGAAGAAAATTTGTGAAACGTTTGGTTGATATTAGAGAACTCAATGAGCAAGCTAAAGTTATTGATGACTTAAAGTAAGTTGAGTTTTGCTTTAACATGCCCAAAGTTTGGTAATAACAAACTGCAGCTGACTTCTTTCTTCTCAGTTCTAATCATGTATCTTGAAGCATCGTAATGATCAAAAGGAAATGGTTATCTTTATTTAAAAAGTGTTGTTTTGGATTCCATTAGAATCATAGAATGGTAGGGGTTGGAAGGGACCTTTAGAGATCATGTAGTCCAACCCCCCTGCAGAAGTAGGTGCACCTAGATCAAGTCACATAGGAACATATCCAGGCGGGTCTTGAAGACCTCCAAGGGAGGAGACTCCACAACCCCTCTGGGCAGCCTGTGCCAGATATCCCTCACCTGAACAGTGAAATAGTTTTTTCTTATGTTTAAGTGGAACTTTTTGTGTTCCAGCTTCATCCCATTACCCCTTGTCCTGTTACTAGCTACTATAGAAAAGAGGGATGTCCCAACCTCCTGAAAATCCTGTAAGAAAATACTGTATATGCTAGTACTTCCTCAAATTTGTCAAGACAAATGTGTTTGTTGCTTGCATTACAATGGCTGAATGTAATTAATTTCCTACTGATTCAAAATCATAGTTGCATCTTGATTTACTATCATAGTGTTTACAAAGTATATTACTTTGTAACTGTAATAAACTTGGTCTTGTTCACTGGAATAAGAAGAAAAATATTTAAATTGTCAATTTTTCCATCTTGTAGGTGATACTTTGAAATTATATTTCATACACTGGATTTGAGAAAACCCTAAAGAAAGAATAATTTCCAATGTCATAACTTTCATCTGAACTCCTGTGAATTTTATTAATATTTTTTTTCAGTCATGGTTTATTGAGCTTGTTTGTTTTTCTTTTTCCCCTTGCCTAAGATATACTTACTTTAAATGGATCTGTCTGGGCTGAGAATAGAGAGCTTGGCAATCACGTGAGGAGACACGTTTTACTGCTTGTACTTGGATTAAAATTGCTGTCACCATTCATAGGGCAATGAACTTGGATTTTAGGTTTAATCTTTCTTCTAATACAAGCTCAAGAATCAAAATTATGTTTTGTGCCTGCCTTTTATCAATTTATGAATCATTTGGTGAACTGTGATTTTTTGAAAATAGCAGTTGCTTCACAAAGTTTTAAAAATGATTTAATGGTGTATTTTCTGCAGAGGTAATCTGCTACAGATGGCTGTCATTGGTGTGATTGGCTTTGGACTGGTACAGCAAGAGGATTTTTCTTCATCTTGATGGGGATTCTTAGGTTTACTCATTCTGTTTGTTTTTAATTAAACAACTGTCATGGGATTTGAAAGTATATAGGAAATCCTTGATCTAGTTGTTACAACTAGGACTTTTTGAAACAAGACAGTTGTATCATGAAACAAGAATAAATATTATGCAGCTGTGTCTGTCCCTGGTCATAATTAACTATGGAGAAAATGGGATAATTCTCAGGGAAAGCAACACATTATTGCAATACAGATTTTTGAAATGATGCAATTAATGCCACCTGTTCATAAAATAACTCAAGTATGATTTATCCCCAGAAAATTAGGTGCAAGTGAAGGGACTATAAATCAAGAAATTCAGCGCTACCAGCAACTGGAGTCGGTGGCTGTGAATGATATCCGCCGAGATGTCCGGAAAAAGCTCCGTAGATCCAGTATGAGGGTGAGCAGTATTAAGTTACTTCAAAAATGTGGTATCACTTGTGTTGAATATTTCATTTCTGCATGTTTAGTAAAGCAAATAAAATGTTTGTAATGGAAAAGGAAGGTTAAAAAAGTCAAATAATTCAGCAACCTCTTTGCCTTTCAGAGAGGGTGGGGAAAGGTCTTTCTCCCTTGTAATAATGGCAATGGGAAAACTGAAATTTCACAAGTGCTAAAATGTAAATAGGTTTATTTGCACACTCCCAGGAAATTTTCAGAAAATATGTGCTTGAAGATAAAATTTACTCCTCCCCTTAGCAGATATTAAAATGATTGCTGATTAGACTGATGAATGCAGATGCAGAGGCAAGTGTATTAACTGCCTGGGCAAATGATAGATACTTATGGTATTTCAGTTGGCATGGGTGCTTTCTGTAAGTGTGTTCTGTATATAAATAAGCTCTGTGTTTGCAAACTGAAGTGATGTAAAAATAAAACCCAAATTAGTGAACATAGATACTAAAAAAAAGGACAGAAACCAAGCAGTGTTGCTCATAGTCCACAAATGTGTGGCTGTTGTCTCAGACCCTGATAACAAACCTGGCAAGACATGATTTTCAGTGTGTCCTACTGCATTTGCTTCAAACGTGATTCTGTGATCAATATTAAAAGACCTTTCAAATAATAGTCTTTATCAGGTGCTGTCTTTTTAGTTCATGTTCTTCTGTTACTTTAGTGGTAGCTGGGAAGGATATCTGTTGAAGTGGTCAGTTGATTAGCTTTGGATATACTTTTCTCATCACAACAGGATATTACCAGTTCCGGCAAGTGTGAAAAGTGAACGTGTATCCAGAGTCAAGATGAAGATGTTGGTTAATAATGATAAGATGCATTTTAGCTATTATGGAGCAAAACCAACAAAAAAATCTTTCTTTATTGGCACACCTGTGCAAAATAGTGTTTTAGCTTGCCAGAGTTTTTCTCCATATTTTCAGTTACTACATTTAAATATTATTTTTGTTTTAGGCTGCTTCCTTGAAAGACAAATGGGGTCTCAGCTACAAACCCAGCTATAGCAGATCTAAGAGTATTTCAGCATCAGGAAGACCACCCCTGAAGAGAATGGACAGAGCAAGGTAAGCTTCTGGGAATTTGAGATCTATGGTATCAACCACAGTGCATGTAACAGAGAAAACATTGGACTTGGGCCCTAAGAGTCCTTTTACTACAGGCAGCAAGTGTATGCGTTGGAACTGGGTAGGAGGAGTTCATTTTGTAAGATAAGCATGATCTAAAAAGCAATTTTTAATCTTTTTTTTGAAACCTTTTTGAGAAACTTATTAGCATGTCAAATGAGAAGTTTGAACTTCCAGAAAAACTTAGGGTTTTCTACAGAGTGCTGTTTTCAAGATATACTGAAGAAACACATATAAGGAAAAATGGCATTGTGTAATCATTTTGATTTCTACACTTGATTTGCAATCATCTGCCTTAAAGTGCTGTTGCAATAAGAAGAAAGGGAGGTTATTTTTTATGTGTATGAATTATTATGTTATTGTTGAATCTCTTCACATGTATAAAGAGTACTGGTTGAATGACTGCCAAGCAAACTGTTGCTGTATAGTTATGCCTCCTAGTAAAATTTGCTTTGGTTTTAGAAAACCTGTGTTTGAGTCTATTGCTCCTGTAGATCAAGCTGAAGCATTTGAAATTTGGAATAAAAAAAGTGCTGCATGACTATACATTAAATAATAGAAGTTTTGAAAATTAAAAAGGTAGAGAGGAATGTTACAATCCTTTAGACTTCTTTCTATAACAGTGGACATTCTTAATACAAATTTCTGTTCACTTCTAGCATAAAATCAGCTTTATAAGTGCTCTAAAATGAATTGTTCAAAGTGCCCTTGAAAAGAAATCTTTCTTCTGAAGTCATTAGAGTTCTTGATAATTAAAGCAGACCAAGTGTTGAGATTCTAGATTGAAGCACTGAAGGTTCTAGTTCAAAATCTGTCAGATGAAAACCACTTTCTTTTTACCTTTTCACAAGAGAACCAGAAATTGTGTAGAAAAGATAATGGGGATTTTCTGTTGCTTCATAGGAAACAGTGAAAAAATTGAGTACTTTGGAAGTGAATGAAAAATAGCATGCATGTACTGTAAAGCCAAATAATTCATTAAAGTTGCATCAGAGAATACATAATCAGCCAACTTACTTTGTCCCATGTCATAGACAACAAATACCTTATCTGTAATTTCTGCATGTTGGCTCAGGATTGTAAAACTTGCATAGAGAAATGAACATAGATTGGCTATTGATAGACTACTGGCTAAGAAATGTCTAGCTTCTTTGTCTTTCCTCCCCACACTCCTTTTTCCTTTTCATGTACCCTTAAATGCTTCAATTATAATTTATACTTTCTTCCATAACAAAATCATAAGTACTGACTTTGCTTTTTTTATTGCCTTATATTTGTGTAGTTAAATGTTTGAATGAACAAAAAATTCTGTAGTAAAACTCAACAAGCTGTTCTATTTTTGTTTTACTTATAGCTCTCGACTAGGAGACAGTGAAGACCTCCCAGATATCCGTGTAGATGCTGCGTCTCCTGGGCCAAGAGTAACTTTCAACATACAGGATTCTGTAAGAATTACTTTGTGTACTGTATAATTATATAATGGTATCCTGGGATGTATTAGAAGGTGTGTGGGCAGTAGGTCTCCTGCTCCTCTACTCTGCCCTTTTGAGACCGCATTTGGAATCCTGTGTCCAGTTCTGGGCCCCTCAGTTCAAGAAGGACAGGGAGCTGCTGGAGAGAGTTCAGTTCAGGGCCAGAAAGATGATGGAGTGGAGCATCTTTCTTCTGATGAAAGGCTGAGGGAGCTGGGGCTCCTTAGCTTGGAGAAGAGGAGACTGAGGGGTGATCTCATTGCTTACAAACATGTAAAGGGTGGGTATCAGGAGGCTGGAGCCAGACTGTTCTCAGTGATGTCCAATGATAGGACAAGGGGCAGTGATTATAACTTGGAACATAAGAGGTTCCAAAGAAACATAAGGAAAAACTACTTCACTGTTAGGGTGATGGAACACTGGAACAGGCTGCCCAGATGGGTTGTGGAGTTTCCTTCTCTGGAGACATCCAAAACCCACCTGGATGAGTTCCTGTGTGACCTGCTCTAGGTGGTCCTGCTCTGGCAGGGGAGTTGGACTAGATGATCTTTCAAGGTCCCTTCCAACCCTTTAAGATTCGGTGATTGTGTAATTTCCTGTGCCATTTGACCACAAGTTCATGAGAGGTATACTTAGGCAGACCCAAATTACTATTTTTGTATGTGTGTTTCTGTTAGCATCTGCCTCAAATTATGGATGTGTTTTTGGAAGATAGATTTGTTTTGATAGAAGACAGATGTGTATTTTGGTTGCTTAACACAAATTAATTGAATCATTGCAGAAAATATTGAAAAATGTTACTTCATATTTTCTTAGGCTGACACTAAGAATACAGTTGTTTTAGAATTTTTATCAGAAGAGTGCAAAAAAAATGGGTTTTTTTGGTGTCAGAATATATCTAGAATTGGATATAGGTATTAGTTTTCTGTAGCCTTAAGGTACAGCCTACTGTGTATTTGAAATGGATTGTTGAATAGTTAGTTTTGGTCATTGCTATGTTTTCTCATTTTTAAAATGTTCCTATTATGTTGGTTTTGCATGGCTGAGATTATTGTAATTGTTTTAATTTATACGGATTTTTTTCATTTCTAATTAAGTTGAATAAAACAGCTTTGGGAATTGCACAACAATCCAGCTGTCCAAGGGAAGGTTATTTTCAGGTATTTGTGAGAAGAAAGAAGTATTCTTTGCCAGAGAACTAATTTATCTCACAGGCAGCTGCTTCTCAATGTTTCATCTCTTTTTCACTCAGCTAAACAGAATGTATATCAAATTTTAAAATATTAAGTTTAAAGATGTAAAGTAAACAGAACATGATTAATTGTTGATGAACTTGCCAGAGCATTTATATACCTTTATGTAGACCTCATAATTGATAGTTTTTTGTAAAATGAATTACTGGAATTTTGTTAGTGTATTTATGAAAATCGGTCAAGGATGATGCAAAGTGATGAAGCCTGGCCTTGAAGTGTGCTTCAGAAGAGCATTTTAGTGTGCGTGCCTTCATCTGTTCCATTGTGTTCAAAGCTTGGAGGCATCAACACCAGTACAAAATAATTGCTTAGTGGGAGGACGTCTTCTCACACTTCTATTTCTGTTGGAATTCCTACATTTAATTCAGAGTAAGACATTTTCAAGTAATAGGGAATAGGGATGTGCCAAAACTGAAGAACAAATGGTGGAAGTTTTAAACTGCATTGTAAAAACTGTTTAGGAAAAACAATAAAGACTTTTTTTTCTTAAACTTATCAGAAACCAAAAACCAAAGCAAACCGACACAAGCAAAGTAAACAAATAAAAAAACCAAACTTGAGATAGTAATGTACTTTTGCTTCCTTCCAGCACGCCTCACGCTCTCATTTCCGTGAGAGGTGCAAATGAAACATGGAATTGTGCTTTGCACATTTAAGTATGTTCACATTTAAAAGCTATCCTACCTTTTTGTTGTTGTTGTTTTATATAAGCCCAATTAGTGCAAGTTTTGTTGGCATAGCAAAATGCTATGAAACACTTAGAAGTACTAAATGTTGAATATTTATAAAAAAATTAAAATCTTAATGATATTATAATGCCAGTTCTTCAGCAGACTTCTAATTTGAATTTGCACATGCCTGTGTAGCTCTCTAGTGATACTGAGTAGGTAGCACTGGTGTTACACTAGCACTTCTAGATTTTTTTCACAGGCATCTGAAGAAGTTAATGTTTGAAAATGGCTTGTGTGATGCTTGTGGTGTGCTTTACCTGAGAAACAGAGGATCCCTTTTGGAAATTTGAGCTGAAGTTTGTTCCCTGTTAAGAGCACAAGAGCATGGCCCAGAACCGCAAAGCAGTGCCATACATTCTGTGTTAGCATTCTGCATGCGCACCTCGCTAATGCTGCTGGGTGCCTCACTCCTTTTTGAGGCTGATGATAATTTTTCCTGCCGTTTCTTCTTTTCTTTAAAAATATTTTAAAAATGTAAATGAAATATTTCCATTCCTTCTGATCAGAGCATGATACGTATTTGACTAAGAGATTGAGCTCAATCACTAGGCAATGGCAAATGTCTCCCCATCAAGCTTTCACTTCTTTCTTTTTCATAATTGTTCCTGCAATTTCTACACCTGCTCTCTCTGTATTATGAGGAACTTGGGAGTGAGAGTTTCTCATAGCACTCTTGCATTTTTACTTCCAGAGCTTTCTAATGCATTCTCGATGAAAACAATATCTGTGGAAATTTAATATCTTTTTATCTTTTTATAATCAGTTTCCAGAGGAGACAGAAATGGACCTTTTGTCTGTAACTATTGATGGTCCCTCCCATTACTCATCTACTAGCGAAGGCTCGTGCTCGGTATTTGGTTCACCCAAAACTCCAGTAGTCTTCTCACCCGGCATTCCCTTCCAGCCCGAAGAAGGACGCCGGGATGACAGCTTATCTTCAAGCAGTGAGGACTCTGAC
Organism: Colius striatus; assembly: GCF_028858725.1. Taxonomy (NCBI): domain Eukaryota; kingdom Metazoa; phylum Chordata; class Aves; order Coliiformes; family Coliidae; genus Colius; species Colius striatus. The sequence continues at coordinate 25,506,653 of NC_084761.1, forward strand.
AAGGAGGATGACCATGAAAGAGAGAAGATGTATTTTTACAAGAAACCACCGTAAGTATTGGTCCCAAGAACAATGCAGAAATTGAGTCAATACACTTGAAGTACTGACTTCAAAGCTATAAAATCCCTTACTGAGGAAGGGCTGGATTTGCCTGAAGTATGTGTGTGGAAGGCAGGAGTGGTTATGTTCGGCAGAGGTGACTATGAGGCAAGGAAGAAATGTAATATGAAAAGAAGGCAACTGTTAGATATTTCAGGGGTTGGAACAGAATAAGGGAACTTGGAAAGTGAGTTTTTTGAGGCACAGATCAGATTTTAGTGAGATCAACTACAGATATGTCAAATACAGCATAATTTTCAGTTTTATCTAGTGATTATAGCTTCACAAAGTGCATGTAATGATGCAAGTATTTACCAATATGAAAATTATTGTATATATATTTTCTTGAGAAGATAAGAAAGGCTTACTTCTTTGAAAGAATACTTAGCAATGTGTTAATGGGAGACACATCACTGTGGTGCTGTGTATCAGATAAGGCATTTCCCAGGAAAGATTATATACTGAGTGTGGATGTAGTCTAAGAATGCCTCCTACCATCCGCTCAGGGAAATGCCATGCTAATACCTATTCCACAATTGTGCCTGTGCAGGAGTACCTCTCGCAAGAAAGCAACAGGCTTCGCTGCTGTCCACCAACTGTTCACTGAGCGCTGGCCAACAACACCTACCAACAGAAGTATGACTGGCACAACTACGGAGAGAAACATTGACTTTGAACTTGATATCAGGGTTGAAATTGATTGTGGAAAATGTGTACTGCACCCTACAATGCTTCAGCAAGAACATGATGACATTAGCTTACGACGGTAAGAAACATGTTTCTTGCTTTATGAAGAACAAGATATAAGTACTTTTTTCTGCTTTAGCTTTTAAGTCCATCTGATACTTCCATCATTTATGTTACGACCATATGCACAATAATTAATGAGTCTTAAGCACTGATCTGTTTGAAAAGCATAGATGATGTATGCCTTAGTTTGTTACCATCACTTTATTCACAGTATTTATCACTACTTCATGGCATCACCTTAAGTTGCAATTGTTATGGCCGTGTGTTGCATAGGAAATTGCATTTGTTTAGCAAAGACCAGCATATGCCTCTTTTCTGGTTGTATTTTTTAAATCATGTTTTATCTTTCATAAACAAAATGTTAGATTTTAAAGCACTCATGTAATTCTTTTTCAGCCTCCAAAGAAGTAACTTTACAGCTTCATAAACAAACATAATTCTTAAGTGTACTATAAGGAAATATATAGTGTAAGGAAGCATAATATAATAGAAGGAAGTCAGATTTACTCGAAGAAATGGGAACAAATGAGAAATACTTCTTCTTACTGAGAAATATACTTAAGAGATCTGTAACTAGAAAGCAATTTAGTTTCTGTCTTTCCAAAACACTTTCTTCTAAGAACTGATACAGAAGGAAAAAGAATCTCTTAATTTCCATGAAGACAGACTTTACAGTAGAGAAGGAAAATTGATATTTGTTTTCTGAATATCAAAGATTTTTCACAGGTCACTTTTGATAATGCAGATAACTTGACTGTAAGAGTACAGAGCATTGCAAAGTGTTCCTCTAATGATGTAATGATAATTCTGTAGATTCTACTGCTTGAAATAATCACATAACATAAATGCTGAAACCAGAGACTGCAGACAGAAAGGAAGTAGAGGTTACAGAAAGTAAAGCAGAGATGGCTTCCTTGCATAGTTGATACTACAACTTTGGGTTTTATGGCTCTAGGTTTTTTAATATTAGAACATATACTGTTATTGAGTTTTAAGCTTGTTATAATAACATGCAGTGTATTTATTTTAGGAGCTATGATCGGAGTTCTAGAAGTTTGGATCAAGAGTCTCCTTCAAAAAAGAAGAAATTTCAGACTAATTATGCATCTACTACTCACTTACTTGCTGGCAAGAAAGTGCCATCATCTCTACAGACAAAATCTAGTGATGTGGAAACGACAGTGTTTTATATTCCTGGGGTCGACGTAAAGGTAAAAGGAGTGAATAACTCCACGGGGAAGCACTTGGTCTTTCTCTCTGCTCAAGTATGATTTCAAAGCACATACAGTGGTACAGTATGTACAAAGCAAAATATTTTTTCAGTTCTTTAGAAACTGCTAAAATAGGAGTAATGATTTCTGCAACACTACACTGAAGACTGATATGTGCTTTTACCTTCGTTTTCTTGATGAGGGAGAACCCAGAAATTTTTAGGTACTATCAAAACCAGAACTATGTGAAATGATGCTCCATAACAAACAGCATACATGATATTACATAGTGAAAAGAAGTCAGTTCTGGTAATATTCTGGGGTCTAAGATTAGATATTTGTTTGGAATATTTTCTTCTCTGACAAGTAATTTGTATTGTATGCCCTTTTTGAGTAAAGGAAGGTCTATTGTAATTCATGGGAAGGGCAGCTTAATAGTTGGCCCACTACCACTTAAAGCTCTTACTGTGTCTTTAGTGTTACTTGTTACAGCAGTCAGAGTCTTGGTATAAAACCTGGTTTTTGGTTTTTTTTTTCAAGACAGTGCTCTCTCAAAAACAGTCAAACTTTGTGCACCCATGTTTCTATATCCTAGTAAGAAAGAGACTCAAAAGATTTGAAATCCTGTGGAGTAAGAACAGGAAAAATAGGCCACTGCTGCATGGAAACTTCATGCAGTTCAGAAGAGCCAGTGCCATAAATCAAATACTTTTCGCTTGAAACAGCCTTGCTTTTCTACTCTGTCCATGTGGAAAGCCTGTGGGTGTCCATATTCCAGTGTCTTTGGGGATAACAGTTACACATCAGATCCTGCCTGTTGCTTTTATTCAAATTTAGAAATAACTAAACATCTTCTGCATCTTTTGATATAATGCATGTTTTCATTGATAGTGTATTACGCTCATGCAGGTGACGTGAATTCTTGGACTATTTTACTATTTTTAGTGCAACTTTTTGTATGCTGGTGTTTACTAGTGGAATAGTTCCACCATGCAGTAAGACCAAGAAGGCAATGTGAATAGAAGCAAATATTTGGTGGCATGTGACGTGTATGACATAACAGAGTGGAGGAACAAGCTTTAGGAATTGTTTCTTAATAGGTCATTTCTTCTGTTTCTCTGCCTTTCCTTGATGATTTTTTTAATCTAATTTATCTATTTTTTATACAAAGATTTCAGCTCTTTATGTGCACCAGCTAATCTGTAGAACATAAATTGGAATGTCATCTATCTTGGACAAAAAAAAGAGCTTTGAACAGGAGTGACACCAAACTTCTGTATAGAAATTGAGCTACTTGTATGAAATGAATTCATTTTTCTTTGCTTTCCAGTTGCACTACAACTCAAAGACTTTAAAGACTGAATCACCAAATACTTCTCGAGGATCCTCTCTGCCAAGAACGCTTTCCAAAGAGTCCAAGCTGTATGGTATGAAAGATACTGCCACATCTCCTCCTTTACCTAGCACTATCCACAGCAAGACTAACACCTTACTTCCTCCCCAACCCCCACCCATCCCATCAGGTACTTATAGACAACAACCTTCTAAAAATATCATGGATATAGGTCTTTCCTTCATGTAATCTACTAGCTTTAGATCTGTCTGCACATTGTCTGAACCACTGTATTTATCCACTCTTAACTTCAGCTGCAGAAACCTGATCCCAGATGCCCAAATGCAGTTCACAAAGCTGCATTTTTAGAAATCTCTTGCCAAATTTGTCTAAGGAATATTTTTGTCATGGTCACCATATCCCAGTTGTAGGCTGTCACTGCCTTCTCCCTGTTTTCGTTTGAGAAAATAATGCTTATTACCAGAAAGCTTAAGTGACTGTGTAAAAAGGGAATGCTGACTGGTTTACTATTCATAATCCAAGAAAAAAAAAAGAAAAGAAAATCGGATGAAACGTTGCTTCCATACATTACACTATTCAAAGAATACTTTCAGCTTTCAAGTGCCTTCTGCCGCACAAATAAAGCGTAAATTGTTGCTTTCTGGAACTGTGTTTTTCTTGTAGTACTGAAGCAGCTGCTTAGACATATTTATATAATCAAATATGAGACTAGTGTCCTCAACTGTGGCAGGCCCTTAAATAACCATGATTTGAAGTTCTGATGCTTAAAGTTTTATTTACTCCTTAATGATTCCTGTTTTCAAGCAGGAGTCCGTTATTCCATCATGTCAGATCTAGAAGCATGTAGATTGCACCTCCAACTTCCAAGACAGTCACTCTTCTCTCTTTTGGCATTCGAGTATCACTAAAACAAAGCCTAGGTTTTGTTAAAAATGTGATAAGCAGGCAAAATTAACAACTGAAAAAGTTAAGTGGGTTTTTCTTGGGTAGTTTTGTTTGTTTTTAAAACCAGTGGAGATGCTGGGAGAGAGCAGTGAAATGGGAGCACCTGAAATTATCCATGCTATTGAACCATTACCTGTTAGTACTTTGTGTCCATCCTCTCTATGATTACTGAATGTTGTGTAATATTGGCTTATACTACTTCAATTTTGTTTTGTATTTTCCCATCCTCTTTCCAATCTTTGCCTTTTCATTTTTACCATGTCATGATTAGTTACTGAATCTCGGGTTTATGTCTAAGCTTTACATTTGCTGTTGGCTTAACGGAAATGGTACTTGTATGATAATACCAATGTCTCCCAAAACTAGATTGCAAGTAGTCTATTTCTTTATGCATTGTATTTTTATAAATATTTATGAGTTCTGAATTGTTTTGAAGCACATTTATTATTGTTTATATTACCGTTCCAATGTTAACTTTTCTTCTGTAATGGAAACCACTATGTCTTATTGTCTTTGGTCTCCAGGAAGACCAGGATAGGAAAATCTAGTCAGAGACACCAGACATGCTAGTTTTCGTAGAATGAAAATTCAGTGGTTCTGTTTGCATTTTTGAGCTCTGGTTTAGTTGTTTATTTAATGTTTATCTTTTTCTCAGAGAATTTAAAATCAGCATCTTCTTTTATCTCCATTCTAATAGCTGTATTTTGTAGAGACGGTAATGGAGCTGGTATCTTCTGTGCATAGTTACATTTTGGTGAACGTGGACCCAAGTGGTAGCCTCTTCCACAGATTTACAAGGCAACAATCTCTTCATTAGCTTATACTCTGGCAAGCTCCAAACTTTTAGAAATGCTGGTTTAGAATCTTTAGTTATTCTTTATATAAGTAGAATAAGTTTTGCCATTTACAGTTTTAATTTTTTGACCTATTTTCTCAGTTGATACTGCTGTTCTCCTTGGGCCTATGTAATTTTTCTAATTCCACTTTAATTTGCAGTCAGCTGTGGTTACTTTGCACTGTATATTTGGAGAAGATCTGTGCATGTCTGATTTCAGTGCTATGAAAATATGACACTTATGACAATGACATAAGTGTGCTTGGTCAAGGACAAAACCAATGCAACTGCAGCTAAGCAAGACAGACTAATGGTTGGTTTTGCACAGTTTTTTTAGTGAAAACTTTGTGCTTACTGTTTTCTAACTGATCCAATTTATGCCTTTTCAGATGATGATACAGAAAATTAGAGGAAACAGCTGTTATTTCTGAAGTATCTTTTGATGTTTCTCTTTTACTGTTTAGTGGTGTTACATTAGACAAATAAATCATTTAAATGTTGCAGCCAAAGGGAAAGGAAGTGGCGGAGTGAAAACTGCTAAACTTTATGCGTGGGTTGCACTCCAGTCATTGCCAGAGGAAATGGTGATTAGCCCATGCTTACTGGACTTTCTAGAGAAAGCTCTTGAAACCATTCCAATTACACCCATTGAAAGGAATTACACAGGTAAGCTGCATGTTTGTATTTTAGTACTGTTTATTTTTTGTCTTCTGATGGCATTGATCTACTCCTTCCTTTTAAATTCCCTGTTCTAATGAGTTCTTGTATTTGTTAAAAGCTGTTAGTTCACAGGATGAAGATATGGGACAATTCGATATCCAAGATCCCTTAGAAGAGTCCACGACATCTTTAGTATCGTCCTCAACATCATCATATTCATCTTTCCCTGTAGATGTGGTAGTTTATGTTCGGGTTCAGGTGAGATTTTAACTGAACAGTCACTATAGTGATTTGGCACAGTCTGTGAGATGATCCATGTTTCTAAGTTTGCTTTTGAAAAACATTACAATATTTTCAAATGTCCTTTCCAAGATGTTAATGTTTAGTGGAAAGATAAAACAGGACTTGTTTCAGCAGAAGTTCTAGCCTGTTTTAGTCCTATGAAGACCAAAGAAAGCAGCTTTCTCCAGAAGTCACGAAAGTTCTGAGTATATTTAATTGTACTTCTTTCTTGTCTCTTTTTTTTATTTTATTTTTTAAAACTTTTATAGGTACCATTACAAAACAGAAATAATTAAGAGTTTCTCCGTTTATACAGAAAATGTTGTAGTGTACAGTTATTATCTACAAGACATTATTCACAGTCCTTAATATTTGATGTGTCTGGGCTTTTTATATGTTTAAGAGGGAAAAATGCTACTGCAGAGGGATTCAGAGCACTTGAGCTTAATCTTAATGTTGCCATTATATTTTTACACTTTGCTCAAATATTTTTTCCCAGTAAAAATTTGATTATGTTTATAAATTGAACAACTTATTTTGCTAAATGTTTGCTGGATTTTTTTAATGCCTGTGAAAATTAACCACAATGGGACTGTAGCTTCTCTCAGTTTTACCTGCAAATTCTTCTGGCCAAGAGTGTCTTCAGGGGAGCTGAGGCTTTCAGCATTAGCTCAAGTGATTCTTGCATGAGATAAGGTATGATTGACTTGGAGAGGATGAAGAGAAGAGAACCTGCATGTCCTCTGCTGCATCCAGGCTTCCTATGTTTGTTTTCCAAAAACTGGTACAAATAGCAAACCTGGACCTAGAGGGATTCCCTGAAATTCATGTATCTGTATAAAATTTTATACAGTTATCTTATTAATTATAAAAGCAGTCTGAAAAAGCTGTAATTTAGATTAAAAAAAAAAATACATAGCACTTTTTAGAAGCCAAAATTGGGGTGTTTATAGTATTTCATATTTCCTCATTGAATGCTTGATATTCTTTCTGTCTTTCAGCCCTCCCAAATCAAATTCAGTTGCTTGCCAGTATCAAGAGTGGAATGTATGCTGAAGTTGCCTTCCCTGGATCTTGTTTTCTCTTCAAACCGAGGTGAACTGGAAACATTAGGCACAACGTACCCATCAGAAAATGCATCACCTGGTGGTAATACTTCACAGAGTGGCTCAAAGAATTCATTTAGTAAATCTGGAGCACCAGGTAACATGTAAAAGAATGTTTATGTTATATACAGCTTGTAGCATAAATAAATACAATGGTCTGTTGTCTCAAGTTAGAAGACAAGCTTTTACACACCTTAAGGATATTTATGTATTAGTGAATTCAGTAGGATCTCTTCATGTTGTGTCAGTTTCCCAAAAATACTTGCACAGGTATAGTGTATTGGAGTTTTCCTACATTGGTTAAGCAAGTTCAATTATCTCTTTCAGAGGTCTAGTATCAATACATAGAATATTTAAGCTACATTGCTGCTACACAGACATAATTTGATGTGCATTTGATCTGTTTAATATGGCTGTTAACAGTATTTTTTCATGTTTGAAAATGCTTTTGTATTAAAACCAAATTTTGCTAAAAAAAAAAACCCCCATTGACTTCAGGTTCCTCACCTGGACTGGGCAGCCCTCTTGGCAGAACACGGCACAGCAGCAGTCAGTCAGATTTGACGACTTCTAGTAGCAGCTCTTCAGGACTGAGCTTTACTGCCTGCATGTCTGACTTTTCCCTTTACGTGTTCCATCCCTATGGAGCTGGAAAACAAAAATCTGCTGTTACTGTTCTAACCCCTGGATCAGGAGCCTTAGGTACAGAATAAGTTTTTGTTTGCTTATTCAAGTTTTGGCATGATTTTCTGAACTGGAGACTTGAAAAGGTCACAGAAGATTAACCTTTTTCCTTTCTATTTCTAGGTAATGTGGATGAGGAGCCAACGTCAGTCACTGGCCGGAAGGATTCTTTGAGCATTAACCTTGAGTTTGTGAAAGTCAGCCTGTCACGAATAAGGCGCTCAGGAGGTTCCTCCTTTTTTGAGAGTCAGTCTGCAAGCAAAGCTACTAGCAAAATAGATACTACATTGATAAACATATCTGGTAAATGCTTATTTCATTTTCATCTTACCTGTTCAGGTAATTAGAGAACTGCTATTACAGTGATAGACTTCACTGTCAGGAGCTTTTGTAGATATGAGAGACATCTATTTGTAGTGCATAATAAAATTTTTGCTCTTCTTGATTGAAGTAAGGACTAAAACATAACATTTCAATGGTACTTAGAGTACCTAGTTGCAGATGCATCTTTTTAGCCTCCTGATTCATTTAATATAACTAAACAGACTTACTCAAACACATCTCTTGACATTAGTCCATGTGACCTAATGTGACTCTTGAATATTTTGAGATTGTACTGACTGTGGCTAGGATGGAGTTAACTTTGTTCATAGCTGCCCACATATGGGACTGTCCTTTGAATTTGAGGCTGAACCAGTATTAATAACACACCATTGCTTTGGCTTTTGCTGAACATACCTGCACAGAGTTGAAGGCTTCTCTCTTTCTCAATCTGCCCAGGAGAGAACACAACTAGGACAGATGACCCAAATTGATCAAGTGTATTCCATAGCATGTGACGTTCTGCTCAGTAATTAAAGCTCAGGAAAAAAGAGAAAGAAGGGGGAAAATTGGTGGTTATGACATTTGTCTTCCTAGGCAGCTGTTAGATGCGCTGAGGGTCCTGCTTTCCAGAAAATAAATAAATATCTGCCTGTCAGCAGAGAGCAGTGAATAATATCTTTTCTTCACTTGCATGTACAGCTTATGCTTTCCTTGTTTAAACTGTTACTACTTCAATCCACAAGTATCTTTGCCTTTCTTCTGTTTTCTTCCTCTCTCGTAGGAGAGTGGAATGAGTGAGAAGCTTGATGGGCATTTGACTGTTAGCTGGGACCAACCCACAGAAGAGATTTTTTTGTGTTTGGTCAGCTTTAAGTTACATGTCATTTTAGTTGTATTGCACAAATTTCTGTGAGCTATGTTCACAAGGAAGTTATTTCAAGTCATTAATTAGTAGTAATCTTAGTATATCAACTTTATTATTTGATCTTAGAATACAAAAGGGGGTGATTATTTTCTGCCTTATGGCACAATGTATATTTTTCTCCAGATATGAAATCCCATAATATAAATCAGCTTTGTACCTGGGAGATTAGAGTCTTTGAATAGTACCTGTTCTCACTTACTGTCTCTGTCCCAGCTGAAACCAGGACAGTAACATAATTTGTTCCAAAGACAAATTCAGTTTCTTGCTTAGCTTTTAAATATAGAAATATTTTCTATGCCATTTGATCTTGTTTCTTGCCCCAAAAAAATCCTCCTCGTGAAATATTTCATTTATTCCTCACTGTCATGAATCATTACAGTTAAAATAGTGGGTTTGAAATCCTCAAACTCTACGCTTTTTCACTTTGGTGTAGCCATTTTGAATCTGTTTCACTGCTGCAATGTTAATCCAAAAATCTATGTTTCTCAGAACAATCAGCTGAAGGGATTAGAAATGGCAACACGTTGGAAAAACTGTTTTTTCATTGCAGCAGAGACTATACTGCTAGGTAAAGAAGTATTTGACTATATTGAAGACTTATCAATTGGATTTGGTTACCAAAACCTATTAACAACTAAGAGTTTACATTTGTGTGTACATACTTTTTCAGCTGTCTGTGATATAGGATCTGCTTCTTTTAAATACGATATGCGCCGCCTGAGTGAGATTCTAGCCTTTCCAAGGGCTTGGTACAGGAGAAGCATTGCTAGAAGGCTCTTCCTAGGTGATCAAACAATAAATCTGCCAGGTAAGACACTGCTTCTTATAATAAAACACTTTTTTATACAAGGGGTTATAGTAGGAATTTTATAAACATCCATTATCTGTGTATCATTACAGATGTGACTACATATAAAGGTATTATAATGTACTCTATATGCAGTCACTCCAGTTAAAGTTTAATAGGAAAGCCTAAAAGGAAGAAATGGAACATTTCTGAAGTAAACAGAATGATTTAAAGAGCTTACATTAGAGGAGACAGTAGAAAACCTTTAGTTATGATAAATGAAATAATTTTGACACTCTCAAAATACCTCTTAGTATACAAGTGGATATTGTTAAACAAAAATGAAATAATTTTTCTGCCTTTCATGTGCTGCTTTTTTTTTCTAGTAGCATCGGGTCCTGGAACACCAGATTCGATTGAGGGGGTAAGCCAGCACCTTTCTCCTGAATCATCCCGGAAAGCGTACTGTAGGACATGGGAGCAGCCCTGCCAATCTACTTCATTTACACACATGGCACAGTCACCTAATGTTTTTAGTGAACATAATGCAAACAGCAGTATGTCACCTGGGACAGCATCCCACAGCTTAAAATCTCCAGCTGTTACAAGATCCAGGAGTGTGTCTGACTCTTCAGTACCTCAGAGAGGTTAGTAGACAATTTCTTCAGTATTTTGAAGTACTTCCACCAGTTGTATGAAAGAGTGTCATTACTGAGTGTAGAAAGCAACCATAAAATATTATTTTCCACTGTGCCTGGGAGTAGCGAGTCAACGACTTAGACAAGGGAAAAGATCTGAAATAGATGAATCAAAGTGTAGTTTGTTAGCATACCTTCTGTAAAATTGCTGTTTCTTTTACTAGAGCAAGAGTTGTTTAACCTAAGATTAGATTAATTCTCCAGCTTAATTTGATTGCATTGTCATCTTCTTGGCTCTCTTTTCTCATCCAAGCAATTACCACCCTCCTAGCAGATGGTCAATGTCACAGCTCACAGTTGAGCTCACTGATTTGATTTCATCTGAGACTTTGAGCTCATGCTAAGAAGTCTAAGTAAGAGTACACTTTTATTTTCTTTCACTACACGTTTGTGTATTGTAACTTATAGCAATATATCACTGACTGCATGGAATATCTATAGAGTTAGACATGGATAGGAGATTTAGAATTACAGTGCTTACTTTAGCCTAGGAATATTATCTGTGAGAGAAAAAAAGACAGGTATTGTGTTCAAGGTATTTGGAATGCAAGCAAGATGTTACATGTTAACAGTTTTTAGGAGAAGACACAGTTGGTGAAGGATTTGTGGCTGGTAGAGTGGCTTGATAGGAAATGCAATTTTGTACAGACTTAAAGAGTATTGCCAGCATTTTTGTGAGAAGAGCAAGGAAAACCCTAATACTTGAAAATTCTGGTTTGACGGTGCAAAAAACTGCTACCTGAATATTGAAATATTAAGAATTAATTTTCTAATACACTGGAATTTTTAAACAATGAAATAATTTAAAGTATACTCTTGCATGACAGACTGCAAATTAAAAATAATTTCTGTTAAATATATTAGTAAAAATAAATTGTAAAATAAATGTGTAAAATGAGTCAATGTGTATGTCAGCTAAAACAATACATATTGCAAATCCTCTAATTCTCACTTATCTTCACTGGTAAGGAGTGATGCTCTTTAAATATGGTGTTAGTCTTTCCTTTTGGAACATGTGCCATTAATATATTCTGCCATTTTTGCCTAGCATGTGGGACAAATAATTTACACTTGTGTCTACTTTTTTGTTTAGATACTCTATCAAAAACATCAACTCCATTTAATAAATCAAGTAAAGCTGGAAGCCAGCAAGGAACACCATGGGAAACACTGGTTGTATTTGCGATGAACCTAAAACAATTAAATGTTCAAATGAATATGAGCAATGTAATGGGCAATACTACGTAAGTATAAAACAAGGTCAAGTGTGTTTTAACAGACAGTGTTGTTTTGCGGAAAAAAAACCAACCCAAAAACACTTTCCCCACAGACTGATACCAGGCTGTTGTAGTTGTATATTAGCTTTAAAATGGTAACTTTTTCAGTTTTGAACTCTGAAGCCCCTCATAAATAATGGCAAATGCTTAATTTTGAAGTCACATATGCCTAAACCGTATTATTTACTGCCTTACAGTAAATAATTTGCTGTCTCTTTTTTGACAGCGTGGAAAACTGTTGTCTGCTCTCACCTCTGTTCTAGGTGGACCACCAGTGGTTTGAAAAGCCAGGGTCGTCTATCTGTGGGTAGTAGCAGAGATCGGGAAATTAGCATGTCTGTTGGCTTGGGAAGATCACAGTTGGACTCCAGGGGAGGTGTTGTTGGCGGTACCATAGATGTTAATACCCTGGAGATGGTGGGTAAGTTGCAAACTGCCTGGTATTAGTATATACTCCAGACAAGAAATGTGAAAAACCAAAGAATATACACAGGACTTGACTTTGTGAACCTGCTAGTTTATTAAAACTTTGGATTCTAGCTTGTGCATTCTGATTATGAAATACACTTTGAATTGAAGGGATACCCTTTGATCTCAGTCTGATTCAGTCTCAGGGTTGCTCTGAAATTACACTATATAGTTGTGCAACCCTCCAGTTCCCTTCAGCTGTCTGGGCAGATGGCAACTGAAAAATTTGATAACATTTCATCTCCTCCTAAAATTTCACAAGTGCTTACAGTCTGGGAAATGCAAAACCGCCACTGGAAACAGGCTGGATGTCCTGAGATCTCCTCGTGCATCTGGAAAAAAACAGCGCTTTCTTGGTCACTCTCTATCATGTGTATAGATGGTATCACAGGAAAAACTGTTTTTCTTGTCTTTGATGCTATATTCCAGTATTGTTTTGGTTCTATTTCAGCTCATATTTCTGAACACCCAAACCAACAACCTAGTCATAAAATTCAAATTACCATGGGTTCTACTGAAGCACGGGTTGACTACATGGGTTCCAGTATCCTAATGGGAATCTTCAGCAATGCTGATCTTAAACTACAAGATGAATGGAAAATTAATCTGTATAATGCTTTGGACTCGAGCATGTCTGATAAAAGGTAACACTGCTTCCTGTGTTTAAAACGTGTAAAGTTTGATAAGGTCAAATTCTGTCTATGTCTTGTGTCTGACATTGCTAACCAAAAATGTAAGTGCTAGAAAGCAGAAGTTCAGTCATTTGTGTTGCTTTATTTTAGTTTTATTGTCAATAGGAAATAGATTACCCACTAATGTTCTTGATATTTTTAACTTCTAGCGAAATATTTGTCCATGGCGACTTGAAATGGGATATCTTCCAAGTCATGATTTCAAGGTCAACTACACCAGACCTAATAAAAATAGGAATGAAACTCCAGGAGTTCTTTACTCAGCAGTTTGATACAAGCAAGAGAGCTTTGTCTACCTGGGGACCTGTTCCTTACCTCCCTCCCAAGACAATGGCCAACAACTTAGAGAGAAACTCACATGAGCAATGTAAGTGGTACAAAAAAAATAGCATACCTCCCAAGCACTGTGTTTTAACTGCAGATTGTATCTTGCATATTATTGCATGTATCCTTATTTCTGAATGCCATCTGAGCAACTTTTATACATGCAAGTCTTATCTGTTTGACCTATAAGTGTTTCTTCAGTACAGTTTTCCTGTAAATTTTGGCTGGCAGTAACCTTTCAATGTAAAATGAAAGTATCTCAAGTACTCTGCTAGACCTGGGGTACAATAATTAAGTAACTTGGGTTATTTTTGGGTTTTAGTTAAAAGTACGTATTTTTGTTTAAAAAATATCTTTTTGCAGTTTTCAGACTATTTCAGTTGCGTTTTCAAAGTCCATTTTGAAGTCTATTTTATAAAAAAAGAATTTCTACTCTGAGTAGCAGTGGAAGTGTGATGTTTTTCTTTTTGTCAGTCATGAGCTGAAATCATCATTTGTTCTGAACAAATGATTGATTGTTGTCGGTTTCTGAGTGAGCTTGTTCAGGTCCACCTTAGATCACAGAGATGAAAAAGTGTCCATGAAAACGTCACTTGTAATTCCATGTTTTTTTAAAAATAGAAATGTCAGCAATCTTTTCTGTATCTTTCTTAAAGTTTGTTCTTGCTATTGCATGTTTACTTTCTAGTGTTGGATGCAGCCCATCATCGCCATTGGCCAGGAGTTTTGAAAGTGGTATCTGGGTGCCATATATCCTTATTTCAGATGCCATTACCAGAAGATGGAATGCAATTTGGAGGCTCCATGAGCCTGCATGGAAACCATATGACGCTGGCTTGTTTTCATGGACCTAATTTCCGGTCAAAATCGTGGGCCTTGTTTCACCTTGAAGAACCCAATATTGCATTTTGGACGGAAGCCCAGAAAGTTTGGGAGGATGGTAATTTAAACTTGTTCCTCACTTCTCTAAATTCCTTTAAATCAGTTTTAAGAATGTATTGCTACGTAAGAAGAAGTCAAAGAAAAACTTACTTTCTTTAAGTCTGAATCAAGATTATTTCTAGAAATACATTACTTACCTAAAATAATACAGTCTTTTCCCTCTCCCTCTTTACCACAGTTTGCTGTATATGTGGAATAATGCAAAGTACAGTTTCAGATATTCTAGGTACATCTCTGATAATATACCTACAAAGTGAATTATCCTAGTTGTTAATTGCATGTCCCTGTTTATGTTGTCCTTTCTGTATTATGAATTTCTGTAGTCTTACTGCTTATATATTTATCTTCACATTGAGAAGTTTTTACTCTCTGAGGCTACTGGGGATTTAATTTTTCTGTTGTTTGCAAGCTTCATAACAGTTTTGAATGCCACTGGAATATTAATTATTCATGTTAAATACCTGTGCAAGGAGAAGAGAGTGAAAGAAGAAATACTACTACACTTACCATGCTGCTTTTTCCCTTTTTTTCTCTCTTGCACTCTATGCCACTCACACCTTCAATGCAGGTATTAGTGAACACTCAACATATATTGTGCAAACCCTGGATTTTCATCTGGGCCATAACACTATGGTCACCAAACCATGTGGAGCCCTTGAAAGCCCTATGGCGACCATCACAAAGATAACAAGGCGCCGCCATGAAAACCCCCCACATGGAGTTGCCAGCGTGAAAGAGTGGTTCAATTATGTTACAGCCACAAGGAATGAAGGTTAGAAGCATGTTTGTTACATTTTGGGATTGGTCTGCTTGCCAGATAGCGCACAGGGTGTTGTTTATAAGCTGCTAAATTTCCAGTGGGCTACAGGGACTAAGGAATTTGAAAGAATGGAAATTGTTTCTTTTTGATAACTTTACGGTGAACTATGGAATGAAGCATAACAATATGCTCAACATCTGAAAGTGTTACTGAGCTAAGTCCTTTTTCAAACTGTTCTTTTAGTGCACACAACACTTACGTGTCTGCCATTACTGTATCTAGTCTTTCATTCTATGCAATATTTCGTGTCCAGATTTGTTCTTTTAGCATGAGGATATATTTCACTGTAAAGATTTATGGGTTAAGCTTTTAGGTTTCTGTTCACCTTAGGACTAACACTTGAAAATTACTCATCCATCTAAAGCTTTTCAACTTTCAATTGTGTCTGGGCCTTAAAAACATGTTAAATCCAATCATTTTTAACTGGAAAATAAAACTTTCAAGATAATGTTGAAAGAAATTGTAAAATACAGCTGTCACTATTTCATTCACAAACCGTAGACTCAGTTTATATCAATAGAATTTCTGTGAAGGGGCAAATAGTTCTGTGACATATAGTGAGAAATAAGCAGATGACAGTTTCTTAAAAAAAAAGCAAACTGTAAAGTATACATACCAATATTTATTCCTTTTGAAAGCCACAACAAGATGGAGTGGTTGAAGTTCACAAATAGAGGCACTATTAGATATTTTTAGGTAGCTCTATTTTGCTACATCCAGGGCATTTACAGATATAAACGTTTTATTGTTTGACCTTTTGTAGCCATAGTTTTGGGAACAAGGTGAAGAATACAATCTTATTAATAATCACACACCATCAGTTTTACAAAGAAATACTAACCTTTCTTTTTTGTCTTGTCACAATTTTAACAACTGAGAATTGAAATTATATTGCACGAGGATGAAGTCTTGTGACAAAGCTGGGTTCCTGGTCACGGTAGTTTCTGATAGCAGTGCTGCCTTAGTGAATTTAGGTGTTATGTGTCTTAATCAGAAACACTATTTTCATTTTAAGTACTACAAATACAAAGGGCACAGTTTGAACCCATACAATATACATCTCAACTGAAAGCTCTTTACTAGAAGAGAGTTGTGAAAGAACAAAATTTGGACTTTAAGCTTAAAAAAAAAAACCTAGCAGATTCCTAGAAGTGCTCAGGGGTATGGTACTGATATTTATTTCCTCCACTCCTCTTACTATGATGTGTATTGTGTGAAAATTATGTCACCCTTTCTGCTGACAAGAACCTTTTTAAAATAAAGATTACTGAATTCAGGATTTTTCCATTGTCCATGTAGAGCTAAACCTGCTTCGAAATGTTGATGCCAACAACCCAGAGAGCAGCACAACAGTGAAAAGCTCAAGCTTGCTAAGTGGCTTCAGAGGTGGCTCCAGTTACAACCATGAAACTGAAACCATCTTTGCACTCCCAAGGATGCAGCTGGATTTTAAATCTATTCATGTTCAAGAGCCACAGGAGCCTTCACTACAAGGTGCAGTAAACATAATTCAGTTGGTTTTGATCCAAAACTATTTTTCATAAATGAGGACTTAAATACAAAGTGATCATACTGATGAAGAGGTGATTTAATCTGAGAATTACTGCAGATCTGCAAGAAAGGATGCCATTTCATAATAAAATATAGGGGGAATTATGTTGAGAGAGCGAAGATCTACTCAAGGTCTCCCTTGAGTAGGGAAACTAACATGAACATTTCCACTAGGTTAGGTGTTTTCGGGAGATTGGTTTTCTTATTTTTATTAAATTGTTAAAGAAGAGAGCTATTCTGAAAACAGGAATGTGAGATAGGAACCTAAATAATAGACAACTAGGAAAATCTGCTATTGGCAGATTACTGTCTAAAAATAATGTATTGAGAACATAGCACAATCTTGTGATACTGGTCTAGGTTGACTTTCCATGTTGAGGATGATCAGCATTGCTACATGGTGTATCTCTATTTTCAACATTACTTATAAAACATCAGAGGTTACTCTGATGTAAAAACTGTTTTAAAAATGCTGAGATTGCTAAACACAGATGTTAATTCGTCTCTTGAGTCTGTTTCAGTAAGAGCAATGTAATTTTCAAATAACTTGTATTCAGATTCCAGTACTTTTATGTACACTGCATATATTTGTATGTGTATTGACACTATTTTTATCTGACTGTAGATACAAGTGTTAAACCAAAGGTGGAATGCAGCGTAGTAACTGAATTTACAGACCACATTTGTGTAACTATGGATGCTGAACTGATTATGTTTCTGCATGACTTGGTATCTGCTTATCTAAAAGAAAAAGAAAAAGGTAAGATACTACTAACAAGGTAACACTTGTTGACAATCTGCAGGTGTTAATCTAGTTGATAGTGAATATTTTAATATTTTTAATAGAGCTAATGTGTTAAAAATTGATCTAATTTTCAAAAAGTTAAGTCTACCTTTGCTTCCACTGAAACCAATAGTAGTAGTATTAATTGTTCTTGAAATCTAACCTGCATGTTATGAAATGACAGCTTCAGTCACCAATACATGAAATTTACCTATGTAATACCAAAAAGATTTTTACAGGATTGTTTTTGACTGAAAGCCAAGAGATATTTTGACATTAGTCAGAAAGTGTCACATTGTTCAGGAAATACTTGAGCTGATTTTAAGTCATCTCCTGTGGGAGATGTTGTTGCATACAAACCTACAAAGCCTGTAGTACCACTATGCTGACATGCCACCACCGTGCAGGGAACTGTACTAGTGTCTTTGTGTGGCAGTTTGCTACACTCTGTAGTTACAGTAGGTTGTTCCAAAACAACTTGGTCACCTCCAGTGCAAGTGGCTGTATGCAGTATGCTCTGCAGAACAGACATATTTCTGGGTTTCTCTTCTTTACCCACTACTGATGAGCTTGTGCTAGATACTCATAAGTCATAATCTCGCCCCTATTTTGGCACCTGCTGTTAACTTGAACTTTCTTTTTGTAAGATGGTATAGACAAAAACTGTTTTGGGAAGCTACATGACTTTTATTGCAGTCCTTTCATCAGTGGAGTTTCTTTCAAGACATGCATTTTTGTGACTTCAGAATGCTTTTCCACATGAATACATTCAGTTGCTCCATTCAAATTTGAGACGTGCATTGTTAAGCAATATGTGATCTTTGCTAAGAAGAGCAAATTGAATATGAGCTTGTATATGTCAGTGTGCCATTCACGTGATTTAGCATGATGTGATGTATAAATGCAACACTTACATGACATAGAACACATTAATTTCAATATTTTAAGTTTATTTTAATAACTAAGCATATGAAAAGCTATTTCTTTGCAATTGTGTACAACAGAGCTAGAAGCACATCCTGAAAGTGCTTCATAGGAAAATATACAACAGATGCAGAAACTTACAGCAAGGGGAAGAGAAATATTTTGGTGAACTTCAATTAAAAAAAATGCTTTCAAGCAATCTTAAATAAAAATTCAATCCAAATTAATAGACTTTTTAAGAAAAAATTGTTTTGTTAAGTCTGTTGTTTGGAGAAGGAGCTGCTGTTCCTTTTCTGTATCCCAGGACTTAAGTTAAAAGCTACATTCAGGTCCCTCTGATGCCTTTGGATAAAGACTTAACTGATGTTCCACCATCTTCCTCCTGCCAGACTACTCTGTCAATCTAAAAAAATATTCTGAACTACAAGTGAGTCTGAATTTTGTTTATGGAATGTAATATGCTTTGTTGAATGACATGATGAATTTGAAGGAAGTACCCTGTAATACTGATGCCTTGGGCTGACACAGAAAAGGAAGGATCCCACATACCAGTGTTATCCAGGCTCTATTACAGTTTTTACAGGATTACTTGTTAGTAGCACTTTTTTCAAACCAAAACGTTGACCAGAAATTCCATAAAACTGAAACACAAGGTGGTTGTCTCTCTTTTTTCTTTTTTTTTTTCTTTTTTTAGATTTATGGGGGTTTTTGAGATTCTTTTATACGAAGAATTCAAGTGGGATGCTCATGACTGACTGGTGTGGGGTTTTTCTTCTCTCCATTTTGTAGCAATTTTTCCTCCTCGCATTTTGGCTGCTCGTCCAGGGCAGAAAAACTCTGTTGGTGTTCTTGAAGACAGCTCTACTGACAAAGAGGCAGAGGAAAGCATCAGTTACACTACAGTCGACTGGAGAGAGTTTATGTGCAATACTTGGCACTTGGAACCCACGCTAAGGTAACAGACAGGCTTATCTTTTGTCTTTTGTCTATGAATTTTATTCATTGGTATTGTCCTGCTAACAAGTGTTTCCAAGCTGAAGCTGTTCAGCTAAGAGGATCAATCATGTGGATGCTGTTAGAGGTTTGTCTTTGGCTATTAGTGCTGCCAAGAATGTTAACTGCTACAGATTATAACAAAAGCTGGATAACACAATTATCTATTGCATCAGTTAACTTTTGGTTTAAAGAGGAGACTCTTCAGAACTCGGGTACTGGAAAATGAAAACTCACTGAGGACCACAGTTTACTGTTTTGCTCTGCCCTGCAACAGTCCATTCACTTTCTGCCGTATAGTTTTGAGATTTTTCATTTTTAGCATTCCAGTTTTAGTTCCTTAAGCAGTAACCTTAAAATAACAAATCCCCGCTATGTAGCAGTTGCTATTTAGCAGTTTAAGCTTAGCACAAAAGCATTGTGTGTATAACAGCAGCACACCGCTCTTGATACACATTTTTCATTACTGAAAATTACTCTTCTCCGTGTCAGGGTTTCTTTGGGGCTTTTTAACCTCTGCTTGACACTGCCAGAGCAGGAAGGTGCATCAACCCAGGCCAAACAAATCTTGAGAGTTGGCATTTTTCATTAGCAGCAATAATAAATCAATTTAAACATGATCAGGAGGCAGCCCAGTCTGGTTTTTGCCTCCTGGAGCATCCACATTTTAGAGGATGTTCCACTGGTCATCTTCAGCTTAACTTTATTAATTGTTTGAAATTATACCTGTTGGACTTAAGTTGGTCAGAAGTAACAATGGTAAAAATAGATGTTTATAAAAATGTCAGTTGTTATATTTATATATTTGGGACTGAGTCCTCTGTTTTTTGGTTTTTAGATTAATATCCTGGACTGGGAGAAAAATTGATCCCGTTGGTGTTGACTACATCCTCCAAAAGCTGGGCTTTCACCATGCAAGGACTACTATTCCCAAGTGGCTGCAGCGTGGTGTCATGGATCCTTTGGACAAAGTTTTGTCAGTCCTTATAAAGAAACTTGGTACTGCACTACAGGATGAAAAGGAAAAGAAAGGAAAAGACAAAGAAGAATACTAGAAGTATAATGTGACAACTGTTGTTCTGTTTGATTTTATCAAAGTGTTTTATTAAAAGAATTTAAATATGGTTTAAAGAGAAACCTAACAGCTTTTTGCTACTCTATTTAAAACTTACATTGTGAGTAACTGTTTACTGTGGTACATGATACCATTCTGTATTTGAAGTTATTGCATGATGATGACCAATGTATATTTTGTGAAGGAATAGCTGGAACACTGTAAATCTGCTCCTCAGCATCCACTGTTTTATGATGTGCAATATGATTCCTGCATCTTTAAAATACTTGCAGATTAACTGTGAATTTTCATAAACTTTATTTGCGATAACACAAACCCCTCCTTGATGTGACCGGTAATTGATTTGTCAATGTAGACTTGTGTAAATTATATATATATATATAACTTATGAAACTGTGATTGCCTTAGGGCTAAAAATCATTAAGTTTATTACACTTGTAATAAAATTTAACTACTGTACAGGGCTTTTTTGTTGTTGTTCAACTTCCTTGATTAAAAAAAAAAAAAAGTGTTTTAAGTTCACTGGTGCCTTGAGTATCATTTCTGCAAGGTGCCGGGGAGGCGCCGCGCCACTACCCCCCACCCTGTGCCGGCAGCTGCCCTTTCCCCGGGGAGCTGGAACAAGGCGGGCCCCGGCTGCCCTCAGCTAGGAAACTGCGTGCGGCACACCCGCCTCGGGCGCCTCGCCGCAGCGAGGGGGCGGCGGCCGCGGCACAGGCGGCGCTTCCCGCCCGCCCCGGGCCTCGCTCCTGCCGCCAGCGGGTCAGGGTGCGCCGTGCCCGCTCGCTTGATCCAGGCCCTTGACGCCTCCGGCGGTTTCGGGTGCCGCTCTGCCCCCCGGGACGTTCCGGTCGGCGGTACGGGAAGCCGACGAGACAGCGTCGGCGGCCGTGGCAGCGCCAGGACGAGCTTCCCAGCACACCGCCCCCTTCGCGCCTCGGCCGCGTCACACGTGGCAGTGGGTCAGTGGTTTCGGGTGCCGCCCTGCCCCACTGGACGTTCTGGCCGGCGGCACGGGAAGCCGACGAGACAGCGTCGGAGGCTGTGGCAGGGCCGGGACGAGCTTCCCAGCACACCGCCCCCTTCGCGCCTCGGCCGCGCCGCACGTGGCGGGCAGCAGGGCTGTCCGTGGAGGGATCTTCTCCACACAATGGAGAGGCTGCGCTGCGGCGTGCGCCTGCCCTCTGCCCTGCAGCGTCTGGCGGTGTTGTGAGGCGCCACGCGCACTGTCCCTCAGGGCGGCAGGTGAGGTTCGGCCCCTGCGCCGCCTCCCGCTTTTTGGCCTCAGGTGTGCGCCGCTGGCCCATCAGGTGCGAGAGCCTCGGCACCGGGCGTGGCGTAGCCGTGAGGGCGTCATTTTCCGCGCGGAGGAGGAGAAGAGCAGTGTAGGTACAAAAGGCTTCAGCTCTAGCGCCGTCTCTGTTGGGAAAGCTTGGGAAGGATCAGCTGTATTTTTTTTCTTCACGCCTTAAAGAGCTGGTTGTGGGTTGTCTTGTTATCCGAGCTGGTTGCAAGAGGTGTGTGAAGAGCTACATGAAGTCTTCCTTTAAGATGTGGGGAAAGGTGGTTCACCAACCAGAGAAGTGTTTTTGAGTCTTACGGTGCTGGCTGGGAAAATGGAGGGAGTGGAAGGACGCTGTGTCTGGGTTCTTTTGCCTCAGACTCCAGGGAAGCAGTTGTGAGTTGTTTGTAAGAGTCTCGTGAAAGGACCTAACTAAAAACTTGAGTGTGTAGTGTGCTTTTAACATCTCATATCTTTAATGCTAAACTTAGGTTGGTTGAAAATGGCGAGCAGCAGTGGCTCGTTTCAGACTGCTGGAACATGTGTATTCGACCCCACACAAAGGAAGACCTTGCCAGCTGGGGGTCAAAGGAAACCATCTTTAATGAAGCTTTCTCAGTTTGTGAGGTCAAAACTTCCACCTTCAGAGAGGGGCAGTACACGAAAGGTGATGCAAAATCCAGGTATAGTTTTCAGTTTATACACTGGGATTAGCTGCTAAAATATGCTGTTAAGGCTGGTGACAGTTACTAACCACGATTTTATCATTTTTGAAAGGTTGCAACCCTGTGCTGCTTTTTCTTACGGTTATATTTTCTGAAACAGCTTTTAGCTTCTGCTTAAACTTGTTCTTTTCTTCATATGTCTTCTTGTTACAGATTTGTTCTAAGGCAGGCTGTATAGTCTGCAGTATTTCCTAATTCCAGGTTATACATTAAAAATGTTGTAGAGGTTCTCAAAATATAGGATATATAGGTGGTGCTGCATACATTTTTTTTTAGTGATGATTGAAAAAAGTCTTAACTGCAGTTCCAGCTGCTCCAAGGGGAATTCTATCTCTTCTAATAGTTGAACTGAGCTAAAGACTTACTGATGAGACTTGGAGATAATGATTTGTTTTAGTTTTTCTTGGCTGGGAGATACTTGTTCTTGAGCATATGGCAACTCTGAAGATTCTATCCATGCTAGAGTTGATGTAGAGACAAAGATGGCATTTTTTTCTTTTAAGTCTAATGAAAGAGCACCCTGATCTTTCCCAGAAATCGATGTTAATTGGTTACTCTGTAGGAGACCTCCAAGGCAAAGACAGCTATCTAGATACAGTGTGCTCCTTGAAAGTTTGTCTTCCAAGTGAAATTCGGAAATGTAAGCATACCGCAGGACTACTGCTCAGAACTTATAAAAATCACTTGTGGTTTGACTAACCTGTGTCACATTGTCCTCTGAAGAGCCTAAGGGCCCTTTGGTAGGGCAGATGAAATGCTCACCCACTAGCTTTCCTGGTTACAAGTATGGTTAATGATTGGCATAGAAAGGACCTGCAGGGTCAGAGTGGGTGTGCAGTGCAGCATTGCCAATGTTCTGTCCTGGCCACTTCAGCCCATGGTGCTGTCTCTGTGTTCAGCAGCTCTTTGTGAGTGGGTTTCTTTTTCTTTGAATGACTTATCTGATTTTTTAATAATGTGTGTGGTTGCTAAAGCTTCTATAGTATCTTCTGACAGGGAGTTCCACTGCTGCATAGTTTTGTGTGAAAAACCACAGACTCTATGGTTTTGAATCTACCATGAGCAACTTTCGTTTGATAGTGTTTTGCAAGGGAGGGGAGACGTATTTTGTATTTACAAGTAGTACTTGTTTATGTTCAGAGGGTAATGGATTTAGTACTCAAAGCTTTTGTGCTTTTAAAGGAGGAGGTGTGCAGCATTTCAGAATTGCTAGTATTGTTACTATAGAATTCAGTACAAAGCAATACTGCTTTAGTGAATGGTTTTTTGGTTTTTGTTCTTCTAAGAAGTCTCTAACAAACGTTTATTGTAAACACATTTAAATTGTCAGAAAGTGTGTTCTGTTCTTTTGCTGATTTTCTTCCAGGACATTTTCTTTGGAAAGCAGACCATGCACCCCAAGTACCAGCACTTCCTCCAAAACCAAACCTAGAGAAGTTTATTGCAAAGTACAAACAGGAACAAATAAACCCAGTATCTGCCTTGCATCAGTTTGCACAGATGCACCATGTACAACTTGAATTGAAAGAAACTAGTGTTGCAGGTAAAGACCACTTCTTTTCTTAAGTAAAATAAGATTTGCTTTTCTTGAGGTGAGCCTGTCCTTTTGTCTTTTACTCGGAATGAACATAAGCACATAAATATATGGATAGAAGTACCTAAAAATATTTTCACTAATTTGTGTCTGTTTATTTTCTCCTTTAAAGGTTATACTATAAGTTCATATTTTGCCTTTTGTGCTATAGTAGATGGTATTTGCTACAAGACTGGACTAGGAAGAACCAAGAAGGAATCTAAATTTAATGCAGCTAAACTGGCTCTTGATGAGCTACTTAACTTGGAGCATAGAGGGGCAGAAAAGTCAGGTAAATATTCTAGTAACACCTAAATAGAACTTGAAAAACTTGAAGGTTTCCTGGGCAAAATCTCTGTGTAGTTTTATTAAATGCTTCTGTATCAGAGCCTCTGGTGGTCTTCCTGAATCCTTTGGGTAGAACTTTTTGCCTTCTGGTTCTGAAACTGGGTTGTTTTTTTTTTTTTTTTTCCCTTTGCCTTTCATGTGTTAGGAGTTGAATTGCTTTGTAGCATCAAGCAGAAAATAGGGAAGGAATGGATTTATTTCTTGCTGTTGCAACTGATTTGCAGCTCACTAGGTAACAGCAATGTGAAGTTGATCCTAATTGGTATTGAATTTTTATGATTAGAAGGGCTTCAACACAGGGCTAGTACTTTTAAGTTACTATGTCTTTATCTCATTTAAGGGATTCCTGACTGAATAGTTTTACCCTTACAAGGACTTCAAAATCAGGACAGAAAATTCTTACAGGATTAGAAAGTTTAACTTAATGGAAATAGTGTGAGATCCATGTTTTGAAATCAAGAATGTCCATCTGTTTTACATTTTGTTAAATTCATAGATCCTCCCTGTATTCCTGCTGAGCTTCAGACTTCAGGAAACTCTGTTTGTGTTTCAAGAGTCTGTTTTGGTAAGGAATAGTCTTGTCTTTCTGTGCTGTTTCCAGTTGCCCAGTGAATGCTTGGTGGGTTTTTTTTTTTCTTCTTAAAAATTCTTCTTCTAATACATTTACTGATTTCTGTGAAGCTACTGTTATTTTAAACATCTTATCATGATGCTGTAAGAATTAGTGTCCCTAGAATAGGAGATCAGCCATCAGTTCTACAAATGGACACAACTTCAGTAAATAACTTGAATTTAAGGGGTGAAATGGTGACAGAGGCAGTATTTCTGTCCTTACTTGAAATACTGTGTACAATAATGTGTTCAGACTTGGTTCCTATGTGATTCTGTGATCTATCATCATGAATAACAAAAGCATTAAGTGTTTAGGTATTATTGTCCTTTATTCACGTCCATCCTGATACTCTTCAGAATCCCCAAAGCATGTATTGATGGTAGTGCTTTCACCATGTCTTTAGGCTTATAGTTTGGTAAGTGGTTGATGATGTCTGGTTTTTTTACTCATCCTGCAAATTTGTGTCATGTTGGCTTTTACTGTTTTATTTAGAAAAAGAACAGCTTATGTATCAAAAACTTTCACAAACAGTTGAAGAAGTATTTAACAGCTTGACTACTAAACATCCTGAGTTCCAAAGTTGTGGCAGTTCACTGGCTGCCTTCATCATTGAAAAAGGCAAGTCTGTTTTGATCGGGAGTACTGGGGGGTGGGAAACTGAGACTGCTTGTGTTCTCAGAGAGCCTTGATTAATGCATTTCTGATCTGGTAAATGTAAGGAGTAGCTCTCCTTTTTAGATGTACTTTGTTCTCTGGCTGTTTCATGTGTGTAGTTGTGAATAGGGTCATAGAATCATGTTCATTGGAAAAGACCTTTAAGATTGAGCCCAACCTGCTGGGAAACGGGGGGGGTGAGAGAGAGCAGCTTGATGGGCACCAGGCAGCCAGACAAGGTTAACTCATTACTATCATGTAAAAACAACTGTTGTCTTTTTAGATGGACAGCACAAAGTTGTAGCTCTAGGAACAGGAGAATATAATTACAGTCAGTGCTTTCAACCTTGTGGAAGAGTGTTGCATGACAGCCATGCCATTGTTACAGCAAGACGTTCTCTGCTCAGGTGAGAATGTGTGTACAAATTGTGACCAGCTCTCTTGCAGTCAGTTCTCCTCAATTTTGCTTTTACAAATGTAAGTGCACTTGTGTTTTATAGTTAGTGACTTCTGGATTATTTTCAAGTTGTGGGAATTAAATCTGAGTGTCCATGTATTTGTTAACAAAGTAGTGTTTTTCACACTTAGTTAAAACTTTCTTGTAGATATTTTTATAGACAACTTTTGCGGTTCTACAATGGAAATCCAGCGAGGACGGAGAGTTCAATATTTTGTGCAGCACAAGGCTCAAAGCTGCTTACCCTAAAGCCAAATACAACTATATTCCTCTACATGAATCAGCTCCCAAAAGGAACTGCTCAGTTAAAATCACAGATGTAAGTACTTTGGTATTTTCAGAGATGTTGTAGTGGAAGATCGATGTGTTTGCAATGACAAAAGTGTGTGTCATTACACATTTCTGAGATGTAGGAGGCTGTTCTGATGATACTTTTCATGTTTTGGAATCATCAGTGTACAGGGTGGTAGAGATGAGATGCAGATTAACATGAAACAAAGTTTTGGGTTTTTTTTTTTTTTACAGGGGTTATAGCTTCAGGATGATGCTTTGTTTTTTAGAAATACTTGGTATCTTGTTCCAAGATACTATTAAAATACTAATAAATCATTAATTTAACCAACAAGTATGCTGTCATGCTTATCTTTCTATTTGTAACTTTTATTACATTTCTGAATGTTTTTCTTGTAATGGTTTTTGATACTTGACAGCAGCAGTTGCTGGTTTACTGAGTGTCTATGAACAGTGGTATTTTGTGTCACCTGTAGTGGTGCAGTGGAATCCTGTCCCTGGAAGTTATACAGTTATAACTTGTTCATTGCAAGATGTGCTGACTAGAGAAGCTCTTCCTGCTAGAGTTGCAGAAGCATTTAGGCTACTTTCAGTGTCATAGCCTGCTCTTCCTGGGAAATGGTTGATGAGACTAGATGTGGTTTGTAAGCTACCCTGTAAGAGCAGATGGATTACAGATGCAGCATTTCTTCTTTCACCTTTTATCCACTCTGGTGTGTGGTCTCTTTGGACAAACTGTGAAGTATTTTCTTCCAATACAGCAGATTTGCTTATGTATTAGAGTTGTTTAAAGTTGGTTTTATAAGGGAACTACTTATAAGTAATCCCTTGAGTAGCAAAATGTGGCCACTTTTTGGTGGTAGATAGAATGTTAGTTAATTTGGTGTTATGTTACTTAATATGTTGTATTTATTAAGTAATTTTAAATGTTTTAAATTAAGTTAATTAACATTAATGTTTTTAAGCTAAAATGAGATGTTTGCTTTCTAATAAGATAGTAAAGCAAAAAGCACCTTTGATCATGAGATTGTGAGTTGAGTTAAAACTGGGGAGAGTTAGCTCAAAACTTAAGGTTTTGACTTCTCTTTAATTAAGGGAGAAAACTGTGTTTTGCTTCAGAACAGTTACTGTTTTCTCTCCCTAATGTGTTACATCTGCTTGTAAATATTTTGAAGAATTGCAGTGAAAGTTACTTTTTAAAGGAGATTAAAAACCTTACAGCCCCTTTTTTACAAGATAAACAGCCTCCAAGTAACTTCTGCTATAGTGTAAATAGAGACAAAGTGATGGCTTGTTTGCAGCATGAGTTGATGTTTTCTTTTGATGTTTGCACAACTGGTGGCTCAGATTATTAACTTGAATTACTATTTTTATTTAAATACTTTTTCCAATATTCTAGTCACTTGTGCACTTGAGTGTGGTGTTTCTAAAATTTACAAATATTGAACATAAGGCCTGGATCTACTGATAATGGTTTTCAAACACTTCACAGTAATCTCTGCTTAGAGTACGATCTCACTGAAACTTGTTTTATTGTCTTACTTTTTAGACATCTTAACCCACAGTCTATATCAGCTTATGAAACTAGTGAAGAACTGAGTCTCCATGTTGCTATAGAAGGCAAGATTTACCTAAGTGTTTGTTGTCCACGTGAAACTGTTCAAGCAAGCAGCATGTCACCTAGTGACAAATTAACAAAATGGGAAGTGATTGGTATTCAGGGAGCCTTGCTGAGTCACTTCATTGAACCAGTGTATATCAACAGTATTCTTGTAGGTAAGGTTAATGCAGGTTCCGCTGAGCTTTTTGTATGCTTTCATGCTCCACATTGCTTATGTTTTATAAATCATGAACTGAATTAGGATGGATCTCTAAAGAATTTCAGTATTTTTTTTAAAAATAAAAAAAAATACACATTTATTAACTGACCTTTGAAATGCCCTGATGTAAAACTCAGGTGCAGTCATTTGTCATTATGGATTTGTTTTAGCTTGTTAGATTGCCCTTCCTTTATTTTATGTTGGAATAAGAGACAGAATTTAGCATTGTTTGATAACAATTGAGATTTTGAATATTGAGAAAATACCAAGTGTGACAAATGCTGTTCAGTCAAATGTGATGACTTTCAGGTTACAGTTGACTACCATTGAGCAGTGGTGGAAAAGCTGCTAGCAAATAGATGTTTTGTTGAATAAGAAAGATGATTAAGGTGATGGTGAGTTCCCAAGATTTTGTGTCAGTCTGGAAGATCGTATTTCTGTCAGCGCTCAGTAGCTTTTGTTTTATGTAATGGACTTAAATCAATGGATGTTATTCCTCAAGGTTTCAGGTGTTTCTTCCTCTTAGTATTTATGTTATGAAACTTAGTACACAGATATCTTAGTTTCCTGGGTGTTGAAGATGTGGCAGCTTTTCCAACACAGAACAAGGATTTTGAAGTGCTCCGAAAGATCTTGCAAGAGTGGGTGAATGCCTCACATTTCCTTCTGAAGAAGTTCAGGCACTTCTACTTAAAAGCAGCAGAAAAATTTTGAATGCACTCACTGAAGTGGTATTCAAAGTAAACATAATCTGTAGTGTATTGTGCTTCTGTGTAATACAAATTCTATGACCGTTCCTTGAGATGCTCTGGACAAAAGTACATCTGTTGAGTAGGCAGTAAGAAATGCTGTTGAATGTGGAGTCATTTGGATAAACTTCGTAGTGTGTCTTCTTACCTAGAATATCGAAGTTCATGTTAGAGCTTCTGTTGTAATGGTGTCTTCTACAAGGAATGTGAAGAGTTTATGAAGAATAGTTATTCCAGAAAGGAGGCATCCAGTGAAAAGAATGATGCCTTTGGAGAAGAAATTGTGGTATCATTTTTGTTCTGTGAATTGAACTTTGGAATTGTTCTCTCCAAACATTAATTTTGCATTTAAAAATGAATATAATGTAGCCCAATGAACACATATGCATTCTTCTTTTTTTTTCTATTTTTATTTGCTTTACTTCATTTGTGACTAATCCTGTGTTTTGTTTTGTTTTTTTTTTTTATAATAGGAAATGGAAATTGCAAGGATACCAGAGGGCTAGAAATAGCTATAAAACAGCGTGTAGATGATGTGCTTTCATCAAAGCTTCCCATGCCTTATGTGGTCAACAGGTCTCATATTTACTTGGTGAGCGCTGCACAACCAGTTGTAACAGACTTGAAGCAGAGTTCTCTCAGTTTGAATTGGTCATTATCAGATGCATCACTGGAGGTTGTGGATGGGTTAAGTGGAAAAACGATTGAAAGGTCAGATTTTTTTTCCATTTTCTTGGACATAATACTTAGCTTTCTTGTTCTGTGCTGGTTCATTGGAGTATTAATTATTTAAGTGATGCGTGGAGGTCACAGTATTACCCAAATGAGAGAGGTTCTGTCTTCTGTTAAGCGAATTAATCCTCCAATTCGATGCAGTTGTAGAGATCTTGTAACTTTATTTACAGTGAAGTGCCAAGATAAGAAATAAGAAAGTTACTTGAATTAAGATGTATTTATTTATTTATTGCATGGTCTGTTGAGAAAACTAAACAATCACTAGAATACGTAAAACCAATTAGCATCCTAGTTCAGAGAAGTTCCAATTGGAAAACTATGTGGTTGGCGTGTTTAAATTCTCGTGGCAATACACCTGTAATGTATTTGGTGCTGAGTTTTGTTTTTTCTTTCATTTGGACTATAGCTCACCATTCAAAAGTGGCACTTCCATGGCAAGTCGCCTTTGCAAGGGGGCAATGTTTAGTCGTTTCAGATTGCTTGCCAAAGAAGCAGAACGGAATGATTTGCTTCAAGTTGCGACATACCATGAAGCTAAGGTAAGCTGAGACAGAGAGGAGGGAGGTTTTAGTAAGGAGTCTCTTAGTGGTTACTCTGAAAGCTGGTTTAACCAGCCAGGGTGACTTTCTGTTTTGCACAAGACTTTAGCTGAATGGTTGGATCTCCGTTATTGCCTATAAGCTTTGCCTAGGAGTGGAATTTGCTGTTTTCAAGTAAAATTAATCTACTGAATTTGTCTTGAAATGTGCATTACAAAAGTCTGCTATGTTTTGTCTCAGCATATGGAAGTTGGTGGTCATTTATCTCATGTAGGGTAGTTTCATATTAAAAAGGGTAGGTTTTATGTTTATTAGTTTGTTTCCAGTTGTACTTTTTGTATGTGTTTCATACATAGGTACATATTTTTCTACCACAGTGTAGTCTTGTGGAAGGAATCTTAAATCTTAGAGGAGTAGGAAAGTAGGAATTCTTTGTTTGGAGATGGTATTAGGTCCCAGTTTTTTCTTTATGGTATAAAAATACAGAGGAAATTAAGTTAGATTTTGGATTACTGTAAACACAGTGAACTCCTCTCTCTGCTTGGAAACATGTAGGCTTACCATACTTCTCTGTACTCTTCAAAATCTTTGTTTTTTAGATGCAATCTGAAATATACCAAGAAGCTAAAAACTTCCTGCAAAGCTACTTAGAGCAGCATAGTTATGGATCCTGGATTGTGAAGCTGCCACACATCGAACAGTTCAGTGACTGAGGTGGATTATGAAGTCAATTTGCATGATTTCTTCCTGTAAAATGTAATTCTCATTAGTAAAATGTTTAGGGTTCATATTTGCAGCAAGAAAATCAATCCAGGTCTGCTGCTTGTCAACTGAAATGCAGTTATTAAATTATCTGTAATAGTTTAGACTTTTCCAAAAGTTGATATTTTCTCATAGGTAGGAGTGTTTTAAAAGCCTTGTCCTTCAGTGCCACCTCATTTCTGCTTCATTACCTTTACTCACACACACCCACGGAGCTACTGACATGTAACTTTCAGGAATGCTGTGTCCTCACCTTTTTCATAAGTTTCGTTAAGAAAGAAAAAGTAATCACTGAAAGTTAGTTTTCTTTATTTTTAAAAAAAGTATACCAATGAGAGAATAACTTTCAGAAACAAAAAACTGGCAACTCATGCTTTATCTGTAGGTATCCTTTGGTAGTCATTTTAAGACTTTAGTTCAGCATGGATTTGCCAAGTGGCTTATAGTTTACTGTGTTAAAAAGGGTAGAATGGTTTGTGGTAGAAGGGTTAAAATTAACGTGTGTACTTTCAAATGTGATACTTTGAATTACCAAGCTGTTACTCTTCTGTTTGTAGCAGTGACTATTTTTGGTAATGGATTTATGCTGTTTCAAAGTTTGTCAAAGCTGTAATTAACAAAATAGTGGGATGTAGTACAGAAATTGCCAGAAACAAGGTTCCTTCAGCTTTTGTGGGTTGCTTCAAAAACCATGAGATGTTAGCGCTTGTTGATTAATTGGACTGCTCCACTGGCAGACAGCTTTATTGCTGTACTGATGTGTCCTTGCAAAATCATCTGCATCTATAATCTGAAAAATGTTGCTTACCAAAAGGAAGTTGCTTCTTATGGTGAGAATATGGTAACATCACGGTAATGTTCAATAGGGTGGCGTTAAGTACCATACATGGGTTTTGTCTGGTGTTAAGAAATATTAGTGTATTTACTTCTGTTAATGTTACTTGATTGTTATTTGATTTTTCTGTATTATACAAGTGTGGGAAGCTGTTACGCAATGTTTTCATTCATCAGTGGTAGTATAGTGCTGTAGTCATGTTTCAGCTACTTATTGTAAGAGGGTTTGAAAACAAAAACCTCCTGGCATTTTTTTCCCATTTAATCTGTTTTTCTAACTGATATGTGCAATTTTTACTGGAGATGATCTTACGTTGCTTTTCAGATTGTTGAAACTCATGGACTTGATGCTTGTCTGTCCTTGACTTTTTTTTTTGCTATTTTGCTGTTTTGTTTTCTGTACTTTTAACTTGGAGGGGTAGTGTAGTGGGGCTTGGTTGTCTTTTTGTGGCACATAGTATTTGCTCCATGTAATGCTTCCTTTCTAAGAATGCTTGAGATCGACTTTATTCCAGGCTACAGCATAGTGTTGCTTTTTTTTTTTTTTTTTTTTAGAGGAATTAAAGTTTCAATAAGTTTCCTTGACAGTGTGCTGTTTTTTTATGCACTTCTGGAATGATTTTCTGTAGGGACTTAGACTTTCGCTGAGACTCTGTAGTTAATCTTAGAAGCCTTCAGTATATACAAGTATCTGAGCTTTTTTTGTTTGTGTATTTCAACCATTTCATTTATTGAACAGCTAATGGAAACATCTATAACTTAGATTCCTTCCTAGGAGAGAGATTCTGTTGTGAAAGTGACATGTTGTGCTGGACATGATAGCCATATCCTTGAGAAATGGTAACACCATATGTGGAATGCATCAAGCTATTAATTCTAGGTATGTAGGTGTTCTATCCAGGTTTTCTTTGGCTACTTCAGTAACATTCCAAAGTTCAAGAAGCTTGAGAGAGGCAGAATGTTGCTCTTCCAGTAATGAGGCTGAGGATTGATTACCAGCAGCTATATATGTACAGAGCACAGACATACCATATATTAGATGCACATGTAGACAGATGTACATGGTTGGCCATACAGACCAGGGGCAGGCATGTAAACAGGAACAGCACCAACCACCTGTGGGTGAGAACTCAGCCTCTGCCCTCCCTGCTTGAGAATTGAGGTCCACTGGGGAGAATGTAGACACATGCATGCATATATGGCAGCGTGTGCACACTATACATACATGCACATAGATACACCTGCTGTACCTATACAGATACATAACATGAGAAACGTGTCAAATCTGACATGTGTAACATGCCTCTAGCATACCACACATGGATCTGACATGTTGAACCTGACTTCACATAGATCATGTCACATACATGTTGTTTGTCATGCATGCCACAAGTTACATAGAAGTCACTGGTTGTCACACAAGTGTTACATGTAACAACATACATATCACGTGCTATGTCATACACATGTTGTGTGCCATGTCTCATGCACATGGGAGTTATGTGTCAAGGTATGTCATACATGTCACATGTTTTAAGTAAATGAACCTACCTGTAATTAGTTGCAAATTTGACAGGCAAAAACTTAGGTAGAATTTATTTTCTGTATAGAGAATCTTTATTATTTTTTTTAAAACTTCAGGTGTTTTCCCATTTTTTTAACAAAGGCTAAAGGGCTACCAATGGTCTACAGTGATATCTCACAATAGGGAGGAAATTGTGCTTCCACACACTAGAACTTGGTAAATGTTAATTTCCGTGTTAATGTCGATCCAATCTGTATTTTCTAAATGTTTGTTTTTATGAACAAACTTAAACTGATTTTTGCCACTGTCTTAGAAACTGTGCTAGTTACTTCATTTTGCTGACAGTATGTTTTTATTTAGTCTAAGCTTTTGCCTTTCATGTGAAGCTCAAGATCAGCCCTTTGTGCTGTGTCACTACAGTCTGCAAAACTCTTTGCACATGGAAGGGTGGTGACTGCCACTGTGTAGCTTGGATCCATAGTAATGTTTTTTATGGCACTTTCTGCTGCAGTATTGTTTGCCACACTTGCTTTAGTAGCCCTTAGACAACACAAAATTATAGTAACGTGATCACAAATGTTCATCTTTGTGTTTTTTTTGTTCAGAACTTTATCTCTGAAACCTATTTTTGTCAACATTGTGATCTGAAAGAGAGTACATATTAGCAGGCAGTTTTAACTTCAATGTAAACCATTCAGTAACATCACACTAAGTGAGGGGACTGGAACATCTTATGAGGAAAGGCTGTGGGACTTGGGGCTGTTCAAGCTGGAGAAGAGAAGACTGAGAAGCAGTCTCATTAAGACAAATATTTAGAAAGTGTTTGTCAAGAGGATGAGGTGGAACTTTTTTCTTTTGTCTCAAGTGACAGGACAAGGGGTGATTGAAGTAAGCAGAAACACAGAAAGTTCCACTTAAGGAAAAACTTCTTTAGTGTAAGGGTAATGGAGCCCTGGCACCGGCTGCCCGGGGAGGTTGTGGAATCTCCTCATCTGGAGGCTTTCAAAACCTGCCTGGACATGTTTCTCTGTGACCTGATCTAGGTGGACCTGCTTTTAGCAGTGGTGCAGATAAAGTGGAACATGTTTGTTTGCAAAGCTATGACTAGTGGCTTTAGATGCAACTGATTCAAAAAATTCCAGTGTTTTGTATTTAAGTCACCCAGTGAAAAAAACTGAGTGAAATAATGGATAATCTTAACCCATGAAACTATTACTGAAGTGACAGTTGCATTAAGTAGTATGTTTTTATAGATGTAAATCCTGTTAATTTTTAGTCTTCAGTCATATAAACTGTATATATTTATTATTTAATTACAGTTTTATTTCTCAGCACTAGAGTGCAAGTCAGCCCTTCCTTGGACCACCTTCCTACACTTAAATCTTCCAGACACATTTGGCAGTACTTAGTTTGAAGTCAGTTGTAATATAATTTGTATACTCATTTTGAGATTAGTGTCTGTTTGATTTATCTCATAGGTTTAGTGCTTCTTACATATTTAAATAGTCTCACTTTGTTTAAAGAAGGGTTGTTTTTTCTATTCTTTTTGTATGCTGCTTAAAAGAGGTGATAGCTAAGAAATCTATGTGAAGAGAAACATTATTCTACAAAGATCGACGGGAGAATTTTTATGAGTAAATTTTGCCTGTTTTCTCATCTTCTAAGTCATACTCTTATGTAGGTATTACTGTTATTACAGGCTGTCATTTGGAAGGCGACTGATTTGAGAAGAGGGTGGAGCTTATCTGTTTGTGACTGAGTTGAGTGACAGTATTTTCTTTTGCTTTTTCTGAGTCCTTGTGGGTGGGGACAGAGCACTCCTTCACTGTGGGAAGAGAAGTAGAGCAACAGATACCAGGGCTGTAAGTATTTTCCCAGTTTTGGCAGAAAGCTATCATTAACGCCTCTTTTCTCTCTGCAGCATTCTAGAAAACTGCTGGTTTTTTCCATTGTTAGTCTGTTTTTAAGAATAAGATGAAGTACTCCATACCACACCCACCAGCAAAACACATCAAAGACTAAACGATAGGCTGATAACTGTTGTAGTAGACTTACTT
The DNA here is from genome assembly GCF_028858725.1 of Colius striatus. Lineage (NCBI taxonomy): Eukaryota > Metazoa > Chordata > Aves > Coliiformes > Coliidae > Colius > Colius striatus. Next base: position 25,542,127 of record NC_084761.1, read on the forward strand.
TCATCATTACAGCTTTCATGGTTGGGTTTGAATGGTAAAAAATGCTCTTCTCAGTTGTTTTTTGGGTTTTTTTATCCGCATAAAACTTAGCGTTCCATGACACTCCATTTGGTGTAAGCACATTTGTGAGATTCCTCAGGATTTCTTGTGAATAGTTAAGACTGTGTGTATTTACGTGGATTTGTATATTAATCATCAATTTTATGTCAGTTTTTGCTTGAAAAATTTGGCTGTGTAAATGTTCTGGGATATTGGTACCTCAGTTACCTGCATCACTCTTATTTCAGACATGTTATATCTAAACAGTGGGTGTCAGGAGGTTGGGGCATCCCTTTTTTTTCTTGTTGTACCTAGCAACAGGACAAGGAGTAATGGGAAGAAGCTGGAATACAAGAAGTTCCATTTAAACGTAAGAAAAAACTGTTTTACTGTGATGGTGAGGGAGCCCTGGCACAGGCTGCTCAGGGAGGATGTGGAGTCTCCTTCCTTGGAGATCAAGACCTGCCTGGATGCATTCCTATGCAACATACATAATCTAGGTGGACCTGCTTCTGCAGGGGAGTTGCACTAGATGATCTCTAAAGGTCCCTTCCAACCCCTACCATTCTATGATTCTATGCTGTTGTTTTCATCATTTTTCCTTGTCTCTGAAGATTTTTGACCATTATATGTTTTGACTACGTCAATGAGCAAAATGTATCCTGCAAAAACATGTAGCAGAAAGCCTGTATAACCAAGTAGGACAGCTCACAAAGAAAGTTTGGGGTTTTTGATTTCTTTTTTGGAGGAAGGAACTTGGTGCTACTACTTTCATACCTTGCAGGTCATGCCAGCATACACTGATATTATATTAAAAAGGTTATCTGCAGGTTTGAATCTGGTACGTGTATACTTGTATAACAGTAAATGCTTTTGTAAGGATTTTTGTTGTGTTTTAAAGAACAAAAAGCAGAATAGTAAGTGACCAATAACAAATACAGTGTCCTTTAACAAAGAAGACTCTAGACATGATTTTAATATGTTAGTGAAATTTATTAAATATAATTGACAAGTAACTTAATAGTTTTTTCAATAAATACTCATCTCTCTAAGTGAGAACCAGTTAGTTTTCCAAGTACATTTTGGAGCCCTTAGGGCTTACAGAAAGGATCAAATGTGATCTTAGAACAGACTAGCTTATCACCCAGACTATACATACATTGTCCTGTAATGGACTGCAAACTAGTAAGCCACAGGGCAAAATATATAAATTAGTCATAATTAAATATTTAAATAAATAATGTAGCAGTGAAACTAAAAATGGTTATCTGATTCCTTTAACATAGATGTGAGGAAGCTGGTCAGTTCTTGGTGAAATCCAGAAAACTCTTTCTTATCGTTAGCTTCACAGATCTTGCATCCAGTTCCGTGGGGAAGTACATCCTGCAATACAGGTATTTTTGTTAGTTGGTGATAGCTCTCTTGCTAGCTAGTGTTAGCAATAATACATCAACTTCTATAGGTTAATTTTTTTCTTCTAAGAAGACCCCTTGCTATTTCAGGGGATTGATTTTTTTTTTTTTCCTCAGTTGGTAAGCATTAAGGGATGATACAATAAAGCAACTGCCTATAAAGATGATTTTTTTTTTCAAAGTAAAAATACTGTGAGCTAAACATATTCACTTTCTAAGATAAATTCTACAGCAGAAACATATTAATTTGTAGCCTGAGGGGGTTTTCTAAAATGACACAAGCATCTATTAACTATGGAATTCACTTATGTAGTGGGTCAAGGTGTACGATCTCATGGCATGGTTTAGAAACTATTGCCTGTGTAAATAATTTTTACACTTCTAAAAGCAAGGTTTTGTCAGCGTAAGATTCCTTACAGGATTCAGTAAAGAAAAAAAAAAAAGTATGTGCTTTTTAAATGTGACTTGTGTAGAGCTCATATCTGTTAAACTGTGTTGGATTTTCATGCAAATACATTTTGTCTTACAGTTCAGTGTTATGGTATTTTTGTATAAAATCCCGTGTTCTCAAGAAATGATAAGACATAGATCTTGAGGCGTAAAACCAGTGGTTCTGGTGTTATTTTTAACTAATACTTGAAACACTTGTTTGTTTGTTTTTTCTTAAAGTTAGGTAAAAATGTTGCCTACCTTAAGACACTGGAGATTCTTTATGATATTTCGAAGATAACCAACGTCCATATCTTGAATTTCATTTGCCAAGGTGCCCATTTCTGTCAGGTAACATTGGAGAGTTTGCCTGCTACACTCCTAAAACAGCAAAATCATTATATATGTAACGTGTTTCCTGAGCACAATGGATTGAATTAAAAAAAAAAAAAAATCAATTTCCCATTGTTTTTATCCCCATACAAGGATTTAATCTGTTGGTTTTATACTAAGTTACAGTTCATTTGTTTCTCTGCAAGTTGCGTTATTTTACATGTGGCCTTAGATCTGTGTAGATTATTGTAGCTTTTGAAAAGTGAGTAATCTTTACAACACACTTTAAGTGTTGGAATATCTCTTGGGAAGCTGTAGTATTTGCTCCTAAACTTAGTCTTACTTGTCATGTAAAAATCACAGCAGAAGGGTTAACAGTCAAAGCCTCTGTCAGTTTTAGAGCCATCTTAGCCTTATTAGAGCCATCTTCAGCTAACAATCGCTCTATCTGATGTTTGTGTCTGATCCTGATTTTGAATATGATAAATAACTTTACTTATTGCTCTTACAAACTGTTTCAGGCACTCAGTGACAATATGCTACTAATCAGCCTCACAAATTTCCATTTATTTAAGTACTGGAGCTCTGAGTTATGTCTTGATGTTGCCAGCATATGAGAAAAGTGACTCAGATAAGGAAGTGGTTGCAGAATCTGGCTTCAAATCTTTAGTGAAAAAAATTTTCTGTTAAGTGAGAATTCTTCTGGATTAAATACTTAATTGAAGTTTCAAAGTAGTTAACAGGTAACTTGCCTAAGGATTTCAACTACTTCCCAATACTAAATAACTTGGTGTTCTTGTTTGTTGATCTACTTGCACGTTGAATGAGAAAGAAAAATAGTACAGACCTGCAGCCTGTCAATAATAAATAATCTGTGGTAAACCTGTACTTAGAACACTGTCTGCACTCTGTACAATTTTTTTAGAAAGAACCAATCATGACCTTGTGGAACCAAGTCTTAGGTTTTAATTAAATATGATAAAATATTAATATGTAGCTAATATAACCAGAATGGCTTGGTAAAGTTTCTGTTCCTGTAAAAAATGAGGTAAAACGTAACTGAGTTTCATCATTGGCAGATGGAGAAGACTTTGAACATCTTTAACAGAACCTACTAGTGGCTCTACATCTAGTTTGAGCTAAATACAGGCAACTTCATGTAGGTATTGCTTCATTTAATGTGTTTCTTAGTCTGTTTCATTCTCAAAATCATTCTTCTATTCATGTTAATACAACAGTATATTGCCTCCTGCAAATCTTACACAACACTTAAGTCATTTGTAAAACACATTTTCCTATGAATTGAGGATTAAGCAAGATGAATAGCAAGAATTCATTTTGCATTACGTATTGCACAGAATAGTGAGGTGTTAACCATATATCAGTCTGTTAATATTTGAGAATACAAATCAAAACCAGAAGTGTCTTTAAGAAACTGCACTTCCTATATCGAGTTCAGACTTCAGTTTTATCTGACTCTCCTTCTGATGGATTAATTGTTTTGGTGTAACTTAATAATTTATCAAAGTAGCTACAGCGTAGAAATACTTCTGAAAACACAGAATTTGAACTTACCTCTTTTTCATTTGGTGTGTAAAGGTCAAGATGAATCTTCTGCAGAGAAGGGAGAGGAAAAAGTTACTTTTTTTTCTGAGAAAATATACATAGAAAAGGATCTACAATAAAAGAAAATCCACCACTTACATCTGTGCTGTTTTGCAGGTATTTTAAATCTTTCAATAAAGCTTTAAGAAGACTTGTTTTTTCTGGTGGTACAGGTGCTCCATAAGTTGCAGTCATAATCATTACTACTGAGATACAGCTGAAGATCAGTACTTTGCACATCATGTCAGTGTTCTGATTATCTTAGGCGAGTGTTTGAGTTGTGATATATGATCAGAGCTGATAAGTTGTCATTAAGCTGTTTAGTGTATTTATACTCTTCTTTCTGGGGGGGGAAAAAGATGGGGGCGAGATTTTATTACACATTTTTTCATATGTTCTACCTGTATGGCAAGAATCATTACTTTTGTTTTTCCTCCCCTGATGACACTTTGGAATTTTTATAAAGCAAGAGGGATTTTACCTACATTCACTGGTTTAAGAGAAGCCCACACTCACTTCTGGCAGCATCTCTTTGTGCTTTCTGCATGAAACACTTTTTCCCTCATACGCTGTCCCACTCCCCCATAGAATATGCTATAGAATAGACTACTGCCGCACAAAATGTTGTTCTGAAAATGTGTAATTTACCATATCTGTATGCATTTATCCTTTCACAAATCCTGTGGTGTTATTTAAGTGAAGAAGAAAGAAGCATTCTCATTTTAGTAATTGTTGATTAAACAACAGGAAGAAAGTTGGCTTCCTGTCTGAAGGTGGTTTTACCTGTCATCTTTTGCAAAGACAGCGTAAGCTTAGGTGTGTTAAGTCAGTCTTTGTGCCATCAAACTTAAAATGTTGATTTAAAAAAACTCCAGCAGGATTCTTTATGTTGGGGCGTTCAACCACTTTTTTTCTGTTAGTATGTATCTTAATGCTGTTCTTTTTTTTCCGTGTGTGCACCTTTCACTTTTCTCCAGCCTATAATGAAAATGTGCTACTTTTAAGGATATTTACAGATTTTTCTTACTGATAGCTAACCCACTGCATTTTGTGGTATGTACTGAAGTTGAGAGTAAGCAGTCATTTGACACTGAGCTCTTGCATAGTATTGCTGAATTGTTTTTCTTTGTTTCAGAGGTCTGTTGGCTGGTATCTTTGGAATGCTACCTGCAGTATTTAAAATTTGTAGTTTTTCTCATTTTCAGTGTAGTTCTGAGCCAAATACTCCCCCTGCTGCCCATAAGTCTAACATTCTGTTAAATTCTTTGGCTCATTGAATTTAGCTGCTGAAGCTGTGTGGAATAAATTCTGGGTTTGCTTGCTGCTGTTGTTTGAAGTTTTGTAGTGCTTTGGATAAACAAGACTGGGTCAGTAACTATTTCATCCACCATTGTGCATAAAACTACACTTAGAAGCCCACTTGACATGTTCTGATCATATAATCTGAGGAGTGGGTCTGTTCAAAGCTGTTCAGAACAAGCCTTTTTTCGATTAAATACAGTATATTAGTATAATTCTGTGAACCATGAAACTGGTGCACATCCCATTAAACAATATAATCCCAGCTCCTGGCATTTTTGGTCTTTGTTTCCTGGTTTTGAAATAAGTGCAAATAATTCATATGTGATCATACAGAATCCCTAGTGGCTGTTGTAGCTTGCAATGTGTAGTATTTGTGCAGTTTGAAACCTTTTCTGTCTCTTTTGCTTTTTTCTCTTGTATTTATTTGTGATAGTAACCAGTTTCAAACAACAGTTACGGCTGCAGAGGGAAGCTGCAGAGCACTGAGTTGTTAAATTTTCTCCAGAGTGCTTAGACAGTTATGTTACTGTATTCAAAGTTTTCAGCTGGTTTAAGTTAATGTGTTTTGACTATGTAAAGTACTAAGAAATACCTTGGTAGTGAGTACAGGACATGCTTTTGTTGGTAATTATTGCTTACTGTTTTCAACACTACTCAGTCTTTCCTATGTTAACTCTGTGACAATACACAATTTTCTATCTGTATTTCCATGCACTATTTCATACATTTGGAAGCACTGAATCAGATTTGGAATTTTATGCCTTTTTGGAATAGTTTTTAGCAGTTTAGATTAGGGGTCACTCCGTGCACTTCCTTTGTGCTGGAGTGTTGGGGTTTTTTACTCATTTACTCATTTTACTCATACAGTGCTTAAAATGCAATACAGCCAGCACTGGATTATTACTTTGTTTTCTCAGAGTTTACCATTTTCTCTTGTGAGTTTTGGAGAACTTAAAACGTGAGTGTTCTGTCAGATTTTTGAGCAAGTTTCAACAAACACTGTTAAGATAACTCGCTCCCATCTGTCTTTAACGACAGGGTTTTTAAAGTCCTTTTTCCCCTTAAGTGCTTTACAAGCGACAATGTAGAAAACTATGATTTTAGTTATAGTCTATGTGTGATTGGAATCCAGTCTTTATCTGTTACATGTTTTCAGAGGCTAAAGTGGACTTGCATTTCAGGGGGCAGGGAACAGAATCTGAACATGCAGTATTTAATACATTGCACACAGGACTTTGAACATTACATTATTCCAGTAACATTTTGCTATGGACTTCGTGGCCCAGTGAGAGTAAGCAACAGATACTGTTTTGACCGTTTATATTGGATTTGCGAAGGGAGATGTCTTGGAGTGTATTGTTAAACCCAGAAACAGCACAACCTTAGTTCATGTTAACACACAACTCACTGTATTATACCTTAAGTTTTAGGAATCTTACAGCTTATAATCTTGACTTTGCTAGCTAAGCAGTTTCCAAAGTAGTTAGATGGCTGTTAGAGGCTGTTCTGCCTTCACTATGGACATGCAAAACAAACTAGATCTGGCCACGTGTAGTAGAAAGAAGCTGAATCTGAAAGGACAAAGGCAGGATGATCATGGTCATGGTGCCAGACTGTAGGTTGACCGTATAGGGACATCAGTATGCTGCCATGATGCTGTAAGCCCCGCAACAATTTAACACTGTTCAGTCTTTCCCATGTCAACATTTTGTGATTTCCTGTGTCAACAATTCCAAGTGATACTGTTGCATTTGAACAGATTTGTATCCAAAACATCATTTTTTTAAATAAGGTTTTTCGGGCTTTGGTATTCTTCACTGGTGTATTTGTCAGATTATAACAAAGCACTAGTTCAGTGGATGCTCAGGGGATCTTACACTATCAGAGATGGACAGATTTTTCAGATGGGAACATGCTGTGTGCTATAACTTCTAAATACAGTAGTACATCTCTCTGACTTTAGAGTTCTGTGCTGGTCCTGTTTCGGTAGTTAGACTTAATCTGAAATAGTGTTTCTTACTGGGCAAGGAATTAGTTAAGGTTTTATTGAGAGGTAGAGTGTTTTAGATTGGCCTCCCAGCTTCACAGAATTGATGCATTTTAATAGGAAATAAATTACTCCTTTAAATTGCTTTGGAATTTTACAACATAAAGTAGTGCTGCCAATGCTGAACCCCCAAAATCCCACCTTTTAAAAAGCACTGGGGCAGTTACTAGTGACCGTGTTTTACGATGGGGGGTTTGATTTGGTTTCAATGCACAATTATGAAATATAAGTTAACTTATATCTTATTTACTTTCTAAATAAAATAGCGTTACACCAAATCAACATGTTAAGAAAAGTGTAAAAACCACCGTACCTGAAACGTTTTAGGAACACTTTAAAAGCCTCACTAAATTTTCGAGGCAGATTAATTAGTGGTAAAGGAAATAGGTTAAAGGAAAACAATATTTGTGGATCAGAAAGCTGGGAAGGAAGAAGGATGTTTGTGTCTTGCTGTTGTTTCAGCAGATTGTTTGTAGGTTTTAGTACTTGTGCCTAATATAAAGAAAAAAAGACTGTTTCTCATTTAGAAAATGAGTAAAAGTAAATGACACATGCTGACTAAATCCTGATCTGTACAACTTCAAAGTCTGGAAAAGATTTTACATAGGATCTAACTCCTCTCAGTTTATACCCTTATTTTTTGTCTTTCTTAACTGAAAACTTGAGCTTTTTTTTAATCTTTTTTTTTTTCCCCTTGCAAAATTGATGACTGGTGAATTTTGTAGAGAAGTTGTGGTTTCATTGAGGTATTAGGCATCTTGTTGATCAAGGTGCTTATCTCCTTTCTCTATCACCAGAACAAAGTCCTATTCATCAAGAGTCACTGTGAATGTCTTTTTTAGTGTACTTTGTGTGCAGGTGTTTTTCAGACTCCTCCTATAGTAGCATGCTTTTACAAGATTGCTGTCAGTTGTAGGAACTACAGCAGAGTTAAGTCTGATGAATGTGATCACTGTCAATTCGTGATCAAAGTCTGTTGATTTAACTCCTAGATGCATTCTAGATCTGTTTTAAAGAATCTGGAAGGGTGGAAGTCTTCTGTAATAAGCTGTGGAAAATGAGCCTGTTGTATTCTTACTCTGCTCAGTAGTGAGACTCATGTGAACATGCTGTAGTGAAGATTTGAATAAAGGACTGAGTGACAGTTATTTTCCATCTGATTTTAAGCTGACAAAAGGAAATGGTCACCTCAGAGAATCACAGAATGGTAGGGATTGGAAGGGACCTCTTGAGATCATCTAGTCCAGCCCCTCTGCTAGATCAGGTCACACAGGTACACATCCAGGTGGGCTTTGAAAACTTCCAGAGAAGGAGACTCCACAACCTCCCTGTGCAGCCGGTGCCAGAGTTCCCTCACCCTTACAGTAAAGAAGTTTTCCCTTGTGTTTAAGTGGAACTTTTTGTGTTCAAGCATATGTCCATTACTCCTAGTCCTGTCACTGGACACAACAGGAAGAAAGGGTTGCACTATCCTCCTGATATTCACGCTTAAGGTACCTGTAATTGTTGATAAGGTTCCCCGTCAGTATTCTCTTTTTCTAGGTTTTTCATCATTCAGGCTCTTTCCTTCATAGAATCATGCTGCTTCAGTTTTGTTTTTTAGTCAAGCAGTAGCAGAGGTTCATGATCCTGCCTGGATTTAAGGAATGGAACACACATTTTATTGAAGGATTTAGGTTAATAACAAAAGAGTAAAAGTAAAACCAAATAAATTAGCACTAAACTTTGGAAGTTTATTACACCCTGTAAAATTGAATGCTTACTTCCCAACTCCCTGTGATCCTAAACCTCAAAATCTCTAACCTATTGAATAGGTGACTGCTGTATTCTCTGTTGAGCAAGAACAGTTATGGCAGTGTCCAAATTAAAACCAGTAATCCATGTCTCCATGTTGTACATTTTTAACAGATAATACAAGTAGAACAGTTTTCAGATAAATGCTATGGATTCCATAATGTATTGGTGTTTACATATAGGAGTGAACTGATGGCTGTGTTTACAAGGAAAGATAAGAAGAAGCAGGAGAAAACATTGCTTTTTGTTGCTTGCTTCCAATGAGATTATGGCATGATTTTTTCTTATTTGCCAGTGCATGTGGTATCATCACCATGATGATAAAGGAGTATGTCGGAAAGTATCCTTTGATTTGACTAGCAAGGGGTAAAAGAGGAAACAAGGAGTTGCCATGTTGGATTAGAATAGTGGTTTTAGCTAACTGAATATTGTCCCTGATGAGGACAAGTACCCACTGTTTCTGGAGGCATTTAGAGGATTGACTAAAATGATGTGAAAATAGTTGACAGTTGGGAATCTCTTCACAAAACTTGTGTTTGAAGTAATTTTTCATTGAAAGGACCAACATTGAGAGTACACTTCAAAAAAAACCCTCACAGGTTATAATTATTAGAACTCTAGCTTGTCCCTGGGAAACTTAGTAACTGTCTGACAAACAGGTTTCTGTCCTCCTAAAAGTCTTGTTTGTAATTGTTTAATAGATGTGGTTTTAGTTAAGGGATGGGGTGGTGAGCTTAGAAGCCTTGGTGTTTCCCATTGATGTTGGCCAAGCATATTCTCTATAAAGATGTAGTGAGATCACAGTGTAGGTATCTCGTCTCTGCACATTTAGACAGTTGTGAATCTGCCTTTCACCCAGTTATGTCGCCTGATTTTCATTTTGGACAAGTAATGTTTTACTACATGTCTGCTCAGTCAATTTTTTACAGTGCAAATCATTATTGGACCAAATGGCTCATAAATGCTGGTGACGCTGGCTCTGCCTTGAGCAAGTTAAGAACTTAAAAATGTAGAGCACTTGATGTACTTGCTGCTACCAGATTTATTGTTGACAGCAGTGTGTTTTGATTATTCATTTCTGTTGGTACATGAAATAAATACAACCAGAGATCATGGTAATTATCTCTACTGCCTAGGAAAGAAAAAGCAAGAGCAATACCAAAAAATAAGGATAAAGAGAAGGGTTTGAGGAACTTAAGACTGATGAGTGTCACCACAGTCCCTAGGGAAGTTAGAGATCAAGATAATCTTTGGGAATTTGAAGGATGGGGAAGTAACTAATTGGGCCACTACAGATTTACTAAAGGACATACTCTGCTTAACCAGCCTAATGGCCTTCTGTAATGAAATGGCTGGTTCCGTGGATGAAGGGAGAGCAGTGGATGTTGGTTATGTCAGCTTTAGCAAGTCCAGTTGCTGCTGATATACTTTCAGGTTTGTGGAGGTATGGGCTGGGTAGGGGGACTGCAGAGTGGATGGAAAAACCTGCTGGACCATCAGGTTCAAAGAGAAGTGATCAAGCATTTGCAGCTTGTAGAGGTCTTGTTGTTTGGAATAGGCATCTCTTGCTGTTCAGGTATTGACACAGGCTCTCTGCCTTTTTATATTTACAGCTGATAGTTGGCATGGTTTAGGCCCATCAGGGAACAAAAGACCAGGATTAGCCTCAAGTACCAAAGACCAGAGGATTGCTAAAGGGCAGGGAGAGCTGAATTGCCACTTCAGGTCCAGGACAAAAGAGACCAGGCTGCTGGGCTTGGGGAAGAAAACAGAAAATAATTTAATGCAACACCAACTAAAGCAAAACCATAAACCCCAAAACATAACAAACACAACACAGTGGTACAGCAATGAAGAGTCTGACCAGCCCTTTAAGACCACTGTCGCCCCACCCCTCCCCTCTTCCCTGATCCCGATGAAAACATCCCCCCCCCAAACATACCTCCTCCCCCCCTAAATGGCCCAGGCGGGAAGGGAGTGGGGGTTTCAATCAGTCTATTTCCATTCTGCCATTTGTCTCTCCTCAGGGCAGGTGGGCTCCCCACCAGTCCTCCCTGCAAGTCCACTGGGTACCTCACACACATGACAGCCCTGTACAGGCTGCTCCAATGTGCATTTATCCCAAAGGCTGCAGCTCCTTTCTGTGTCTCGTGTGGGTCTGCTCTGTGGCACGCAGGCTCTCCAGCACAGCCTGCGCCATGGCTGCCTCCTCACACAGTCTGTCGCCCATCCGGGCTCACTCACATGGAGCTGCTGGTAACTCTCAGTCCTGCCACGGGTCTCCATAGGTTGTAGGGGTACAGCTTGCATTCTCACCACGGCTTGCAGAGAGTTTGCTTTTTCCGTTTGTATCCAAATGGATTTTTTAAGAGCTGTCTCCCGAGTTAAGTCTTGCCAGTATCACAGCTTCAGTTACCAATTTTATTTTAGTTGAATGTACACCAAACCTCCTAAAATTGTTCCTGATGTATCTACAAAATAATACAAGTGTTAACCTTTACCAGTTCTGCTCCTCACTTTTTAAGTGAAAAAATGTAGAGATCAATACAATCACACTGATGGTGAGACACAGTTCTGGGAGTCTGACCCACTGATTATGTTGGCATATGGGTGGAAAACTGAACAGGTCCTCCAAATTCTTGTTCGTTATGATTGCCAGGAAAAAAAAAAAATGTTGTAGACCTAGATGTTGTGTATTTCTCTGTCTCCTTAAGCACAGCAGAAGGCTGTGCTGCCATTCAGCGAGATCAAAACTGACTTGAGAGTTGGACAGAGAGGAACCTCATGAGGTTCAACAAGGACAAGTGCACAGTCCTGCATCTGGGAAGGAACAACCCCATGCACCAGGACAGGCTGGGGATTGACCTGCTGGAGAGCAGCTCTGCAGAGAGAGACCTGGGAGTCCTGATTGATAATAAACTAACCATGAGCCAGCAATGTGCCCTTGTGGCCAAGAAGGCCAATGGCTTTCTGGGATGCATCAAGAAGAGTGTGGCCAGCAGGTCCAGGGAGGTTCTTCTCCCCCTCTACTCTGCCCTGGTGAGGCCTCATCTGGAGTCCTGTGTCCAGTTCTGGGCTCCTCAGCTCAAGAGGGACAGAGAACCTCTGGAGAGAGTCCAGCGCAGGGCCACCAAGATGATCAGGGGACTGGAACATCTCTCCTATGAGGAAAGGCTGTGGGAACTGGGGCTGTTTAGTCTAGAAAAGAGGAGACTGAGGGGGGATCTCATTAATATTTACAAATACTTAAATGATAGATGTCAGGAGGTTGGGGCCTTTTTTTCTATTGTAGCTAGCAACAGGACAAGGGGTAATGGGATGAAGCTGGAACACAAAAAGATCCATTTAAATATAAGAAAAAACTATTTCACTGTTCAGGTGAGGGAGCCCTGGCACAGGCTGCCCAGAGGGGTTGTGGAGTCTCCTTCCTTGGAGGTCTTCAAGACCCTCCTGGACATGTTCCTATGCGACTTGATCTAGGTGAACCTGATTCTGCAGGGGGGTTGGACTAGATGATTTCTGAAGGTCCCTTCCAACCCCTACCATTCTGTGAAAAGGGAAGACAAAATGTAGGTATTTTAAAGAGACAAATGAGAGCATTGTTTTTGGATGGTGTCAGCATGGGTTAACTATTACTGGTGCAGTGTGATGAGGAGGTACTACAGAGGGAAAGTGTCAAGAGTTCTCTGGGTTTTTGTGTGCAAAGAGATTCTTTTTGAAGTTGTTTTCTAATTACTTGTTGCTGTAATGTATAACAAATACTTAGGTGGTATTCTAGGTATGTTACCTTCAGGAGTAAGCATTGGTGATGAGTAAGCTGTTTGACCACCAGTATAGTCATTATGGTGGGCCTAAGACAAAGTGATACTTTGTTGTGGTTGGAAAGAAACTGAGAACTGGCAGATGCGCTAGGTAGCTCAAGTTAGAATTATACTTGTGTTCACTTTGGAATGAGGGAGGTCACTTAAAGGGTGGGGGCATTGGTGTAAAAGAGAAATGTGCTTTCTTCCATAATTTTCTTTCAAAAGACAACAAAATACTTCAAAGTTTTCAAGGCAGAATCGATCTGTGGTGTCTACCTGGAGCCTCAATCTGCAAGGGGGTGAGTGATGTCGAAAATGTACAAAATTCTCACATAATAGGCAGTAAGCAACCCCACATGAAAACCTCTTGAGCCATTTGCTGCCATTATGTAAACTCTGACCCAGTTTTCTTCTTCATGTCACAGAACGCTTAAGAGTTGGTCTGGAGAAAGTTACTGTGTTGAAGTACACAGTGCATTTCAACTCAAGTGAGACAGTGGGTGATCTAGAGCTCCATTGTTAAATATTGTTTGGTAGTTCTGTAACAAAAATAAACAGCTAAGAAAGTATGTAATAGTAATTCTTGAAGTGCTTTTATCCAGTGGCAGTGACTACCGTCGTCATACATATGCAAAACCAGAGAGTTTGGGACATATGAGCTTAGCAAAAGATGCTCTGATGTATAAATTCAACAGAAGATAATATCGTCATTCTGTCATTACCAGCAAGTGTCCTGGAAATACATAGCAGATGACTTCATCCTACCCAAATAAGACCTGTCTTTGACATAGTTCGTCATGAGTCAGTCAGTCACGTGTTCCTTTAAAAAACTTGTTAGCAGTTTAAGGGTCTGGTACTGCAGTAGGTAGATTTCCTCTCCTAAGTGTTTTTCAGAGGAATTTACCTGAGCCACAGACTGAGCATCTGTGTCAGGTTGCTTCTTCGTATGCTTGGTGGTGAGCTTGGAGTATAGTAGAGGGATAGACTTGAGCCTGGTTATGTAGCAGTCAGGAAAGGCAGGTTAAATATTGGCAAAATCGACAAGGACCAGAACAGGAAGTTTCTTGTTTCAAACTCCCGAAACGGAAACATTGGATAGCGCTTTTCACAGCCATAATAGCTTTTCTGCAAGTGGGTTCTGTTTTTTACGGAGGTGTGGTGGTTTAGCCCTGACAGGGTGCCAGGTGCTCACCAAGTCATAATATCACTCCCCCTCCTAAACTGGACAGGGGAGAGAGAAATATGACAAAAGGTTTGTGAGTCAAGATAAGGATGGGGAGATCTCTCAGCAATTAGCGTGATGGGCAAAACAGACTCCACTTGAGGAGAAAAAAGGTTTAATTTATTAATAATCTATAAAAACAGATGAGAAATAAAGCCAAATCTTAAAACACCTGCCTCCCCCTCTCCCTTCTCCAGGACTCTCCTTCCTTCCCGCTGCAGCAGTGCAAGGGATGGGGGTTGTGGTCAGTTAAATACAGATGGACTTTGCTGGTGCTGCTTCTCAGGGAGAGGCCTCCTCACACTTACCACTGCTACAGCGTGGGGTCCCTTCCATGGGACACAGTCCTCCATGAACTTCTCCAACTTGAGTCCTACCCATGGGCTACAGTTCCTCATGAACTGCTCTATCATGGGGCCTCCCATGGGGCCAGCTCCTCACACCGTGCGCCAACGTGGGTCACCCACCAGAACAGTTCTTCAGGAACAGACTGCTCCAGTGAGTCCCTCGCAGGATCACAAGTCCTGACAGCAAACCTGCTCCGATGTGGGCTCCTCTCTCCCTACAGACTCCCAGGTTCTGACAGGAACTTGCTTCAACATGGGCAAGCTCAACATAGGAGTCACAGCCTCCTTCGGGCATCCACCTGCTCCAGCATGGGGTCCTCTGTGTGCTGCAAATGGATTTCCGCTCCCCGGTGGTCTCCGTGGACTGACTGCAGGGGCGGAGGTGCCTCACCATGGTCCTCACTACAGGTCACAGGGGAGTTTTTCTTTCAGGGCCTAAGCACCTCCTCCTCCTTTTCTACTGACCTTGGTGTCTGGAAATGTTCTCACATTCTCACTCCCTTCTATTGCTGCTGCAGTTTAGCAACTGTGCAGCAACTTCTTCGCCTTCTCAAATATGCTATTCACAGAGGTATTACCTCAATCACTAATTGGCCAGGCCTTGGTCAGTGGCAAGTCCATCTTAGAATTGACTACCAGCTACAGGGGAAGCTTCTGGCAGCTTTTTGTTTGAAGAAGCCCCCCCTGTAGCCCCCCACTACCAAAACCTGGCCACACAAACCTCCTACACAGATGCAGGCTACATGTTTCAGGTCTGCTGTTTTCTATTTGAGTTTCTTCTGGCGTGTTTGATTTTTTTTCTTCCTCATTTTTAACTACTGGAGACAAAGCCTGAAGGCAAAAGGTTTCTGGTTTTCAGTGTTATTGTCTTGTAGTGGGAAAAAAGCTGGTGTATACACTGGCAAACTAAGTTGTTGCCAAACTATTCTCAGTCTCTGGATTTAAGAAATGTATAATAAAATTGAAGTTTAAATCTTCCTAGGTCAAAAGGCTAGTGTCAGGTTATGGTTATACAGGATGTTAACAAACCACAAACTGAATATTGTTTTACCTTATTGAATGCTGTGATAATGCACATGCTAAGCAGGTGGCCTAGATTCTTCACTAGATAGGGACAAAAGCTATTGAGGTACAACCTCAGTGCTGACTGGCAGTAATGAAGGCTCAAAATTGCATGTAGGCATCTTTATGACAGTGTACCATTTCTGTTAATTTTCTTCATTCCATCTTCCTTTTGCTCACTTTTCCCATTTGCTTTGGATTGGTTGTGTGGAATTTACTGGGGAGGGGCAGGGGCTTCCCCACACATAAGTACTTTGCCTGCTGTTGTACCCATGGCCAGTATTCAGTTCTTGTACTTCCTGTAAATCCTGCATTCCCGGTATCAGCAGAGTAGAAGTGTTTGATCATAGGCTGTGTTCCTCTTATCCTCTCCATGTGTAACCAAAGCCTCTGTCTGTAAGTATACTGTGGAATTTAGTAGAGCTACATTGAAGGTACAAATGATTTGTTTTGAAATAGTCTAAACAACATTGAGAGGAGAATAACAGTTTATTTTCTTTATATTCTGGAGCTATGCTTCATCAGCTGAAGAGTCCATTTAATGCAGTTCTTTTTCCAAAGGTGGGTACAGTCAGAATTTTAGGGCATAGAATGCTCCTGAGTACTTTCCCAAATGCCAACTGTTCTCGGCTCAGAAATTACTCAAAGTGGTTCCTTTGTGTTACCTAACCCACAATGTGTGTCCAGACCTGTCTTGAACCATGCAAACTCTTAACATCTGTAGCATAAATGGTTAGTAGGTTCCACAAATCTGCCTCCTGTGGCTTTACTTGTTTTGATTCTGGTTCCTGATAGGTTTATTTGATGATACTACCTTTCAGTCCTTGTACGGGAAGAGACAATGGATCTTCATGTCTGCTGTGACACTCACATTTATGTGGAACTTTGTCCCCAAGAATCGCCTTTCTTCTAGACTGTCTCCTGTCCTACTTGTTTGTTGTACAGAACAACAGAAATCTAATTGTTCTTCTTTCCCTTCATTGAGCCCTTTGAAGTTTTACTGTTCACATTTGGAAATGAAGGGACTGCAGCTGACCTTTCTTTTTTTAATAAACTTGCATGATTCTGTTTTCTGGTTTGGTCTGTGTTACTTCGTAGTTGCTGCCATCAGACTTGGTAATAGGCTGTACACTGGCATAGCAGTATAACTCCAAGATTTTGTTTCTAATTGCTAATTATCAGATTTGAAGTAATTTCTTATTTTTTTCTTTCACGTACAATCTTGCTTACTTTACTGAAGCTTCTTTAATTCTCAGCAGCACACTGATACAGAAGCAAATAGGTTTTAACAACTGAAAAGGACTTGTGTCATTCAAAATCTGGCTATAATCTGTTAGTGTCAAATAGATGGCTTATACCAAACATGTATTTCTCATATTTTTTAATTCTTAAGGGATCACACAGACACGTTTTATCTCTGTAGCATCTGAGTTTGCGTTCAATGTAGTGCTAGCATCAGTTTGTGTGTTGCTGTCTTTAGTTCTAATCCATATACTCCTGAAGGAGTTGTGCAGAGTCACGTGCTTTTTTCTTTCAGTTATCTTCAAATGTAAGTCAAAACCTGAAAGCAGCATCCTGTTAGAACAAAAACTTTTTGTAGATGCACATGAAAAATACACTGTTTTTTTTACTTGCTAATAGTGTTTCACAAATCTTTCTTTTATTTGATGCTGCAACACTCCCTTTTGTTCATTGGCCAGTGATGCTTGTTATAACTGCTATGCAAGTGATTTATGATGCAAGTTGAGGCAGATAGCATTTCTTAACTTTTATGATATGTTTTCCAGTTATTGAAAGATTTGACTTGGAGTTATCCTAACCCCAGAAAGAGTTAGCTGGACTCTTTAGAATTAGTTGGGTATTTCCTTCAGAAAAAAAAAAAAAGAGACAACTACTATTTACAGAGACTACTGTAGCTTTCATTTATCATTGAAATAATCTCTCTGTTTAAGGAATTGTGACACTGAATCTAGTTTCTTAATACCTAATTTTAGGGTTTTTACTAATAAAATAGCAACTGAAAAGGTGATGTAATCTCAACTTTTATTCCAGGTTCAGAGGTAAAAGGAATGCCATTTTCACTGCTCTTGTTAGGCAGTGTCTGTGATAGTCATAAAAAGATTTTTTTTAACATATGAACCTGTAGTTTGTGGTCTTCAAGGACTCAGTATTTTCTTGGTGCCTCAGAGGTATATCCTTGCTCATTTTTCTGGTCTGTTCAAGACAACTAAATAGTGTTTGTGACACTAAATGCCATTAGACAGAGCTTGAACTGTGGACAAATGAGACTGTTGTCAAGAAAGCTCATTTGCCATGAAGGTGGCTTTATGTTATGGCTTATGACAACTATGACATAACTATCCATGTAAGTTATCTGTATGAATATGGAGAGCCAATATTGCCTTTCCATGGCATGGTGGTTAGGTTGGTCTTGCTCCCTGCTTAATTTGAAAGAAAAGAAGCACACTCCCATTAAATTTAACTTTCAGCAGATGGATAATGGCAGATGAGAGGTCTTCATTCTTAAAATGAAGGTGTTTGTCTAGTAAGAGGCAAATGGAGTATGAGCCTCTTTTTCTGAATTTTAAGAATGGGATATGTGCAACTGTGTTCAGAAGCTCAAAGACAAGTGGTTACTTGTTTCTGCTGTGCTGTCAGAGTCGGAAATTTGGAAGGCTATACAAGCATAGAGTGTTTTATGCATTCTTTTTTTCTTGGAATTTTTCGAATGTAACACAGTAGTGACTATTGTATTTGCTGGGGAAAAAAATGATCCCTAAGATCATCCAATGTCTCAAATTGCTGGACAGTGTTGTCTTTTTCTGTTTGTGCATTTTAAATTAATTCTTAGAGGAACAAAGTAATGAAATGTCAGTAAATATCAAATGTATCTTGAGCCCCTGACAGTGCTCAGGGCTGCTTAGGAATCATAGAATTGTTGCAGCTGGAAGAGACCTCTAAGATCATCAAGTCCAGCCTTTGTCCCAGCCCTGTCAACCGCTAGATCATTTCCCTAAGTGCAACATCCAGCTGTCTCTTAAACACCTCCAGAGATGGTGATCCACCACCTCCCTGGGCAGCCTGTTCCAATGCCTAACAACCCTTTCAGTAAACAAATTCTTCCTAATACCCAGCCTGAACCTCCCCTGGTGCAACTTGAGGCCATTTCCTCTTGTTCTATTGCTTGTCACTAGGTAGAACAGACCAACTCCCGCCTCACTACAGTTTCCTTTCAGATAGTTGTAGAGAGCAATAAGGTCTGCCCCGAGCCTTCTTTTCTCCAGGCTAAACAGCCCCAAATCCCTCAGCTGTTCCTTGTATGAGATGTGCTCCAAATCCTTTCCTAGCTCAGTAGCCCACCTCTGGATCCTCCCCAGAACCTCAGTGTCCTTGTAGAGAGGTGCCCAAAACTGGACACAGTATTCGAGGTGCGGCCTCACCGAAGCCGAACACAGGGGAATGATCACCTCCCTGCTCCTGCTGACAACACTGTTCCTGATACAGGCCAGGATGCCCTTGGCCACCTGGGCACACGGCTGGCTCATGTTCAGCCACTGTCAACCAACACTCCCAGGTCCCTCTCTGCTTGGCAGATTTCCAGCCACTCATCGCCAAGCCTGTAGCGCTGCTGAGGGTTGTTGTGGCCCAAGTGCAGGACCTGGCACTTGGCCATATTGAAACTTGTGGAGTCGGCCTTATCCCAGCCAAGAACACATTAAGCACCTAAGTCTTATCTGTATCTGAGGAGGCTGTGGTTTCTTTTTCATTTAGCCTATATGGTGTGTAAAATTCTGCCTTGCAAGTATATCTATTTCATCCCAAAGATAGCATGGAAGATGGTGGCAGTGCCTTAGTCTTGTAGTAGATAAATGAATTTATCAACTTTAGAAAAAAAGAAAAACAACTAAAAGCTGCAGTTCACTTAAGAGTGGGAGTTTTAAGGGATGCACCACAGAAATGAGTAGCGATGCAAATTTAAGAGTGATTACAAGAATAAATTTCCATAGTAGTGACCTGATGCAATGTGAATTTGAACATAAAACTGAAGAAAAAAATTAGCTTTTGCTAGGAAAATCCTCTGTGGGTGTCAGTGGCTGATTCAGAGCTAAGGAGTGTTCCTGGTTATTTCCCTTTCACTCATGTTGAAAATCGTTTCATTACTAACATAGATGAAGCAAAGTTACCTTTGGTCCTAATGCAAACAGTGTAATAGACAAGCTGAATTTCATGTGATCTGCAATGCTTTGCTACTATTAGGAAAAAATGTTTTTATCCCAATCAGGATTTATGGCTGTTCTATATTTGTTCCTATTAGGCACAGCTGTACAGTTTATTTAAAAACCATAAGGTCAGTGCAAGTGTTTTGTTTGTGTAGAAAAATCACAAAATCAGTTGATTTGGCATAAGGTCATCAGTACAGTGATCAGAGCTAAATTGTTATGCTCCTTCAGGTGTCAAAAGTGTGTTATCACAATTTTTGGATAACACTAAACACTTGACATACTTGCAATATGAAGCAGTATCTGCAGTAGGTCCAGAGGGGTTGTTTCTGAGTTGTTCTCTTTTTGCCATAATGGTTTTTTTTTTCTAAATAGACTGATAAACTTTTTCAAGATAAGCATCTTTTTACCATGTGACAATATGGAGGCGGAAATTTCACCCAGCTGTTTCTGAAGTGCTATTGGAAGCTAGCTAGCAGAAGGAACTTTTCTTTTGTTAGTAAGACATATTCTGGAGTACTTCTCATATGTAGGCTATCTGATTGGGACCGCTGCACTGTGCATCTCTGATAGAATACAAGTTATATCTTCCCCATTCAGATTCCATTGAATTAATAAATCCTGAAATGTCTTTGTTCACTTCTTCCCAATGACATGGTACGGTTTGCTGTGAGTTGAAGAAGGCAAATCTTGCTAAATGAAACACCAGATAAAATGCTGTAGTTATTTTCTAGCTGTGATAATCTTGAGATGGAAGTG